>NW_027361704.1:21137500-22337500 GCF_039654945.1 Dendrobates tinctorius
TCGCATACGCTGTCTTCCCGCCAAAAGCCCCATACTCCTGTGCCTCGTCCCTTTTATATCAGACCCACTCCCTGCTGTCAGGTCCAAAGGACTCTACCAGTCAGAAAGTCCTTCCCCCAGCACAATGGTGACAATCCCGACAGTTCCGGCCTGGTACAAGAGGAACACCACCAGCCTGGTACATCTCCCTACAACTGCATGAGTATGCGTAACTGTGTGTGTGTACGTGACTGCTTGTTTGTGTGATTGCTTGTGTGACTGTGTGTGTGCGCCTAACTGCATGAGTATGTGTGACTGCGGGTGTGTGCATGACTGTGTGTGTGAGACTGCATATGTTTATTCATACTGTGGTGTAGTGACCACTGTGTCAACTAGGGGGCGCTGTGTGGGTGTCCCAGGACAGCCGTATAAGCATTTCCATTGTCCTAATGGGTGTAGGATACTGAATGATCATAATGGTCAGCAGAGTTACTGCTGACGGTTCTGTTACAATGTGTCAGGGAAGCCTGTGTGTGGCTGTGTGCAATAGGACCTTTAGTGAGGTCATAGCCATGTGATCACCTGTGGGTGTGGTTATGGACCATATAAGGTACCTAGGTCTGGTCACATGGTAGTGAATGCTTGGACCCGGTTGGTCCAGTGTGGAAGGTCCCGCTGAGATGGGGCTTCCTGCCTGACAGCACGTGTGGACGCTGTGTGTAATGGCTGCCAGCACCTGTTAGTTCCCTGGAGGGAATGAACCGTGAGGTTACCCGGATGTGGGTGAGATAACTTGGGGATAGGAACCCTGCACATTGAATACTGTACAGCTTATGTGACTATAGGACATTGCTAACATGGATGCTATGCTGATTGTGCTGTTACGTGAACTTTCTGTTGCTGTCCTGGTTTATGAGGATTAATAAACCGAAAGGACTGTGTTTTGGTTGATGAAAACTTGTGCCGGAACTGTTTTATCGCTGCCAAGCGAGTGTCCCCCAACCATGAATGACAGCGCTACCTCACATATGGTGGAGAAAGCTACGGGCAATGTTGTAGCCTTGTTGCTGGAAGCAACGGAAGAGGACTGCAAAGTCGGTTGCTAAGGGCAACGGTTTCCAAAAAATGCATGTTGCAGTGCTGGCAACGCTGAGCCAGGAAGGCTGACGGTTGGGGAAGCCACTCACCGGCTGTGGTTCTGGAACCGTGGGGGCGGCCTAGTGAGTAAGGCACTGTCCAGATCGGTGAGCCCAGTGCGGCCATTTTCCCAGGGGAAAGAGACTGGTGTTTACTACAATACTCTGCTGTAGAGGGGTCCGAGAACTTGCGTGGCCAGCAGGTGACGGTCGTGAGAAAAAAAAAAATGTGTTTACTGACCATGATCAGTGAGAAAGAGACCGGTGATTGCTATAGGGTGCCTCTGAAGAGAAGAGGTATCCAAGGACCTGTGTGGCCGACACAGGCAACGGACTGGTGTTCGTGTGGTACTGACCTGGGTCAGTGAGTAAGACTGTGTTCCTGGTGGGTTCAGTGAGCAAGGCCCTGGAGGGTCAGTGTTGGGAGGTTCTGGGAGAGGAATCGGATCCCTGGAACACGTGATATGACCTGGACCTGGTGAGGCCGGTATGTTGGGAGACCCTGGGAGGAGGGTCGGCTCCCTGAATAGCACCCGGTGTGTCCTGTGTGTTGGACGATCTCAGGTGGAGACGGTATGTCCTGAATAGTGCACAGAAAGGACACGTGAGTTTTTTTGTGTGGTGTTTTTCTTTTCTTCTTTTCTCAACTCAGCCGGCGGTGGCTCAGTGGGAGTCAAGAAGGTGACAAGCGGCTTGATGTGGCTCAGTGGGATCACGAAGGTGACAAGCGGCTTCCAGTAACCCGGCGGGGTTACGAAGGTGACAAGCGGCTTCCGGTGGATCGGCGGGTCCACGAAGACTGCGCAGCAGGAGCTGCAGTGACTCCAGCCGCTGTGTGTGTGAACAGCAGCCGGTGGTGTCGGTGATCGGTGACAGCAGGAGCTGGGATGGTGCCAACAAGGACTTGTGTGGTATCGTTAAGACATAAACTGTGTTGTGTGAACTGTGGTCTGAGAAGACCGGTTTAACGGACATGGGGAGATCCCGAAAGGGGGTGGAGTCCCAGAAGGGGGCGGTGACCCAAAGCAGGGTGGTAACCCAAAAAGGGGTGGAGTCCCGGGAGGGGGCGGCAACTCAAAGTGGGGTGGTGGTCCAGAAAGGGGCCAAGTTTGAAGGAATGATAGCGCTGGGTGACTCAGTGGGTGGGTATGTCTGGAGTACCGCAGTGTGTGTATGACTTGGTCAGAATGTGGGATATCCTTTCCAGATAGTGATGATGGGCCACAGGTGTGTACCGTGATGCTGCATCGGGAAGGAGTCCCTGGTAGGCTGGACTCAAAGAGTCAGGTGACTCTGACAGGAACTCCGCTCGTTTTAGCTCTGACCGAGAAAAACGTCAGAGTTCGCTGCCTCCACGGGGTCATTGTGAATTATAAGGTGGACAGAGTCCTAATTGAGATGACAAAGGGGGAGTGGCAAGGTGGTAGTATGCCACCAAACTTAGTGCATACCTTTGAGAGGCGCCGGGACTTTGTCATGTTTAAAGATGGGGGGCTGGAGGATAGAGACGTTTCTACTGTAGGGCTAGCAGACACTGAGACGCTGACGCCTCCTAACGTGGACAGGCCAGACGTAAGGGCGATCGGAGAGAGAATTGCGTCAGACGAATTTACTGACCTGATGTCACCTGAAGGGTACCACAGTGTGAATGAGAATGGTGTGGTAAACGAAAAGAGCGGAGCTGACACAGGGATAGAGAGTGTCTTGGGGGTTCACCGTATGATGTGGTGTGACTGTGACGTGTTGTTGCCAGTGGCCACTACTAGGACAGAATCTAGTGCTGTGCTGACTGAAACTCATGACAAGACTGACGGTAACCTGATCGAGAAGATAACGGGAGTAGAAACACGGTCAGAGGGTAACCGGGGGGTTCACTCGACTGACGGGACTAACCCAGGGGTACCCTTTGATGATATAATTAAAGAATTAGTGGTGCAACACGTGCTGGCCAAAAGAGAACAGGATCAGGAGATACAGTTAATAAAAGAGACAGTGGAAGAACATGTCAAACAAGAAAGAATCTTGAGACAGTTGGCCGAGCACAAGGTGGAGGGGCTCGAGAAAGAAGTCTTGGAGCTCAGTGGTCACCTGTTCACCTGGCAAAGTGTGAACAGGAACCTTAAGGAAGATATGGAAGAACTCCAAGGAGTAGTAAAAGGTCTTCTGCGGGAGAAGAAGTTGGACGAAGATTTACAGCGGCTGGGCCCAACTCATGATAAAATGTAACTGCCAGTACCCATCTTGACAAAGGGTCGTGTAGAGATAAAATCTCATGAAGTTGGTGAGCAAGGAGCCGAAGATGACAGTCACCCGGTCGGGTCCACTGTAGTGAGGGAATTGTCGTGGTAAAGCTAGAGCCTTCGGTCCAGGAAGAGAGCAACGCCACGACCTTCAAGTTGGTGATTGATGTACCAGAAGACATGCAAGAAGCCTGTGCTGAGGAAGGTGTAAATGAGGCTTTCAAAGAGGCGGTCAAGGCGTGTGAGGTGCACTGGGCACCTGAGACTCGGCAGTTGGTGATAATATCAGCCAGAGAAGATACAGCAAACCGGGTAGCTGTCCTAAAAGAGATGCATTTGCAGTGTCTCCACGCCAAACAGTTGGTCAGGCAGAGTAATATGAAGGCTGCTCGACGCCTAGAGTTAGCGAAGGAGGCTATGGATCGGCTGGGTTTGCGGAAAGGTGTGGTTCCGGTACCCAAAACTCTGATTGGAAGAATCATTGGAAGATTCGGGAACGTAATACAAGACCTTGTGAATATCTCCGGTGTGGTGAGAGTGAGGATCCCTCCTGATGATGAAGACCAAGTATCCAGTGAGGGGGGTAGGATTCTCATCCTGGTGGTTGGCTCCGTGGAGAGCCTGAGAGACTTTCGGATGCTCTTGGAGTATCGAGTGGGGTACCTGCAAGAGATTGAGCAGTTGAGGCAGGACCGCCGGCAAATTAATAAGGAATAACAGGTGGCGGCCACCTGCAACCCAACAAGATGTAAGGTCCCGAACGGTTCCTCCATGAAGGGACATGGCAGATGGCCGAAGAGTGTCAACAAGTGGTAGTTCAACTGGCAGGGTGACGTTGAAAGTCCGTAGTTCCTGTGAGACGCTGACTGAGTCAGACTCAGGCCAGACAACAGGCTCGACTAAGACTTATGACTGCACCAACCGAGAGAGATGGTTAAAGAGAGAAAGATCAGGTGACAAAGCGCACTGCAGACAGATGGAGACTAAAGAGTGTCTGGCCACGCTGACGGACTTTGACTGGAGGGCCAAAGACCAAGGCTGTTATTCTGACCGCTGGGGGTGGGGGAGGCCTAACGTAGAGAAAAGACCGTATGACGGACAGAGACAGTTCTCTCGACCGGTAGGGCAAGGTGTAATGAGTGCCCGGTCGAGAGATCCTGAGGTAATGTGTGTTCAACCCCACAGGTTTGAACATAGGGGGGAGGTATGTGGTGTAGTGACCACTGTGTCAGCTAGGGGGCGCTGTGTGGGTGTCCCAGGACAGCCGTATAAGCATTTCCATTGTCCTAATAGGTGTAGGATACTGAATGATCAAAATGGTCAGCAGAGATACTGCTGACGGTTCCGTTACAATGTGTCAGGGAAGCCTGTGTGTGGCTGTGTGCAATAGGACCTTTAGTGAGGTCATAGCCATGTGATCACCTGTGGGTGTGGTTATGGACCATATAAGGTACCTAGGTCTGGTCACATGGTAGTGAATGCTTGGACCCAGTTGGTCCAGTGTGGAAGGTCCCACTGAGATGGGGCTTCCTGCCTGACAGCACGTGTGGACGCTGTGTGTAATGGCTGCCAGCACCTGTTAGTTCCCTGGAGGGAATGAATGCCTGCTGCATGATAAAGGAACCGTGAGGTTACCCGGATGTGGGTGAGATAACTTGGGGCTAGGAACCCTGCACATTGAATACTGCACAGCTTATGTGACTATAGGACATTGCTAACATGGACGCTATGCTGATTGTGCTGTTAAGTGAACTTTCTGTTGCTGTCCTGGTTTATGAGGATTAATAAACCGAAAGGACTGTGTTATGGTTGATGAAAACCTGTGCCGGAACTGTTTCATCGCTGCCAAGCGAGTGTCCCCCAACCATGAATGACAGCGCTACCTCACAATACCACATCATTTCACATTTTTTAATTCACTGAGAAATTACATGTAATTATACTTTTTATTTTTCAGGTGTTACTTTTTATTTTTCAGGTGTGTGTGTGTGTGTGTGTGTGTGTGTGTGTGTGTGTGTGTGTCTTTTCTACCTTGGCCAAAGGAAAGATCTACATTTCTCAGTGTCAGCACTGTCTGACATCTAGTGGAACATTTTTGTTGTTACATCACATTAAATATCTTAGAAAGTCTGAAGGCCTAGGATAAGCCAAAATCCACCCTAGATCATTTAAAACATGTCAATCAGAACCTGTTTATATACCAGTGGGACTCCAATTAAGAACAAATGTGTTGTAAAATGCTCTTTTATTATATGAGCCAGAACAGGTCATGTCTGTGATGGGTCCCTAAAGATCATAAATTCTGGATCATTTTAACATGCAGTGATACATTCGGCAGAAATACACTAGAATGCAGAACCCATGTATTAGGTCATACACTTTGGGACTTATGAAGAAAATTCAAGGTCTTTTAATGCCAATAACAGGGCGTATGTTCTTTTCAACTATTTAATCTAAATGTGGATTTGATTCAGTGGGGAGCTCAGCAATTCAGATGGAGTTCAAATTAAAATCAAACTTTGCAAAAAAATGTTTTACACAAATATGCTAAGAAACCAAAATAGCTAGTTGCACTCCTTGAAAAAATATTTGTAATTGGAAACAAGCCAGAATCTATTAACCTTTATAAATAATGTAGTTCTCAAAAAAGAATACGTCTCTTAACACCAATACTAGTCGAAAATAAGGTTACTACATCTAAAATGAATCTAAAACTGTTTTACTGTTTCGATTTATTTCTTAAATAAAAACACAACTCAGTACACTTTACATCTACAGCCAAAACAAAAGCTTATAATTACCGTAAATGTATGTAATACTAATGTAAACTCAATACTAAAATCACTAAATTAACAAACGTATTGACCCTTAATGGCCAATATTTTGTTAAATCCCATTTCATAATTGAAGTTTCCCTGTACAGAAAAATCACTCTTTCATGCACCCTGACGTAACTGGATGTCGCAATCAGGGTGCGCATGTTTAGAGCGGGCTCAGGAGCACAGTCCACTTCATATAACATTCATGCCGACTGTAATACACAGCCGGCAACTACCTCTAACAGCAGCAATTGGTGCTACCCTCAATTGCTGTTGTTTAACCACCTTCTGATTTTCCATTTTTGCCCTTTCTTTTTTGCTCCCCTTCTTCCCAGATGCATACATTTTTATTTTTCAGTCAATATAGCTGTTTTTTGCGGGTCAAGCTGTACTTCTGCATGCTAAATACAAGCCCTCACACAAATCCATCGAGAATAAATTAAAAGAGCTACAGGTCTCAAAAA
Organism: Dendrobates tinctorius; assembly: GCF_039654945.1. Taxonomy (NCBI): domain Eukaryota; kingdom Metazoa; phylum Chordata; class Amphibia; order Anura; family Dendrobatidae; genus Dendrobates; species Dendrobates tinctorius. The sequence continues at coordinate 21,144,139 of NW_027361704.1, forward strand.
ATTGCAACACAATAAATAAAAATTCACCACAAAAACATAAAAAACAATAAACCTTTGTATTCTTGTAATCATATTTACCTAGAGAATCATGTTGCCAGGTCTAAACGCCATTAAAACAAAACCTGCAAAAAAAACTTAGGATTGCATGATTTTCACAATTTCACCCCATTTGGAATTTTTTTTCCTGGTTTTCAGTAACATCTCCCTAAGATCAATGTGACCAAATGACAATGATGAGAGTTGTGTTCTGCACCCGCTGTGTACATCGTGTGTAAAATAACTAATTTTTTTAAAAACATTCTCATGGTGCTAGCGATGATTGAGTCTTTCAAGGTTTGGTTCGATTTGCCGAACATTTAGACATTCAACGAACATGTTCACCGAACATTTCCATGAACATATACGAACCCCATTATATTCAAAGGGAAGCCAAACCAAAAGTATACACAACACCTTAAGGGATGACAAAAAGCTTCCCAAACAGCTAAAATTAGGGGCAGATACCATGAAAACTGGCATCAATTGACCAGCAGTAAAAATTTACAAATGGCAGCAGTCAGTAAGTCATGGGCCATGCACGAGGTATCAGGGTCTGGCACAGCATTTACAGCTTGGAATTGAAGTTTCAATAAGGACCTGGTGGTTAAGAGAGCGGTGTAAGCCTTCTTAGTTGGGAACCCTGATATCTCAAAATACTTCCAATTTTTTTATTTTTTTCCAGCCACATTCAGATAGCACAAACATCAGTTTCATACAGTAATATTGGTAGAAAAATGTAAGGAAAGTAACATAGGTAGTTGACTGAAAGCAAGTTCAGGCCTGCCTGTCTGGGAGTCCTACTTACAGGCAACCCACCAGATGGAGATCCAACTTGGAATCTTCATGTTTCAAAAATTATTGTCACACAGCACTAAAGTGGCATCAATTTTCTTTTTTAACCATTACCTTTTTATTAAATTCAAATAAAGTCATATTAACAACCATTTCGCCTCCAGTCATTATATATTGTTACAGAAATTTCCTCAAAACATTAATCGGCCAAATATAATAATTTAACATAGCTAAATATTGTAGGAAAAAGAAGAGGAAATGGAAGGTGTGATGACAACAGACAATTATACCCGTGTATTACCATGAATATCTCTAATACATCTCTGTAACCACAGTGTTTAATCTGAATGATAGCCAGCTGTCCCATTTCCTGAGATATGATGTTGTGTTATTGGTGGATGAAGCAGTTATCCTCTTCGATAGAGAATTGTCATTCACCAAAGCCACAATCTCAGTTAGTGATGGACATTTGGGGTTTTTCCAATATCCTGCAATTTTAATTCTAGTAGCTATGAGGATGTGTGTAATCACTGTCCTGAACTCGTGTGGAATTATATCCAGGTCAATGGCCAGAAATGCCTGCTCTTACCCTAACTTTATTGGGATGCCACTTATTTGAGATACTATATGGGAGATTGCGTCCCTGAGCTGCTTTTCTTTACGGCACTTCCGCCAGACATGTAATATCTGCGTTGGCGTCTCCACACCTCCAGCACACATCTGGGGAGTTGCTGTAGATCTTAGACAATCTATATGGTGTGAAGTACCACCTGTACCGCAGCTTTCTGGCATTCTCCAGGTGATTGGTGAATTTAGAGTGTGTCCCTATCATTGAGAAGGACGTCCGCCATTGGCCCAGGGTGATCCCGTATTGTAGATCAGTCTCCCATTTGTGGAGATATGAGTCCAGAGAGGGGAACGTCTCCTCCATCATATGGTTGTAGCTTACGGACAGCGCTTTTATCTGCCGCGCTGGGGTAAGGAGCATTGCATATAATTTGGAGGGTTGTGAAGATATTATATCTTTCTTTCACTGTAGAAAATGTCTAATTCGTACATATTTACAATGATCTTTATGGGTAAGGTGGTATTTCTCTATGTTCATAGAGAAGGATTACAATATTCCTTCTTCATACATATTTCCAACCTATATTATTCCTAGGAATTTCCAGTTTTGAATTTTGAGGTCCGGAATACACCGCTCCAAAGTCTATATGGGGACTTTAGAGAGTGCCAAATTGATAGTGTGCAATTTATTGATTAGAATGCTCCACACTCCCAGCACCATTTCCACCGTTGGTGGCAGGCACCATTTTTTTTATCATCTCTGGTGTTAGGCCCGGCAATGAAATATGAATAAAAAAAGATACAACATTTGGGGATTTTATGTGATGTTTCTCGATTTCTATCCAATGTCTGTTATCTTTATCATTCCACATTAACCCCAGTTGTTCAACTATGGCTGCTCTATAATATCTCACCACTGAGGGGCAGCCCAGTCCTCCCTCTTTTATTGGGATATACAGTATATCTGCTTTAACTCTAAGCCGTTTTTCCTGACATATGTATTTTAACATAATTGTAACTCATTGAGTATTTTCATGGGGACTGTCATAGGGAGGTTGCGGAATACATACAATATTTGGGGGATTATGAACATTTTTACAGACACTATTCTTCCTAACCAGGACATGTCGTGTTGTCTCATGCACAGCATGTTGCCTTTGATCTTCTCTCTGAGAGCTTCATAATTTAGTGAGAGCATTCTATCTACTGAGGGCACTAAGCGGATTCCGAGATATGTTATGTTTTTATTATCCCATTTAAAGGGGTACTTAGCTTTAAGATTGACCGGATGCAAGACAGAAGGAGTTAGATTTAGAATTTGGCATTTAGGGACATTCAATTTTTAGTATGATACTTGGGTAAAAGAGTCTATCACTTCCATTACTCTATTGAGCGATTCTTCAGGATTAATAAGGGATAAAATAATGTCGTCCATGAATAGCGCGATTTTGTGCTCTACATTACCAATTTTAATACCAGCTATCCCAGGATGTGATCTGATTTTTTTCAGCTAGGGGTTTATTAGTGCAAATATTAGGGGAGAGAGTGGGCACCCCTGCCTCGTTCTATTAGTGACATCAAATGTATCGGACATCATTCCTGAAATAAGAACTGACGGGTTAGAACAGGGATCCTCAAACTACAGCCCGCGGGCCACATGCGGCCCGCCAAGGACTTTTATCCAGCCCCTGGACCCGGCCGACATTGAACTGCAATTCAATCCCGACGGGCCCTGTAATCGTGGGCGGGACCTTTTTGGTGTCTTGATGCTCAGCGTATAACCTGTGTTTGGGTACTGGATTAATCGTCTGGATCTGCTGGCCTGCAGCTCAAAACAGGTGGAACAAACTACCTTGTAGGAGATTCGTCAGAAAATGCAGAAAAGGATTTCCATCTGATGAAGGCTAATTTTATGTATAGCCGAAACGCGTTGTGTTTTTATGTCTAATAATAAACTGGATATTCCTTTAAATATTCGGAGTAATTAATGAATCAGCCGGAAGCGCTCCTTGACAAACTGGAAATCCTTTTCTGCAATCATGGGACTGTGGATGACTGGATGAAAGTCATATTCAGTGATGAATGGCGAATCTGCATTGGGCAAGGTGATGATGCTGGAACTTTTGTTTGGTGCAGTTTCAATGAGATTTATAAAGATAACTGCCTGAAGGGAACATGCAAATTTCCACAGTCATTGATGATATGGGGCTGCATGTCAAGTAAAGGCACTGGGGAGATGGCTGTCATTACAGCTTCAATAAATGCACAAGTTTATGTTGATATTTTGGACACTTTTCTTATCCCATCAATTGAAAGGATGTTTGGGGATGATGAAATCATTTTTCAAGATGATAATGCATTCTGCCATAGAGCAAAAACTGAAAACATTCCTTGAAAAAAGACACATAAGGTCAATGTGATGGCCTGCAAATAGTCCGGATCTCAATCTAATTGAAAATCTTTGGTGGAAGTTGAAGAAAATGGTCCATGACAAGGCTGCAACCTGCAAAGCTGATCTGGCAACAGCAATCAGAGAAAGTTGGAGCCAGATTGATGAAGAGTACTGTTTGACCCTCATTAAGTCCATGCCTCAGAAACTGCAAGCTGTTATAAAAGCCAGAGGTGGTGCAACAAAATGCTAGTGATGTGTTGGAGTGCTTTTTTGTTGGTTTGTTTTCATGATTCCATAATTTTTTCCCTCAGAATTGAGTGATTCCATAATTTTTCCCCTATGCTTGGTTTATAAAAGTAACCCTTACTGACTACCACATTTTTTGTTCTTGATTTCTTTTAGTGTTTCTTAAAGCCAGAAAGTTGCCATTTGAATTGACTTTAGTTTTGTGCCATGTCTGTGATCTGCTTTTTTTCTACAAAATTAAACAACTGAATGAATATCTTCCAAGGCAGGTGATTTCATAATTTTTGCCAAGGGTTGTATATCATCCATTTTTGGTCATCCTGTATGTGGGATAATTTTTGTTTGGTCATTTTGGCTTTAATTTTGTTGGCCAAAATTTTGCCCGCTTTGTTTCCCTGCCAGTAATATTTGGCTTTGCTTTTCCTTAAATTATGCTTGTATTTGTGTTGTAGTAGTTGGTATAATTCATACCTTAGTTTCTGTAATTTTTGGAGAACTGCATTTGTGGGGTTATGTTTGTGCATCTCTTCTAGTGCAGCTATATTCTGATAATGCTTCCTGTAATTGGTGCCTAATTTTATGGGATGTAATTAGGTAGTTATTTACTCTTCATGGGGAGTAGTTCGGGTAGTTGTATCTCTCTATAATTTGGCAGGAGATGGGGGCATAGTCCGACCAGGTGATATTCCCTATCGTGGCTTTTTGGATGTCCTGCAATAACCACTTATATGTGACCATTAGATCGATTGTGGAGTAGCCTCTGTGTGAGTGTGAGTAGAAGGTGAAATCCCGCTCAGAGGTGTGTAAAACTCACCAGACATCGTAGAGTTCTTCCGCTAGGAGGGTCTGAGAGAGTGATTGGGTATTTTCTTTCTTCTGAGGGGGTATCGATTTGTCAGTGTTGGGGCAAAGGATGATATTAAAGTCCCTGCAGACTAACAGGGCGCCTTTATTTTACCTTTGCTGCTACCACGAGGGGGTCTTTAAGAAATGAAATCTGCTTGGCGTTAGGGGCATAAATAGAGACAGGAGTGTAAAGCCCCCGTCACACACAGCGAGATCGCTAGCGAGATTGCTGCTGAGTCACAAGTTTTGTGACGCAACAGCGATCTCACCAGCGAGATCGCTGTGACACTTACCAGCGACCGGCCCCCCTGCCGGTTATCGCTGATCGTCCTGGAATGGCCAGGACATTTTTTTGATCGCTGGTCTCCCACTGGCCTGTCACACGCATCACTGCGTGTGACAGGCGGGAGACCAGCGAGCAGCGAGCAGGAGCTGGTAACTAAGGTAAACAGAGGGTTTCTAAGCGGCACGCGCTGCTTAGAAACCCGATGTGTACCTTGGTAATCAGCTCCCTGCACCAGCTCACTGGTAACTAAGGTACACATCAGGTTTCTAAGCGATGTGCGTCGCTTGTTACCCTCCTGTCGCTGGTGCTGATCACTGGTGAAGCTGCCTGTTTGGCAGCTCACCAGCGATCATGTAGCGACACACCAGTGATCCTGACAAGGTTATATCGTTGTCGGGATTGCTGGTGCGTCGCTATGTGTGATGGGGCCCTAAGTCTTGTGATTTATAGTGCAGACTAGGAGGACGTATCTGCCCTCGTCTTCCACTACGTTGGTGATTAGCCGGAAGGCGACTGTGTTTTTTATTGCGATTACTACTCTTCTTTTTTATCAATTGCATGGGAATGAAAGACATTTGGGAAGTTCCTATTCTGCAGTCTAGGGACGTCAGTGCTATTTAGGTGGATTCTTGAACGCACAATACATCTGCTTTTTAGGGATTGGGCCTCTTTCCATAGAAGGGATCTTTTGAATGGACTATTCCGTCCCTTTACATTAATGCTGGAAATGTGAAGAACTGTCATGATCCAGGTTTGATCTGAGAGTTTTAAATGCACAAGTGAACTTTTTTCCTTTGGCTGTGTGCTAAAGTGGTGTGATTGCCCCAGTGGCCACTAGAATTATTGCACTGTGGTGTCGTTTGTTCTAAGTTGCCCCGGTGGTGGTGAGCGGTAGTGCACTTTAGTTTCTTTGGTTAAGTGCACGTAATTATAATGCAGGTGTGAATGCTCTATAAGAGAGTGTCAGGTGTATCAATCACTGTTGGTTATAGGTCTTCAGTTAGTCATTCACAAGTAAGCCTGGGTGAAATATGGAGCTGAACAAGAGTCCTGGGCAGCCCAGCCAGAGGGGCCGAGTGGCAGCTATGGAGTCTGCAAGGAGTGCTGGCATGGATTGATGGAGTCCAACGATGGGGTCTGCAAGAAGGGCTGGCATGGCGTGGTGGAGTCGCAGTTTATGGTGTCAGCAGGAAGTGCTTGCATGGCTTGGTGGAGTGGCGACTATGGTGAGAGTTGCACTCAGCATGCTGGACTTGGTGGCTGAAAACTGGACTCAAGCATGCTGGACTTTTTGGCAGAAGCTGGACTCATATTTGGGACTCTGTTTACTGGGCAGCTGCAACTGGTGGTGGACTCTGCTCCAAGGCTGCACTATGGTGATGGATCCAGTTATGGTGATGGATCCTGTTGGGGGAGAAGATGCACGCAGGTGGTGGGCTCTGTTGCTGGGAGCGTAAGCAACAGAGCAAAGCTAAGTGATGTTCCCCTGTTTTGTCACTTTTCCTTATGTGTGTTTAGTGCAGTGGTGGGATTAGTTTCCGCACCGACCAATTCCCTAGTGAGGGTTTAGGTGCAGGGCGAGTCAGGGTTTTGAGGTTCCTGTGCGTTACCCGGTACGGAACCGGCATAGGGAACGATAGGAGTGTAGAGACGCTGACTCAGGGGAGTGCAGGAGGTCTAAACTTCCCCGTTTCCCTATCACAGGGCCTCCATTGTTATTGTTACCCAGGTTTCCCCTTTATTGTTTAAATTCGCCTTACTGGAGGCGGGGTTTCCAGACTTACGTGTATTACCTAAATTCGCCTGTTGGAGGCGGCGTATCCAGCTGTATGTGTTATTATTTAAATTTGCCCAACTGGAGGCGGTGTATCCAGGATCACGCGTGTCATCTAAATCCGCCCTGCTGGGGGCGCTGTGTCCAGCCGCGCATGACCGTGACATTATCACCAACCCTACATTTTTTTCTGGTGAGCCCGGGCCATGTGGAGACCTGTGAGTAATTGCTGCCGGGCCTCACTGAGGTGAGTGAGGAGCGGCATGGTGTGTTAGAGCCGCTGCAGCAGTAGCTATCAGGGTCTGGGGCCTTCCCTTTGGCTTCACCAGAAAATCAAATGGCGGCTGCGGTCTGGCAAAATGCCCCCTAGAGTCGCTGCTGGGGAGCGGGACTTGTTCATACAGGCGGACGCACCCAGACAGGTGGGTGGAGTTGATGATCCCCATGGTGCTGTCTGGGGTTCCCCGAGGTGAAGGGGTATGTCCCGGTAGTGAGCAGACTGGTATATAGTCTGTGGGGCTCACGCCAAATCTTCAATACCACCGAAGAAGCCGCCCCTCCTGGTCATGTGGAGGCTGTGACATCGGCGGCCATGCCCGCCGATGCCCCTTCAGCGGCGGTGCCCGCCGCAGCTCCTCCTCACCTGCGTCCTCCTGTCCACTCGCACTTCCGCTCTGCTCCCCGCGCTGCTGCGGGTAACCGCGCCGGTCTTAGGCCGCGCACGCGCGTTCTCCCTCTCTCTTCTGCTAGTAGGGGGCGTCGCTGAGGGGAGGGTCTGTAGGGCGTACTTCCGGCCTCTGGTTATATCAGGCGTCCGCTCTATTCTGAGGGCGCCTGGTGATTGTGTGACCTCTTGCACTCATCGGCCCTTACCTTCTAGTGTACCCTGCCTATCCTTTGCTGTTCTCCCTGTGTGCTTTTTGGCCTGCTCCACTTCCATCAGTCTGTCTCTGTCCCGTGGTCCCCCTCTGAACCCCTTCCTGTGGAATCCTGGCCAGTATTTTCCGTTATCCTTGCTCTGCCTGTCTATCCATCGAGTCGTCCCTCCTGGCACCGGCTGTCGCGGTTCTGCCCCCTGCGGCCCTGCCCCTAACGATCCCTGTACAGGGGTCGGTCTTCACCAGGTACGCTCGGCCCAGGGGCTCCGGATCCACGACCCAGAGGGTCCACTCTTGGACGTATTAGCCTAGAGTTGTCACAGTATCACCAGGCCATGGATCCCGCCGGTGCCGCAGCCGCCACACAAAAGGAATTACTTTTCCTTCGTGAAAACCAGACCCGGATAATGTCCTTTATGAAGTCTATGGACACCCGGCTATCCACCCTGCAGACCTCTGACCCCGGGCACGCTCCCCTCCTAGTCAGTCTCCAGCAGGAGCTCGCGCAGCAGCGCGATGCTCAATCCCACATCTCTCCTCCCATCGGAGAAGTGTACGCATGGTCCTGCAGCGCCTTCGAGAAAATCGTCTTTACGCCAAGATTGAGAAGTGCCTCTTCGAGCAAACAGCGTTACCTTTCTTGGGATATATCATCACGGATTCCGGCCTTAAGATGGATCCGGAGAAGCTGTCCGCGGTACTCCAGTGGCCTCGTCCAGTTGGCATAAAGGCCATCCAGCGTTTCCTCGGCTTCGCTAACTATTACCGACAGTTTGTACCCCACTTTTCTACAGTCACCAAGCCCATCACGGTCCTAACCCGTAAGGGGACGAAGTCTAACGTCTGGTCTTCCGAAGCCGAGGACGCCTTTCTGGCCCTGAAACGCTCGTTTGCCTCTGCTCCGATCCTACACCGCCCAGTGGCTAGTAGACCCTTCATCCTGGAAGTTGATGCCTCCTCCACTGGAGCTGGGGCGGTTCTGTCCCAACAGGCTCCATCCGGACGTTTAGTCCCCTGCGGGTTCTTCTCCAAATCCTTTTCTCCTGCGGAGTGCAACTACTCCATTGGGGACCGGGAATTGTTGGCCATTAAGATGGCGCTGGAGGAATGGCGATATCTGCTCGAAGGGGCAGTGCATCCCTTTACTATCTTTACGGACCACAAGAACTTGGCCTACCTGCAATCTGCCCAGAGACTCAATTCCAGACAAGCCAGGTGGGCCTTGTACTTTTCCCGTTTTGAGTTTAAGCTCCACTTCCGGCCCGGCAGTAAGAACATTAAAGCTGATGCGCTTTCCAGGTCTTTGCAGCCACCTGAAAAGGAGGAGGATCCATCATATATCATCGAGCCGGCTAAAGTTATTTCCGTGGCCCCTGTGAGATTCTCTACCCTTCCGCCGGGCAAGACCTTCGTTCCTTCAAACAAACGTCTGGAAGTGTTGCGCTGGGGACATTCCTCCAAGGTTGCTGGGCACGTTGGGATTAAGAAGACTCTTTTGCTTCTCTCCCGGTATTACTGGTGGCCCTCTCTCCACCAGGATGCAAAGGACTTTGTAGCCTCTTGCAGGACCTGTGCTCAGAACAAGGTTCCTAGGACTCTGCCCTCCGGTCTCCTTCATCCGTTGCCTGTGCCAGAGGCCCCTTGGCAGCAAATCGCCATGGATTTCGTGACTGATCTGCCTCGCTCTGTTGGATGTAATACCATCTTAGTCGTCGCAGACCGCTTCTCCAAGATGGCCCGTTTTATTCCCTTGTTCGGACTGCCATCTGCTCCAAAGTTGGCCGAGATCTTTATCCACCAGGTTTTCAGGCTGCATGGTCTTCCTCTACGAATCGTAACCGATCGAGGGGTCTAGTTTACCTCCCGATTCTGGAGGGCCCTCTGTCGGCTCCTGGGCACGTCTCTCGACTTCTCTTCAGCGTATCATCCTCAAACCAACGGCCAAGTGGAACGGATTAACCAAATTTTGACCACCTACTTACGCCACTTTTCTAACGCTCATCAGGATAATTGGGTCTCACTCCTACCTTGGGCGGAATTCGCTCATAATAATCATCCCAGTGAATCAACGTCCAAGACGCCGTTCTTTGTGGTAACCGGGCTAAATCCTGGGGTTCCGTTGCCTTTTTCCGCATCATCTGGAGTCCCTGCAGCAGATACTCTCGCCAAGGAATTTTCGCAAATTTGGAAGGAGACCAGGGAGGCGCTCGAGGTAGCCAGCGTCCGAATTAAGAAACACGCAGACAAGAGACGAAGGGATCTACCCCCGTACCATCCCGGGGACAAAGTCTGGCTTTCTACCAAACATATCCGCCTGAAAGTCCCTGCTTACAAATTAAGTCCTCGGTACATCGGTCCTTTTGAAGTACTTGGGCGCATTAACGAAGTAGCCTACAAATTGAGGTTGCCGGCATCGCTCCGGGTCCCTAACGCCTTCCATATCTCGCTCCTTAAACCTGTGGTTTTGAACCGGTTCCAACCAACCTCCATGTCCCCTCCCTCGCCAATTTCTTCTAACGATGTCTTTGAAGTAAAGGACATTTTGGCTATGAAAAGGGTCAAGGGTAAAACTCTTTTTCTTATCGACTGGAAGGGGTTTGGTCCAGAGGAGAGGTCCTGGGAGCCCCGAGAGAATGTCGATGCCCCCCTTATCATGAAAAGATTTCTGACCAACCTCAGAAGGGGAGGACATAGGGGGGGGGTACTGTGACATCGGCGGCCGTGCCCGCCGATGCCCCTTCAGCGGCGGTGCCCGCCGCAGCTCCTCCTCACCTGCGTCCTCCTGTCCACTCGCACTTCCGCTCTGCTCCCCGCGCTGCTGCGGGTAACCGCGCCGGTCTTAGGCCGCGCACGCGCGTTCTCCCTCTCTCTTCTGCTAGTAGGGGGCGTCGCTGAGGGGAGGGTCTGTAGGGCGTACTTCCGGCCTCTGGTTATATCAGGCGTCCGCTCTATTCTGAGGGCGCCTGGTGATTGTGTGACCTCTTGCACTCATCGGCCCTTACCTTCTAGTGTACCCTGCCTATCCTTTGCTGTTCTCCCTGTGTGCTCTTTGGCCTGCTCCACTTCCGTCAGTCTGTCTCTGTCCCGTGGTCCCCCTCTGAACCCCTTCCTGTGGAATCCTGGCCAGTATTTTCCGTTATCCTTGCTCTGCCTGTCTATCCATCGAGTCGTCCCTCCTGGCACCGGCTGTCACGGTTCTGCCCCCTGCGGCCCTGCCCCTAACGATCCCTGTACAGGGGTCGGTCTTCACCAGGTACGCTCGGCCCAGGGGCTCCGGATCCACGACCCAGAGGGTCCACTCTTGGACGTATTAGCCTAGAGTTGTCACAGAGGCGACCAGCGAGTGTATATTTCCTCCATATTCCTTTTCCCTTCTCCTCCAGGTGTGAGCAGCAGGTGTGCTGCGGGGGAGTGGGGGCATATCTCAACCCTCGCCATTAACCAATCCTGGGAGGCACAGACCTCATGGTGAAAGGGTTGGAGGGTGGTGTCCCTTGGTGAATAGCAGGGGTGTGAGTGTGGTGACACAGGGGGACGCCTCTGTTGTCGATCCTAGAGTGAGTTTCACCGAATTATGTCAAACGAATGTGTGGCAATAAACGTTGAGGTTCGGACCTGTGTGTGAACGATCATGTATGGGTGGCCACCAAAAAATATCCTGTGGAAGTGTGTTGTGGAGTGTTATCAGCTCATACTAAACATACACATACATAACTCGTTCCCCAGGTCGACGCTTTGGAGATGAGTGGTGCCTCCAGAACATACATTGCCAATACCAGCGGTGCGTTTGTCATAAACCTGATGTGCAGGTAGTGGTTGGGGTGAACTCTGGATCTAGACGTCTCCGATGTAGCTGGTGCCCTGATGAGGAGTGGTCTTGAGGGTCCAGAGGCCCCTCATTAAGGGGGGTACTGTCATGATTCAGGTATGATCTGACAGTTTTAAATGCACAAGTGAACTTTTTTTCCTTTGGCTGTGTGCCAAAGTGGTGTGATTGCCCTGGTGGCCATTAGAATTATTGCACTGTGGTGTCATTTGTTCTAAGTTGCCCCGGTGGTGGTGAGCAGTAGTGCACTTTAGTTTCTTTGGTTAAGTGCATGTAATTATAATGCAGGTGTGAATGCTCTATAAAAGAGTGTCAGGTGTATCAATCACTGTTGGTGATAGGTCTTCAGTTAGTCATTCACAAGTAAGCCTGGGTGAAATATGGAGCTGAAAAAGAGTCCTCGGCAGCCCAGCCAGAGGGGACGAGTGGTAGCTATGGAGTCTGCAAGGAGTACTGGCATGGATTGGTGGAGTCCAACAATGGGGTCTGCAAGAAGGGCTTGCATGGCGTGGTGGAGTGGCGACTATGGTGAGAGTTGCACTCAGCATGCTGAACTTGGTTGCTGAAAACTGGACTCAAGCATCCTGGACTTTTTGGCAGAAAAGTTGGACTCAAGCATGCTGGACTTTTTGGCAGAAGCTGGACTCCTCTTTGGGACTCTGTTTACTGGGCAGCTGCAACTGGTGGTGGACTCTGCTCCAAGGCTGCACTATGGTGATGGATCCGGTTATGGTGATGGATCCTGTTGGAGAAGATGCACGCAGGTGGTGGGCTCTGTTGCTGGGAGCGTAAGCAACAGAGCAAAGCTAAGTGATGTTTCCCTGTTTTGTCACTTTTCCTTATGTGTGTTTAGTGCAGTGGTGGGATTAGTTTCCGCACCGACCAATTCCCTAGTGAGGGTTTAGGTGCAGGGCGAGTCAGGGATTTGAGGTTCCTGTGCGTCGCTCGGTGCGGAACCGGCATAGGGAACGATAGGAGTGTAGAGACACTGACTCAGGGGAGTGCAGGAGGTCTCCACTTCCCCGTTTCCCTATCGCAGGGCCTCCATTGTTATTGTTACCCACGTTTCCCCTTTATTGTTTAAATTCGCCTTACTGGAGGCGGGGTTTCCAACTGCACGTGTTATTATTTAAATTCGCCCAACTGGAGGCGGTATATCCAGGGTCATGCGTGTCATCTAAATCCGCCCTGCTGGGGGCGCTGTGTCCAGCCGTGCGTGACCGTGACAAGAACCATATAGAAAACACAGATAAAATCTATGTGTCACCACTAGACAATTAGTAAAAAATGGGGGAATAACAAAAACAAATTTTAATTTTGTGAAAAAACTTTAACAGTTTCAAAAATAGAGTTCGGTTCTAAGTGAACCTCCTGGATATGCTCCGCTATCCAGTATATAGTGGGGGGTGTTAAGAGAGACAAAAAAGCAGACCGTGGTAAAAAAATAGTCATGTATTCTCTTCTCTTACTCATGTCCACTCTTTCATCAGGGCGGGCGGCATCTTCTTCTTCAATGGGGAGCTGGTATCCTCATCCACCGTCGCCAGCGACCACTTCTGCAGCAGAGTCATGACCTCTCTGGGGGAAGTCAGGACCTGTGTGACTCCATTCTTTGTGATGATCAGCTTCACTGGGTAGCCCCACTTGTACGCGATCCCATTGTCCCGTAGGATCTTGGTGGATGTGGAGAATTCCCAAATTCTGTTCAGGGTGACAGCGGAGAGGTCGGTGAACACCAGGATGCTCTTGAACCTCTCTGGAAGCTCCGGTCCGCTCGCTACTGCTTTACTGATGGCTTCTTTGAAGTGATCAAAATGAAGCCTGGCAATTACATCCCTGGGTGCAGAGGCGGGGGCACTTTTGGGTTTGGGGGTCCTGTGCGCTCTGTCTATTAGGAGGTCTCGCTGTTCTGCCTCGGGATTAGTGCAGAGAAAAAATCCATTAGGAACTCCTTCAATGCGTCCGCAGAAATGTTTTCCGCTATCTCCCTGAAGCACAGGTTGCTGCGCCTGGAGCGGTCCTCCAGGTCTGCCAGCTTCAGTTTTAGAGCAGTGATCTCCTCATCTGCCTCATTGTGAGCGTCCAGTGGTTGTGGGTTGTGGTGAATTCCTCCAGCTTCTCCTCAATATGGGCTGTTCTGTCCCTTATGTGCCCAATGTCTTTCTGTAGTGCAGTGAAGGCTGAGATAATGTTACTGTGTATAGCCTACTTTAGATCTCCTAGCAGGGACTATAGTGTGGCCTCAGTGATGGGGTGGAGGGGTGCCCTGTGTCAGGTGCAGATGCATATACTTGCGGTTTGGTGCCCTGCTTCTCCAGGCTCCTGGGTGAACAACTGCCCGACCTCTCCTGTGCCTGCTCCGCTGCATTCATGCCTCTCTCTGGTGAGGTCTGACCCAGTGTCAGGAGATCAGACTCCCCAAAGCGCTTCACACCGCCATTGACTGCATGGTGAGGCGGCCATCTTGATTTTTCCCAGGTGCCGTCACAAAGAACGGTATTCTGCCTGGCACTGCTCCCGGGCTCCTTGTGACGTACCCCATCAGTGCCCGGACCCTGCCTGAGGCCGCGGTGAGTGGAATTGTGGGCTTCCCCCGCCTTTACTTGCCGCTGTAAGCCGCGGTAGTCTGCTGGGGCACAGAGCTAGCGTTTCCTGCGCCCGCTCAGCTCCTCATCCGGACATGCCCCCCAAGTGGCATCAAATTTCCACAGAGTAAAAACAGTATAATAGGTCTCTGACACACCTTCTACTACAGGCAACCCACCAGACGGAGACCCAACTTGGAATCTCTACATTTCAAAAAGTTATTTGTAAGATGAGCAGCAGTAGCAACAGCAGGCAGAGAAACAAAGGTGTCACATACTGCAATAACGCAAGGTCAATGCATAACACTAAAAACTACACCATCGCCTAGTCTGCCCATTCTACGACTGGGGTGCAAAAGTCATTGGAGATCCATAACTTTTTCATTTTGATGAAAGTTAGGCATTCTACACTTAGAGGGGACAACCAGATGCACTTATTCAACAGGACACCATCAGCATTGCTGAACACATGTTATAAGTAGAGTTGAGCGAAATGGGTCGAAAAAATTCAAAAGTCGCCGACTTTTGGCAAAGTCGGGTTTCATGCAACGAAACCCGACCCTAGGATGAGGTCGGCCACGAGGTCGGCGACTTACGCGCCAAAGTCGCGTTTCAAAAGTTTGTTTTGCGCTCTTTTTCAGCCAATCAGGATCCACGGACACTGTGGGCAACGTGATGACATAGGCACGGGTCACCACCATCTTTCAGAAGGGCATGCAAGTGATTGGCTTGCTTTGGTGGGCGTCACAGGGGGTATAAAAGGGCGTGCACGCCGACCGCCATCTTACTTCTGCCGATCTTAGTATAGGGAGAGGTTGCTGCTGATTCTGTAGGGAGAGCGTTAGGCAGGGAAGAAGACAAAAAAACTGCTTCTGCTGCTAGCGATTTGGCCTGCACAACACACAAGTCACTGTGTGTGCAGTGCAAGGGGAGGCTATATTGTGGTGTATCAGTGGTGTTGGTTGTTGGGCTGCCTTCTAAGGCTTCCTGACACGCTGGCATTGCTGTTTACCCACTGCTCCGCAAACTGCTTTTTTAAAAGCAATCCAATCTCCCTTATCCTCTCGTCACTTTGGTCACAGGCAGCTGTGCCATCGAGCGTGTCACATAGCGCTCAGATATCAGTGGGCCTCACATCATCAACAAGTGTCCAGTGTCCAAAAGTGTACGCAGAGATTCAAAATCTCCATTATCCTCTCGTCACTTTGGTCACAGGCAGCTGTGCCATCGAGCGTGTCACATAGCGCTCAGATATCAGTGGGCCTCACACCATCCACAAGTGTCCAGTGTCCAAAAGTGTACGCAGAGATTCAAAATCTCCATTATCCTCTCGTCACTTTGGTCACAGGCAGCTGTGCCATCGAGCGTGTCACATAGCGCTCAGATATCAGTGGGCCTCACACAATCCACAAGTGTCCAGTGTCCAAAAGTGTACGCAGAGATTCAAAATCTCCATTATCCTCTCGTCACTTTGGTCACAGGCAGCTGTGCCATCGAGCGTGTCACATAGCGCTCAGTGGGCCCCACACAATCCACAAGTTTCCACTGTCCACAAGTGTGTGCAGAAATTCTAAAACTCCCCTGTCCTATAGACACCTTGTACCTTGTTTTACATTACTATATAGTTTGTTGGATTTTGTCTACATTTCTACCAAAAATGAGGAAGGCTGGTGGAAGAGGCCGTGGAATTGGGCGGGGGTTGGCAGCTGGTAATGATGGTGTTGGTGGTGGATCTGATGGTAGTGGCAAGAGCAAAATAGGACCGAATGCAGGAGGTGCTGACCCTGCGTCATCGTCTGGCTACATAAGGCCTCGAACGCTTAGTTTTCTAGGAGTTGGCAAACCGCTTTTAAAGGCAGAGCATCAGGAAAAAGTTTTGTCTTACATTGCTGACTCAGCCTCCAGCTCTATCGCCTCCTCTTCTTCAGTTGTAAAAAGTAAAAGCACTGAGTCGTCATTGGAGGCTCATGTTCATGAACCACACCTTTCCTTGTGTCCTTCACCCCAACCAAGATTGAAGGATGACGCAGGCCATACTACTGATTACTCCATGGAGCTGTTTTCACATACCATGCCTGGATTATCAAGTGAAATGGTGAATTACCCAGGCCAAGATGAATCTGACATGGAGTGCACTGATGCACAGCCGCTGATGGATGATTCTGCTGGTACATTCACTCAGAGCACTACATTGTCCTCGCAGTGTACAGAGCCAGATTCTGACCCTGATGAGACTCAGGTGCCCCTTCCCGCACACTATACCACCATACACGGTGACACAGAGGAAGGTGCACATGACATAGAAGAGGAGGTGATGGATGACCCAGTTGTTGACCCAGATTGGCATCCATTGGGGGAAGAGGGTGCTGCTTCCAATAGCTCAGATGAGGAGCATCCACAGCAGACATCGACATCGCAACAGCTGTTATCTGGCAGGCCCGGAGCACTCCAAAGACAGGTTCCAAACATCAAAAGAGTTGCTGGACAGCTTGTCCAGAGGGTCAAAAGATCACAGCGTGCTAGGCCGCAAAATGTCTGCCAAAGTAGGAAGAGTGCAGTGTGGCACTTTTTTGAACAAAATCCTCATGATCAGGCCAAGGTTATCTGTAAGAAGTGCGCAAAGACCTTTAACCGAGGGAAAAATCTGAAAAATTTGAATACCAGTTGCATGCTTAGACATTTAACCAGCATGCACTTGCAAGCGTGGACACAACACCAAACCTCAAGTGCCACATGTGCAACTGATCACAACGAAGGTAGTCAGCAACGCTACATTGTTTCCCCCACTGTAAGCCCACCGGTTAGCACAGCAGCAAATGTTGAGGTGTCGTTGCAAGGCCACAGCAGTCAGGGAATCCCACTGTTATATCAACGAAAGACTGATTCTAGGCCATCAGAAAGAACACCAACTCCATCACCATCATCAACCCTCTCTCAGTCCGCCCTGTCCACCGCTACTTCCACCATATGCAGCTCTCAAGTCCAGCTCACCCTCCCAGACACTATGAGTAGGTCAAGAAAGTACTCAGTCTCTCATCCGCGTACACTGGGTTTGAACGCCCACATTGCCAAACTAATCTCGTTTGAGATGATCTCCCTTTCGGTTGGTGGATAGCACAGCTTTCCGCGAACTCATGGCCTATGCAGTACCACGCTATGACCTACCCAGTCGCCACTTCTTCTCTCGCAAAGCCATCCCAGCCCTCCACCATCATGTGAAAGACCGCATTGTCCATGCACTCAAGCAGTCAGTGAGCGGATAGGTGCACCTCACAACTGATGCATGGTCCAGTCGGCATGGCCAGGGCCGTTACGTGTCCATCACTGTGCACTGGGTTAATGTGGTGGATGCAGGGTCCACAGGGGACATCGGTGGTGGGACAGTGCTGCCTAGCCCACGGTATAGGAAACAGTTGGCTGTAGGCGTTCGACCCTCCTCCTCCTCCTCCTCCTCCAGAAGCGAAAGCTCGTCCACAGAGCGCAGTCGTACGAGCACTCCATCTGCAGCTGCCACTGTTGCACACGATGTGTCCCCCTATCGAGCAGCTAGTGGAAAGCGTCAGCAGGCTGTGTTGCAGATGATGTGTTTGGGCGACAGACACACCGCCGAGGTGCTGGCCGAGTACTTGAAGCGACAAACTGAGTCATGGCTGGGCAGTGTACATCTTGAGGCAGGCAAGGTAGTTTGTGATAACGGCCGTAATTTTGTGGCAGCCATAGCCCTTTCAAAACTCAGCCACATACCTTGCTTGGCTCACACCTTGAACCTGGTGGTGCAGTGCTTCCTCAAAAATTATCCGGAGTTAACAGCCCTGCTCCAGAAGGTGCGAAGACTGTGCGCGCACATCCGCCGGTCGCCTGTACACTCCGTTCGTATGCAGAAGCTGCAGCGATTGCTCCACCTTCCCAACCACCGCCTCATTATCGACATTGCAACAAGGTGGAACTCCACCCTGCACATGGTGGAGCGGCTGTGCGAGCAGAGGCAGGCCATAATGCATTTGTGGGAGGATACACGGCCAGGCACTTTGAGAGCAGACATGGAGTTGACAGGCGTGCAGTGGTGGAAGCTGAAAGACCTTTGTAAAGTCCTTCAGTGTTTTGAGGAATGCACACGGCTGGTAAGCGCAGACGACGCCATCCTAAGCATGAGCATCCCACTTATGCGTCTGCTCATGCAAACTTTGACGCACCTTAAGGAGCAAGCGTCTGCAGCCAATGTTGATGAGGAGGAAGAGGAGGAGGGAATCCTTGATGACATTCAGCCATTGTCTGCTCAGGGACCTCTCCTGGACGAGGTGGAGGAAGAAGAGGAGGAGGAGGAGGAGGATGATGGGGATGATTACTTAGGGGAGGAGGATGCATCTCGTGGGGCAAGTGAAAATGTTGGCGTGGCAAGGTCTGGTACAGGGTTTGTGTGTGACTGGAGGGATGTGGATTTGCCAGAAAGTGCTCCTCCACCCAGCACTCGCAGTGCATCATTGACACCGGGAACATTGGCCCACATGTCAGATTATGCCTTGCGGATCCTAAAAAGGGACCCCCGCATTGCCAAAATGATGAACGATGACGACTACTGGTTGGCCAGCATCCTGGATCCACGCTATAAAGGCAAATTACAAAACATCATGCCACAGGAGAACCATGACCTAATATTGGCTAATAAACAAGCAACTCTGGTAAATCGGTTGCTTGAGGCATTCCCAGCACACAGCAGCGGTGATGGTTCTCACACGAGCCGTACGGGCC
Source organism: Dendrobates tinctorius (assembly GCF_039654945.1). Lineage (NCBI taxonomy): Eukaryota > Metazoa > Chordata > Amphibia > Anura > Dendrobatidae > Dendrobates > Dendrobates tinctorius. Next base: position 21,163,119 of record NW_027361704.1, read on the forward strand.
GGGGGCAGCTTGGCAGAGGTGTTCGTGGTGCACACAGCAGAAGTGGCGTTGGAGACAGGGGTTTCATGACAATGTTGTGGACTGATTTTTCAAATACCGCTCACACAACTGGTAATACTGCATCGATGGAAAGTGACAGGAGACAGCAGTTGTCAACTATAGTTACAAACTACTTTTCCTCCCATATCGATGTTCTCCCACACAGGTCATTCCCCTTTGACTATTGGGCTGCTAAACTGGACACCTGGCCTGAATTGGCCCAATATGCCTTACAGGAGCTCGCTTGCCCAGCTGCAAGTGTGCTATCGGAAAGAGTCTTCAGTGCAGCTGGATCAATCCTGACAGAAAAAAGGACCCGTCTGTCAACCCAAAATGTGGATGATCTAACCTTCATTAAAATGAACCACGCATGGGTTTCCAAGGATTTTGTCCCACCTTCCCCTGATGACACATAGGGTGACAGAAAAATGGCTTGCTTTGGTCCACCTCTTCCTGGTACTTCACCTATTTCGCCTTTTGCATCAGCTGAATGTCCAACATCAACATATGCCACTTTCTAAAACTCCCTAACTGTGCTGCCTCCCCCCCATGGCCGGGGTCACCACCTAGCGCACGACACCGTGCGAGTGCCGTTGCCCTGGACAGGTGGGTAGGCCGACTCTTGGGCGCGGGCACTGGCACAGGGTCCTTCATAGTGCAATCAAGTGTCTCTGACGGTGGTGGTGCACACCCGCCGTCAGACACACCGCTGTACTATGAGGGGCCCAGTGCCAGTACCGACACCCACGAGTGGGCCCCCCTTACTTGGGCAGGGCCCCAGCATTTGCAATCTTTACCTCTCCCTGCTCCTCCGCTGTGTAATCTGGGCCGTCAAATCCATACTGTGCCTGACACCGTCTGAGCCTGCCTCCTGATGTATAGACATATATTTTGAATGTGTACGCTATCCATACATGTTATCCGGGGATACGGTACCCTTTCTAACCTTTGTGCAATCACGTGCAATCCATACTGGGCCTAACACCGTCTGAGCCTGCCTCCTGAGACATATATTTTGAATGTGTACGCTATCCATACATGTTATCCGGGGATACGGTACCCTTTCTAACCTTTGTGCAATCACGTGCCATCCATACTGGGCCTAACACCGTCTGAGCCTGCCTCCTGAGACATATATTTTGAATGTGTACACTATCCATACATGTTATCCGGGGATGCGGTACCCTTTCTAACCTTTGTGCAATCACGTGCAATCCATACTGGGCCTAACACCGTCTGAGCCTGCCTCCTGAGACATATATTTTGAATGTGTATGCTATCCATACATGTTATCCGGGGATACGGTACCCTTTCTAACCTTTGTGCAATCAAGTGCAATCCATACTGGGCCTAACACCATCTGAGCCTGCCTCCTGAGATATATATTTTGAATGTGTACGCTATCCATACATGTTATCCGGGGATACGGTACCCTTTCTAACCTTTGTGCAATCACGTGCAATCCATACTGGGCCTAACACCGTCTGAGCCTGCCTCCTGAGACATATATTTTGAATGTGTACGCTATCCATACATGTTATCCGGGGATACGGTACCCCTTCTAACCTTTGTGCAATGACGTGCAATCCATACTGGGCCTAACACCGTCTGAGCCTGCCTCATGCTGTATAGACATATATTTTGAATGTGTACGCTATCCATACATGTTAACAAGGGATACGGTACCCTTTCTAACCTTTGTGCAATGACGTGCAATCCATACTGGGCCTAACACCGTCTGAGCCTGCCTCATGCTGTATAGACATATATTTTGAATGTGTACGCTATCCATACATGTTATCCGGGGATACGGTACCCTTTCTAACCTTTGTGCAATGACGTGCAATCCATACTGGGCCTAACACCGTCTGAGCCTGCCTCATGCTGTATAGACATATATTTTGAATGTGTACGCTATCCATACATGTTATCCGGGGATACGGTACCCTTTCTAACCTTTGTGCAATGACGTGCAATCCATACTGGGCCTAACACCGTCTGAGCCTGCCTCATGCTGTATAGACATATATTTTGAATGTGTACGCTATCCATACATGTTATCCAGGGATACGGTACCCTTTCTAACCTTTGTGCAATCACGTGCAATCCATACTGGGCATGAGAACGGCTGGCGAGCTGTTAAGCAAGCTACTGCACCTGTCCAGACAAGTACAGGGATTCCCTAGCGAGGAGACTTATTTGATTGTTTTCAATGTTGGGACAGCAATTTTTGGGGAGCACTATACTCTGGAGAATGATAGATGGGGCCCACCATACACTGGAACATTCCAAAGGTGGACATCAGACACTGGAGCAGCATTTACAGGGCCCATTATACACTAGAGCATTAGAAATGGGGCCCATTATGTTTGGAGCATTATTTGGGCCCATAAGACAGTGGAGCTTCATCCATGGGGACCAACATATACTGTAGCATTATGTGGAGCTCATCATATACTGTTTCAAACATTATATGGGACCAATGATTCTGTATGGAGAAATAGATGGGCCTCGTCATGAGATGTAAAAAGTGAGGTATTTTTCATTGTACTATACCGCTATTTCTCTGCCGTATCGGAGCATGATGAGTTGTGGTATGTGTTAAAGGGGCGCTCTTTCGCCCAGGGCACATGAAAACCTGGAGCCAGCCCTCCCCCCCCACAAATTTAGCCAAATAACCCCCATTTTTCAGTGCGTAACTTGTATTATGAAGTTAATTAAGGTTGACAAGCTTAAGAAAGAAGAATTGATGCTTTTGGCATTGAAATGGGCACTGTAGGTGTGTTTCCTGTCCTCCTCTCACTGCCGACTTTTATTCCCCATTGACTTACATTGGGTTTCGTGTTTCGGGACGACCCCGACTTTTCCCTATAATCGGACGATCTTGCTCGACCCGACTTTTGGAAAAGTCGGGTTTCACGAAACGAAACGCGACCCTAAAAATCCAAAAGTCGCTCAACTCTAGTTATAAGAGAACGCTGTCTGCCGGGCATGACAAAACCTCATCGGCATGACAGTTGAGCTCAGGCCACTCTTCCATTTTTGAAGACTAAAATGCAAAAGGGCCCCCCCGATGGCATTGATTTTGAGCTCCAGATACTCCTAGACCATCCTCTTCAGTCGTTTACCACGTGTCAGACTTGAACTCAATTCTGCAGGTCCACTGACTGGTCTAAAAAATGTGTGAAATTATTCATAGAAATTGCTGATGCCACTTACATACTTCTGCTGCTAATACTTTTGCGATGATGGCTTGACGTTCCCGGAGTTGGACATCTTTAACTGAGATGCACACTGTGTGCCTCACTGCTGTCTTGGCAAAAAATCACTCTTAAGATTGTCTGAAAGCGTGTTTAGATACTCCAGCATGCGCGCCTCCCTTTCCAGAAGGGGAACCATGTGGCTAAATTTACTCTAGTACTGTGGATCTAACATTCCAGTTGCATTCCAGTAGTCAGTACTATTTCTAACCCTAAGAATACCGACATCATGTTGAAGATAGTGCAGCAAGAAGGCGCTCATGTGTCTGGCGCTTCCATGAGGTCCAAATCTATGGTGTATTGGTGGCGGGGTAACACTCAAGGTTGCATTCTTCGTCCCCTCCTGCCAACCACAGACAACAGAGAGCGGATCATTATCCTCTTCATCTCCTGACTTTTACGCATCCATCACCTTGTCCTCCTCCATTTGTTCCTCGGCTCCTGCACCTTCACTAACAGTTTGTCTGGCACCATAACTGCCCTCTTGATCACTGTAGGCCACCCTCCTATGGAACCTGCCTGTGAGATGACAATCCGGAAATTTGAGATATTGTTATTAGAGATGCATGAAACCGAACAGTAAAGTTCGGCGTCCGAACCGAATAACTACTGTTCAGGCACGGACACCGATTACGGACTTCACGTTCGGCATGACAGCGCGGCAAACACTGCTTCTGATCGGCTGTAAAAGCATTACCGCCAGTCAGGCAACCGCCTTTCTCTGTCAAATGACAGTGTGAAACCCCTGCTGTGATCGTAGGTAAAAAGTTTATCTCCGTTCACTGGTGTCGGTTGATGGCCTACGCCTGCTGCAGCTAATAGTGAGAGCAGGGGCAGCCATGTCCATAGCCCCTTGCCAATCTGAGAATACCAGCTGTCTGCTTTATCAAGGCTGGTTGTCAAAAATGGTGGGGACCCCACGCCGTTTTTTTTTTAATTATTAAATTATTTTTTTAAATTATTTATTTAAATAATTAAAAAAACAGCGTGAGGACCCCTCTATTCTTGATAACAATCCTTGCTGAAGCTGAGAGCTGAGGGTTGCAGCCCTCAGCTGTGAGTTTTGCATGGCTGGTTATCAAAAATACAGGGGAACCAACGCTGTTTTCTTTTATTATTATTTAATTTACAGCGCAGGCACTGGCTGATGAGTGCTCCCATCAGCCTCTCCTGCTCTCACTGTTATTAGCAGACGCAGGCGTCAACTGATATGAGCAGCAGGCGTAGGCGTAGGCCATCAGCTGATACCAGTATAAGGTAAACTTTATACCTCCAATCACAGCTGTGGGCTCATGCTGTTGTGAAAGTATAGCAGGTACGCGGAATGCAGTGACAAGCAGGAGGCAGAGCAAGTGTTAGGCTAGTTTCACACTAGCGTTTATGAGGGCAGCGACGGCCTGCGCACGGCCGCCGCTAAGCCCTGCCCCTGCCGCGCCCCCGCCGGTAGCTCGGCCCACCGGCGCATGACGCTGCATGCGCCCTGCGTCCCCTATCTTTATTACAGGGGGCGCAGGCCGTGTGCAGTATGCGTTTGGCGGCGCTAGCGCCTTTTTGACGGTGCGCCGATGCAACCAAACTGCAGCAGGTTGCGTTTGGTGCAGGTCGGCGCACCGTCAAAAGGACGCATGCGCCGCCAAATGCATACTGCGCACGGCCTGCGCCCCCTGTGATAAAGATAGGGGACGCAGGGCGCATGCAGCATCATGCGCCGGTGGGCGGAGCTACTGGTGGGGGCGCGGCAGGGGGTGGGGCTTAGCGGCGGCCGTGCGCAGGCCGTCGCTGCGCTCATAAACGCTAGTGTGAAACTAGCCTAAACGGGTATTTTATATGAAAAAGAGGTTAACAAAAATTTCTCCACACAGGAAATTGGGTAACACAGTATAAACACTTGCACAATGTATGCAATGAAAATATTAAGCAGCAATAGCGAAGTATCAAACTGATGGCAGCTGCAAACACAATATGAACACATAATTATACGGTGGGTAACTTATCAGTCTCTGGCGTCCGGCAGAGGAAGGGTTAGGGGATCCCATGTTGGTGCCGCAGGGTGCCGTCCCTAGAGCTGCACAGTCTCTGGAAGCAGGGCAGGAGACCCTGCAGTGCCATGGAGTCTCTTGCAGTGCCGCGGCAGAGAGCTAACCTTCTCCTGCAGTAACGTCTGTCTTCCTGCACATCGTCCTCTGTGGCGCACGCAGCCCCTTTTATATCAGTCCCGCCCTTTGTCCCAGAGGTCACAGGTCTGTCCCAGTCAGGAAACTCATCCCCCTGCAACACAAGTTACAGTCCCAATAGTTCTGGCCCAGAAACACAGTGGCCCTCAATGCTTTGGTTCATTTTATTACATCATCATTTGACAATGTGGGAACCGAGGCTGTCTGACCGATGGTAATGATTTTACCGTCGAATAGAAGCAGTGTTTGCCTTGCTGTCATGCACATGACAGCATGGCAATCACTGGATGTTTGGGGTCCCCCATTCAAGTGAATGGTGTCCGGGTTCAGGTTTTGGATCTGAGTACTGTTCTGGAACATGAACACAAACTTTTTTTTAACTGTTTGGCCAACATATGGATGCTCAGGTCCATCCATCTCTAACTGTTATCCCTTCCGCATCCTCCTCTGTTTCCACCTATTCCTCTGGGACCATCACCTCCTCACGCACACTATTCAAAGTGTTCTCCAGCATACAGTTGACCAAAATAGTGATGCTGATGGTGGCATTGTCAGTGCTAACCATCTTAGTAGCCAATTCAAAACTGTGCAGAAGGGTGCAGAGGTCCTTCACCTGTGCCCACTTGGCAAGTGTGATTTGCACCATGTCCATACTGTGTTGGTGCAGACATACTGCACCAGGGCTCATTGCTGCTGCCAGAATCACTACAACATGTGCAGAGTGGAATTCCACCATGTCGGAACATCGCAAATCAAACGGTTAACCAGTAGGCTGAAACACCTCTGTAGCGATGCAAGTCGATAACCTACAAGGTGCGATCTGAAGTGAGTGCCAGTTGAGGACATGAGCCATGAAATACAAGTGTGTGAGGTTGCCCCGTTCGTAGGGCTGCCATCAGGTTTGCGCCATTATTCCACACGGCCTTCTCTGTGTTAGGGACGGCGGAACGCACTAAACATTAAATAACGTAAAGTACGTTTGCCGCCCGGGGTCCACCGTGCAGAAGGTGTTAACACTGCTGCTAGATAATGGAGGACGTACAATATGGTGGTATAACGCACGCGGGTTGAATGTCACCCAGGTGCGCTGAGCGATCTCTGTTTATTCACAGAGACGCCTAAGTGCTAAACACAAAAGGCTGAGCCTGTTAACATCACAGGTCTCAGAGAAGTGCACGTACGGTATATGGTCACAAGAGCTGGGCCCTAGGCAGAGGGTCAGTGTCTGTCTAGACCTACCGTGCGTGCGGTGTCGCTACTGCGGACGCCAAGAGGAGCTGCAGACTGCAGTGCGGCAACAGACACTGCCGCTAATCGACAATGCCCGGTAGCAAAGGCACTGTCGGATGCTAGCACTGTGGAGGATGTTATTGTGGCTGTAGCTTGCCACTGGCTGGCGCTGACTCTAAACCTAAGTCCCTATACACACTCGTAATATCAGAGGGAGGGGATCTTAATGAGTCATTCACAGGTACATGCATCCATCATCATTCACACAGTTAGCCACTAGAGTCTATACTAGCGCATGGCCGAGCAGCCATGCGAACTTTTTATAGCCAGGACCTTCCGGAAGCTTCCAGATCCCTGAGATGGACCAATCAGATCTGGAGAAGGACCTGGACATGTGGCTCCCGATCTCCAATGGGAGATCGTCTCGTGAGCATGCTCAGTGGAGTGACAGAAGGACTTAGCCTCTGGAGCGATTTGCTGCTGAGCAGCCTACATTGCCATTGCTGACCCAAAGGTGGCAGCAATAGCCAGCCCCACAGAGCAGGTCTGGCCAGAGCATCTGTGAAGCCGGGATTGCTGAGCAATCTCCTCTGCGTTCGAAAAACAATGGGAGACCGCAGAATGTGAGGCTCTGGATTCCTGTTGAACCACTGCAGGAACCCGATGCCTAACATTACCCCCCTCGGGCCCCCTCTCTCCTGAGCCCTCCAATCCACCAAATAATGTTTTTTGCCACGTACCACCTTGTGTCCCACAGAGGCATAGGGCTCAGGCTCGTCCAAAGACAAGTCTGATGTCCCGGCAAATGACTCGGAAAACCGGGACATGTGAACAGGTTTGAGAAGGGACACGTATAAGGCGTCAGGGATGGCTAAGTTGCTAGGAGCAGAAGTTGGAGCGGGGTGCCGATGTGTGTCGGCGGGCGTCTTCACTCTCACTTTAGAGGATGGAGTGACATGCGCGGTGCGACCCAGAGTGTCGCGAACCTCCATTGCCCGGTCTGCCACCTGCAAGGGATACAGTAACCCAGCTGGCCTTTGTTTAGAGGGGCTGCTCCGAGCACAAGAGGCACATGCCTGAATGTATTTTTTAGTGTCCCGAGGCCTGTGCGGCCACCAATAAGAGCTTGCCAGGAGTTTTGTGGTCTGCTTGTAGCCAAAGTGACCATCCACCCTGGACGCGTGTGCCCACACGAGAACCTTGGACCGCAGGTGAAGCGGGACAAAGGTCTTGCCTGGCGGCACTGACTCGAGGACGACCGGAGCCACTGTCTTCAGATTCCCAGTAGGGGGCGCGGAAAGATCCGCAGGCACCTCCGCAGAGGCTACTTGGATGCCTCCCCCCATGCACCTTCCCGCACAGTCTTTGCTCCATCCCAGTATTTTCCCTGAGGAACACTCTAAATGAGGGGAATGGCAACGGAGCCAGGGAACCCCGAGGAGCACCTGATCGATGCCCTCTGGCATAATGAGCAGGGAAAGCGTCTCCTGGTGAGACGGTGAAATTGAGAGCCTAAGGGGTGCTGTTTGGTGGGTAATCTGGGATGATAAGGTCACCCCTTTGACCACCCTGATGGGTACTGGGTGAGGAAGTGGTACCAACGGGATAGCGTGCTGTTGGGCGAAGGATGAAGCCATAAAGTTCCCTTCTGCCCCGGAGTCCACCGTGACCTGTACTTCCCAGGAGGAAGCACCGCTATCTATTGTCCCTTGGAGCGCTGATATGGGGGAGAAGGTCTCCATAGCGAATAGATCCCCACCAGTTACCAGTGGACGCGATCGTTTTTTCGGCTGCTGCGGACACCTTTTAGCCAGGTGACCAGACTGTCGACACTGGTAACAGCGTGTGAAGCTTTGTGCCGGACGCGTCTGGGGACCGGCACGGGACACCTCCATGGGCTCTGAAGGTAAACTCTCTGACTCAGGTGGTTCTAGAGGCTCAACAAGGTTGGGAGCCAAGCTAACCTTCCGCCTGAATTGAGCACGCTCAAGCCCGCGCTCCGAAAAACGGAGATTGATGCAGGTGGAAATGGCAATCAGTTCCTCCAGACTTACGGGAACCTCTCTGGTAGATAAAGCATCCTTAACATGCTCTGCCAAACCTCTCCAGAACACAGGGATGAGGTTTTTATCAGGCCATTCCAGCTCAGAAGCCAGTGTCCGGAAACGGACGGCGTACTGGCTGACCGAGAGGGATCTCTGTGTTAATGCTAGTAGCTGGAGAGAGGTGTTGTGAGTGACTCGTGACCCCAAAAAGACCAGCTTCAGAGATGATAGGAACTGAGCAGTGGTCCGAATCACAGGGTCACCACGCTCCCACAGTGGCGTGGCCCACTCCAACGCCCTGCCCGACAGAAAGGAAACGATAAACCCCACCTTAGCCCGCTCTGTAGGGAATCGCGTGGCCAGTAACTCAAGCTGGATAGAGCACTGGCTCACGAAACCCCTACAGGAGGCGCAGTCACCAGAAAATTTATCGGGTAACGGGAGGCGGGACACTGTCGGTGCAGGCGTGGCCGTGGACACACGCGAGACAGCCTCTGCGACTGCCTGCACAGCAGTCTCAGCAACCTTCGCAGCTGAGGAGGAACTCTCGAGAGTTGTCATCCTGCCCTCCAACTGGCGAATGTACTGCAAAAGCTGCTGCTGGTCCGCCATTACTAGCCAGACCCTGGCGCTAGTATAATGTTAGGGATGGCGGAACGCACTAAATATTAAATAACGTAATGTGCGTTCGCCGCCCGGGGTCCACCATGCAGAAGGTGTTAACACTGCTGCTAGATAATGGCGGACGTACAATATGGTGGTATAAAGAATGCGGGTTGAACGTCACCCGGATGCGCTGAGCGATCTCTGTTTATTCACAGAGACGCTTAAGTGCTAAACACAAAAGGCCGAGCCTGTTAACGTCACAGGTCTCAGAGAAATGCATGTACGGTATATGGTCACAGGAGCTGGGCCCTAGGCAGAGGGTCAGCGTCCGTCTAGACCTACTGTGCGTGCGGCGTCGCTACTGCGGACGCCAAGAGGAGCTGCAGACTGCAGCGTGGTGACAGACACTGCCTCGAATCGACAATGCCCAGGAAGCAGACGCACTGTCGGACGCTAGCACTGTGGAGGATGCTATTGTGGCTGTAGCTTGCCACTGGCTGGCGCTGACTCTAAACCTAAGTCCCTATACACACTCGTAATATCAGAGGGAGGGGATCTTAATGAGTCATTCGCAAGTACATGCATCCATCATCATTCACATAGTTAGCCACTAGAGTCTATACTAGCGCATGGCCATGCAAACCTTTTATAGCCAGGACCTTCTGGAAGCTTCCAGATCCCTGAGATGGACCAATCAGATCTGGAGAAGGACCTGGATATGTGGCTCCCGATCTCCAATGGGAGATCGTATCGTGAGCATGCTCAGTGGAGTGACAGAAGGACTTAGCCTCTGGAGCTATTTGCTGCTGAGCAGCCTGCATTGCCATTGCTGACCCAAATGTGGCATTAATAGCCAGCCCCACAGAGCAGGTCTGGCCAGAGCGTCTGGGAAGCCGGGATTGCAGAGCAATCTCCTCTGCGTTCGAAAGACAATGGGAGACCGCAGAATGTGAAGCTCTGGATTCCTGTTGAACCGCTGCAGAAACCCGACGCCTAACACTCTGACTCCAGATTCAATGGACACAGCCATTGCTCTAAGGGTCCCGTTACATATAGCGACGCTCCAGTGATCCCAACAGCAATACGACCTCGTAAGGATCGCTAGTACGTCGCTACATGGTCGCTAGTAAGCTGTCAAACAGGCAGATCTACTCAACGATGCAGCAACGATACGGCGATCCGTATAAAGACTTTGGTGGTCGTTGGGACCTTGTCACGCAGCAGCTATTCTGACGACTCAGGCCTCGATAGGCATGCTTCAGCATTGCCTTTTCCACTCCCCTCTGCTCCGATTGGTGGCCACTACTACGCTATCACTACGCGGTTTGCTTCAGCGTCCCTATCTGAGTCTCTAGTGCGCTATTTATTCGTGGATCCACAGTCACTGACACGGGGACACACGATTATTATAACTGTACATGTTAAATGTCATGACTGCATATAATTGATAGCTGACCTATAAAAGGAAACGCTACAAAGATCCTAATTTGAGACCACCAATCGGAGCTGCTGGGGTGTTGAAAAGACAAAGCAAAATCACGCCTGCATCCCTGAGTTCTGAGTCATCAACGAGGTCGCTCGTCAATGTTATGGCATCAAACACCATGATGCATGCTGGTCAGTGGGACACCAACGATCAAAAAATGGCCTAGGGGGGGGCATGGCTTAGCTGTGATGGAGTGAAGAAGCTGCTTCCTAGTGATCCTGGGAAAGAGAGAATATACTTCACTTTAACTCACCCATGGGATCCATGTGTGCTTCCAGAATATGGGGAACTGGTTCCAGCAACACTCCGGTCCCTTCCCACCACAAAGAAACAGCCCTGACCCGCATGTTACAGAGCAGTATGCCGAAGGGGAAGCCAACAATAGCCTCAGCAGTGGCGTCCAACAATGTGAGACCACGAGGTATGTCAGAGGAGAAGTATGTGGGGAGTCGGGGAAGGAGTGCTCGGGTCTCACCTGGGGAGGGTAAAAAGAAAACCTGGCACTCAACTTAATGCTTGGTGAGGCAGTTTATTGTAGTACCAGAAAACGTTTTGGTCAATATAGACCTTCATCAGTTACGTGCTAGTATGTTTGAAAGTAGCCTCAAGGAGGGCGCTTTTTATGTTATTCACTGATAACGCCAGTAATCAAATGGTCAGAATGCTGCTGTAACGCATGATAATCTTAACAGTTGAAAATATCAGAGCAGCCTGGTCCTCCTGGACGTGGGTAAACACCACTTGTCCGTCCTGTTTATCCACGTCCAGGAGGACGTGCGCTTCAATGGTATACCTGAAAGCGTCACCATGGATACTTTATCTCAAAAAGTCATGGCCATCTTTAACCAAATTACGCTGCAAAGAGCGCCAGAGACTCCTTTTGTGTTTGACAGAATCCATGGTCACACGTCAGGGGCCTCCTTCGCGAACCCCAGAGATATTCTGTGCAGAATGCACTACTTCTCAGAGAAGGAGAGTATCATACGTAAAGCTTGGACATCTGGGCCGGTCTCCCTGGAGGGAGTGGAGATCCGTTTGTTTCCAGATATTTCAGCTGACACCTTGTTTGAGTCGTCTGCTTCGGCCACTACTGCAAAAGGTCAAGGAGCCTGGAGCCACTTACCGGTGGAGCCACCAATTCCATCTAATCGTACGGAGAGAGGGCTCTGTTCTCACCCTTAAACACCCGGATGAGCTCAAGGATTTGTTCAAATTTTTGGACATATCACCATTCCCTGTACCAAATTGGCTACAAGTAGAGCGTCCTCAGCCGCCTCCTCAGAGGGAGAGGAGGAATAGGGGCAGACAATCTTCCCATGTGCAGGAAAAGGAGAAGACTGATTTCGCAATGAGCTCCACTCCCTCTGAGGCTCCCATCTGACACTCTGATGCAAATGTTATATGGCTATTAAGAGGTTTTCTCCCTCCTGTCTGATGAGGTAGACTTGGAGGGAATTATTGGTATCCTGTCCCATGGGGCTGCGGCTTATATGCTTTTGTTCATCTAAAATGCCTGAGTTTAATATATCCATGTGTAAACTTATCTTGGTCCCCCCCTCTCTCCTCCCCGTTCTGACTGATAGAATTGTATACTCTGTGATTTGGCAAAAACCTGAGGTTATATTACCCAAATTGGGGTTGGGTTCTTGTGGGTGAGTAGTATTATCTTATCTTGCTCAGTTAATGTATGTTCTTATGTCCTTTGTCCGTCAGGGCACTGCCTCACGGTTTTCTGTGTTCCCCAAAGTACTTGCAAGTCTAATTTGGATTTGCTAGGTGGTTCTTTGACCTCGTCTTGCTTGGGGTGCGGAGAACTCACCAGTACTTCTGGTGGAGGAATTTTCCTCCATTCTTCTTTTTATAGTTTCGCATGAACTACTTTCTACTTTCCCTATTTTTGTATTTTTCTTTTCCCGCTATCAATTCCCTTCTTACCTTCACCCCTCCTCCCACCTGCTCATTCCACCATACACACATGGGGACCAACAGCCTGCTTTCACTATGCCTCATGCCATCCCAATGGAGGTAAAGTGTGGCTCACTTAATGTAAAGGGATTGCATAGTTTAGGCAAGAGAGCCATTCTGACAATTTTTTTTAGAAAATCCCATATCCAACTCGCTTTCTTGCAAGAAACACATGCCAGCCCAGCCAAGCCATTCAAACTATCTTCTCATTGGTTCCCAGAGGAGTATCAGAGCTGCTCTCCTGACTCAAAATCTAGAGGGACGGGTATCCTGATTTCCCGGGCTCTCCCATGGGAGTTTATAGATTCTCGTACAGATAACATGGGTAGAATGGTGTTGGTAAAGGGGAAAATAGCTTCCCACATCTTTACTCTTGCCTCTGTGTATTTACCTAATGTCGGACAGGTCTCTGCACTGGCAGGTCTCCTGGATTCTATTGCTGAGTTCTCGGAGGGTACTCTGGTCCTGGGGGGCGACCTCAATATCGCACTTAACCCATCTGTTGACACATCTTCTGGAGCTTCAGCTCATTCCCTAGCAGCACTACGTAGACTTAGAAGGACATTACATGATTACCAACTTTTCATCACTTGGAGACTACTACACCGATTGGAAAGGGACTTCTCTTTTTACTCGTCAGTCCATGACTCTTATTCTAGACTAGACTATTTCTTCGTACACCACAAAGATATCTCTAAGATACAGGAGACTGACATAGACTCCATTACCTTCTCGGACCATGCGCTCTGTTCTATCGTGCTTGCCCTGCCCTCCTCGGCCTCCCGTCAATGGCAGTGGAGACTAAACTCCTCTCTACTGGATGATCCTATAGTTACTCAGGAGACTTTCCAGACCTTGAGGGAATTTTTTGAACTAAACAAATCTGCTGATACTTCTCCAAACACTGTTTGGGAGGCTCATAAATGCGTGATCAGAGGAGTATTGATAAAACATGGGGCGAGGCGGAAGAGGGAGAGGGAGGCCGATCTTGATGCCCTTCTGACCCAATTAAAATACTGGAAACAAGCCATAAAACTTCCCCTACAGAAGCAGCAAAAATTGCACTCATTAAGGTGCGAGACGATTTGCGTAACCTTCTTAATAAAAAGGCCAAGGGGATTCTAGCCCTTTGTAGGCGACACTACTACAAACATGGGAACAAATGTAGCAAATCCCTCGCAAAAGCATTAAGACAGCAAAGAGCTAGGTCTTACATTCCAGAAATATTCTCCACCGCCCATGCTAAACGTGTCCGATCCTCCCATGACAGTGCAAAAGCCTTTCAGACATTTTATGCGTCCCTTTACAATTCAGATAATAAAAATCCTGCCACCGCCTCGCTCGGTTTTCGTTCCCGTGTAAAGGAATATATTACGAAGGCAAGTTTACCAAGGCTGATCTCCAGTGACATCTTGACGCTGGATGAACCCATAACAGAACAAGAAGTGTGCTTGTCTATTTCTGCCTCTAAAACGGGTAAGGCACCAGGTCCCGACGGCTTCCCGGCCCGTTACTACAAAAAATTCAGCGATTTACTAATGCCGGGAATGTTAGCCTCCTTTAATTCATTGTCTGAAAATAACCCCCCACATCCAGATTCTCTGAGAGCACATATTGCGGTGATACATAAAGAAGGGAAAGACCCGACCCAGTGTGCTAGCTTCCGCCCCATTTCCCTGTTAAATGTTGAAGAAATACTCTGCCAAGATCCTTGCATCTAGACTTGCTCCCCTTCTCTCAGGAATCGTTCACCTGGACCAAGCTGGAGATATGCCAGGCCGAGAGGCCAGAGATAATACTATTAAGTCTAGTAACTTAATTCATCATGCTAAATCCCAGAATGTCCCATCAATCCTCTTATCCACTGATGCCGAGAAGGCATTTGATAGGGTCATTTGGGTTTTCATGGAAGAGACCCTCATTCACATGGGTCTAGGAACAAGGATGCTCCAGTGGATCCTGTCTCTATATTCAGTCCCTTCCGCCAGGGTCTGGGTGAACGATGCACTTTCAGATCCGTTTTATATTTATAATGGCACACGACAGGGATGCACTCTGTCCCCCCTCATTTTCATCCTCATCCTTGAACCCTTTCTTAGACATGTTAGAGCCAACCCCAATATCTCGGGTATTCATGTACTTCAAAACACTTATAAAGTAGCAGCATACGCTGATGACCTTCTTTTCTTCGTTACCTCACCTAAGATCTCCCTGCCTAATCTAATGAATGAATTCAGAACATATGCCCACTTGTCTAATTTCAATATTAATGTTTTAAAATCCGAGTTGCTTAACATTAATTCTTCCCCGGAACTTGTAAGATCTTTACAGAAGTCCTTCAGTTTCAAATGGGCTACCCAACACCTGAAAAATTTAGGAGTAAGACTATCTGCAGACATCAATTCTCTATATCGATGGAACTTCCCTAGCCTTTTAACATCTATTCAAGCAGACTGTGATAGGTGGTCCAAGATATCCTTCACCTGGTTTGGCAGATGCCAAATTTTTAAGATGAACATATTACCGAGGGTCCTGTATATTCTACAGACTCTCCCCATCAATATCCCTGCTAACTTTTTTGAAAATTAGGGTCCATTCAAGTCTCGTTTATATGGGGAAAAAAATCTGCTAGACTAAAGAGGGAGGTTCTCTGCAGACCCAAGAGGTTGGGGGGAGTGGGGCTTCCAGACCTAAAAATGTATCACTTGGCAGGCCACCTAGCTAGAATGATAGACTGGTGCAGAAATGGTCACCATAAGGCATGGGTTCAAATAGAACAAAGTTTTTGCCTGACCCCATTGAAGACCCTCCCATGGGTTTTACTTTCGGCCCCAGAGGAAATCAAATCCCATCCAACTATTGGATCCACTTTAAAATACTGCAATACAGCACTAGTCTGTTTACATTTACTCCCAGAGTCTTCTCCTCTCACTCCGGTGTTGTCATCCTAAATTTGTCCCTAGCCGCTCAGACTCCATTTTTCATCTGTGGATAGATTCAGGGATGGATAGAGTAGAAAACTGGGGAGAGGGAGCCTCCTGGAATTCTCTGAGTGACCTTACCACCAAAACAGATCCAATACCCTTGGGCAGTTGGAGGTGTTTGCAACTTACCCACCTTTTTCAGCAGCCTTCCCCCTAAAAGTTAATTTAGACGACCCAAAACCCAATTTGAGCTTTTATGTAATAGCCCGGGCCCAATCAGACACACCTTAGCTAAAACCTACTCTATGTTGATGGACCCTCGGAGCCGGTCGCCCCCTTCTTTCCTTGCGCAGTGGGAGAGAGATTTAAATATTTATTTTATGGAAGATCAGAGAACTCAAATTTTTACCCTTGTACACTGTGCCTCGATTAGCTCTAGGTTCCAGGAGGCTGGCTATAAGATTTTGTCCAGATGGTACAGAGTTCCCTCGAGGTTGCATGCCATATTTCTGAAAATGTGACGTTTTGCAATCATTTTGGACAGAGGTGTGGGAAATTATTTGTCGGGTTACGGGCTGTTCCGAAAAGTTGACTCCGGCTCTGATACTACTCCAACATAATGAAATCCCTCTCCAGATCTATAAATCCTCTTTGTTGAAATTTTTGATCATGGCTGCAAAGGCTTGCATCCCGGAGAGATGGAAGAGTCCTGCTCTTCCAACTATAACTCAGTGGATCGCAAAAGTCAATGAAATTATGTATATGGAGGACCTTACCTCATCCATACATGAATCATACCCAAAGTTTTGGGCTACTTGGCTTGGATGGATGGATTTTCGAAGCTCTAGTGAGTATTGTGATCTAATGCTGGAGACAAACTCCCCTGAGGTTAACCGAAAACATCAGGTTGAGTGGTGAACTTGGTCGGGTGGGTACTCCTTCCCTTACCCCCTCGTTTTTTTCCTTCCCTCCCCTTTTTTTTGTTTGCCTCTCTTGTCTCCGTTACATATTTCCTCTCTCTTTTTTCGCTTCAACTGCTCTCCTTCTTCTTCCTCTGCTTTGTCTTTTCTCTCCTATACTGTTTGTTAAAAGTTAAAAAATGAAAGACCCTCCAAACTGATCTCTACTACCAGGTCCCCAGATGTTAAGGACTCGTGGACGATTGTCTTGGTCGGGAGTTAAGTTGTATTGCTTGTATTAGTCTACTTGTCTGGTTTCAATTATTATGTTAACCTGGATTTCGTTGTGAGTCTCTAAAAAATAAAGAATTATTAAAAAAAAAAAAATGGCCTAGGACATTCGAGCACGATCAGCGATATCCAGCGGGGGGCCGGTCACCGCTATATGTCACACGTAGCGAGATAGTTGGCGGGGTCACTGTTGCGTCCCAAAACCTGTGACATTTCAGCGATCTCGCTACCGATCTCGCTATGTGTGAAGTACTCCTTACTTGGCCTGGATAACTGTTCACAACCCTTGAGCTGTGTGACTGCGATGTCCAAGGCATATTAATTTGAACACTGTCTGATTGCGGTGAGCCATGGCTGCGCAGTACAGAGGTGGGGGAGATTCTATCTGCACTATTGGAATGCGTGTCTGATTAAGGGAGACATTGAGGGCACAGATGGAGGCCCTAGAGGAGGTGGAGGAGCCAGAAGCAGCAGAGGAACTGTTAGATACAGAGGATTGTCCTGAAAGACTTGGGGAAGAGTCCTGAGGAGAGAATTTGCATATTCCCAGTGCCTTCTGGGATAAGTGAAGAGTCTCCGCGAGCTCAACGATCACTGGATTTTGGCCGTTGCAGCTGAAAAGAGGAAATTGGTAAACCAGGGGAAGAGTCCTGAGGAGAGAATTTGCATATTCCCAGTGCCTTCTGGGATAAGTGAAGAGTCTCCGCGAGCTTAATGATCACTGGATTTTGGCCGTTGCAGCTGAAAAGAAGAAATCGGTAAACCGCGCGCCTATAGGCTCATTTTTCATCGCATTGAAATCTCTTTAGCAATAACAATATGGAAGAGGCCAGGAGCCATTTGATGAGCTGCATTTCTTGCTACATGTTCACAGACTTACCTGTGGAAAAGCCAAACTTCACATGCCACAAATGCAAGCTTGTGTCCCTGTTGGAGGAAAAGTTGCAAAATCTCGAAGAGAGATTAGCTACATTGAAGATCATTAAGGAAGGTGAAGCGTTCTTAGACAGAGCAGAATTATCTCTTCATGTTACAGAAAGAAAAGAAATTCAAAGTGCACCTGAGGAAACAGAGGAATGGAAACATGTGACCCAGAGAAGCAGGAGGATCGGGAGGCAGTCAGCGCCCATACTGCTAAGGAACCAGTACCAGGCTCTTACGCAGGAGAACGATGAAGAAATACATCAGGATAAGACTTTGCCCACAAACAGCAACCTTGTACGCCTTCAGAGTGGTCGTCATGGGGGATTCCCTGTTGAGAGGAGCAGAGGCCGCTATCTGCAGACCGGATATAACCTCAAGAGAAATGTGCTGTCTTCCAGGTGCAAAAATTAAAGATGTGTCTAACAGGATATCAGGACTCATCAAACCTACAGATGACTACCCATTCCTGCTAATACATGTAAGGACAAATGACACAGCAAGAAACAACCTGGAAACCATCTGCAATGACTTTGAAAACTTGGGTAAGAAAGTGAAAGAACTGTGAGCGCAGGTGGTCTTCTCTTCCATCCTCCCAGTGGATGGCCATGGAACAAGGAGGTGGAATAAGATTCTGCAGGTGAACAACTGGCTTCGTCGATGGTGCCATCAGCAAGGATTTGGATTTCTGGATCATGGAGTGAATTACCTATACGATGGACTACGTGCTAGAGATGGGGTGCACCATACGAAGACTGGAAAACATGTATTTGGAAGTCGCCTTGTTACACTCATCAGGAGAGCTTTAAACTAGAACAATGTGGGAAGGGAAGCAAAAGGCCAGAAAAAGTCATACACCTGACAAATGCTATTGAGAACTCTGCTATTACAAGTGGAAAGGAAGAACAAAGAAAAAAGAATCTAAATAATACAAATATTGGAGAAAGAGAAACCAATCACAAACCAAAATGTTTCTATACTAATGCACAATGCATGGGCAAAAAACAAGGAGAATTGGAACTACTAACACAGGAAAAGAAATATGATGTCATTGGAATCACTGAGACTTGGTGAGACAATACACATGATTGGAATACAAGGCTAGAAGGATACAGCTTATTTGCTAGAAACAGACTTGATAAATGAGGAGGAGATGTCGCATTGTATGTTAGAAACGCGTATATCTGCACAGAGATTGAAGCTTCAGAGACTGCTAGTTCTGTGGAAACTGTTTGGGTTAGAATACAAGGACAGAACAACAGACACCATTGTAGCCATTTACTACAGGCCGCCTGTGCAAGCTAAAGATATGGATGAACTCTTTGTGCATCAAATGGCCAAGTTCTCCAAAAAATAGGAAATTTGTCATGGGAGATTTCAACTATCCTGACATTTGTTGGGAATCTCTCTCAGGCAAAACTAACAGGTCAAGGAAATTCTTATCCTCTCTTGCTAACAACTTTATCTTCCAAAAGGTAGGGGAGAAAACAAGGGGAACTGCTACCTTGGATCTAATCCTTATAAACAGGGAGGAAATGGTTGAGTAGGTAAAAGTGGCTGGGACCCTAGAAGGTAGCGACCATGCTATTTTAGAATTTTGGATAACCAGAGGAGGAAGACCTGTGAAGACTCAGACATCAAGGTTAGATTTCAGAAAGGCAGATTTTAAGGGATTCAGAAAGAGAATTGGAGGGATCCAATGGCTGGATATCCTAAAGGACAAAAATGTCCAGGAAGGATGGGAAATCTTGAAAAATGAAATTCTCAAAGCACAATTGTTAACAATTCCGAAAAGAGGGAAGAATAGGAAGCATTTAAGGAAACAAGGATGGATGAACACAGAACTTAAGCACATGCTAAAAAGGAAGAAAGAAATGTTTATAAAATGGAAAGCGGGAGGCTTATCTAAAGAAGAATATAATGCTGTCTGCAGAACTTGCAGGGCACAAATCAGATTATCTAAAGCTGACAATGAATTGAGGCTTGCAAGAGACGTCAAAAGCAATAATAAAGGATTTTGGGGATATGTCAAACGTAAAAGAAAAGTCAAAGGTGCTAAAGGATTTTTACAGGATGAAAATGATGAAATGGTAAGACAGGATGTTGAGAAGGCCAAACTTTTAAATTCCTATTTTGCATCTGTTTTCTCTCAGAAAGCAAAATGTAACATCAACTGTTCTTCACTGTCCTATTAAGGGAATAGAAGAATCCAGGATATCTATAAACAGAAATATAGTGAGGAAACACTTAGCTAACCTAAATGAATTCAAGTCTCCAGGTCCAGATGAATTACACCCCAGAGTACTGAAGGAGATAGCAGAAGAAATTTATGAACCCCTCTCCATATTCTTTGAAAATTCTTGGAGAACAGGAGAAGTCCCAGAAGACTGGAGAAGAGTAAATGTTGTTCCTATCTTCCAAAAAAGGAGAAGAAGGTGGATCCAGGCAACTATAGGTCGGTGAGTATGACTTCTATACCAGGAAAGATCTTTGAACAAATTATTAAACAACATGTATGTAAGTACCTGGATAAGAATAAAGTGATTAAACAGAGTCAGCATGGGTTTGTAACTAATAAGTCATGTCAGACTAACTTAATTTCCTTCTATGACAGAATCACTGATTGGGTGGATCAGGGAAATGCTGTAGATATAGTATATCTTTTTCTTTTCACTGATTTATTTATTGAAATTTGCATAGTTACAACAAACAACTACGCCAACCCAGTGGCTTAAAAATTATCATATGGACTACAAATTCCACTTTTCGTGAGTTAAACAAATAATTTGGGACATCTGTACATGGCAATGACTATTGAGACACAGAGGATCAAAGACAGCAACAACCCTAAAGGTACATCTAGTAATAAAAGCTATCTAGGTTCAAATCCAGGTTCCCGCCATCCACGCATCCCCGGCCACAACATACACACCATGATGTCAAGCAAAGATAATGAGTCAGTGTAGGGAATAAGGGGACAGGTAGTCAACAGAGAGAGGGGGTAGTTGAAAGATAGGGGAGAGATAAATGGGTCATAGGAGGGTGGAGAGCACTAGGCAACAAGAATTCTATCTACGTTGACAGAATCAAGGAGGGAGGGCACTATAGCCTTATTAACTTTTAATAATGGAACTGAATCTAATCCAAGGGCGCCAAATTCTTTCAAAAGCTGAATGTGAGCCATTTACTAGGGCAGCTAGTTTGGCTACCTGATATAACAGGTCTATCTTTTCCTGTAGCTGGGATATAGATGGAGTAGCCGTTGTCTTCCAGTTCATAGGAATCAAAAGTTTCGCTGCCGAGAGAATATGTTGGATTAACAGAGCGGTATTCTTATGTCCAGTCGGTGTCAGGAAATTTAAGAGCACTATCTCCGGTGTCAATTTAAGCTTTTTGCCCACTACTTTCCCAAGAAAATCCTCCACTAGGTGCCAGAACCGCATCAGGAATGGACAAGACCACCACATATGTAAATAAGTTCCCTCTGCATCCCCACATCTCCAGCATCTACTAGAGGATCCTGTCTGCCATTGAGTATTTTGTTTAGGTGTAATATACCATCTGGCGACTAGAGTTGAGCGACTTTTGGTTTTTTAGGGTCGAGTTTCGTTTCGTGAAACCCGACTTTTCCAAAAGTCGGGTCGAGCAAGATCGTCCGATTATAGGGAAAAGTCGGGGTCGTCCCGAAACACGAAACCCAATGTAAGTCAATGGGGAATAAAAGTCGGCAGTGAGAGGAGGACAGGAAACACACCTACAGTGCCCATTTGAATGCCAAAAGCATCAATTCTTCTTACTTAAGCTTGTCAACCTTAATTAACTTCATAATACAAGTTACGCACTGAAAAATGGGGGTTATTTGGCTAAAGTTGTGGGGGGGAGGGCTGGCTGCAGGTTTTCATGTGCCCTGGGCGAAAGAGCGCCCCTTTAACACATACCACAACTCATCATGCTCCGATACGGCAGAGAAATAGCGGTATAGTACAATGAAAAATACTTCACTTTTTACATCTCATGACGAGGCCCATCTATTTCTCCATACAGAATCATTGGTCCCATATAATGTTTGAAACAGTATATGATGAGCTCCACATAATGCTACAGTATATGTTGGTCCCCATGGATGAAGCTCCACTGTCTTATGGGCCCAAATAATGCTCCAAACATAATGGGCCCCATTTCTAATGCTCTAGTGTATAATGGGCCCTGTAAATGCTGCTCCAGTGTCTGATGTCCACCTTTGGAATGTTCCAGTGTATGGTGGGCCCCATCTATCATTCTCCAGAGTATAGTGCTCCCCAAAAATTGCTGTCCCAACATTGAAAACAATCAAATAAGTCTCCTCGCTAGGGAATCCCTGTACTTGTCTGGACTCCTCGTCGTCCCCATCTTCCATCTCACTGCACAGTATTTCAACTTTGCAAGTGCTGTGATCCTGAGCAAGCAGGGGGGGCCCACTTGTTGGCAACGGCACTGGCACAGGGCCCCTGATAGTACGGTGGTGTGTCTGATGGCGGGTGGGCCGAACCTGCACTTTCATCTGCAGCTTCCTCTTTGTCAACGTGTAAGATGGAACTGTATATGGGAAGGGTAACCTGAGTTTCATCAGGGTCAGATTCAGGTCGTGTAGCATGCGAGGGGAATGTAGTGGTCTGGGTCAATGTACCAGCAGATTCATCGAGCTGTGGCTGGGCATCAGTGCACTTGTGTCGCCCCCAGGAGTACGGTCGCCACAGTGGCATTACCTTCTTCCTAGGGAGTGTGATGTCATGCTTGGGAGCAACGAACGATCTCTCTAGCAGGTTAACTGATTGGGCGGCGTTATTCCCACGAGTCATGACCCTCCAAACAGCGTTCATGAAGGCAAAGTGTTTGTTTTACGTGGGCAGTATGGTTGCAAAGCTGAACCTTAAAGGAATGTCCAGAAGGGCACCACCAGGAGTGGAGCCTACGGTTAAATTCGACTCCACCTGGGAAACCTCAACCATGCCAGCTACAGAACAGATGCACACATTGCAAGCTTAATTCCGTTAACGAACGAGACTCCGTCATGCCCCGCGGTCCGAGTCCGGCTTACTAGAGGGACACGTGAGGCTCTGGCACATGAGATTGGCCAATAACTGGTGTGTCATGCCCTTACATGTCCGTGGCTGCATGTGCGCTACACTGAAAAGGCCAGTGTTTGTCGCTTACAGGTGCAGATAACCCGCTGAACAACGTTAGTGATGGGGATCACTGATTACAATTATTACCCGCGAACAATGATTTCCCAGTAAGTGCAGGTCAACCGCAGTTCCGGAATTAGGCCTAACCGTCATTCCTGAAAAAATGAAAAACTTACGTGTGCAAACCACAGGTGCTGTAGCTTGCTTAACAGCTCGCCAGCCGTTCTCACGCCCAGTATGGATTACACATGATTGCACAAAGGTGAGAAAGGGTACCGTATCCCCAGATAACATGTATGGATAGCGTACACATTCAAAATATATGTCTATACATCAGGAGGCAGGCTCAGACGGTGTTAGGCCCAGTATGGATTGCACGTGATTGCACAAAGGTTAGAAAGGGTACCGTATCCCCGGATAACATGTATGGATAGCGTACACATTCAAAATATATGTCTATACATCAGGAGGCAGGCTCAGACGGTGTTAGGCCCAGTATGGATTGCACGTGATTGCACAAAGGTTAGAAAGGGTACCGTATCCCCAGATAACATGTATGGATAGCGTACACATTCAAAATATATGTCTATACATCAGGAGGCAGGCTCAGACGGTGTTAGGCCCAGTATGGATTGCACGTGATTGCAAAAAGGTTAGAAAGGGTACCGTATCCCCGGATAACATGTATGGATAGTGTACACATTCAAAATATATGTCTATACATCAGGAGGCAGGCTCAGACGGTGTTAGGCCCAGTATGGATTGCACAAAGGTTAGAAAGGGTACCGTATCCCCGGATAACATGTATGGATAGCGTACACATTCAAAATATATGTCTATACATCAGGAGGCAGGCTCAGACGGTGTTAGGCCCAGTATGGATTGCACATGATTGCACAAAGGTTAGAAAGGGTACCGTATCCCCGGATAACATGTATGGATAGCGTACACATTCAAAATATATGTCTATACATTAGGAGACAGGCTCAGACGGTGTTAGGCCCAGTATAGATTGCACGTGATTGCACAAAGGTTAGAAAGGGTACCGTATCCCCAGATAACATGTATGGATAGCGTACACATTCAAAATATATGTCTATACATCAGGAGGCAGGCTCAGACGGTGTTAGGCCCAGTATGGATTGCACGTGATTGCACAAAGGTTAGAAAGGGTACCGTTTCCCCGGATAACATGTATGGATAGCGTACACATTCAAAATATATGTCTATACATCAGGAGGCAGGCTCAGACGGTGTCAGGCACAGTATGGATTTGACGGCCCAGACTACACAGCGGAGGAGCAGGGAGAGGTAAAGATTGCAAATGCTGGGGCCCTGCCCAAGCAAGGGGGGCCCACTCGTGGGCGTCGGTACTGGCACTGGGCCCCTCATAGTACGGCGGTGTGTCTGACGGCGGGTGTGCACCACCACCGTCAGAGACACTTGATTGCACTATGAAGGACCCTGTGCCAGTGCCCGCGCCCAAGAGTCGGCCTACCCACCTGTCCAGGGCAACGGCACTCGCACGGTGTCGTGCGCTAGGTGGTGACCGCGGCCATGGGGGGGGAGGCAGCACAGTTAGGGAGTTTTAGAAAGTGGCATATGTTGATGTTGGACATTCAGCTGATGCAAAAGGTGAAATAGGTGAAGTCCCAGGAAGAGGTGGACCAAAGCAAGCCATTTTTCTGTCACCCTATGTGTCATCAGGGGAAGGTGGGACAAAATCCTTGGAAACCCATGCGTGGTTCATTTTAATGAAGGTTAGATCATCCACATTTTGGGTAGAAAGACGGGTCCTTTTTTCTGTCAGGATTGATCCAGCTGCACTGAAGACTCTTTCCGATAGCACACTTGCAGCTGGGCAAGCGAGCTCCTGTAAGGCATATTGTGCCAATTCAGGCCAGGTGTCCAGTTTAGCGGCCCAATAGTCAAAGGGGAATGACCTGTGTGGGAGAACATCGATATGGGAGGAAAAGTAGTTTGTAACCATAGTTGACAACTGCTGTCTCCTGTCACTTTCCATCGATGCAGTATTACCAGTTGTGTGAGCGGCACTTGAAAAATCAGTCCACAACATTGTCATGAAACCCCTGACTCCAACGCCACTTCTGCTGTGTGCACCACGAACACCTCTGCCAAGCTGCCCCCGGCCCGTACGGCTCGTGTGAGAACCATCACCGCTGCTGTGTGCTGGGAATGCCTCAAGCAACCGATTTACCAGAGTTGCTTGTTTATTAGCCAATATTAGGTCAAGGTTCTCCTGTGGCATGATGTTTTGTAATTTGCCTTTATAGCGTGGATCCAGGATGCTGGCCAACCAGTAGTCGTCATCGTTCATCATTTTGGCAATGCGGGGGTCCCTTTTTAGGATCTGCAAGGCATAATCTGACATGTGGGCCAATGTTCCCGGTGTCAATGATGCACTGCGAGTGCTGGTTGGAGGAGCACTTTCTGGCAAATCCACATCCCTCCAGTCACGCACAAACCCTGTACCAGACCTTGCCACGCCAACATTTTCACTTGCCCCACGAGATGCATCCTCCTCCCCTAAGTAATCATCCCCATCATCCTCCTCCTCCTCCTCTTCTTCCTCCACCTCGTCCAGGAGAGGTCCCTGAGCAGACAATGGCTGAATGTCATCAAGGATTCCCTCCTCCTCTTCCTCCTCATCAACATTGGCTGCAGAAGCCTGCTCCTTAAGGTGCGTCAAAGTTTGCATGAGCAGACGCATAAGTGGGATGCTCATGCTTAGGATGGCGTCGTCTGCACTTACCAGCCGTGTGCATTCCTCAAAACTCTGAAGGACTTTACAGAGGTCTTTCAGCTTCGACCACTGCACACCTATCAACTCCATGTCTGCTCTCAAAGTGCCTGGCCGTGTATCCTCCCACAAATGCATTATGGCCTGCCTCTGCTCGCACAGCCGCTCCACCATGTGCAGGGTGGAGTTCCACCTTGTTGCAATGTCGATAATGAGGCGGTGGTTGGGAAGGTGGAGCAATCGCTGCAGCTTCTGCATACGAACGGAGTGTACAGGCGACCGGCGGATGTGCGCGCACAGTCTTCGCACCTTCTGGAGCAGGGCTGTTAACTCCGGATAATTTTTGAGGAAGCACTGCACAACCAGGTTCAAGGTGTGAGCCAAGCAAGGTATGTGGCTGAGTTTTGAAAGGGCTATGGCTGCCACAAAATTACACCCGTTATCACTAACTACCTTGCCTGCCTCAAGATGTACACTGCCCAGCCATGACTCAGTTTGTCACTGAAAGTACTCGGCCAGAACCTCGGCGGTGTGTCTGTCGCCCAAACACATCATCTGCAACACAGCCTGCTGACGCTTTCCACTAGCTGCTCGATAGGGGGACACATCGTGTGCAACAGTGGCAGCTGCAGATGGAGTGCTCATACGACTGCGCTCTGTGGACGAGCTTTCGCTTCTGGAGGAGGAGGAGGGTCGAACGCCTACAGCCAACTGTTTCCTATACCGTGGGCTAGGCAGCACTGTCCCACCACCGCTGTCCCCTGTGGACCCTGCATCCACCACATTAACCCAGTGCGCAGTGATGGACACGTAACGGCCCTGGCCATGCCGACTGGACCATGCATCAGTTGTGAGGTGCACCTTTCCGCTCACTGACTGCTTGAGTGCATGGACAATGCGGTCTTTCACATGATAGTGGAGGGCTGGGATGGCTTTGCGAGAGAAGAAGTGGCGACTGGGTAGGTCATAGCGTGGTACTGCATAGGCCATGAGTTCGCGGAAAGCTGCGCTTTCCACCAACCGAAAGGGCATCATCTCAAACGAGATTAGTTTGGCAATGTGGGCGTTCAAACCCAGTGTACGCGGATGAGAGACTGAGTACTTTCTTGACCTACTCATAGTGTCTGGGAGGGTGAGCTGGACTTGAGAGCTGCATATGGTGGAAGTAGCGGTGGACAGGGCGGACTGAGAGAGGGTTGATGATGGTGATGGAGTTGGTGTTCTTTCTGATGGCCTAGAATCAGTCTTTCGTTGATATAACAGTGGGATTCCCTGACTGCTGTGGCCTTGCAACTACACCTCAACATTTTCTGCTGTGCTAACCGGTGGGCTTACAGTGGGGGAAACAATGTAGCGTTGCTGACTACCTTCGTTGTGATCAGTTGCACATCTCAGACTAAGGTAATGCATAAATAACTGTATGCATATTGTTAAAATAACTAGGGTTCACTTAATATGGAAGAAGTTATGAACATAGTGACAAGCCACCATATGTGGTTGTAGTTTATAGGTCAGAATAGTATATAAAGCCGGCCTAACTCTTGTTCAGGAGATCTCATATCCATTGAGACTCTCGAACACCCGGACAACACAGCTGCTCAAGACTATATGTAAGAACGATGCTTGTTTTTCTCTTCGAATAATTATTGCATGTCATGAACTTACTTTTCTTCATTTTTGTAATCACTTTTTGAATGAACAATTAAAACAAGATTTATTTTATCCTCAATTCAACATTGCTTTCACTTTTTGATTCTCAACCGTGCACTTACTTGAAAGTAAGTAAGGAAGATATATATTTTTCTTCATGTGCACCTTCCTCTGTGTCACCGTGTATGGTGGTATAGTGTGCGGGAAGGGGCACCTGAGTCTCATCAGGGTCAGAATCTGGCTCTGTACACTGCGAGGACAATGTAGTGCTCTGAGTGAATGTACCAGCAGAATCATCCATCAGCGGCTGTGCATCAGTGCACTCCATGTCAGATTCATCTTGGCCTGGGTAATTCACCATTTCACTTGATAATCCAGGCATGGTATGTGAAAACAGCTCCATGGAGTAATCAGTAGTATGGCCTGCGTCATCCTTCAATCTTGGTTGGGGTGAAGGACACAAGGAAAGGTGTGGTTCATGAACATGAGCCTCCAATGACGACTCAGTGCTTTTACTTTTTACAACTGAAGAAGAGGAGGCGATAGAGCAGGAGGCTGAGTCAGCAATGTAAGACAAAACTTTTTCCTGATGCTCTGGCTTTAAAAGCAGTTTGCCAACTCCTAGAAAACTAAGCGTTCGAGGCCTTATGTAGCCAGACGATGACGCAGGCTCAACACCTCCTGCATTCGGTCCTATTTTGCTCTTGCCACTACCATCAGATCCACCACCAACACCATCATTACCAGCTGCCAACCCCCGCCCAATTCCACGGCCTCTTCCACCAGCCTTCCTCATTTTTGGTAGAAATGTAGACAAAATCCAACAAACTATATAGTAATGTAAAACAAGGTACAAGGTGTCTATAGGACAGGGGAGATTTTGAATTTCTGCAGACACTTGTGGACACTGGACACTTTTGGATTGTGTGAGGCCCACTGATATCTGAGCGCTATGTCACAGGCTCGATGGCACAGCTGTGACAAAAGTGACTAGAGGATAAGTGAGATTTTGAATTTCAGCAGACACTTGTGGACACTGGACACTTTTGGATTGTGTGAGGCCCAATGAATATCTGAGCGCTATGTGACAGGCTCGATGGCACAGCTGTGACAAAAGTGACGAGAGGATAAGGGAGATTTTGAATTTCTGCAGACACTTGTGGACACTGGACACTTTTGGATTGTGTGAGGCCCACTGAAAATCTGAGCGCTCTGTCACAGGCTCGATGGCACAGCTGTGACCAAAGTGACTAGAGGATAAGGGAGATTTTGAATTTCTGCAGACACTTGTGGACACTGGACACTTTTGGATTGTGTGAGGCCCACTGATATTTGAGCGCTATGTGACAGGCTCGATGGCACATCTGTGACCAAAGTGACTAGAGGATAAGGGAGATTTTGAATCTCTGCACACACTTTTGGACACTGGACACTTTTGGATTGTGTGAGGCCCAATGAATATCTGAGCGCTATGTGACAGGCTCGATGGCACAGCTGCTGTGACCAAAGTGACTAGAGGATAAGGGAGATTTTGAATCTCTGCACACACTTTTGGACACTGGACACTTTTGGATTGTGTGAGGCCCACTGATATCTGAGCGCTATGTGACAGGCTCGATGGCACAGCTGTGACCAAAGTGACTAGAGGATAAGGGAGATTTTGAATCTCTGCATACACTTTTGGACACTGGACACTTTTGGATTGTGTGAGGCCCAATGAATATCTGAGCGCTATGTGACAGGCTCGATGGCACAGCTGCTGTGACCAAAGTGACTAGAGGATAAGGGAGATTTTGAATCTCTGCACACACTTTTGGACACTGGACACTTTTGGATTGTGTGAGGCCCACTGATATCTGAGCGCTATGTCACAGGCTCGATGGCACAGCTGTGACCAAAGTGACTAGAGGATAAGGGAGATTTTGAATCTCTGCACACACTTTTGGACACTGGACACTTTTGGATTGTGTGAGGCCCAATGAATATCTGAGCGCTATGTGACAGGCTCGATGGCACAGCTGTGACAAAAGTGACGAGAGGATAAGGGAGATTTTGAATTTCTGCAGACACTTGTGGACACTGGACACTTTTGGATTGTGTGAGGCCCACTGATATCTGAGCGCTATGTGACAGGCTCGATGGCACAGCTGTGACCAAAGTGACTAGAGGATAAGGGAGATTTTGAATTTCAGCAGACACTTGTGGACACTGGACACTTTTGGATTGTGTGAGGCCCACTGATATCTGAGCGCTATGTCACAGGCTCGATGGCACAGCTGTGACAAAAGTGACTAGAGGATAAGGGAGATTTTGAATTTCAGCAGACACTTGTGGACACTGGACACTTTTGGATTGTGTGAGGCCCAATGAATATCTGAGCGCTATGTGACAGGCTCGATGGCACAGCTGTGACCAAAGTGACTAGAGGATAAGTGAGATTTTGAATTTCAGCAGACACTTGTGGACACTGGACACTTTTGGATTGTGTGAGGCCCAATGAATATCTGAGCGCTATGTGACAGGCTCGATGGCACAGCTGTGACAAAAGTGACGAGAGGATAAGGGAGATTTTGAATTTCTGCAGACACTTGTGGACACTGGACACTTTTGGATTGTGTGAGGCCCACTGATATCTGAGCGCTATGTCACAGGCTCAATGGCACAGCTGTGACAAAAGTGACTAGAGGATAAGGGAGATTTTGAATTTCAGCAGACACTTGTGGACACTGGACACTTTTGGATTGTGTGAGGCCCAATGAATATCTGAGCGCTATGTGACAGGCTCGATGGCACAGCTGTGACAAAAGTGACGAGAGGATAAGGGAGATTTTGAATTTCTGCAGACACTTGTGGACACTGGACACTTTTGGATTGTGTGAGGCCCACTGATATCTGAGCGCTATGTCACAGGCTTGATGGCACAGCTGTGACAAAAGTGACTAGAGGATAAGGGAGATTTTGAATTTCAGCAGACACTTGTGGACACTGGACACTTTTGGATTGTGTGAGGCCCACTGATATCTGAGCGCTATGTGACAGGCTCGATGGCACAGCTGTGACAAAAGTGACGAGAGGATAAGGGAGATTTTGAATTTCTGCACACACTTGTGGACACTGGACACTTATGGATTGTGTGAGGCCCACTGAATTTCACAGCGCTATGTCACAGGCAGAAATTGGCTAGTGTATCACAAACTACAAGGTGTATGTAGAATTGGGCAGAATAGGAATCTCCCTAGAGTGCTGGTCTGTAAGAACGGAACATGTCCTCGTTTTATTCTCACAGAGTGACACACTGATAGCTTCACTGTGGCTGTGATAACAGCCGTTACACGGTACTGTGTGAGGAGCGTACACTGCTGTATGGTGTGAAAAAATGCACGCTCAGTACCTCAGCAGGACAAAAAAAAAAATTGGGATTGCTTTTAAAAAAGCAGTTTGCGGAGCAGTGGGTAAACAGCAATGCAGGAATGTCAGGAAGCCTTAGAAGGCAGCCCAACAACCAACACCACTGATACACCACTATATAGCCTCCCCTTGCACTGCACACACAGTGACTGATGTGTTGTACAGGCAAAATCGCTAGCAGCAGAAGCAGTTTTTTTTTCTTCTCAGCAGGACAAAAAAAAAAATTGGGATTGCTTTTAAAAAAGCAGTTTGCGGAGCAGTGGGTAAACAGCAATGCAGGAATGTCAGGAAGCCTTAGAAGGCAGCCCAACAACCAACACCACTGATGCACCACTATATAGCCTCCCCTTGCACTGCACACACAGTGACTGGTGTGTTGTACAGGCAAAATCGCTAGCAGCAGAAGCAGTTTTTGGTGTCTTCTTCCCTGCCTAACGCTCTCCCTACAAAATCAGCAGCAGCAGCTCTCCCTATTCTGAGATCAGCATGAGTAACATGGCGGTCGGCGTGCACGCCCTTTTATACCCCCTGTGACGCCCCCCAAAGCAAGCCAATCACTTGCATGCCCTTCTGAAAGATGGTGGTGACCCGTGCCTATGTCATCACGTTGCCCACAGTGTCCGTGGATCCTGATTGGCTGAAAAAGAGCGCAAAACAAACTTTTGAAACGCGACTTTGGCGCGTAAGTCGCCGACCTCGTGGCCGACCTTATCCTAGGGTCGGGTTTCGTTTCATGAAACCCGACTTTGCCAAAAGTCGGCGACTTTGCCAAAAGTCGGCGACTTTTGAAATTTTTCGACCCGTTTCGCTCAACTCTACTGGCGACTATTTTAAAAGAGTTCTCTTGCGCTCTAATGCACTGTGATGGGCCATGAGAGAATTTATAAATGTGTGATATTTGGTTTGGGGAAAACTTGTGTCCCAAGTTCTTTTCCCAGTTTGCTATGTAGGCTCTTTTGATACAGCAGGCAGATGTATTCAAAATCTGGTAGATAGACGACATTATTTTTTTGGGCTTATCCCTTGTTGCACATAGAGTCTCAAATGCAGTTAGTGGGCGAGTGACGTCAGCTCTTAAAAGATACTGTGCCAAGGAATCTCTTATAGAACCAAATTGTATGAAGGTCAAGTTTGACAGCCCCGGCAGCCTCCTCAATTCATGGAACGAGGGGAGTGTCCCATCCACCAAGAGTCCATCAACAGCTACATTTGCCAAGAATCCGGTTTTGATTATGTCATTGTCTCGGGAGTAAGATGCGTGTGACATTATATCAGCTAACTTGAGTAAGGGGGATAAGGGGGGGGGTAAGGGTGTTTACTAGAGTTGAGCGAAACGGGTCGAAAAATTTCAAAAGTCGCCGACTTTTGTCAAAGTCGGGTTTCATGAAACGAAACCCGAACCTAGGATGAGGTCGGCCACGAGGTCGGCGACTTACGCGCCAAAGTCGCGTTTCAAAAGTTTGTTTTGCGCTCTTTTTCAGCCAATCAGGATCCACGGACACTGTGGGCAACGTGATGACATAGGCAGGGGTCACCACCATCTTTCAGAAGGGCATGCAAGTGATTGGCTTGCTTTGGTGGGCGTCACAGGGGGTATAAA
The DNA here is from genome assembly GCF_039654945.1 of Dendrobates tinctorius. Classification (NCBI taxonomy): domain Eukaryota; kingdom Metazoa; phylum Chordata; class Amphibia; order Anura; family Dendrobatidae; genus Dendrobates; species Dendrobates tinctorius. Next base: position 21,195,543 of record NW_027361704.1, read on the forward strand.
AGGGCGTGCACGCCGACCGCCATCTTACTTCTGCCGATCTCAGTATAGGGAGAGGTTGCTGCTGATTCTGTAGGGAGAGCGTTAGGCAGGGAAGAAGACAAAAAAACTGCTTCTGCTGCTAGCGATTTGGCCTGCACAACACACCAGTCACTGTGTGTGCAGTGCAAAGGGAGGCTATATAGTGGTGTATCAGTGGTGTTGGTTGTTGGGCTGCCTTCTAAGGCTTCCTGACATTCCTGCATTGCTGTTTACCCACTGCTCCGCAAACTGCTTTTTTAAAAGCAATCCCAATTTTTTTTTTTTGTCCTGCTGAGAAGAAAAAAAAACTGCTTCTGCTGCTAGCAATTTGGCCTGCACAACACACCAGTCACTGTGTGTGCAGTGCAAGGGGAGGCTATATTGTGGTGTATCAGTGGTGTTGGTTGTTGGGCTGCCTTTTAAGGCTTCCTGACAGGCTGGCATTGCTGTTTACCCACTGCTCCGCAAACTGCTTTTTTAAAAGCAATCCAATCTCCCTTATCCTCTAGTCACTTTTGTCACAGCTGTGCCATCGAGCCTGTCACATAGCGCTCAGATATTCATTGGGCCTCACACAATCCAAAAGTGTCCAGTGTCCAAAAGTGTGTGCAGAGATTCAAAATCTCCCTTATCCTCTAGTCACTTTGGTCACAGCTGTGCCATCGAGCCTGTGACATAGCGCTCAGATATCAGTGGGCCTCACACAATCCAAAAGTGTCCAGTGTCCAAAAGTGTGTGCAGAGATTCAAAATCTCTCTTATCCTCTAGTCACTTTGGTCACAGCAGCTGTGCCATCGAGCCTGTCACATAGCGCTCAGATATTCATTGGGCCTCACACAATCCAAAAGTGTCCAGTGTCCAAAAGTGTATGCAGAGATTCAAAATCTCCCTTATCCTCTAGTCACTTTGGTCACAGCTGTGCCATCGAGCCTGTCACATAGCGCTCAGATATCAGTGGGCCTCACACAATCCAAAAGTGTCCAGTGTCCAAAAGTGTGTGCAGAGATTCAAAATCTCCCTTATCCTCTAGTCACTTTGGTCACAGCAGCTGTGCCATCGAGCCTGTCACATAGCGCTCAGATATTCATTGGGCCTCACACAATCCAAAAGTGTCCAGTGTCCAAAAGTGTGTGCAGAGATTCAAAATCTCCCTTATCCTCTAGTCACTTTGGTCACAGATGTGCCATCGAGCCTGTCACATAGCGCTCAGATATCAGTGGGCCTCACACAATCCAAAAGTGTCCAGTGTCCAAAAGTGTGTGCAGAGATTCAAAATCTCCCTTATCCTCTAGTCACTTTGGTCACAGCTGTGCCATCGAGCCTGTCACATAGCGCTCAGATATTCATTGGGCCTCACACAATCCAAAAGTGTCCAGTGTCCAAAAGTGTGTGCAGAGATTCAAAATCTCCCTTATCCTCTAGTCACTTTGGTCACAGCTGTGCCATCGAGCCTGACACATAGCGCTCAGATATCAGTGGGCCTCACACAATCCAAAAGTGTCCAGTGTCCAAAAGTGTGTGCAGAGATTCAAAATCTCCCTTATCCTCTAGTCACTTTGGTCACAGCAGCTGTGCCATCGAGCCTGTCACATAGCGCTCAGATATTCATTGGGCCTCACACAATCCAAAAGTGTCCAGTGTCCAAAAGTGTGTGCAGAGATTCAAAATCTCCCTTATCCTCTAGTCACTTTGGTCACAGCAGCTGTGCCATCGAGCCTGTCACATAGCGCTCAGATATTCATTGGGCCTCACACAATCCAAAAGTGTCCAGTGTCCAAAAGTGTGTGCAGAGATTCAAAATCTCCCTTATCCTCTAGTCACTTTGGTCACAGCTGTGCCATCGAGCCTGTCACATAGCGCTCAGATATCAGTGGGCCTCACACAATCCAAAAGTGTCCAGTGTCCAAAAGTGTGTGCAGAGATTCAAAATCTCCCTTATCCTCTAGTCACTTTGGTCACAGCTGTGCCATCGAGCCTGTCACATAGCGCTCAGATATTCATTGGGCCTCACACAATCCAAAAGTGTCCAGTGTCTAAAAGTGTGTGCAGAGATTCAAAATCTCCCTTGTCCTCTAGTCACTTCGGTCACAGCTGTGCCATCGAGCCTGTGACATAGCGCTCAGATATCAGTGGGCCTCACACAATCCAAAAGTGTCCAGTGTCCAAAAGTGTGTGCAGAGATTCAAAATCTCCCTTATCCTCTAGTCACTTTGGTCACAGCAGCTGTGCCATTGAGCCTGTCACATAGCGCTCAGATATTCATTGGGCCTCACACAATCCAAAAGTGTCCAGTGTCCAAAAGTGTGTGCAGAGATTCAAAATCTCCCTTATCCTCTAGTCACTTTGGTCACAGCTGTGCCATCGAGCCTGTCACATAGCGCTCAGATATCAGTGGGCCTCACACAATCCAAAAGTGTCCAGTGTCCAAAAGTGTGTGCAGAGATTCAAAATCTCCCTTATCCTCTAGTCACTTTGGTCACAGCAGCTGTGCTATCGAGCCTGTCACATAGCGCTCAGATATTCATTGGGCCTCACACAATCCAAAAGTGTCCAGTGTCCAAAAGTGTGTGCAGAGATTCAAAATCTCCCTTATCCTCTAGTCACTTTGGTCACAGCAGCTGTGCCATCGAGCCTGTCACATAGCGCTCAGATATTCATTGGGCCTCACACAATCCAAAAGTGTCCAGTGTCCAAAAGTGTGTGCAGAGATTCAAAATCTCCCTTATCCTCTAGTCACTTTGGTCACAGCTGTGCCATCGAGCCTGTCACATAGCGCTCAGATATCAGTGGGCCTCACACAATCCAAAAGTGTCCAGTGTCCAAAAGTGTGTGCAGAGATTCAAAATCTCCCTTATCCTCTAGTCACTTTGGTCACAGCTGTGCCATCGAGCCTGTCACATAGCGCTCAGATATTCATTGGGCCTCACACAATCCAAAAGTGTCCAGTGTCTAAAAGTGTGTGCAGAGATTCAAAATCTCCCTTGTCCTCTAGTCACTTTGGTCACAGCTGTGCCATCGAGCCTGTGACATAGCGCTCAGATATCAGTGGGCCTCACACAATCCAAAAGTGTCCAGTGTCCAAAAGTGTGTGCAGAGATTCAAAATCTCCCTTATCCTCTAGTCACTTTGGTCACAGCAGCTGTGCCATTGAGCCTGTCACATAGCGCTCAGATATTCATTGGGCCTCACACAATCCAAAAGTGTCCAGTGTCCAAAAGTTTGTGCAGAGATTCAAAATCTCCCTTATCCTCTAGTCACTTTGGTCACAGCTGTGCCATCGAGCCTGTCACATAGCGCTCAGATATCAGTGGGCCTCACACAATCCAAAAGTGTCCAGTGTCCAAAAGTGTGTGCAGAGATTCAAAATCTCCCTTATCCTCTAGTCACTTTGGTCACAGCAGCTGTGCTATCGAGCCTGTCACATAGCGCTCAGATATTCATTGGGCCTCACACAATCCAAAAGTGTCCAGTGTCCAAAAGTGTGTGCAGAGATTCAAAATCTCCCTTATCCTCTAGTCACTTTGGTCACAGCTGTGCCATTGAGCCTGTGACAGAGCGCTCAGATATCAGTGGGCCTCACACAATCCAAAAGTGTCCAGTGTCCAAAAGTGTGTGCAGAGATTCAAAATCTCCCTTATCCTCTAGTCACTTTGGTCACAGCTGTGCCATCGAGCCTGTCACATAGCGCTCAGATATTCATTGGGCCTCAAACAATCCAAAAGTGTCCAGTGTCCAAAAGTGTGTGCAGAGATTCAAAATCTCCCTTATCCTCTAGTCACTTTGGTCACAGCTGTGCCATCGAGCCTGTCACATAGCGCTCAGATATCAGTGGGCCTCACACAATCCAAAAGTGTCCAGTGTCCAAAAGTGTGTGCAGAGATTCAAAATCTCCCTTATCCTCTAGTCACTTTGGTCACAGCTGTGCCATCGAGCCTGTCACATAGCGCTCAGATATTCATTGGGCCTCACACAATCCAAAAGTGTCCAGTGTCTAAAAGTGTGTGCAGAGATTCAAAATCTCCCTTATCCTCTAGTCACTTTGGTCACAGCTGTGCCATCGAGCCTGTGACATAGCGCTCAGATATCAGTGGGTCTCACACAATCCAAAAGTGTCCAGTGTCCAAAAGTGTGTGCAGAGATTCAAAATCTCCCTTATCCTCTAGTCACTTTGGTCACAGCTGTGCCATCGAGCCTGTGACATAGCGCTCAGATATCAGTGGGCCTCACACAATCCAAAAGTGTCCAGTGTCCACAAGTGTCTGCAGAAATTCTAAATCTCCCCTGTCCTATAGACACCTTGTACCTTGTTTTACATTACTATATAGTTTGTTGGATTTTGTCTACATTTCTACCAAAAATGAGGAAGGCTGGTGGAAGAGGCCGTGGAATTGGGCGGGGGTTGGCAGCTGGCAATGATGGTGTTGGTGGTGGATCTGATGGTAGTGGCAAGAGCAAAATAGGACCGAATGCAGGAGGTGTTGAGCCTGCGTCATTGTCTGGTTACATAAGGCCTCGAACGCTTAGTTTTCTAGGAGTTGGCAAACTGCTTTTAAAGCCAGAGCATCAGGAAAAAGTTTTGTCTTACATTGCTGACTCAGCCTCCTGCTCTATCGCCTCCTCTTCTTCAGTTGTAAAAAGTAAAAGCACTGAGTCGTCATTGGAGGCTCATGTTCATGAACCACACCTTTCCTTGTGTCCTTCACCCCAACCAAGATTGAAGGATGACGCAGGCCATACTACTGATTACTCCATGGAGCTGTTTTCACATACCATGCCTGGATTATCAATTGAAATGGTGAATTACCCAGGCCAAGATGAATCTGACATGGAGTGCACTGATGCACAGCCGCTGATGGATGATTCTGCTGGTACATTCACTCAGAGCACTACATTGTCCTCGCAGTGTACAGAGCCAGATTCTGACCCTGATGAGACTCAGGTGCCCCTTCCCGCACACTATACCACCATACACGGTGACACAGAGGAAGGTGCACATGAAGAAAAATATATATCTTCCTTACTTACTTTCAAGTAAGTGCACGGTTGAGAATCAAAAAGTGAAAGCAATGTTGAATTGAGGATAAAATAAATCTTGTTTTAATTGTTCATTCAAAAAGTGATTACAAAAATGAAGAAAAGTAAGTTCATGACATGCAATAATTATTCGAAGAGAAAAACAAGCATCGTTCTTACATATCGTCTTGAGCAGCTGTGTTGTCCGGGTGTTCGAGAGTCTCAATGGATATGAGATCTCCTGAACAAGAGTTAGGCCGGCTTTATATACTATTCTGACCTATAAACTACAACCACATATGGTGGCTTGCCACTATGTTCATAACTTCTTCCATATTAAGTGAACCCTAGTTATTTTAACAATATGCATACAGTTATTTATGCATTACCTTAGTCTGAGATATTTAAGCCTAAAGCCTGAGATCTTTAGAACCATTCATTATCTCTAAATAGTCACATTTTGACAGCTCTGACTATTTTGACCTATACATTTGACAAGAGAGACAGCTGTGTGAGCCAAGGCACTCAGAATAACTCAGTCACTTCTCTAAAGTAAGCAGAGCCTGTTAACTGGACTCTGTATGAGAGAATTAATTTATATATTTTTTTATTATAGAAATACTGATATTTTACAGTCCCCCCTGATTATGATTTGAGACATATCATAATCAATCCTAACTCATTCTCTCACCATTCGTATCACATTCATTCTTTATTCTGAAAACCTTGTATCAACATCTGCCCTGAATGTCATCTGAATTTTCAAACCTATTGTAAAAACAAAAATTAAATTAGAGTTATATTTTTTCGTTTTAACATCTCTCTTAAAATATCATCTTCCTTTTTCATTTCTATCTTTATATTCTTATAAATTCTCCTAATTTTACACATAATAATTATTTGATATATTATACACAGCAAAACTATGATAAATAAAATAACAATCGGATTAGATAATACATTTCCTGCTGCCATTTTCGCTGAAGACTGTGACCAACTAGTTACAGATTTTCCTAAATTTCTCCACCAAGATGAGCCTGACATACTAGTCCATTCATGTTCAATATCATTTAGATTACCTTGTTCATGTCTAAATACAATTTCAGCTTCTTTTAATTGTTTTGTCAGCAGATTTAATAAACCCTTGTCTTTCTTTTTCATTTGTCCACAAATCCCAAGGAAATTTATTGACTTGTGACAAATTGAACTGGATCGGAAGGATTTTCAGACGTTTTGAGCTTATTGACGTAATATTAATACTTCCTTCCTTCGTTGTGAGAGTTTTAACATTTCCCTCAATACAATATAAACCCATTGTCAGATTTTCGACATGTACACAAGATGAGAAGAATGCAGAAACTGCTTCTTTTCCTGACATGACTTGGAAACAAGTTTTGTTAGCGCTTACTGGTGTCACCAAGTCATGTATCGTGTGGACATTCTCAACTCTGGCATGACAAGAAGTATGATTATGGAAACATGAATGATAAATGACTTTATCCTGTCCAGGTAGGCACATTACCTTGGAAACAAAATTTAAGCATGACGAAATGTCTAATTGTTCAATGTTTGTACCATCAAATGCAAAATCTGTGTACTGTAATTGATAATATAACAATTGTGTAGGACTGACAGGAATTCCCAGAACACCTATAGGAACCAGGGTTTCTTCTCTTCCTGACACTGGAATCAATGATGTTCCTACACAAATGTTCTGTTCGCATCCTAACCACTTATTTACCCACAAATCTGTATGGTTTAACACAAAGTTATATTCTATGGGCAAATTTCTTATTAGCCCTAAAGGGGTAATTCCACTTTGTAAGGCTTGTGCAATCATTTTCAGATTGGTGGAATATTCAATCTGAATTTCTAGACATGTTTTGGCCACTTGAGATTCCTGTTCACTTTCCATTAAAGCTAAAGTAGCATCTTGAAGATGTGATACAGAAGATCCCAATACAGCAGCAGTGTTCAAAACCATCTTTTCAAGGACTTGATTCAAGCTTTTCTGAATCTTTACCCCTTTTCCTCCAATATACCCAATATTTTCCAGATCTGATTTAAGTGTATGAATGTCCATAGTGTTAATTAAACTTCCTACTGTTCCTAATCCCCCCAAAATACGTTCAAACACTCCCCTTTTACTCCTAACCTGTGTTGAAGTTCTTTTCCCAAACCATTGTTCTATTCCCATCTCCATGTTAGTGAGATGTGGTTGACACTGGGGATATTTTGTAGAAATCTTCCAGTTGAACATATTAAAATTCCATATCATAGTCAGAAACACTCCATCTCGTAACAGAGGTTTAGTTTGGAACTGATTGATCTGAAAAGGAGTAGATGGTTGAAATCTTGTCTGTGTGCATACATTATCTACTGCTGACCATATATTTACCTTTACATCTCTACATTGTTTGTAGTTATATTTCGTTAAAATGCAACATTGGTAAAGTCCAGAATCCTTAGGAGATGGATTATCTACAGAAAAAATAAAATCCTTATTTAACCATCTCACGTTACCGGATTGACCTCTGTGTATAACATTTGTTGGACCATTTGAAAAACTTCCCAAAAATGATTTATCTTTGGTCCATATTAACAGAGATTCTGAAGGTAGCTCTAACCTCGTGCTGCATTTTAGTAATAAAGGAGACATATTTTCTTGACTATATACTGCTTGTGGTGTAACCCTTACTTCTGGAGCTATAGTATTTGAAACTGTAAAAACTACAGATACCTGTACTTGTACTGGTTCTCTGGTTATCTGAAAATTCCATGTTTTTACCCAATCCTTGTCTCCTTCTGTAATAGAAAGAAATGAAGGATCTAAAACTTTCCCAAAAAGTTGTGTCTTTAACCAAGCATCTGTCTTGGATGTTTCAACTTTCCCTTTTGCGATCATCTCATTTGTAATATCGCCTGACCACTCAGCTCTCTCTTCACCTCTTATCTCTATATTCCAGAATAACACATCTGTAGGACTACATTCCCATGTGCCTGTCTTATTATTGTGTATATAATCTCCTTGTAACTGTGTGAACTTCGTCTTAGGTCCTGTGGCTGCATGTATTATTATGTCAGTGTCATGTATGAAGTGTAGCTCAATACAGCATTTTGCACCAAAACCCATGCAAATGTTTCCAGTAATATCTACTGAATCGTCCGGTAGGTCCTCATCTATTAAGTTTTGTAGATTCGTTCCTCTTGGTTTCCTTGGATGTAAAGTTCCTTTGAAAAGTTCATTCACTTCACTAGTATGGTGTAAAATATCTTCAGCGTAGATCACAGTTGAAACAGTACAAAACAGCAGTAATGTGATTCCCATCAAATAGTAGCTTTTCCTGGGAAATTTCTTTTTCTCCTGAAGGATTGGTGTTGAATCCCTTCCATCAAGGACGTGGAGTTTCGTATTCCAGTTCTTATTGGAATCCATTTCTTCCTAAAAGAAATGCAGTATCATTATTTTGCAATCTACAGTTTGCATTGATCAACATGTACCCACAATTTTTGTTGTCTGCGGGTATTTTTAACTACCTTTGATGCTCGTTGCACAAGAATCATCACTTGTCCCACGGTTTCGATAATTTCAAAGGGACCTTCCCAATTACTTTCCCAAGGTCCATTCTTCCTGAAAGTTTTAATCATCACTAGAGCCCCTTTCTTGAATTTGGATACATATGGTGGCTCCATTCTCTGCATTCTTGATGCAGCATGTGGAAGAATCGTTTTCAAATTTTCCTGCAACAATTGCAACCATTTGGACCTTGCAACAGCATCTTTTTGTGGTGTAGACAAAAATGGTTCATGAGGAAAAATCAATGGCATTTTTCTTCCTGTCATCAGTTCAAAAGGAGTAAACTGAGTTGTGGCAGAGGTTGTTCCTCTTACACTCAACAGTACAAAAGGTACTGCATCAACCCAAGTATTGCCTTTGTCCAATAACATCTTGGCAATTCTGGATTTTATTGTTCTATTCATCCTTTCCACAATACCAGCAGACTGTGGATGGTAGGGTACATGAAACTGCTGTCGTACCCCTAGAATAGCACAAACGGCTTGCATGATTTTTCCTGTAAAGTGACTTCCTCGATCAGAGGTGATCATTCTTGGGATCCCCCAAGTTCAAAAGACATGATTAACTAATGCTCTAGCTGTAGACAAAGCATCATCTTTCCTGACAGGTAAAATTTCAACCCACTTAGAAAAAACATCTACTACAACTAATGCATACCTGAGACCATTTTTACCTGATGGTAACGGTCCAATGTAGTCGATTTGTAACGTAGACCATGGACCATCTGCAGGTGCAATTCGGAGTAGTGGCGGTTTCTGTCCTTTTGGTCTTGGATTAATTTGGGCACAAATGAGACATGATTGAACAACACTTTGCACTGTCTCTTCCATCTTTTCCCAGTAAAATTTCTCTCTGAGAATGCCTAACAATTTTTGTTGGCCCAAATGACCCAAACTTTCATGATTGTATTTTGTGAACTCAGCCTGTAGATGTCTTGGGACAACAGGACGCAACTCCCCGTTTAAGTCATGACACAAAACCCCGTTTTCACAAACAAAGGGAGGTTTTGGATCAACCCGGGAAGCAACAAGAGATGAGTCTTTTTCTTGTTCTTCCACAAAAGAAGGGATATGCGTGTCTGTTCTTTGAACTGCTGAAACCTCGAGAGGTTCAGGTTCAAACACCTCTTCTCCTGTCAGGGCTGCCTCTTTGGCTAGCATATCTGCGGTTGCATTTCCAACAGATAATTCATCATCAGATTTTTTATGGGCCGGAACCTTGACAATAGCAAAACCATTAGGGTTTTTTGATGCTATCCTGAAAATTGTCTTCAGTGTGTCACTTTGAACAAGAGTCTTATTAGATGAATCTACATAGCCTCTTTTTTCCCAAACTGACAAGTAATCTGTCAGTGATCTTACAACATAAGAGCTATCACTGTAGATTGTAATGGGACACTGATCATCTGCTTCATTCAGCTGTAGTACCATTTTTACTGCTTCTAGCTCTGCTCTTTGAGCTGAAAAATGACTCGGTAATTTGTGCTTCACAACCTGTCCTCTTTTGGGATAAAAAATGGCATATCCTGAATAATAGTGCCCATCTGAATAGATTCTGGAACCTTCTACAAAAATTGGTTCGTCTGTTACCTCTGCTTTCCGTCTGAAAAGTGATGGACTTGGATCCTGAAAAGACTGTAAACAATCATGAGTTTGTCCTTCATATTGCATCAGCTGAGGAAGAACATATTTGGCCTTGTAATCTACTTCAATTTGTTTGGGAGACAATGACAATAACCAATGAGCAAATCTCTGATGTGACACACCTGGGATATTATTCTCAAAGAGAAGTTTTAGTGTAGAATGAGGAGTTTGCAAAATGATTTTGTTGAACCCAACAATATGTTCGGTTGCTTTGACTGCAAAGTACACACCTACCAAGTGTCTTGCACAGGTCTCAAAACCTTTTTCAACAGGTGAGAGAAGTTTTGAAAAATAGCCCAAAATTCTCCACTCTTCCCCATGTAATTGCAGCAACACAGCAGAAACAGAAATCTCCGATGTGTGCACTTGCAAAGCAAATGGAGCCGAAGGATCTACTGTGGACAAAGCAGGTGCATTTTGTAAATTCATTTTCAATTGTTCAAATGAGGTTTGCTGTTCATCACCCCAAGGACCAAAGTAATCACTGTTTTCACCTTTCAAAAGATCATATAAAAGTCTGGCCTTATCTGCAAAATTCTCAATGAAATCCCTTGAATAATTCATAAGACCTAAAAAATGTCTCAATGCCTTGTGTGATGTCGGAATTGGTAGGGAAGCAATTGCCTCAATTCTTTCCTGCAGTGGCTGCCTTTTTCCTGGACTCAACAGCACCCCTAAAAATCTGACCTCAGTCTGCATTAATTTGACCTTTTTGGTGTTCAATTTCAGCCCTGCATCATGCAGCAACTCAAACAATTCTGTCAGAAGAGAAACATGTGTCTCTTTATCCTCTGTAGACAATAAAATATCATCCACATATTGCAGAATGCAATCAGGCCTCGAAAATCTGGATAATACCTTTGCCAATGCCTGATGAAAAACACTAGGTGACAAATGTGCTCCTTGAGGTAACCTGCAAAACAGATATTGTTCGTCCAAGAAAGTAAATGCAAACTTATACTGACAACTCTTTTCAAGAGGTATACTGAAAAAACCATTGCTAATGTCCAGTACAGAGAAGTATTTGGCCTTTGCATTTAACCTTGCCATCATGTCATGAGTATCTGCCACAATTGGCGCGACATTGGGGGTATGCTTATTGAACATCCGTAAATCCAATATCATTCGATAAGAACCATCAGATTTCAAAACACACCACAAAGGATTGTTACTTACAGAATTAGCCTTTCGGATAACACCTTGATCTAACAATTCCTGTATGATCTTTGACATAGAGTCAATTGATTCTGGAGGCAATTTATACTGACGCTGTGGCGGGGGATCACGCCCCTCCACATTCACAATAACGTCCTTCATTGTACCCACCTCATTCCTGAACTGAGCCCAAAGAGAAGGAAAAAGCTGTACAATTTCTGTCAATACCTCGTCATCATTAGTGTCAGGCCACAAATGGTCAGATGACACCACATCATTCAAGCAAATACTTCCAACATGGCTATAATCATTAGGGTCAATGACTACCGGTTTACAACCATTGGAATCTTTCCAGATCACTTGATTTCCTAGGTCAACTACCCATCCGAATTTCTGCATAAAATCTGTGCCAAGTATATTTTCAGAATCACGACAATACCAGATGTCAATTTCTGTTTTGAAAGAACTAGGTATTTCCAAAATCACATTGGGAACTAAGGTTGCTTTAGTTCCACCTTTTCCACTGAAACCGACAATTGTACAAACTGGTAAATCTGGGATTAGCTTCAAATCAAGGTTTGTAACACTTAACTGAGCTCCTGTGTCAATGAGAAATACAGCATTCTGGCCTGCTAAACTTACTTTAATAAATGGTCTTCCACAGTCATCCAATGTAACTCGAGTCACAAATTCCAATGGATGTGGTACAGGAATAGTCTGTGATTGTCAGAAAGATGAAGGAGATGGGAGAAGACCAGTGTCCTTTTTAAAAGACCTTGGAATTCTATCCCTTGACTCTGTTTCCTTCACTGTCATTTCTCTGATCTGTCTGATTAATGGTGCATATGGTGACTGTGTTTGTCTGTTGGCAGTATGAGCAGGTGCAGATGATTGTAATGCAGGTGTGGAAGGTGTGGTGTATGATTTTGGCATGAGTCCGTTTTCCCTTCCAAGCTTACCTGTTCCTTGTGTACCTATCTCTGATTCTGCTCTCAAAAATTTCCTGCACTGCCACTTCAAGTGTCCAGGTATACCACAAAAATAACAATGGATATTGTTCCTTTGTGTAGTATTTTTACCTCTATATTCAATGTGATCCCTGCTCTTGGAGATTACTGTGGCTCTAGGTTTCAGCTGACTGTCTTCCTTCTCATGAACTACCGCTATTTTAGCCTTGACCTGATTTTGTTTCATGGATCTCCTTATTCTGTCAATAAAAACTGTTGCTTCTTGCAATGATGGCTGAGTGTTAGCCAATTGCACTGAGGCAGGATCTAAGTACTTGAACTTCTTTACAAAAAATTTGATCATGGATGCTGGCTCTTCATGAGGCCCAAGATCCATTACCATTCGGTAGGCCTGTTCAAATTTTACCAAAAAAGAGAAAGGATCTTCAGAAATATTTGTTTGTAAACTCCCTAAAATATCAACTGTAGGCATGTCTTCTCCAGTTGTGAACAATACTAATTGTCTAAGTCTGTCTTCTTTTGTACTATGTGTCATTTCATTCTCATCATTTAATCTGGGTGTGGTCTGTAATCTTTTTCCCATATGTGAAGGTAACCAAACTTTGAATATTTTATTCTTTTGCTCGTCATTCAGATTGTATTTGTCTGTGTTTGATTCAAAAATGTCAGCATTATAAAAGGCATCCATCTTATCATTGTAATTTGGAATGTCTTTTACAATTTTCATTAACTGATCGTGTATTTTCAGATTAATGCGTGCTGCTCTGTCATGTAATTTTTTCCGTTGTAATTCTACTGCCTCTAATTCCTCTACTGAAGCATCTGGATCCTGCATGTTTGGTACAAATGATGAGGCAGCAGCACTGTCCTCCTGTTTACTTGTTAATCTTGTGTTAGCAGAAACCCTTTTTATATCTTGTCGTAATTTGGACAATAACTCTGTCCTGGTATCTATTTGATCTTCCAACTGTTCAATATGCTCTGACAAAATCAAGCAATTCGGACAATCAAAGTAATCCCCGTCAGACTCTTGTGTGTCACGTGGTGTGTCAGTGTGATTAATGTCTTGTGTGACAATGCATGTTTTATAGGTGTTAGGTTCAGTTTTCTCAAAGACTAGGCTATTATACACATGAACTAGCTGCATAACATTCTGAAGTTTCCTTTGTAATTTTCTTACTGAGAAAAACCTTTTGTCAATTTTAACATTTTCTGCCTCACATTGATTATACAAACTAGACCATAATTGGGCATCCGTATGATTATGAACAAACTTGAAATTTATGTTACTTTTCTTAGCATAATCATGTATAAAATCCATTTTTTTTTTCTCACCTATTGAGAGTCTTTCCCGTCAATGGATGGTCCTCTGTGTCCTTATGCAATCCTCAGATCTCCGTCTGGATGGGACGCATGCAGCTCTGTACGATCCTCACCCGTCGTCTCCAGGTTCAGTCTGATCCTTGTGCCGTGAAATAGTGGAATTCCTGAGGAGGCTTGTACAACAGGTGTTTTTTAGCAGAGTTCTCGTGCTCCACCCTTGTACAATCGAGGAAGGAATGCCAACCAAAATTAGCACAAAAGATCAGGCTGGCTAAGGCTCGCCAAAATGAAGAAAAATATATATCTTCCTTACTTACTTTCAAGTAAGTGCACGGTTGAGAATCAAAAAGTGAAAGCAATGTTGAATTGAGGATAAAATAAATCTTGTTTTAATTGTTCATTCAAAAAGTGATTACAAAAATGAAGAAAAGTAAGTTCATGACATGCAATAATTATTCGAAGAGAAAAACAAGCATCGTTCTTACATGTAGTCTTGAGCAGCTGTGTTGTCCGGGTGTTCGAGAGTCTCAAGGGATATGAGATCTCCTGAACAAGAGTTAGGCCGGCTTTATATACTATTCTGACCTATAAACTAAAACCACATATGGTGGCTTGCCACTATGTTCATAACTTCTTCCATATTAAGTGAACCCTTGTTATTTTAACAATATGCATACAGTTATTTATGCATTACCTTAGTCTGAGATATTTAAGCCTAAAGCCTGAGATCTTTAGAACCATTCATTATCTCTAAATAGTCACATTTTGACAGCTCTGACTATTTTGACCTATACATTTGACAAGAGAGACAGCTGTGTGAGCCAAGGCACTCAGAATAACTCAGTCACTTCTCTAAAGTAAGCAGAGCCTGTTAACTGGACTCTGTATGAGAGAATTAATTTATATATTTTTTTATTATAGAAATACTGATATTTTACAGCACATGACATAGAAGAGGAGGTGATGGATGACCCAGTTGTTGACCCAGATTGGCATCCATTGGGGGAAGAGGGTGCTGCTTCCAATAGCTCAGATGAGGAGCATCCACAGCAGACATCGACATCGCAACAGCTGTTATCTGGCAGGCCCGGAGCACTCCAAAGACAGGTTCCAAACATCAAAAGAGTTGCTGGACAGCTTGTCCAGAGGGTCAAAAGATCACAGCGTGCTAGGCCGCAAAATGTCTGCCAAAGTAGGAAGAGTGCAGTGTGGCACTTTTTTGAACAAAATCCTCATGATCAGGCCAAGGTTATCTGTAAGAAGTGCGCAAAGACCTTTAGCCGAGGGAAAAATCTGAAAAATTTGAATACCAGTTGCATGCTTAGACATTTAACCAGCATGCACTTGCAAGCGTGGACACAACACCAAACCTCAAGTGCCACATGTGCAACTGATCACAACGAAGGTAGTCAGCAATGCTACATTGTTTCCCCCACTGTAAGCCCACCGGTTAGCACAGCAGCAAATGTTGAGGTGTCGTTGCAAGGCCACAGCAGTCAGGGAATCCCACTGTTATATCAACGAAAGACTGATTCTAGGCCATCAGAAAGAACACCAACTCCATCACCATCATCAACCCTCTCTCAGTCCGCCCTGTCCACCGCTACTTCCACCATATGCAGCTCTCAAGTCCAGCTCACCCTCCCAGACACTATGAGTAGGTCAAGAAAGTACTCAGTCTCTCATCCGCGAGAGGTCTCTCATCTGACCTACCCAGTCGCCACTTCTTCTCTCGCAAAGCCATCCCAGCCCTCCACCATCATGTGAAAGACCGCATTGTCCATGCACTCAAGCAGTCAGTGAGCGGAAAGGTGCACCTCACAACTGATGCATGGTCCAGTCGGCATGGCCAGGGCCGTTACGTGTCCATCACTGCGCACTGGGTTAATGTGGTGGATGCAGGGTCCACAGGGGACAGCGGTGGTGGGACAGTGCTGCCTAGCCCACGGTATAGGAAACAGTTGGCTGTAGGCGTTCGACCCTCCTCCTCCTCCAGAAGCGAAAGCTCGTCCACAGAGCGCAGTCGTATGAGCACTCCATCTGCAGCTGCCACTGTTGCACACGATGTGTCCCCCTATCGAGCAGCTAGTGGAAAGCGTCAGCAGGCCGTGTTGCAGATGATGTGTTTGGGCAACAGACACACCGCGGAGGTGCTGGCCGAGTACTTGAAGCGACAAACTGAGTCATGGCTGGGCAGTGTACATCTTGAGGCAGGCAAGGTAGTTAGTGATAACGGCCGTAATTTTGTGGCAGCCATAGCCCTTTCAAAACTCAGCCACATACCTTGCTTGGCTCACACCTTGAACCTGGTGGTGCAGTGCTTCCTCAAAAATTATCCGGAGTTAACAGCCCTGCTCCAGAGGGTGCGAAGACTGTGCGCGCACATCCGCCGGTCGCCGGTACACTCCGTTCGTATGCAGAAGCTGCAGCGATTGCTCCACCTTCCCAACCACCGCCTCATTATCGACATTGCAACAAGGTGGAACTCCACCCTGCACATGGTGGAGCGGCTGTGCGAGCAGAGGCAGGCCATAATGCATTTGTGGGAGGATACACGGCCAGGCACTTTGAGAGCAGACATGGAGTTGACAGGTGTGCAGTGGTCGAAGCTGAAAGACCTCTGTAAAGTCCTTCAGTGTTTTGAGGAATGCACACGGCTGGTAAGCGCAGACGACGCCATCCTAAGCATGAGCATCCCACTTATGCGTCTGCTCATGCAAACTTTGATGCACCTTAAGGAGCAGGCGTCTGCAGCCAATGTTGATGAGGAGGAAGAGGAGGAGGGAATCCTTGATGACATTCAGCCATTGTCTGCTCAGGGACCTCTCCTGGACGAGGTGGAGGAAGAAGAGGAGGAGGAGGATGATGATGGGGATGATTACTTAGGGGAGGAGGATGCATCTCGTGGGGCAAGTGAAAATGTTGGCGTGGCAAGGTCTGGTACAGGGTTTGTGCGTGACTGGAGGGATGTGGATTTGCCAGAAAGTGCTCCTCCACCCAGCACTCGCAGTGCATAATTGACACCGGGAACATTGGCCCACATGTCAGATTATGCCTTGCAGATCCTAAAAAGGGACCCCCGCATTGCCAAAATGATGAACGATGACGACTACTGGTTGGCCAGCATCCTGGATCCACGCTATAAAGGCAAATTACAAAACATCATGCCACAGGAGAACCTTGACCTAATATTGGCTAATAAACAAGCAACTCTGGTAAATCGGTTGCTTGAGGCATTCCCAGCACACAGCAGCGGTGATGGTTCTCACACGAGCCGTACGGGCCGGGGGCAGCTTGGCAGAGGTGTTCGTGGTGCACACAGCAGAAGTGGCGTTGGAGACAGGGGTTTCATGACAATGTTGTGGACTGATTTTTCAAATACCGCTCACACAACTGGTAATACTGCATCGATGGAAAGTGACAGGAGACAGCAGTTGTCAACTATGGTTACAAACTACTTTTCCTCCCATATCGATGTTCTCCCACACAGGTCATTCCCCTTTGACTATTGGGCCGCTAAACTGGACACCTGGCCTGAATTGGCACAATATGCCTTACAGGAGCTCGCTTGCCCAGCTGCAAGTGTGCTATCGGAAAGAGTCTTCAGTGCAGCTGGATCAATCCTGACAGAAAAAAGGACCCGTCTGTCAACCCAAAATGTGGATGATCTAACCTTCATTAAAATGAACCATGCATGGGTTTCCAAGGATTTTGTCCCACCTTCCCCTGATGACACATAGGGTGACAGAAAAATGGCTTGCTTTGGTCCATCTCTTCCTGGGACTTCACCTATTTCGCCTTTTGCATCAGCTGAATGTCCAACATCAACATATGCCACTTTCTAAAACTCCCTAACTGTGCTGCCTCCCCCCCCATGGCCGGGGTCACCACCTAGCGCACGACACCGTGCGAGTGCCGTTACCCTGGACAGGTGGGTAGGCCGACTCTTGGGCGCGGGCACTGGCACAGGGTCCCTCATAGTGCAATCAAGTGTCTCTGACGGTGGTGGTGCACACCCGCCGTCAGACACACCGCTGTACTATGAGGGGCCCAGTGCCAGTACCGACGCCCACGAGTGGGCCCCCCTTGCTTGGGCAGGGCCCCAGCATTTGCAATCTTTACCTCTCCCTGCTCCTCCGCTGTGTAATCTGGGCCGTCAAATCCATACTGTGCCTGACACCGTCTGAGCCTGCCTCCTGATGTATAGACATATATTTTGAATGTGTACGCTATCCATACATGTTATCCGGGGAAACGGTACCCTTTCTAACCTTTGTGCAATCACGTGCAATCCATACTGGGCCTAACACCGTCTGAGCCTGCCTCCTGATGTATTGACATATATTTTGAATGTGTACGCTATCCATACATGTTATCCGGGGAAACGGTACCCTTTCTACCTTTGTGCAATCACGTGCAATCCATACTGGGCCTAACACCGTCTGAGCCTGCCTCCTGATGTATAGACATATATTTTGAATGTGTACGCTATCCATACATGTTATCCGGGGAAACGGTACCCTTTCTAACCTTTGTGCAATCACGTGCAATCCATACTGGGCCTAACACTGTCTGAGCCTGCCTCCTGAGACATATATTTTGAATGTGTACGCTATCCATACATGTTATCTGGGGATACGGTACCCTTTCTAACCTTTGTGCAATCACGTGCAATCCATACTGGGCCTAACACCGTCTGAGCCTGCCTCCTGATGTATAGACATATATTTTGAATGTGTACGCTATCCATACATGTTATCCGGGGAAACGGTACCCTTTCTAACCTTTGTGCAATCACGTGCAATCCATACTGGGCCTAACACCGTCTGAGCCTGCCTCCTGAGACATATATTTTGAATGTGTACGCTATCCATACATGTTATCCGGGGAAACGGTACCCTTTCTAACCTTTGTGCAATCACGTGCAATCTATACTGGGCCTAACACCGTCTGAGCCTGCCTCCTGAGACATATATTTTGAATGTGTACGCTATCCATACATGTTATCCGGGGAAACGGTACCCTTTCTAACCTTTGTGCAATCACGTGCAATCCATACTGGGCCTAACACCGTCTGAGCCTGCCTCCTGAGACATATATTTTGAATGTGTACGCTATCCATACATGTTATCCGGGGATACGGTACCCTTTCTAACCTTTGTGCAATCACGTGCAATCCATACTGGGCCTAACACCGTCTGAGCCTGCCTCCTGAGACATATATTTTGAATGTGTACGCTATCCATACATGTTATCTGGGGATACGGTACCCTTTCTAACCTTTGTGCAATCACGTGCAATCCATACTGGGCCTAACACCGTCTGAGCCTGCCTCCTGAGACATATATTTTGAATGTGTACGCTATCCATACATGTTATCCGGGGAAACGGTACCCTTTCTAACCTTTGTGCAATCACATGCAATCCATACTGGGCCTAACACCGTCTGAGCCTGCCTCCTGAGACATATATTTTGAATGTGTACGCTATCCATACATGTTATCTGGGGATACGGTACCCTTTCTCACCTTTGTGCAATCACGTGTAATCCATACTGGGCGTGAGAACGGCTGGCGAGCTGTTAAGCAAGCTACAGCACCTGTGGTTTGCACACGTAAGTTTTTCATTTTTTCAGGAATGACGGTTAGGCCTAATTCCGGAACTGCGGTTGACCTGCACTTACTGGGAAATCATTGTTCGCGGGTAATAATTGTAATCAGTGATCCCCATCACTAACGTTGTTCAGCGGGTTATCTGCACCTGTAAGCGACAAACGCTGGCCTTTTCAGCGTAGCGCACATGCAGCCACGGACATGTAAGGGCATGACACACCAGTTATTGGCCAATCTCATGTGCCAGAGCCTCACGTGTCCCTCTAGTAAGCCGGACTCGGACCGCGGGGCATGACGGAGTCTCGTTCGTTAACGGAATTAAGCTTGCAATGTGTGCATCTGTTCTGTAGCTGGCATGGTTGAGGTTTCCCAGGTGGAGTCGAATTTAACCGTATGCTCCACTCCTGGTGGTGCCCTTCTGGACATTCCTTTAAGGTTCAGCTTTGCAACCATACTGCCCACGCAAAACAAACACTTTGCCTTCATGAACGCTGTTTGGAGGGTCATGACTCGTGGGAATAACGCCGCCCAATCAGTTAACCTGCTAGAGAGATCCTTCGTTGCTCCCAAGCATGACATCACACTCCCTAGGAAGAAGGTAATGCCACTGTGGCGACCGTACTCCTGGGGGCGACACAAGTGCACTGATGCCCAGCCACTGCTCGATGAATCTGCTGGTACATTGACCCAGACCACTACATTCCCCTCGCACGCTACACGACCTGAATCTGACCCTGATGAAACTCAGGTTACCCTTCCCATATACAGTTCCATCTTACACGGTGACAAAGAGGAAGCTGCAGATGAAAGTGCAGGTTCGGCCCACCCGCCATCAGACACACCACCGTACTATCAGGGGCCCTGTGCCAGTGCCGTCGCCAACGAGTGGGCCCCCCCTGCTTGCCCAGGATCACAGCACTTGCAAAGTTGAAATACTGTGCAGTGAGATGGAAGATGGGGACGACGAGGAGTCCAGACAAGTACAGGGATTCCCTAGCGAGGAGACTTATTTGATTGTTTTCAATGTTGGGACAGCAATTTTTGGGGAGCACTATACTCTGGAGAATGATAGATGGGGCCCACCATACACTGGAACATTCCAAAGGTGGACATCAGACACTGGAGCAGCATTTACAGGGCCCATTATACACTAGAGCATTAGAAATGGGGCCCATTATGTTTGGAGCATTATTTGGGCCCATAAGACAGTGGAGCTTCATCCATGGGGACCAACATATACTGTAGCATTATGTGGAGCTCATCATATACTGTTTCAAACATTATATGGGACCAATGATTCTGTATGGAGAAATAGATGGGCCTCGTCATGAGATGTAAAAAGTGAGGTATTTTTCATTGTACTATACCGCTATTTCTCTGCCGTATCGGAGCATGATGAGTTGTGGTATGTGTTAAAGGGGCGCTCTTTCGCCCAGGGCACATGAAAACCTGCAGCCAGCCCTCCCCCCCCACAACTTTAGCCAAATAACCCCCATTTTTCAGTGCGTAACTTGTATTATGAAGTTAATTAAGGTTGACAAGCTTAAGTAAGAAGAATTGATGCTTTTGGCATTCAAATGGGCACTGTAGCTGTGTTTCCTGTCCTCCTCTTACTGCCGACTTTCATTCCCCATTGACTTACATTGGGTTTCGTGTTTCGGGACGACCCCGACTTTTCCCTATAATCGGACGATCTTGCTTGACCCGACTTTTGGAAAAGTCGGGTTTCACGAAACGAAACTCGACCCTAAAAAACCAAAAGTCGCTCAACTCTAGTGTTTACAAATCCTTCCCACAGTTTCAGAGTGGCTTTAGTGTGTGTATTATGTAGTATTTTGCTTATGTTTTAACAATGATACGCCAAAAAGGTGGATCTCAGTGGGTAAGGTGCCAGTGCTTCCTCCTCCTCAATCCACTGCTTATTGTTAGAGGCCCACAACAGGTCCACCACTCTGGTTAGCATTGCCGCTTGGTAGTACGCTACTATGTCTGGGGCACCCATTCCGCCTCTCGACCTGTTTAATGTTAATGTCCTATATGCCAAGCGGGGCTTCTGTTTTTTCCAAACATAGCTGCGGAATAGTGTATTAATTTTAAGAAGATACGATTTGGGGATGGTTATAGGAAGCATTTGGAAGGTATATAAGAACTTGGGTAAAATTAAGCTCTTCAATAAATTTTTCCTACACATCCACGACACATATGAGTCCTTCCATGATTTCAAGGTGGATTCTACTGAGACAATTAGGGGGGGATATTCAGCTGGAAAAGGTCTCTATCTGATCTTCCTATCTTTACTCCTAGATATTTGATATATTGTTTTGCCCAGGAGAATGGGTATGTAATTTTCAGTTTAGCTAAGGTACTCGGGGGTATGCGTATATCCAGTGCTTCAGTCTTAGACATATTTACTTTAAAATTGGAAATTTTGCCATATTGGTCTATGAGATCCATCAATGCTGAGAGTCCCAATAAAGAGTTAGTCATTAAGATTAAAAGATCGTCTGCGAACGCCGCTGTTTTATAGTGAGTCCTATTGATACGAATACCCTCTATTCCCTCATGTATTTGTATGGCCTTTAAGAGAGGCACCATTGCCAGCACAAATAGTAGCGGGGACAGGGGACAGCCCTGTCTTGTTCCGTTCTTTATGGTGAATGCATCTGTTGTGAAGTCGTTATTCCTAATATGTGCCGTGGGTTTGTCATACATTGCCATTACGGCTGCTATGAATGCATCTGGTATTTCGAACTTGGCCAGAACTTCCCATAAATATACCCAGTCCACCCTGTCAAAGGCCTTCTCCGCATCTGTTCCGAGAAGTACCAATGGGAGTTTACGATTTTTTGCGTATTGAAGAAGGTGTAATACTTTGTGCACATTATCCCTCCCCTCCCTTCCGCCCACAAACCCGGTCTGGTTTAAGGAAATCAAGTTTGGCAATGACTTGGCCAACCTTTTTGCCATCAGCCCAGCTAAGAGTTTTAGGTCCACATTAAGAAGAGAGATTGGCCTATAACTACTACATAGCTCAGGGTCTTTCCCCTCCTTGTGAATCAGGGGTATTCTGGCTGTAAGCATTTGGTTCGGTAATGGGTGGCCTTGTAGAACTGCATTACATACGTTTAACAAGTGTGGAAGTAGGAGGCCGGAGAAGGATTTATAATAAAGTACTGAAAATCCGTCTGGACCAGGCGTCTTCCCTTTCGGGCACTTTGACAGGGCGGACTGCAATTCCCCCAGGGAGAAAGGTCTAGCGAGTTGTTGTTTTTGGAGATCGGACAGGACAGGCAGGTCTAAAGTGCTTAGGAAGGACTTAGTGTCCAAGCTTCTTTTAAACGAGGAATCGGCATCATCTTCCGGACGGAGATTATACAATTTCTTATAATAATCGAGAAATGCCCGCTCCATGTGCTCAGGATTTTGCGAGCTTGACCCCTGATCATTTTTGATTGAGTTAATCAGTGTACGTGTTTGCCGTTTCCTCAGTTGCGATAGCATCAATTTGGAAGCTTTGTCTCCATGGACGTACATTCTGTTTTTCCATGTTGCATAAAGCTTAGCAGTTCTCGACCTTAATATGTTTTTAAGTTGTTGTCTTTTTTGTTGTAGCTTCTCTAGGCTAAGTTGATCCATTTTATGTTTATGTGTAAGCTCAAGCTGCGATATACTATCATAAAGATCCTGGATTTCTTTTTGTTGAAGTTTATTTAGAAAGGAGGTGATAGAAATCATCTCCCCTCTGGCAACTGACTTATGTGCTTCCCATAGTATTTGTGGGGATATTTCTGGCGTAGCATTTTGTTCAAAATATTGGGAAAGCACTTTGCTCATACGCGCCTGTACTTTGGTACTTCCGAGTACTGACTCATTGAGTCGCCATACCCTGTGACGGGGAAAGGTTTTGGAGAGTGAGAGTTTTAACAAAACCGCTGAGTGATCGGAGTAAATATTCGGGATTATTTTCGCCTGTTGTATATTGGCGAGCATTTTACTGGGTACAAAAATATAGTCTAAACGGTGGTAAGATTTATGGGGGTGAGAGTAGAAAGTATAGTCTCGGTCGGAGGGGTTTAAATATCTCCATGTGTCAATTAACTGTAGAGATCCCAGTTGTGACTTTATTCTACATAGATCTTTAGGTGAGAACGAACTTTTCTGTTTGGTCGTGTCCATCAAAGGCTCTAATGCAACATTAAAGTCCCCACCCACTATCAATGTACCCTCTCTCTATTTTTCTCAATGTTGAAAGTACCCATCTCAATAGTTTTTTATTCGGTGCGTAGAGACTGCATAATGTTACAAGGGCGCCATTTAATAGTCCCTTAGCAAAGATATAATGACCCTGAGGATCCGCCAATGTTTCTCTTAGCTGGAAGGACACTCGCCACTGCTATCGAGACCCCCCTGGAACCGGACTGGGTAGTTGTCGCGTGGAACCAATTATCATATGCCGAGCGTTCAAAGGAGGGCAATTTATCCTGCTGTTTTTTGAATATTTGTAAAGTGTGGCGTCTTGTGTTTGAAGAGTTCAGCCCATGTGCTTTAAAAGAAATGAATGTATGTACCTTATCTGAATCCATCATGTTGCTGTACATAATAGTATCCTTGCGTTTCACAGTGAAGATCAATCCTTGTGCCTATAGGATTGTGGAGGGGGACTAGGAGAGGTATATCGAGGGGAGGGAAGAAAAGGAGAGAGGAAACAAAGAAGTGAAGAGGGGGGAAACAAAGCATTAACAACATCCATGTTATTGTATTACAGGATACCATTGACCACTGTTTCAACGAACCATAGTTATCTATTAACATTGTTTCACAGTGCGCCAGCTTAAGGGAAATTCTAACAAACCTTATAATCTGAGTATGTAATGCTCCACTCTAGGGGAGTGCCCAGTTTAGGCTGTAAATAACTCTAGGTTAAAGCCTTATAACGGGTTCTCGAATGGATGTGGCAGTAGTGTTTACCCATATTTGGAAAAACACACCAACCCCATCAAATCTGCTTCAACCCATATTCGATACCCCGACTGGGGTAGACACCAAGAAATATTAACTGTAAAACCTGGATCTAACTTAAAGATCAAGTAGTGTCTCTGGAGTCCTTCAGAGGCGAGGTCTTCGCCAGCTTCCTTTTCAGCCTTTGTGATTTTGGTGTCAGGGCTACTTGCCACGTCGGGTCATCTGGTAGCGTGTGCAGCAGGGTCGCCGAGTGAAAGGATTCCAGGTCCGGGTAGGCCTCTAGCTCAATCCCCAGAGATCCGCAAGCTTCTTTGATGTCTTGTGATGTTCTTGCTTGAATACTTTTATCTCCATTCGTTATATGTATTCCAAATGGAAACAGCCATCTGAAACGGAGACCTTTTTTCACCAATGATTCAGTAAACGGTTTCAGAACCCTCCGCTTCCTGAGAGTGTTAGCTGAGAAATCCTGGAAGAGCTTAATTTGCACGCCCTCATAGGAGATCTCCTGCGCTTCCCGCGCTCTGCGGAGAACCAGATCTTTAGCTCGGTAGTCGAGGAAGTGGCAGATTACATCTCGTGGAGCCTCCCCTTGGGGAGGCGTTGGACGTAGTGCTCTGTGGATTCTCACCGGTTCGATTTCCTGTGGATCTGATTCAATGAGTAGACCTTTGAATATCTCTTGTGCTGCTTTGCATAACGCCTCATGAACCTTTAGGGACTCCAGCACGGCATTAGAACTTTTCGCCATAGCAACTTGCGAGTTTTCAAGTGTCTCAAGTCTGTGGCCTTGAAGGTTTAGGTCATGTTTTATCTCTGCAAGTTCTTTTCCTATTGGCTCACGAGCTCTAGAAAGTATACGTTTAATGAACGAACGAGTGACTAGAGCATCTCTTGCTGTGCTTCCCGTGTTGTAGTCACTCTCCGGCTCAGAATCTGAATCATCTAATGAGGCCATATCTCGAAGCTTGGATGATTTAAGAGTATCCAATGGAACCGTTTGTTTTTTAAGAAAATTATCCACGTCTGTTTGCGTGATGGCTTTTGCTGATTTGGGTATGCTTTTTTGCGTTTTTACTCTGGATTTCCCCATTTTTGCAATTGACCTCAGGTCAGACAGTTCCAGGCCCCACTTGATTATGCCGGCTATCTCCCCTGTTGCTGTGGAGCTAGGGAGGTAGGGAGGAAAACTACTCTCCCCAGTTCTTCTGTCCCCAGGACCAGTCCCCCCCCCCGCTCAAGACAAAGCGGTGGCCTTTCAACTTTTATTGCAGCGTTACCTCAGGGTGTCCCTTGCTTCCCTCAACTCTCTCTCGCTGTCTGCCAAGAGGGGAGGCGGCAGGAGCACGCAGCTGCACGTCTGTCTCGGGTCTCAGGCTGTGTGCCGTCTGTGAGCCCGTCGGGACTATTTTTCCATGTTGCAGTCAGGACACCCACTCCCTGTAATTGTCTCTCAGCTGTGAGTAATGACAGCTCTTTTATGTGTCCTGATACGAGGATCCAGCAGTGGTACCTTATCTGCAGATGAGGGCTGGCTCCGGGGTCTTCCAGTCAGCTTTAGATCAGGGATAGGGTTTCTCTGCCTG
The DNA here is from genome assembly GCF_039654945.1 of Dendrobates tinctorius. NCBI lineage: Eukaryota > Metazoa > Chordata > Amphibia > Anura > Dendrobatidae > Dendrobates > Dendrobates tinctorius. The sequence goes on from NW_027361704.1 coordinate 21,221,400, forward strand.
AGGCGATAGTGCTGTGTGCACCACCGAGACCCCCCCCACTCCCCCTCCCCCCACAGATAAATCCCTTTGTAATCCTGGGTGAGACTAGCCACCCAGGGTCCAGGCAACCCAGTACAGTCCTGAGTCAGGTCCGAATGCGGGGATAGTGAAAAAAAAGGGGGCTCTGGTGGTATTAGTGCCCCTTTTAGTGCTTTTGTCTGGGAGCTCAGGATCTCTGCTTCTTGCTCCACCAGCGTTCAGGCTCCGCCCCATAGATATAGTATATCTTGACTTCAGCAAAGCATTTGACAAAGTATCTCACACAATCCTTATTGAAAAAATGGCTAAGTATGGAATGGACAAGGCAACTGTTAGGTGGATTCATAACTGGCTTAGTGATTGGACCCAAAACGTGGTCGTAAATGGCTGCACATCCAGTTGGAAGAATGTCTCAAGTGGGGTACCAGAGGGCTCTCTCCTGGGCCCTGTATTGTTCAACATCTTTATCAATGATTTAGATGAAGGAATTGAGGGTAAACTGATTAAATTTGCTGATGACACAAAGCTAGGAGGGATAGCTAATACTAGAGAAGAGAGATGGAGGATTCAAAAAGATATAAATAAACTGGAGCAGTGGGCAGTAACTACAGAATGGTTTTTAACAGGGAAAAATGCAAAGTACTACATATGGGCAATAAAAATGAAAAAAGCATATATAGAGAATGGGAGGAATAGGGCTAAGCAACAGCACATGTGAAAAAGACTTGGGTATACTAATAGATCACAGACTGAATATGAGTCAGCAGTGTGATGCAGCAGCAAAAAAGGCAAATGCAATTCAAGGATGTATTAACAGAAGCATACAGTCTAGATCACATGAAGTCATTATTGCCCTCTAGTCCTCTTTGGTCAGACCTCATCTGGAATACTGTGTTTAGTTTTGGGCGCCACATTTTAAAAAAGACATCAACAAACTGGAGCAAGTTCAGAAAAGAGCGACAAGAATGGTGACCTGTCTGCAAACCCTGTCTTATGAGGAAAGGTTCCAGGATTTGGGAATGTTTAGCTTGCAGAAGAGAAGACTGAAAGGAGACTTAATAGCTATCTACAAATATCTAAAGGGCTGTCACATTGTAGAAGGATCATCTTTATTCTCATTTGCACAAGGAAAGACTAGGAGCAATGGGATGAAACTGAATGGGAGGAGACACAGATTAGATATTAGAAAAAACTTTTTGACAGTTAGAGTGATCAATGAGTGGAACAGGCTGCCACGAGAGGTGGTGAGTTCTTCTTCAATAGAAGTCTTCAAACAGAGGCTGGACAGACATCTGTCTGGGATGATTTAGCGAATCCTGCTTTGAGCAGGAGGTTGGACAAGATGGCCTAGGAGGTCCCTTCCAACTCTACGATTCTATGATTCTATGACTTGTGGAGCAGCCTTTTGACCGCTTGCCCCCACAGCCAGAAGAGTCACTTAGTGCCCAGTCAGTGAGTGGTAATGCCCTAAACCACGTTTGGTCGTCCAGGTGTCAGTGGTGAAATTCACCCTGGCAGTAGATTTTTTCAGGGAACAGGTGATGTCTGCAACATGCTGGAGTATCGGAGGCACAGCTTTCTTTAAGAAGTAATGGCGACTGGGCAACTAGTACTGGGGGACTGCGAAGGCCATCAACTTTCTGTTTGTATCCAAAAAGTGGAAAGGCAGCATTTCTGTGGTGAACAGATTGGAGATGGTGGAGTTCAAGCTCTTATCTTTGGCTTGTGTATGAGAAAACATTATTTTACATGATTACAACTGCGAGACTGAGGGCTGGCTGCTGAGATAGGGTGGAGTACAGAGAACAGAACAAACTGCTGGACTGTGAGTGAGGAGCAGGTGGAGATGTAATGGTGGCTTGAGAAAGATGTGTTATGCTAGATGATACAAAAATAGCAGTCATGTCCACTTCCGTAACAGCTGACGGACTCTCATTCAACCTGACTGTAGCGGGTAATCACAAGTGGAGTTTCTGCGGCCGTAGATCTGTGTGAGAAGACTTGACACAGTGATGGAAAAGGAAGAGGAGGCAGATGTGGTTGCTGGGACGGCTGGTGGTTGGAAAGGCCCGCTAGTCTACATTTTAGTGAGATTCCCACAGTAAGGCATTTTGATTGCGCATGTGCCGGCTCATGCATGTACTTATCAAATTATTGCAATTTTTGCCTCTACTGAGTTTTTTTTTTTTGTATTTTGTGAGAAAACATGAGTTGGGTCATCCTTTGTGGTCTAAAAATAGGCCCAGACTAGGCAACCCTTGCCATCCCTGCGAACTGAATACTAGCGACTGGTGCTCGCCACAACCAAAGTTGGGGATGGGGATGCAGTGCTTGTTATGGTTGCATCACTTCATGTCTGTGGGGGAAGACACAACATAATGTCCTGGTCTTCCTCCTCCACCTTCTCTGCGGAGCTATCCAGCTGCGTACCTCTGGGTTCACACCAAGTGGGATCTACAACTTCATCGTCATCCTCTCTGTTCTCACGTTCCTCACCCTGAGAGTCACCCTCCTCCTCTTCCTGCCCTTTCCTGCCCTGACCCCACAGTACAGTCCGTGTGTGCCTCTGATATCTGAGTCTCATCAGGATCACCTCTACCCTGGATGCATAATGTCTGGTGACGAGGGTCTGGATTCTGTTGAAATATGGCCTTCTGATTTGTCTCTGAAACACAGTTTTATCACAAACGATATGAATTTGCTAATTAGGCCTCCTGGCTGCACCCCAATTTTAGGCATAGCGATTTTTAAGTGGAAATCTGGTCTTCTGATTTTTCACTGAAACACAGTTTTATCACAAACGATTTGGATTAGCAAATGGGGCCTCGTGTCCTGAGACTGCCACACAGTTTTTTGCACAATCTAGTTAGGTACTAGAAGATCGATTTCACACAGGACAGGATCCTATCTAGCTAACTGACTTGCAGCACTATCAGGAGCAGCTTTTCTGCACAATGTCACTAAGAAAATGATGTGTGGGACAAATGGATTGTCGTCTGACAGGTGAAGAATATGCTTTTTTATTATTTTAATTTTTACGGTAATAGAAGTGAAAAAGATGGCGGGATGTGTTTATTTCAAATAAAGGAGTCTGTATCTTTCTTTCAATTAAAGGAGTTTTTTCTTGCTGTGTATTTTTTTACAATATGACTGTGAGGTTAGTAATGGGGCGTCTTATTGATGCCTCCCCATTACTAACCTATGAGCTTGATGTCAGCGGCCATAAAACAGCTGACATCAACCCAAATCCTATTACCCTACTTGCCACCACACCAGGACATGTGGGAAGAGAGAGGCTAAGAGCCAGATTTGGATCATCTTACGGGTGCGCCTTTTCTGGGGCACCTGAGGGCTCATGTTAATTGCCTGGGAGGAGGGCCAATATCCCTGGCCCCTTCCCAGGCTATTAATATCAGCCAACAGCTGTCTGTCTAGCCTTCAATGACTAGAATTTATAGGGAGACCCTGCATTATTTTTTTCTGGAGTCCCCCGTAAGCTAACCAAGATAAGCAAACAACTGTGATATGTTATTAATAGCCTGGGAACCTTTTGGGATATTGTCCCCTTTCCCAGATTATTAACATCAGCCCAAATTTGCTGGTTATGAAAATTATGAGGGTGTCTAAGCCTTTTTTTTTTTAATTATTTATTTTACACACAATGTGCACAGCGTGTGCTGAATACAACTCGCATCATTGTTGTAATGATGCTGCAATGCAGTACAGCCCAACCTCCACCAGAGGGTGCTGGTGAGGGAAGAGAGGTTGCATGCACAGCATAGCACCACTGAGCAGAGTACCAGAGGTCACAGCAATACACGTAGTCAGAAACAAGGCAAAAGTCAGAGCCGAACGGGAGCAGAGATAGCAGAGACGTGAGACAGTCAAACAGGTCAGAAGACAAACTGGATCACATACCAAGAGGTCCATGCACAGGGAGCGAAAACTAAGACAAGCAGGGTGGTAGGAAAAGGGAAGTCACAGGATCAGAGTAAACAGGCAGAGGACAACACACGGTATCAGTGGATCAGCTGCTCTAGATTGGCAGCATGAACTATCACTGACATTGGTCTACAGGCCACAGCCGACTGAAATAGCCCCACAGAACCCAAAACGAAGCGGAGAAGGTTAACTCCCGCATGATCAGACCGGGGAGAGAATAACAAGAAACAAACCCCAGCTTGGATCATGACAGTACCCCTCTCTCAATGAAGGGCCACAGGACCCCTAGGTTTACTTGGATGACGAGCGTGAAAGGCCCAGACCAACCGATCCGCATTGACCAAATGCGCTGGCACCCATGACCGGTCCTCAGGACCGTAACCCTTCCAATGAACCAAATACTGAAGAGAACGGCGGAGCATACGAGAATCCACAACCCATTCCACTTCATACTCGGTCTGGCCAGCCACCACAACAGGTGGCAGGTGCGAGGGAGACTAACCTGAGGAAGACACAGACGGCTTCAGAAGCGCCTTATGGAACACATTGGGGTCTACAATGACAAAGGCAGGCACAGGCGAAAGGCCACAGGATTAACCACCTCTAAAATTTCAAAAGGACCAATAAACTTGGGACCCAACTTAGCAGAAGCAATCCTCAACCTTATATTCTTGGTGGATAACCATACCTTATCCCCCACCTGGAAAGACGGCCCCACCGAACATCTTTATCCTCAAAAAATTTATACTTGCCCTGAGCCTCCCCAATGTGTCTCTGAACCTCCATCCAGACCTCCCCCAACTGCTGAAAACCCGAATCAGCCCCTGGACACCCTCATTCCAGCCAGGAAAACTCACCAAAGTGATGGTGAAACCCATAGTTGAAAAAGAATGGGTAAGTACCAGTGGACTGATTGACATGATTATTGAATGCAAATTCTGCCATGGGTCCCAAAGAGCATCAATCATCCTGACTAGACGTGGCAAGACACCGCAATATCTGCTCCAAAGACTGGTCCTTTCAGTCTGACCGTAGGTCTCGTGATAATAGGCCGACAAAAAAGGTTAGACTGATACCCAGCCTTTACAAAAAGCTCTCCAGAATTTTGACACAAATTACACCCCTCTATCAGATACCACACTGACAGGCACACCATGCAGTCGGACCACATGCTCAATGAATAATTTTGATAGTCTCAGCATTAGGAAGAACCGCCAATGGTACAAAATGCGCCTGTTTACTGAACCTATCAACCACTACCCAGATCACTGTTTTGCCATTAGATGGGGGATGATGGGTGATAAAATCCATGGACAGATGAGTCCACGGTCTATCTGGAATTGGCAGAGGCACCAATTCCCTGGCTAGCCGGTTATGGGAGGTTTGTGCGCCGGCACAAGTTTCACAGGAGGACACCAACCCAGTTACGTCAGCAGCCAACGAGGGCCACCAAAACAGCCTAGTGATTGCTTTACACGTGGTCAAGATTCCAGGATGCCCTCTCAGAGCCGAGTCATGGAATTCCCGAAGCACCCTTAACTGATACTGGACAGGCACAAAGAGCTTATTATTAGGTACGGATGGAGGAGCAAGAGATTGGGCCTCCCAAATCTCTTGCTCCAATGCCGAGGAAACTGCAGCCACCACCACTCCACGTTGAAGAATGAAGGAAGGAGGTTCAGAAGGTGATATTGGATCCAGGCTGTGAGATAAGACATCAGCCTTCACACTCTTGAAAAGTGACCCCCTTGCCTGTCTGGAGGCTAAACGATTGGCGGACTTGATGTAAGACAGGTTATTGTGATCCGTAATGACAGTGATACAATGGACAGCCCCCTCCAAAACATGCCTCCATTCTTCAAACTCCAATTTAATGGCCAATAACTCCTGGTTACCCACATCATAATTCCATTCAGCAGAGGAAAATTTTTTCAAAAAGAAGGCAAAGGATCTCACGTTAGTTAACGTAGTAAGCCCATGGGACAACACCGCCCCCACTCCGACTTCCGAGGCATCCACCTCCACGATAAATGGTTTATACAAATCAGGTTGAACCAGCACAAGGGTGGACATTAAACAGTTTTTTAAAGAAGAAAATGACGCCACAGCTGGAGCTGATCAGTTTTTGAGATCAGCCCCCTTATGAGTTAAATCAGTGAGGGGTTTGACCACCTGGGAAAACCCCTTGATGAATTTCCTATAGTAATTAGTGAAACCCAGAAAACGCTGAAGACCCTTGAGATCTCTGGGTTGCACCCAATCCACAATAGCGTGTACCTTTCTAGGGTCCATATGAAACCCGTCAGCAGACAAAATGACCCCTAGAAAGGACAATTCTTGAGCAAAAAATTAACACTTCTCCAGTTTAGCAAACAGTGAGTTCTCCCTGAGCCTCTGGAGGACCACACAGAGGTGACCCATGTGACTGTTTATCAGAAGAATATATGAGGATATCATCCAGATAAACTACCCTGAAGTGCCCAATAAAATCTGAGAAAACATGATTAATGAAATTCTGGAATACTGCTGGCGCGTTAGTCAAGCCAAAAGGCATAACCAAATTCTCAAACAAACCCTCAAAGATGAGAAATGCAGTTTTCCACTCATCCCCCTCACACATACAGATGAGATTATATGCTCCCCTGAGGTCCAACTTAGAGAACCACCTGGCCCCTGACAATTGATTGTACAAATCAGGTATAAGTGGGAGGAGATAAGTTTGACTTGCAGTGATTTTATTCAATTCCTGAAAATCGAGGTATGGGCGTAAACCACCATCCTTTTTCTTAACAAAAAATAACCCCGCTTCCACGGGAGAAACAGATGGCCGAATGTGCCCTTTATGAAGGCTATCAGAGATATACTCCTTCATGGCAGCCCACTCAGGGCGGAGAGATTGTACAAACGGGCTGTTTTGCCCATTCATGTGCAGCAAGACATTTCTTAAGTGCTGTTCCAGCTATGGCCATTAGATGTCATAGTTGTTCTTAGAGTTGAGCGAAACGGGTCGGTCAAATTCAAAAATCGCCGACTTTAGCTAAAGTCGGGTTTAGCTGATTGAAACCCGACCATAGCGTGAGGTCGGCCATGAGGTCGCCGAGCGCCAAAGTCACGTTTCAAATAATGCTTCCAGCGCCTTTTCTCAGCCAATGATGGAGGACGCACACTGTGGGCAATGTGATGACATGGGCAGCGGCCACCACCATCTTATAGAAGGGCATTGAAGTGATTGGCTGGCTTTGTGTGGCGTCACAGTGGCTATAAAAGGCCGTGACTGCCGACCGCCATCTTACCTCTGCCGATCTTAGAATAGGGAGAGGTGCTGCTGATGATGATTCTGAATAAGGGAGAGCGTTAGGCATGGAAGAAGAAAAAAAATTGCTTCTGCTGATAGCGCTTTTCACTATACAGTTAGTGTGCAGTGAAAGGGGAGGATTTTTGTTGTGTTCAACAGCGCTGGTGGTGATTAGGCTGCCTTTTAAGGCTACCGGCTAGCTGCATTGCTGTGTGCACACTGCTGTTCAAACTGCTTTTTTCAAAGCACTCCAACTTTTATTATTTTATTTTGGTGGATTACTGAGTGTTCATTTTTTCACACACCGTATAGCGGTGTACGCTCCTCACATACTACCGTGTTATGGCTGGTATCACGGACAAATACAAGCTATCTGTGTGTGACTCTGGAAAAACAAACCAAGGAGATTTTCCATCTTTCCAGACCTACACCTTATAGAGCTGTCCGCTTTTCAAACAGTTTTGTATATCTGCTGTTTGATAACGGTCAAAACTATACAGAGACAGCGTGTGTCACTCCGTATAAAAATAGATGGAGATTGACAATTTTCCATACAGACACCGTATAGTGGTGTACGCTCCTCACACACACTACCGTGTACCGGCTGGTATCACGGACAAATACAAGCTATCTGTGTGTGACTCTGGAAAAAGAAACCGAGGAGATTTTCCATCTTTCCAGACCTACACCTTATAGAGCTGTCCGCTTTTCAAACAGTTTTGTATATCTGCTGTTTGATAACGGTGAAAACTATACAGAGACAGCGTGTGTCACTCCGTATAAAAATAGACGGAGATTGACAATCCATACAGACACCGTATAGTGGTGTACGCTCCTCACACACACTACCGTGTACCGGCTGGTATCACGGACAAATACAAGCTATCTGTGTGTGACTCTGGAAAAAGAAACCGAGGAGATTTTCCATTTTTCCAGACCTATACCTTATAGAGCTGTCCGCTTTTCAAACAGTTTCGTATATCTGCTGTTTGATTCAGGTCAAAACTATACAGAGACAGCGTGTGTCACTCCATATAAAAATAGATGGAGACTGACAATTTTCCATACAGACACCATATAGAGCTGTCCGATTCTCAACCAGTATTTTATATCTGCCGTTCGCATTACAGTCACATCTATACAGAGTCAGCGTGTGTATAACACTCCGTAAATACATATACGGAGATTGTTAGTTACACAAAAAACATATACAGCTGTACACTTCTGATACAGTTCCGTATATCTGCTTGTTGGATTACGGTCAAATACATACTGGGAGAGCGTCAGTGACTAACAAAACATATACAGTACGTAGATTTAATTTTTTTTAATACACCTTACACAGCTGGACGCTCCTCATACAGTACCATCACTCTGCTGGTATTTTTGGTACATTTTCCCAAACATGAGGAAGTATGGTGGAAGAGGCCACGGACGTGGGCAGGGGGACGCAGCTGGTACTGATGGTGGTGGTGCATCGGCTGGTTCTGGCAAAAGCCCAATAGCAGCTAAGGCAGGAGGTGTTGAGCCTGCGTCATCGTCTGGCCCAAGATGGCCTGTAAGGGTCCCTTTTCTTGGAGTAGGAAAACCGCTTTTAAAGATGGAGCATCAGGAACAGGTTTTGGCGTACATTGCCGAAACAGCCACCAGCTCTACTGCCTCCTCTTCTGAACGTTCGAAACCTGCAAGCACGGAGTCGTCAGTGCAGGGTTCTGGTCAGGAAAAACACCTTTCCTTGTGTCCTTCACCCCCTCCAAAAGTTAAGGATGCGGCAGCCCACATTTCAGATTACTCTATGGAGCTCTTTTCACATACCGTGCCTGGGTTATCCAGTCAAATCCTGAATTCCCCAGTCCAAGATGAATCTGACATGGAGTGCACTGATGCATAGCCACTGCTAGATGATTCTGCTGGTACATTGACCCAGAGCACTACATTGCCCTCGCAGTCTACTGAGCCAGAATCTGACCCTTATGAAATTCAGGTACCCCTTCCCGCATACTATACCACCTTACACGGTAACACAGAGGAAGGTAAAGAGGAAGGTGCAGATGACTTTGAAGAGGAGGTGATGGATGACCCAGTTCTTGACCCGGATTGGCATCCATTGGGGGAGGAAGGTGGCGCTGGCAATAGTTCAGATAAGGACACACGCCCCCTGAGGAAGAGGACGAAACGCGTGTCGGGGAATAGGACACGCGGCTTATTCCATTCATGTAAGCTATTTTGTTAGACTATTTAGATCGCGGTTTTTGCTATCTATGATTCACACATGCTCTTTAAGCAGTGCTTATAGATTTTGCATGCAGTCATGCTTTTTTCAAATTAGAGCAATAATGAATAACCTGCGATCTTTATTACAATGAAAATAGAGAGTGAGCATATGGCTAATTTCAGCTAATTGTCATGGGAGCTTAATTTACTTGATCTTTTCTGCTATGAGTAATTCAAGCTATATGTCTATAATGTATTGTTAGGTGGTTTCCGATGGCATAATTATGCATATTTCATACTCATTTTTGTAAGGCACCATTTGTTCATTCTTTTTTCATGTGACATATTATTATAAGCCGTGTTTGTGTCTTTTCACAGAGGATTTATCAGTTTTTTGTTTTAATATGTTTTCAATAAAAATATGCTTTATTATAAATTTGTATAGTGCTATTTCTGTTCCTGGATAATTCACATTATCAGTGGGACAGACGGGCTTGAGTATTCGATTTTGGCACTTCTAAATCATTTGTTGGATCTTGGTTTCTGATTTAATCCGACTGAAGGTAGCCAGCAACGCTCCATTGCTTCCCCCACTGTAAGACCACTGCCACCGTTAAGCACACTACCAGCACTAAATGCTGAGGTGTCGTCGCAAGGCCAAAGCACTCAGGGAATCAAAATGGTTTTGCAACACAACACTGAATCTAGGCCATCACCACCAATACCATCACCAACCCCTTCTCACTCCGTCCGGTCCACTGCTACTTCCCCCATATGCAGCTCTCCAGTCCAGCTCACCCTACCAGACACTCTGAGTAGGACAAGAAATTACTCATCCTCTCATCCACGTACACTGTGTTTGAACGCCTACATTGCCAAACTAATCTCATTAGAGATGATGCCCTACCGTTTGGTTGAAAGCGAAGCTTTCCACGAGCTCATGGCCTACGCAGTCCCATGCTATGACCTACCCAGTCAGCACTTTTCTCGAAAAGCCATCCCAGTCCTCCAACTGCATGGGAAAGACCGCATTGTCCATGCACTCAAGCAATCAGTGAGTGGAAAGGTGCACCTCACAACAGATGCATGGTCCAGTAGGCATGGCCAGGGCCATTACGTGTCCATCACTGCACACTGGGTTAATGTGGTGGATGCAGGCTCCACAGGGGACAGCAGCGGTGGAACAGTGGTGCCTAGACCACGGTATAGGAAACAGTTGGCTGTAGGCTTTCGACCCTCCTCCTCCATAAGCAAAAGCTCGTCCACAGAGCGCAGTCGCACGAGCACTCCATCCTCAGCTGGCAGTGTTGAACACGAGTTGTCCCACTATCGAGCAACTAGTGGTAAGCGTCAGCAGGCTGTGTTAAAGATGATGTCTTTGGGCGCAACAGACACCGCGGAGGTACTGGCCGACTACTTGCAGCGACAAACTGAGTCATGGCTGGGCACTCTACATCTTGAGCCAGGCAAGGTAGTCAGTGATAACGGCCATAATTTTGTGGTAGCCATAGCCCTTGCAAAACTCACACACATACCTTGCCTGGCTCACACTTTGAACCTGGTGGTGCAGTGCTTCCTTAATAATTATCCAGAGTTAACATCCCTGCTCCATAAGGTGCGAAGACTGTGCTCACACATCCATTGCACAAACGTCCACTCCACTCGTACGCAGAAGCTGCAGCGATTGCTCCACCTCCCCAAGCACCGTCTAATCATAGACGTTGCAACAAGGTGGAACTCCACCCTGCACATGGTTGAGAGGCTGTGCGAACAGAGGTAGGCTGTAATGCATTTGTGGGAGGATACACCGGCAGGCAGTTTGAGGGAAGATATGGAATTGTCGGGTGTGCAGTGGTCAAAGCTGAAAGACCTCTGTAAAGTCCTTCAGTGTTTTGAGGAATGCACATGGCTGGTAAGCGCAGACGACGCCATCATAAGCATGAGCATCCCACTTATGCATTTGCTCATGCAAAGTTTGACGCACATTAAGGATCTGGCGTCTGCAGCGGAAGAGGAACAGGAGGAGGAGGAGGAGGGAAGCCTTGCTGACAGTCAGCCATTGTCTGGTCAGGGAACTGTTCTGGACGAGGTGGAGGAAGAGGAGGAGGAGGATGAGGGGGATAATTATTTTGGGCAGGAAGATTCTTCTCAGGGGGCAAGAGAAAATGTTGGCATTCCAAGGTCAGGTATAGTGTTTGTGGATTTGCCAGAAAGTGCTCCTAGCAGTGGCAGTGCATTATTGACACCTGGAACATTGGCCTACATGTGCGATTATGCCTTGCGGATCCTAAAAGGGACCCCCGCATTGCCAAAATGATGAAGGATGACGACTACTGGCTGGCCAGCATCCTTGATCCACACTACAAAGGCAAATTACACAACATCATGCCACAGGAGAACCTAGAGATAATATTGGCTAACAAACAAGCAACTCTGGTAAACCGTTTGTTTGAGGCTTTCCCAGCACACATCAGCGGTGCTGGTTCTCCCATGAGCCGTAGTGGGCACAATGGAAGATGTGTTCGTGGTGCACACAGCCAAAGTGGCGTTGGAGACAGGGGTTTAATGACCATGTTGTGGAATGATTTCTCAAGTACCGCTCACACGACTGCTAATACTGCATCGATTACAAGTGACAGGAGACAGCAGTTGTCAACTATGGTTACAAACTATTTCTCCTCCCATATCGATGTTCTCCCTCACAGGTCATTGACCTTTGACTATTGGGCCTCTAAACTGGACACCTGGCCTGAAATGGAAGACTATGCCTTACAGGAGCTTGCTTGCCCTGCTGCTAGTATGTTACCTGAAAGATTCTTCAGTGCTGCTGGATCAATCCTGACAGAAAAAAGGACCCGTCTATCGACCCAAAATGTTGATGATCTAACCTTCATTAAAATGAACCATGCATGGGTTTCAAAGGATTTTGTCCCACCTTCCCCTGATGACACATAGGTTGCCAGAAAACTGCCTCGCTTTTGTCCTCCTCTTCCTCGGACTTGCCCAATTCCGCCATTTGCTGCAGCTGAATGTCCAGCCTACACATCAACATATGCCATTTTTGAAACCTCCCTAACTGGGCTGCCCACCCCCCCCCCGGGCTGGGGTCAACACCTGGCGCACCCGGACAAGTGCCATTGCTCTGAACAGGTGGATGGGCCCACTGATGGCTGACGGCACAGGCACAGGGCCCCTCATAGTAGAATACAGTGTCTCTGACGGTGGGGGGCCCACTCACCGTCAGACACACCAGCGTACTATGAGGGGCCCTGTGCCAGTACCATCACCCACGAGTGTGCCCCCCCTGCTTGGTCATGGCCACAGCACTTGCAAGTTGCAATACTTACCTCTCCCTGCTCCACCGTTGTGTAGTCTGGCCAGTTAAATCCTTCACAGGGACGGCCACTAGAAATTTGGTGTATTCATCGATGATGGTTAAGATGTAGCTATGGCCTGTCCTGCTGGCCTCTACCTTCAGATGATCAATGGCTACCATTTGTAATGGACGTCAACTTGCAAGCAGATGCTGTGGTGCTTTATGATCACTTTTCACAGTTGTGATAGTCACAGACGTGTGACATTCCTGCCACCATTTTTCAATGTCTCCTCTCATGGCAATCCAATAGAATTGCCTACGGCCTGTAGCTTCTGTCCTTTGCACTCCAAAATGATCAGACACATCATGATAGGCAGTGAGGACCATGTCTACATCTCTCCCTGTGATCACAATTTGATGGAGACGAGTAACGGTGATGTGATCCACGCTACTGCGATAAAGCAATCCTTTCTTCACAAAGAACCGTTTTCACTGTCTCCACAGACACAACACTGTATACTGTTGTACGCTTCGAATACCTTTCCATTTTTCTACTTTTTAAATTCTGGTGTAATACATAGTGAGCCTGTGAGTGACTGTATCTGACTCCGGAAATATAGACGGAAATTTACAATTACCCCTAGACTGGATACACCTGATATGTGCTGATACAGTACCTTTGTTCAAAATTTTATATTACGGTATCATCCATAGTGAGTGAGCGTGTGTGGTTTACACCTTCTATATACAGTCATATGTATAAGTTTGGGCACCCCTATTAATGTTAACCTTTTTTCTTTATAACAATTTTGTTTTTTGCAACAGGTATTTCAGTTTCATATATCTAATAACTGATGGACTCAGTTATATTTCTGGATTCAAATGAGGTTTATTGTACTAACAGAAAATGTGCAATCTGCATTTAAACAAAATTTGACCGGTGCAAAAGTATGGGCACCCTTATCATTTTCTTGATTTGAACACTCCTAACTACTTTTTACTGACTTCCTGAAGCACTAAATTGGTTTTGTAACCTCATTGAGCTTTGAACTTCATAGCCAGGTGTATCAAATCATGAGAAAAGGTATTTAAGGTGGCCACTTGCAAGTAGTTCTCCTATTTGATTCTCCTATGAAGAGTGGCATCATGGGCTCCTCAAAACAACTCTCAAATGATCTGAAAACAAAGATTATTCAACATAGCTTTTCAGGGGAAGGATACAAAAAGTTGTCTCAGAGATTTAACCTGTCAGTTTCCACTGTGAGGAACATAGTAAGGAAATAGAAGAACACAGGTACAGTTCTTGTTAAGCCCAGAAGTGGCAGACCAAGAAAAATATCAGAAAGGCAGAGAAGAAGAATGGTGAGAACAGTCAAGGACAATCCACAGACCACCTCCAAAGACCTGCAGCATCATCTTGCTGCAGATGGTGTCACTGTGCATCGGTCAACAATACAGTGCACTTTGCACAAGGAGAAGCTGTATGGGAGAGTGATGCGAGAGAAGCCGTTTCTGCCAGCACACCACAAACAGAGTCGCCTGAGGTCTGCAAAAGCACATTGGGGCAAGCCAGTTACATTTTGGAAGAAGGTCCTGTGGACTGATGAAACAAAGATTGAGTTGTTTGGTCATACAAAAAGGCGTTATGCATGCGCTCTATTGTTGACCGATGCACAGTGACACCATCTGCAGCAAGATGATGCTGCAGGTCTTTGGAGGTGGTCTGTGGATTGTCCTTGACTGTTCTCACCATTCTTCTTCTCTGCCTTGTGGATATTTTTCTTGGCCTGCCACTTCTGGGCTTAACAAGAACTGTACCTGTGTTCTTCCATTTCCTTACTATGTTCCTCACAGTAGAAACTGACAGGTTAAATCTCTGAGACAACTTTTTGTATCCTTCCCCTGAAAAGCTATGTTGAATAATCTTTGTTTTCAGATCATTTGAGAGTTGTTTTGAGGAGCCCATGATGCCACTCTTCATAGGAGAATCAAATAGGAGAACTACTTGCAAGTGGCCACTTTAAAAACCTTTTCTCATGATTTGATACACCTGGCTATGAAGTTCAAAGCTCAATGAGGTTACAAAACCAATTTAGTTCTTCAGGAAGTCAGTAAAAAGTAGTTAGGAGTGTTCAAATCAAGAAAATGATAAGGGTGCCCATACTTTTGCACCGGTCAAATTTTGTTTAAATGCAGATTGCACATTTTCTGTTAGCACAATAAACCTCATTTGAATCCAGAAATATAACTGAGTCCATCAGTTATTAGATATATGAAACTGAAATACCTGTTGCAAAAACCAAAATTGTTATAAAGAAAAAAGGTTAACATTAATAGGGGTGCCCAAACTTTTACATATGACTGTATATACGGTGAATCGGAGATACCAATTTTTACCCTATACTCGATACAGCTTGTATCTCTTTATACAGTACCTTTGTTTGACATTTAGTATTACGGTCAAATCCATACTGGGTAAGCGTCTGAGAGTGACTACAGGACTATGTATATGGAGATTTCAATTGTACCCTATAATATATATATTTGCTATCTTGCTATCCAGTACCTTTTTTACAACATTTTTTATTATGGTCAAACCCAGACTGAGTGAGCATCTGAGGGTGACTCCGGAAATATATACCGAGATTTCAAATTTGGCCAACACTGTATACAGCTGTATGCTTCTGATACAGTAACCTTTTTTGCTATTTAGATTCTGGTGTAATCCATAATGAGCCTGTGAACGTCTGTCTGTTACTCCGGAAATATATTTGGAGCTTTAAGATTACCCCAACACTGTATACAGCTGTACACTAGTGTTACATTACCCATTTACAGCTTTTCATATTCTTGTGTAATCAATACTGAGCCTGTGAGCATCTGTGTATGACTCATGAAATATATACGGAGATTTACTGTTATCCCTAGACTGTATAGAGCTGTACGCTTCTGATACAGTACCATATATCTGCTGGTATTTTGGGTCCATTTTCCAAAACATGAGGAAGTATGGTGGAAGAGGACGCGGACGTGGGCATGAGGGGCCACCTGGTACTGATAGTGGTGGTGGTGCATCTGCTGGTAGTGCCAAAAACACAATAGCAGCTAAGGCAGGAGGTGTTGAGCCTGCATCATGGTGTAGCTCTGGAAGGCCTGTAAGGCTCCCTTTTCTGGGAGTAGGTAGACTGCTTTTAAAGCCAGAGCATCAGGAACTGTTTTTGGCTTACATTGCTGAAACAGCCTCCAGCTCTATTGCCTCCTCTTCTGAAGGTTAAAAAAATGCAAGCACTGAGTCGTCAGTGCAGGCTTCTGGTCAGGAGCAACCCCTTTCCTTGTGTCCTTCACCCACATCAAAAGTGAAGGATGCGGCAGCACACACTTCAGATTACTCCATGGAGCTCTTTTCACATACCATGACTGGGTTAATTAAAAATGGGGCCCATCATATACTGGAGCATTCCAAATGGGGGACATCAGACACTGGAGCAGCATTTACGGGGCCCATTATACACTGGACCATTAGAAATGGAGCCCATTATATATGGAGCATTATTAGGGCCCATCATACACTGGAGCATCATCCATGAGGCCCATCATATACTGGGGCATTCCAAATGGGGGACATCAGACACTGGAGCAGCATTTACAGGGCCCATTATACACTGGACCATTAGAAATGGAGCCCATTATATATGGAGCATCGTCCATGGGGACCATCATATACTGTAGCATTATGTGGAGCTCATCGTATACTGTATGGAACATTATATGTCACCAATTATTCTGTATGGAGAAATATATGGGGCTCATTATTCTGTATGGCGCACAATGTGGTGGCCATACTGTATGGAATAATATACTGTCCTTTTTTTGAGCTATTGTACAATTTACAATAGATCTGTCATGTCATGTAAGCAGTGAAGTATTTGTCATTGTACTATACCTATATTTCTGTGCCGTATCGGAGCATCATGAGTTGTGGTATGTGTTAAAGGGGCGCACTGACACTCTTTGGCCCAGGGCACACGAAAACCTGGAGCCAGCCCTACCCCCCCACAACTTTAGCCAAATAACCCCCAGTTTTCAATGCGTAACTATTATTATTAAGTAAATTAAGGTTGACAAGCTTCAGTAATAAGAATTGATGTTTTTGGCATTGAAATGGGCACTGTAGGTGTGTTTACTGTCCTCCACTCCCTGCCGACTTTGCTTCCCCTTTGACTTGCATTGGGTTTCGTGTTTCAGTCGGCCTCTGACTTTTCCCTATAGTCGGCCGATTTCGTTCGACCCGACTTTTGCGAAAGTCAGGTTTCATGAAACCCGACTCGACCCTAAAAAAGGCAAAGTCGCTCATCTCTAGTTGTTCTCCTTTCTGTTCATGGATTTAGAATCCTTTCACTTTAATAGTTGTTCTGTTTAGAACCGCCCCTCCAGGTTTCCCGGGCTTGAGGCTTGTAGCCATTTTCTCTTGGATCTCTGAGCTACTCACATGTGTGCAGCTCTCTGCAAAATCACTGCTTCTACAAAGCGGATTCCGGTGAGGGTTTAATGCAGTTATGTGATATGTTGTTCTATGTATCTGTGTTGGCTAGCCATAATGCAGCCCCCCCATGATATTTGCAATGCATTTTCAGCTCCTTGTAATGCTCTTGCTCTGCATATAGTTACAGTATATGCATTTCAGTTCAGTTAGCACAGTGGAATCCACACAGCATCATACGTGGAAGAAGGCAGAACACGAGCTTTGGGCAATTTGGCACCAGGAACAAGGTCAACAGCACAATCGAATGGGGGGGTGTGGTGGTAGAACCTCAGCCTCCTTTTCGGAGAGGGAAGTTGAGTGCCATAAAAATGCAAAATTTTATTAAGAAAAAACGTAAAAAAAAATAAAAAGTCATGAAAACGGACAGAATATGCAAAAGAAGCCACCCATTTATGGTAATGATTATAACAGAGAAATCCAAATCCATTTAATAAATAGGCCTAAGAATGGAAAAATTATGCGTAAAGGGAGTTGAAACCAACTTCCTAAAAATATTCGGCCCAACAGAATTAGTGGAGATTTCAAACTGAATATAATTAAGCATAAAGATTATTAAAAAAGGTATACAGTGTTAGTAACCAATTTATGCCCTAGTGTTTAAACAAAACAATGCTCAAATCAGCTGTGGCATATTGCTTTAAATATCAGTGCAAAGATGAAGGTTCAAGTTGGTACAGAGACATAGATTAACCAATATATATAAAGCATGAAGCCAAGGATAATAGGTGGAGCCAAAAAGAGGTAGATTCAAAAGGGACATGTAAAGGAACTATGCTAGCACACTACCTTTCAAATGGTGGCGGACCTGGCGGTACCCCGACGTGCGTTTTGCGTATAGCTTTTTCCAAGGGGGGGGATGTGTATGTTGTGTACCAAATGAGGGGTTTATATACCGTGTCTTTTTTCATTGGTAGTAGCGGTAAACAAGTGGCGCTTCCGCCGGCAGAACCTGTCTGACATCAGACCCGGTGTAACAGGCCAGATTAACCCCCCGCCCAGAATATACCCGGGGTTAAAGTGGCCTAGGCCAGATTATACCTTGGGAATATTCTGGCCCAGGCCAAACTATACCCTGGGGTATAAATTGGCAAAGGCCAGTTTATACCCCTCTGGGCCAGACTATACCACGGGTATATTATCCCCCTAGGCCAAACGATACCCCAGGGTATAAATTGGCCTAGGCCAGATTATACCCCTCCGGGTCAGAACATACCCCAGCTGCTGTAGATCAAATTTTTCACGCTTTTGAGAACCATCAAAAACGGGGTCCCAGGAAGCACACGGGCGCCCCAGGCAGTGCACAGGGGCCCCAGGTAGCACACGGGAAATGAGGCAGCGCACAGAGCCCCAGGCAGCACACAGGGGCCCCAGACATAGCACAGGGGCCCCTGGAATCGCACAGGGTACCAGGCAGCACACAGGGCCCCAGGCAGCACACGGGGGCCATAGGCAGCACACGAGGGCCCCAGGCAGCGCACAAGGGCCCCTGGAAGCGCACAGGGCCCCAGGCAGCACAAGGGGGCCCCAGGCAGCGCACATGGGCCTCAGGAAGAGCACAGGGGCCACAGGCAGCACACAGGGGCCCCAGGCACTGCACAGGGGCCACAGGCAGCATACAGGGCTCCAGGCAGCGCACAGGGGCCCCTGGCAGCATACAGGGGCCCCTGGCAGCACACATAGCCCCCAACAGAAAACAGGGGCCCAGGCAGCGCACAGGGGCCCCAGGCAGCACACGGGAAACCAGGCAGCGCACAGGGCCCCAGGCAGCACACAGGGGTCCCAGGCAGAGCACAGGGTCCAAGGCAGCATACGGGGGCCCTAGGCAGCACACGGGGGGCCCTAGGCAGCACACAGGGGCCCTTGGAAGCGCACAGGGCCCCAGGCAGCACATGGGGCCCCAGGCAGTGCACAGGGCCCCAGGAAAAGCACAGGAGCCACAGGCAGCACACAGGGGCTCCAGTTGCTGCACAGGGGCCACAGGCAGCATACAGGACCCCTGGCAGTGCACAGGGGCCCCTGGCAGTGCATAGGGCCCCCAGCAGCACACAGGGGCCCCAGGCAGTGCACAGGGGCCCAGGAAGAGCACAGGGGCCCTCAGCAGCACACAGGGGCCACAGGCAGCACACAGGGGCCACAGGCGCTGCATAGGGGCTAAAGGCAGCAAACAAGTCCCCTGGCAGCACACAGGGGCCCCTGGCAGTACACAGGGCCCCAGGCAGCACATGGGGCCACAGGCAGCACACGGGTTCCCAGGCAGCGCACAGGGCCCCAGGCAGAGCACAGGGCCTCAGGCAGCACACAGGGGCCCCTGGCAGTGCACAGGGCCCCAGATGTCACACAGGGGCCCCAGATGTTGCACAGCGGCCCCAGACATCACACGGGGCATCGCACATCGCACAGGGGCTCTAGACATCACAGGATTGAGTGATATATTCAAGAATGGGGCTCCAGACATCGCACAGGGGGTCCCAAACAGTGCACAGGGGCCCCTGGCAGCATACATGGCCCCTGGCAGCACACAGGGGCCCCTGGAAGCGCACAGGTTCCCAGGTAGCACACGGGGGCCTTAGGCAGCACACGGGGGCCCCAGGCAGCACAGAGGGGCCCTTGGAAGAGCACAGGGGCCACAGGCAGCACACCGGGGCCCCAGTTGCAGCACAGGGGCCACAGGCAGCATACAGGGCCCCAGACAGTGCACAGGGGCCCCTGAAAGCATACAGGGCCCCTGGCAGCGCACAGGGCCCCCGACAGCACAAAGTAGCCCCAGGCAGTGCACAAGGGCCCCAAGCAGTGCACAAGGCCTCAGGTAGCACACAGGGCCCCTGGCAGTGCACAGGGCCCCAGATGTCGCAGAGGGGCCCCAGACGTTGCACAGCGGCCTCAGACATCACACGTGGCATTGCACATCGCACAGAAGCTCTAGACATTGCACAGGATTGAGTGATATACGCAAGAATGGGGCTCCAGACCCCGCACAGGGGGTCACAAACATCGCACAGGGGCCCCTGGCAGCATACAGGGCCCCAGGCAGCACACGGGTCCCCAGGCAGCGCACAGGGCCCCAGGAAGAGCACAGGGGCCCCTGGCAGCATACAGGGCCCCTGGAAGCACACAGGGGCCACAGGCAGCACACAGGGACCCAAGGCAGTGCGCAGGGGCCACAGACAGCACATGGATCCCCAGGCAGCACACAGGGTCCCAGGAAGAGCACAGGAGCCCCAGCAGCACACAGGGGCCACAGGCAGCACAAGGGCACAGGCGCTGCACAGGGGGTATGGGCAGCATACAGGGTCCCAGGCAGCACACAGGTGCCCCTGGCAGCGCACAGGGCCCCAGGCAGCGCACAGGGCCACAGGCAGCACACGGGGCCACAGGCAGCACACGGGGCCACAGGCAGCACACAGGTCCCCAGGCTACGCACAAGGCCCCTGGCAGAGCACAGGGACCCCAAGCAGTGTGCAGGGCCTCAGGCAGCACACAGGGGCCCCAGACATCGCACAGGGGCCCTTGGCAGCATACAGGGCCCCAGGCAGCACACGGGTCCCCAGGCAACGCACAGGGCCCCAGGAAGAGCACAGGGGCCCCCAGCAGCACACAGGGGCCACAGGCAGCACACTGGGGCTCCAGTCGCTGCACAGGGGCCACAGGCAGCATACAGGGCCCCAGGCAGCGCACAGGGGCCCCTGGCAGCATACAGGGCCCCTGGAAGCACACAGGGGCCACAGGCAGCACACAGGGACCCAAGGCAGTGCGCAGGGGCCACAGACAGCACATGGATCCCCAGGCAGCACACAGGGTCCCAGGAAGAGCACAGGAGCCCCCAGCAGCACACAGGGGCCACAGGCAGCACAAGGGCACAGGGTCCCAGGCAGCACACAGGTGCCCCTGGCAGCGCACATGGCCCCAGGCAGCGCAAAGGGCCCCAGGCAGCACACGGGGCCACAGGCAGCACACAGGTCCCCAGGCTGCGCACAAGGCCCCTGGCAGAGCACAGGGACCCCAAGCAGTGTGCAGGGCCTCAGGCAGCACACAGGGGCCCCAGGCACTGCACAGCGGCCCCAGACGTCACACAGGGGCATCGCACATCGCACAGGGGCTCTAGACATCACACAGGATTGAATGATATACTCAAGAACGGGGCTCCAGATATCGCACAGGGGGTCCCACACAGCGCACAGGGGCCCCTGGCAGCATACAGGGCCCCAGGCAGCACACTGGTCCCCAGGCAGCGCACAGGGCCCCAGGAAGAGCACAGGGGCCCCCAGCAGCACACAGGGGTCACAGGGAGCACACAGGGGCCACAGGCGCTGCACAGGGGCTACAGGCAGCATACAGGGCCCCAGGCAGTGTACAGGGGCCCCTGTCAGCAAACGGCCCCTGGCAGTGCACAGGGGCCCCTGGCAGCGCACAGGGCCCCAGGCAGCACACGGGGCCCCAGGCAGCACACGGGGCCCCAGGCAGTGCACAGGGCCCCAGGCAGAGCACAGGGGCCCCAAGCAGTGCACAGGGCCTCGGGCAGCACACAGGGCCCCTGGCAATGCACAGGGCCCCATATGTCACACAGGGGCCCTAGACGTTGCACAGCGGCCCCAGACGTCATACCGGGCATCGCACAGGATTGAGTGATATACTCAAGAACGGGGCTCCAGACATCGCACAAGGGATCCCAAACAGCGCATAGGGGATCCCAGGCAGCACACAGGGTGGCAGCGCTCTCTCTTTCCCCCTTGCGCGCTGTCTCTGCCCCCTGTGCGCTGTCTCTGCCCCCCTGTGCTCTGCCTGGGCCCCTGTGTGCTGCCTGGGGTCCCGTGTGCTGCCTGGGGCCCCTGTGTGCTGCCTGGGGTCCTGTGTGCTTCCAGGGGTCCCTCTGCATTGTCTGGGGCCCCTGTGTGCTGCCTGGGGCCCCTGCGCTCTGCCTGGGGCCCTTGTGTGCTGCCTGGGGCCCTATGCGTTGCCTGGTTTCCTGTGCGCTGCCTGGGGCCCCTGTGGCTGCCTTGAGCCCCTGTGGCTGCCTGGGCTCCCGTTCGCTGTCTCTGCCCCCCTGTGTGCTGCCTGGGGCCCCGTTTTTGATGGTTCTCAAAAGCGTGAAAAATCTGATCTTCAGTAGCTGGGGTATATTCAGCAATCTAGACGTGTATCTCAGGCAACGTCCAGACCAGGAGCCTACAGGAGCGCACACCACTGGGAGGAATGTGGACACATCAAATGATGTGCTACAAATGTACGGTGGAAAAGTGCCTGGGACAAAGTGTTAAAGGATTAATTAGAAAACACATCTGTGTGTGGGGAAAGGGGAAAAAAAGGAATAAAATAGGAATAAAATAAGAGAAGAGATGTTATACAAGGGGAGAGCATAACATGATTATATTGAATCTACAATGTACCTCCATTATAAAGGACGTCTTAAAGTGATAGTGTGCATTAAAGGTGAAAGAAGTGTATAAGTGAGATCACTGTGTATAAATAACACAAAAATATTTTATATGTGAGATAAAGTGAGACCAAAGTAAGAAGGAATAATAATAATAAAAATAGATCAGACATTATTAACCCCTTAATGACAGCCAATACGTCTTTTTACTGAACTGATATAAGAGAATATCATCCCCATACAGGTGACAATCCAGCAGTTGTCAGCTGTACACTATAGCTGACAACTTGCTGTATCACAAACGATCAGTGTTGTCACAGTCCATATCTGTTTAACCCCTTAGTTGCTGCTGTCAAAAGTGACTACATCAAATAAATGGTTAATAGATTGTGGGGGCTTTTGCTTTAATCAGATTGACACACTGAGACTATGATTGTGTGGTCCTGATGTTTGCCATAGCAGTTCATGGCCAAATAGCGGCCTTGGAGTCCCCCGGCTATAGTGGTCAGTTCAGAAGTTAGCGACATTTAGGTGGTAAACAAACACTTTTTCATTCCTGCTACGCCACTTTGCATTAATTCCTGAAAATCACCTGAAGGGTTAATAAACTACCTGACAGCAGTTTTCAATATGATAGGGGGTGCTGTTTTTAAAAAGGTATCACGTTTGGGGTTTTCCAATATATACGACCCCCAAAGTCACTTCAAACCTAGATAGGTCCCTCAAAAAATACATTTTGTAACTTTCCTTGAAAAAATGAAAAACTACTGCTACATTTTAAAACCTCCTAAAAGGCTAACAAAATAAATTAGCATTTTAAAAATGGTGCTGATGTAAGGCAGACATGTGGGAAATGTTATTTATTAATGTTTTTGTGTGGCATGACTATCTGGATTAAAGGGATAATCATTCAAAGTTTGAAAATTGCAATTTTTTTACATTTTTGTCAAGTTTCTGATATTTTTTATAAGTGAACTCAAAACATAACAACCTAAATTTACCATTATCATAAATTATAATGTGCCACGAAAAAACAATCTCAAAATCAATGGGCTTTGTTGAAGCATTCCAGTGTTATTACCACATAAAGTGACGTTGGTCAGAATTTTAAAAAATTGGCCCAGTCACTAAGGGGTTAATAGTGAATGGGAATTTTAGAAGAAAATGTATTAACCCCTTTCTGACATATGACGTACTATCCCGTCCATGTGCCCTGGACCTTAATGCCCATGGACGGGATAGTACGTCATAGCGATCAGCTGCGCTCATGGGGGGATTATTACAGCTGACACCCGGCACTATGTGTCAGGAGTGGTCATGGACCGCTCCCAACACATTAACCCCCGGCACACTGCGATCAAACATGATCGCAGTGTTCCGAGGGCATAGGGAAGCATCCACTGTTTAGGCACATCAGGGGTTCTCAAAACGTGACATGGCGTCCAGCTAATTCTGAGCTAAAAAAGTCAAACGGCGCTCCTTCCCTTCCGAGCTCTGCCATGCGACCAAACAGTGGTTTACTCCCACATATGGGGTATCAGCGTACTCAGGAAAAATTGCACAATAACTTTTGGGGTCCTGTTTCCCTTGGAAAAATAAAAATTGGGGGTGAAAAGATAATTTTTGTGGAAAAAATATGACTTTTTAATTTTACGATTGTACATTATAAAATTCTGTGAAGCACTTGGGGGTTTAAAGTTCTCACCACACATCTAGATTAGTTCCTTGGGGGGTCTAGTTTCCAAAATGGGGTCAATTGTGGGGGTTTCCACTGTTTAGGCACATCAGGGGCTCTCCAAATGCATCACGGTATCCGATTTCAATTCCACCCAATTTTGCATTGAAAGTCAAACGGCGCTCCTTCCTTTCCGTGCTCTGCCATGCGCCAAAACAGTGGTTTCCTCCCCACATGTGGGTATCAGCGTACTCAGAACAAATTTGCATAATAACTTTTGGGGTCCAATTTCTCCTGTTACTCTTAGTAAAATACAAAAAAGTTGGACCGGAAGTCATTTTTTGGTGAAAAAAAGTTAAATGTTCATTTTTTTTTAAAACATTCAAAAAATTCCTGTGCAGCACCTGAAACTTATTGAATGTGGTTTTGAGCACCTTGAGGGGTGCAGTTTTTATAATGGTGTCACTTTTGGGTATTTTCTATCATATAGACCCCTCAAAGTGGCTTCAAATGTGATGTGGTCTCTAAAAAAAAATGGTGTTGTAAAAATGAGAAATCCCTGGTCAACTTTTAACCCTTATAACTTCCTAACAAAAAATAATTTTAGTTTCAAAATTGTGCTGATGTAAAGTAAACATGTGGGAAATGTTACTTATTAAGTATTTTGTGTGCCATATCTCTGTGATTTAAGGGCATGAAAATTCAAAGTTTTAAAATTGCTAAATTTTCTAAATTTTCACCAAATTTCTGTTTTTTTCAGTATGGATTGCACGTGATTGCACAAAGATAAATAAAAATGACAGACCACAAGGCTGAAACAGTATAACATCATATATTGCATGTGGGTGCAGATGCAGGTGCAAGTTATATCAAAGAAATTTTACCACTAACATGAAGTACAATATGTCACGAGAAAACAGTGTCAGAATCACCAGGATTCATGGAAGAGTTCCAGAGTTATTACCTCATAAAGGGACAGTGGTCAGAATTGTAAAAATTGGCTCTGTCATTAATGTGCAAACCACCTTTGGGGGTTAAGGGGTTAAAAAGTGAAGAATTTCTAATTGGTGCATAATATAAGTTACCATTTAGTAAAAAAATGATATAGAGTCACCCTAAAGAATATCCTACAAAAAGGAAAGAATTCTTGTTTTTTGGAAGTTGCTAACACATAAATGGGTGTGAACAACAATGGGTGGATAATAAAAAAAAATATGTATATAGCATAAAGTGACTAAATGCTATTAAAAACATGTGAAATAAATCATTAAGACATGACAAATGGCTAAAAAGGAAATAAATGCTCAATAAACATGCTGAAAAAATGTTACAAAGGAAATTAGCAATTATTAAAACTAAAGTCCATAAAAACTAGTTTTCCATGATGTTCACATAAATCCTCTTCTCAGGGGTCCCCACATCACCACATCTGGACGAGCCAGGCCAAACAGACGGAGATGAAAATCCAGCAGTGCACATGGCAGAACCAAATTCAAGGAAGGTATATCGCCAAGCGGTCACACCAACAACAGGTAGAAATAGTATGTATGAATAGTAGATACTACAAACTGGAAAAATAATACAAAAAATTAAATGCACGATAAAAACAAATATAAAAGAAAATTGTATTTAGAGGAAAGGGGTAAAACTTAAAACTTCATTGAGGCCATGTGGTTGAACAGAACCAATCCTAGAGATCCATCAGGCCTCTAGTTGGGCAAGAGTTTTCCTCCAATTACCCTCTCTTGAATCAATATGCACCTTGTCGATGCCAGTGACCATCAATAAATTAGCATTACAATCGTGGAAGCTTCTAAAATGTCTTGGTATGGGTTTCAAGAGTGATACATCCTCCACATCGCACGCATTCAAAATATCCCGATAATGTTCCCTTACTCTGGTCTTAAGAGGTCTGGATGTAAGACCTACATATATTCTGGGTCATGGAAAACTGTTAGGCATCGGATTCCTGCAGCGGCACGACAGTAATCCAGAGCCTCACATGCTGCTCTGCAGCAAGTCATTCCTGAGGCTAAGTCCCTCTGCTGTTCCACTGAGCATGCTCACGAGACGATCTCCCATTGGAGGTCGGGAGTCACGTGCTCAGGTCCTTCTCCAGATCTGATTGGTCCATCTCAGAGATCTGGAAGGTCCCGGCAGCGCACGCCTATAAAAGGCCCGCATGGCCGCTCGGCCATGCGCTAGTATAAAGTAGACTCTTCTTGCTAGATGTTTGAATGGTGATGGATGTATGATTCTGGTGACTGACTTATTAAGATTCCCCTCCCTCTGATATTACGCATGTGGATAGGGAACTATAGAAAGAGTCAGCGCCAGTCAGTGGCAAGCCATAAGCCACTGTGCACACCGCACCTCTACACTAGCGTCCAGTGGTGTCAGGTCTCTCACGGCACTATCGCATAGCGGCTGTGTCTGCCGCCGCGCTGCCCTCAGCAGCACTTACCGGCGTCTGCAGTAGCGACACCACACACATGGTAGGTCTAGATGGACAATGTCCCCTGTCTTGGACCCGTGTCCTGTGACCAGATACTGTGTGTGCAATTTCGCTGAGACCTGTGAGTTTATGCTACAGCGCCTCTGTGAGTTAACAGAGTCCACTCTGCGCACATTGGGTGACGTTAAACCCGTGCGCATTATACCGCCATATAACGCGTCTGCCATTAATTAGCAGCAGTGTTAACACCTTCTGCACGGTGGACCCCGAGCGGCGAATGCACTTTATTATTTATTTGGTGCGTTCCGCAGTTAGTAACACAAACTTGCTTGTTTACCACTGCCTCCAATGAAAAATGACACGGTATATAAACCCCTCACATGGTGCATACCATACACATCCCCCCCTTGGAAAAAGCTATATGCGAAACGTACTTCGGGATACCGCCACCATTTGAAAGGTAATGTTCTATCATTGTTCCTTTACATGTCCCTTTTGAATCTACCTCTTTTTGGCTCCACATATTATCCTTGGCTTCATGCTTTATATATATTGGTCCATCTATATCTCTGCACCAACTTGAACTTTCATCTTTGCACTGATATTTAAATAAATATTGTGTGCCTACTACTATGCCACAGCTGATTTGAGCATTGTTACGTTTAAACATTAGGGTATCAATTGGTTACTAACACTGAATACCTTTTTTTAGGAATCTTTATGCTTCATTATATCCAGTTTTAAATCTCCACTAATTCTGTTGGGCCCATTATAATATTTTTAGGATGTTGGTTTCAACTCCCTTTATGCATAATTTTTCCATTTTTAGGCCTATTTATTAAATGGATTTGGATTTCTCTGTTATAATCATTACCATAAATGGGTGGTTTCTTTTGCATATTCTGTTCCTGTTTTCATGACTTTTTATTTGTTTTTTTTAAAGTTTTTTTTCAATAAATTTTTGCATTTTTATGGCACTCAACTTCCCTCTTTCTCTTTGATTTGCATTGTTATTTGGAAGTTGCCACTAGGCATTGTTATTTGGAAGTTGCCACTAGACATGTGTCCTCCTTTTCGGAGGACACATTCCTGTTTCATCTGTGGTACTTTTTGACCTTTTCCAAGATGGCGTCTGCTGCATCGCTTCTGCTCATGTGATCCACCTTCCCTGTCTTTATAGACCTGGTTCCCCTCCCAGTTCTTGCTTGTGTATTATGCTAAAATTCCTGGCTCTGTGTTCCAAGAGACTGCTCCTCTCCAGTGTATCCGGCTCGGCCTTTCCAGCGAACCTTCCCATCTTGCAGTGTGCTCGTGCTACGAACTGTGTCTTTGTGCGTCTCTGCATCTGCTTCAGCCTGCCTGCTAGGACACGTAAGCTCGGCTCGCTTCTGCTAAACTTCGTTGGCATTCAGTGCCAGTATATCTGACGGTTCTGGACTCACGACTCTGCACTGTTTCCGAACGCTTATTCTGAGACTGCCAGCCCTGATCTGAACTATCTTCATATCAGCATTTCCCAGTGAGTGCCTCGCCCATGCTGCCTATGAACTTCTTCTGATTTCATCTAGTTTGCTGTATTGATTTGATCTATTTCTCTTGTGCTGCATCCACGTCTATTCACATTGCCTGCTGCAGTGCAGCTTATGAACTTCTTCTGACTTTGTAAGCGGGTGAACAGGACCAATGCCATCGGTCCGGAATGCACTCTGGAGCCGGAACTATTGGGGCCATCATCACTGTTTCAGGGGGGTGACTTGCCTGGGCGGGGAGAGCTCGAGCACTTGACAGAAAGGGGCATGGGAGACTTAAAAGAGGCTGAGCGCAGGAAGGGGAGAGACTTGGTGGGAAGGTGACTACAGAGCAGGACGAAAGTTGACTCCCTCTCCTCAACTGCCGCCACTGACGCCAGCCCTTCACAGACTGTCCGCCTTTTACTCCCTTTACCCAGTATCCTCCAAGAATGACACCCGTAAAGGGTAGTGCAGCAGACGTACCGACCTCCCCTAGACGTTGTGATCCTGCACGAGACCTTGTCACCCCTGCAGCGTTGTGCTCCGAGTGTGCCACGTCATACTCTAGGAATCAGCAGAAGGGACTGTACTCTCTCTTGAGCGGACCCAAGTTCAACGGACCCAAGACCAGCGTACCCGGATACTTCGGTACGGTCAGGAGACAGTGCATCTCGTTTCTATACATCTGAGCCAGAGACTTTGTTCACGGACTGCAATGCCGTCGAGAGCTTTTCCAACCACTCCCCAACAAAACCTTCAATCAATAAGTCATTACTTTCACTTTTAAACTCTTGTTGTGTTTTGATGTATAGTTTACTAGTTGCTCCCTGCGCAGAGGTTTCCTTTAATACATATTCAATATTTGCTTAAGTAAAAACTTTTGTTAACCCCTTCTATACTGTCCTCATACATGTTAGCAGGGTGTGCAATGAGACATGTAGCTAAACCCGCTGTCTTTAAGAAAAAGAGGCTGTAAAATTGTAACCTTCTTTTATTGATTGCACATATGACAGGAAAGGGTGAAACTATAGGATGCAATAACAGGAGTATTTCAGAATATATAACTGCACAGAGCATAAAATACAGATAGTCTGCAATACACAGTAACATGAGGTAGTACATAGGTTCCATGAGGTAATACATAGGTAACATGAGGTAATACATAGGTACCATGAGGTAATACATAGGTAACATGAGGTAATACATAGGTATCATGAGGTAATACATAGGTACCATGAGGTAATACATAGCTGATGATTACCTATTTAATACAACAAAAGTTATAAACACAGGATTATAACACCTAGATAGTGTTTACCAACTATGCTTAGAGCAGGCTGTTTAAGAAGCATGAAGAACACGAATGGTGTAGTTTCTCCTAAGACACATGGAGGAATAATGGCTGCTGTTCCCCTCACAGTGTCATAAACAAGACTATGATGTAACAGGAACAATCCCACAATGCCCTAGGAACTTCCCACAAGACATTGCAAATTAAACTAGAATCTATGCATTAAACGGCCAGCAGGTGGTGCTGTTACCTTACAATATGAAATATATGAAGGATTAATACACACAAAATACAATGTCTGTAATAATCGGAGACATAAAAAAATGAATAGACTTTCTAGACAGCAATTATATGGCTGGACAGAACACCTCTGCCTCCTGCTGCTTCCTGCATCCAACGAACCTTTACAACTTCACCCTGTTTGCTGTGTTTATTTGAACTGTGTTCACATGCTGCACCAACGTTTTGTGTGTATAATACAGACTTGATAGTGAACTCTGGTTCTGCTGCCTTATTTGTCTCAAGCCAAGAGGTTCCTGAGTGTACCGCTATAATTGTTACAGGATACAAGCTATATAAGGAATTTGCTGAGACAATGGCTATTGACCCTAAGTTGGAACAATTGTTCTCTATGATGAGATCTCTGCAAAAGGAGATGGGCAATCTGCAGAGTAAGGTGGGAGGCTTGGAACATAATCAGCAGGTGTGTGGAAAGACTCTGCAAGATCAGATCTGAATACTCGAATGGACGCTCAGGAAAGTGAATTTAAGAACATGGAGTCTCAGTATGGACAAGCCTTTCAGGACTTAAGTGCTCAGATGGTCACTCAGGCAGCCTTACTCCCTGAGCAACCTCAGGCAACCAGTCCTCCTAAGCTGCCACCATTCTGTTACAATGGCGATCATGACAAATTTTGTGGCTTTGTGAACCAGTGTATGTTGTATTTTGATGAGCACGCCGACCGCTTTCCCACCCATCGTTCTAAAATGTTGTGTATAATTATGTTATTGATATCACAAGCTCTCGCCTGGGCGAATCCGATGATCGAGTCTCGTGACCCATGTCTAAATATTTTGGAAGACTTTTTAGCTGCTATGGCCTTGATGTTTGATGATCCTAACCGCCGTGCCTCTGCTGAGACCGCTTTATTGTCTTTACGCCAGGGTAAATGTTCAGTTATTGAATATGCCACTGATTTTAGAAGGCTAGCTGTAGATACTAATTGGGATTGTTATGCACAATTGCCTATTTTCAGGAAAGGTCTGTCTAGTGTTATAAAGGATGAGCTAGCTTGTTCTGAGTCACTACAAGAGCTAGAAATGTTAATTCAACATTGTGTACGCATTGACAGAGCGTAGGCAGGAGAAAATGGTGGTATTTAATCGAATCTCTAACTATTCCCTTTCTCCCATGGAACCTGCAGGTGAAGCCACTCGGGAGACAGAGGTGATGCCTATGCAAATTTACTCTGTGCAGAGGCATGAGAGTAATGAACGCCGTGAGCACTGCCTCTGGGAGAGTATATGCTTCTATTGTGGTCAGTCTGACCACTTCCTGATCAATTGTCCCAAGCGGCCTAACAAAGTGTTAGCAGTGGTAGTGGAATATGATAACTGTGATGCTGAGTCAGATGTCTCTAAATTTAGCCTACCAGTGAATGCTGTTTTCTGTTCACTCTCGATGACTACTTCCACTGAGCAGAAGGAGAGGAGTTCTCACTGTTCACTCCCTATAAAGGTTTTATGCACTGTTTTTGGTTAATCGATAGAGCCTGTAAGTCACTGATTCTGTAGGCTGTTATGGTCACCAATATTATCATCTTTAAGGTGAGTATCCTGACTGGTAATCCTTCTAAGGGTTCAAAGGGAGAACTAGTTATTGCTTCCAAGATCAGTTTTAGATCCCAGGAAGGCATTCTTGGGGCCAATATCAGTATATATCTGTCACATGCCTTAATGAGCCCAATTATCCACCTATCTGCTGACAAATTCTAATTATATAAAGCCCCTAGGGCTGACACTTAAACCTTAAGAATGCTAGTGGCCAAGCCAAATCTTCATACTTCTCTTATGAAATGCTACTATGGCCTTTATCGGAATTTTACCCTTGTAGAATTGCCCCGAACAAGACAAGAATTTTGCCCATGTCCTACCATATACTCTAGTTGTTACTAGATTCGTTCTTTATAGTGGCATCTTTCTCACATATGGTGCACAATAATGTACATCTATATATGTTTTATAATTTACACATATTGATATTTTTCTTAATGTTTGTAATAATATATATATATTTCATATTTGGCACATATTTTGTATCACAGCTAGTGATTTTCAATGCACTGTTTTGTGATATTCCAGTTTATATGGGCTGCTTTACAGTGCGCATACATCAGGGCGTCCCTTGTTACGGAGCATTGCTGGAGGCGCTGGGTGCTGACGTCTGCGGGTCAGTGACGTCTTTTGACGAGGCTGGCACGCGGCGTCGTGTTGTCATGCCACCAGTGATGTAATTTCCGGGGGGGCGGGGCGTTACCAGAAGTATGCGCCGTGATTGTGAACGGCTGGAGCTATGGCTACTAAAAGAGGCCTGGCCTGACACACAGTACTGCACCTTGAAAAAGAGCAGTGAAACGCGCGTCGGTGGTGTCAGAGTGACAGCTAGCCAGCGCTGTCACTCGAAGAACCAGGGCTAATTAACAGGCAGCAGAGTGTTTACTCACCGCGGTGAGAGTCGGCAGCACTGGCAACAGTAACTTGGCTGCAGGACCTGTGGGGAGGGCGGAGCAGTGGTGAGACTCCCAGAGGTCGCAGGACCTGCGGTCACGTGACCGTGCGTCAGAGGGAGTGGGCGGAGCCACAGACAAGCTCCCGGGACGCTACCAGCTGTACAGGGAATGCTGTGGCACAGAGAATTACAGTAGTGAAGCATGAAATCGGGTCATACATGGGGCGGGCGGCAAGGTACAGGAGGGAAGTACAGAGGCAGGTCAATCAACGTAGCCAAGGGTCATACACAGAACGGGCAGTGCGGTACAGGAGGGGTATGCTCAAGAAGGGTCAGAAACGTAGCCAGGGGTCATACACAGGACAATCAGCAAAGCACAAAATCAGCAGGCAGGAGACGTAAACCAAGACGGGACCGAATCAAACACCAGACAGACAGACAAGGATTGGCACAAAGCACAGGCAGCACAGGGTCAGGCACACTCAACTAGAAGTATAAACGACACGGGACTGCACTCCCCTGAAGCTATAAAAACCCTCCCCAGACCCAAAGAGAGGCTCTCCCCATTAACTAATACACCACCAGCCCAGCATTCTAAATAAACCATGACAGGTGGGCTTTGGTCCAGCTTATACTGTTCATGGGTAAGCACTTGGCGCATATGATATACGTAATTTGATTCTGACCAGTTCCAATTTTGGAGGATTGTTAAATATTTATACTGGCATGTTAATGTTCATTATATCCCCATGACTGTATTTACATAATTTATGGCACTTCAGCATTTTATCTGAATATTTAATCAGTGACCTAGGCCATCATTACCTGATCCTTTATTGTATTATTTGATGCATTATCTATTTTGGCATATATGTTGAATAAAACTATATATTTTTATACAATATGGACTATATACTCCTTGTGATTCTATTGGTTTTCGTTTGCGAACAGGTCTGTCTCTGGCTGCCCCCAGTGTTCCACAAACTGCTGGAATATCACTGGATTCAGCTCCCATTCCCCCTTCCTTAGCGTATTTCGACTGAGTAAATCCACTCTCTCATTTTCCTTTCCTCTTATGTGCAGTGCTGTCAGTACCAACTAATGTTCAATGAACCGAAGGTTCTCTTCTGTCACAACATCAGAGGGTGAGATCTTGTGTCCCCTTGATGGTTGATGTAGGCAACATAATTCGAACATGATGCCCCTGTAGGCCTATGCAATCTGAGATTTGCTCCCCATCCCTCCAAGCTTCAGTCTGTTGTAATCAAATCCCTGATTGGATAAGACCAATAGATTCCCTGTGACAGATTCTGCAATTCCAACCATCAAGCTATGGAATTGATAGTTACTGGAGAAAGTGTTATCTTCCCATCTAAACAGCCCTTGAGTTTTTTTTCTCATTTTAGAATGTTGTGCTGTAAATATCTGGAGTGTATCTGGGCCCACCGGACAGCTGAAATACAGGAAGTCATTGTTCTTAGAAGTGACATTGCCTTTCATAGAGTCATAACCAGTTTGATAACTGCTGCCATTAGGGTTATGAGAAAATGGAAACGGTCTTAGGAGCGCAGGAAAGAGACTCAGACAAGAGATGGGGTTAAACCACAACGCGTTTCGACGGAGGATCCGTCTTCATCAGGTGGAAGTTACTTCCACCTGATGAAGACGGATCCTCCGTCGAAACGCGTTGTGGTTTAACCCCATCTCTTGTCTGAGTCTCTTTCCTGCGCTCCTAAGACCGTTTCCATTTTCTCATTGCTCCTATCCTCCATTGGAGGTTTTCGTCTGGAGCTGCGGTGGAGACCTGACATTTTTGTCTGCCCCTGGGTTGCTTCCTAAGCGTTCCTCTATGACCGCTTATCACTGACTCTTAGCCATTAGGGTTATGACCTTGTTTTTCTTTTCTTCAGGTAGACAAGTCTGCTCTCCTGATTCTAAGATGAGCACTAAGAAACACTGAATCCTTAGTGCTTCCAGTTTTGACTTCTCCAGACTTAGTATCCATCTTAGCTGGGTCAGGCTGGTTTTGACTTGCATTAGTTGGTGACTGCAGTGTTGATCTGTTGACCAGCAAAACAAAAATCATCCAGATACAGAATTAAGATATTTTGTTCTCGGAGAGGTAATTGTAACTTTCCAGAATAATCTTCGTAAATACCCTCAAGGCCAAAGATAGGCCGACGTGTAGAGCCCTGTACTGAAAGTGCCGACTTACTTGTTTATATCCAAGGCTACTCAAGAATTTTTGGTCTTTCACATGGATTGGGATGTGATAATAAACGTCCTAGATCTCTGCTTTTTTTTTTGTTCAGGGGGTCCCTAAGAGTGCCAAGATCTTTGAAAGCAATGGTAGACCTCTTGGAGGATTTTGCCACTGCTATATCAATCTTAGGGGTTTTATCTCATGTAACTGCTTCCTCTTTGTTACATGGGTACCTCCTCTTCAACGTTGACGGTAACGGACTCTTTCGCAGATTTTTTTTCCATGCTTTATCAATGAGCATTTTAATCTTATTGACTGGGAATGAGCACCTTCTCTTTTGCTACAAACCCCCAAATATGATGTCCAGAATGGTCCTAGGAGTTTTAGAGTCCGCTATGCCCATGGTTGTCATGATGACTCTTAGGGTATGTTTCAACGGTCAGTAATTGGCAGCGCATTGAACCATGTGGAATCACAGCATTCTATACATTGTATGGGTGACTTTATCTTGCGGAGACGGAGCATCTCTGCAAGATAAAAAAGATATGCTGCGGTCTGGTTATGCAGGGAGGTGTCCCTGCACGCATAGTTAAGATGGAAGTTCATGAAATCCCCTCCACTATGCTGTAACATCTGGCCTCTGGGGGTTGGACACTGTGGCTGTACACAGTGTCCAACCTGTAGCGCTTACTGCCCGTGGAAACATACCCTTACTAATTTGCCCGTGTCTTCCACCATAAAACACTGCCTACCCCCTGTATCACTATCTGAGGAAGATGGGGAGGAATAGGAGGAGCCAAAAGAGGAGTCTGAAACATCCCTGTCATCAAATATTACTGATCCATCTGAATCAGATGCATGTTTTGCTTTTTCATCCCACTCCTACTTCAAAGGCTCATTGAAAAATCTGATGATTTCTGATTTAATTATGGATTTTAAATACTTAGCAAAGCTGGGGGTCTGGATGGTCTTCTGAATGCAATTAGGACATAGTCTCTGTATATGTGCTGGGTAAATTGTCCCTGCACAGCGCATATTATTACTCTGATTTGGCGCTACACTTCATGGGTCTTTTCTAGTAAAAAAAAAAAAAATACATAGCGAAAAGAGTACCTGTTTAACCTGATGAACTTTCACAGAGATCACTCACCATTCTGACAATCAGTCTAGTGTACCGGAGATTAAGGCTGGATAGCTTCACATGAATGTTCTCCCCTGGAAGTAGTCGACTCATGACCTGCCCTGTTCGTCTGGCCGGTCTTACTGCCTCTTGTCTGACTGCCACTGCTGCAGTGGCTCTTAAAGCGCATCCATTGCTAGGCTGAGGCAAGGCACTGCCATATTGTGACAATCCCCAGGTAGCCATGCTTTCTGGCATGTGCTGTGTTTCACCAGCACATCCAGCTTGTGCACTCAGCACAGGGTACTCCAGCATCCCCGGTGTGTACAGACCCAGGACCTAGTGTCTGCAAGAGACTTACCAAGAGGTCTTTGCCTGCACACCCTGACCTCCTGTCCAGCAGTGACATCTCCAGTCCGGAAGGCATTCCAGCCATGGACACCTTCCAGACCTGGGTAAGTCTTAACGTACCGCTCTTCCTAGGTTCCCTCAAGAACAGGAAACCAAACTGATGTGGAGAGGTACCGCCCTTTTATTTGTCATTATCTCAGTGCAGGTTTGACTTGCACATGTGGGGTTAATGTCTGGAACCAGTGCTGATGACTGGCATTTCTGGGGTTAAAGGCTGTGATCCCAGTGCAGGCTTACTTGCACTTATGATTGTGGCCTCTCCCTGGTTCTGAGAAAAGCTACTTATAGCCTCAGGAAGCTCCTATCCCCGTCAGTTATACTTTCGCCCTTGGCATAGTGTGGTGAACACTGAGTGTGCTTGTGCTGCATTCTTGTTTATCTGATACTCTGTGTATGACTCGGTCTGTTCTCTGGATACTGCTTGTTGGATTCTGCTTGGTACCTTCTATGTCTGTTTGGCTTTGACCACTGCCTGGCCCCGACTCTCCGTTCTGTCTCATCCCTGGTACTTTACTGTTATCTCTGTGTATTACCCGGTTTGTCTGACTTTGAGAATTCCTGTATTAGTGTTCTGCCTATCTCTGACAGCAGGACGCTAAGCCCCGCCCCCTTGCGGTCACATGACCGTAGGTCCTTCACTGCTCACTGACTTTAGCTTCTCCAGGTCCTGTTTGCCTGAACTATCCGGCCGTGTCTGACCCCGGGCCCCTCTGCAGTGTGGGTGAGTCCTTGCTCAGCGGTGGCTGCACGCCAACCTTAACAGGACCGTGACATTATTCAGTAAGTTTGATGTCCTTGATGGGCAGATATCCTCTCTCGGGTGGTGCTGTCATTGTAAAAGGGGAAAATTGCTCTTGTCGAATGTGTTCCATAGTCTTCTGGAGGTTTTGTTCCTTCCAAGGAATACACCGGATTGTAGATTTAATTCATGAGGAGAT
Organism: Dendrobates tinctorius; assembly: GCF_039654945.1. Classification (NCBI taxonomy): domain Eukaryota; kingdom Metazoa; phylum Chordata; class Amphibia; order Anura; family Dendrobatidae; genus Dendrobates; species Dendrobates tinctorius. Next base: position 21,258,431 of record NW_027361704.1, read on the forward strand.
CAAAACCAGGCAGCATGATATTATCAGAGGCGAACAGTGCTAATTGGCACACAATAGCTAGAAAAGCAGCTCAAGCTCCATACAAGCACAAAAATAGGAGAACAGCGGAGCACATAAAATAGCAAAAAGTTTATTATCATCATGTCAATAACATCATATTAAATAATAGAAAAATTGGTAAAAAAAAATACATCATAATAGATACACAAAAGGACAGGAGGAAAATGAGGGTAGGTGTCTCAAAACTAAGCGTCAGCACAAATAGTACAAACAGTAAGGCACATATAAGCCCCCTCAAAAAATAGATAAAGTGCTAATAGCCCTGACAAAAATCACAGGACATACATGCAGTATCATGGATAGGGGTAAATTGGCCTCTGTGACAGAGGAGACACTATGCTAGATATGAGAACCATGAAAAAATGCCCCAGAGCATTGGTGTGCCAAACCAACCACAAGAAAGTCCCGGAAGTGTGCCGCCCAAACCAGTCATATTTAACCCATAGAGGGGTGAGTATGGAGCAGGACGGCGCTTACCTCTGAGGACCAAGAGTGGGGCACCAAAGCAAGATCGATAGGAGACCGCTGACGCGTGTTTCGCCCAGCGTCAGACAGCTTTCTCAAGGGGATGTGGTAAAAACGCCACAAGAACCTTCATATATCATTGGTAGTCAGTCAGGTGACCAGGTCACATGCATCCATGGACCAATGGCAGCAGTTGAAAGCGGCGCATGCGCCAAGGAGGCGCCAGGTCCTGCGCTCATCCTGGCGTCTCATCACACGGGAACCGAGGGCGGGGCGCAAGGCCCGGGCCGCAAGTCACGTGCGAGAGGAGGTGACAGACACCACTCAGATGCCGGAACACCGGGGCCAGACTCGTCCACATGCGCACAGCTGCTGGACACATACCATGTATGTGTCACAGAGAGAGGTGTTACACCGCTCCGTCATACTCACCCGGCCTCCGCTCCCATGCCACAGCCGGTCTCCGCTCCCACGCAGCAGCCTCTCCCTGCCCGGCGGCCGCAGCGGTCACCTCTGACAGGCTCGTGGCCGACGCCATCCCTGCATGCAATGCGCATGCGCCATAGGCCACGCCTCCCTTCTGCTTCTTGTGCCCCGGCTGTGCCCTGACCCGGAAGCACCTTCGGACCAATGGCAGACCAGACGGGGCCATATCAGGCCGCTTCCCCCTGAGGGAGGCGCCTGATCGTTGTGTTACCTTGCACACTGGGCCCTGCTTCCTCCTGTGCTCTCTGCAGCCTCTCGGTTCCATCCGTGGTGTTTCCTGCAGCAGCCTCGCAGTCCTGTTCCTGTGTTCCAGTTCCATTATACTCCGGTCCTGCTCCAGCGTTCCTGTTCCTTCCTACGCCAGCCCTGTTCCTGTGTTCCATTCCATCCTACTCCAGTCCTGTTCCTGTGTTCCTGTTCCATCCTACTCAAGTCCTGTTCCTGTGTTCCAGTTCCATCCTACTCCAGTCCTGCACCAGCGTTTCTGTTCCATACTACTCCAGTCCTGTTCCATCCTACTCCAGTCCTACACCAGCGTTCCTGTTCCATCCTACTCCAGTTCCGCCTCTAGGTGTTCCTGCTCCATCCAGTTATCCATACTCCTACAGTCCTACTTCAGTCCTGTTTCCCGTGTTCCGCTCCAGCCATCTCTCCATATTCTAGCCTTACAGTCTACGCTTCAGTCCCGCACTCCTACTCCAGTCCATTCTGAGCCGCCCCTCTCGGTACCGGCTACCGTGGTATTTGAACCCCTGGGCCTGCTCCTAACGGTCCCTGTATAGGGGTCGGTTCCACCTGGCAGTTCGCCCGAGGGCCCTCAGTGCCACGGTCCAGAGGTTCCACTCCTGGAGATTTCAGCTCCCGACCACCCACACTAACAGAAGGCATACATTCAAATCGTGTCCATAACGTGTACCTGATTATTTAACCCTCGCATAGATTCAAACAGTGGGAGCAATACCATAACACAGCAAATAATAGCCACATATATAACAGATGTATATCAATGCACAGGGAGGATGGACTTGTCATTTGGATAGTCACTTGAAGGTGCCAGATCTTCCATCAGCAGGCAGGAGATAAGAACATGAAGGAAATGTAGGCGTATATAAAGTAACTAAAATACAGAAGAAACAAAAAAACACAATTAAAAACTTTAAGCAAAAAAATAAAAACAGATCCAAACTAAGCTATGGGGAAGGCCAAATCAGATATACAAGAATGGCCAAAAGCAATGGTGATATGCAACTAAGGAAAAGGAAATGATGGCCATGCTACAAATTGGAAGAAAAGCTAAGTGACTCGTTAAGGCCATGGGGTGTCATAGTATTAAGGCACACTATCCAGCGCGCCTTTCGTTGGGCTAGAAGTTTTTTTATAATTGCCGCCTCTGACACCAAGTTGGACCTTCTCTATCCCTGTGAACTTAAGGGAGGCCACATCACAATTATGTTTTGTTTTGAAATGACGTGGTAACGTCTTTAAACATAAGGGATCAGATTCCTTTTGTGGCAGCTTGTATATCCCTCACATGCTCCCGCACTTGGGTGCGGAGTTCTCTAGACATTAGCCCAATGCATATCAGAGAGCAGCCACACGTGGCATAATAAGCAACATTCTTAGTACCACATGTGACATGCTGTCTGATATCAAATTGCCTTACTCCATCCGAGGAAACGATGAAGGAACATCTGATGACATTACTGCGAGCAGCACATTGTCCAAATGGAAAACAACCCACAACCGGACACCTTGTTGTAAAGGGATTCACGATCGGGGGGTATATAGTGACTTCTGACCAATAAATTGGCCAGATTAGTTGATCTTCTGGCTGTAATCGATGGTGTCTCGCCGATGGCAGGTCTCAAGGAGGGTTCAGTGGCCAAAACTGACCAATGCTTGTGTAAAATGTCTCTCACACCCGCCCATTCATGGTTAAATGTGGTGATAAATCTCACCCTATTCCCCTCCCTGGTTTTCTCAATCCTAACTTTTTGACGGTACAGAAGGTCATTCCGGGGTGTCCTCCTGGCTGTCGAAGCCTCATCTGATGCATCTACGGCTATACCCTCGATGCTCAAATCGAGACGTGAGGTCAGCTGCTTGAGAGTAAAAATTCTCATCAGTAGAACATATTCGCCTCATCCTTAGGAGCTGTCCGACCGGGACAGCCCCAATGGTGGATGGATTGTGAGCGGACCCAGCATGTAATAATGCATTGACCGAAGTGGACTTTCTGAAAACGTCAGTTTGAAGTTTTCTGGCGCCATCAATTGAAAAACTGACGTCCAGAAAGTCAATCTTACATGGATCATGTTGAAAGGTCAAATGAATGTTGAAAGAGTTATGGTTAAGCTGGTACGCAAGTCTCGAGCTGCTGGGAAGTGCCCCCCCACAACATAAAGATGTCATCAATATATATCAGCCAGCACAGCACATGGTCCGCGGCCAGCTCGCCCGCGCTGCCAAAAATAGACCTCTCCCAGGTGCCAAGGAAGAGGTTTGCATACGAGGGCGCACAGGTCGAGCCCATGGCCGTGCCACACCTCTGTAAATAAAAAAGTATCCTTAAATACGAAAAAATTGTGTGAGAGGATAAAACCCAGCAGCTCGAGATTTAACTCACACATGGGGCTGTCCAGGTCGGAGCACCCAAGGAAGAGGCGAACTGCATCTAGACCCTGGCTATGGTCAATACACGAGTACAGTGTCTGTACATCCGCAGTAACCAGGAGGACCCCCTCGTCCACAAAGACGCCATCAACCCGTGTCAGGACGTCCGTCGTGTCACGGACATAGGAAGGTAAGATTTCTACCAGAGGTTTTAAATAGTAGTCAATGAATCTACATACCGGACACGATCGGACGCCCCGGGGGGTTGAGGGCGTTTTTGTGGATCTTCGGGAGGAGATAGAATGTGGCTATTTTGGGGGACCTGACAGTCAAACCCTTCAACACCTTTTTATTAATAATGCCATCCTACACAGCCCTGAGGAGAATCTTTTGCAACCGAGATGAGGAGGGCATTCGGTTATGTGACAATTTGGTGTAAGTGTCAGTATCCCTAAGTTTGTCTGGCCCCGGTGTTCCGGCATCTTAGCAGCGTCTGTCACCTCCTCTCGCACATGACTTGTGGCCCAGGCCTTGCGCCCCGCCCCCAGTTCCCGTGCGATGTGGAGACGCCAGGATGAGCGCAGGACCTGGCGCCTCCTCCGCTTTCAACTGCTGCCATTGGTCCATGGACCGCATGTGACCTGGTCACCTGACTGACCACCAATGATATATGAAGGTCCTTGTGGCGTTTTTACCACATCCCCTTGTGAAAGCTGACGCTGGGCGAAACGCACGTCAGGGGTCTCCTATCGATCCTGCTTTGGTGCCCCACTCCTGCTCCATACTCACCCCTCTATGGGTTAAATATGACTGGTTTGGGAGGCACACTGCCAGGACTTTCTTTACTTGTGGTTGGTTTTGCACACCAATGCTCTGGGGCATTTTTTCATGGTTCTCATATCTAGCATAGGGTCTCCTCTGTCACAGAGGCCAATTTACCCCTATCCATGATACTGCATGTATGTCCTGTGATTTTAGTCAGGGCTATTAGCACTTTATTTTTTGAGGGAGCTTATATGTGCCTTACTGTTTGTATTATTTGTGCTGACGCTTAGCTTTGAGACACCTACCCTTATTTTCCTCCTGTCCTTTTATCTATTATGATGTATTTTTGTACCAATTTTTCTACTATTTAATATGACGTTATAGACACGATAAACTTTTTGCTATGTTATATGCTCCGCTGTTCTCCTATTTTTGTAGATTTAATTCATGTAGTCAGTGAGAATCTAGAGACCCAGGGATGACAAGCAATAAAGATGCTCAATGCTGAAATCTGGACCCTTAGTGTACTAGCTTCTGTCCTTTATCAAATTCAGACAGTAGAATATCTAATATTTTTAAAATGTTTGGACAGGATATGTTTGACAGTCTCCCCATATTGAGAGTGGAAATTCTTACAAATATTTGCACATATAGCAGAGGTGAACAGTTTTCTGCTTGCTTGCCTGGATTGTTAAAGTCACTTGATCTGAGAGGCCCTGCCCAGAGTCTTCAGGTTCTGCCACTCAGGATCCAGGCTGGCAGGTTCAATAATTTCACATTGTTACGCCAGGTTTCTGTAATCTGTGGGGACTATATTCCTATGCCCCCATTACTTTGTTATACTGCCTGATTTATAGTGTATTTTCATGCTATTTGACCACACTACCCCATGTTCCCATTATTTTTTTTAACAATTTTTTGTCTCTGCTTTAATAATTGTCTCTTAATGAAAATTAAACATTGATACACATTTTTTCATTATTTTATGTTATTTGGTGGTAGTTATTGGAATCTCTTTTAAACAACCTGTCTGCCTTCCTATCCAAAGGGGCTCTAAGGCTAGATGAATTTAAATTTTTTTTTTTTTTAACAGGATTAATGTCTTTACCACTTTAGTCACCATAACATTGATTTTTGCGATCTCCTCCCAGAATAACCTCATCATGTTTGAAGCATAGACTGATTTTAAAATCCTTTGGTATAACTAAACTTTTCTTTGCATTTTTCCATTCCTGAATTATAGCCTTAATATGGTTGACAGGAATGCCTCCATTTATTTGGATCCTTAAACTGCCAAACATTTCATAGAATAGTAGAGTTGGAAGGGACCTCCTGGGCCATCTGGTCCAACCCCCTGCTCAAAGCAGGATTCACTAAATCATCCCAGACAGATGTCTGTCCAGCCTCTGTCTGAAGACTTCTATGGCAGAAGTCACCACCTCTCATGGCAGCCTGTTCCACTCATTGGTCACCCTGTCAAAAGGTTTTTTCTAATATTCAGTCTGTCTCCTCCCACTGTTTCATCCAATTGTTTCTAGTCTTTCCTTGTGCAAATGAGAATAAAGATGATCCTTCTACAATGTGACAGCCTTTGAGATATTTGTAGACAGCTATTAAGTCTCCTCTCAGTCTTTTTTGCAAGCTAAACATTGCCAAATCCTGCAGCCTTTCCTCATAAGACAGGGTTTGCAGACCGGTCACCATTCTGGTTGCTCTTTTCTGAACTTGCTCCAGTTTTGTTGATGTTTTTTTAAAATGTGGCACCCAAAACTGGACACAGTATTCCAGATGAGGTCTGACCAAAGAGTAGTAGAGGGCAATAATGACTTCATGTAATGGCAGATTTTTCAGGAATAAGACATTAGATTGCAGTCATCAAGGTATTAACCCCTTTCCTACAATGGACGTAATATTCCGTCCATGTGATCCTGGACCTAATTCCCATGGACGGTATATTACGTCATAGCGATCAGCGGCGCCCACATGGTGAGCCCCGCTGATTGCTGCCGGGTGTCAACTGATTATCACAGCTGACACCTGGCACAATGTGAGAGGTGCGGTCACGGACCGCCCCCGACATGTTAACCCCTTGCACACCACGATTAAACACGATCGCGGTGTACCGGGGGTTAAAGTGAAGCATTGGCAGGGAGGGGGCTCCCTCCGTGCTTCCCTGAGCCCCCCACAGCAGCGCAATATGCAGCGCTGCTGTGGGGGGGGCTCCATCCCTGCAGGTCCCCAGATCCAGGATGGCGACGGGGACCTTCGGGGGGCCTGCAGGGAGCTGGCTTCCTCAGTGCCTGCAAAGCTCAGGCACGAGGAAGCCTTGTGCAGTGCCTGTGACAGATCGCTGATATGTCACAGTGATCTGTGATGTGACAGATCAGCGATCTGTCACATGACAGTTATGTCCCCCCTGGGACAATGTAATAAAGTTAAAAAAAAAAAAGTGTAAAAATTATTAAAAAAAAAAATCCCTAATAAATTCATTTTTTTTCGGTATCGCCGCGTCCGTAACGACCCGCTCTATAAAACGGTCCCTTTAGTTAACCCCTTTAGCGAACCCCTTAAAAAATAAATAGAATACAAAGCAAAAAATGATCATACCGCCGAACAAAAAGTGCAATAACGCGCAATCAAAAAGACGAATATAAATATCCATGGTACCGCTGAAAACGTGATCTTGTCCCGCAAAAAAACAAGCCTCCATACAGCATCAGCAAAAAAAATAAAGTTACAGCTCGCAGAATAAAGAGATGCAAAAATAATTATTTTTCATATAAAATAGTTTTCATTGCATAAAAGCGCCAAAACATAAAAAAACCACCTAAATGAGGTATCGTTGTAACCGTACTGACCCGAAGAGTAAAAGCGCTTTATCAATTTTACCGCAGGCGGAACGGTGTAAACGCACCCCGCAAAAGAAATTCATGAAACGCTGGTTTTTGTTCATTCTGCATCCCAAAAACCAGAATAAAAAGCGATCAAAAGATGTCAAGTGCACGAAAATACCAATAAAAACGTCAACTTGTCCCGCAAAAAATAAGACCTCACATGACTCGGTGGGTCAAAATATGGAAAAATTATAGCTCTCAATATGTGGTGATGCAAAAACTATTTTTACAATATACAACATAAAAACCACCATAAATAGTAAATCAAACCCCCCGTTATCACCCCCTTAGTTAGGGAAAAATAATAAAAAGAAAATGCATTTATTTACATTTTCCCATTAGGGTTAGGGCTGAGATTAGGGGTGTGTTGGGGTTCGGGTTGGAGTTATAATTGGGGGGTTTCCACTGTTTGGGCACATCAGGGGCTCTCCAAATGCAACATGGCATCTGATCTCAATTCCAGCCAATTCTGCGTTGAAAGTGTCAAATGGTGCTCCTTCCCTTCCAAGCTCAGCCATGCACCCAAACAGTGTTTTACCCCCACATATAGGGTATCAGCCTACTCAGGACAAATTGCAAAACAACTTTTGGGGTCCAATTTCTCCTGTTACCCTTAGGAAAATAAAAAAATGGGGGCAAAAATATCATTTTTGAGGAAAAAAAAAAAGATTTTATTTTCACGCCAGGGCATTATAAATTTCTGTGAAGCACTTGGGGGTTGAAAGTGTTCACCACACATCTAGATAAGTTCTGTGGGGGGGGTCTAGTTTCCAAAATGGGGTCACTTGTGGGGAGTTTCAATAGTTTAGGTACATCAATGGCTCTCCAAACGCACGACACCCGCAGACCATTCCATCAATGTCTGCATTCCAAAACGTCACTACTTCCCTTCAGAGCCCCGACGTGTGCCCATACAGTAGTTTTCTCCCACATATGGGGTATCAGCGTACTCAGGACAAATTGGACAACTTTTTGGGTCCAATTTCTCCTGGTACCCTTGGGAAAATAAAATTGGTAACTAAAAGATCATGGTTGTGGAAAAAATATGATTTTTTTTATTTTCACGCCTGGGCGTTATCAACTTCTGTGAAGCCCTTGGGGGTTCAAAGTGCTCACCACACATCTAGATAAGTTCCTTGGGGGGGTCTAGTTTCCAAAATGGTCTCATTTGTGGGGAGTTTTCACTGTTTTGGTACATCAGGGGCTTTCCAAACGCAACATGGTGTCCGATCTCAATTCCAGCCAAAAAAGTCAAATGGCGCCGCTTCCCTTCTGAGCTCTGCCATGCGCCCAAATAGTCGTTTACACACACACATATGGGGTATCAGCGTACTCAGGACAAATTGCACAATAACTTTTAGGGTCCTGTTACCCTTAGGAAAATAAAAATTGGGGTGAAAAGATAATTTTGTGGAAAAAATATGATTTTTTAACTGTACCGCTGTATGTTATAAACTTCTGTGAAGCCCTTGTGGGTTCAAAGTTCTCACCACATATCTAGATAAGTTCCTTGGGGGGTCTAGTTTACAAAATGGGGTCACTTGTGGGAGGTTTCCACTGTTTAGGTACATCAGGGGCTCTCCAAACGCGACGGTGTCCGATCTGAATTCCAGCCAATTTTGCATTGAAAAAGTCAAACGGCGCTCCTTCCCTTCTGAGCTCTGCCATGCGCCGAAACAGTGGTCCCCCCCCCCCACATATCAGGTAACAGCGTACTCAGGACAAACTGCACACTAAGTTTTGCAGTCCAATTTCTCCTGTTACCCTTGGTAAAATAAAAAAAATTGAACCTGAAGTTTTTTTTTGGTGAAAAAAAGTTAAATGTTCATTTTTTTTTTTTTAAATATTCAAAAAAATTCCTGTGACTCATCTGAAGGGTTAATAAACTCCTTGAATGTGGTTTTGAGCACCTTAAGGGGTGAAGTTTTTAGAATGGTGTCACTTTTGGGTATTTTCTATCATATAGACCCCTCAAAGTGGCTTCAAATGTGATGTGGTGTGTAAAAATAAAATGGTGTTGCAAAAATGAGAAATCGCTGGTCAACTATTAACCCTTATAACATCCTAAAAAAAATTTTGGTTCCAAAATTGTGCTGATGTAAAGTAAATAAGTGGGAAATGATTCTTAAGTTTTTGGTGTGCCGTGTCTCTGATTTAAAAGCATATAAATTCGAAGTTGAAAAATTGCTAAATTTTCACCAAATTTCTGTTTTTTTTTCACAAATAAACAAGTTATTTGAATGAAATTTTACCACTAACATGAAGTACATTATGTCACGAGAAAATGTCAGAATCACTAGGATCCATGGAAACGTTTCAGAGTTATTACCTCAAATGGACAGCAGTCAGAATTGTAAAAATTGGCCCGGGAGTTAACGTGCAAACCACCCTTGGTAGTGAAGGGGTTAATTCAATGTATTACCTTCATGTCCATATAAACTGCTTAGTGTGGTGACTCCTACAAATTCTCTTTAAAGTGCAGTTATCAGATTGACAGCACATTGCCTCTACAGAGAGAAAGAGGACTTGAACTCTATAACGCAACCTGTTGGAAGTAGCGATCCTACAGAAGGAGAAACCTTACCCCTTACACCCCAGATTGACAACAGCATTTAAAGCTTAGACAGTACCAACCAGAGCAGTGGAATCGGTAAGTTAAACCTCAGACTCCCTCCACAGCCCTGGTAGCAACCAGAGGTAGCTAGCTTTAGTCCCTGGTGTTAGAAGTAAATGCTGGCATAACACAGCAACTGGCTCACAACTTGTGATGTTAGGAAGACCAATATTTAAATCTCAAATTATAAAAATTTGTCAACAAATTTTACCACTCAAAAACCAACTGTAATTACATCTAAAATATAAAATGTTTTTATGACAATGTAAGCAGGTAAATTTTCAAGTAAAATCATTTTTATTCAACATTTACAATTTGATAACTTGACTGACAGAATGTTGGGGTGTACAAAAAAAGGAGGGATCCATTCCAGACAAGAAAAAAAAAAAAAAACTAGCAGTATAAAATTAGAAGGGTTAACTGGAAAAAAAATCAAGTTATTTTATATCTTTCAGACTTTTTCTCCAATTCCAGAGTTCATCAATCACCTGCAAGAGAAAAAAAAGAATTAACACAGTAAATGGGAGAATTTTCATACATAGACACTAAAATAAAGTGAAGAAAACTGCTTTTTCCATTATGGGACTGAAATATTCCTAATGCCTCACCTTCTTATTGTCAAGTCTGAAACAATTCTTCACATAGTTTGAAAACTTTGCTTCGGCTTTTGGAAGAGACACACCCTAAAAAGGTATAAATTGGGGACAAGTTATTTATCTGTAGAGGTCGCCTAGACAAGAAATTAGAATAGCTTAGAAGGATTAAAAACAAGAGTCACACTCCTTACAGACCCTAAATTGCTGAGGTTCCAGTATTTACTGGTACCCCGCCAGTCTACTCCCTGCTTTAGTAATGACAAGTTGAACGTGATTGGCTGCAGCTGTCTCATCCATGCTGGGCTGTCATCCCTGAAGGAGGAAGAAGCCAGCAGGAACCAAAAGCTCTGAAGGTCAGCAAGGTTAGTATGGCTTTAAACTTTCTCTTTAGAAGTTTTGTTTAGCATGTAAAGTTATGGAACTTTGCAAATCAGGATAAGGGTATTTGTCTTCATTCCTGTAGAAGTATTACATGTAAATGGCTCCCCACACATGCTTTTTTCATTTATTTTTATGCCTTCAGCTGCGCTGTATTAAAAAATACTCATTTGGAGTACAGATGCTGGCAGTGAAAGCATCACTTGTCTTCCTCTGGGCATTCTGCTAACAATCTTCTGCAGCAGACTGAAATTCACTGCCCCCTGGATAACATGATCAAAAGGGTACCAATAAAATCATCAACTTGGCATGCAAAAATTAAGCCCTCACTCAACACCAGATCACAAAAACCGGAGACTTTATATATCTTGAAAGAATTTTTTTTATATAAACTTTGACATTTTTTTCACAACAGAAAAAAGCTGCACACTTGGTATCTGCGAACGCATAATGACCTGGAGAATCATAATGGCAGGTCTGTTTTAGCTTTTACTGAACAAAAAAAAAACTTGTGTAATTACATTTTTTACAACTTCAGCGCACCTTGGATTTTTTCCACTACATTATATGGTAAAATCAATGGTGGCGTTCAAAAGTACAACTTGTACCCCGAAAAACAAGCCCTCGTGGCCATATTAATGAAAAAAATAAGGAAAGTTATGGCTCTGGGAAGAAGGGGAGCAAAAACCAGAAAATACCACGATTTTGAAAGACTTAAAGCAGAGGTTGTTGGAAAGGATGGGTTTGGAATTTTTATCTCTTGTACAGGCATGAAGACAAATCCCTTAGTTATTTTCAAAGTTTTTCAAAGTCCATGTTGAACAAAATTAAAAGAACAGTTACTGTATTTAAATTTTTTTGTAACATCTTAAAGATGATACACCATCACTGGTTGGATGCATCCTTATCTGCCATTATGTTTTACGGCAGCAAGGATTTTGAAACCAAATCATGCAGAAATTGGGCTTAATTGCTAGTGGATTTTTGGACACATGCAGCATTACCCTACCGGCATCCAAGACATTAGTTTATGGCTAAACCGCCCCTGTAGATTGAAGTTAGCCATACATTAAATCAGTGTATTTTTCAATAAAAGAATTTCATGGAGGTAACAGTTTCAGACAGAAGAATTACTACACCAGTTCTCAGGGACAGATGACAAATTGATGAATTTACTCACTGACCATATGGCCATGTGTTTGCCAAGTCCAATAGACAATGCAGCAGCGTCATCACAGTGTAAGTTTAAACATCCAAAAGATTAGCTCCATAAATGTAAATAGGACCACTTTAGCAGATTTTTTAAGATCTCATTCACATAACAGCAGCAGAAATTCCTCATGTAATTATACTCCAGAAGAGCTTTTATCTCCTTGCGTGCTGGGGACACTACCTGCTCCTTGCCCGAATAGGGGCAGATTTTAGAAACATTACTGCAGCATGGGTTTAGCCAAGGATGCAGCACATCGCTTCGTCTAGCATCTTTAGTGCACAAATTTCACAAAAGTAAACAAGTTGATCACTGCAGTTGTGAATTGATTAGCAATGAAGCACATGCGAGATCTAGGTCTGGATTTCACAATAAACCTGATCAATTGACTACAGAGACCCCATATGTACCTTGTCATGTGTAGCTTGCATTTTTGCCTTCATCTCATCAAAAGTAGGGGGTGTTTTAGGTGTCTTAGGAGATTGTTGCTTGTTTTCTTGTTTCTTTTTTTGTTCTGGCGTCTAAAAAGAAAAAGTGAACAATTAAACATCAGTAGTGTCTACACATATAAGCAGAATCTAGAACTAGTGCACCTAATGTAAATAAACCAAGAAAGCATTTACTCCCATTTTATCTTTGTGTTCGGACGTATTCTCACACACGTGTGATGCAAGGACCAGCTATGATCTCGTGCTTCAGATGCGTAAAAGAACGTAGGGTTCAAGTCAGGAGACACCCGGCCAGGTTATCTTGGTCTGTACTTGGACCACAAAACTGAATTAGGCCTTTTTGGGACAGAGGTTTGCCTGCAATGTTAAAGGTTATACCAATCTACAAAAATTACCTCTCCACTGGCTTGGTGACAACAATTAGATTGGTATGAGTTCTATCACTGGGACTCCCACCATTTGCAACAAAGGGGAACTATGTTCTGACATAAGGTCTAACTGATAGGCACAGAACGATACTGTCATACACTCATCACAGCATATTCACCTGACCATAATGAAAGGCATTTGGGGTCACAAGTTATTAAAACCTTGTAATGCCTCTGATACTTACTGATAAAATTCTGCTCTGCTCCTGAGCTGTCACATATGATGTTACCTGCAGATCCTTCCTACAACACTGTTTTAAACACAGTACAGATATGACCTGTCTGACAAGCTCAAAGCACAGCCTTGCATACAGAAGCACTGAGCCAGCAGCTCTCCGAGCACTCTGAATGGTCAGGTCATGGGGGCAGAAAAGCAGAAGCCGTTGTGATTAGACTTCGTAACTTTGGAAAACAACACATCCCCTCTCACTAGAGAGATTATATGTAAGTTACATTGCTCATTGTTCCCGTACAGTACACAGGCCATGTGCAGGACCAGCGTCGCCACCTGCTGGAGAGTCTAAGGACAGCACATACCAGGTGAAGTGGGAGGACTGGTACGAGGAACAAACTGGGCAGTGATTTATTCATCATGAGATTGTATAGAAGTCCTGGATGGTGTTTTTTGTGGAATGGGTGGGCAGATTGGCAGAGGTGTACAAGAAACCAGAGAGTAATGCCTCCTGCTTTTGACAACCTAAGCAATTTATTTTTTTTTTACAGAAAAGACACTCTAAACTTGTAAAGTATTAATATAGGTCTCATCATTGGGATCAGCAGCAATCCTGGGTACACAGTCACTGTGGCTGATTTATATAGTCACTACTTTTTCTACATCCTTCACATTAAGAATGTTAACTTTCTATTTAGTATGAGAGACCAAGTTTGGAATCAGTGCAATGTCTGGATTAACTAACTTCGCAATCTGCTATGGACCTTGCAAGTAGGCACACAACCTCATCAGGCATTAACGCCATGTAGTAATGTATATAGTTTGTTTTGTGAAATCTGGTTACAGATCCATTATTACACTTGCTTTAATTATGGCATTCAAACCACTTACTTTTGGAGATTTGGCAGGAGTGGACGGTTCAGAAGCTTTTCCATTGTGACTTGACTTTTGAGCAGATTTTACTTTAGTTACTGGAGCAGGCTGTAAAATATTAACAGTTTACATTTAAACATTTTAGTAAAATCTAGATAGTGGTTTATATTAAAAAGGTGAGTAAGCAAATATAACAATATTAATTGTGGAAATGCTCATTTGCTATGAGCACCACCCACTGGGCGGCACTAATAGCTAACCAGCTATGACAACCAAAGGGGTTTGCTAAAGACCCCGGGCTAACGTGCTAAACCATCGGCGACCCTTATAGTTATAAAATAAATGTCTGCTGCTATTACAGAAACCTGTCTGATCATATTAACAGGACAGGTGCCTGTGAGCTGGCGCAGTAGGAAGCTTGTTCCCCTTCAGGTTTAGGAAGATAGAAGAAAATATCCACTGGGAGCCTAATACAGGAGACACGGAGGCAAGAGGCTACCAATTTCCAGCCACCTTTCTCAACGCTGGCAAGTGGCTGCTGTGGGCTAGAGGTGGTATGAAAAGGTGTTGTAGGTCATAGCAGCGGGGCTTCTTACTGCACATGCTCAGACACCTGTCCTCATTTTCAGACAAGTTTCTGTCAGTGTAATAAAGAGGCCATTTTAATTCTACGGAAATACCTGACATTATAAAATTCATTTTAGATTTTCACCTTCCTTTTATATGAAATCTGTCAAAGTTAAGGGTGCATAACAGTCACTAACTTCTCCGCTGTCCCATGGTATCATTTACTAATTCTATCTTAAATTCCATAGAAATTGTAAATACCTTTTTAACTGGAGTTTCTTCTTCATCTTCCTCCTCATCCCTTAAAAACAAATACGTTTTAAGATGAGACTAAAAAAGCCTTTATTTCAAGTGATTAGCAGTATACTAAAATACAGCTGCATTATGGAGGGAAGGCATAAGGGTGCAGCCTGGAGTCATCATTATGATGTACGCCAATACTAGGTGCACCTCAAAGCAAGCATACAAAAACTAGACCGCTCCATTACAGTAGCCGGTCCTCTGAGGAAGGAGATAATTACAGACACATGATAACCTGAGTATTAAACCCAGTAACCTATTCCAAGAACAGTCATTCTAGTTTAACCCCTTGACCTATCGGTACATTTCAAGGGTTGCCGAGTGTGGAGGGCTCAGGAGCCAAGCGTCCTTCACATCTGTATATTCCAGCCATATTGCATATCAAGCATCTATGCCCAAAAGCAGCCGATAAACATGTAAGTGGCACGGTGGCCTGTACTTGCAGGCACTGGCACTGATCAGCCACCATGGAATGCAATCACAGGACACATGGGTTACCAAGGCAGCCGAGGGCCTTCTGAAAATTCACAGGTAACTGCAATTTTCACTACATGCTTGAGAACGTAGTATTGCAGCATACATAGATGAATGTTATGACTATAAATGGATTAATTTGTTCAATAAAAGTGGATTTGGCATTGATGTATCCGTGAAACTCCCATGTATCAATATGTCAAACTAACACTCAAAGGTGTTAATACATAAAAAAAAAAACAAAAAAAAAAAAAAAAACAGTGCCTAAAACTGACTAAACACTAATGGACTTTAGTTACAGTGGCAGGAGCAAAGCATAGGCGATGAGGATTTTAAGTGGTTTTATTTTTTATATTTAAAACTTTTTTACTCTTATGTTAAATGACTACCCAGTTGACCAGTTTCTCCCCCAGTATACTGTACATAAACTTATTTGAGTTTTTTTATAGAACAAGTAGATACATGGAGTATGCCAACTACAGTATGGTGATTATCCACAATACTACACTGCTTACAGGGTGGATCGCAAACAAATGGCGGGCTATGAGCAGTCAACACATAAAATGCACTTGGTATAGCTTATGTTCAATCTTAACTATCCCTAACACAATAAATTTGTTAAGTACCCTTTAGGAATTATGAAACTTACTCATCATCGTCATCGTCATCATCATCATCCTCATCATCATCCTCATCATCATCCTCGTCGTCATCATCATCATCCTCCTCATCTAATTTTATCTTTTTCTATTTAAACCAAAAGGGTGGTTAGGCTTTGTACAAGCACAATAGAAGGGTGACTAAAAAGTGAACGCTACCATACCTGTGGGACCTTAGATGGTAAAGCAGCAGGCCTTTTCATATTCTTTGTCGCTTCTGCATTTTCTTCCTCCTCTTCATCATCCTCATCTGATGAACCCAAGTCTTCTAATGCTGAAAACATTATAAAGTGCTAAACCCATAAAGAAAACCATTTTCTACATAACTAATCCCAAAGGTTGTGGAGTTTAGAACATTGACTGGTACGGTCTCCTGTTGCACAATTGTGAAAGTTTGTAGCACTTTAGGATCTCATGCAAACCTATCTTGATTGTTAAAAACTGCCAATTTGTTCAGATTAAAGAATAAAATGCAGTTTTGGACAGAAGATTAAAGGGATATTCAAAAACTTGAAAATTCTACCCTACCTATACGAAAGGGGAAAATATCCTGGTTGCTGGGGTTTAACTGCTGGGACTGCCGATCTAAAGAACCAAGCCTGTGTGAATGGCACGGTGGTCGATCATGCACAGCTCTGCGCCATTCATTTTATTGGCGAGTTGAAGCTAAACCAAGAGCAACGCTCTGCTATTTCCACTGTCCCTCAGAATGAATGGAGGTGTGTCAGTGCCTCATCGACCACCGCTCAATCCACAAGGGACTCTTCAGAACCTTCACCTTCTGGATCTGTGGAGCGCAGTTATTCTTTTATAACTTTCAATATTGAGAATAACCTTATAAAGAAGAGCCTTGTCATTTTCTGTATCTAGACTAAGTCAGTATTTTAGACTAATATCCAGTGATAATTCTTACTTTACATACAAGTGATAGAATGTGATTTAATTGCAATCTAGTACTCCTTTGTCCAAAGGAGGAAAAAATCTTGCAAGCTACTTACCAACAAGATGCTGCCCACTGACATATACAGGACCGGATCCAGACTTCAGTCGCAAAGTCACAGGGGGTGTAATTTCAAATCCGCCAAGAGAGACCTAAAATAAATTACACATTATTATGACATTCACTGTAGGGTTAGGTCACCAACAGATTTAACCCCTTCACCCCCAAGGGTGGTTTGCACGTTCATGACCGGGCCAATTTTTACAATTCTGACCACTGTACCTTTATGAGGTCATAACTCTGGAACGCTTCCATTGATCCCAGTGATTCTGACATTGTTTTCTCGTGACATATTGTACTTCATGTTAGTGGTAAAATTTCATTCAAATAACTTGCGTTTATTTGTGAAAAAAATGGAAATTTGGCAAAAATTTTGAACATTTCGCAATTTTCCAACTTTGAATTTTTATGCCCTTAAATCACAGAGATACGGCACACAAAAAACTTGATAAGTAACATTTCCCACATGTTTACTTTACATCAGCACAATTTTGGAACCAAATTTTTTTTTGTTAGGAAGTTATAAGGGTTAAAAGTTGACCAGCGATTTCTCATTTTTACAACACCATTTTATTTTTAGGACATCACATTTGAAGCCACTTTGAGGGGTCTATATGATAGAAAATACCCAAAAGTGACACCATTCTAAAAACTGAACCCCTTAAGGTGCTCAAAACCACATTCAAGAAGTTTATTAACCCATTAGGTGCGTCACAGGAATTTTTTTGAATATTTAAAAAGAAATGAACATCTAACTTTTTTTCACAAAAAAAATACTTCAGGTTCAATTTTTTTTATTTTACCAAGGGTAACAGGAGAAATTAGACTGCAAAAGTTATTGTGCAATTTGTCCTGAGTACGCTGATACCTGATTTGTGGGGGGGGGGGGGGGGAACGACTGTTTCGGCGCATGGCAGAGCTCAGAATGGAAGGAGCGCCGTTTGACTTTTTCAATGCAAAATTGGCTGGAATTCAGATCGGACGCCATGTCACGTTTGGAGAGTCCCTGATGTACCTAAACAGTGGAAACCCCCTACAAGTGACCCCATTTTGGAAACTAGACCCCCCAAGGAACTTATCTAGATATGTGGTGAGAACTTTGAACCCCCATGGGCTTCACAGAAGTTTCTAACATACAGCCATACAATTAAAAAATCATATTTTTTCCACAAAAATGATCTTTTCACCCTCAATTCTTATTTTTCCAAGGGTAACAGGACCCTAAAAGTTATTGTGCAATTTGTCCTGAGTACGCCGATACCCCACATGTGGGGGTAAACCACTATTTGGGCGCATGGCAGAGCTCGGAAGGGAAGCAGCGCCATTTGACGTTTTTGGCTGGAATTGAGATCGGACACCATGTCGCATTTGGAAAACCCCTGATGTACCAAAACAGTGGAAAGCCCCCCACAAATGACACCATTTTGGAAACTAGACCCCCTAAGGAACTTATCTAGATGTGTGGTGAGCACTTTGACCCCCCCAGTGCTTCACAGAAGTTTATAATGCCCGGGCGTGAAAATAAATAATTCGTATTTTTTCCACAAACATGATCTTTTAGTCACCATTTTTTTATTTTCCCAAGGGTACCAGGAGAAATTGGACCCCAAAAGTTGTTGTCCAATTTGTCCTGAGTATGCTGATACCCCATATGTGGGAGAAAACTACTGTATGGGCACACGTCGGGGCTCGGAAGGGAAGTAGTGACGTTTTGGTATGCAGACTTTGATGGAATGGTCTGCGGGTGTCATGTTGCCTTTGGAGAGCCCCTAATGTACCTAAACAGTGGAAACCCCCCACAAATGACCCCATTTTGAAAACTAGACCCCCTAAGGAACTTATCTAGATGTGAGGGGTGAGCACTTTGAACCCCCAAGGGCTTCACAGAAGTTTATAATGCCAGGGCATGAAAATAAAAAAATCGTATTTTTTCCAGAAACATGATCAATTAGTCCGCAATTTTTTCATTTTCCCAAGGGTAACAGGAGAAATTGGACCCCAAAAGTTGTTGTCCAATTTGGCCTGAGTACGCCGACACCCCATATGTGGGAGAAAACTACTGTATGGACACACGTCGGGGCTCGGAAGGGAAGCAGTGACGTTTTGGAATGCAGACTTTGATGGAATGGTCTGCGGGTGTCATGTGCGTTTGGAGAGCCCCTGATGTACCTAAACTATTGAAACTCCCCACAAGTGACCCCATTTTGGACACTAGACCCCCCACGGAACTTATCTAGATGTGTGGTGAACACTTTCAACCCCCAAGTGCTTCACAGAAATTTATAATGCCCTGGCGTGAAAATAAAATCTAAGGGTAACAGGAGAAATTGGACCCCAAAAATTGTTTTGCAATTTGTCCCGAGTAGGCTGATACCCTACATGTGGGGGTAAAACACTGTTTGGGCGCATGGCAGAGCTTGGAAGGGAAGGAGCACCATTTGACTTTTTCAACGCAGAATTGGCTGGAATTGAGATCAGACGCCATGTTGCATTTGGAGAGCCCCTGATGTGCCCAAACAGTGGAAACCCCCAATTATAACTCCAACCCTAACCCCAACACACCCCTAACCCTAATCTGAGCCCTAACCCTAGCCCTAACCCTAAGGCTGTGTGCACACGCTGCGGATTTTGCTGCGGTTCCGCAGCGGTTTTGGCTGCTGCGGACCCCAGTACCATGATTCCCTATGGGAATCAAAAACCGCAGTGCAGACGGTGCGGAATTTTCCGCGCGGATTATCTGCAGTTTTCAATCCGCAGAAAGAATTGACATGTCAATTCTTTCTGCGGATTCTCCTGCGGTTTGCCATCTCCTCTATTGAGGAGATGAAAAACCGCAGGACAAAACCGCAGAGCAATCTGCAGGTAAAACCGCAGGTCTTTTGACCTGCGGTTTCACCTGCGGATTTTACAAAATCCGCGCGGATGAATCCGCACCTAATCCGCAGCGTGTGCACACAGCGTTACCCTAACGGGAAAATGGAGATAAATACTTTTTTTTAGTTTTATTATTTTTCCCTAACTAAGGGGGTGATAACGGGGGGTTTGATTTACTATTTATGGCGGTTTTTATTTTTGGCGGCTGTCACACGCTAAAAGACGCTTTTTATTGTAAAAATAGTTTTTGCATCACCACATTTTGAGAGCTATAATTTTTCCGTATTTTGACCCACTGAGTCATGTGAGGTCTTATTTTTTGCGGGACGAGTTGACGTTTTTATTGGTACCATTTTCGGGCACGTGACATTTTTTGATCGCTTTTTATTCCTATTTTTGGGACGCAGAATGAACAAAAACCAGCGTTTCATGAATTTCTTTTGGGGGGGGGGGGGGCGTTTACACCGTTCCGCGTGCGGTAAAATTGATAAAGCGGTTTTATTCTTCGGGTCAGTACGGTTACAGCGATACCTCATTTAGGTCGTTTTTTTATGTTTTTGTCGGTTTTATGCAATGAAAACTATTTTATATAAAAAATAATTATTTTTGCATCGCTTTATTCTGTGAGCTATAACTTTTTTATTTTTTCGCTGATGATGCTGTGTGGCGGCTCGTTTTTTGCGGGACAAGATGACGTTTTCAGCGGTACCATGGATATTTATATGCGTCTTTTTGATCGCGCGTTATTACACTTTTTGTTTGGCGGTATGATAATAAATCATTATTTTTTGCTTCGTTTTTTATTTTTATTTTTTAAGGGGTTCGCTAAAAGGGTTAACTAATGGGACAGTTTTATAGGGCGGGTCATTACGGACGCGGCGATACCCAATATGTGTACTTTTATTGTTTTTTTTTTTATTATTTTCAAAAAATGAATTTATTGGGGAATATTTTTTTTTTTTTTTTACTAATTTATTTGGCGATTTTTTTAAATTTATTTTTACATTTTTTTTAAATTTTTTTTTACTTTATTACATAGTCCCAGGTGGGACATCACTGTCCTGTGACAGATCGCTGATCTGTCACATCACAGATCACTGTGACAGATCAGCAATCTGTCACAGGCATTGAAGCAGACTTCCTCTTGCCTGCGCTTTGCAGGCACTGAGGAAGCCAGCTTCCTCAGGTCCCCGTCGCCATCTTGGATTCGGGGGCCTGGAGGATAGGAGCCCCCCGCAGCAGCGCTGCACATTGCGCTGCCGTGGGGGGCTCAGGGAAGCACGGAGGGAGCCCCCTCCCTGCCGATGCTTCCCTTTAACTCCCGGTACACCGCGATCATGTTTGATCGCGGTGTGCAAGGGGTTAACGTGTCGGGGGCGGTCCGTGACCGCCCCTGACACATAGTGCCGGGTGTCAGCTGTGATAATCAGCTGACACCCGGCCGCGATCAGCTGCGCTCACCACGTGGGCGCCGCTGATCGCGGTAGACGTACTATCCCGTCCACGGTCATACGGGCCCGGGTACCGTGGACGGGATAGTACGTCGGATGTCAGGAAGGGGTTAATGATGCCCCTCAATTATATAAGCAAGCTCACTAACCCATTGTTTTTTTTAAACCAGTTATTTTTATTTAGGTTTCAAAAGATTTTAGTGGATATCAATATACATGTAACAATTCACATATCTTGTAATAATACAATCAAAGCCATCCCCCCCTACTAACCCATTGTTAAAGCGTACATCTACTTTATACCAGGGCTGTGGAGTCGGAGTCGTAGCTCATTTTGGTGGAGTCGGTATAAAATGGACCGACTCCTAAAATATATAATAAATTGGGTACAGTAGTTCAATGCAGAATGTGAATATTTTTTCATAGGAATTTGGGAAAGTTATGAAATGCCCTATAAATGACTGTTCTATTCCTGATCTAAGGCTACATTCACACAGCGTTTTCCTGCGTTTTTTGAGGATACGTTTTTCAGTTGCAAAAGCAGATCAGTGGAAATCTGTGCTTTGGTCTGATGAGTCCAAATTTGAGATCTTTGGTTACAACCACCGTGTCTTTGTGCGACACAGAAAAGGTGAACGGATGGACTCTACATGCCTGGTTCCCACCGTGAAGCATGGAGGAGGAGGTGTGATGGTGTGGGGGTGCTTTGCTGGTGACACTGTTGGTGATTTATTCAAAATTGAAGGCATAGTAAACCAGCATGGCTACCACAGCATCTTGCAGCGGCATGCTATTCCATCCGGTTTGTGTTTAGTTGGACCATCATTTATTTTTCAACAGGACAATGACCCCAAACACACCTCCAGGCTGTGTAAGGGCTATTTCACCAAGAAGGAGAGTGATGAGGTGCTACGTCAGATGACCTGGCCTCCAGTCACCAGACCTGAACCCAATCGAGATGGTTTGGGGTGAGCTGGACTGCAGAGTGAAGGCAAAAAGGCCAACAAGTGCTAAGCATCTCTGGGAACTCCTTCAAGACTGTTGGAAGAACATTTCCAGTGACTACCTCTTGAAGCTCATCAAGTGAATGCCAAGATTGTGCAAAGCAGAAATCAAAGCAAAAGGTGGCTAGAACCTAGAATATAAGACATATTTTCAGTTTCACACTTTTTTTGTTAATTATATAATTCCACATGTGTCAATTCATAGTTTTGATGCCTTCAGAGGGAATTTACAGTTTTCATAGTCATGAAAATAAAGAAAACTCTTTGAATGAGGTGTGTCCAAACTTTGGTCTGTACGTATGTAATCGATATTACATAATGTATTACATATTTACAATTTATTACAGTTTTGTGTTCTAAAGTTGTATTCCAATAAATAGATATTATGTGCTATCTAAATATATTGATTATTGCATCATAGAAATGATTAAATGTCTGATGTTCACATTGTAGTACAATAAATTTTTCACTTAAATATAAGCAATATATGTGGGAGTCGGAGTAAGGGAAATTGATGAGTCGGAGTCGCAGGTTTGGCTAACCGACTCCACAGCCCTACTTTATACAGTGCAGTCCTCTGCGGTATAATTGTTTCTAAATCAAGATCTTTGCTGTTCCTGCACCCTCAGAACAGGCCATGTCCTGCTGCTTGCTGCTCATAGCTAGTCTTCGGTGCAGAAGCAAGTACTGTAATATGCCATGACGCTTGCTCCCATACTGCAATAGAGAAGTTAGCGCAAATTTTTGTGCAACTTCTTTCATAAGCAATTATTCTTTCTGGTGAAATAAAGTTTACTTTTACCTTTTCTAGAAAAATAAATGTTTGGGACCTGTAAGCTGCCTTGGATCCACGAGCACTTGCCAGCACATTATATTTGCGTACTTTGGTGGCAAGTATAAATGACCAAGTAATTTTCCAGATTAACCCATTTAACCATTAATATGTATAAATATATGTATGGTCAGTACAAAGGACTAGTGCATGACTTATTGCATCCAAAGATCATACTAAGGACCAGAGCACTAATTACATATGGAAGAATGGCGATTTCAACAGCTGAATAGGAAAGGGTTCTTTACAGTTAGAGCAGTCAGACTGTGGAATGCCGACCACAAGAGGTAGTATTAGCAGACACTACATCAGCTTTTCAAAAAAGGGCTGGATGATTTCCTCAGTACACAACATAGTGGGTTATAGATAATTTAGTGACAATGTACAATTAGTGGTGAAAGATTGAACATGATGGTTCAAGGTCTATTTTCAACCTATGTAACATCTGTAATAACAAAGCAGCAGTATTTAACAGTTTATACTGTTACAATTTCTTTTTCAGGTGAGAGTATCCCTTTATCCATAGGATAGTAGATATCTTGTTGATCACAGGGTCATATTTGTGGCACCTCTAGAAATACAAGCAGTGGACCAACAAGAATAGGGCGAAACAGATCCATCCTGAATGGAGCGGAATGGTGCATGCTTTGCCTGTGCTCCCTTGTTTATGGGACTACCATAAATAGCCAAGCACCTTACACTTCTGCTTCATTCAGGACAGCGCCTCTTTCTTGGGGTCCCAGAGCCCTAAACTTCGGAGAGCCAAGGAGAACCCCCAATCAACATTTAATATGAACTAGACTTTTAGGAAATAAGACTGTCAGGAAAAGCGCTCTTTTACCAAGGTCTGAAAAACAATTGTAGAATGCCTTCAACTGGTACCATGAATGATTTTCTCTGCATTTACCCAAATATCCTAAGATAAGCACAAATCCTAATGCAATTATCTAGTACCAATCTATATTCTGATTTGTCGTGACAACTATATGGCTTATTAGATTAGTTACTGGAAAACTGGACTCAAAACTAGTTTGCAAGCACCGACCAGAACATTCACACCCATTTGACGTTTTCTGAAAATCAGCAGAACATTTAAGAGATAGGGTGTCACTCAATATGCAAATATAGTTTTAAATATTAATCTGTACACTTCAATGGCCAGATACTCTTTATACACCAATACCCACCGTTGGCTGGACAGTTGGTCTCAGGGATGCAAGAACAATCTTCAACTGTTTTCCTTCGTAGTTCATTCCTTCTGCCTCAACAATGTGTAGTTCATCTTTAGCACCGGCACCTAAGCTAACCTGAAAAGCAAATCAAAGCATATGTAGATTATATTAGGTATAACAAGGCTGTACACAGTGATTTGGACACATTACACTTATGAATTGGGACTGTATACATTATATGTATTCTTGACAGAGGCATCTGTCACTCATTTTTAAATGGATGGAAACAAACTGGTTGTACCAAGTTTGGAATTTATCTCACGTTATCCATAGGTTAGGGAATGACGTCTTGATCAATGGGGGGTCCAACTGCTGAAACCTCCATCAATGCAGAAAACTGAGGCTCTGCAAAAGCACTGTGTGAACGGAGTGATGATTGATCATGCACACTGCTAATGAAGAGCAGCTGAACATTGCACTTGCCCATCTTTACCAGGTGTATTAAGAATGAATGGAGTAGAGGTGTGCATGATCAATCACCACGGTTCTTCATGAACATATATTTAATCTAACCTCTTGCTGGCCGATGACTGTCCGTGCATCTTTCCCTGCACTTGCTGGCTGATTACCCATCAAGTGCTTGTCAATCACTGACACCAGCACTTAAAACACGCAGACAGAAAAAGAGTGATGCAGCCCATTGGCATGTCTGTCACGTGATCAGGGGGTGCTAATGAGTTGTCATCTCAAGTGGGGGTCTGCTGAAGAACCCCATACCTGTCATCACAATATTTCTGTGAATGTCAGCTCGTGGCCAGCATTCATAGATTGTGATCGAAATGTATCTATGTGGTGCCTCCAGCAGCCATTTTCTTAAAGCGCACTGCCAGGATAACCTCCTAGCAGTAGCCATTTTCTTAAAACCCACTGCCAGGATACCCCTGGCTTTTTGAAGCAGCGACCCTGACTTGAGACCAGGCTCCACCACCGCCATCCCCCCAGTAAGCTAAATTTAGACTAAGGCCTGTTTCATATTTCAGTTTTTTGACGTAAGGCTACTTTCACACTAGCGTCGTGCACTGCACGTCGCAATGCGTCGTTTTGGAGAAAAAACGCATCCTGCAAAGTTGACCGCAGGATGCGTTTTTTCTCCATAGACTAACATTAGCGACGCATTGCAACGTTTGGGCACACGTCGCGCGACGGACGCGCAGTGTTTTGGCGGCCGCGACGCACAAAAAACGTTACATGTAACATTTTTTGTACGTCGTCTCCGCCATTTTCGACCGCGCATGCGCGGCCGAAACTCTGACCCCTCCTCCCCGGACATTACAATGGGGCAGCGGATGCAATGAAAAACTGCATCCACTGCCCCCCGTTGTGCGGCGCTTCCACACTATGCGTCGGTGCGCTGCAACCGAGGGGGAGAGAGAGAGAGAGAGAGAGAGAGAGAGAGAGAGGGGGGAGAGAGAGAGAGGGGGGAGAGAGAGAGAGGGGGGAGAGAGAGAGAGGGGGAGAGAGAGAGAGGGGGAGAGAGAGAGAGGGGGAGAGAGAGAGAGGGGGAGAGAGAGAGGGGGAGAGAGAGAGGGGGAGAGAGAGAGGGGGAGAGAGAGAGAGGGGAGAGAGAGAGAGGGGGAGAGAGAGAGAGGGGGAGAGAGAGAGGGGGAGAGAGAGAGGGGGAGAGAGAGAGGGGGAGAGAGAGAGGGGGAGAGAGAGAGGGGGAGAGAGAGAGGGGGAGAGAGAGAGGGGGAGAGAGAGAGGGGGAGAGAGAGAGGGGGAGAGAGAGAGGGGGAGAGAGAGAGGGGGAGAGAGAGAGGGGGAGAGAGAGAGGGGGAGAGAGAGAGGGGGAGAGAGAGAGGGGGAGAGAGAGAGGGGGAGAGAGAGAGGGGGAGAGAGAGAGGGGGAGAGAGAGAGGGGGAGAGAGAGAGGGGGAGAGAGAGAGGGGGAGAGAGAGAGGGGGAGAGAGAGAGGGGGAGAGAGAGAGGGGGAGAGAGAGAGGGGGAGAGAGAGAGGGGGAGAGAGAGAGGGGGAGAGAGAGAGGGGGAGAGAGAGAGGGGGAGAGAGAGAGGGGGAGAGAGAGAGGGGGAGAGAGAGAGGGGGAGAGAGAGAGGGGGAGAGAGAGAGGGGGGGAGAGAGAGGGGGGGAGAGAGAGGGGGGGAGAGAGAGGGGGGGAGAGAGAGGGGGGGAGAGAGAGGGGGAGAGAGAGGGGGAGAGAGAGGGGGAGAGAGAGGGGGAGAGAGAGGGGGAGAGAGAGGGGGAGAGAGAGGGGGAGAGAGAGGGGGAGAGAGAGGGGGAGAGAGAGGGGGAGAGAGAGGGGGAGAGAGAGGGGGAGAGAGAGGGGGAGAGAGAGGGGGAGAGAGAGGGGGAGAGAGAGGGGGAGAGAGAGGGGGAGAGAGAGGGGGAGAGAGAGGGGGAGAGAGAGGGGGAGAGAGAGGGGGAGAGAGAGGGGGAGAGAGAGGGGGAGAGAGAGGGGGAGAGAGAGGGGGAGAGAGAGGGGGAGAGAGAGGGGGAGAGAGAGGGGGAGAGAGAGGGGGAGAGAGAGGGGGAGAGAGAGGGGGAGAGAGAGGGGGAGAGAGAGGGGGAGAGAGAGGGGGAGAGAGAGGGGGAGAGAGAGGGGGAGAGAGAGGGGGAGAGAGAGGGGGAGAGAGAGGGGGAGAGAGAGGGGGAGAGAGAGGGGGAGAGAGAGGGGGAGAGAGAGAGGGGGAGAGAGAGAGGGGGAGAGAGAGAGGGGGAGAGAGAGAGGGGGAGAGAGGGGGAGAGAGAGAGGGGGAGAGAGGGGGAGAGAGAGAGGGGGAGAGAGGGGGAGAGAGAGGGGGAGAGAGAGGGGGAGAGAGAGGGGGAGAGAGAGGGGGAGAGAGAGGGGGAGAGAGAGGGGGAGAGAGAGGGGGAGAGAGAGGGGGAGAGAGAGGGGGAGAGAGAGGGGGAGAGAGAGAGGGGGAGAGAGAGAGGGGGAGAGAGAGAGGGGGAGAGAGAGAGGGGGAGAGAGAGAGTAGTAAAGTATTTTCATTATACTTTAAAAGGGCTCTTATCTTTCGCTAGCTACGCTTTTTTTATAAACTCTTTATTTAAGAATGTTGTTACAGAGATATCAGAATACAAATCAGTATGATCAACATTCAAAATTTTTTAATGAAGGGATTCAGGAAGAGAATGGGGAAAGAGTGGGGAAGGGAAACGGATTCAGGTAAAGTTGGGAAAGAATGGAAGGGTGGGGATGGTAGTCCCACTGGATGAAAGCCTCTCTTTAGATTCACAGTTGAAGAAAACTAAGTATATATATATTTATATAAAGCATAAATAGTACATTGCATTAAAATTCTTTTCTTTAGAGCTTAATATTGTTTTGATAAATAAACTATTGGGGCCATCTTCCATTTAGGCTATGTTCACATGTGGCGGTTTTTTCGCATTTTCGCGGCGGTTTTAATCGCTCAATTTTGCAGCGAAAAATAAGCATGCCATGCATTCCTATGGGATTCCACAATGCTGTGCTAATGCTGCCGTTTTTACCGCGGCGGAATCACATAGGAATGCATTGTTCTGCTTACTTTCCGCATGTGGCTGTGCACACCATGCGAAAAGTAAGCAGAACATTTGCGAATGGTACCCACGGTCCGGAGTAGAGGAGACTGTCCTCCGGGCTCCGGGTACCATATCCCTGTAAAAAAATAGAATTTAAAATAAAAAAATATTGTTATTCTCACCTTCCGACGTCCCACGCAGCCTTCTCGCCTCTCTCCACACTCCCGGTCCCAGTAAGCCTTTGCGAGCGATGACGTACGTTCTCGCGAAGTCTCGCGGTCATTTGCACGACGTCATCGCGAATGACCGTGAGACGTCGCGATCCCGCGAGAACAGACGTCATCGCGGTAATTCTCGCAAAGGATTACTGGGACCGGGAGTGTGGAGAGTCGGGAAGGCTGCGCGGGACGCCGGAAGGTGAGAATAACAATTTTTTTTTTTTTATTATTTACATCCTATCTTTTACTATTGATGCCGCATAGGCAGCCTCAATAGTAAAAAGTTGGTCACACTCAAACACTGTTTGACGAGTGTGACCAACCTGTCAATCAGTTCTCCAAGCGATGCTACAGATCGCTTGGAAAACGCTAGCAATTCTGCAAGCTAATGACGCTTGGAAAATGCTAGTTTTTCCGTGGGAAAAACGCGGGAATTTAAAATGTGATTTTCCTGCGGAATTCTCGCGGTAATTTCCGCTACGTGTGAACGTAGCCTTAAATTGTCTTGTTTGTGGTGAGCCATTTGAATTTTTTCAAGGGAGTATAAATTGTTAGCTTTTTTTAACTACTTCCGTTTTGATGATTGAGTATCCCTCCATGAACTAAAATTATCGTCTCCCACCCTGAAGCAAAGAGTCCGTGACCTTCGTTTCAGGGGCTGGGCTAGTTCCTCTTCTATTGAGCATGTGTGGGTTGCTCACTCAGACTGATGTGAAGTAGATACTTGTCACTGTACGATGTGCACAATGACCATGCGCTCTCTCGCTGGCACTGTCATTGCATGTTGTAAGAGTATTAGCCAGCATACTAAGACAAGTGCCGCCCCCAGAAATTACAACCTGTGGGGGCAGGGCTTGTGTCTACATGCCAGGTATTAGTCTTACAATGGTACTACTCACTCTGTTGCCTGCTACTTTTTTTTCCTGATCAGAGACAGCAATAGCACTGTCATTGTGCATATTATCCAGCTGACAAAATATGAGCATCCACTGGAATTGATAACAGACATGCTCAGAAGATCAGGGACTAGCCCAGCCCCTGAAACAAAGATCAATAATGACAATTTGTTTCAGGGTGAGGAAGAGGGTGCAGTAGCGACGGCAGTCTCTGTCCCCAGACGACGCTTCATTTTAGTATCTTCGCATGCAGAGATTCTCAAAAAAGTCATCAAAAGTAAAAAAAAAACAAAAAAAAAAAACATGGTGTAGTTCAGGAAGGATAGGGACACAAATTATATTACATTAAAAAATAGATTAGATTATGGCATTACATTAAACCTGCCATCAGGATTTTGCCAAGTAAACTACATGTATTGTCAAGTTGGTGCAGTTACACGGATTAAAACGTTACCTGGGTTGAAGGAATCCGTCTTGTGGTTGTTTAATCTTTGCCGTTATCAGTTAATGAGTTTCTCTTGCTTTGGGGAGTCCTGTGGGCAGGGCATTATTTGGTGCTTGCACAGATTAAGAGCATCGCTTGCAGATACATTCATTTGTTTGACCAAAAAATGTGGCTCCAGTGAAAGAGTATGCACAGTATTTAAAATGGGTGTGGCAGATCACAAGGTTAAGTGGACCTGTCACTTAAGCCCACAAGGATAACAATGAGCCAAAGCACCAAAAAAACGACCAGCCCACAGACTACCCCAAAGCGAGAGAATCTCTAATTGTAAACAAAAATTAAACCACCATAAGATGGATTTCAGCAACCAAGGTATAATTTTAATCAGTGTTACAGCACCAACCTGACACTGTCTGTAGGTTACTCGGCAAAGTCCCGATGATAGGTTTGCTTTAAATAGAGATTTTCTTTCTAAAAGCCCAATTGTGTTTCGGCCCATCCTTTAATAAACCGTTATAAGTAGCAAAACAGTCAGGATTAAGGGTAAAAACATGCATGTGATCAAAAACTAAACGGATCTATTTATACCACAAACAAGTTTTTTATTTTGTTAATGTTCATATTTTTTGAAGATTAATTGCCAGCAAATAACTGCATTCAACAACCAAGCCAATTTGCAGAAACGCTACTCATCAGCTGTCCATATAGTACCTGCATCTAAAAGTCTATCTGATGTTGATTTACTTTAGTGAATCAAACATTTTACACCACTACATACTAATCCATTCACATACATGCACTGTCTATAGTTTTATTACATTACAAATTTAAAAACTAAAAATGGCTAAGGCTGGTTTCACATTAGCGCTTTTTCAGCGCGCGCACGGCCGGGGGTAGCTCCGCCCCCGAGCCAGCTCTCTGCCCGGCGTGCCCGCCCCTTGCTTGTAGCGCCGCCTCCTAGCGCACAGCGGCGCCTGCGATCGGCGCACCCTATCTTTAGCATAGGGTGCGCAGATCGTGCGCTAGTTGCACTTTGACCTGCGCTGCGCACTTTTGACGGTGCGCTGTGCGCGCCAAAATCCGAAAAGTTTGATTTTGGCGCGCACGGCGCACCGTCAAAAGTGCGCAGCGCAGGTCAAAGCGCAACTAGCGCACGGCCTGCGCACCCTATGCTAAAGATAGGGTGCGCCGATCGCAGGCGCCGCTGTGCGCTAGGAGGCGGCGCTACAAGCAAGGGGCGGGCACGCCGGGCAGAGAGCCGGCTCGGGGGCGGAGCTACCCCCGGCCGTGCGCGCGCTGAAAAAGCGCTAATGTGAAACCAGCCTTAGAGGCAATCATCCCATACTTACCGTTCTCAATGACAACTGATGCTCACTTTCGTTGTCATCCACTTTAAATGAATACTCCTTTTTGTCTGCCTTGAGTTCACACCCTACAAAGCAAAGAAGTTGGTGAAACGGCATTGTACTCCAAAGTAGAACACAGCCAGCATTTACCTCTAATTGCAGCAATCAGCTATTATAATAACACTAAGGGAATGTGTCTTCACACAATTGTTGTTTAACAATTGACAAAATGTAAGGTATCAGAGGTGGTATCTGGGACTTTGTGAAAAACAGAAAATGTGCCTAAGCACCAAGAGGCAGGAAGTTGCTACTTACTTGCCTGTTGTGCCTGATGCCATTCGTCACCGGCACAGTGGTTACAGTCCACTCTTGCCGGTGATTCAGAGAGTACAATTGAAGCCCTGATGGCAGGGTCAGGGCAACGCTAGCGGCATGATCAGGTCATGAGATCAAGCTGCAGGAGCATATACAATGACAGTGGCAAGTTTATTGTAATCTGGGTGAGTGGGGGTGGGGCAGAGGGGTAATAGGATTTGAGGAACAAAGAAGGGATGGGTGCAGACAATATGGGGAGGGGGAGAAATTTAAAACATTGAGGAGCAAGGGGTTAGATGGGGCATGCATGAGGAAACCATATGGTATGTCGAGTGGAGGGATTGGTGCAGACAGTATAAGGAGCAAGCAGGGAATTTATGCAGACACAAAGGGGAGGGAGTGGATGGATGCAGACAGTATGAGGAGCCAGGAGAAGAATGTATGCAAACAGTATAAGGAGTGAGGGTGATGGGTTTGGTGCAGAAAGTATGAAGAGTCAGGGGATGTGTGAGTAGGCAGCATGGAGACAGGGGCTAAATATTTGAGGAGACAGTATGTGGAGGGAGAGGGAAATGTGCGAGGAAACCATATAGAGGCAGAAAAGTGTGAGTGGGCACAGAATAGAGACCGAGTAGCATGAAGGACAGTGTACACTTTGTGCAGAATTATTAGGCAAGTTGTATTTGAGATGATTCTTTTTATTATTGAACAACAACTGTTCTCAATCAATCTAAAAGACTCAAATATCAAAGCTTAATATTTCTGGAAGTTGGAGTGGGATTTTTTTTTTTAGATTTGGCTATCTTAGGAGGATATCTGTTTGTGCAGGTAACTATAAGGCTATGTGCACACGTAGCGTTTTAAAACGCTTACTAAAAACCAGACTCCTTCCCAGAAATCGCGCGTTTTTTTCCGCGCGATTTCACTGCGATTTTACCGCGATTATGATCGCGATTTTCGCGTGCGATATTCAAGCACTTTCCAAGCGATTTGAAGCATCGCTTGGAAAGTGATTGACAGGTTGGTCACACTCGTCAAACATAGTGTTTGACAAGTGTGACCAGGTTTTTACTATTGAGGCCGCCTATGCGGCATCAATAGTAAAAGATAGGATGTTAAAATGCTAAAAAAAAAAAAAAAAAAAAAAAAATCGGGGTATATTTACCTTCCGGCGTCCCGCGCTGCATTCCCGGGCCTCAGCGTTCCCAGTAATGCCTTGCGAGACCTGTGATGAGGTAGTCTCGCGTTGCTATAGCGATCTCGCGAGACCGCTAGAGTCACGCGAGACTACGTCATCACAGGACCTTGCCGCAAGGCATTACTGGGAACGCTTAGGTCGGGAATGCATCGCGGGGCGCCGGAAGGTAAATATACCCCGATTTTTTATTCTTTATTTACAGGGGTATGGTACCCAGGGCCTGGAGGACAGTCTCCTCTCCTCCACACCGTGGGTACCAACCGCACATGAGACGCTTAACTTCCCGCATGGTGGGCATAGCCACATGCGGGAAGTAAGCGATTCTCATGCATTCCTATGGGTGCGGAATCGCGGCAATTCTTTGTGATTCCGCATAAAGAATGAGCATGCTGCGATTTTTTCCGCGATGCGATTCCGCCGCGGAAAAAAGCGCAGCATTAGCACAGCATGTGCGGAATGCCATAGGAGTGCATGGGGGGCGTTCTGTACACGATTTTTAAGCGTTTTCGCGCCGAAAATCGTGGCAAAAACGCTAAAAAATCGCTACGTGTGCACACAGCCTTACTGTGCAGATTAGGCAACTTAATAAAAACCAAATATATACCCATATCACTTGTTTATTTTCACCAGGTAAACGAATATAACAAAATTTAGAAATAAACATTTCTGACATTCAAAAACAAAAACAAAAAAAAATCAGTGACCAATACAGCCACCTTTCTTTACAATGACACGCAAAAAAAAAAAAAAAGCAAAAAACACAAATATCCTGAACTAAAAGCAAAAAATATACTGCAAATAATGCATAAAAGTAATAATAATAATAATAATAATAAGGGTATTTAGTAAACATAATTTTGATCAAAATAATGAACAAGCCATCCCGCCACGTCACGGCAACCCTTGTGGGACACGCAAAAGCCTTCCATCCATAGACTGTCAGTTGCTTGATCTGTTTACGATCAACATTGCGTTCTGCAGCCACTACAGCCTCCCAGACACTGTTCCCAGAGGTGCACTGTTTTCCCTCCCTGTAGATCTCACATTTGAGGGACCACAGGTTCTCTATGGGGTTCAGATCAGGTGAACAAGGGGGCCATGTCATTTTTTCTTCTTTTAGACCTTTACTGGGCAGCCACGCTGTGGAGTATTTGGATGCATGTGATTGAGCATTGTCCTGCATGAAAATCATGTTTTTCTTGAACGATACCGACTTCTTCCTGTACCACTGCTTGAAGAAGGTGTCTTCCAGAAACTGGCAGTAGGTCTGGGAGTTGAGCTTCACTCCATCCTCCACCCGAAAAGGTCCCACAAGTTCATCTTTGATGATACCAGCCCATACCAGTACCCCACCTCCACCTTGCTGGTGTCTGAGTTGGAGTGGAGCTCGGGCCCATCCATCTGGCCCATCAAGAGTCGCTCTCATTTCATCAGTCCATAAAACCTTAGAAAAATCAGTCTTAAGATATTTCTTGGCCCAGTCTTGACATTTTATCTTATGTTTCTTGTTCAAAGGTGGTCGTTTTTCAGCCTTCCTTACCTTGGCCATGTCCCCGAGTATGGCACACCTTGTGCTTTTTGATACTCCAGTACCGTTGC
Organism: Dendrobates tinctorius; assembly: GCF_039654945.1. Lineage (NCBI taxonomy): Eukaryota > Metazoa > Chordata > Amphibia > Anura > Dendrobatidae > Dendrobates > Dendrobates tinctorius. The sequence goes on from NW_027361704.1 coordinate 21,292,306, forward strand.
AGCTCTGAAATATGGCAAAACTGGTGGCAAATGGCATCTTGGCAGCTTCACGCTTGATTTTCCACAATTCACAGGCAGTTATTTTGCGCTTTTATCAACACGCTTCTTGCGACCCTGTTGGATTTTTGCCATGAAACGCTTGATTGTTCAGTGATCACTCTTCAAAAGTTTGGCAATTTCAAGACTGCTGCATCCCTCTGCAAGACATCTCACAATTTTTGACTTTTCAGAGTCCTTCAAATCTCTTCTGACCCATTTTGCCACAGGAAAGGAAGTTGCCTAATAATTAAACACACCTTATATAGGGTGTTGATGTCATTAGACCACGGCCCTCATTAGAGATGCAAATCACCTGATTTACATAATTGGCAGTTGGCTTTCAAGCCTATACAGCTTGGAGTAGGACAACATGTATAAAAAGGATGATGTGATCAAAATACTTATTTGCCTAATAATTCTGCACAGTGTAAGGACACAGCCAGGAAGGGGACAGCATACCAAGAAGGGAGAACATGTGATGAGGCAGCATAGTATAGAGACTGGGTCCTATAGGTGAGTGGGTTACACTGAAAAGGGGGCCTAGTATGGAAAGGAGGGCAGTGTGGAGGGATAGCGTGGGGGGTCATTTTGTGCAGGGGATAGAGTGAGGGCCAATTATTCGGGGGCTCAAGTAGGGAAAATATTTTTATTTAGGAGCATAATGACACTGCTATTTTCAAGGGCATCATGTGGGTATGTGCTGCAGAAGACCAGAGAAGATGGAAGACTGCAGACTCTAGCTGTGAATGTGAAAATGCATCATGAGTCTGGACAAGATGCAGAACTACTCCAATAATACATCTATAAGGCATAATAAACAAGAGGAAGTGTAGCATGTAAACAAAAACATTTTCATAAGCAATATAGAATCAAAACCAGACAGACCACCAAGATTAAGGGATCCGTAGGAAGGCAGTACAGGGGAAGTTCCCAGGGGGACTCCAGGTAATCAATAGTCCACTCATGTATTGACTAATTTACAATTTGAATTGTTAGTAGGGGGGCCCTACCTTCTCCCCTCAGCGTGTGACAACGCACCAGCGATCCTTACCAGGTGGTATCATTGTCGGGATCGCTGGTACGTTGAAGAGATCTGCCTGTTTGACATCTTACTAGCAATCATTTAGCGACGCACCAGCGATCCCTACCAGGTCGTATCGTTGTCTGGATCGCTGGTGCGTCGCTATGTGAAACGGGACCCTAACTTTCCATTATTTCACAGCTCTGAAAGATTTACAAACTCATCCTAAGGAAATTACACAACAAAAATCTGCATGCACAGGATCTCCAGAGATGAGAGGGAAGGCTCTACAAAATCTGGAGGAACTACTTGGGAAACAAGCAACTGAACCTCAAGGTAAGTTCCCAACATGTGCCATGCTGAAGTCTTCGAGCTCCCCCCCCCCCCCCCCCCCCATCTTTAAGCCAAGCCATTGAGATATTTGTCAAACTAGTGGCTGACTATCAAAAAGCCCTCACCCAGACAAAGATACGACAATCTCACATTGCAACAAAAGAATGCAATTACACTACAGTCTAAGGATGCTGTCTACAAGGCAGCAGACAAGTGGGGGGGAAATCATTGTGTGGCCGAATGACAAATACAAGCAGAAGGCTTTCCACCAGTTAAAAGATTCTAACACATACTAAACTATCATACAACCCAGTAGCCTCATTCTCAACTCAATTCCAGGGGATCCTCATAAGAGCTTTCGAGGAGGGAACCAAAGCTAAAAAGTGTATGATGGATTAACTGTAAGATATCCAAAGACCCTCGCCTTTTATCTTTTGCCCAATGTCCACAAGGATGCAGTCAGCCCTCCGATTGTGTCCGGATTAGAGCCCCCGTCACACACAGTGATCTCACTAGCGAGATCGCTGCTGAGTCAAATTTTGTGACGCAACAGCGATCTCACCATCAAGATCGCTGTGTGAGACATTATCAGAGACCGGCCCCCCCTGCCAAGTGTATCGCTGATCGTGCTCGAATACCCTGGACTTTTTTTGGATCGTTGGTCTCCCGCTGGCCAGCACGCATCGCTGCGTGTGGCAGGCGAGAGAGCAGCAATCAGCGAGCTCCCAGCTTGTATCCAAGGTAAACAGCGGGTTTCTAAGCGCCATGCAGTGTTTAGAAACCCTCTGTACCTTGGATACCAGCATGCTGGTGCAGGGAGCTGGTAACCAAGGTAAACAGTGGGTTTCTAAGAGCCACACGGCACTTAGACACCCAATGTTTACCTTGGTTAACTGCTCCCTGCACCAGCGCGCTGGTATCTAAGGTACACAGCGACACGAGCGCTCGTCATCGCTGGTGAAGCTGCCTGTTTGGCAGTTCACCAGCGATCATATAGTGACACCAGCGATCCTGACAAGTTCATATCCTTGTCGGGATCGCCGGTGAGTCGCTACGTGTGACGGGGCCTTAGGAGGTCTAAGATACCCCCCCCTCTTATTTTTTTTTTTTTAACTTTACAGACTTTCAAATAAAACCTCTAGTAGAGACCTTACTATCCTATGCTAGAGACAACGGATGTCCTCACCAGGGTTGACAGCATTTTTGTGGAAGAGGGCACCTTACTTGTTACAGCTGACATCAAGACACTATACACATGCATCAACCATGCTCATGGGTTAAATGCTGCCCGACTCTTCTTGAGGGTCTCCGAAATGTACGGCCCTATGTGAGCTCATTCTCACACTGCTGCACTTTGTCCTCACTCAACTTTGTATTAAAAAATTATTTTTATTTGCAGAAGGGCACAGTCATGGGTACCTGTCTGAACGCCCTCATATGCAAAGCTCTTCCTCGGCTCATAGGAGAAATACTAGTTTGGCGATGAGGATGTGGGGGTTGCCGACCATGTGCTGTGCAGGCTAAGATATATTCACATTTTGATTTTGTGACGGGAAAGTTCAGCAGCTTGAGCTGTTTATGGATCAACTTAATATTAACACGCGCATTATCAGGTTGACTAGCACATATAACACCCAAAAAATTTACTTTCTGGACATCACACTGGGGATCGACTACAATCTTTCCATACAGACTGATGTCCACAGGAAGCCTACCTCAGTCAATGCCCACATGCACCTACATGCAGACTCAGCTCACAATCCAGCCACCACTGGATCCATCCCCGTTGGACAGTTCCTAAGAATGAGACGGATCTGTTCCTCGAATGATATATTCCAGAATCAGGCCAGTGATTTAGAAAGGAGGTTAGCTCAACGAGACTATAGCCAGATATGCATCAAGCATCGCTACAACAGGGCACGTCACATGCCTCGGAATAACCTCCTGTACAAAAGAAACCTGTAGGGACGACCAATGATAAAATCCGCTTTATATCGACTTACCACCATGAATGGACAAGTATGCGTGACAGTCGCTAAACATTGGGCAATTCTGTAGACAGAGCCCTCCTTGGACCCTTCCCCCTTAATTACCTCTAGGGGATCGAAAAATCTAAGTGATCTCCTAGTTAGAAGCCATTATGTTGCAGACAAATCCCATCCCTTTGGTTCAAGAGGACCAACCTTGGGATGTTTCACTTGTGGCCAAGACAGTGGCTGATCCATTTGCACTTAAAACCATTCCCCAGCACTTCAAGGCCCATCAAGACTGATCCAAGATCATTCATAGTCAGGGGCATTGCACATAATGGTTTTACAGGGGAAACAGTTAAAAACTGTTGGCCCAGGGTGAAACCAAGTGGATTCTCACTTTAGGAATGTTGACCCCAGATGGCTTAAATGAGCATCAGCTTCTTATTTTTATAAACTAGCATGCTCCCCTTGTCTGCCTTGTAACTTCCCTCATCCCTCTATCCAAGGCTTCTTGGTTTTTATTTTGGATGTAAATTTATACATTTGTTTTAAGTGTTATCTTTACAGTCTGCTGTTACTTCCGATTTCATGATCGACCTCTGCGATTCCCATCTTATTGAGCACTTTTACCGTTAGCCCAGATTTGACTACATTCTCCTGGTCCCAGACTAATAATATTACACCAATGTTTGTTGCACTTGTTTAAGCACCATTTTGCACTTTCCATGCACCATGTGGCTTTATATTTGTAGATATTTATTTACATGTTGTGATCTACCTTTAACTGAGGCATTGGCTTTGGGATCTTATGCCTTCAGTTGCAGTGCACAGGAGCACAGCGTCCCATTCTATTCCATGCCTGCTGCGCTTGACCAGGAGCTACAAAATACTGAGCTCCCGCAGCTGGACTTGGCAGCCGAGGTATGCTCACTGTACGTGACACACGTACCAATATAGAGTTGTCAATGGCTGCCTGCAGCTCACGTGACCCAGCAGTAGAGAAATAAGAAGGCCCAGCTTGGTCGCCTTCGGATATTCCCCTTGAAAAAGTGACATACAATACACGACACATTGGGGTACGCCTTTCAGCCTCGTTCAGGCAGACACATTTGGGTACACTTTTCAGCCTCGTTCAGGCCGACACACGGGGTACGCCTTTCAGCCTCATTCCAGCCAGAGTCTCCATTTGGGCAAGATGCACTTTCCCATAAGTTCGCACTTATCAGCATTACCATTTAGTTAGATACTAACACTGATCGCAGACACATGTGAACCTGTTTTTAATGTGGCTTCACACTAGCGTTTTGAGGTGCAGCGGACGCTTGCTGTGAAGCTCCTCCCCCTGCCACGCCTCCTCCAGTCAGCTCCGCCTATGGGCGCATGGCACTACATGCGACCTGCATACTCTACCTTCAGCATTGAGTACGCAGGCATGCTCTTGCTGGTGCATGCGTCCTTTTGACGGTGCGCCGACCTGCGCCAAGCGCATCGTGTTGCATTTTGGTGCGGCCGGCGCACCGTCAAAAGGATGCATGCGGTGGCTAAAGCATACCTGCTGCGCACGGCCTGCATACCCAATGCTAAAGATAGGGTACACAGGTCACATGCAGGGTCATGTGCCCATAGGCGGAGCTGACGTAGGAGGCGTGGCAGGGGATGGCGCTTCACGGCGAGCGTCCGCTGCGCCTCAAAACGCTAGTGTGAAACTAGCCTTACATATTAAAATGTTTTCATGTTTACTCGCTACTCCTCTTCCTCCTGTTTTTTTATGCTTCTTCATGGAGTGAGTTTTTGGCTTTAGTGGCTCATTGCACCCCCAGGTGGTGTTGTGTCCCATATACCCAATGTACCTGGGTTTTGTATTATCTTTAATGCACCTGGTTGTAAGTGTTTTTTGTAATAATGACCAAGTCATTTTTGTTAGGCGCATTAAAGGGGTTGTTAAAGTTTGTCACGAGTCTGCAGTCAGTCTACGTGACTGCAAACTTCTCAACTCGCACTGCACGTTGTCAGAATTCTCTGGTGCTGGCAGTTTGCATACAGTCATGGCCAAAAGTTTAGAGAATGACACAAATATTATATTTTCACATGATCTGCTGCCCTCTGGTTTTTATGTGCTTGCCAGATTTTTTTATCACATACAGAAATATAATTGCAATCATATTATGAGTAACTAAAGGTTATATTGACAGACTTGACAGTTAGAATGAGTTAATGCAGCAAGTCAATATTTGCAGTGTTGACCCTTCTTAGGACCTCAGCAATTCTCCCTGGCATGCTCTCAATCATTTTGTCTGAATTTGAAGGTTTTTGTTTGTCCACCCGTCTCTTTGTGATTGACCACAAGTTCTCAATGGGATTAAGATCTGGGGAGTTTCCAGGCCATGGTCCCAAAATCTCTGTTTTGTTCCCTGAGCCATTTAGTTATCACCTTTGCTTTATGGCAAGGTGCTCCATCATGTTGAAAAAGGCATTGTTGATCGCCAAACTGCTCTTGGACGGTTGGGAGAAGTTGCTCTTGGAGGACATTCTGGTACCATTCTTTATTCATGGCTGTTTTTAGGCAAGACAGAGAGCCCATTCCCTTGGCTGAGAAGCAACCCCACACATGAATGGTTTCAGGATGCTTGACAGTTGGCATGAGACAGACTGGTGGTAGCGCTCACCTGGTCTTCTCCGAATAAGCCGTTTTCCAGATGTCCCAAACAATCGAAAAGGGGATTCATCAGAGAAAATTACTTTACCCCAGTCCTCAGCAGTCCACTCCCTGTACCTCTTGCAGAATATCAGTTTGTCCATGATGTTTTTTCTGGAGAGAAGTGGCTTCTTTGCTGCCCTCCTTGAGACCAGGCCTTGCTCCAAGAGTCTCCGCCTCACAGTGCGTGCAGATGCATTCACACCTGCCTGCTGCCATTCCTGAGCAAGCTCTGCACTGCTGGTAGCCCGATCCCGCAGCTGAAACTTTTAAGAGACGGTCCTGGCGCTTGCTGGTCTTTCTTGGGCACCCTGGAGCCTTTTTGGCAACAAGGGAACCTCTCTCCTTGAAGTTCTTGATGATGCGATAGATTGTTGACTGAGGTGCAATCTTTCTAGCTGCGATACTCTTCGCTGTTAGGCCATTTTTGTGCAGTGCAATGATGACTGCACGTGTTTCTTTAGAGATAACCATGGTTAACAGAAGAGAAACAATGATGCCAAGCACCAGCCTCCTTTTAAAGTGTCCAGTGGTGTCATTCTTACTTAATCATGACAGATTGATCTCCAGCCCTGTCCTCATCAACACCCACACCTGTGTTAATGGAGCAATCACTGAAACGATGTTAGCTGGTCCTTTTAAGGCAGGGCTGCAATGATGTTGAAATGTGTTTTGGGGGATAAAGTTAATTTTCTAGGCAAATATTGACTTTGCAAGTAATTGCTGTTAAGCTGAACACTCTTTATAACATTCTGGAGTATATGCAAATTGCCATTAGAAAAAATGAAGCAGTAGATTTTGTAAAAATTAATATTTGTGTCACTCTAATCTTTTGGCCATGACTGTACATACGGTCAGTCCAGTGCCAACTAAACATGCGTGGCCAGACACATCAAGTCAGAATGTGGCCAGAAGTAAACAATTTCTATACTTGTGCTCACATGACCATCCTCTTACCACCGGCAAGGGAGAACAGTGTGCAGTGCATGCGGTGTGAGAAAAGTGACTGCAGACTTTCATCTCAAACTTGGACAAGTCTTTAAATTATAAAATGAAGCCCTGTAGCATGTCTAATCCTAACAGTTTGTAATATCTTCAGTCAGGATTCAGATTTATTTGCAGGTGCCATTAGTCATCACACAGCCACTTCACTCGTACCATTTTCATAATTATTCCAACATGACAACAAGCTTCTCTTCCTGCTTCTCAGTTTTTCACTGAAAAACTGAGTCAGTGTGCATATTGCATATGTGCTAGAGGGGGTGAAAGGGACTGCATTCTTGCCTCGTGTGCCCTTATATATCCCCCAATTATTTGAATTGTTCCACTATTTTCAAATGAGGATGGTCCTGTGGGAGTCATTGCTGGGGCATCTGAGCCCCCTCTCTGATCCTAATCACCATCCTTAGGCTCTGATGTGGATGATGTATATGAAGCTATCCACAGAGCAAATAAATCTTGTGCCTGAGCAGTAGCAGCATTGGTCCACGCAAAAGCACTTTTCCCAGCTTCGCTGCAGGCAGGAGAAAGAACATAACTGTGCATGCGCCGAAAGACGTCATTTTGGCTCCGGCAGCCCCAGGGAAAGTGGGTCTGCTATACTACTGCGTAGGCGCGACATTACTTTGTGCTATATGGCTGATGTAGGACGTCAGAGCTCTAGGACAGCAATTTGGAGCAGCGAGGAGACGCAGAGAGGACGCCCATCGGACTATCTTCAAGTATACAGCGCAGGAGCAATTAACGGTATTTTGTGGGGTATACTGGGGGAGTCAGGAAATATAAACTTGGTAATGCAGCACAGGACCAGATAAAGGCCGTGGCATTCACTGAGTGGCTCAAAAACTGGTGATTCCCTTTAAGGCTATGTGAACACGTTGCGGAATTGACGCAGAAATTTCCGCGGGAAATATGCGAGAAAACCGCATTTTAATTCCCGCCTATTTCCCACAGAAAAACTAGCGATTTGCAAGCATAATCAGCTTGCAGAATGCTAGCGTTTTCCAAGCGATCTGTAGCATCGCTTGGAAAACTGATTGACAGGTCACACTCGTCAAACAGTGTTTGACAAGTGTGACCAACTTTTTACTATTGAGGCTGCCTAGGCAGCATCAGTAGTAAAAAGATCTAATGTTAAATTAAAAAATCGTCATATTTTCACCTTCCGATGTCCCTCATAGCGTCACCAGGCCTCAGCGATGCTCCCAGCAGGTCTCATTCCCAGTGATGCATTGCGCCAAAGACCTTTGATGACGTCACGGTTTCGCGAGACCGCGACGTCAAAGGTCATTGGCGAAATGCATCACTGGAAACAGGACCTGCCGGGGGCATCGCTGAGGCCTGGTGACGCTATGAGGGACATCGGAAGGTGAAAATATGACGATTTTTTTATTTTAATTCTATTTTTTTTTTACAGGGATATGGTACCCAGAACCTGGAGGAGAATCTCCTCCAGACCGTGGGTACCATCCGCAAATGTTCTGCTTACTTTCCGCATGCTGGGCATAGCCACATGCGGAAGGTAAGCGGAACAATGCATTCCTATGTGGGCGGATTTTCCCGCGATTCCGCACAAAGAATGAGCATGCTGCGTATTTTTTCGCGATGCAATTCCGCCACGGAAAAATCCGCAGCATTAGCACAGCATGTGCGGAATGCCATAGGATTGCATGGGATGCTTTTTTTTGCGTTTTTGGGGCAAAATCGCGCATTTAAAATCGCCACAAAAACGCAAAAAAAAGCTACGTGTGAACAGAGCCTAAGGCAGCTCTTGGCAACAAAAATGTTGCAGAAAATTCCACTGCTTTATTGGTGCAGTTCTTCCTGGGCATTCAATGGGTCAAAAACGCACAAAGTAATGACATGCTGAAGACTTCCGTACAGCAAATCCTGAGGGGAAAACTACTGATCATGTGCACAGCACTTCAGGATCCTCATGGACTTTGCTGGCATAAAGGTTCCATAGCATGTTTGGACCAATCGCGAGTGGGAAAAACTTATGAAAAACGCATCGTGTGCACACAGCCTAACAAGGGTTTGTCAGTGGAAAACCCCTCCAAGGGGAACAATTCACTAGATCCATGCTGCCGAAATCAAGGACATTAATCATAATCTGGGTATGAGGTATACTCTGAAACACTGAAGAGCGAGCCGCGGACTATTGGGAGCAGTCTGGCTAGTCTAGTGCGGCCCCCGACTGGCTCCTGCTTCAGTTGGTAGACAGGTTTTTGTCCCCATGAACACAAGACAGACCAATCAAAGCAGAGAGGAGCCGGCAGGGCTGCACCACACTAGTCACATCTCTCCCTATAGCCACCTGCTGAATTTTCATAGCCACAAGTAGCGCTGGAGTGTAGCATGCCAGCTGTGGTCACTGCAGGGCTCTCCTGCACTTGTGATGCCCCCCCCCCACTACAGCCGGCCCTTGTGGTACCCCCCCCACTACAGCCGGCCCTTGTGGTACCCCCCCCCACTACAGCCGGCCCTTGTGGTACCCCCCCCCCACTACAGCCGGCCCTTGTGGTGCCCCCCCCCCCCCACTACAGCCGGCCCTTGTGGTGCCCCCCCCCCCCCACTACAGCCGGCCCTTGTGGTGCCCCCCCCCCCCACTACAGCCGGCCCTTGTGGTGCCCCCCCCCCCACTACAGCCGGCCCTTGTGGTGCCCCCCCCCCCACTACAGCCGGCCCTCGTGGTGCCCCCCCCACTACGGCCAGCCCTCGTGGTGCCCCCCCCCACTACAGCCAGCCCTCGTGGTGCCCCCCCACTACAGCCAGCCCTCGTGGTGCCCCCCCCCCCCACTACAGCCAGCCCTCGTGGTGCCCCCCCCACTACAGCCAGCCCTCGTGGTGCCCCCCCCACTACAGCCAGCCCTTGAGGTGCCCCCCCGCCCAGCCCTTGTGGTGCCCCCCCCCACTACGGCCAGTCCTCGTGGTGCGCCCCCCCCCCCCCACTACAGCCGGCCCTCGTGGTGCCCCCCCCCCCACACTACGGCCAGCCCTTGTGGTGCCCCCCCCCCACTACAGCCAGCCCTTGAGGTGCCACCCCCGCCCAGCCCTTGTGGTGCCCCCCCCCCACTACGGCCAGCCCTTGTGGTGCCCCCCCCCACTACAGCCGGCCCTCCTGGTGCCCCCCACATGTTCCCTTCAGGGCAGCGCCTATAGGAGTCTAGCATTAGACATTGCGGGTGAATAGCATGAGGCCGGTAAGGCCGCGGGTCCGGGTGGGCAGCACACGTGCTATAGGGGGGCCAGCGCTCAGGAGCGGACGCATGGCTACTAACACGTGGTGCACACATGGCGCTTTCTCACGTCAGCGCCTTACCGCGGCCCTCCCCGTACCTGCCTACGGCCGACATGTCAGCACCCCAGGCCATGTGTGTAACCACTACCGCCGGCCATGATTAGTACACAAAGAAGGAGAAGCTACATTGTAGCGGAATACCGAAAAGGAAGTTCTGAGGGCGCAGGGGAGCCATGTTGTCCATATCCATGCTGTCTTCCATCCCTGTACCAGCACCCGCACGCCGACGTGCCACAATGGACGGTGTAATGAGAACAGGCGCGGGGCAGGCGGCGCCTTATATAGAGTCGTGCTCTCGCGATATCCGGCGCTATGGGGGCGCCGTTGTGGAGACTACACAATAAGCTGCGCTCTGATTGGCCGGATCTTTCTCACCGCGGGTCTTGTGTTTCGTGTTGCGTCGTTATGTCGGCCATGTCCGTGGTGCGCAGTGTGTACTGGGGCTGTGTGGCGGTGCGGCTCGTCAGGACCTGGCTGCTGTCATGTGCTCGCCCATTTTCTCCAAAAGCCTGAACCTTTGCTATTTTCCTTCCCCACAGCCATGTGAGCGCCAGGTGCAGCTTTCAGTGACGCCATTCATTTTACCGTTTAACCCCTTAGTGACCGTCAATTTGGTTCTTAATGGCCGGGCCCAATGCAATCCAGACCACTGTCCCTGTGTGAGGTGATCACTCTGGAACGCTTCCATGGATCCCGGTGATTCTGACATGGTTTTCTCGTGACATATTGTACTTCATGTTATGACGCTGAAGTTGGTTTCTTATTCGTCCAGTTTCTTTGGCAATTTTTTCTTTTCTGTTTTTTATAGGTTTAACAACAAAAAATAAGCATCACTATAATAACATCCAATGCAGCGAGGAGCCCTGATGTGAATACAATTAAAAACAGCTGCAAAAACGAAAACTGGCACAAAAATGGGCACCGAAGGGCATTAATGAAAGGGTTAAATGACTTTGGTCCACTGATATCACACTGCAGACATATAGAACAGGGAGCCCCACATCAAACCCAGGTCCCTCCAGCCTGGCCCAACTGGTTTCTGGGCATCAAAGAGTCCAAACAGACCATTTTCACAGATTTGAAGAAGTAACTGATGTTTTTAAGGGGTTAAATGACTGAGCCACAGATTCCACACCACCATTACATACTGTACATAGTGATGCCCCGAATCATACCCAGGTCCCTCCAGCTTGGCCCAAATGGGTTCTGGGCATCAAAGTGGGCTGGCCAGGCTACAGGGACCTGGGTTTGATGCTGACAATCACTATGTGTCATCAGTGACCCAAAGTCATTTAACCCCTTAAAAAACAGTTACTAATTCAAATCTGTGAAAATGGGCTCTTCGCCCATTTTGATGCCAACTCAGATGCCCAGAACCCATTTGAGCCAGGCTGGAGGGACCTGGGTTTGATGCAGGGCATCACTATCTGTGTATTAGTGTGAGATCAGTGGCCCAAAGTCATTTAACCCTTTCATTAACGCCCTTCGGTGCCCAATTTGATGCCCATTTTTGTGCCAGCTTTATAATTTTTGTAGCTGTTTTTAATTGTATTCACATCAGGGCACCTCACTGCATTGTATGTTATTATTGTGATGCTTTTTTGTTGTTAAACCTATAAAAAACAGAAAAGAAAAAATTGCAGAATTAGAAATTGGACGACTAAGAAACCAATTTCAGCATCGTCTTCATGATAGTGGTAACATTTTTTCAATATAACTTGCGTTTATTTATGAAAAAAATGGAAATTTGGCAAAAATGTGAAAATTTTGCAATTTTCAAACTTAATTTTTGTGCCCGTAAATCAGAGAGTCATATCACACAAAATAGTTAATACATCAGCACAATTTTGGAAACATTTTTTTTTCTTAGGACGTTGTAAGGGTTAAAAGTTGACCAACGATTTCTCTTTTTTCCAACAAAATTTACAAAACCAGTTTTTAGGGTCCACTTCACATTTGAAGTGAGTTTGGGGGGTCAATATGACAGAAAATACCCAAAAGTGACACCATTCTAAAAACTGCACCCCTCAAGGTGCACAAAACCACATTCAAGAAGTTTATTAACCCTTCAGGTGCTTCACGAGAACTAGAGCAATGTGGAAGGAAAATATGAACATTTTACCTTTGTCATAAAAAATTTACTTTGGAACCATTTTTTTTTATTTTCAAAAGGATATCAGGAGAAGATGGACCACAAAAATTGTTGTGCAATTTCGCCTCAGGCGAAATTGCACAACAAAGCCACTGTTTGGGCGCATGGCAGGGCTCAGAAAGGAGGGAGCACTGTTTGACTTTTTGAATGCAAAATGGACTGGAATCAATGGTGGCGCCATGTCGCGTTTGTAGACTCCTGATGTATCTAAACAGTGAGGCCCCCCCCCCCAATTCTAACTCCAAGCCTAACCCCAACACACCCCTAACTTTAATCACAACCCTAACCCCAACACACCCCTAACCATAACCCTAACGCACCCCTAATCCCAACCCTAACCGTGATCCCAACCATAATCACAACCATAACTTTAGCCCAACCCTAACTTTAGTTCAGCCCTAACCCTAATAGAAAAATGGAAATAAATACTTTTTTTATTTTATTATTTTTACCCAGCTAAAGGGGGGGTTTGATTTACTAGTTTTTTATTTTGATCACTGTGATAGGGTCTATCACAATGACCAAAATGAACCAATAGAAAAATGCGATCACATCAGAGGAGAGATACAGGAAAGATGTATATCTTTGTACCGTGTTAGCCAGTGGATAGAAAAATATTCAGGATTGAGAGTCCTCAGTAGTTGATACCTTTTAATGGCTAACTGAAAAGATGGTAATACATTGCAAGCTTTCGAGACTACTCAGGTCTCTTCATCAGGCTAGACTAATACAAAATCTGAAGTCACATATTTATGCACAATACAGCCTAGAAAAAATGCAATAGATAAGACATGTGACGTGAAGCAGAACTATCAATATGGGAGAGGGAGAAACATAAATATAAACATTGGACCAGTTCATAGATAAGGAATCTGGATGTTTTATGGTCCTCTGATTGGGGTCTAGTTCTGTGTTGCCCCGCAAGGTTTTAAAAGGAAATTCCTTAATTGATGTAAAAAGACATAAATCCATGCGACACATTCATTCCAGCGCTGAGAGTGTCAAAGTTCGTCATAAATTTGTACTCCCAAACTCGTCTCTCTGAGATGTGAAGTTACCTTTCAATACCAGTAATTTCATATCCATGCTGCTGTGATCAGGGATACAGAAATGTTTTGCCACAGGTAGATCCATTCTTTTTTCTCTTATTGTGTGACGATGAGCATTCATCCTTGTTCTAAGCTTTTGCCCTGTCTCCCCCACATACAGACCCCCAGTTGGACATTTAGTACAAATAATTAAGTACACCACATTAGATGTAATGCAGGTGAAAGTACCTGGGATCTTGTAGTCCTGATGTGAGTTGGGGATCTTTATCTTGTCCGTGGTCATTATAAATGGACAGGTTTTACATTTTTTCTGGTTGCAAGGAAAGGATCCTGCAGCTGTTGGAGAGGACAGGGAGCTTCTGACAATGATGCTTCTTAAATTTGGGGGCTGCCTAAAACACAGCAGTGGGGGGTCTGGAAAAATGGATTTTAATCGGGCATCTTTTTGTAGTAAAGGTTGTAATTTCCGTGTAGCTCCCCTTAGCACCTCCAGATTTGGGTTGTAGGTGACTACTAGAGGCACTCGGTTATTTTCTTCTTTAGCTTTGTAATGTAGCAGGTGATTCCTTGACAATCTGGTGGCTCTTGTAATTTGGTTTTCAATTGTTCTTGGATGGTAACCCTGATTCAAAAAGGTCTTTTTGAGGCGACCAAGGTGTTTGTCTCTATCCATGGGGTTGGAACATATACGATTGTATCTGATGGCTTGGCTATAGATAATAGAGTTCTTTATGTGTTTTGGATGGAAACTGTCCCATTTAAGGTATGTTGGACGGTCGATTGGCTTCTGATACAGGGATGTCTCTATTTCATTGTTTTTTAGCTTAATGATGGTGTCCAAAAAATTAATCTCGGTACTGGAGTAGTTGAGTGTTAAATTGATGGTGGGATGAAATTGATTAAACTGTTCGTGGAACGTCTTTAGCTGTTGCTCAGACTCCGTCCAGATGATTAAAATATCATCAATGAAGCGGTAGTAGGCCAGGGGCCTGATGGGGCATGAGGACAAAAAATCGCTTTCAAGCTTGGCCATGAAAAGATTTGCATACTGTGGAGCCATTTTACTTCCCATAGCTGTGCCAGTCTCCTGTAGATAGATCCTGTTGTCAAATTCAAAGTAATTGTGGGTGAGGATGAATTTTATAAGTTTCACCACAGCATCAGCATCAGTCCCTGTGTTTTCCATGAAGAATTTGCAGGCATGTAAACCATCTTGGTGTGGGATATTAGAGTACAAAGATTCCACATCCATGGTGGCCAGGATGGTTCCTTCTGGTAGAGGACCTATTGCTGCTAGTTTATTCAATAGGTCAGTTGTGTCCTGAATGTAGCTGGATGTATCCTTCACCAGTGGTTTAAGAATACCCTCTACCCATCCAGATACCTGCTCAGTGAGGGTGCCCACACATGAAATAATTGGTCTTCCTGGATTTCCAGATTTGTGGATTTTGGGAAGCATGTAGAATGTCCCTATTCTTGGGAGTCTCTGGTATCAGGTCATCGCCAGCTCTTATGGACTGGTCAGGCAGACAAGAAACCAACTTGTTTAGAAAATATATAGAAAATTGGAGTCGGATCCTACACAGGACTATTACAAGGAACTAAACAAGTTGGTTTCTTGTCTGCCTGACCAGTCCATAAGAGCTGGCGATGACCTGATACCAGAGACTCCAAGAATAGGGACATTCTACATGCTTCCCAAAATCCACAAATCTGGAAATCCAGGAAGACCAATTATTTCATGTGTGGGCACCCTCACTGAGCAGGTATCTGGATGGGTAGAGGGTATTCTTAAACCACTGGTGAAGGATACATCCAGCTACATTCAGGACACAACTGACCTATTGAATAAACTAGCAGCAATAGGTCCTCTACCAGAAGCAACCATCCTGGCCACCATGGATGTGGAATCTTTGTACTCTAATATCCCACACCAAGATGGTTTACATGCCTGCAAATTCTTCATGGAAAACACAGGGACTGATGCTGATGCTGTGGTGAAACTTATAAAATTCATCCTCACCCACAATTACTTTGAATTTGACAACAGGATCTATCTACAGGAGACTGGCACAGCTATGGGAAGTAAAATGGCTCCACAGTATGCAAATCTTTTCATGGCCAAGCTTGAAAGCGATTTTTTGTCCTCATGCCCCATCAGGCCCCTGGCCTACTACCGCTTCATTGATGATATTTTAATCATCTGGACGGAGTCTGAGCAACAGCTAAAGACGTTCCACGAACAGTTTAATCAATTTCATCCCACCATCAATTTAACACTCAACTACTCCAGTACCGAGATTAATTTTTTGGACACCATCATTAAGCTAAAAAACAATGAAATAGAGACATCCCTGTATCAGAAGCCAATCGACCGTCCAACATACCTTAAATGGGACAGTTTCCATCCAAAACACATAAAGAACTCTATTATCTATAGCCAAGCCATCAGATACAATCGTATATGTTCCAACCCCATGGATAGAGACAAACACCTTGGTCGCCTCAAAAAGACCTTTTTGAATCAGGGTTACCATCCAAGAACAATTGAAAACCAAATTACAAGAGCCACCAGATTGTCAAGGAATCACCTGCTACATTACAAAGCTAAAGAAGAAAATAACCGAGTGCCTCTAGTAGTCACCTACAACCCAAATCTGGAGGTGCTAAGGGGAGCTACACGGAAATTACAACCTTTACTACAAAAAGATGCCCGATTAAAATCCATTTTTCCAGACCCCCCACTGCTGTGTTTTAGGCAGCCCCCAAATTTAAGAAGCATCATTGTCAGAAGCTCCCTGTCCTCTCCAACAGCTGCAGGATCCTTTCCTTGCAACCAGAAAAAATGTAAAACCTGTCCATTTATAATGACCACGGACAAGATAAAGATCCCCAACTCACATCAGGACTACAAGATCCCAGGTACTTTCACCTGCATTACATCTAATGTGGTGTACTTAATTATTTGTACTAAATGTCCAACTGGGGGTCTGTATGTGGGGGAGACAGGGCAAAAGCTTAGAACAAGGATGAATGCTCATCGTCACACAATAAGATAAAAAAGAATGGATCTACCTGTGGCAAAACATTTCTGTATCCCTGATCACAGCAGCATGGATATGAAATTACTGGTATTGAAAGGTAACTTCACATCTCAGAGAGAGAGACGAGTTTGGGAGTACAAATTTATGACGAACTTTGACACTCTTAGTGCTGGAATGAATGTGTCGCATGGATTTATGTCTTTTTACATCAATTAAGGAATTTCCTTTTAAAACCTTGCGGGGCAACACATAACTAGACCCCAATCAGAGGACCATAAAACATCCAGACTCCTTATCTATGAACTGGTCCAATGTTTATATTTATGTTTCTCCCTCTCCCATATTGATAGTTCTGCTTCATGTCACTTGTCTTATCTATTGCATTTTTTCTAGGCTGTATTGTGCATAAATATGTGACTTCAGATTTTGTATTAGTCTAGCCTGATGAAGAGACCTGAGTAGTCTCGAAAGCTTGCAATGTGTTACCATCTTTTCAGTTAGCCATTAAAAGCTTTCAACTACTGAGGACTCTCAATTCTGAATATTTTTCTATCAGAGGAGAGAGAAATTAAATGGGAAATCGGACTTCTTTTTTATATGTGGTCACCGTTAGTCCGCTAATAACGGCGACCGCTACACTGGGGTCGGTAAAAACCTACCCAAATCATGTTCTCTTGGGTCTCAGCTACCCTTGGTAGCCAAAACTCCGGAGGAAATCCGACTCTGGGGGGCGCTATACACTTGTTTCTCAGTGCCGTTAAAAAGCGTCTCTGAGGCAAAAGTACTCAACTGCCGCCGTTAAAAGGCGTATCGGCGGTTGTTAAGGAGTTAATGTACTGAGAAACTGGAAAAACTTGTGTGGGGGACTGAGCCGCACTGTGCACTAGTTCTACAGGCAGGTCCCCAGCGGCTTCTCTCCGTCCGCTGACAGTGACTGACCAGCCTCTGGCTGTGCGTGTATAGGGAGAGATCTGTCAGCGGGCGGAGAGAAGCCGCTGTGAACCTGCCTGTAGGACTACTGCACAGTGCAGCTCCTCTCCGCCCGCTGACAGTGACTGACCAGCCTCTGGCTGTGTGCTTTTAGGGAGAAGCCGCTGTGGACCCACCTGTAGGACTGCTGCACAGTGCGGCTCCTCACTGCCCGCTGACAGTGACTGACCAGCCTTTGCAGCCACTGCCCTGTAAGCAGGGGAATACATAGAGTTCACAGGGCACCATATGAAAAGTTCTATTTGGGCCCCCCACACCATTAAAATATATATATATATTTATATTTTGTCTCTGAGATGGAGACATTTATCTCCATTAGGATTCGGTTCCACTGAGCCCAATCATGTATATATTATATCATATGTCTGGTATCTATACCAACTAGTGTCTTATAAAGGGATATTCCTCAAATAAATCAATTTATCCGCAATCCCAATAATAAGGGATAACTTACTGACTTTTGGGGGGAACTGACACTTGGACCCCTGGAAGTCCTGAGAACAGGACTCTGCAGCTCAGCCATGAATGTACTGGAGGGGCGCATGCTTGACTTCTGCTCTATTCATTGTCTATGGAACTGATCTAGCCGAGCGCAGTGGTCAGCAGCTCTATAGATAATGGAGATAATGCAGAGGAGAAGTATGCACAATGCTGCTCCATTCAGGACGAGACCTACAGACCCCTGTTCTCAGAATCTCTGGGGGGGGCAGTGGTTGGATCCTATGGATCAGAGATAACTTGATTATTTGGTAAATAACCCTTTAAAGAGCCTGGTTGATTTTTCAATTTTTTGCAATTACGGTATCATACATGAGCCAAAAACAAATATGCTCACATATGCATACATGTCTACAGTATAGAAAAGACTGGAGCTGCAGCTAGCAAAGAATGAGGAGAGGTGAGTATTTTATTTTTTATTATGTATAGAGCATTATATGGGTTCCATTCCGTATGGAGTACTATATGGGGCCCATTCTGTAGGAATTATTATATGTGGCCCATTATATTGTGTGGAGCATTATATGGAACCCATTATTCTCTTTGAAGCATTATATGGTGCCATTATTCTGTATGGAACATTATATGGGGTCCATTATTCTGTATGGAGCAATATATAGGGTCCATTATTCTGTATGAAAGCAATATATGGGGCCCATTCTGCATGGAACCTTATATGGGGCCTATTATTCTGTATGGAGCATTATCTGGGGCCCATTATTCTGTATGGCTCATTATATGGCGCCTATTATACTGAATGGCGTATTACATGGGGTCCTTTATATCATATGGAGCATTATATGGGGCCCATTTTTCTGTATAAAGCATTATATGGGGTCCATTATTCTGTATGGAACATTATATGGGGCCCATTATTCTATATGGAGCAAATGGGTCCATTCAGTATGGAGCATTATATGGGGCACATTCTGTATGGAACATTATATGAGGCCCATTATTCTTTATGGAGCATTATCTGGGGCCAATATTCTGTATGGAGCACTATGTGGTGCCCATAATACTGTATGAAATCTATGTAGTGCCCATAATACTGTATCGAGGACTATGTGGTGCCAATAATACTGTATGAAATCTATGTGGTGCCCATAATACTGTATAGAGGACTATGTGGTTATCATGAGCACGGAACCGGTTAAGTCCGTGGCGAACGGGGCCGGGTAGCACCCCGCGAGCCACAGGGAGCGCACGTACCCACAGGGTTGCAGGACCTGCGACACGTGACTGCTGGAGGCGGGATGGGGCGGGGTCTGCAGCGACACTCAACGGGGAGTCAGTGGAGAGTGTCGACTGAGAAAGCCGGGATGGGGACTAAGAAAGGCAACAATGGTAGCAATGAGGGTATGACGAAAGAGTAGTCAGGAACAAGTCAAAGGTCAGAACCACAGAGGGCAGCAGAGGTACAGGAGGGACAGACAAAGCGGGAAAACTCCCTCTATGCCAAGTTGGAGAAGTGTGTGTTTGAGCAGGAGTCCTTGCCTTTCTTGGGCTATATCATCTCAGCCCAGGGTTTAGCCATGGATCCTGCCAAGCTATAGGTGGTGATGGATTGGCAGGAACCCCATTCTCTCAAAGCGGTGCAGCGCTTTATGGGGTTCATAAATTACTATCGCCAATTCATTCCCCACTTCTCAACTTTGGTAGCGCTCTTGGTAGCCCTCACCAAGAAGGGTGCAAACCCCAAGTTGTGGTCAGAACCTGTCTCCAAGGCCTTCTCCTCTATTAAATCCCATTTCGCTAGCGCTCCCATTCTACATCGCCCCGATGTGGATAAACCCTTCATTCTGGAGGTGGATGCCTCTTCCGTCGGTGCTGGAGCGGTCCTGTTCCAGAAGGACTCGAAAAGTCGGAAGCACCCATGCTTCTTCTTCTCCAAGACCTTCACACCGGCGGAGAGGAATTATTCCATCGGGGACCGGGAGTTGCTAGCAATGAAGTTGGCCTTTTCAGAGTGGAGACACCTCCTGGAGGGGGCTCGCCACCCTTTCCAGGTGTTCACCGACCACAAGAATTTGGTCTATTTACAAACAGCCCAGCGGCTGAATTCTCGCCAGGCCAGATGGTCCTTGTTCTTCTCCCGTTTCCACTTCACCCTGCATTTTCTCTCCGGGGAGAAGAACGTCCGGGCCGCTGCTCTCTCCCGCTCCGTGGTGTAATCGGAGGAGGAGGAGGTGCCTCGGCTGATAGTCCCGTCTGAGAGCCTGAGGACCGTGGCTCCGGTCGCCCTCGAGTCTGTACCTCCGGGCAAGACTTTTGTCCCTGCCCATCTGCGACCGGAGGTCCTCTCTTGGGCTCATTCGTCCCGGCTGGGTGGACATTTTGGGACCAAACAGACCTCTGAGCTTCTGGCGAGGACATACTGGTGGCCGCATATGGCCCGTGATGTCAGGGACTATATACGGGCGTGCGTCTCTTGCGCCCAGAATCGGCCCTCTCGGCAGCGGCCCGCTGGGTTACTCTACCCTCTGCCGGTTGCTGAAAGGCCCTGGGAGATGGTCGGTATGGACTTTGTGGTGGGTCTGCCCAAGTCCAGTGGCAGCACCGTCATTTGGGTGGTCACCGATCATTTCTACAAGATGGTGCATCTGTTACCACTCTCTCGGCTACCTTCAGCACGGAGCCTGGCAGCGTTTATTAAACATGTTTTCCGCCTGCACGACATGCCGGATAAGATTGTCAGCGACCGGGGTCCTCAGTTTGCGTCTCTGTTCTGGAGAGAGCTCTGTTCTCTGCTCAGCATAGAGCTAAATCTCTCCTCGACCTATCATCCCGAGACGAACGGGTTGGTTGAGAGAGCCAACCAGACCCTGGTGACATCTGCGACCTTTTGTCTCAGCCAGGCAGGATGATTGGGCACCCTTGCTGCCGTGGGCAGAGTTCGCCTTGAACAATGCTGTGGCCGACTCCTCCGGTCAGACGCCATTTCTCTTAAATTACGGCCAGCATCCACGCGTGCCCATGCCCATGTCGTCCATCGACTCTAGGGTGGCAGACTTGACGGTGGAGGCATGTGACATTTGGGATCGCACACAGGATGCTATCCAGGCCTCCAAGGAGAGAATGAGGTCCTCCGCTGACACTCGCCGGCGCCCGGCTCTGACCTTCACTCCTGGCGACTTGGTGTGGCTCTCCGCTCGAAACATCAGGCTGCGGGTGGAATCCGCTAAGTTTGCACCGCGCTATATTGGCCCTTTCAAGGTCCTCGAGCAGATCAACCCTGTGGTCTACCGCCTGGCTCTTCCACCACACTTGGCTATCTCGGACACATTTCATGTGTCTCTCCTTAAGCCGGTGCACATGTCCCGGTTTTCTGAGCCATCTGCTGGACATCAGACATGTCGTCAGACGAGTTTGAGGTCAATGCCATCGTGGGATGCAAGATGATGCGGGGCAAAAAGTTTTACTTGGTGGATTGGAAGGGTCATGGTCCAGAGGCTCGGACCTGGGAACAGGTGGAGAACATCCACGCTCCTCTTCTCATTGCGGAATTTGAGCAGAGTGAGGCTCAGAGGGGGGGGCCCTAGGATAGGGGGTAATGTTAGGCGTCGGATTTCTGTCGCTGCACAGCGAGAATCCGGAGCCTTACTTCCAGCGGTCTCCCATTCCTCTCCAGCCACAGAGGAGGTTACTCAGCAAACTCGTCGGTCCAGGTGCTCTGCCCAGACCAGCTCCATGGGTTTGCTTGCTGCTGCCACCTCTGGCACATCTATGGCAATACATGCTGCTCAGCAGCGAGATTCTCCAGGGACTAAGTCCCCATGTCAGGCCACTGAGCATGCCCATGGAGTGATCCCCCATTGGAGATCGAAGGTCACGTACTCAGGTCCTGCTCGTGTTCGGATTGGCCCATCCGAGAAGCCAGGAAGGTCCCGGACGCTCGCGGCTACAAAAGGGTTCGCATGGCCGCTCGGCCATGCACTAGGATAGACTGTATTTACAGACTATGTGGAGTGAGTGATGTATGCACGTATGAATGTCTCTGGTGAATGACTCATTAAGAAACCCCTACCCTTGGTACGCATGTGTTGTGCAGCCTAGCCTGCTAGCGCCCAGGCTTAGGTGTAGGTAGGACAGAGGTTGAGTCAGGCATCAGTCCTCACCAGGGACTCGGCATGCCTCAGTGCACATGCGCCACTTCATAGCCAGCGTCTATAGCGGTGCTCGCGGCAGCGACGCCGCGCGCTCAGTGGACCTAGAGGGACTCTAACCCCGTGTCCTTGGGGTAGAGTTCTGTGGCCGTACACTGTGTGCTCTTTTGGCCGGGCTCTGTGAGCTAAACAGGCTCCAGCATTTACGTTCAGCGGTTTTGCGACTCTGTGCATTAAAGAGTTTGCACCTGTTCACATTGGGTGACGTAACCCACGTGTGACTGTTTTTACGCCGCTCTATTCTTCCGCCATTACTTAGCAGCAGTGTACCACCTCTGCACGGTGGATCCCGGGCTGCGAACGCACCTACTATTATTTTATAATTTGGTGCGTTCCGCCAGCCCTAACAAGTAGTGCCCATAATACTGTATGGAAGACTATGTGGTGCCCATAATATTGAATGGAGGACTATGTGGTGCCCATAATACTGTATGGAGGACTTTACAGTTCGGTCTAAAATGAAAAGTCTGCAGTCACTCTGACTGTAGACTTTTGAATCTTGAGGATTTGCTAGTTTCTGAGCTATTGTAGAATTTACAGTAGATATCACTCATGTAATGTAAGAAGTCAGTGAAATCTTTGGCATTGTACTATACCTATATTTGTGCATCATGAATCGTGGTATGTGTTAAAGAGGCCCATTGAGACACTTTTGCCTGCGGCCCACAAAAACCTGGAGCTAGAATTAAACTGTGGCTGACCTCGCTTTGCTACAATTTATGAAAAAAATATCTTATATCACCGCATCCATAAAAGTTCAAACTAAAATGATAAAATTATTTATCAAGAAAGGTAAACAACAAAAAGCAAAAACACAAAATGCCATAATTGCCGTTTTCCAGTCACCACACCTCTGACAAAAGAGTGCAAGAAGAAAGTGATAAAAACATTGTATGTGCCCCAAAATGGTACAATAAAAGATGGCAGCCCGCCATACAAAACAAGCAATCGAGCACAGCCCTCAAAACATGGTGACACAAATAATATTTTTCATGTTTTATTATGAGTTTCTCAATAAGTTTCAAACAACAAAAATTTAAAAAAAGAAAAATGTTGGGTATAGCCTTAACATGTGATGTTTGCAAGCACCTACATTTTTCCCTCCCATCCATAAGCCATACATTGCTACAAAATAGCAATACCTTATAACTGTAATGTATATACAGCTGACCACACAGCCAGAACTTTATCTTTGTTAATTTTAGATGATATTTTGTTTTTCAGGATAACATCCAGAGCACAGGAGTCCAAAGTCCTTGAGTAGGAAAAAACTTGTAGGTGACATCCAGAGATTGAAGACGATTCCTCAAGGCTCATGTGTAAAATGCCTTTCTGGTATTTGAGAAACAGAAAGTTTCTGTAATGGAAAGATTACAAATTATGAAGGTTTTCACTTTTCTCTGCTAGAAATTTCTCCAAATTCTTAGCCCCTAGATACACCTAATGAGTATTGACTCCCAAGCAGAATTACCGCACAATGCTGTTTTGTGACATCCTAGAATGCCTACGCTGCCTTTCATCCCCATTTCATTCTTTTCTCTCTTATCGTCCAATTCCCACTACATTCAAGGGTCTCAAACTTGGCCGCGTAGAAAAAATTTGAAGTTGACCAGCGGCATTTTTTGTGGAACGAGCTAATGTTTTCCGTTACACCATTTTTCTTTACTATGCTACATTTTGATCACTTTCATTTAATTTTTGTGTGTCAGTACAATTAAAAAACATTATGTCATGGTTAGGACATGGTTAATGTCCTGTTCTCACAGGGTTAACTTTTGCTGGCCTCTCTTTGGATCTCGGAGGGGTATTTATACTCACTCCAAACTAGCATTCTCTGTCAGTTATACTGCTGTTCTGGTGTGTCTGACCCCTGGTGTGCAGTGTACTCTGCGTAGTTTGTTTGCTTCCCGTGTATGACCCGGCTTGTTCCTTCACTCTGTACTCCGTCTCTCGTTTTGGTACCATTGTCTTTTCTGGTTCTGACCTCCTGGCTTGGATATCGTTACTCCATTACAGTTTACCCCTATTGTACCGTCTAATGCCCGTTCTGGTTTTCTGATCGATTGCTACGTCCTGGCTATCCATTCTGTCTAATCCTTTGGTACTGTATTGCTATCTCGTGCTTTGACCTCGGCTTGATCTGGTTTCTGTCTCTGTCTATGCCCCTTGGTAACATTGTCCTGTAGTTACCTTTCTAGGAGTTTCCCTGCAGCTCCTAGCTCCGTGGCGCTTAGGCCACGCCCCCAGCAGTCACGTGCTTCAGGTCCTGGAGCATGCATTGTCACCACTGCTGCCCGCTCCGCAGGTATCTTTGTGCACAGTCTTTGTACTCAGGACACGCGCTCTAGCTCAGTGAGCAAGTGCAGTGCGGTGTTCCTGACATTATAACTGACCGTTTCAGTTTTTTTTTTCCTCTGAAGAGAAAAATAAAAAAGTGTGTGTTTTCCTCATGGATTCCATACAAGCCTTGGCTGATCAGGTCAAGCACCTGACCCAAATGTTCCATAAACTCAATGTGGAACAGCGCACGATGGCCCATACCCAGCAACAGTTGGTGGTTACTGTGCAGGGGGCTGTCGATGCAGGGGCTTCTAGTTCTGGGGCTAGGGATGTGTCATTAGCGTCCCCCGAATCTCCGGTCAAATTGCCCAACGCTTTCTCGGGATAAAAAGGAGTTCAGGTCTTTCGGAGAAGGATGCAAGCTTTTCTTTTCTCTAAGGCCCCACTCCTCCGGGGATGAGTTCCAGAGGGTGGGGGTCATTATTTCCCTACTTCGGGGGGCTCCGCAAGCATGGGCTTTCTCTCTGTCTTCCTCTGCTCCTGAACGTATGTCAGTGAACTTGTTCTTTGAGGCTCTGGGGCACATCCATGACGAGCCTGATAGAGTGTGTCTGGCTGAGGATATGGTGATGAGTGTGACACAGGGGAGGTACTCTGCTGAATGGTTCTGCTCAGAGTTTAGACGTTGGACCGCCGAAGTATCCTGGAACGCCGCCGCCCTGAGGGGGTTGTTTCGCAGGGGCCTTTCTGACCGTCTGCAGGACGCTCTGGCATTACATCCTCCTCCTGATACCCTGGAGGACGCCATGATGCAGGCGGTCCGTATAGACCGGAGACTCCGTGCTAGAGGAATGATGCAACAAGAGTCTCCCTTGTACCCCAAATTGTGCGACACTGCACCTGTATCTGAGCCCATGAAGGTTGGGTCAGTCTCGGTTAAGGAGAAAGAGAGAAGGCACCGTAGAGACAACCTACTATGCTTTTACTGTGGAGCCTCTGGACATTGGAAAAGGAATTGCCCCTCCTGCCCTTCAGAGAAACTATCAGAGAAACGACTGAGTCTGGGCAACAATCGAGCAGGTTGTCCAGACTCCCAGGTACATTTTTTCTCACGTACAAAAATGGTGCTCCAGGTTGAATTGGAAATTGCTGTTATGACCACCGCCTTTGTTGACTGTGGTTCCTCCATTAATCTGATTGATGCCCAAGTTGTGACTCTTAATAAGATAGGGACAGTCAGGTTAAAAGACCCTGTTAAAATTGTGGCTGTGGATTCATCCCCTCTTACCCGGGATGGAATTTGCTTTATGTCTGAAGTTTTTTCTATGAAAGTGGGTTCCACTCATGTGGAAAATTTAAGTTGTTTCATTATGAATCTGCCTGCAGGACTGGTATTGGGAATGCCCTGGTTGCAACGCCACAATCCTCTTATTGATTGGGTGAAGGGGGAGATCACCCGATGGGGATGTAATGATAATGGTCTGTGTTGTAACCCGGTTCCTTTTGTCAATCCGATAAAATTCGTATCTGTGTCATCTGTCGGTCTGGAGGGTATTCCGGAGTACCTGAGAGACTTTAAAGATGTGTTTTCCGAAAGCGAGGCTGAGGCGCTCCCACCACATAGACCATATAATTGTGCTATTTAGTACCTGAAGCCAAATTACCCAAGGCTCGTTTGTTTAATTTGTCCGGGCCTGAGCACCAAGCTATGAAAGAGTACATTAAAGAAAGCCTTTGCAAGGGGCATATTCGGCCCTCGGTCTCACCCGTGGCAGCAGGGTTTTTCTTTGTAAAGAAAAAAGATGGTGGGTTGCGACCGTGCCTCGACTTTCGAGAACTGAACAAAATTACTGTTAAGAACACGTACCCTCTCCCGTTGATTCCTGATCTATGCAATCAACTCACGGGGGCCAAATGGTATTCTAAGCTCGATCTACGAGGGGCTTATAACCTTATAAGGATCCGGGAGGGAGACAAATGGAAACCAGCGTTCCTGACAACTGAGGGGCTGTTTGAAAACCTGGTTATGCCCTTTGGCCTCACTAACGCTCCTGCGGTTTTTCAGAACTTTATTAATGTTGTTTTTTCTGACTTGATTGGACGTTACGTAGTCATTTACCTGGATGACATCTTGATTTACTCTGAGGACAGTCAGTCACACTTGCATCATCTGCGTACGGTGCTTATGAGACTCCAGGAGAACCATTTGTATGCTAAGCTGCAGAAGTGCTCATTTTTTATGCAAGGACTGTCTTTTCTGGGTGTAATTGTATCCGGGGAAGAATTCCGCATGGATCCAGGGAAGGTTCAGGCCATTACAGATTGGGTGCAGCATCATGACCTGAAGGGGTTGCAGCGATTTCTGGGCTTCGCTAATTATTATAGGAAGTTCATTAACCCCTTTCTGTCATGTGTCATCTCAATACTTTGTGATATATCCTTTGTTGGCAATGACAGAGGTCAAACGTTTTCTGTAAGTCTTCACAAGGTTGCCACACACTGTTGTTGGTATGTTGGCCCATTCCTCCATGCAGATCTCCTCTAGAGCAGTGATGTTTTTGGCTTTTCGCTTGGAAAGACGGACTTTCAACTCCCTCCAAAGGTTTTCTATAGGGTTGAGATCTGGAGACTGGCTAGGCCACTCCAGGACCTTGAAATGCTTCTTACGAAGCCACTCCTTTGTTGCCCTGGCGGTGTGCTTTGGATCATTGTCATGTTGAAAGACCCAGCCACGTTTCATCTTCAATGCCCTTGCTGATGGAAGGAGGTTTGCACTCAAAATCTCATGATACATGGCCCCTTTCATTCTTTCATGTACCCGGATCAGTCGTCCTGGCCCCTTTGCAGAGAAACAGCCCCAAAGCATGATGTTTCCACCACCATGCTTTACAGTAGGTATGGTGTTTGATGGATGCAACTCAGTATTCTTTTTCATCCAAACACGACAAGTTGTGTTTCTACCAAACAGTTCCAGTTTGGTTTCATCAGACCATAGGACATTCTCCCAAAACTCCTCTGGATCATCCAAATGCTCTCTAGCAAACTTCAGACGGGCCCGGACATGTACAGGCTTAAGCAGTGGGACACGTCTGGCACTGCAGGATCTGAGTCCATGGTGGCGTAGTGTGTTACTTATGGTAGGCCTTGTTACATTGGTCCCAGCTCTCTGCAGTTCATTCACTAGGTCCCCCCGCGTGGTTCTGGGATTTTTGCTCACCGTTTTTGTGATCATTCTGACCCCACGGGGTGGGATTTTGCGTGGAGCACCAGATCGAGGGAGATTATCAGTGGTCTTGTATGTCTTCCATTTTCTAATTATTGCTCCCACAGTGGATTTCTTCACTCCAAGCTGGTTGGCTATTGCAGATTCAGTCTTCCCAGCCTGGTGCAGGGCTACAATTTTGTTTCTGGTGTCCTTTGACAGCTCTTTGGTCTTCACCATAGTGGAGTTTGGAGTCAGACTGTTTGAGGGTGTGCACAGGTGTCTTTTTATACTGATAACAAGTTTAAACAGGTGCCATTACTACAGGTAATGAGTGGAGGAAAGAGGAGACTCTTAAAGAAGAAGTTACAGGTCTGTGAGAGCCAGAAATCTTGATTGCTTGTTTCTGACCAAATACTTATTTTCCACCATAATATGCAAATAAAATGAAAAAAAACCAGACAATGTGATTTTCTGGATTTTTTTTTCTCAGTTTGTCTCCCATAGCTGAGGTCTACCTATGATGTAAATTACAGACGCCTCTCATCTTTTTAAGTGGTGGAACTTGCACTATTGCTGACTGACTAAATGCTTTTTTGCCCCACTGTATATATATTCCCTTATAAATTCATTTTTTGGAAATAAAAAAAAAAAAACAATAAAAGTACACATATTTGGTATTGCCGCATCCGTAACGACCCGCCCTATAAAACTGTCCCATTAGTTAACCCCTTTAGCGAACCCCTTAAAAAATAAAAAACAAAGCAAAAAATAATGATTTATTATCATACTGCCGAACAAAAAGTGCAATAACGCGCGATCAAAAAGACGAATATAAATATGCATGGTACCGCTGAAAACGTCATCTTGTCCTGCAAAAAACGAGCTGCCATACAGCATCATCAGTGAAAAAATAAAAAAGTTATAGCTCGCAGAATAAAGCGATGCAAAAATAATTATTTTTTATATAAAATTGTTTTCATTGCATAAAAGCGCCAAAACATAAAAAAAACCTAAATGAGGTATCGTTGTAACCGTACTGACCCAAAGAATAAAACTGCTTTATCAATTTTACCGCATGCGGAACGGTGTAAACGCACCCGCCAAAAGAAATTCATGAAACGCTGATTTTTGTTCATTCTGCGTCCCAAAAATCGGAATAAAAAGCGATCAAAAGATGTCACGTGCCCAAACATGATACCAATAAAAGCGTCAACTCATCCTGCAAAAAATAAGACCTCACATGACTCAGTGGGTCAAAATATGGAAAAATTATAGCTCTCAATATGTGGTGATGCAAAAACTATTTTTACAATAAAAAGCGTCTTTTAGTGTGTGACAGCTGCCAAATATAAAAACCGCCAAAAATAGTAAATCAAACCCCCCGTTATCACACCCTTATATTAATAATAAGCTTGACTGGGCCCATCACTTGGATGCAGTGTACAGGAAGGGCCACAGTAGGCTTTATCTGCTCAGAAGGCTGAGAGCCTTCGGAGTTAGGGGGGCACTCCTTGCATCCTTCTTCAACTCTGTTGTGGCATCAGTCCTCTTCTTTGGTGTGGCGTGCTGGGGTAGTGGCATATCAACCAGGGACAGGAATAGGCTGGACAAACTGATTAGAAGGGCCAGCTCTGTCCTGGGATGCCCCCTTGATCCAGTTCATGAAGTAGGCGACAGGAGGATACTGGCCAAGGTGAGCTACATGGTGCAGAATGATTCCCATCCCATGCATGAGACCGTGACAAAGATGTGCAGTACTGTCAGTGACCGGCTACTTCATCGTAAATGTGAAAGGGAGCGCTATCGAAAGTCCTTCCTTCCTGCTGCAGTTAGGCTGTATAACCAGCACTGTCCAAAACGGAGAACGACCCAAACAGTGAACTGATAGATCCAATGTTGTGATAGTCCGGTTATATCTTTTTTTTTTTTTTCGTATATGTACCTACCTAGTGTCAATGTAATGCCTTTATGCATCTGTATCTGTACTTGTTCCTGCCTTGCTGCTGTAATGCTCTGAATTTCCCCATGGTGGGACGATTAAAGGATTATCTTATCTTAGTTAGGGAAAAATAATAATATAAAAAAAAATGTATTTATTTCCATTTTCCCATTAGGGCTAGGGTTAGGGCTAGGGATGAGATTAGGGTTAGGGGTGTGTTGGGGTTAGGGTTGGAGTTAGAATTGGGGGGTTTCCACTGTTTTGGCACATCAGGTGCACTTGGGGGTTCAAAGTGCTCACCACACATCTAGATAAGTTCCGTGGGGGGTCTAGTTTCCAAAATGGGGTCACTTGTGGGGAGTTTCAATAGTTTAGGTACATCAGAGGCTCTCCTAACGCACATGACACCCGCAGAACATTCCATCAAAGTCTGCATTCCTAAACGTCACTACTTCCCTTTCGAGCCCCGACGTGTGCCCATACAGTAGTTTTCTCCCATATATGGGGTATCAGCTTACTCAGGACAAATTGGAGAACAACTTTTGGGGTCCAATTTCCCTTGGGAAAATAAAAAAATTGGTGACTAAAAGATCATGTTTGTGGAAAAAATACGATTTTTTTTTATTTTCACGTTATAAACTTCTGTGAAGCACTGGGGGGGTTCAAAGTGCTCACCACACATCTAGATAAATTCCTTGGGGGGTCTAGTTTCCAAAATGGTGTCATTTGTGGGGGGTTTTCACTGTTTTGGTACATCAGGGGCTTTCCAAACGCGACATGGTGTCCGATCTCAATTCCAGCCAAAAATGTCAAATGGCGCTGCTTCCCTTCTGAGCTCTGCCATGTGCCCAAATAGTCGTTTACACCCACATATGGGGTATCTGCGTACTCAGGACAAATTGCACAATAACTTTTAGGGTCCTGTTACCGTTACCCTTGGGAAAATAAAAATTGGGGGTGAAAAGATTTTTGTGGAAAAAATATGATTTTTTAATTGTACCGCTGTACGTTATAAACTTCTGTGAAGCCCTTCTGGGTTCAAAGTTCTCACCACACATCTAGATAAGTTCCTTGGGGGGTCTAGTTTCCAAAATGGGGTCACTTGTGGGGGGTTTCCACTGTTTAGGTATATCAGGTGCTCTCCAAACGTGACATGGCGTCCGATCTGAATTCTAGCCAATTTTGCATTGAAAAAGTCAAACGGCACTCCTTCCCTTCTGAGCTCTGCCATGCGCCGAAACAGTGGTTCCCCCCCACATATCAGGTATCAGCGTACTCAGGACAAACTGCACAATAACTTTTGCAGTCCAACTTCTCCTGTTACCCTTGGTAAAATAAAAAAAATTGAACCTGAAGTATTTTTTTTGTGAAAAAAAGTTAAATGTTCATTTTTTTTTTAAATATTCAAAAAATTCCTGTGAAGCACCTGAAGGGTTAATAAACTTCTTGAATGTGGTTTTGAGCACCTTAAGGGGTGCAATTTTTAGAATGGTGTCACTTTTGGGTATTTTCTATCATATAGACCCCTCAAAGTGGCTTCAAATGTGATGTGGTCCGTAAAAATAAAGTGGTGTTGCAAAAATGAGAAATCGCTGGTCAACTTTTAACCCTTATAACTTCGTAACAAAAAAAAATTTGGGTTCAAAAATTGTGCTGATGTAAAGTAAAGATGTGGGAAATGTTACTTATTAAGTTTTTTGTGTGCCGTATCTCTGTGATTTAAGGGCATAAAAATTCAAAGATGGAAAATTGTGAAATTTTTGCCAAATTTCCGTTTTTTTCAGAAACACAAGTTATATGAATGACATTTTACCACTAGCATGAAGTACAATATGTCACGAGAAAACAATGTCAGAATCACCAGGATCCATGGAAGCGTTCCAGAGTTATTACCTCATAAAGGGACAGTGGTCAGAATTGTAAAAATTGGCCCGGTCATGAACGTGCAAACCACCCTTGGGGGTTAAGGGGTTAAAGGGTTCTCGCAGGTGGTAAAACCCTTGACGGACCTCACTCTTAAAGGGGCAGGTGAGCACTTTTTTTTTCTCGGTTTCATTTTACCATCACATTCCAACCAGGGTCTAAAAATGTAAAGGCAGATGCCTTATCCAGAAGTTTTCATTGTGTCCCCTCCAGAACCTCCTTCCTCCATTCTTCAACCAGGAGTGGTTGTAGCCGAAATCTCCTCTGAGCTACAGAGAGAGATTCTGGAAGCACAAGCTCCCAGGAATAAACCCCCAGGTAAATTGTTTGTACCCGAACAATTCCGTCCCACACTCCTTCAAGAATTTCATGACTCTGTGTTAAGTGCACACGCTGGTATTGCAGCTACCCGGGGGGCAGTAGCTAGGGGTTTCTGGTGGCCCTCTATGGGTACTGATACAAAAAGGTTTGTGAATACTTGTGGGGTGTGCGCGCGCTCTAAAAGCTCTCAGGTCTGGCCGGCCAGGGAATTGGTGCCTTTGCCAATTCCGGATAAACCATGGACACACCTGTCCATGGACTTTATCACTAACCTTCCACCTTCCAAGGGCAACTCAGTGGTATGGGTAGTGGTTGATAGATTTTCTAAGCAAGCCCACTTTGTGCCATTACCTGCATTACCATCCGCTGAAACCTTGGCCCGCTTGTTTATACTTCACATTGTTCGACTGCATGGAGTGCCTGTGAACGTGGTGTCGGACAGGGGTGTGCAATTTGTGGCCAGGTTTTGGAGAGCGTTTTGTATGAAGTTGGGGGTCACGTTATCATTCTCCTCTGCCTATCACCCGGAATCCAACGGACAAATGGAACGCACCAACCAGTCATTGGAGCAGATTCTGAGATGCCTGGCCTCCTCCAGACAGGAAGACTGGTGTGAGGTATTAGCCATGGCAGAATTTGCATTCAACTGTCGGATTAATCAGTCTACCGGAAAGTCTCCCTTTCTGGTCAATTATGGGTTTGTTACGCAGTTTGGGGAATTTTCCTATTTGGATTCGGATTGCCCTGGTGCCGAGGGGATGGTACAACAATTAAAAATCCTCTGGAAGGAGGTACAGGGGAACATCTCCAAAGCCCAGTAGTTCAAACATTTTGCAGACAGGAGGAGGGGGGTGGTTCCTGCGTTGACAGTGGGGGAAAAAGTCTGGTTGTCCACCCGTAACATCAAACTTAAAATACCCTCTATGAAGTTGGACCCCAAATTTATTGGCCCATACAAGATTGTAGAGGTGATCAACCCGGTGGCATACAGATTACAGTTGCCCACCTCCTTCAAAATCTCTAACGTCTTCCACAGGTCCCTATTAAAACCTGTGGGGACAGTTAGAGAAGATCCCTCACCTGTGGCTCCACCAGTGATGGTAGAGGGTCAACTGGAGTACGAGGTAGGGCGCATGGTTGATTTGCGGTGGGTGCGCCGGAGACTTCAGTACCTTATCCATTGGAAGGGATATTCCGTTGAGGATCGGTCGTGGGCTCCGGCCAGTTCAGTGCACGCTGATTGACTGGTGCGGGCTTTTCATGCCAGGTACCCTGAGAAACCTTGGGGTCCAGTGGCCCCCCATTAAGAGGGGGGTACTGTCATGGTTAGGACATGGTTAATGTCCTGTTCTCACAGGGTTAACTTTTGCCGGCCTCTCTTTGGATCTGGGAGGGGTATTTATACTCACTCCAAACTATCATTCTCTGTCAGTTATACTGCTGTTCTGGTGTGTCTGACCCCTGGTGTGCGTGTACTCTGCGTTGTTTGTTTGCTTCCCGTGTATGACACGGCTTGTTCCTTCACTCTGTACTCCGTCTCTCATTTTGGTACCATTGTCTTTTCTGGTTCTGACCTCCTGGCTTGGCTATCGTTACTCCATTACAGTTTACCCCTATTGTACCGTCTAATGCCCGTTCTGGTTTTCTGATCTATTGCTACGTCCTGACTATCCATTCTGTCTAATCCTTTGGTACTGTATTGCTATCTCGTGCTTTGACCTTGGCTTGATCTGGTTTCTGTCTCTGTCTATGCCCATTGGTAAGATTGTCCTGTAGTTACTTTTCTAGGAGTTTCCCTGCAGCTCCTAGCTCCATGGAGCTTAGGCCACGCCCCCAGCAGTCACGTGCTTCAGGTCCTGGAGCATGCATTGTCACCACTGCTGCCCGCTCCGCAGGTATCTTTGTGCACAGTCTTTGTACTCTGGACACGCGCTCTGGCTCAGTGAGCAAGTGCAGTGTGGTGTTCCTGACACATTACATTTGTGGCATGATTTTATTCATCTTTTAATGGTTTCCATTGTATGGGTTAAGGTACAATTTTAGGCAATGTTTACAGGCAGCACATTTTTCTGCAAACAATACCTGCTCTCTTGACAGTAAAATCGCATTCAAAACCAAGTTTTGTTGCAAGTTTTTGGCATCATTTTGGTGCTTTTAATTGCTTTTTTTTGTGCGCAGATTACATGCCTACAATACATGTTTAATAAAGTACATTTTATTCACCAACATTCTGCAAAAAAATGGAACAAAACCTGTTTGCTGCAATTTGCACGGACCGTATTTTGCTCTCTCATTTCTTTCTATGTCTGCAAAAGGCTGCAAGAACACAAAGAATTGACCTACTTCAAATTTCAAAAATGCTGCACTGCTCAAATTCAGTCAGGAAAAAAAACATGCTGGTACTGTTAGGGTATGTGCACATGGTCAGTAAATGCTACTGGCTGGACGATGTGTACCACCGCAGCGTCCAGATGTTGCAGTATAGTGAAAGGGATTTCAAGAAATCCCATGTGGACTATGCGTGTACTGACACCCGCAGCTCACCTGCTGAGACGCACATGTGGAGGGTCTTTCCAGACCACAGCATGTCTATTTATCGTGTGGAGATGCTCAGTCTCCACAAGATAAATTTCACCCTTACAATGTATTGGACACGGTGATTGCATACAGTTCAATGAACACATGCGGAATCACCTGCGTTCAAAAGCCGGCAGCGCTTTGGACGCAGCGGATATGTGCTGCGTCCAAAGGCTGCAAATTATTGACTGTGTACATTCCCTAAAATGCAATTTATTTTACTTAAAAAACACAAAGATAAAAAGCTGCAGAAGCAGTGTGTGTGAACAAAGCCATCTAGCTTGCATCATTTTGGATGCAGCAATAAAGGTGTACTTTTTGGTTTACTTTAGATTTTACATAAAACTGTTTTAGGAGGATCCAAGATGGCCGCCGAAGGAGTATGACACGCTTAGCTGAGCTCCTGCTCCATCTGAAGCAACCCCCCACATCCAGAGACTACCAAGACCATCAAGCCTTATTGGAGGCTGCCTTATTACTGGACTAGAGCCTGTCTGCCCACTAGCAAAGGAATTTTCCTCCGCAACACATGTGAGAAGTTAAGGGCACAGGGCAGAAGCAAGGCCCAGAAGGTTTGTATCTCCCCACAACTAACCGCTCAATGCGGGTGGGCTGGAAGGTGAGGAGTCGGAAGAGCGTTGCATGACAGCGGAGAAAGCAGGTACCCGAGAGGGGAGCTCACGGAGCGCTGAGGACCGGGCACGCTGCAGACGGCGGGAAACAGGAGGCGCGGGACTGGAGTTCCCCTCCGGGAGGCCCGGCGTCCCCCTTCTGTTGCAGCTAATCTAGCCGTCCGTAGGCACAACAGCAGATCCTGCTTATTACCCCCTCTATTTCGGAACGACTGAGGAGACGGCGCTTTCAGGAGGTGGGTGAAGGGTGACACAAGGGGGTGAATGCCCTGGTAGAGCGGCAAGTTACAAGCGTCGCTGAAACCTGCAAATAGGCTCTGGAGGAGGCCAAATCATCCTAAACTTATTCAGCGCCACAAAGCATAATCAACCCTGCGGTGGGCCCTCTCCCCCCTCAAACGGAGGATACACATAGTGGAGGACGAATATTAGGATAAATCACCTTCTTCCACATATACTGGGGATAACGCCGTATAGGGCATCTCCCACAGAGCTGTCGGGCGCACTTTTCTGATTACTGGTTCACTCTACCTGTATCTGGCATGTCTTAGAGACCGAACATTGTGCCCACCGGGGATAAAAGTATATTACAGTTCCATGGAGACCAGGAGAACCAAGGCTCTTATAAGACACACTGGAGCCAAATTCTCATAAAATAATGTCCATTGTTGAAGAAATCGCCAAGTAGCTGATAAACAACTATTTTTTCATGTATTAAACCACATTACTATCTGTGCCACTGTAAACTTTAAGATAAAATTACACGTGATTCCCATCTAGTGGTGCATCCGGGATATTGCAGCTGAGAAATACCTCTGCATTCCTGTCTCTTGTCTGCCACAAGATTTCACATTTAACAGTTTCGATTTCTGCCCACGGTCTTCAGTGTCGAAGCGCACTACAATAACAAAAACAGACCATGGTCAAGATTGGAAGATCAACGAACACAGACGCCAATAAGGGGACACACACAACCAAAAAGATGGAAAAATTTATCATAAAACAAAGTGGTCCAAAACAAGGACTGCTGCAGCATAAAGACTCCGGTGATGACCCAGAACTGGATGAATCGCAGGAGGATTCCTCTGATTTAGTGGACTCAGATGAACCAATTTCTAGAAGCTTCATTAAAAATATTTTATCTTCAGCCTTGGCCCCCTTAGCTAAAGATCTAACAACAATTAAAAAGGACATTCAGCAGATAGGCGGTAGAGTCGAGGAGCTGGAGGAGACGCAGTCAAAGTTGTCCGCCTTCGCCGGGGAACTAAAATCAGGTCTTCAACAACAGGAGGACCATATTAACTCCCTCTATGCAGCAATGGAGGATGTTGAAAACAGGAATAGAAAAAACAATCTAAGGGTCCGAGGTGTGCCTGAAGTGGCTGATCGAGAGGATGTTACAGCTATTCTTCAAGAACTCTTCTTGCCGTTGTTGGACCCGGAGGAAGGAAGGATGTTGATACTTGAGAGCGCACACAGAGTGCTGAAACCTAAGGGTACCGTTACACCTAGCGATGCACCAGCGATCCCGACTAGCGATAAGACGCGGTCAGGATCGCTGGTGCATCGCTAGGTGGTCGCTAGTGAGCTGCCACACAGGCAGAACTCACCAGCGACATCGCTGGGGACGGGGATCGCTACTTACCTGTCAGACGCGGTGATCCTGCATCCTCCCGCCCGGCTCCACGCGTTGCTCGTCGGCGCCACAGGAAGCCCAGCAGGAAGTGGCCGACGAGGAATGGTCCAGGAGCTTCTCGCGCGATCAGCGATAACCAGCGGGGGAGCCGGTCGGAGGTAAGTATCACATGCAGCAATATCGCTAGCAATATCGCTGCAAAGTCACAAGATTGGTGACTTTACAGTGATATTGCTAGCGATATCGCAGTGTGTAACGGGGGCTTAAGCCTAAAAAAGCAGAATTTCCAAGAGATATAATTTGCAGAATTCTTGACTTCCGCATGAAAGAGAAAATTCTCAAAAAATCAAGGGCAATAAACACTTTGGAATATAAAGGTTCAAGAATCCGTGTTTTCCAGGATCTGGCACCATCAACCTTGTCAAAAAGATACTTGTTGAAACCCTTTACAGATGCCCTCAAGCAGAGACAATTTCTTTTCCGCTGTCTTTTTCCATTTGGCATATTTATCACAGCAGATGGCAAGAGTTATACAGCCAAATCATCTTCTGACATCGCCAAAATATGTGCAGAACTAGATATTCAACTTGACCCGCTGCCTGACCTCCGCCTTGCCTGCACCAACTTCAGTCTTCCAGACCTGTCAACACAGGAACCCTGGAGAAGAGCGGACAACCCCAAAGAGCAAAGAAACAGAAAAAGACAAGCTGGAAAGCAACGTACCTCCAGTGGTTGAATGGGGGACACTAGCCCCTTATACATTTTTTCAATAACCTTTTCAGCTGGTCCCCAATGACTGCCTGGTTAATAAGTGGAACGATTTGAAAAACTGAAAAATTATCATTATTTTTTTCTTTTGTTACATTCCCCGATGAGTACTATAGTCTTGTTTGTAAATTTGCTTATTACAATGAAAGTTGTTGATGTTGGGCAACAAGCCCCTATCGTTGAACACATGTTAAAGGGGTTGTCCGGGCTTTTGACATAATCTCAGTACATATCTGGGCTGCAGAATTATGACAATAAGTAATTTACTTTCTGTCACTAGTTTGCACGGTTTTCTAGATATTCTGAACAGAACGTCCAAGGGGGGGGTGTGTTATGGCATTGAAATGAATGAGAACTAGTCGTAACCTCCTACTCTACTCCAAACATGCCCTCTATAGCAACAACCCCACCCTCCATAGCTACAGGCCCTCCCCGTCCACATGAAGAAGCCCTCATCACACAGTAACAAATCCTCCCCCTCTAGCAGCCTCACAGCAGAGAGCAGCTGCTCCTCCTCCAGACACACACAGTTATCTATATCTATGGAAAGTGAAACCAGTGAGGAGGAGGGAAAATCGTCCTGTATTCTAATCTGCACAGGGGATGGCAGTCACTGATGTAATCTGTTGTGTGACAAAGCCTCTGCTGTGTGAATGAGACAGCTCTGTGTCACTGATGTCTTCACACAGCAGCAGATTTGGTGCAGTGTATGTGTGAGCACTGTGTCTCTAATGACACAAATACTGATGGGAGCAGCCTGTCCAATCAGCAGCTGTAACAGTGTGAAGTGTTGGGGGGTGTATGAATGTATTGTGCTGCTTTCACAAATACAGGATCACTGCTGTGTTCTTTCCAATGCTGGAATGATGATAAAGATGAGTGCTGGTGCAGTTTACTGCCAGCCAATGAGTGGGCAGTGGGTGGTGCTGGTCACTGGAGCTTGCTGGGAGTTTGGTGGAGCTTGACACATACACTGCACCAAATCTGCTGCTGTGTGAAAACAGTGACACAGAGCTGCCTCATTCACACAGCAGAGGCTTTGTCACACAACAGATTACATCAGTGACTGCCATCCCCTCATATGTGGGAGAAAACTACTGTATGGGGACACGTCGGGGCTTGGAAGGGAAGTAGTGACGTTTTGGAATGCAGACTTTGATGGATTGGTCTGCGGGTGTCATGTGCGTTTGGAGAGCCCCTGATGTACCTAAATTATTGAAACTCCCCACAAGTGACCCCATTTTGGAAACTAGACCCCCCACAGAACTTATCTAGATGTGTGGTGAGCACTTTGAACCCCCAAGTGCTTCACAGAAGTTTATAACGCCTGGGCGTGAAAATAAAAAAATCATTTTTTTCCACAAAAATGATATTTTTGCCCCCAATTTTTTATTTTCCTAAGGGTAACAGGAGAAATTGGACCCCAAAAGTTGTTTTATAATTTGTCCTGAGTACGCTGATACCCCATATGTGGGGGTAAAACACTGTTTGGGCGCATGGCAGAGCTTGGAAGGGAAGGAGCACCATTTGACTTTTTCAACGCAGAATTGGCTGGAATTGAGATCAGACGCTATTTTGCATTTGGAGAGCCCCTGATGTGCCCAAACAGTGGAAACCCCCCAATTATAACTCCAACCCTAACCCCAACACACCCCTAACCCTAGCCCTAACCCTAATGGGAAAATGGAAATAAATACATTTTCTTTTAATATTATTATTTTTCCCTAACTAAGGGGGTGATAACGGGGGGTTTGATTTACTATTTATGGCGGTTTTTATTTTTGGCAGCTGTCACACGCTAAAAGACGCTTTTTATTTTAAAAATAATTTTTGCATCACCACATATTGAGAGCTATAATTTTTCTGTATTTTGACCCACCGAGTCATGTGAGGTCTTATTCTTTGCGGGACGAGTTGACATTTTTATTGGTACCATTTTCAGGCACGTGACATTTTTTGATCGCTTTTTATTCCGATTTTTGGGACGCAGAACGAGCAAAAACCAGCGTTTCATGAATTTCTTTTGGGGGGGTGCGTTTACACCGTTCCGCGTGCGGTAAAATTGATAAAGCACTTTTATTCTTCGGGTCAGTACGGTTACAGCGATACCTCATTTAGGTCTTTATGGTTTGGCACTTTTATGCAATGAAAACTATTTTATATAAAAAATAATTATTTTTGCATCGCTTTATTCTGCGAACTATAACTTTTTTATTTTTTTGCAGATGACGCTGTATGGCGGCTCGTTTTTTGCGGGACAAGCTGACGTTTTCAGCGGTACCATGGATATTTATATGCATCTTTTTGATCGCGCGTTATTGCACTTTTTGTTCGGCGGTATGATAATAAATCATTATTTTTTGCTTCGTTTTTTATTTTTATTTTTTAAGGGGTTCGCTAAAGGGGTTAACTAATGGGATAGTTTTATAGGGTGGGTCGTTACGGACGCGGCGATACCAAATATGTGTACTTTTATTGTTTTGATTTTTTTTATTTTCAAAAAATGAATTTATTGGGGAATATTTTTTTTTTTTTTTTACTAATTTATTTAGCGATTTTTTTTAAATTATTTTTACACTTTTTTTTTTTTTTTTAACTTTATTACATTGTCCCAGGTGGGACATCACTGTCCTGTGACAGATCGCTGATCTGTCACATCACAGATCACTGTGACAGATCAGCGATCTGTCACAGTCACTGCTGCAGACTTCCTCATGCCTGCGCTTTGCAGGCAGTGAGGAAGTCAGCTCCCTACAGGCCCCTGAAGGTCCCCGTCGCCATCTTGGATTCGGGGGCCTGTAGGGAAAGAGCCCCCCGCAGCAGCGCTGCACATTGCGCTGCCGTGGGGGGCTCAGGGAAGCACGGAGGGAGCCCCCTCCCTGCCGATGCTTCCCTTTAACCCCCGGTACACCGCGATCGTGTTTGATCGCGGTGTACAAGGGGTTAACGTGTTGGGGGCGGTCCGTGACCGCCCCTGACACATTGTGCCGGGTGTCAGCTGTGATAATCAGCTGACACCCGGCCACGATCAGCGGTGCTCACCACGTGAGTGCCGCTGATCGCTATGACGTACTATCCCTTCCCTGGGAATTAAGTCCCAGGGCACATGGACGGGATAGTACGTCTCATGGCAGAAAGGGGTTAAGGTCCCAGACACGTTCAACCATAGGGTCCGATCTCTTTTTGAGAAATATATATGGGGCGGTTTAAAGCCCAGAATAAGTTATAACACACGTGCCCTACCTAAAACTAAAGGAGGCATGGGAATCCCTGACCCACAAAAATACCATTCTGCGGCAACTCTATCACTACTAATCGACTGGGCGAGAAATAGTAACAATAAACTATGGACAGGGATTGCAAACGAGTCACTAACGGTACCAATCTCCTCCTTCACTCGTCTACGGATTTTGCAAAGAAAGTTCTCACCCCGAACACAATAACAAAAAATTTGATCAGGACTTGGGTTAGATTCTTCTCTTCACTAATGCCGCTCCCATCACCTTTAATAAAAATAGGAGACCTACCTGGGCTTTATCTGGACCGCCCTTTGGACAAGAGCACAGACTTGTTACATAAAATAAACGAGAGTCTAGATGCATTCATTGAGGATGGTGTGGTCCTCCCTCTACAGGAGCTGCAAATTAGATTCCCACACTACCATATCAACTTCCTTCAGTATAATAGACTCAAAAACTCGTCAGATCTTATTTGCAACCTGGACTCCCGCTCAGAGTTAACTGCTTTTGAAAAGTTGGTGACTCAGAGGAATAAACCAAGGGGGGTGTTGGGTAACATTTACCAAATGCTCCTAGCTCACTCGACCCCTGTTAAACGAGCGTTCATATTGAATTGGTATAGAGACCTCAAGGTTACATTACAAGATTGGGAGGTCGATAAGATATATAAAAATTCGCATGGTCCATCAGGCTGTGTAAGGGTCCAAGAAATTCATACAAGGTCCTTACTAGGTGGTACACCACCCCTGACTCAAGAAAGATGTGGCAGCCCAATGCATCCTCTACTGTAATTGTTGGAGATGTCTTGGCGAGAAAGGCTCCTTCTTGCACATATGGTGGCAATGCGACAAAATTCAACCGCTTTGGGAGGGGGTGCTTAAAGTCTCGACAAGGCTTTGCCAACTTCCAAACCCCCCATCCCTGAAAATGATCTTTCTGAACTGGTCAAATGACTTCGAACAAAACAAACACAAAAAGCTTCTCATGCATTTAATAGCAGCAGCTAAAATGCTCATCCCCCTGTATTGGCTATCTCAGAACTGCCCTACTCTGTCAGAATGGTTGCACAAAGTAAATCAAATATACTATATAGAAGAAATAATAGCTAGCATGACCTTTAGGCTAGGTAAATTTAGTTCGACCTGGGCGCCATGGATACTCTTCAGAGAAAACTACGAATACATAGAGCTATTAAACACTCAGTAAATATATTTCAGTTTGCTCTATATCCTTCTAAATCTGAAGCTACGACGTCTGTTTAGCCAAATTATTAGGGCAGAATTACCGCTGAATGGGACATCCCCCACTGACGGGAATATAGACCCTTTCCCCAGACATTTCCCCCTTTCCCTCTCTCCACCCTCTTCTTCTCTTTTATTTCTGTATTTTATCTTCAGGTAAAAGTTTATAATTGGATGCGATTGATGTGCATAATTTACCGGTGAGCTACGGCAAAGATTATATCTCTGGCTCATGATTATAAGCAGTAGAATATGACTAGATTTCGCCTGTCTTTCTATTTAGAATAATGCTATGAGTTACACTAAATGAGATAAGATGTGTATAGAAGGGCTGGCATGGTTATTCATGGAGCTATCGATGCTTTGTGTACTTACTCGCAGTATGTAAGGTTACGATGTATTTTTCTGGTTAAAATAATAAAAAGATCATTAAAACAAAAACAGTGTTTTAGGCCTGTTTCACACTTCAGTTTTTTCCTGTCAGTCAAAATCCGCCAATTTTTTTTAAAAAACAGATCCACCAAAAAAGGTCCGGATCCGTTTTTTTCCCTCATAGACTTACATTATTGGCGGATCTTGACTGATGGTCGTCCGTCCCACCCATTTCTTCACGGATCCGCCAAGATTTTAGTGGCTCCCGGGCGGATGAGACGGACCCTGCAACGTTTTTGTGTAAGAATGTCCCTCCATCCTATAATAATGCCCCATCCTGTAATAATTATCCTCTTCCTGTAATATTGGCCCCCATCCTGTAATAATGGCCACCTTCCTGTAATAATCTCCTCCTTCCTGTAATAATTACCCTTTTCCTCCAATAGTGTCCCCCATCCTGTAATCGTTACCTTCTTCCTGTAATAAAGTCACTCAACCTGTGATAATATCTCCCTTCCTGCAATAATTACCTTCTGCATTAATCTCCTTGTCATAGAGATGCAAATTGCCTCTTTAGAGAAAAAGAGGACTTGAACTCTTTAGCGCCACCTGTTGGTAGTAGCGATCCTACAAGTCACAATCAACCCTTTAACGAGTCTTGTAATATGACTTAGGATAAAAGTCTTGTCATAGAGAAAAATTAAAATACAAAAAGATATCTCCGGAATGGGGATGTATCACCTGATAGGAACTGAAGGAGTTAAATTGAGTTCTGTCTATGTTGTATTTTCTTGTTTAGACTCATCTTTCCTGTTCCCTTGAGAACTAAAACCAGGTAACAGATGAATTCCTGTTTTTCAGCCTACGTGGCTTCCTCTGTCTTGTTGAAACCAGTTGTGAAATTGGTTTATACTACGCATGTCTGTAAATGTTTAACTTCTTTGCTATAAAGAATGGAAACCTAACTGATAAGCCAGAGGCGTCTCAGCAGGCTTCCCGAGTTGTACTATACAGCGTATGTCTGTGTTATTCTTCTCGACGGAGCAATCAATTAGAGACATATGGTGTCTCACACCCAAGAACATCGGTCCTTCAGGTGAAAGAGGTAATCTGAGGGATCCCGACAGTTTCCTGGCGCCAGAACAGGGACCTGATATAGGCACCTCTCCAAGACTACCCGATCTACAGACCATTCCAGTTACTGATGAAATTGTGAACAGCAGACCTAAACACCTGGCCAGGTAAGAGATCAATTCTTCTCTTCTCTGCTCTTCATAATCTATCATTATAACTAAGGTCCGTATAAAGGGGAATCTAGTAGAGGAGGGGGCCGTAGGATCAGGTCTATATAAGAACTCTGAGGAAATCGGGTGTGATACGCATATGTAATTTTTGCTCGAATAAGAGGTCATTGCAGATTCTGTCTGTGTACTGCTATCTTCAGGAGAAGAACTGATGCAAATCATAACGGGTATGGTGATTGGACATTTGCAGGAACAACCCCAGACACCAATATAAGAAAGTTTCATTATGCCAAAAAGGGAGATCAGCGGTGGATACTGTTAGCATTGAATACACATATCCCATTGAGTAATACGTTGAGAGGTCAGACATTACGGAATATAAGGCTAGGTGAACAGTTCATATTACAAAGCCCAGACGGACAAGTTTTCCACAATAGAAGATTCCGTGTTAGGAATCAGGGAGGTTGTTGAGTGGCTGCTCTGAGTTGAAGGATTGTGGAAAGTAGAAAATAAGCTGCACAGCAGGTATTCGTTCAAAGAGTGGTGATATTGCCTAACTGGGTCATGTGACAGCGTCCTTTCGGGGAGGTCACCGCCTAAGCTTAAATCAACACCCTTTACGAATAAACCTTGTGACAGATAAGAGTGTGATTGAATGAGCACAGGATAACAATATAAGCCTGTGACAAGATATGACTGAAGAAACCCAGTGAATGGATGTCCTGTTCACATCCCTGTGTATCGTGGGAGTGCTTCTGTTTGCAGTGTATATAGTGTATAAGTATACGAAACATATAATACAAAGAGGAACAGAAACTCCATTCAGTCTGTTAGCACCTTAGGAAGAAGGTAACGAGGTATAGTAGAGCTGAGTCTTGAGCTTACCCAATACACCACCTAAGGCAGGGGACTAACAGAAGGGATAAGTGATACGGGACAAGAAAATGGGAAACAGTCAGGGGAAAACAGTGGTAGAAGGAAAATT
This sequence comes from Dendrobates tinctorius, assembly GCF_039654945.1. Lineage (NCBI taxonomy): Eukaryota > Metazoa > Chordata > Amphibia > Anura > Dendrobatidae > Dendrobates > Dendrobates tinctorius. The sequence continues at coordinate 21,336,928 of NW_027361704.1, forward strand.
GTTAAGTGAGATAATAAAGGACAGATGTGGAAGTAGTGCAGCAAAGGACCTAAAAGCAGTATTAAGAGCGTTTAAGTTAAAAGGTAAAGAAGCTCTAGATGAAGAAAAGTGGAAGGAGATAAAAGACATAAAATCAGGAAGAATTGCAGACAATGAGTGGGGGGAACAAGTGGAGGCATGCATTAAAGTATCACAGGTTGCTAAGCGAGAGAACTGGGCATATAATGAGAAAACAAAACGATGGATTCGTCCCAAAGAATTTAGCCCTGTGTCAGAGAAGCAGGAACCACCACCATATCCTGCCCCAGCCCGTATAACAACCCCACCTGCAGCACCGGTTATATCACTGCCCACCGGACTGTGCCCTGATGTACAATCACCATTATCTAGCAATGGCAATCTAGGATGGACTTGTAATAATTGTGGTCAACAAAATCCAGACTGGAGAGAGACGTGTCTAGCCTGTGGAGCACCCCGTTACCATCACCCTAGCAGATTAGCCCCCGTTAGGACCCAAACACGCCCTTTCAGGGAAACAGATGAACAGGGTGTTACCCGCACCAGACAGATTCAGACTACCCATTATACTCCATGGTCCGCTCCAGAATGTATGGCATTATTGTCTAATGCTCCAGATCCCACTACCTTTCCTATGGGGTTTGCCCGGTACATAAGACAAGTACTGACTGTACACAGAGGGACCTGGTTGGATGGGGAAGACTTATGCAGATTAAAACTACCAATAACTACCCAAGGGGAATTTTCACAGATTGTTGGACCAAATAGACCCGCTGATAATGATCAAGAAGGTAATCCTCGAACTCAGGCTTCGAGAGAGCCCTTTTTAACTGCCCTTGACAATTTTATGCAGACGAAGCAGAGACAGAGAGGTAACATGACAGCCATACCGCAGAAACCGGGACAGTCAGTGACCGATTTCTTTCGGATATTGGAAACGGCGTTCCAAGATGAGGGTCTTGATACAAATAATGAGGGGGTATCACGACTATTGGCAAAAGCCTTTATGGAAGGGTTGCTCAAAGAAATACGAGATCCCCTGAAAATAAGCACCCCTGATTGGAGATCAGTACCTGATGTCCATGGATTAAGACAAAAAGCTATGGGCATTGAATTAGATTTGCAGGAAAGGAAGAATGCACCACCGGCTAAAACAAGAGTAGCGGTGACCCAATTTGACAACCAAGGACATCCAATCAATGAGGTTAGGAGGAGAACTTTTACATGTCATTACTGTAAAAAGCCAGGTCATTTCCAGAGAGATTGCCGTAAACGAAAAGCGGATAGAGAATCTCAGCCTAGGAGGGAGGAACCCACTAACTGACTAGATGCAGTTAGAATGCAACTTGATTCTAGGGAACCAGTAGTTAAAATCAAAGTAAATGGAAAAAAGGTACCCTTTCTAGTAGATACCGGAGCAACCTCTTCAGTGGTTAATGACAAAGTAATAACTCCAGATCTCCTTTCAGAAAACTCGACCTTTGTTTCAGGATTTAGTGGACAATCTAGCTTAATCCCTTTTAGCAAACCTCTGCCAGTTAAAGTAGGACCTAAAATGTTTCTGAATAAATTTTTGTTTGTCAAAAAAGCACCAATTTGCCTATTGGGAGTAGATGTACTAAAGAAACTGCAGGCAGACATCAAATTTACTGAAGATGGTACAGTACACCTTACCATTCCAGATGAGGAAGGGGATGCTATTGAGGCTTGCATGATAATTCAAGCTCTCGAGTCACAAAATCATGATGACACCACATCACAACCATGGGACCCAGCCCTAGACGAATTACCTGATACCATATGGGCAAAAGGGAATGCGGATATTGGCTTACTTCCCGTATCCCCAGTTGTGGTAGAGGTGCCCGCAGACACAAGATTGCCACAGCTGCGGCAGTACCCTATCAGTGCCCAACAAGAGGCTGCTATTGAGGCACAAGTCACTGATCTTGTAAACAATGGAGCATTGGTGTCAATTAAATCACAAGCTAATACGCCATTGTTTCCTGTCAAAAAGAAAGGAGGACCAGGTGATGCCCCGAAATATCGCATGGTACATGATCTGAGAGAGATAAATAAGGTCCTTGTTTCTTTGACACCAGTAGTACCTAACCCACACACGCTATTGGCAAAAATCCCTAGTCAATCGAAATGTTTTTCAGTGATTGATTTGTCAAACGCATTTTTCTCAGTGCCCCTCCACAAAAGCTGTTGGCATCTGTTCGCTTTTACATTTAAGGGCAAACAATATGCCTGGACCAGACTGCCACAGGGCATGCAGCATTCACCCACACTGTACACACAGGCATTGCAATCTGTGTTGGCCGGCTGGCCACACCCACCTGATGTTGTGCTCTTACAATATGTGGATGACCTGTTGCTTTGTGCACCTGATGAGGCTAACTGTAGAATCCATACACTTTCACTACTGATGTTTTTATCAGGCAATGGATGTAAGGTCAACAGAGAAAAGTTACAGTTTTGCCAACCAAAAGTCGTATTCTTAGGACATTGTCTATCACACGGTACCCGACACTTAACCAATGACAGAATTACAATTGTACAACAAATGAAGGAACCGACAACCCACAAGCAGTTGAGAGCATTTTTGGGTTTAGTTTCGTCTTGCCGCCAATGGGTCATACATGCTAGTGAACACATGCAGCCACTGTATGATTGCATCAACACAATACCTTTTCAACTGACTGACATTGCACGAGACTCATTTCAGTATCTGAAGAAGGCCATAGTGTCAGCCCCAGCATTAGGTATACCTAACTATGATATACCCTTTCAACTGATGGCCGCTGAAATTAGAGGGCATGCTACTGGCATTTTGACACAGAAACATGACAAAAAAAATAGACCCCTTGCATACTATTCTGCCAAATTAGACTCTGTAGCACAGGGAACACCATCCTGTGTTAGAGCAGTCTCTGCAATCGCATTGCTACTTGACAAAGTTTCTGATATTGTACTGGATAACCCACTAACTGTCTGTACCACACATGATATATACGGTATCCTAAATCAGGTTTCTGCTAAACATATTTCTATGGCAAGACAACTTAGATTGCAATGTGCCTTGCTTATGCCTCCTAATGTTACGTTTACCAAAACTCAGAATCTGAATCTGGCTACATTGTTGCCAATTGCAGATTCTGAAAGGGGGGATATAGATGAGAACACATTATCGCTTTCTTTTGAGCCCCCACACGAGGTTGAACATGATTGCATAGAACTGATGCAGCAAGAAGTTGTTGGCTTGCCCAATGTCACAGACACACCATTGTCAAATCCAGACTTTATATTTTTTGTGGATGGCAGCAGATATGCCGATGAAAGTGGAAAATTCCACACAGGATATGCGGTAGTGTCACCACATGAGACTATTGTAGCAAAGGCACTTCCACCCCACATGTCCGCACAAGAGGCTGAGCTGACAGCTCTGAATGAGGCATTAAAATTTTCCAAAGGACAAACAGCAAATATCTACACTGACTCAAGATATGCCTTTGGGATAGTACATGATTTTGGGGTTTTGTGGCGCACAAGGGGTTTCATGACAGCAGCAGGAACACCCATAAAACATGCCACACTGATCAGAGAAATCCTCGAGAATGTGGCCCAGACACAGGGGGTGGCCGTTATGAGGGTGCCAGCACACACCAGAAAAAACAACATGGAAGCAAAAGGCAACGAAAAAGCAGACCAGGCGGCGAAGCAAGCTGCCTTGGGGACTCCAGAAAAAGTAAACATAGTGCACAAGGATGCATCAGAATTGTTTACAGACTTACAAAGGTTCCAAGAAGACTCCGCTCAGACGGACAAGGAAACTTGGGAAAAGATGGGAGCTGAGAAGACGAACGGAATGTGGAAGAAAGATCAGAAGTACTGCTTGCCTAGGGTTTTGTACCCAAGGATGGCAGAAGCAGTTCACCTTCCAACTCACATGTCCGCCAATGGAATGACGCGCCTAGTCACGAAGGTTTGGATTGCTCCTGGGTTTGGGAAGGTGGCGCAGCTACACTGTACCTCCTGTCCCATATGCCTAGCACACAATCCCGGACAGGTAGTGAAAACTCCACGGAAACACAGTCCTAGGCCGTTATATCCCTTCCAGAGACTACAGATCGACTACATTCAACTCCCCAGAAGTGGACCATATGAATATGTTCTGGTGTGTGTTGACATGTTCTCTGGATGGCCAGAGGCCTACCCGGTGAAAACGGCTACAGCTCGAGCCACTGCAAAGAAACTAGTGATGGAACTAGTACCACGATTCGGTGTTCCTGAAACAATTGAATCAGACAGAGGCACACATTTCACTGCTGAGGTAATGCAAAATGTAATGCAAATGATAGGTGTAGAACAAACATTTCATACACCCTATCACCCACAGAGTTCAGGGAAGGTAGAAAGAATGAATGGGACACTAAAATTAAAAATACAGAAAACCATGGAACAGACCCATAGACCATGACCAGAGTGTCTTCCGTTAGCATTATTCTCAGTAAGGTACACACCCACGGGGAAAACTAAACTGTCACCCTTCGAGATATTGTTTGGAAGACCACCAAACACAGGGTTGTACTACCCACAGGTCTTAACACTCAATGTGGATAATTTGACAAGTTATGTAATCCAGTTGCAAAAGCATTTAACTCAAATGCATTCTCTAGTTTTCTCTTCCATTCCAGATCCAGATAGTGTGGAAGGAACTCACTGTCTACAACCCGGTGATTACGTATATGTCAAGAAACACTCCAGAAAGACCCTTGAACCCCGATATCAAGGACCTTACCAAGTACTCCTAACAACGCCTACTTCTGTTAAGTTGGAAGGACGACCAACCTGGATACACGCATCGCATTGCAAACTAGCCACAGGAATTAACAAAGCATAAGAGTGCATAATGTTTTGGTTTGGTTTTGTTGCATTATCTGTAATAATGGTAGCTGCGTGGGACAGTCTAAATTCTCCAATGTCCTTGAATAATAAGTTTATACAACATCATAAAAAATTACTGAATGATTGGTCAAATGACACTCAGTCTCCAGCAGATTGCTGGATCTGCACACATTCACCAGTATCAGCCACTAGTATTCCGTTCCTTGTTATTCCTGTGCCACCCAAGGAATTATTTGCCTGGACCAGTTGTTCTGATACACTTGCTAATAATGCCACAAATAATGTGAAGTTATGGAACACAACGGTTGGTATACCCATTGTGGGATGGGTAGGATACCCTTGGTGGCAGGGTAACCTTTCAGGAAGTAATACACACCTTCAATATCTGGCATATAAAGGGGGGGCTTGGGTACCTAGGAATAGAACCCGGTTAACCTACTTGGGACAAGTTCCAAAGTATGGTTTACAAGTTAGCTTTGATGTAACTTCCCATTCTACTGATGCCTTCAAACCAATGTTGCTAGAAAGAAAGTTACATAATATGTCATGGGAGTACTCCAATTTATTTCCCCAGGGCACTAACGAAACTTGTATTAATATTCCTGGTAATATGCCTTGTAACGAGTCCTCGGAATATAAGAAGGGAATCTCCCCTTGTGGAAACCCTGATGCAGGTTATTGTAGTCCTTTAGGACAATTTTCACCTTGGTGCATGCTCCAGAATGCATCTGCGTTCATAGATTTAGTTCATAGACTGGTACTACAACATTCAGCCCTATGGGACCTACCTAGTGACATGTACTGGGTATGTGGAGACAATGCATATAAATGGTTGCCAGTAGGGGTAAAAGGTGCTTGTACTTTGGGTCGTTTGACTCCAGCTACCTTTCTTATTCCAAATGACCAGTTGAGTACTCAGAGCATACCTAAACACACGTTGTACAAAAGAGCTGCTGATAATACACCTCGCCTCTCTGGAAGACCACACATAGTGCAGATGAGTGTGGCCAATAAAATTGTTAGCTCTATTTTTATCTACCCTATGATCACTCAAATGTGGGATAAATTAGTTAGAGCTACAGATTATTTAGATGACCAAATATGGGATATATTGGATATACTGAACACCACTGTTGCTGTTCAAAATCAGCTTATCATAGTCACTAATCAGCATACCATAGTATTAGATTATTTAACTGCAGCACAAGGAGGTATGTGTCAAGTCATCGGACCCGCCTGCTGTCATTATATAGATCCTGACAAAACTTTAAGATTAAAACTAATATTAGAGGATGTTCAAAGACTCAGAGATCAGTATGATAAAGACAATGATCGCAATAAAGATAGTTGGTGGTCAGATACCTTCTCCTTTTTGAATCCAGCCAATTGGTTTAAAGGTATAGGGGGTTGGATAGCTGGAATTATATTAAACCTACTACGTATCTTTGTTTGTCTTTTCGTAATATATGTATTTTTAAAATTCGTTTTTTGGTGTTTAACTGTGTGTAAGAAAAGATACAGAAACAGATGAGAAAGATGAATTAATGACAGAACCCTTACCAAAGTTGATAATTGTTTCCTTTAAGTCTTAGGTTGACATCTCATTTCTGACATGAAGGAGCATACTCTTGTGATGACAGACGTGGCCTTAGTAACTGGGGGATGGAGAGGGTAAAAGAAGATATCTGTCTCCCTCGGGCAACCCGTCGGCCTGGGATAGTACCTGGTGAATAGGACACTATCAGCTGTCATTACAGGATCCAGTGTTCCAGATTGTGAAGAATGAAGATGTCAAAGGGGGGACTGATAGGAACTGAAGGAGTTAAATTGAGTTCAGTCTATGTTGTATTTTCTTGTTTAGACTCATCTTTCCTGTTCCCTTGAGAACTATAACCAGATAACAGATGAATTCCTGTTTTTCAGCCTACGTGGCTTCCTCTGTCTTGTTGAAACCAGTTGTGAAATTGGTTTATACTACGCATGTCTGTAAATGTTTAACTTCTTTGCTATAAAGAATGGAAACCTAACTGATAAGCCAGAGGCGTCTCAGCAGGCTTCCCGAGTTGTACTATACAGCGTATGTCTGTGTTATTCTTCTCGACGGAGCAATCAATTAGAGACATATGGTGTCTCACACCCAAGAACATCGGTCCTTCAGGTGAAAGAGGTAATCTGAGGGATCCCGACACACCCTTACCTCGAACATATGGGATTAATTATAATTGGGGAATAGAGAAGCTAATTATAATTAGGGAAGTGAGAGAAAGCTGACCCTTCAACCTCCAATGAAATAGGGACCTACTGGGACCAGGTAATTACCACTGGAGATCTCGGGGAATCAGACACTTAGACTGGGATTCATTATTCAGAGGCATAGAAGTACAAGAGTTTCCACTGTTCAAAAGAGTTTTCAGAGACACTATGGAGCCAGTGGTCAGTGATGAATATTGGGGTTTGCATAAGCCCGATATTTATCAGAGATATATTTTTGGAGTCGTAGCGAAGGGACAAACAACACATTCACTCACATCACAATAAGGCCCTTCTAACCTTTCCAACTTAATAACGATCTGATGGATGATGCAATCCAGGTCATGTTTCATCTCTATATAAAAGTAAAATTGCAATAGGAAACATAACCACAATATCTACCGCCTGAGACCTCCAGAGGCAAAGATATACTGTAAGTTGGGGATCTCATACAATTCTAAAAGACATAGCACATCCCACAACCAGCTCCCACATAACCTCACCAAGAGGAGGTATGTGTGCGTAAATTTAACGTAATAAAAAGCAGAATTGGATTTTGTCAGTCCTGGACGGAACAGCTTGCTATGGTTTTGTCTGTTTTCCTAAGGAGCCCCTGAGCCATTTCTGTGACACAGGTTTAGTAATTTTCTTTTGTTATCCCTTTTGTTTCATGTAATTGTATATAGCGTATTGTTTTGTTCCCATTTTGACTCATCTTTGTATATTTTTTTTATAAACACTGCCTACACCTTTCTGGGTTACACTGATGAGCATAATGGAAACAATGTTTAGAACTTTTGACTTTCAGGCTCCATATCTCACCATCCATTACTGCTTTGAACATGAGACTACCATAATTTTATAGACAATCATCTTAGCTATCTCATACATAAATTTGACTTGCAACTATTTAGGATATTACTAGTTATGCAGATTCTTATCATGTCACTGTATTGTTACTGTCTTGCTCCTGATTGTTGAAAAAATATTTTTCTTTCTGTATACTGCAAAATACAACCTGTTCTTACATTACCTAATTGCTCAGTGTTAATGGGTTGATTCCTTTGGCTTGTGAGCGACCACACCGGGGTATATATACAGCTCTGGCAACAATTAAGAGACCACTGCAAAATTTTCAGTTTGTCAGATTTTTCTCTTTATAAGTATTGTAAAGCAGCGGTGTCCACACTATGCAGTGATGAGGTAGTGACCCAAGCAAGTTCAAAAACAAAAGTGTTTAACCCCTTCCCGACCTGTGACACAGCGTATGCGTCATGAAAGTCGGTGCCAATCCGACCTGTGACGCATACCCTGTGTCACAGAATGATTGCCCTCCTGCGCGCCGGGTGACCGGGGTGAATGAAAGGTCACCCGGCACGCAGGTACAGGGGGACCTATACTTGACCCCAGGGGGGGTGGCTTAGCCCCCCCGGGTCTACGATCACTCCTGGTGACCTTTTTGTCACCCCCCTCTGATCTGATTGGAGCTAACGTCCATGTGACGCTAGCCCTCCAATCAGATGTGGAGGGGCGGAGAAAAACAATGTCTGCCTCGCTCCTCAGCTTCATCCCATCTGTGGAAGCCGAGGAGCAAGCTGCCTGACCGCTGACCTGCCCGACAGAGCCCGCGATCGCCGCCGCTGCCCGCCGCCGCTGCTGCTGCCACTGCCGCCGCCGCCGCTGCTAGCACCACCGCTGCTGTGTGCTGAGGACAGGTACTCCCCCCTCCTGTCCTCCACTCTCCCCGACCTCCGCTCCCTCCCCCTGCCCCCCGATCACCACCTGAACGGGTGATCACCCCCTGTCCCCTTAATCACCTGCTGCATTTGCTCACCTCCTCCTGCAGGCTCCATTTACTCCCCTCCTCCCTCCTGCCCCCCCTGCGCCTGACAGCTCCAATTTCTGGCCTCCTCCCCTTGTGATCACCCCCTGATCACCCATTGATCACCCCCTAATCACCCCCTGCCCCCCCCAATCACCTGCTGCTGCCATCTACATTTTCTGCTGATCCTCTGCTCCCCTCCTGCCCCCAAACACACCTGACAGCCCCATCCTCCCCTGGTGATCACTCCAAACACCCCCTGATCACCCCCTGCCCCCCTGATCACCCCCTGCCCCCCTGATCACCCCCTGATCACCCGCTGCCAGCTTCATCTACAGCTGGTCCTCTGCTACCCTCCTGCCCCCCCCTGCACCTGACAGCCCCATCCTCCTCTGGTGGTCACCCCCCCAGTGATCACCCCGTGCCCCCTGATCACTCCCTGATCACCTACTGCTGCTGCCGGCTCCATAAAAACAGCTCATCCTCTGCTCCCCTCCTGCCCCCCAGTGCCTGACAGCTCCATCCTCCCCTGGTGATCACCCCAATCACCCCGTGCCCCCCTGATCACCCCGTGCCCCCCTGATCACCCCGTGCCCCCTGATCACCCCGTGCCCCCCTGATCACCCCCTGATCACCTGCTGCTGCCCGCTCCATCTGTAGCTGGTCCTCGGCTCCCCTTCTGCCCCACCCATGCCTGACAGCCCGCGCCTGACAGCCCCCGCCCGCACCTGACAGCCCCCGCCCGCGCCTGACAGCCCCCGCCCGCGCCTGACTGCCCCCGCCCGCGCCTGACTGCCCTCGCCCACGCCTGACTGCCCCCGCCTGACAACCCGCACCTGACAGCCCCGTCCTGCAGTAGAAAGTTTTTCACCAAACACTCGCACATACACACGCCCACGCACACTATAATAAAGCTTTTTTACACACGCACACACCACACACACAATGTCCCGCTCATCCCAGTCATCCCAGTCACAAAGGGTCTACTCAGTTGAGGAGGCATATGAAATTATTGCCTCCGAAACTGATAGTGAGGAGGACCCCACCTTTCTCTATACCTCCCACTCTTCCTCTTCCAGCGACATAGACTTGCCACCACCAAGATGTCGCAGGACGAGAAATCGTCCGGAGCCCAGGGAGGAAGAGTCGGAGGCCTTAGAGGAAGAGTCGGGTTCCTTGGAGGAAGTCCCACAGTCAAGTGTGAGTTTCCCCCAACCTAGTGCTAGTCACGCCCAACCTAGCACTAGTGCTCCCTCCTGGACCCCCGTCCCTGAAAATTTTGCTCCACGGATTCCAGATTTCGTTCCCCAATCAGGAATCCAGTTTGAGACTGCCAACTTCAGGGAAATAGACTTTTTCAAAGTCTTTTTCTCTGAGTCAATCGTCGGTCTCATGGTGGAGCAAACAAACTTGTATGCCCAGCAATTTTTGGCCGAACACCCAATTTCTTCATTCTCTACTTGGAGTCCCGTGGACTCTGTAGAAATGATTAAATATTGGGGACTGGTTCTTCACATGGGGATTGTGAAGAAACCAGAAATTCGCCAATACTGGAGTACCGATATTTTATATCAAACTCCAGTATTTGGCATGGTTATGTTTCGCAAACGTTTTGAGGCGATTCATAAATTTCTCCATTTCAGGGACAACACTGAAAGCCTTCCCCGCGATGACCCGAATTTTGATAGACTGTTCAAAATTCGGCCGCTCATCGAACACTTCAGCAACAAGTTTGCTGAAGTGTACATTCCCGAAAGGGAAATTTGTGTGGATGAATCCCTCGTCCACTACAAAGGGAGGCTTCAGTTCCGTCAGTACCTGCCCAGCAAAAGGGCGAGGTACGGGATAAAACTCTACAAGCTGTGTGAGAGTTCCTCAGGGTACACTCTCAGCTTTAGAGTTTACCAAGGAAAGGACACCAACATCCAGCCCCCAGAATGTCCACTTGCTTTGGGGGTGAGTGGGAAAATAGTGTGGGATTTGGTCCACCCAATGCTTGATAAAGGTTACCATCTGTACGTTGATAACTTTTATACAAGTATCACACTATTTCAATCCCTCTCTGCCAGAGCTACCGTCGCTTGCGGTACCGTGCGCAGAAACCAGAGGGGTCTCCCTTTGCCGCTAATTGAGCAGCGTCTCCGAAAGGGTGAGAGCCGAGCCCAATGTAGCAGCAACATGCTTGTGGTCAAGTTCAAAGACAAAAGAGATGTCTTTGTTTTGACCACAATCCATGGTCCCGACACCACGGCCACCACCGTTCGAGGTACCCCAGCACCTGTCCACAAACCGGACTGTGTCCTGGCGTACAACCATCACATGGGGGGAGTTGATCTTTCTGATCAAGTCCTCCAGCCCTATAGTGCCATGCGGAAGGTGAAGGTGTGGTACAAAAAACTGGCTGTGCACATCGTACAAATGGCACTGTATAACGCATGCGTGCTATCACGATGTGCAGGCCAGAACCACACCTTCCTTCAGTTCCAGGAGGCGGTGATAAAGGCCATGATTTTTGGAGAGGAGGACGGAGCGCGCCCCAGCACCCCTGGAACTCAAGTTTCCCGTATGGTACCAGGGCAACATTTTCCCAGTGAGGGGATAACAAGAAAAAGGTGCCGGGTGTGCTATAAAAGGGGGACAAGAAGAACGACTCGTTTCCAATGTGAAACGTGTCCTGACAAACCTGGACTGTGTTTGAATGAATGCTTCAGAATTCATCACACGTCCATGGACTAAACACATCCAGACATTCCACGACAGAACTCGCCCACACTAGGCTGACATACACAACACCACACACACCAACCTGACGTACACTAAACCACACACGCCAACCCGACATACACTACACCACACACACCAAGCTGACGTAGTGTGTCAGGTTGGTGTGTGTGGTGTAGTGTACATCAGGTTGGTGTGTGGCCTAGTGTACGTCAGGTTGGTGAGTATGTGTGCTGTACACTACACCACACACCAACCTGACGTACACTACACCACACACCAACCTGACGTACACTACACCACACACACCAACCTGACATAGTGTGTCAGGTTGGTGTGTGTGGTGTAGTGTACATCAGGTTGATGTGTGCGGCCTAGTGTACGTCAGGTTGGTGAGTATGTGTGCTGTACACTACACCACACACACACCAACCTGACGTACACTACACCACACACACCAACCTGACATAGTGTGTCAGGTTGGTGTGTGTGGCCTAGTGTACGTCAGGTTGGTGAGTATGTGTGCTGTACACTACACCACACACACCAACCTGACGTACACTACACCACACACCAACCTGACGTACACTACACCACACACACCAACCTGACGTAGTGTTTCAGGTTGGTGTGTGTGTGTGTGGTGTAGTGTACATCAGGTTGGTGTGTGGCCTAGTATACGTCAGGTTGGTGAGTATGTGTGCTGTACACTACACCACACACACCAACCTGACATACACTACACCACACACCAACCTGACGTACACTACACCACACACACCAATCTGACATAGTGTGTCAGGTTGGTGTGTCTGGTGTAGTGTACATCAGGTTGATGTGTGCGGCCTAGTGTACGTCAGGTTGGTGAGTATGTGTGCTGTACACTACACCACACACACACCAACCTGACGTACACTACACCACACACACCAACATGACATAGTGTGTCAGGTTGGTGTGTGTGGCCTAGTGTACGTCAGGTTGGTGAGTATGTGTGCTGTACACTACACCACACACACCAACCTGACGTACACTACACCACACACCAACCTGACGTACACTACACCACACACACCAACCTGACGTAGTGTTTCAGGTTGGTGTGTGTGTGGTGTAGTGTACATCAGGTTGGTGTGTGTGGCCTAGTATACGTCAGGTTGGTGAGTATGTGTGCTGTACACTACACCACACACACCAACCTGACGTACACTACACCACACACCAACCTGACGTACACTACACCACACACACCAATCTGACATAGTGTGTCAGGTTGGTGTGTGTGGTGTAGTGTACATCAGGTTGGTGTTTGTGGCCTAGTGTACGTCAGGTTGGTGAGTATGTGTGCTGTACACTACACCATACACACCAACCTGACGTACACTACACCACACACCAACCTGACGTACACTACACACACACCAACCTGACGTAGTGTTTCAGGTTGGTGTGTGTGTGTGTGGTGTAGTGTACATCAGGTTGGTGTGTGTGGCCTAGTATACGTCAGGTTGGTGAGTATGTGTGCTGTACACTACACCACACACACCAACCTGACGTACACTACACCACACACCAACCTGACGTACACTACACCATACACACCAACCTGACGTAGTGTCAGGTTGGTGTGTGTGGCGTAGTGTACGTCAGGTTGGTGTGTGGTGCAATATAGTGTACATCATGTTGTTGTCGTGTGTGTGGGTGGTGTATCTTATACCACACACCAACCTGACATACACTACATACTTTCCATAAGCGACATGGTGTCCGCTAACGATTGGAGCTAATTTTCCATTCAAAAAGTCAAATGGCGCTCCTTCCCTTCTGAGCCCTGCCGTGCGCCCAAACAGTGGTTCCTCCCCACATATGAGGTATCAGTGTACTCAGGAGAAATTTCCCAACAAATTTTAGGATCCATTTTATCCTGTTGCCCATTTGAAAATGAAAAAATTGAGGCTAAAAGAACATTTTTGTGAAAAAAAAGGACTTTTTCATATTTACGGCTCAATTTGTGAAGCACCTGGGGGTTCGGAGTGCTCACTATGCATGTAGATAGGTTCCTTGGGTGGTCTAGTTTCCAAAATGGGGTCGCTTGTGGGGGTGCTCCAATGTTTCAACACACAGGGACTCTCCAAACGCGACATGGCAACCGCTAAATATTCCAGCATATTTTCCATTCAAAAAGTAAAATGGCGCTCCTTCCCTTCTGAGCCCTGCTGTGCACCCAAACAGTGGTTTATGGCCACATATGAGGTATCGGTGTACTCAGGAGAAATTTTCCAACAAATTTTAGGATCCATTTTATCCTGTTGCCCATGTGAAAATGAAAAAATTGAGGCTAAAATAATTTTTTTGTGAAAAAAAAGTACTTTTTCATATTTACGGCTCAATTTGTGAAGCACCTGGGGGTTCGGAGTGCTCACTATGCATCTAGATAGGTTACTTGGGGGGTCTAGTTTCCAAAATGGGGTCACTTGTGGGGGTGCTCCAATGTTTCAGCACACAGGGACTCTCCAAACGCGACATGTCAACTGCTAAATATTCCAGCATATTTTCCATTCAAAAAGTCAAATGGCGCTCCTTCCCTTCTGAGCCCTGCTGTGCACCCAAACAGTAGTTTATGACCACATATGAGGTATCGGTGTACTCAGGAGAAATTTCCCAACAAATTTTAGGATCCACTTTATCCTGTCGCCCATGTGAAAATGAAGAAATTGAGGCTAAAAGAAAATTTTTGTGAAAAAAAAGGTACTTTTTCATATTTACGGCTCAATTTATGAAGCACCTGGGGGTTCGGAGTGCTCACTATGCATCTAGATAAGTTCCTTGGGGGGTCTAGTTTCCAAAATGGGGTCACTTGTGGGGGTGCTCCAATGCTTAGGCACACAGGGGCTCTCCAAACGCGACATGGTGTACGCTGAGGATTGGAGCTAATTTTCCAGTCAAAAAGTCAAATGGCGCTCCTTCCCTTCTGAGCCCTGCTGTGCGCCCAAACAGTGGTTTATGACCACACATGAGGTATCGGTGTACTCAGGAGAAATTTCCCAACAAATTTTAGCATCCATTTTATCCTGTTGCCCTTGTGAAAATGAAAAAATTGAGGCTAAAAGAAAATTTTTGTGAAAAAAAAGTACTTTTTTATATTTACGGCTCAATTTGTGAAGCAACTGGGGGTTCGGAGAGCTCACTATGCATCTAGATAGGTTCCTTGGGGGGTCTAGTTTCCAAAATGGGGTCACTTGTGGGGGTGCTCCAATGTTTCGACACACAGGGACTCTCCAAACGCGACATGGCAACCGCTTAATATTCCAGCATATTTTCCATTCAAAAAGTCAAATGACACTCCTTCCCTTCTGAGCCCTGCTGTGCACCCAAACAGTGATTTATGACCACATATGAGGTATCGCTGTACTCAGGAGAAATTTCCCAACAAATTTTAGGATCCACTTTATCCTGTTGCCCATGTGAAAATGAAAAAATTGAGGCTAAAAGAAAATTTTTGTGAAAAAAAAGGTACTTTTTCATATTTACGGCTCAATTTATGAAGCACCTGGGGGTTCGGAGTGCTCATTATGCATCTAGATAAGTTCCTTGGGGGGTCTAGTTTCCAAAATGGGGTCACTTGTGGGGGTGCTCCAATGCTTAGGCACACAGGGGCTCTCCAAACGCGACATGGTGTACGCTGAGGATTGGAGCTATTTTCCAGTCAAAAAGTAAAATGGCGCTCCTTCCCTTCTGAGCCCTGCTGTGCGCCAAAATAGTGGTTTATGACCACATATGAGGTATCGGTGTACTCAGGAGAAATTTCCCAACAAATTTTACAATCCATTTTATCCTGTTGCCCTTGTGAAAATGAAAAAATTGAGGCTGAAAGAAAATTTTTGTGAAAAAAAAAGTACTTTTTCATATTTACAGCTCAATTTGTGAAGCACCTGGGGGTTCGGAGTGCTCACTATGCATCTAGATAGGTTCCTTGGGGGGTCTAGTTTCCAAAATGGGGTCACTTGTGGGGGTGCTCCAATGTTTCGACACACAGGGACTCTCCAAACGCGACATGGCAACCGCTAAATATTCCAGCATATTTTCCATTCAAAAAGTCAAATGGCACTCCTTCCCTTCTGAGCCCTGCTGTGCACCCAAACAGTGATTTATGGCCACATATGAGGTATCGCTGTACTCAGGAGAAATTTCCCAACAAATTTTAGGATCCATTTTATCCTGTTGCCCATGTGAAAATGAAAAAATTGAGGCTAAAAGAACATTTTTGTGAAAAAAAAGTACTTTTTCATATTTACAGCTCAATTTGTGAAGCACCTGGGGGTTCGGAGTGCTCACTATGCATCTAGATAGGTTCCTTGGGGGGTCTAGTTTCCAAAATGGGGTCACTTGTGGGGGTGCTCCAATGTTTCGGACACAGGGACTCTCCAAACGCAACATGGCACCAGCTAAATATTCCAGCATATTTTCCATTCAAAAAGTCAAATGGCGCTCCTTCCCTTCTGAGCCTTGCTGTGCACACAAACAGTGGTTTATGACCACATATGAGGTATGGCTGTACTCCGGAGAAATTCCCCAACAAATTTTAGGATCCATTTTATCCTGTTACCCATGTGACAATGAAAATATTGATGATAAAACAAAATTTTTGTTGGAAAAATTAAAATGTCCATTTTTTTCTTCCATGTTGCTTTAGTTCCTGTGAAGCATCTGAAGGGTTAATAAACTTCTTGAATGTGGTTTTGAGTAGCTTGAGGGGTGCAGTTTTTGGAATGGTGTCACTTTTGGGTATTTTCTGCCATATAGACCCCTCAAAATGACTTCAAATGTGAGGTGGTCCCAAAAAAAATGGTTTTGTAAATTTTGTTGTGAAAGTGAGAAATCACTGGTCAAATTTTAACCCTTATAACGTCCTAACGAAAAAAAATTTGATTCCAAAATTGTGCTGATGTAAAGTAGACATGTGGGAAATGTTATTTATTAACTATTTTGTGTCAAATAACTCTCTGGTTTAACAGAATAAAAGTTCAAATTTTGAAAATTGTGAAATTTTCAAAATTTTCACTAAATTTCCATTTTTTTCACAGATAAACGCAAAAATTATCGACCTAAATTTACCACTAACATGAAGCCCAATATGTCACAAAAAAACAATCTCAGAATCGCTAGGATCCGTTGAAGCGTTCCTGAGTTATTACCTCATAAAGGGACACTGGTCAGAATTGCAAAAAATGGCCAGGTCATTAAGGTCAAAATAGGCTGGGTCATGAAGGGGTTAATGTCCAAAAAAACCTCACAGTGCACAACGCGCTGTATCCTCCGGACCGCAGCCGGGAAGTAACAAAACAGTCCGTGGCCAGTTGCTGTGAGCGACCGCGCTGCCCAGGTATACAAGGGGTGCCAGACCTTCTGGCTCAGTTTAGCCCTGTGTTGCCTCACATAGGGAATGCTCTAAAGACCACTGCTGTGTCTGTGCAAGCCAGAACTGACACACCCAAAGCTCTTCCTGCATGTTTTTTTTTTTCCTTTTTCCAATCTGTGGCCACAGGCACTTATATGACCTGGGCTGGAGGAAACGGACTGGACCCAACTACCTTCCTGCAGTCCGTTTCAAAAATAAAAGCCCATACCCGGTTTTCCTGAATAAACTCCTTGGTCAAAAATAACTTGACCAGGTTCAACTTACTTTTATTCTGCCTTGTGAGTCACAGGCACTCTGCTGTGACCACAAGGCACTCCAGAGGATCTAATACACTTCTGAGCGCATCCTGGGGGACACATAGCAACCCTCACATATGACTCCGGTCGCTGCCTCACAAACCCCCCCCCTCTGTCCAAACTTGTGAGGTTGAACATTTGTCACCATTCAGGGGGCCCGTGACTGCATCCGCATTTCCCTGTGATTTCCCACCCTATGCTCCACTGAAAAATTGAAGTTTTGTAGGGACAGGAACCATCTGGTGACTCGGGCATTCCTTTCTTTTGCGTTTCTCATCCAGACGAGGGGGGAATGGTCTGTTACCAAATGAAACTGATGCCCGAGCAAATAATAGCGTAGGGACTCCAAGGCCCATTTAATCGCCAAGCACTCCTTCTCCACTACGCTAAAATTTTTCTCTGCTGGGGTCAGTTTCCTCCTCAAGCAGGTGACTGGATGCTCATCCCCGTTCATCTCTTGCGACAGCACTGCTCCTAGATCTACCTCCGAAGCATCAGTTTGTACAATAAAGGTCTTCTTGAAGTCGGGGCTGATGAGGACCGGCTGTCCACACAACGCCGACTTCAGGGACTGGAATGCTTTCTCCGCCTGAGAATTCCATTGGACCATATCTGTCCTTTTACCTTTTAAGAGGTCTGTTAGGGGTGCTGATTCCACTGCAAAATTGGGTATAAACCGGCGTTAGTAACCAATGATGCCAAGGAATGCCCTCACCTGCTTAGTACTTAAGGGCTTCGGCCAGTTTTGGATGGCCTCGATCTTGTTTACTTGGGGTTTGATCACTCCGCGACCGATCACGTAACCCAAGTACTGAGCTTCCGTGAGCTCTATTGCACATTTCTTTGGGTTTCCTGTTAACCCCGCGATTCGGAGCGACTCTTAACATGGCTAGTATCTGGGACAGGTGGGTCTCCCAGTTGGTACTAAAGATGACTGTCATCTAAATAGGCCGATGCGTATTACCGATGCGGTTCTAACACTATGTCCATCAGCCTCGGGAATGTGGCCAGAGCCCCATGTAACCCAAAGGGTAATAAAACATAGTGAAACAGACCCTCTGGCATGATAAATGTGGTCTTCTCTTTAGCCAATTCTGTCAGGGGAACCTGCCAGTACCCTTTGAGGTCGAGCGTGGTGAAGTACTGGGTCTTTCCCAGTCTTTCAATTAGCTGGTCCACCCGAGGCATTGGGTAGAGGTCAAATTTTGACACCTCATTTAACTTCCTGAAGTCATTACAGAAGCATAACAACCCGTCCGATTTAGGTATTAACACAATGGGGCTAGCCCACTCACTCCGGGACTCTTCAATGACTCCCAATTGAAGCATTTGCTTCACTTTAGCCGCTATCGCTTGCCTCCTGGCTTCTGGAACTCAGTATGGTTTCATCCGTACTCTTACCTGGGGTTCAGTGACAATGTCGTGCTGTATCACCGAGCTCTGAGAATACATCCGTATTCTGCTGCACCAAAGCTCGAGCCTCCCGTCACTGCTGTTTTGTGAGGGCATCATTTACTTTTACCTCACACCCAGCTGTGTCCTTTGCCAGAGCTAGAGGGACCCCTGTTTGTATGACCGGAGTCGCCTCTGTAACCAAACATTCTCGGTCCTTCCAGGCCTTTAGCAGGTTTACATAGTACAGCTGCTCGGGTTTCCTTTTCCCAGGTTGGTACACCTTATAATTCACTTCCCCCACTTTCCCCCTATCTCATAAGGCCCTTGCCACTTGGCCATGAGTTTACTCTCTGGGGTGGGTACTAGTACCAACACCCGGTCTCATTCTTTAAAGGTCCTGACTGTGGCCCTTTTATTATACACGCGGCTCTGAGCGGCCTGGTCATCCAAAAGATGCTCCTTTACTATGGCCGCATGACCGCAATCTGGTCCTGCATATTTATCACATACTCGATGACAGTCTTATGTGGAGTGGGCTCCTGTTCCCAAGTCTCTTTGGCTACATCCAGCAGTCCTCTTGGGTGCCTGCCGTACAATAGCTCAAATTGGGAGAACCCCGTGGACGCCCACGGTACCTCGCGAATGGCGAACATTAGATGGGACATGTTACTGCCCTAATCCCTCCCATCCTTGGCGAATACCTTTTTTAGCATGGCTTTGAGGGTCTTATTAAACCTCTCCACCAACCTGTCGGTTTGTGGACGGTACACCGACGTACGTAGCTGTTTAATTTGGAGCAGTTTACACAGCTCCCTGGTCACCTTAGACATAAATGGAGTACCTTGATCAGTAAGGATCTCCTTGGGTAGCCCTAGGCGACAGAACATGGCGAATAGTTCACGGGCTATTAGTTTAGCCGAAGTGTGGCGGAGTGGTATCGCCTCTGGGTACCGGGTGGAGTAATCTATGACTACTAATATTTGCTGGTGGCCCCGGGCGGATTTTTCTAATGGTCCAATCTGCTCAAAAGGTACCTCTATAATGGGCTGAGGCACCAATGGACTCTGGTAGTTCATGGTGGGTGAGGTTAGTGGGCACTCCAGACATGTGTCGCAATAACTTTTGACCTCAATACAGACACCAGGCCAAAAAAAACGCTGTAATACGCGCTCTAACGTCTTTTTGGGCGCCAAATGCCCTCCCAACATGTGAGAGTGAGCTATGTCGAGCACATCCCAATGATAGGATTGAGGCACCACCAGCTGTTCTACCACCTCATCCCTGATTTTATCAACCCTGTACAGTAACTCCTGGTTGCTCTCCAGCCGGGGAAACTCCCTCTCTGCACCTGGTTGTTGAGCCACCCCATTCACCACGATAACTCTTTCCTTGGCCCGGGTCAAAGTGGGGTCCTGGAGCTGGGCAGTCCCAAACTTACCAGATGAAACCTCCAGCTCAGGAATCGGTGGGTTCTCCTCAACTTCTCCTGCCAATACCTGTAGGGGAAACCTATTGGGGTTACACTCTGTCTCTATGTTGGTTACCCCTACCCCAGATATCCCTGACTCGGGATTTTCAGGTTCTGCGCCCGGAACACTATTTACCCTGAGAGGGTTAACGCTGGTCTCCCAGAGGGACCAAAACAGGGGAAAGTCTTTTCCTAATACAGTCCCATACAGAAGAGTCTTTACCACTCCCACCACCTGTTTTATCTCCCCACACGGGGTTGAGAACGTGACCTCAGTCGAGTACTCTCGGAGGTCCCCATGTATGCACACTACCTCCATATTCCGTCCATTAGGTCTATCCCCGGCAACCAGGGACCTCTGTACCAGTGTCACCAAACTCCCAGAGTCCAAGAGCATGTCCGTCTGGTATCCATTAACGAGTACCTCGCACCGCTGAGGTTCAGTACCAGCAGGGTCTGTAGTGGCAGTGCAGACTGGCTGGGCATACATAGACACCCGGTGGGTATACACGCAGACCATGGGTTCGGTTGTTAGGGAGCAGTTAGCAACCACATGTCCAGGCTCTTGGCATCGCCAACACTTAAGAACTTGGGCACGAGGGAACCTTGGGGCCACATTAGGAGACACGGGGCGGTTGACACTCTCTTTCTGAGATATCCCCTCAGTACGGGCACGATCGATATGGGCCTTGGAGGAGGGTTGTGGATTTTTCCCAGGCTCCTGAGCTGATGGGGTCTTACGTGACAGCCGAAGTGGGGCAGTGTCCCGTATAAAGTCTTGAGTGGATGTATACCGTTCAACCAGTTTTACCACCTGGTCCAGAGTGCCTGGGTCCCCTTGCCCCACCCAACACTGTATGGCGGCTGGCAGGGCCCTCACCAGCCGGTCAACCACCACCCTCTCTACCATCTGGATCGGGGTTAAAGTCTCAGGCTGTAGCCATTTTTTAACCAGTTGCAGTAAGTCATAGGCTTCAGACCGGGCAGGGCGAGTCTCAGAAAAGGACCACTGGAACACCCGTTGGGCCCGCACATATGTATTAACCCCCAGTTGGGCAAGGATCTCACCTTGCAGCATCCCATAGTCCAGAGCATCGTTCCGACTGAGGTCCAGTAGGCCTTTTGTGCATATTCCGTCAAGAAGTTGGCCACCACCTCAGCCGACTGAGCCACCGGCAAGCTCTCTCGCTCCGCAGTGCATTCAAAAATGGTGAGAAAAGCTTCCATGTCGTCCTCAGGTGCCATCTTCCTCAGCGCTGAGCGGACCTTGTACTGGGCTTCCGATCGGTATGTGGTGGCTTGGGAACCTGCCTCTTGCGGAGCCGCAATCTGCTGCAGAATTAAATTGTTGGTCTGCTGCTGCTCCTGTAGCTGCTGCTGCTGTTCCTCTTGCAGCTTCTGCTGTCGCACCTGCGAGGTGGCCAACTGTTTCAGTATTTCCTCCATCTTATCAGTCGACATAAGCTGCAGCATTGCAGGCCTAATATACAACATGCAGCACACTTTGGGTATGCCTCAGTTCACACTGCCTGCATTCTCCAACCAAATGTAAAGCAGCGGTGTCCACGCTATGCAGTGATGAGGCAGTGATCCAAGCAAGTTCAAAACAAAAGTGTGTTTAATGTCCAAAAAAAACCTCACAGTGCACAACATGCTGTATCCTCCGGATCGCAGCCGGGAAGCCACAAAACAGTCCGTGGCCAATTGCCGTGAGTGACCACGCCGCCCGGGTAAGCAAGGGGTGCCAGACCTTCTGGCTCAGTTTGGCCCTGTGTTGCCTCACACAGGGAACGCTCTGCAGACCACTGCTCTGTGTCTGTGCAAGCCAGAACTGACACACCCAAAGCTCTTCCTGCACGTTTTTTTTTTCTTTTTCCCGATCAGTGGCCAAAGGCACTTATAAGACCTGGGTTGGAGGAAAGGGACCGGACCCAACTACCTTCCAGCAGTCTGTTTCAAAAATAAAAGCCCATACCGGGTTTTCCTGAATAAACTCCTTGGTGAAAACTAACTTGACCAGGTTCAACTTACTTTTATTCCGCCTTGTGAGTCACAGGCACACTGCTGTGGCCACAAGGCACTCCAGCGGATCTAATACGCTTCTGAGCGCATCCTGGAGGACACATAGCGACCCTCACATAAGACTCCGGTCACTGCCTCACAGTATATTTTTGAATAAAATGTAAATTGCTCTTTTATTCTATAAACTGTCAGGAACACCGCACTGCACTTGCTCACTGAGCCAGTGCGCGTGTCCTGAGTACAAAAACAGTGCTCAAAGATACCTGTGGAGCGGGACAGCAGCGGGGACGATACGTGCTTCAGACTATCAGGACCTGAAGCACGTGACTGCTGGGGGCGTGACCTAAGCTCCACAGAGCTAGGAGCTGCAGGCAAACTCCTAGAAAGGTAACTACGGGACAAGTTACTAAGGGGCATAGACAGAAACCAGATCAAGCCGGGGTAAAAGCATGAGATAGCAGGACAGTACCAAAGGGTTAGACAGAGCGAATAGTCAGGACATAGCAATAGATCAGAAAACCAGAACGGGCAATGGACGGTACAATAGGGACAAACGTAACGAAGTAACAATAGCCAATCCAGGAGGTCAGAACCGGAGAAGACAATATTACCAAAACGAGAGACGGAGTTCAGAGTGAGGGGACAGACCGGGTCATACACGGGAATCAAACAAGCAATACAGTATCCACGCACACCAGGGGGGTCAGTGTTATGATTGAGTCACCGTAGGAGGCAAAAACAGAAATGCTAGCTAAGTCCAGAAAACCAGAGAAGTTGGCAGCTATCGGATTGCAGACCCCTGAACCTATCAACACAACTAGCAGTAGCCGTGGGGGGTTCCTACGATGCCCTAGACCCCTCGATCACAGCCGGAGGACTAAATAGCCTAAAGACAGAAAGGGAAATCTAAACTGCCCCAGAGCAGACCCCAAAGCAAAAGGCAGCCCCCCACATATAATGACAGTGAAGCAAGAAGAAAGAACACAACACAGACAGAAAGATAGACTGAGCAAAGACGGGGCCCAAGCTAACTAGATAGGAAAGGACAGGAAGGCTGCTGTCTGCAATCCGTGAAAAATCCTATGAAAATAAGAGCCAACAGACTGACAGTGAAAAAGGCACTGAAGACGCTAGGCTTCAAAAAGACCATGTCAGTACTCAGGAATATTCTGAAGACAGAGCAACCGGTAAAAGGAGATTAAGCTCACCCCAGCAGGGAATGGCAGAATCCAGAAAAGCAAGGCAAACAAAAACAAAACACAAATGCTAAAAGGCAAAGCAGAAAACTTAGCTTTAGAGGAGCAGGAATCAGACTAGTCTCCTAGAAGTCCACAGAGAAATCACCCGCAGGGCAGAAGGGCGTCGGCAGCCTTATATCCAGTCCGTGACTCCACTCAGCCAGTCATCATCATTAGGCTCAGGTGCCTGATAATCAGGCTCATTACCTTCCTTTACCAGAATAGGGAGTTCACGAGACCTCAGTGATGAAGGGGAAAATGAACTCACAACAGTACCTCCCCCTTGAGGAGGGGTCACCGAACCATCAACCACGCCACCAGGGCGATCAGGGTGAGCCCGATGAAAGGCACGCACCAATCTTTTGGCATGAATATCAGAGGCAGAGACCCAGGAATTATCCTCCTGACCATAACCCTTCCACTTAACCAAATACTGGAGTCTCCGGCTAGCCAGACGGGAATCCAGTATTTTCTCTACCTCATATTCCATGTTACCTTCAACCAATACAGGGTCCGGAGGTGCCACCCCAGGAACAACTGGTTCAACAAACCTCTTCAACAAGGACTTATGGAACACATTATGGATTTTAAATGTGACAGGAAGAGCCAAACGAAAAGAGACCGGATTAATAATCTCCAAAATCTTGTAAGGTCCAATAAATCTAGGCTTAAACTTAGGAGAAGCCACCTTCATAGCAATATTTTTTGATGATAACCACACCATATCACCCATCTTAAACTGGGGACCAATGGTCCTATGTCGATTGGAAAACCGCTGGGCCTTTTCCTGGGAGAGAGATAACTTATCCACCACTTGGTCCCAGATCTGGTGCATTCTCTCCACCACAGTGTCAACACCTGGGCAGGCAGAAGGCTCCACCTGCCCTGAAGAAAATCGAGGATGAAACCCAAAGTTACAAAAAAAAGGTGACATCAAAGTGGCAGAACTAGCTCTATTATTTAAAGCAAATTCGGCCAAGGGCAAAAATGAAACCCAATCATCCTGATCAGCGGAAATAAAACATCTCAAATACGACTCCAAGGTCTGGTTTGTTCTCTCTGTCTGCCCATTGGTCTGAGGGTGA
Organism: Dendrobates tinctorius; assembly: GCF_039654945.1. Classification (NCBI taxonomy): domain Eukaryota; kingdom Metazoa; phylum Chordata; class Amphibia; order Anura; family Dendrobatidae; genus Dendrobates; species Dendrobates tinctorius. The sequence continues at coordinate 21,361,570 of NW_027361704.1, forward strand.
AAAGCAGAGGAGAAGGACAACTGAATTCCCAGCTCGGAACAGAAAGTCCTCCAAAATCTAGACACAAACTGAACTCCTCTGTCAGATACAATGTTCTCAGGAATCCCGTGCAAGCGAATCACCTGTTGCAAAAACAGGGGCACCAACTCAGAGGAAGACGGCAACTTAGGGAGTGGTACAAGATGAACCATCTTAGAGAACCTATCACAAATCACCCAAATAACAATCATTCTTTGAGAGACCGGCATATCAGAGATGAAATCCATTGAAATATGGGTCCATGGCCTCCTGGGGACCGGCAAAGGCATCAACAACCCACTAGAGCGAGAACAAGATTTAGACCGGGAGCAAGTCCCACAGGACTGCACAAAATTCCTGACATCATGAGACAAGGTGGGCCACCAAAAAGTGCGACTCACCAGATCTCTAGTACCAAAAATACCTGGATGACCAGCCAATGCAGAGCAATGAACTTCAGACATCACTCTCTTCTTCCACTGGTCAGGAACATACAACTTTCCACTGGGACAACGCTCAGGTTTGTCCTCCTGGAACTCTTGCAGAGCAAGTCTCAAATCGGGCGAGATGGCAGAAAGAACTACCCCTTCGCCTAAGATGGTAGCAGGCTTGGTCACCACAGGAGAATCAGCAAAGAAGCTCCTAGAGAGGGCGTCAGCCTTGACATTCTTAGTTCCAGGAAGAAAAGAGACCACAAAATCAAAACGTGTAAAAAACAAGGCCCACCTAGCCTGTCTAGGGTTCAAGCATTTAGCCGACTTTAGGTAAATCAAATTCTTGTGGTCAGTGAGGACCACAACTTGATGTTTAGCTCCCTCCAACCAATGTCTCCACTCCTCAAATGTCCATTTCATGGCCAACAGTTCCCGATTCCCCACATCATAGTTACGTTCAGATGGAGAGAACTTTCGGGAAAAGAAAGCACAGGGATTCGTTTTAGATGTTACAGGATCCTTTTGGGACAAAACAGCTCCTGCACCAATCTCAGAAGCATCCACCTCTACCTGGAACGGGAGTGAGACATCAGGTTGCCGCAAAACCGGGGCGGAGGTAAATCTTCGCTTCAGCTCCTGAAAGGAAGCAACAGCCTCCGGAGACCAATTCAACACATCAGCACCCTTCTTAGTCAGATCAGTCAATGGCTTGGCAATACTAGAAAATTTTGCTATAAATTTCCGATAAAAATTAGCAAAACCCAAAAACTTCTGGAGGGCCTTCAAAGAAGTGGGCTGAACCCAATCATAAATGGCCTGTACCTTGGCCGGGTCCATTTCAATAGTTGACGGAGACAAAATAAATCCCAAAAATGAAATCCTCTGTACTCCAAAAAGGCATTTCGATCCTTTGACATACAGGGAATTCTCCCTCAAGATCCGGAACACAGTCCGAATATGTTCCACATGAGAATCCCAATCCTTGGAGAAGATCAAAATATCATCCAGATAGATAATCAAAAATTTATCGACAAAGTCTCGGAAAATATCGTTATGAAGCACTGGAAGACAGAAGGGGCATTAGTGAGCCCAAAAGGCATCACCAGGTACTCAAAATGTCCCTCCGGAGTATTAAACGCCGTCTTCCATTCATCCCCCTGCTTAATGCGGATAAGATTATACGCCCCCCTGAGGTCAAGCTTGGTAAACCAGCAAGCACCTCTAACTCTAGAGAATAGATCCAAAATCAGGGGTAACGGATACTGATATTTAATAGTAATTTTGTTGAGGGCACGATAATCAATACAAGGCCTTAAAGAACCATCCTTTTTGGCCACAAAAAAAAAACCGGCACCAAAGGGTGAAGAGGATGGTCTAATATGACCCTTCTCCAACGCCTCCTTAATATAGGACCGCATAGCCTCGTGCTCGGGTACAGATAAATTGAAGAGCCGACCCTTGGGAAATTTACACCCCGGGCTCAGTTCAATTGCACAGTCATAACTCCTATGGGGAGGCAAGGACGCAGACTCATTCTCACTAAATACATCATAAAAGTCCGCCAAATAGTCAGGAACATCATGCGACTGAAGAGAGGTGGAAAAAACCGGAGCCTCACTAAAGGCACACCGACAACCCCAAATCACCACAGACACAGATTTCCAATCCAAAACTGGATTATGAATTTGCAACCAGGGAAACCCCAGAACAACGGCATCATGCAGACGATGCAACACCAAAAATCTGCAATTTTCTTGATGGTCTGGGGCGACCCGCATGACCACCTGGGTCCAAAACTGAGGTTTATTTTTCGCCAAAGGAGTAGCATCAATCCCCCTCAAAGGGATAGGCGTCTGCAGAGGTGTCATCGGAAATCCACAACGTTTAGCAAAATCCAAGTCCATTAGGTTTAGCGCTGCTCCCAAATTTACAAAAGCCTTGGCGGAAAATGTGGACAGGGAGCAGATCAGAGTAATTGCCAGAAGAAACTTAGGTTGAACACCACCAACAGAAAACGTGTGTGCAAAGCGTTTCTCTCGTTTAGGACAAACAGAAATAATATGCGAGGCATCTCCACAGAAAAAACACAGCTTATTACGCCTTCTGAACTCCTGACGTTGCACCTTAGACAAAACTCTATCACATTGCATAGGTTCAGACGTCTGTTCAACCGGTGGCAACACCTCTCGTGCAATCCTGCGTTCACGTAAACGCCGATCAACCTGAATGGCTAATGACATAGAATCGTCCACACCAGAGGGAACAGGAAATCCCACCGTAGTATCTTTTACGGCTTCTGACAAACCCTTCCGAAAGAGAGCAGCCAAGGCATTATCATTCCAGGTAGTAAGGACCACCCACTTTCAGAACTTTTGACAGTACAACTCTGCAGAATCTCGACCCTGGTTCAATGCCAACAGGGTCTTTTCAGCCTGATCAATAGCATTAGGTTCGTCATACAACAACCCCAAGGCTTGAAAGAATGCATTCACATTAGTCAGAATAGGATCATCTGGTTTCAAAGAAAACGCCCAATCCTGGGGATCGCCACGCAGCAAAGAGATGACAATTTTAACCTGCTGCGCGGAGCTCCCTGACGAGTTAGGCTTCAAGGCAAAAAATAATTTACAATTATTTTTGAAACTCAAAAATTTAGATCGATCCCCAAAAAATACATCAGGTGTAGGGATCTTTGGTTCAACAGCATGCGAACGAGCAAGGTAGGCGGAAATTCCCCGCACTTCCGCAGCGAGCTGCTCCACATGATCAGACAATTGCTTTATATCCATTGAGAGAAGAAGAAAAAAAAATCCCCCTACGGCCTCAGAGATATAGAGGAAAGAATATACACACTTTTTTTTTTTTTTTTTAAATACAATTCTTTCCTGCTATTGAGTACCCTAGGATCTGCAGTATGGTGGGTGATTCTGTTATGATTGAGTCACCGTAGGAGGCAAAAACAGAAATGCTAGCTAAGTCCAGAAAACCAGAGAAGTTGGCAGCTATCAGATTGCAGACCCCTGAACCTATCAACACAACTAGCAGTAGCCGTGGGGGGTTCCTACGATGCCCTAGACCCCTCGATCACAGCCGGAGGACTCAATAGCTTAAAGACAGAAAGGGAAATCTAAACTGCCCCAGAGCAGACCCCAAAGCAAAAGGCAGCCCCCCACATATAATGACAGTGAAGCAAGAAGAAAGAACACAACACAGACAGAAAGATAGACTGAGCAAAGACGGGGCCCAAGCTAACTAGATAGGAAAGGACAGGAAGGCTGCTGTCTGCAATCCGTGAAAAACCCTATGAAAATAAGAGCCAACAGACTGACAGTGAAAAAGGCACTGAAGACGCTAGGCTTCAAAAAGACTATGTCAGTACTCAGGAATATTCTGAAGACAGAGCAACCGGCAAAAGGAGATTAAGCTCACCCCAGCAGGGAATGGCAGAATCCAGAAAAGCAAGGCAAACAAAAACAAAACACAAATGCTAAAAGGCAAAGCAGAAAACTTAGCTTTAGAGGAGCAGGAATCAGACTGGTCTCCTAGAAGTCCACAGAGAAATCACCCGCAGGGCAGAAGGGCGTCGGCAGCCTTATATCCAGTCCGTGACTCCACTCAGCCAGTCATCATCATTAGGCTCAGGTGCCTGATAATCAGGCTCATTACCTTCCTTTACCAGAATAGGGAGTTCACCAGACCTCAGTGACGAAGGGGAAAATGAACTCACAACAGGTCAGACACACAGCCAGAATAACAGTATAGCTAACAGGGAATCCTAGTCTGGAGTGAGTATAAATACCCCTCCCAGATCCAAAGAGAGGCCGGCAAAAGTTAACCCTGTGAGAACAGGACATTAACCATGTCCTAACCATGACATAAACTACTGATAAGTCTCCGAAGTTCCAAGCAATAAATTTTGTATTCATTTTCTGAAAATAAGAAATGGTTAAAATAACAAAAAAATGCATTGCTTGCAGACCTCAAATAATGCAAAAAAAAAAAAAAAACAAGTTCATAATCATTTAGAAACAACAAAACTAATGTTTTAACTCAGGAAGAGTTTGGAAATCAATATTTTGTGGAATAACCATGAGTTTTAGTCACAGCTTTCGTGCGTCTTGGCATGCTTTCCACCAGTCTTTCACACTGCTTTTGGTTGACCTTATGCTACCCCTGGTACAAAAATTTAAGCAGTTATTCTTTATTTGATGGCTTGTGACTATCCATCTTCCTCTTGATTACATTCTAGAGGTTTTCAATGGGGTTCAGGTCTAGAGATGGGGCTGGCCATGACAGGGATTTGATGTGGTGGTCCTTCATCCACACATTGATTGACATAGCTGTGTGGTATGGCGCATTGTCCTGCTGGAAAAAACAGTCCTCAGAGTTGGGGAACAATGCCTGAGCAGAAGGAATCAACTATTTTTCCAGGATAAAGGCCCCGTTACACACAACGATATTGTGAAGGATATCGTTTCAACGTCACCAGTTTGGTGATGTTGCAGCGATGTCAGAACGACATTGTTGCGTGTGACCCGTAGCAACGATCAGTTGGCTGATTGTTAATCATTGCCTAATGATCTGGGCCATAAATTTATCGTTGGTCTCCCGCTGGGCAGCACATATCGCTGCATGTGACAGTGAGAGACCAATGATCAGTGAGCTCCCAGCGTCATACAGCAGACGCTGGGAGCTGGTATCCAGGGTAAACAGTGGGTAACTAAGAGCCGCGTGGCTCTTAGATACCCGCTGTTTTCCTTTGATACCAGCTCCCAGCGCCATACAGCAGACGCTGGGAGCTGGTATCAAGGGTAAACAGTAGGTAACTAAGAGCCGCGCGGCTCTTAGTTACCCGCTGTTTACCCTGGATACCAGCGTGCTCGCTGGTCCTGATCGCTGGTGAGTCTCTCTATGTGCTCACCAGCGATCAGCTATGTCCCAGCGATCCCATCCACGTCAGATCGTTGGTGGGATCGCTAGGACATTGAAGCATGTAACGGGGCCCTAACCTTGTATGCGGCTTGATTCATACGTTCGTCGCAAAGGACCTACCCAATTCCAGCCTTGCTGAAGCATCCCCAGATCATCACTGATCCTCCACCAAATTTCACAGTGGGTGCAAGACACTGTGGCTTGTACGCCTCTCCAGGTCTCCATCTAACCATTAGATGATCAGGTGTTGGACAAAGCTGAAAATTAGACTCATCAGAGAAAATTACCTTACTCCAGTTCTCTATGGTCCAATCCTTATGGTCTTTGGCAAACTTCAGCCTGGCTCTCCTTTGCATCTCATTGATGAAAGGCTTATTTCTAGCTTTACATGACTTGAGCCCTGCCTCTAGGAGCCTGTTATGAACTGTTCTTGACGTGCACCTCACCCCAGCTGCCATTTGCCATTCCTTCTGTAGGTCACTTGATGTCATCCTGCGGTTGCTGAGTGACATTCGAATAAGATGACTGTCATCCCGGTCAGTAGAGAGTTTCTTTCACCCTCTGCCGGTCTGTAGCTTTGTTGTCCCCAATGTCTGCTGCTTGACCTTGTTGTAATGGACTGCCGTCTTAGAAATTTTAAGGATGGAGGCAACATGGCGCTCACTGTATCCCTCCGCTATTAAAGCTAGAATAGAGCCCTTCTTTTCCTCACTCAAGACTTTTCTTTTCAACTCCTTTGGCATGGTTAAAAGTCATTCCTATTACTTTTGGGATATTACTAGCACTTGTTTTGCCATCCAGCTTGTCCTATTGCAAGAGGATTGTGAACACAATAGCAGTGTTTTTATACTTTTCTTTGTTAAATATATATATATTATTCCATGAAGTGGAATTGGAGGTGTATATGCCATACGCTCACTGTGAGTTCTTCAATAACCGGGGCTATCAGTGGAAGCAGTCACGGCTAAGTCCATCATTAATCAGTCAGTTTCGTAAATGTCTTGACAATTGGAGGCAGCAGAGTTGTGTTCCCCTGACAAAATGGTGACAGCGATGGAATCTGCATCACCTCCCAACCTGTAATCCGTGACAATCTGGTGGCAGCAGTGGGATCTGCATGATCTCCACGGTATCATCCTTGACATATTGGTAGCAGCGGTGGGATATCACAGAGCATTAGTGATCTGGTTTGAGCAATCATCCCTGTCACTAAAAACTGGCACGAGGATTCTGTGCAGGGTTTTGAGGATCGGACTCAGTGTTTATTTATATTTGAGACAATAGTGTATGTATTGCAGTTACACCCCTCCCCACTATTGTTTTTCTGTTTATTTGGCGAGTGAGTACTAAGATGGCAGTTGCATATAAGAAGCATGAGAAAACTGTGCTGAAGCATTTGTGTGAAGAGTGAGGTCTCTATGGGTCCAACAAGAACAAAGGCATCTTAATCTGTGCCTTGGTGGAGGATAGTGCCAGGCACCAACACAATGTGGCACCAGAGCCTGGGACCAGTGGAGCACCAGGATACCCAGTTGGGGGGCCTGTTCCAGGACTGTCCAACTCAGAAGGAGCCAGCAGCAACCATAGCTCCCGGAGTGGAATAGAATCTTGCTTGCCATTGATTCTGCAGCAATTATGAGGATGTTACCCTCAAAAGCAGATGTAGCTTGTGCTACAAGAATGCAGAGCTTGTGTTTGCAGAGTGGCAGGCCCAGGCTGAGACAGCCAAGTGTTAAGGTCCCGTTACATTTAGCGATGCACCAGCGATCCCGACAACGATACGGCTCAGTCAGGATCGCTGGTGCATCGCTAAATGGTCACTAGTGAGCTGCCAAACAGGCAGCTCTCTCCAGCGACACAGCAGCGATACAGCGATCCGTCAGGGGTCGCTGTTACCTGTCACACGACTTCCGCCTGCATCCATGAGTTCTGTGACGTCGCTAGTCGGCACCGAACACAGCAATTCATGCCGGTCTGCGGGACGCCAACGATCAGAAAATGGCCTGGGACATTCTAGCACGATCAGCGATATCCAGCGGGGGGGGGGTGGTCACAGGTACGTGTCACACAAAGCGAGATCGCTGGCGAGATCGCTGTTGTGTCACAAAATCGGTGACACTTTAGCGATATTGCTAGCGATCTCGCTATGTGAGAAAGGCCCTTTAAGCTGAGTGAGAGTACCAGCTGGCATTAATCCAATTAAAAAATGAGCAGTCCACCCCACTGAACAGTGAGTCCAGTAATGTCAACACCTTTAAACCTCATCCCAAGCATTTTCCTGTCATGAACAAGGACGCAGATCTGCACACATTTTTGAGGGGATTTAAAAAGGCCTACAGACTACCTGATAACCAGTGAGCGCGATATTTAACCCCAGGGCTACGGGGTAAAGCTCTGGAGATGTGGCAGCTCTCCTTCTAGAACTTAATGGAAACTATGAGGCAATCAAACAGGTCCTGATAAGAAAACATCTACTGACTCCTGAAGTGCACCAAAAACAGTACCAGACCTTTCAACGTGTGCCTCATGATGACAGCTTTGGTGATGTGGTGGATGGGCTCAGAACTATCTTCCAGCAATAGGTCCAGGGATTGTTTACCATTTTTGAGGTATTGAAGGACCTGATGGTGAAGGACAAATTCCTTCTTCTTTGCCCTTTGTGGAGGTGCGACAGTTTGTAATGGACCAGGAGCCAAAGCAGGATGCACAGATTGCAGCTATTTATGAGGCCAACCATAAACCCTGTAGACTGTGAGCCCTTGCAGGCAGGGTCCTCTCTCCTTCTGTACTTGTGTGTGTCTTGTATTGCTCATGTTTATTGTACTTGTCTACATTTGCCCCTTTTCACATGTAAAGCGCCATGGAATAAATGGCGCTATAAAAATGTAGAATAATAATAATATAATAATAATATACCTCAAGTGCGGAATTCAGCTGTCACCGGCTGGAAACGGAATAAGCCGACACCCAGTGCCCCTGCCAGCCGGTCCTCGGAGGGTGTCGCCCATCTTCCAGCACCTGACCTGCATCTGACTACTGCCAGGTGTTACACCTTTGACCAGACTACAGGTCAGGGAGCATTTGGGATGCAGTGACAATAATATGGTTTCAATGTAATTTTCAATCACACATTTAAAAGGGGAAATGCAAAAACCTGGAACTTTAAGAAAGCTTATTTCGACAAATTAAGGGAAGAGTAGACTGGGACCATGTCATGGTAAATGGGGATATCGAACATAAATGGGGCATATTTAACCCCTTTCTGACATCAGATGTAATATTCCATCCAAGTGACCTGGGCCTATCGGACCAGGTATCGACTATTACGTCATTGCAATAGACCATGCACACAGGGGGTGCGTGGGCGATCGCCGCCGGGTGTCAGCTGATTCTGACACCTGGCACTAGCTGCCAGGAGCGGTCACAGACTGCTCCTGGCACTTTAACCCCCGAAATGCTGCGATCGAATATGATCGCATCATTCCAGACGCCGGCAGAGGGCTGACAGCATTTCTGCCTTTGGATCATAGACCCCGTGGCATGACGCGGGATCCCGATCCTTGCCATAGTGACCCGATGTCATCATGATGACATCCGGGTCACCAGAGTGAGGAAATTTGCTGATCATGCGCAGTGTATGATCAGCAAGTCTCTCTGTTATTGCAGTGCTGACAGCTTCTATAGCATGCAGATGCTGCTTTATCTATATACTATAGAAATGATCAGTCTGCAAAAAATGATAGACCCATAGTGGGACTAAGGCTGGGTTCATACTGCGTATAGGCAGTCCGTTATGGGCGCATCGCGAAGCAAGCCGTAAAGCGGCACTCGTTCATGATGTGCCGTCATTCAGTGATGGAGCCTCGGACGAAGGCTGCAGCGTCTGAGGCTCCGTCACCGCTAGCACTGATGAATCATCTGCGCTAGCGGGTATAGCATAACGCGAACGCGTTATGCTATACCATTTAACCAGCCCATCAATGCTATGCGTTGAACGGGCTGGTTAAACACAATGTGAACCTGGCCTAAGTAAAAAAGTTAGAAAAAAGTAAAAACATTTTTTCAATAATTTTAATTTTTTTTTTTTAACAATCAAAAATACAGTCATGGCCAAAAGTTTAGAGAATGACACAAATATTATATTTTCACATGATCTGCTGCCCTCTGGTTTTTATGTGTGTTTGTCAGATGTTTTTATCACATACAGAAATATAATTGCAATCATATTATGAGTAACAAAAGGTTATATTGACAGTTAGAATGAGTTAATGCAGCAAGTCAATATTTGCAGTGTTAAACAGAAGCCGCGGAGACACCATCACATGTTTCTCAACGCAAGCAATGACTAGCAAGGTCTTTCAGCGGGAAGGAACAACCACGGGAAGGGCAGTCTCCAATGAAGGAAACCACCTATGCCAAAACATGGTATCCATCCACAGACAGCTGTTTCGGGGTATTTGCCCCTCATCAGTGAGGATGATTGACCTCATGGAGATCAACATCCAACACTGCGGAGACACCATCACGTGTTTCTCAACGCAGTGATTCTAGAGCACTGCCCCTCATCCTCATTTTTCATAGTCTTCTACTAGGCATTGCTCCTACTAGCCAGTTTCCTACTCCACACTGATGAGGGGCAAATACCCCGAAACAGCTGTCTGTGGATGGATACCATGTTTTGGCATAGGTGGTTTCCTTTATTGGAGACTGCCCTTCCCGTGGTTGTTCCTTCCCGGTGAAAGACCTGGCTAGTCATTGCTTGCGTTGAGAAACATGTGATGGTGTCTCCGCGGCTTCTGTTTTGCATGCTTTTGCATATTTCCCATAAGGGATGGGGGCAGTGCTCTAGAATCACTGCGTTGAGAAACACGTGATGGTGTCTCCGCAGTGTTGGATGTTGATCTCCATGAGGTCAATCATCCTCATTTTTCAATATTTGCAGTGTTGACCCTTCTTCTTCAGGACCTCAGCAATTCTCCCTGGCATGCTCTCAATCAACTTCTGGATCAAATCCTGACTGATAGCAGTCCATTCTTGCAAAATCAATGCTTTTATTTTGTCTGAATTTGAAGGTTTTTGTTTGTCCACCCGTCTCTTGATGATTGACCACAAGTTCTCAATGGGATTAAGATCTGGGGAGTTTCCAGGCCATGGTCCCAAAATCTCTATGTTTTGTTCCCTGAGCCATTTAGTTATCACCTTTGCTTTATGGCAAGGTGCTCCATCATGTTGAAAAAGGCATTGTTGATCGCCAAACTGCTCTTGGACGATTGGGAGAAGTTGCTCTTGGAGGACATTCTGGTACCATTCTTTATTCATGGCTGTGTTTTTAGGCAAGACTGAGAGAGAGCCCATTCCCTTGGCTGAGAAGCAACCTCACACATGAATGGTTTCAGGATGCTTGACAGTTGGCATGAGACAAGACTGGTGGTAGCGCTCACCTGGTCTTCTCCGAATAAGCCGTTTTCCAGATGTCCCAAACAATCGAAAAGGGGATTCATCAGAGAAAATTACTTTACCCCAGTCCTCAGCAGTCCACTCCCTGTACCTCTTGCAGAATATCAGTCTGTCCATGATGTTTTTTCTGGAGAGAAGTGGCTTCTTTGCTGCCATCCTTGAGACCAGGCCTTGCTCCAAGAGTCTCCGCCCCACAGTGCATGCAGATGCACTCACACCTGCCTGCTGCCATTCCTGAGCAAGCTCTGCACTGCTGGTAGCCCGATCCTGCAGCTGAAACACTTTTAAGAGACGGTCCTGGCGCTTGCTGGTCTTTCTTGGGCACCCTGGAGCCTTTTTGGCAACAAGAGAACCTCTCTCATTGAAGTTCTTGATGATGCGATAGATTGTTGACTGAGGTGCAATCTTTCTAGCTGCGATACTCTTCCCTGTTAGGCCATTTTTGTGCAGTGCAATGATGACTGCACGTGTTTCTTTAGAGATAACCATGGTTAACAGAAGAGAAACAATGATGCCAAGCACCAGCCTCCTTTTAAAGTGTCCAGTGGTGTCATTCTTACTTAATCATGACAGATTGATCTCCAGCCCTGTCCTCATCAACACCCACACCTGTGTTAATGGAGCAATCACTGAAACGATGTTAGCTGGTCCTTTTAAGGCAGGGCTGCAATGATGTTGAAATGTGTTTTGGGGGATAAAGTTCATTTTCTAGGCAAATATTGACTTTGCAAGTAATTGCTCTTAAGCTGATCACTCTTTATAACACTCTGGAGTATATGCAAATTGCCATTAGAAAAAATGAAGCAGTAGACCTTGTAAAAATTAATATTTGTGTCATTCTCTAAACTTTTGGCCATGACTGTAATTATAAAAAATTAATATATATTCTATCACTAAATAAATATTTGAAGGAAAAAAAATCTAAACAATAAATGTACACATATTTGGTATCGCAGCATCCGAATCGACCCGACCTAAAAAAATCCCACTAGTTAACCCCTTTAGTGAACACTATAAAAAAATAAAAAAACAATGCAAAAAACAATGCATTATTATCATACTGCCGAACAAAAAGTGGAATAACACGCGATCAAAAAGACGGATATAAATATAGTACCGCTAAAAAAGTCATCTTGTCCCACAAAAAAGCTGCCATACAGCTCCATCAGCGAAAAAATAAAAAAGTAATAGCTCTCAGAATAAAGTGAAGCAAAAATAATTATTTTTTCTATAAAATAGATTTTATTGTATAAAAGCGCCAAAACATTAAAAAATATAAATGAGGTATCGCTGTAATTGTACTGAGCTGCGGTGAGATCCCCGCTAGCACCGTGAGCGCTCACGCCTCATGGTGCTAGTGGGGATCTCACCGTAGCTCAGCCCGGTGCCGGGTGCTGAACACGGCTCTCATCATTCTCCCCTGCTCTGCTGGCGATCGGAGCGAGCAGGGGAGAATGATGATAGTTACATTTAAGTGATAAAATATTACTCCCATTAGGCTACCCCTGCTGCTGCTTATAACAGTTACAGAAGGAGCGGCTGATGAGGGTATTCATCAGCAGTCACGAGCGCTATAAATAAATGAAAAAAAACTGCGTGGGCTCCCCTGTATTTTCTATAACCAGCCAGGCAAAACTCACAGTGGGGGGCTGCAACTCTCAGCTATCAGCTTCAGCAAGGTTGGTTATCAAGAATAGAGGGGTTCCCATGCTTTTTTTAAAATTATTTAAATAAATAAGTAATGTATTCTTTCTTCACCGCTCAGTGTTATAAAATTCTGTGAGGTACATGGGGTGTTAATATGATCACTGCACCCTATAATGGTTTTTTGTTCTGGCACCTCAGGGGCTCTGCCAATGTGACATGGCACCCCCAAACCATTCCAGCAAAATCTGAACTCCAATATGGCGCCTCTTCCCTTCTGAGCTTTGCACTGTGCCTCAAAAGTAGTATTCCCCTACATATGGGATATCGGCGTACTCTAGAGAAATTACACAACAACTTTTGGGGTCCAATTTCTCCTGTTACCCTTGGTAAAATAAAAAATTGGGGGAGAAAAGATTTTTTATTTTCACGGCTCTATGTTATAAACTTCTGTGAAGCACTTGAGGGTTAAAAGTGCTCACCACCACACATCTAGATAAGTTCCTTCGGGGATCTAGTTTCCAAAATGGTGTCACTTGTGGGGGGTTTCCACTGTTTAGGCACATCAGGGGCTCTTCAAACTTGACATTGCGTCCGATCTCAATTCCAGCCAATTTTGCATTGAAAAAGTAAAACGGCGCTCCTTCCCTTCCGAACTTGGTCATACACCCAAACAATAGTTCACCCCCACATATGGATCAGTGTACTCAGGACAAATTTCACAACAACTTTTGGGGTCCAATTTCTTCTGTTACTCTTGGTAAAATAAAAAATTGGGGGTGAAAAGATCATTTTTGTGGAAAAAATGTGATTTTTTTATTTTCACAGCTCTACTTTATAAACTTCTGTGAAGGACTTGGGGGTTGAAAATGCTCACCACACATCTAGATAAGTTTCTTGGGGGTCTAGTTTACAAACAAATAGAGCTGTAAGGGGCGCAATAAGAGATAAAAATAAAGCATTTAGAGAATTAAAGCAAGTAGGTAGTGATGAGGTATTAAATAAATACAGAAAATTAAATAAATTCTGTAAAAAGCAAATCAAGACAGCAAAGATTGAGACAGAGAGACTCATTGCCAGAGAAAGTAAAAATACCGTATTTTTCGGACCATAAGACGCACTTTTTCCCCCAAAAATTTTAGGGGGAAAGTGGGGGGTGCGTCTTATGGTCGCAATGCACGGTACCTGGTGCGTTGGTGGCAGCGGGCGAGGCTCTGCGGTGCGGTGGTGGCAGCGGGCGGCGCTCTGCGGTGCGGTGGTGGCAGCGGGCTGTACTCCGGTGCAGGGGCGGAGGCTCCGCCGGCGTTTCTTCGCAGCCCGGAGGCCCCCCGCACACCCCTTGCTGGGCGCCATGTTGCGGTGGCCTCCAGGAGCATGGACGCCAGCAAGATGGCCGCCGGTCCGGGGACGGCGCATGCGCAGCTTCAGATCTCGTGCCGAGATCTCGGGGGACGAGATCTCGTTGCCGAGATTTGAATCTCGTCCCCCGAGATCTCGGCACGAGATCTGAAGCTGCGCATGCGCCGTCCCCGGACCGGCAGCCATCTTGCCGGCGTCCATGCTCCCGGAGGCCACCGCAACATGGCGGCGCCCAGCAAGGGGTGTGCGGGGGGCCTCCTGGCTGCTAAGAAACGCCGGCGGAGCCGGCGCCCCTGCACCGGAGCACAGCCCGCTGCCACCACCGCACCGCAGAGCGCCGCCCGCTGCCACCACCGCAGAGCCCACCTGCCCCAGCACAGCTGCCCCAGCACCAGCCCACCTGCCCCAGCACAGCTGCCCCAGCACAGCTGCCCCTGCCCCAGCCCTCCTGCCCCAGCCCAGTTTCCTCTGCCCCAGCACAGCTGCCCCTGCCCCAGCACAGCCCACCTGCCCCAGCCCCAGCGCAGCTGCCCCAGCACAGCCCACCCGCCCCAGCGCAGCTGCCCCAGCACAGAGCCGCCACCACACGAGCCTGGACCACTGAATGACCCCTGTGACTACTTCTCCACCTGTGCTGGATCCCTTCCCAGGTAAGCTGAATTCGGACTGTAAGACGGACCTCCATTTGACACATTATTTTTTTTCCCCCTATTTTCCTTCTGAAAATTGGGGTGCGTCTTATGGTCCGGTGCGTCTTATAGTCCGAAAAATACGGTAATCCCAAAATATTATTTAACTACATAAATAGTAAGAAACTAAAAAATGATAGTGTTGGCCCCCTTAAAAATAGTCTGGGTGAAATGGTGGATGAGGATGAGGAAAAAGCCAATATGCTAAATGACTTTTTTTCAACAGTATTTACACAAGAAAATCCCATGACGGATAACATGATCAGGGATAAAAATTCTCCGTTAAATGTCACCTGCTTAACTCAGCAGGAAGTACGGCGTCTAAAAATTACTAAAATTGACAAATCCCCGGGCCCGGATGGGATACACCCCCGAGTACTGCAGGAATTAAGCACAGTCATAGATAGACCATTATTTTTAATCTTTAAAGATTCCATAATAACAGGGTCTGTACCAAAGGACTGGCGTATAGCAAATATGGTGCCAATATTCAAAAAGGGGACAAAAACTGAACTTGGAAATTATAGGCCAGTAAGTTTAACCTCAACTGTGGGAAAATTCCTGGAGGGTTTTCTAAGAGATACTATACTGGAGTAACTGGAGACGAATAACCTTATGACCCAATATCAACATGGGATCGTTCCTGTCAGACTATTCTGATAAGCTTTTATGAAGAGGTAAGTTCCGGACTGGACCAAGGGAATGCAGTGGACGTGGTGTACATGGACTTTTCAAAAGCTTTTGATACGGTGCCACACAAAAGGTTGATACATAAAATGAGAACAATGGGGATAGGGGAAAATATGTGTAGGTGGGTTAAGAGCTGGCTCAGGGATAGGAAGCAAAGGGTGGTTATTAATGGAGCACACTCGGACTGGGTCACGGTTAGCAGTGGGGTACCACAGGGGTCAGTTTTGGGCCCGCTTCTTTTTAACATATTTGTTAATGACCTTGTAGGGGGCATAGAGAGTAGAATTTCAATATTTGCAGATGACACTAAACTCTGCAGGGTAATCAATACAGAGGAGGACAATTTTATATTACAGGAGGATTTATGTAAACTAGAAGCTTGGGCTGATAAATGGCAAATGAGCTTTAAACTCTTCGCGACCGCCCACAGTAGATAAACGTTGGCGCTTGCTGGGCTTTGTGCAGCACCGACGTTTATCTACTGTCGGCGGTTTTGTGCCCCCCGGGACCCCCTCATACCTTATAACGCGGGGATCCCAGTGCACAATGCATGCTGGGACCCCCGACGTCATCGAGACCTGATTGGTTCAAGTCATGATGACGTCGCGTCACAGCAGCCAATGAGAGAGCTTGCTGGGAAAGCTGCTTGTTTCCCGGCGATCTCCCTCATTATAACGCGACTTCTCCTCTGAGCTCATGCTGACAGATGAGCAGAGGTGAAGCAGCGTTACAGTGTGACTAGATCGCTGCCTGGCACAGCTGTGTCAGGCAGCGATCTTGTCACACAGTAACGCTGCTTCTCCTCTGATCTTCTGTCAGTGTGAGATCAGAGGAGAAGTGGTGTTACTATGTGCCGGGCAGCGATCTTGTCACATAGTAACGCTGCTTCTCCTCTGATCATCTGCCAGTGTGAGATCAGAGGAGAAGTGGCGTTACTATGAGTCAAAAATACAAAAAATAAAAAACACAAAAAGAAAAAAAAAAAGAAAAAAAAAAGCAAGTAGGCAGGCTAGGGCTATGTCTAGGGTTAGGGCTAGGGTTAGGGTTAGGGCTAGTGTTAGGGCTAGGGTTAGGGCTAGGGTTAGGGTTAGGGCTAGGGTTAGGGCTAGGGTTAGGGCTAGGGTTAGGGTTAGGGTTAGGGCTAGGGTTAGGGCTAGGGTTAGGGCTAGGGTTAGGGGTGTGTTGGGGTTAGGGTTGGAATTCGAATTGGGGGTTTCCACTGTTTAGGTACATCAGGGGCTCTGTAAATGCAATATGACACCCGCAGACCATTCCATCAAAGTCTGCATTCCAGAACGTCACTACTTCCCTTCCGAGCCCCACCGTGTGCCCAAACAGTGGTCCCCCCCACATGTGGGGTACCAGCGTACTCAGGACAAATTGGACAACAACTCTTAGGGTCCAATTTCTCCTGTTACCCTTGTGAAAATAAAAATTGGGAGCTAAAAGATCATTTTTGTGGAAAAAAAATGATTTTTTTATTTTCACGGCTCTACATTATAAACTTTAGTGAAACACTTGGGGGTTCAAAGTGCTCACCACACATCTAGATAAGTTCCTTGGGGGGGTCTAGTTTCCAAAAAGGGGTCACTTGTGGAGGATTTCCACTGTTTAGGCACATCAGGGGCTCTGCAAACGCGACATGACACCCGCAGACCATTCCATCAAAGTCTGCATTCCAAAACGTCACTACTTCCCTTCCGATCCCCACCGTGTGCCCAAACAGTTGTTTTCTTCCACATATGGGGTACCAGTGTACTCAGGACAAATTGGACAACAACTTTTGGGGTCCAATTTCTCCTGTTACCCTTGTGAAAATAAAAAATTGGGGGCTAAAAGATCATGTTTGTGGAACAAAAATGATTTTTTATTTTTATGGCTCTACGTTATAAACTTCTGTGAAGCACTTGGGGGTTCAAAGTGCTCACGACACATCTAGATAAGTTCTTTAAGGGGTCTAGTTTCCAAAATGGGGTCACTTGTGGGGGTTTCCACTGTTTAGGCACATTAGGGGCTCTCCAAATGCGACATGGCGTCCTATCTCAATTCCAGCCAATTCTGCATTGAAAAAGTCAAACGGCACTCCTTCCTTTCTGTGCTCTGCCGTGTGCTCAAACAGTGGTTTAGCCCCACATACGGGGTATCGGCGTATTTGGGAGAAATTGCACAAAAAATTTTGTGGTTCATTTTCTGTTTTTACACTTGTGAAAATAAAAAAAATGGTTCTGAAGTAAAATGTTTGTGAAAAAAGTTAAATGTTTATTTTTTCCTTCCACATTCCATTCATTCATGTGAAGCACCTGAAGGGTTAATAAACTTCTTGAATGTGGTTTTGAGTACATTGAGAGGTGCAGTTTTTAGAATGGTGTCACTTTTGGGTATTTTCTGTCATATTGACCCCCCAAACTCACTGCAAATGTGAGGTGGTCCCTAAAAAAAATGGTGTTGTAAATTTTGTTGTAAAAATGAGAAATCGCTGGTCAACTTTTAACCCTTATAACTTCCTAAAAAAAAAAAATTATGTTTCCAAAATTGTGCAGATGTAAAGTAGACATGTGGGAAATGTTATTTATTAACTATTTTGTGCGATATCACTCTCTGATTTAAGGGCATAAAAATTAAAAGTTTGAAAATTGCAAAATTTTCAACATTTTTGCCAAATTTCGATTTTTTTAACATATAAGCGCAGTTCATATCTAAGAAATTTTACCACTATCCTGAAGTACAATATGTCATGAGAAAACATTGTCAGAATCAGCAGGATCCGTTGAAGCGTTCTAGAGTTATGGCCTCATAAAGTGACACTGGTCAGAATTGAAAAAATTGGTCTGGTCACGAAGGCAAAAACAGGCTCAGGCGCGAAAGGGTTAATGGGGATAAATGTAAGGTCATGCACTTGGGTAGAACAAACAAGATGTATAATTATGTGCTTAATTGTAAAACACTGGGCAAAACAGTCACTGAAAAAGACCTGGGTGTATGGGTGGACGACAAACTCACATTTAGCGGCCAGTGTCAGGCAGCTGCTGCAAAGGCAAATAAAATAATGGGATGCATTAAAAGAGGCATAGATGCTCATGAGGAGAACATAATTTTACCTCTATATAAGTCACTAGTGCGACCACACTTAGAATACTGTGTACAGTTCTGGTCTCCGGTGTATAAGAAAGACATAGCTGAACTGGAGCGGGTGCAGAGAAGAGCGACCAAGATTATTAGGGAACTAGGGGGTCTGCAATACCAAGACAGGTTATTACACTTGGGGTTATTTAGTTTTGAGAATTGAAGGCTTAGGGGTGATCTTATTACAATGTATAAATATATGCGGGGCCAATACCAAGACCTTTCTAATGATCTTTTTACTCTTAGACCTGTGACGGGGACAAGGGGGCATCCTCTACGTCTGGAGGAAAGAAGGTTTAAGCATACTCACAGACGCGGATTCTTTACTGTAAGAGCAGTGAGACTATGGAACTCTCTGCCATATGATGTTGTAATGAGTGATTCCCTACTAAAATTTAAGAAGGGACTGGATGCCTTCCTTGAAAAGTATAATATTACAGGGTATATACACTAGTTTCCTTAATATTGCGTTGATCCAGGGAGCTAGTCTGATTGCCGTATGTGGAGTCGGGAAGGAATTTTTTTCCCCAATGTGAAACTTACTGTTTGCCACATGGGTTTTTTTTGCCTTCCTCTGGATCAACATGTTAGGGCAAGTTAGGATAGGATATGGGTTGAACTAGATGGACTTAAAGTCTCCCTTCAACCTTAATAACTATGTTACTATGTTACTATGTTACTTGTAGGGGGATTCCACTGTTTAGGCACATCAGGGGCTCTCCAAATGCGACATGGCGTCCGATCTCAATTCCAACCAATTTTGCTTTGAAAAGTCAAACGGCTCTCCATCCCTTCCGAGCTCTGCCATGCGCCCAAACAGTGGTTTACCTGCATATATGAGATATCAGCGTACTCAGAACAAATTGCACAACAACTTTTGGGGTCCAATTTCTCCTGTTACCCTTGTTAAAATAAAAAAAAATGGTCTGAAATAATTTTTTTGTGAAAAAAATTAAATGTTCCTTTTTTTTAAACATTCCAAAAATTCCTCTGAAGCACCTGAAGGGTTAATAAACATCTTGAATGTGGTTTTGAGCACCTTGAGGGGTGCAGTTTTTAGAATGGTGTCACTTTTGGGCATTTTCTACTTTAGAATATAGACCCCTCAAAGTGACTTCAATGTGATGTGTTCCCTAAAAACAAAATGGTGTTGTAAAAATGAGAAATCGCTGTTTAACTTTTAACCCTTATAACTTCTCAACAAAAAAAATTTTGGTTCCAAAATTGTGCTGATGTAAAGTAAACATGTGGGAAATGTTATTTAATAAGTATTTTGTGTGACATATCTCTGTGATTTAAGGGCATGAAAATTCAAATTTGGAAAATTGTGAAATTTTCTAAATTTTCACCAAATTTCCATTTTTTTCACCAATAAACGCAAATCATATCTAAGAAATTTTACCAATAGCAAGAAGTACAATATGTCATAAAAAAATCACAGACTCACCGAGATCCATTGAAGCGTTCCAGAGTTATTATCTCATAAAGGGACAGTGATCAGAATTGTAAAAATTGTCCTGGTCATTAACAAGCAAACCCCCATCGGGGATAAAGGGAACCTGTTAGCAATATTTGGCCGATATAAGATACGGCCATTACCTTTCAGGGCTTATATACAGCATTCTATAATGCTGTATATAAGCCCCCATCCCGACCTGGAAGAACTGAAAAATAAGTTTTATTATACTCACCTGCAGGGCGGTCCGCTCCAGTCCAACGGGTGTCACTGATCTTGGTCTGACGACTCCCATCTTCTAATGATCGCCACCCTCCTGCTTGCTTCGTGTGGATGATGCGTCCCTGTGTCATCCACACAGACTCCTTGGCACCGCGCTCCTGCACAGGTGTACTTCTCTGCCTTGTTGATGGCAGAGCAAAGTACTGCAATGTGCAGGCGTCGGGGCTCTTGGACTTTTTCCGGCACCTGTGCACTGCAGTACTTTGCTCTGGCCTCAACAGGGCAGAGAAGTACACCTGCGCAGGAGCGCAATGCCAGGAAGCCTGTGTGGATGATGCAGGGTTGTGTCCACAAGAAGCAAGCAGGAGGGCGGCAATCATTAGATGATGGGAGGCGCTGGAACAAGACCAGCGACACCCCTCAGACCGGACCGCCCCGCAGGTGAATATAACAAGTTATTTTTCAGTTCTTTCAGGTCGGGTTGGGGGCAGATATACATTATAGAATGCTGTATGTAAGCCCTGAAAGGTGATGGCTGTATCTTATATTGGCCAGAACTGCTGACAGGTTCGCTTTAAGGATATACTACTAAAATCCTGTAGAAATCTGGTACCCTCTGGTAATAAAATGTCAAGGAATAAAAAGATAGCACTATGGATAAATAAGACAGTACAAAGTTTAATAAAACAAAAAACATAGGGCATTCAAAATCTTCAATGCAGAGAATGCTGAAATAGCATTTCAGGAGTATGAAGATCTAACTAAGAAATATGAAAAATAAATTGAGCAGCAAAGTTATCTACAGAGAAACAAATCGCCAGAGACATTAAAATAAATCACCAGCATTTTTATAAATGCATCAATGCCAAAAAGAGAAAACACATGATATCGGACCCTTAAAAGACAACAATAACAAGATAATTATAGAGGACAAAGAAAAGGCTGACATATTAAACAAGCACTTTTTATCCATATTCACCAATGAATTGACTGTTCCAGGGATCTTTCAACAAGGCAAAAATCAAAGTTCGCCACCTAATATAACTAGTTTAACACAAAAAAGTATACCTGTAATTGAGCAAATTAAACATTGACAAATCCCCCGCCCAGATGGCATTCATCCACGGATACTAAGGCATTGAGCGCAGTAATTGACAGACCGATGTATCTCATATTCTTACACTTTCTTGTAGCATGGGTGGGGGATGGCTGATGTGGTACCAATATTTAAGAAAGGTAAGAAGGTGGATCCAGGTAAAAATTGTCCGGTAAGTCTGACATCAGTAGTGCTCAAAGTGTCTGAGGACAATTATAAGAGATAACCTGCATAGATATATTGCAGAGAATAATATAAATGACAACCAGCATGGATTCATGAAAGATAAGTAATGTCTAACCAACATGCTGGGTTTCTATGAGGAGGTAAGTGCAAATCTGGATGTTGGTAATGCGGTTGATATGATTTTTCTGCACTTTGCAAAGGTATTTGATACTGTACTACATAACAGCCTACAGCCTTATACTGAGGCTACAGATGCAAGAAGCGGGGGAAACTATATGCAGATGGGTAACGAATTGGCTAAATGACAGGAAACAAAGAGTCGTTATAAATGGTATGTTCTCTGAAAGGGATTTAGTCAGCAGTGGGGTACCGCAGGGATCTGCTATTCTTTTTAACCTCTTTATTAATGACCTGTCATGACTCTGTTGTCGGGTGTCTCAGGACCAGGGGCTCCTTCCCTTTTCCTTACTCTAGGGGCACTCTAGCCCTGTTCCCTGGATTACTTATGTTGGTGAAGATGCCGGGGCCACATACCTTGCCTTAGCTCCTGAATCCGCTCTTAGTCTGTACCCTTCCCCCACACATGGAAGAGAAGTAGTAGTAGTGTACTGTAATACACCAACCAGACTTTAACAAGGTAATACGAACAGGGATAAAGGAAAATACCAATCATACAAATATACACACATAAACAATAGAAGTAAACACTAGTGGAGGATGGGGTTAAATTAAAGTAGGAGAAGAAAGAGAATTATCACACACTCAAAACCTAGCAACAGCCACAGGCAAATCCACCAAATGCCTTCTCCAACACCAACCACCAACAACCTCCAGCCATGCAGCATAAGCTAACTCTGACAAGGAGTGCTAGCCAGGACCCAGTTTATATAGGAGATGGGAGTGGTTAACAGTGCACAGCTGAGAACCTTAATGCAGGAAAGCTTACAGGAGCAGGCCACAGGTATCATTAGAAATATTGGTCATGTTGTAATTCTTGCTTTGCTCCATCCAGGGGAATATTAGTAATATATTCCATCTAGTGCTTGGGGATATGAACAGCATGGGCCTGTATGATTTCAAATGCCAGGGCTGAATTTCAGTCCCAGTCTGTACCTGGGCCGGGTGTATGCATATTAACTACTCGCAGTCACGAGACCAACTGACCGTCATTCCTAGCTCTGACACCAAAGAATCCACAAAGTGTGCAGTGTGTACAGTGTGAGGATTCACAAGTCTGCGGTCATATAGAGTGACAAAGAGTAAATGCAGACTTGGGGATTTAGACAACCCCTTTAAGGCCTCTTTCACACTTCAGTCTTTTGGCGTCAGTCAAAATCCTTCAAAGTGTGAAAAAACGGATCCAGTGAAGATTGGCTAAAAACTGAAGCACCGGATCTGTTTTTTTGACGGATCCGTCGAAGTTGCAGATTTTGGAATTTAAAGGAGGAGAGAGAGAGACAATTTTGCTGTGCCAGAACGGCTTTTTGAGTTAAATTAAATGAATGAAAAATCTTGTGGGCATGCTCAGTTTAAAAAACGGAATCCATCACTTGATTCCGTCATGTGACGGACGGCGACGGATCTGCCGCCCATAGTCATCCATTATAGCAGACAACGGACTGCGACGGATCCGTCACCATCCGTCTTTTCAACGCAGACAAAAAACGTTACTATGTCCGTTGTATCCAGACGACGGATGCTGAAATTTCGAAGGAACCGTCAAATGACGGATGCAATGGATGGCCATCCATTGCAATCCGTCCTTAATGCAAGTCTATGAGAAAAAAACGGATTCCGCTAAAAAAAGATCCGTTTTTTTCAAAAAAGGGCGGATTTCGACTGACGTCAAAAGACTGAAGTGTGACAAGTGCTTGAACCACCTAATAAAGTCCAATCTGAAGATTGCATTCTTTTAGTAATCAGCACTGGTGACTAAACATTTTCACTGGGTGGAAAACCCCTATAATAAGGATGTGCTGAGTATAAACTATAACTATTAGGCCAGGATAACACTACCGTATGTGATGCGAGAAACTCGCACGAGTCTCTCGCATCAACACCAGGCGCTGCCGCCGGCACACAGGAGCGGAGCAGCTGCTGCATAGAAATACATATAGTCACACTATTGTTTAATCTGGATGTGAACCTGCTTTGCATCTTGTTCTTGATTACCGCACTCCAACTGCTTGATCAATAATGTTTACATTATTATCACCATATCCTACATTGACCAGTTTTTTCGGCTTTACAGCTAAGGTGTATATTATGCTTTTCTGTATCAGCTTAGTGCATTGTGAGGTTTTACAGGCAGCTAAGAATAATGTAACCATATGAATAAAGACTGATATAGATCCGTATTCACTTACAGTGAGTATTGTAGCACAGCCAGATAGGACAGGGTTAAACCCAAACTCTGCAGGCTCTGATTATTAGCACCTGGCTGGTCTGCATATAATCGGGCTAGGTACTCACATTAGTCAATCTGCTTGGGAAAAGCTGACCAGAGTGGGTGATAGTGGAGCTGAAGAGAGACTGCACAGGCTGTGTGCACCAAACTGCAAGTATCACTGGTTACTGTGGACAATAGCTGTTTTGTTTGACCGAACTGAGACTAGCTCAGCTGTGCCTGAGTAGCCAGGGTATATATTGTGTAGTCAGCCCCTGGATAAGGCTAGGGATTTATGCTTATGGTTTTGTTTTTTTGGTCCTGTACAACCTGTGGAAAAAATGTCACATTATTCCACAAGAAACCTGTGCCTGTGTGCAGAGCCACCATAAGAGCATTACTGCCCTTACTAGTGTATGGGGCATGGTGAGCAGAAGCAAAGAGGGGGGCGGTGTACTTCTTCTTACTGGGCTCCAGGGGCAGGATTCGGCCAGGTCAGTAACGGAACGCATGTCCGAGGACACACAATAAGTTAAAATCTATGCACAGCTATAGCTTTCTGCACGGCAATAGTTTAAAGCTGCCAGTCAATCAGAGGCCGGCAGCTGATGTCAGCATGTTATGTCATTGCAATGCACTGGCGCATCAAATGAATGAGGAAGAGGATGCTGCTGGACCGCGGCCAGGTAAAAAGAAGCTTTTATTCTACTGAAAGCTGCCATATGGGGGCTGGGATAGTAGAGCATGTGGGGCCCAGGATATGGGAGAGTATTACTGTAGGGGTTAATTAAGGGATATTATTAATGCTGTGATGTATTTTATTTTTGAGGATCCTGTTTTCAGTGTGTTATGTTACTGTGCAGTGCGACACTGTTGATTTTACTTTTTTCATCTGGCGTAGTGTAGAAGTTGGGGAATGTGCTATGGAAGTGATCATCTATTGAGCACTGTGTGCTTATTTTCTGCAGAGACGAGTCCTGGCTGGAAGAAGTGATGTCAGTCTGCACTGGATGAAGAAGAAAAAGAGAAGTTGAAGGACTTCAAAAACAAATTTCACTGAGTCAGTGTATTGCATACAACATACAGAGCTCCTGTTTATAATGTCACTGCTGATCACCATTACCTGCACACCAACACTATATACAGAGCTCCTGTGTATAATGTCACTGGTGATCACTGTATTACTTGTACACTGTATACTATATACAGAGCCCCTGTGCATAATGTCACTAGTGATCCCTGTATTAACTGTACACTTACACTATACACTGCATACTATGTATAGAGTTCCTGTGTATAATGGTAATATTAGTATTGTGTTTTTTTTTTTTTAATTAATGATGAGTTTTGTAGTATTCGGTCACTGTGGTCTGGTCATGGTGTGGCGATATTTATCCTTGTATGTAATATTATTCGGACATTACAGTGCCTTGTGAAAGTATTCAGCCCCCTAGAACTTTTCCCACATATCATGCTTAAAACATAAAGATACCAAATATACATTTTTGGTGAAGAATCAACAACAAGTGGGACACAATGGTGAAATTGAATGAAATTTATTGGTTATTTTAAATTTTTGGGGAAATTCAAAAACTGAAAAGTGGGGCGTGCAATATTATTAGGCCCCTTTACTTTCAGTGCAGCAAACGCACTCCAGAAGTTCATTGTGGATCCCTGAATGATCCAATGTTCTCCTAAAATGATTAATGATGATAAATATAATCCACCTGTGTGTAAACAAGTCTCCATATAAATGCACCTGCTCTGTGATAATCTCAGGGTTCTGTTTGAAGCACAGAGAGCATCATGAAGACCAAGAAACACAACAGGCAGGTCCGTGATACTATTGTGGAGAAGTTTAAAGCTGGATTTGGATACAAAATGATTTCCAAAATGTTAAACATCCCAAGGAGCACTGTGCAAGCGATCATATTGAAATGGAAGGAGTATCATACCACTGCAAATCTACCAAGACCCGGCTATCCCTCTAAACTTTCATCTCAAACAAGGAGAAGACTGATCAGAGATGCAGCCAAGAGTCCCATGATCACTCTGGATGAACTGCAGAGATCTACAGCGGAGGTGGGACAGTCTGTCCATAGGACAACAATCAGTCGTACACTGCACAAATCTAGCCTTTATGGAGTGGCAAGAAGAGAGCCATTTCTCAAAGATATCCATAAAAAGTGTCATTTAAAGTTGGCAACAAGCCACCTGGGAGACACACCAAACATGTGGAAGAAGGTGCTCTGGTCAGATGAAACCAAAATTGAACATTTTGGCATAAAGGCAACACAGCTCATCACCATGAACACACCATCCTAACCGTCAAACATGGTGGTGGCAGCATCATGGCTTGTGGTGGTAGCATCATGGTTTGGGCCTGCTTTTCTTCAGCAGGGACAGGGAAGATGGTTAAATTTGATGGGAAGATGGATGGAGCCAAATACAGGACCATTCTTGAAGAAAACCTGTTGGGAGTCTGAAAAGACCTGAGACTGTGACGGAGATTTGTCTTCCAACAAGACAATGATCCCAAACATGAAGCAAAATCTACAATGGAAAGGTTTACAAATAAACGTATCCAGGTGTTAGAATGTCAAAATCGAGACCTGAAAACAATCGAGAATCTATGGAAAGAGCTGAAAACTACTGTTCACAAACGATCTCCATCAAAGCTCACTGAGCGCAAGCTGTTTGCCAAGGAAGAATGGGCAAGAATTTCAGTCTCTCGATGTACCAAAACTGATACAGACATACCCCAAGCAACTTGCAGCTGTAATCGCAGCAAAAGGTGGCGCAACAATGTATTAAGTTAAAGGGGCCGAATAATATTGCACGCCCCACTTTTCAGTTTCTGAATCTTAACAAAAAATTAAAATAACCAATAACTTTCGTTCAACTTCACAATTGTGTCCCACTTGTTGTTGATTCTTCACCAAAAATTTACATTTGGTATCTTTATGTTTTGAAGCATGATATGTGGGAAAAGGTTGAAAAGTTCCAGGGGGCCGAATACTTTCGCAAGGCACTGTATGTGGTTCGGCTATTGTAATACAGTACTTGTTCCTTTTATGTGGTATTATTCGGTCACTACGTGGTTTAGTCATAGTGTGATGGTATTTGTCCTTTGAATGTGGTATTATTAGTAATTTTAAAAAATGTTTGACACATACTTACAGAAAAATAAATAAAACGTACCTAAAAAGATTATTAGGTATTTTAAGAAATGTTTAATAGTTTAGAGTAGGGTCCGGCCAAAACAGTTTACCTTGCTGTTTGTGGTGGCGGCTTAAAAAAATCTTTTGGCCTAAACAAAAGCTGCTGGCTATGAATGTGATATGGTGTTAGATGGTAACTGTTATAAGGTATGTCTCCATGGGGCATGCTGGCAGCACTTTGGGCAAAGCGGAAACCTGCTCTGCCCAAAGTGCCGCCCCCCTTTGTATGCGACTTGATACCTCATGTGTTCATTGAACATATGCAGAATCACCGCATCGTATCCATAGACAGGGTTATTTACAGTCATATGTTAAAGTTTGGGCACCCCTATTAATGTTAACCTTTTTTCTTTATACAAATTTTGGTTTTTGCAACAGCTATTTCAGTTTCATATATCTAATAACTGATGGACTCAGTTATATTTCTGGATTCAAATGAGGTTTATTGTACAGAAATTGTGCAATCTGCATTTTAACAAAATTTGACCGGTGCAAAAGTATGGGCACCTCAACATAAAAGTGACATTAATATTTCGTAGATCCTCCTTTTGCAAAAATAACAGCCTCTAGTCGCTTCCTGTAGCTATTAATGAGTTCCTGGATGAAGGTATTTGTGACCATTCCTGTTTACAAAACAATTCCAGTTCAGTTTGATGGTCGCCGAGCATGGACAGCCCGCCATGTGGAAATTCCCACACAGCAATGGCATAAAGTGAGACTAGGGACTTTTTTTTTTTAAGTGGCGGAGGAATACAGTGCGGAAGGATACCTACCTTCCGTCATTGGATTCCTGCAGCCCGTAGAGAACGGCAGCATCAGCTGATGCTGCAGTTCTCTACCCAAGATCGTCGTGGGACACACTCGTGGACTGCTTCGGATCGTGGGTGAGTATTTTTGTGGTTTGTTATGTTAATATTTATTCCGGAAAAGACAATGGCTTCGGGGAACAATGTGACAAGTATTGGTAAGTATGTTACTCTATGTTATATGTACTGTATGTCTATGTATGTATTGTATGAATGTATTGTATGTATGTAGTATATATGTGGTATGTATGTAGCATGTAGTATGTATGTAGCATGCATGTAGCATGCAGTATGTATGTAGCATGCATGTAGTATATATGTAGTATGTATGTAGCATGTAGTATGTATGTAGCATGCATGTAGTATATATGTAGTATGTATGTAGCATGCATGTAGTATGTATGTAGCATGCATGTAGTATATATGTAGTATGTAGCATGTAGTATGTATGTAGCATGCATGTAGTATATATGTAGTATGTAGCATGTAGTATGTATGTAGCATGCATGTAGTATGTATGTAGCATACATGTAGTATGTATGTAGCATGTAGTATATATGTGTTATGTATGTAGCATGTAGCATGCATGTAGTATGTATGTAGTATATATGTGGTATGTATGTAGCATGCAGTATGTATGTAGCATGCAGTATGTATGTAGCATGCATGTAGTATATATGTAGTATGTATGTTGCATGTAGTATGTATGTAGTATGTAGTATGAATGTAGCATGTATGTAGTATGCATGTTGTATGTATGTAGCATGTAATTTTTTTTTATTTTTTTTTTTTACATTCAACACATTAGCCGGATGATGGGACTATTACTGTCCCATCATTGGCTAATGTGTCAATCACTGTCATGGTAGCAGGCATCGCCCGATGGGACTTGTAGTCCCATCGGACGATGCCTGCACAGACCCCCGAAGCCTGCACAGACCACCGGCAGGCCGGCACAGCCCCCCGGAGCCTGCACAGACCACCGGCAGGCCGGC
This sequence comes from Dendrobates tinctorius, assembly GCF_039654945.1. NCBI lineage: Eukaryota > Metazoa > Chordata > Amphibia > Anura > Dendrobatidae > Dendrobates > Dendrobates tinctorius. The sequence goes on from NW_027361704.1 coordinate 21,390,284, forward strand.
ACAGCCCCCCGGCAGGCCGGCACAGCCCCCCGGAGCCGGCACAGCCCACCGGCAGGCCGGCACAGCCCCCCGGCAGGCCGGCACAGCCCCCCGGAGCCTGCACAGCCCCCCGGCAGGCCGGCACAGCCCCCCGGCAGGCCGGCACAGCCCACCGGAGCCTGCACAGACCCCCGGCAGGCCGGCACAGCCCCCCGGCAGGCCGGCACAGACCACCGGAGCCTGCACAGACCCCCTGGCAGGCCGGCACAGCCCCCCGAAAGGCCCGTACAGACCCCAGAGAGGCTGTACAAGGGCAGGAAAGGGTTTTTCTTATTCCGATACCGGAAGTCCCATAGACTTGAATGGGACTTCCGGTATCGGAATCGGCGATACCGATACTTTTTTTAAAGATCGGCCGATACCATCCGATACGATACTTTGAAGTATCACTCAACTCTAGTGAGGACATGATGCAGAAGTGGAGTTTTTCCAAGACTAGACAGTGGGACTGTGTATAATGTCACTGGTGATCACTGTATTACCTGTATACTTACACTACTGTATATACAGAGCTCTTTGGTATAATGGCCCTTATGGTAATATTAGTAATGTGTTTTTTTTTTAAATTAATGATCAGTATTGTAGTATCTGGTCACTATGTGGTCTGGTCATGGTGTGGTGGTATTTATCCCTTGTATGTAATATTATTTGGTCATTATATTGTGGTAATATGTGGTCCAGCCATGGTATGACAGAATTTGTTCCTTGTATGTGGTATTAGTCATTTTTAAAAATGTACCTAAAGAGCATTGAATATTTTAAGAAATGTTTAATAGAGTAGGGCCCGATCAAAAGAGTCTTCCTTGTGGTGGGGCTTAAAAAATCGATGGCTGTATGTGATCTGGTGTTCGATGGGTACTACTAATGTGTGATTGGTGAGGACGTGATGCAGAAGTGGAGTTTTTCCAAGACTGGGCAGGGGACTGTAGAATATGGGGCTCCAAAATTCCTGGTGACAGCCCTGCCTGTGTGAATGCTACCTAATGTCTGATAGTAAGAAATCCTTCATTGTGTGGGTTTATATAATAGTATTTATGCACTCATAGAAATATAGATCTATATCGCTTAAAGTATCCTCTAAAGAAAGCAGCACTATACAAAACTGACACTGCAAACGAGAGCAAGCTTCAGAGTATCGACCCAGTATCCTCCATATATACATGGCCCATCCTCTGTCACACTGGAGGGATGAGACCCATAGATGGGTGTCTGTCAATTTGGTAGACGGCACTAAATTATAATACATATAATGGGTGAGAGATACAGACAACCATCTGGATACTAACTAGCAGTCTGCCACGAATGGCACCCATTTCTTCTTATACCAGAAACAGACTGGATAGATTCAATGTATTTGCAGTTTCCATCTGCTATGTGGCCATTGCCCTTTGTTCACATAGGTCCCTGTTCAAACAAGGTGGCTCTTCTTCCTATACTATTATTTATTACTCCCATACCATCTTTTTTATATACTAGATATATCTGTAATTCTGCTTATTTTGCCTATATTTTACTATTGAGAAACCAGAGCAATCTTCAAATTATCTACAAGCTTATACAGCCTGTGCGGGAGTGTGAGCATTCCCCACTCCAATATGGCAGGTACATATAACTGAGTGCAGTAGACATGCACAGATTGAGGGCAGCTCCCTGATCTAATATGGCGCCACACAACTTGATGGAGAGAAGAGAGCTTGTGCAAATCAGTCAGTGCCGGGGTGTACACTGACAGCTTGGGGCCCCTGTGCAAAAAAATGTTTGGGCCCCTCTATGTTTATGGCAACCAAGCTACAGATATTTGTCTCCTCTCAATATGAATATTACTGTCCCCTATTACATGATGCCCTCTTATGTACAGCACCATCCCTTACATATCGTAATCTCGTTATTTAGAGCATCCTGTTTTATTATAGTATCCACTCTTGTTATATAAAAACTGAAGTGATTGCTGATGGAAGTTGGTAAAGCTTCTTTTCTGATAGCAAAGTATGATTAACTGGTGAGATGCTGCACCATCAGCAGTCATGTTATATCTAACAAGAGAGGACACTGTAGTAAAGAGAGAGCGCTGTGAGTAACAAAAATAACAAGAAAGCAATATGTAAAGAACGGTGCTATATATAAGATGACATAATACTTTGTAATAATGGGACAATAATGTACATAAAAACAGAGGATGCAACATAATAGGGGACTGTCCCATACATAACTAAAGAGCATGGTACGTAATCAGGGATGCCCCTTCCTGGGATAATGTCCCCCATACTGGGACCATTCCTGGGATAGTGTGCCCCTTCCTGGGATAATGTCCCCCATACTGGGACCATTCCTGGGATAGTGTGCCCCTTCCTGGGATAATGTCCCCCATACTGGGACCATTCCTGGGATAGTGTGCCCCTTCCTGGGATAATGTCCCCCATACTGGGACCATTCCTGGGATAGTGTGCCCCTTCCTTGGATAATGTGTTCTGTTCTCCAATGCATAAAAAAATACTACTCGTCTTCCCCCTATGCTGCCTGGTGTTCGCTTCTACAGCCGCTGCAGTTGACTTCAGCATCCTCGCCATGGTGCATGATGTCGATGCCATGTGTCACCAGTCACGGGCACGCCGACGTCAGCTACCAGTCTCTGATAGGCCACTGGCATGTATTGCAGCTCAGGGAGCCAGCGGGTCCCCTGCACCACAAAACATTTCAGCAGAATGTGGCTCCAAGGACTTGCATCCAGCTGATATAGTCGTTGGTGTTGGCGTGCCCCCTCCACCTCTAGGCCCCTGGTGTAGTGAGTAGCTGGGATCACTGACATCACATTTGAGCCTAGAGCACATTCTATGTATATTACTACCGTCAGCAGTTATATGAGCAATCATTAATTATAACACTTGTGTTATCACATTATCTCTATCAAGCAATTAAGGTTTTAATATTATATGCACAATACCTGTGAACTGGCACAGGATGAAAATCAATTATTGTTATATGCTTAATGACTCATGAGGAGATTGATATTATTGCACTGTATACATATGCAGGGCCAGCGTCAGCTCTTGGGTAAGTGTCAGGGCCCTGAGCAGGCTGGGGGGCCCACTCACCATTGGGGACACCAGCACGCTATGGGGACCGGTGCCAGCACCCACAAGTTGGGCCCCCCCGCTTGCTTAGGGCCCAAGTACTAGCAATACTTACCTCTCCCTGTTCTTCCGCTGCAGTGTCTTCCACATCTTCTCACTCTGGGATGTTTCAGGTCAGATGGTGCGATGATGTGACTAGTGTGCTCCCTCTTCTCTGAACAGTCACAGTGCAAAAAGCCGGACGACTGCAATGCTGAGGAGTCTGGAGCAGAGCAGCGGCCAGCGAGGAGAGGTGAGCATTTCATTTTTTTTTTTTACGCTTGGCGCAATATATTGGACTCATATATACTGGCGCATTGTATGGGGCCCATCATATACTGGAGCATTATATGGGGCCCACGATCCTGTATGGAGAGCTATGTGGAACCCATAATACTGGAGCCCAACACCGGAACTGCTGCAACCCACCAACCTACTGTCTCCTTCCCCACCATCCTGTAGCATGTAAGCCCGAAAGGGCAGGGTCCTCTCCCCTCTGTATCAGTCTGTCATTGTTAGTTTACTGTAAGTGATAGCTGTAATTTGTATGTAACCCCTTCTCATGTACAGCACCATGGAATCAATGGTGCTATATAAATAAATAATAATAGTGTATAGAGGACTAAACTGTCCGGTTTCTGAGCTAAATAGTTATTACTCATGTAATGTAAGAAGTAAGTGAAATCTTTGGCATTGTTCTATACCTATATTTCTCTGCCGTATCTGTGCATCATGTATCGTGGTATGTCTTAAAGGGACCCACTGAGACCATTTCCCCAGGGCCCATGAAAACCTGGAGCCGGCCCTGTACATATCAACTATTCTTTCCTGATGTATATTGATTGATCACTGATTATAGAGTGTAACCTATATGTACTGTGATTATACTCTGTGAATGTTGGCTTGAGAAAGGTTCACAGTTTGAAAAGTTGAAATATCGCGCATATCTGGGTGAATAAAGACCACAGTTTATTTCACGATCTCATGCCTGGAGTGCTGCTATATTTTTATTTTTTTTTGCCATGTATCTACATCAATCTATATTCATATGGTTACATTTCTATATGAAAAACAGCTGCATACATGTGTCCATATATATCAGTGTATAATACACAGACTTGATTATTCTGACACAAGCATCCTGGCTGAATGTGGCATGTAATACAGGTGTGTACTATATCTTGACCAAATGTGTAACTTTCCATGACCCTAACTGGATTCCCATGGAGTCCTGTAAATCTTTTTATTCGGCTTTACAGTACACTGCATTATATACTGATTCTGGGTTACACAATGATTTTGGCCATGGCACAGGTTGGGCAGCATAAAATCATTGTAAGCTGCTGCTACATGACATAGCAGCAGAAATAAAGTGATTAGGGTCACAATACATGCCCTGGGTACCACGACAAGCAGATTGAAAAAAAAAAATCAGAACTTGTCCCACCACTGCAGGGGTCGCAATGTGACCCTCCTCACCTGTATCAGAGGCATGAAGAGAAGTTTGGCAGCTTGATCTATGTTGTAACTAAACATCATTTTGCTTCAGCATATGTTTATGGGATAACGTTCCTGCCGTGCACGTCAATGTCAGTTGCTATCTCCACGCTGCAACACACTTGGATGCACATACACCTGACGTGGGGGTCCCCCTTCAGTATGGACCCGGTTGCACCCTCTGTAATTGCAATCATTACACCCATGAGTAACAGAGGACATGTGACAGTGCTATCACCATTGTGGTGTGAGGTGTAGTGATCGGTGCTGAACTGCCACAGATGGAAGCACAGGATCACTACTCAGTCAGTTTCAGTGCTGGAATGAATGATAGTATCTGCCCCAGCACTAATCTTAAAAGCCAATGATTGTGTAGTGCGTGGGAAGAGGGCAGCGCTGGATGAGAGTTTAGGGAAAAAAAGCAGAGCAATTTGCCTAGTGTGGGGAGCAGCATGTAATCAAACTCCATGCAGGCAATAAAGTGAAATTCAGGGTGTCATAAATTCAATAGAGGTGAAACTAGCTTTATTAATAAATTAGAATGTTATTTTTTCAGGCTGGCAGTATGTCTCGGGCTGCGGCTGGCAGTATGTCTCGGGCTGCGGCTGGCAGTATGTCTCGGGCTGCGGCTGGCAGTATATCTCGGGCTGCGGCTGGCAGTATATCTCGGGCTGCGGCTGGCAGTATATCTCGGGCTGCGGCTGGCAGTATATCTCGGGCTGCGGCTGGCAGTATGTCTCGGGCTGCGGCTGGCAGTATGTCTCGGGCTGCGGCTGGCAGTATGTCTCGGGCTGCGGCTGGCAGTATGTCTCGGGCTGCGGCTGGCAGTATGTCTCGGGCTGCGGCTGGCAGTATGTCTCGGGCTGCGGCTGGCAGTATGTCTCGGGCTGCGGCTGGCAGTATGTCTCGGGCTGCGGCTGGCAGTATATCTCGGGCTGCGGCTGGCAGCATGTCTCGGTTTTCCTTTATAGAGTTGGGATATAACAAACAATTTTAAAGCGCATTCAAGCTACAAGATATTGATATGCTATCCTCAGGACCTACAGTATATCACAAATATCATAAATATTTTATCTTCAGTGTTGTAAATTTACGGAATCCTGTGAAGTCCATCCTATAGTACAAGGAAATACATCCATGCATAGATTAGGTAAGGGTTAACTAGAAGGTATGGTAACACTAGTAATTGATGGGAGCTGTTAAAATAGATGTTCCCACTTATTTATCCCCAATCCACAGTATAGGGAATAAGCTGCTGTTTGCTGGGGCTGCGTTCCCCGGACCCTCCAGCCCTGAGATGCCCCTGTAGGATGGAGCCGAGGTGGCGCATGCGCCCCACACACTGTACAATGATGAGAAAGACTCTTACCTGCGATTTACACCTTCAGCTGAAAAAGAAACAACAGTTTACAATTAGATTTATTGAAGTATTTAATAACAGTTGCAGCGGACGACTTATTTTTGGGTCGTATTCACACGTCTTTGTTTTTCTCATCTGCACAAACCCAAACTAATTTTCATCAGTGCGCTGCTTCCAATTTTCATCTAGTTTTAGTCCATGTGTCCATTTTTTTTACCATCAGTATCTCATCCTTTTCTATTGTATGCAAAAAGAAAACCAAAACCTGATGGAAGTTTCCCAAGTTTCTCCTAGTAGTCAGTCAGTGGGTGAGTGTGATCCACAATTCGCCCCACAGCTGACATGTTACCAGCTCCATAGAATATAAGGGCCAGTGAAAAATACTGGCAGCACCCCTGGTACATAGACACACATGTGACTGAGCCCTTCCTTTACAACGTGATTGTACAGAGACTTCCTTACACAATATCTGATCTAGCATCCAGGTTTCGGCTATACAGTCCCTACTGGAGTGCAGGGGCGTCATCAATAGCGGGGGGCCACACGACCCGTGAGTCCTGGGGAGTGTTGGCTTTGTTTCCCCATCATCATAATTTTACCATCAGCTTCTTGTTCCACCATTCAGCCTGACACTCGGCTCAGCAGGCGCGATAGGCAGGCAGCAATAGATCGCACCTGCTGTAGAAAACCTCAGCCCCACACTGCACAGACCGGAGCAGGGCGCTGGGGGACACGGCCAGGCATAAATGCTATAAATGCATGTGAGAAGAATGTGATACTTACATGGGATGTCAATCACTGCAGGCTGTAAAAGTAAAACAGAGAAGTGTAAAAAGTCTATGAAATCTTTCATCTTCTTACATTGTCCTGTACATCACATACTCATAGGCTTCCATTACACCCATTACACTAGACAATGAATGTGACATTATCACACAAGATAGACTGCGCTAGTATTAATAAATCTATGAGCAGAGCGCCAGTCCGTGCCCCATGCAGCATTCATACAGTCCATAAACAGCACGCCTGCTATGTGACCCGGCATCGGCTGACAACTATAAGATATGTGGAATATATTTATACATTAGTTGTGTATTAGGAATCTCTGGAGCTGCGTCCATTCTGTACATATTTATTGGGTTTAAAAATGGGGGTAAACTGGCATCGCTGTGTTACTACATCTGCCGTAATGTAACAAAGAGTTGTGTGTGTTTCATGGCACTGCAGCCTTGCAGCGCTGGGGTTCAAATCCCACCAAGGACAATATCTGCAAGGAGTTTGTATGTTCTCCCCATACTGATAGGGAAAGTAGATTGTGTGCTCCATTGGGGACAGCGATGATAATGTATGCAAAGCACTGCACAATATGCTAGCGCTATATATAAGTAAACGTTATTATGCTACAAAGATTTAACTCTTTAAAAGAGTTGTCCACTACTTGGACAATTCCTTCTTGAACTAAATGTTTGGTCCCAATAAAATAATAAAGCTTAGACTCCCCTCCCATGCTGGTGCTGTTCCAGCAGTGTCAGCACTTGCGGTCCCCAGAGCTCTGGTGCCGTGTTGTGACACGTGGTGCTCGGCGCCCAATCAGCGCTGGCATCATTGTCCCCACCTTCGTACAGATTGAACATGAAGAGGAAGTCCGGGCTGCAGCTGATCTCAGTCTTCCTTCCAGCCCTGAGAACCCCTCTATACTTGATACCCAGCCTTGCTGAAGCTGACAGCTGAGCATTGGGGCCCCAAGCTGTCAGTTTTGCCTGGCAGGTTATCAAAAATACAGGGGAAGCCACACATTGTTTTTTTTAATTATTTATTTAGAGAGCATGAGTCATCACCTGCTCTCAATGTTATTAGCAGCAGCTGGCGTCGGTTGATGGGAGCAGATGTCTCATCAGCCGACACCAATGACTGGAGGTAAACTTTGTACCGCTGATCTCAGCGGTGGGTTCACGCTGTCATTTGTAGTGGTAGTGCATGGCAGACACTGGATATTCGGGCTCCCCATTCAAGTGAATGGGGTCCGGGTTTTTTAACAGTTCGGCCGAACCTGCTGGACCCAAACAACCAGGGGTCCACTCATCTCTACCCATGAAAGAAAAAAGTTTTTAAAAATGTAAAAAGATAAAAATTCAAATCAACCCCCTTTCCTCCAGTTAATATTAAAGAAAGGGAATAATAAAAGGAAAACACATATTTGGTATCAATCTGTTCAGAAAAGTCTGACCTATGAAAATATAACATTAAGGCTGGTTTCACATTTGCGTTTTTTAGCGCTGGAAAAAAACGCATACCTGCGCATGCGTTTTTTCCCCTATATTTAACATGGGTGCGCATACCTGCGCGCTGGTAAGCGCATGTATGCGATTTTCATGCGCTGCGTTTTTTTGGGGTGTGCGTTGGTATTTTCCAGACGCAGCATGTTGCATTTTTTGGCCCTTGAAAAAAGCGCATGCGCACGTATGCGCACGTTTTGCGCTAAAAATGGCCATTATAGCCTATGGATGCGCATACGTGCGCACTGACATGCGCAGGTATGCGTTTTTTTAGCGCTGCGTTTTTTTGGTGGTGTCCACTTGTTGTCCTAGTTATAATCTTCTAAAGTCAAAAAAAAAAGTCTATATAAAGGAGGTGCCTGCCAAAACTCTGCCACTACTACACTGACAGATTGAAGAGCAGACAGTCAACCAAGAACCCATTATATCAGCGAAGAATGTGAGTATATTACATTATATGCCTGTCCTTTTAAATTATGTATGTACTAATGATTTTTATTATTTTTACATGCAGTATGTCTTCAGAATCAGAGTATTCCCCATCGCGGCAGGAATTGGCGCAAGCAGACCGTGAGGTGATTATTTTTGTGCATCTGGTAAGTATATCTGCTGCTTCTCCAAATCTCTTACGTTTTTTTCAACTTTTTTAAGACATCGTCATCATCCTCTTCTGTGGACGGGACTAGTGAGGGCGAAGAGCAGGAGCAGCGAAGCCAAGTCCCGGTGGTGATACGGAATGTAAGTATCAAATGATTTGTAATGTTCTTTATTTTTTATCTTCTATTTTTACTCTTTTTTATGTTTCTTTTTTTGTAACTTTTTATTCAATTTAAATTGGATTATTCTAATGAATGTGTTTTGTCTAGGTTCCACAACGAGATGAAGACGTGTACCTGGATAATGAGCAGCTCATCAGCCTGGTCCAGGAGCGTTCGCCTTTGTGGGACAGCCGTGACCGGCTGCACAAGGACATTGTGGTGACCCGGCGGCTATGGAATGAGGTGGCCGCAGCGTTGATGGATGGCTGGGACAGCGTCACAGCATCCTCCAAAAAGGCGTTTAGTGAGTATTTCCCTGCTCTGTATTGTGCCGCAGTGACTACAGTGGGTCTACAGTGACTGCTTTGAGTATTGTATTGCTACATTGTGCCGCAGTGACTGTTGTCCTTGACGGCACTGTTGGGTTTCGTGCTAGGTGTATTCTAGCAGGAAACCCAACAGTGTCATCGGGGTCTACAGTGACTGCTTTGAGTATTGTATTGCTACATTGTGCCGCAGTGACTGTTGTCCTTGACGGCACTGTTGGGTTTCGTGCTAGGTGTATTCTAGCAGGAAACCCAACAGTGTCATCGGGGTCTACAGTGACTGCTTTGAGTATTGTATTGCTACATTGTGCCGCAGTGACTGTTGTCCTTGACGGCACTGTTGGGTTTCGTGCTAGGTGTATTCTAGCAGGAAACCCAACAGTGTCATCGGGGTCTACAGTGACTGCTTTGAGTATTGTATTGCTACATTGTGCTGCAGTGACTGTTGTCCTTGACGGCACTGTTGGGTTTCGTGCTAGGTGTATTCTAGCAGGAAACCCAACAGTGTCATCGGGGTTTACAGTGACTGCTTTGAGTATTGTATTGCTACATTGTGCCGCAGTGACTGTTGTCCTTGACGGCACTGTTGGGTTTCGTGCTAGGTGTATTCTAGCAGGAAACCCAACAGTGTCATCGGGGTCTACAGTGACTGCTTTGAGTATTGTATTGCTACATTGTGCCGCAGTGACTGTTGTCCTTGATGGCACTGTTGGGTTTCGTGCTAGGTGTATTCTAGCAGGAAACCCAACAATGTCATCGGGGTCTACAGTGACTGCTTTGAGTATTGTATTGCTACATTGTGCCGCAGTGACTGTTGTCCTTGACGGCACTGTTGGGTTTCGTGCTAGGTGTATTCTAGCAGGAAACCCAACAGTGTCATCGGGGTCTACAGTGACTGCTTTGAGTATTGTATTGCTACATTGTGCCGCAGTGACTGTTGTCCTTGACGGCACTGTTGGGTTTCGTGCTAGGTGTATTCTAGCAGGAAACCCAACAGTGTCATCGGGGTCTACAGTGACTGCTTTGAGTATTGTATTGCTACATTGTGCCGCAGTGACTGTTGTCCTTGACGGCACTGTTGGGTTTCGTGCTAGGTGTATTCTAGCAGGAAACCCAACAGTGTCATCGGGGTCTACAGTGATTGCTTTGAGTATTGTATTGCTACATTGTGCCGCAGTGACTGTTGTCCTTGACGGCACTGTTTTTTTTTATCAACAGTGGACAAAGTCCGAACACGTTGGCGTTCGATCAAGGACCGCTTCAACAGTGATGTTCGTGCTGATGGCCAGGTTCGCAGTGGATCTGCGTCAAGGACCAGAACTAGATACCGTCACTATCACGCGTTGCAGTTCCTAAGACCGGTCCTTGCCACGAGATCGTAAGTATTATAAATTTTGGGTTTTTATTTTTATTAATCTGTGTTTTTCTAATCCACAGCTGATGCTTCTTGTAAAGGCATGGTAGTAATGATTTTCCTTTCTTCAACAGCACCTGGAGCAGCACCCTGCAACCTGGCCCTGGAGCGGTCCTTCCTCGGACGTCCTCTGACCCGTCCCAGCCATCCGACAGCCAGGAAGCACCTTGCAGGTCAACCACACACACAGCTGGTGACCAGGAAGCTGGGCCATCAGGTGTTCCCCTGTCCCAGGTCTCTGCCACTGGTTATGCGGGCACTACCCGCCAGCGGCAGAGGGCCTTGGACAGGAATGTCTTGCCCGAGTTTATGCATTTGAGCGAGACATTTAATTCCAGCCTCAAGTCACTGTCCGACAGAGTTGAAAGCGGTTTTGCACTCATGGAACGTGGTTTTAACCACTTTGAACACCGCTTCAATTCTGTAGAACAGCGCCTTGACCGTCTGGAGGCCGACCTCAACAGACAAGCACACCATTTTTTTAGTAAGATTGAAAAGGGCATGGCTGAACACCTTAGTCCTGATCAACAGCTGAATGTGCTGCAGGCCTGCAACAATGCTTTCTTGCAGGCTATGCAGCATAATCGGTACGGTCAGCAGTCAGTGGTGTCCTTTCCACCTGTGCCACCACTGACTCGCTTCACCTCACTACCGACTTGTGCTGCATACCACTGCACGGACACCTCTATTCCAAGCCAGGACACCCACCGTTACACCACCACAAGTATGAGTGCAGCTGGTCACTTCACCGACACCACCATGGCAAGCGCTGCTCCTGTCTGGAGCACCACCGCCACTCCCATGCATGCGTGGAGCTCAGCCACCACTAGGCAAACATGGAACAGCCCTGCCGCTACAACAACATGTAGTAGCCCTGCCACCACCACTCTGCAAACCTGGACCATCACTGCCGCCACCAGTCCTCCTGCAAGGACGAGCACTGACAACGAAGAGCAGCAGCAGCCGCCACCTCAGCAGCAGCAGCCGCCACCTCAGCAGCAGCAGCCGCCACCTCAGCAGCAGCAGCCGCCACCTCAGCAGCAGCAGCCGCCACCTCAGCAGCAGCAGCCGCCACCTCAGCAGCAGCAGCCGCCACCTCAGCAGCAGCAGCCGCCACCTCAGCAGCAGCCGCCGCCACCTCAGCAGCCGCCGCCGCCACCTCAGCAGCCGCCGCCGCCACCTCAGCAGCCGCCGCCGCCACCTCAGCAGCAGCAGCCGCCACCTCAGCAGCAGCAGCCGCCACCTCAGCAGCAGCAGCCGCCACCTCAGCAGCAGCCACCTCAGCAGCAGCAGCAGCCACCTCAGCAGCAGCAGCAGCCACCTCAGCAGCAGCCACACCTGCAGACGGGGGACCTACACTCAATATTTGCCCCTAGTTCAAGGCGAAATCTATCAAGGCGGGCATTGGGCCAAAGTCGGTCCAGGCACACAAGCCTACGGCGACATGCCATTACAACTAATGTACCTGAACAGATTTCCTCTCCTCCAAGTGTTCCTAGTTTAATTCCCTTAACTGGACTACCTTCCCCCACAAGTTTTGTTGCCCCTTCCCCTCAAACACCGTCTTCAACAGCAAGTGTTGCATATTCCCTGCACACCCCCAAATTGAAACCATCTGCCCCCAAACGCCGGAAAAAATAATTTTTTGGTTTATTTTTGTGATAAAAAATAAATTTACATTTGTGGTTCACCATTACTAAGTTTCATTAATGTTTGCGCCGCTCACACACACTGATGGGTAAATACATGTTAAAAACCAACCCAAGGCCTAGTATAGTCATATGTGAAATAATACACGGACTAGTATAGTCATACCAAGGCCTAGTGTAATAACTCGAGTTTTACCAACTTGGATCTGGTTTCATGAAAAACAAACTGTTGAAACTTGTCTTAAAAATAAGTTTCTTTCTAGTTTCACCAGTTTGTTTTTTGTGAAACAAGATGCTAGTTGTTAAAAATCGAGTTATTACAGTAGGCCTTGGTATGACTATACTAGGCCGTGGTATTTCACATATGACTATACTAGTAGGCCCAAGGCCTACTATACTCATATTTGAAATACCACGGCCTAGTATAGTCATTCCAAGGCCTAGTGTAATAACTCTAGTTTTACCAACTAGAATCTGGTTTCATGAAAAACAAACTGTTGAAACTTGTCTTAAAAATAAAGTTACCTTCTAGTTTCACCAGTTTGTTTTTTGTGAAACAAGATGCTAGTTGTTAAAAATCGAGTTATTACAGTAGGCCTTGGTATGACTATACTAGGCCGTGGTATTTCACATATGACTATACTAGTAGGCCCAAGGCCTACTATACTCATATTTGAAATACCACGGCCTAGTATAGTCATTCCAAGGCCTAGTGTAATAACTCTAGTTTTACCAACTAGAATCTGGTTTCATGAAAAACAAACTGTTGAAACTTGTCTTAAAAATAAGTTTCTTTCTAGTTTCACCAGTTTGTTTTTTGTGAAACAAGATGCTAGTTGTTAAAAATCGAGTTATTACAGTAGGCCTTGGTATGACTATACTAGGCCGTGGTATTTCACATATGACTATACTAGTAGGCCCAAGGCCTACTATACTCATATTTGAAATACCACGGCCTAGTATAGTCATTCCAAGGCCTAGTGTAATAACTCTAGTTTTACCAACTAGAATCTGGTTTCATGAAAAACAAACTGTTGAAACTTGTCTTAAAAATAAAGTTACCTTCTAGTTTCACCAGTTTGTTTTTTGTGAAACAAGATGCTAGTTGTTAAAAATCGAGTTATTACAGTAGGCCTTGGTATGACTATACTAGGCCGTGGTATTTCACATATTACTATACTACTAGCCCAAGGCCTACTATACATACTCATATTTGAAATACCACGGCCTAGTGTAGTCATTACAAGGCCTAGTGTAATAACTTTATTTTTACCAACTAGAATCTGGTTTCATGAAAAGCAAACTGTTGGTTTCAAGTTTCACCCGTTTGTTTTTCGTGAAACAAGATCCTAGTTGGCAAAAATTGAGTATGACTATACTAGGCCGTGGTATTTCACATATGACTATACTAGTAGGCCCAAGGCATACTATACTCATATTTGAAATACCACGGCCTAGTATAGTCATTCCAAGGCCTAGTGTAATAACTTGTAAGTTGGAATGGAGCAGATTACATTCATCCACTCAATGCTGACTTGTAGTCCCCATGGACTTTCATTGGGGTTGGGTTTTGAGGGTTGTGTTTTGAGAAAATCACATACTTTGTTTTCAACTAGTTGCACAATTTTCTCTTGATAAAAAATGGTTTCCTGATTCATGGCCTGCAGCTTTGCTCGTTCCAATATATTTCACGCAGACTAGCAATGCTGCATTTTAACTCATATGTGTATTTACCTGCCCAGGTGTGTGAACATCATAAAATTCAGTTATACATGGGAAGTTTTTTATTAAATTGGAGTTTAAAAAATATAGTGCACTCAGTAATGGTATCAAATAAGGTTTTTTATTACCATAAACAAACAAAAACATTACACCATTTCATCTTGCCAGTGCACCCGTCCTACATCAGAAATAAAGTAGGCCGCAAATTGGTCCCTCATTTGGCCAACTTCAACGGATGACCTGAGAGTGTGCTGAGTGAATTCAGGCAATGGGTTAGGAGCATCATCGTCCAGTTCAAAGGTCAGGTGCTCTTTAGCCATCACAAAGTTATGTAGAACCACACAGGCCTTCACCACCTCATCGACTGTTTCAAGTTTAAGATTAATGGCCGTGCCCAGAATTCGCCATCTGGAGACAAGAATCCCAAAAGCACACTCGACAGTTCTTCTGGCCCTGGTCAGCCTGTAATTAAATATTTTTTTGGTGTGGTCCAAGTCCCGGCTGGAGTAGGGTTTCAGTATGTTTCCGCACATTTGAAAAGCCTCATCGCCAACCATTACAAAGGGCAGTGGCGGAGCTTCGGTGTGAGGAAGAGGCCGTGGCATAGGGAAATTAAATTGGTTGCCATACAACCTACGGCCCATGTCTGAGTTTTTAAAAGCCTGTGAGTCATTACCACGGCCAAATGCTCCAATGTCCACTGCTACAAACATACATCCGGCATCCGCAATCGCAATGAGTACTATTGAAAAGTACTTTTTGTAATTATAGTACTCAGATCCCGTTCTTTGGGGTTTGATGATCCGTATGTGTTTACCATCAACAGCTCCCAAACAGTTGGGAAAATTGCATACTGTCCAGAATTTGTCAGCAATTTCCATCCACTTTTCAGCGGTGGGCAGGGGCATAAATTCTGGGCAAAGAACATTCCAGAGAGCCCGGCAGGTGTCAGCAACAATTCCAGACAAGGTAGAGATTCCAATACGGTACTGGAAGTGTAGTGAAGATAGGGTTTCTCCAGTCGCCAGGAATCTGTGAACAGACAAAGAAGTAAAATTAATATTTATGTATATTATTTTAAAAAACTATAAAATAAAATATTAGTACATTCACGAAAACTAATTACCCACGGTTTTGAATACTAAATTTAAAAAAAACCCAGCAGACCGCACCCCTTGGTTTTTAAAACATACCGTAATGTCACCAGTAGCCGTTCCTCAGGAGGAATCGCACGACGGAGCTGTGTGTCCTGTCTCCGGATGGATTGTTGGACACGAGCAAGCAAATCCATGAAACTTTCGTGGGACATCCTGATATAATCTGTAAATTTCTCCGGGTTTGCCTGTAGCTCGCTGTAGAGGGTGTGGTATGCCCCACGGCTCTCCCGGAGTTCAACAATCGGATGTATCCACATACGCCGCCGTCTTCGCTGCCTCTCTCTCTTCCTTTGTTCATGGCAAGCAACTGCATACGCCTGAGCCATCGCGATGTCCAAATCCAAGTTGAAGTGAAAACTCTTCCAGCGCAGATCCATGGTCACGAGAAGAATCAAGCAAATGTGAAGAATACTGTAGACAGGGTCTATATATTAACATACCACACCCACAATGAAGTCCCATTGGTCTTGTGTGTTGCTGAATGGTTGTTTTTTCATTTTTGTGGGGTTTTTCCAAAATCTGTAAAAAAACGCAAACGCACAAAAAACGCATACAAACGCGCAAAAACGCTGCGTTTTTTTCCTGCATGCGCATAAAAATGCTTGAAAAAAACGCAGCGTTTGTATGCATTTGTATGCGTTTTTTTAATGCGTTTTTTTGCGGGAAAAACGCGCTGCAAAAAAAAGCAAGTGTGAAACTAGCCTAACTGACCTAATCTGTAGAAACTGTAAAGCATAAAAAAGAATCAAAATGCCAACGTTGCAGGTTTTTGGTTGCTACAACGCCACAAAAAAATACATAACAGCAATCACATAATCATAACTACCTCAAAATATTATTAATACATCAGGATACCATGCAAAAAAAGAAAGTGTATAAAGAACGGACATCAGACAACAGAAATTCATTATTACATACACGTATAGAGACAGCATTACTATCACTATTCTGAATTCCACGGCTTTTCTTATTTGGAACTTACATAGATCGGTCTCTCGTTTGTGCTCCACATTCTTCTCCTAGAACCAATCGCACAATCCTGAATAGGACAAATAGAGAGGTTTCCATATAAATAGCCTAATCTCAAATGCTAACTTTATCAACAGTAAATATTACTGTAACTAATTAACAAATATAAGGTTTTCTTTCTAAAAATGTATGGGACATGAGAATTGGGAAATAGGGGAAGCTTATCACAAGAAATCAGAAATTTGTATAGCTAGGAAATGGGGAATAATAAGGGCAGGGCAGGAGCATAAGACGCGCATACTCACTCTCATCCACAACTGCAACTCTCAAAGGAGTTCCAGTAGAGCGGCTGACAATAGCGCTGATCCTGTGATGTCACAACATTCTAGAATGTCTGCAGGAGACAATCAGATCCAGTATAATCCTGTATAATAAAGTATTGGAGGATTTATAGATATATGTAAATAATGTGATACAGCAAATTATAGAAAACAGCACCCCTGCGCCCCCCACTCCACACACACATGAACACATGTATAAAGAAGAGTATAGTCCAATTTTTTTCTTATATTGTTATTATACATATGCACATAAGTGTAGGGATACGGAATTTTATAACATGTTACTCTAAATTCATAGGCATTAATGTGGAGTTTGTCTTTTTCTCCAAGATTTTGGAGGTGTCTGTGGGGATTTTTGCCCCTTCAATCAGGATCGCATTTGTGACAGTAGACATTGATGCTGGATGGGTGGTCCTGGCTAGCAATCTCCATTCTTGTTCATCCCAAATGTGTTGGATGGGGTTGAAGTCAGGGCTCTGTCCGCCCTTAGCGGCTGCAAGTCCCTCACTGCTCCTTTGCATGGTGCTGCTCCTCTATCCTGGAAATATTCACTGCACACTCAATTCAGTTCAAGCAAAATGGATGATTTGTATTTATTTCCATAGGTATCAGTCATGTATTCATGTATTGATTCAATGAATCTTTCTCAAATATGTCACAGGGTATTCCAGAGCCACGGTTATACAGGTGCTCCTGTAAGGACACTGTGCAGCGTCATATGTTATAGCACACCACATACTATTTGCACACACACAAGCCACATACAATATACACACACCATATACTATATACACACACCACATACTATATACACACATACAAGCCACATATAACATACGCACAACATACTATATACACACAACATACCATATATACACACACAAGCCACACATTATATACTCACACCATACTATATACACACACCACATACTATATACACACAAGCCACATACTATACACACACATCATATACTATACACACACATCATATACTATATACACACCACATACTATATACACACATACAAGCCACATATAACATACACACAACGTACTATATACACACAACATACCATATATACACACAAGCCACATACAATATACACACACCATATACTATATACACACACCACATACTATATACACACATACAAGCCACATATAACATACGCACAACATACTATATACACACAACATACCATATATACACACACAAGCCACACATTATATACTCACACCATACTATATACACACACCACATACTATATACACACACCACATACTATATACACACCATATATTATACACACACCACATACTATATACACACATACAAGCCACATATAACATACACACAACATACTATATACACACAACATACCATATATACACACTAGCCACACATTATATACTCACACCATACTATATACACACACCACATACTATATACACACAAGCCACATACTATACACACACATCATATACTATATTCACACCACATACTATATACACACATACAAGCCACATATAACATACACACAACATACTATATACACACAACATACCATATATACACACACAAGCCACACATTATATACTCACACCATACTATATACACACACCACATACCATATACACACACCACATACTATATACACACAAGCCATATACTATATACACACCACATATTATACACACACCACATACTATATACACAAACAAGTCACATATAACATACACACACCACATACAATATACACAAGCCACATTTTATATACACACACCACATACTGTATACACACCACATATTACTGTATATACACAAGCCACATACTATATACATGCCACATACCCACCTCATACAACACATACACAAGCCACATACTATGTATACACACCACATACTATATATACTCCACATACAATATATACACAAGCCACATCTAATATATAAAGCTCAAGTGTGTGTATGCATGTGTGTATGTCCAGGATTGGCATCCGCACCGTCGCAGCTACAGCCACAAAATTTGGCACAGTCACACGTCTGGACCCCGAGAGTGTCCTAGGCTATGTTGTGAGGTGAAATTTCAGCCCCACGCGTTCCAATTCACCAAACAATTTTGCCCCTATCTACATAATGGGGAAAAAGTGTGTGTGTATTAAGCCCCGCCCCTCATTATGATGTCATAATGGTTGAGTATGAGATGGAGGATGTGTGATGGGTATATGGGCACTGAACTATGGGATGGAGGATATGTATGACGGGTATATGGGCAAGGGACTATGGGATGGCGGATATGTATGATGGGTATATGGGCACGGGACTATGGGATGGAGGATATGTATGATGGGTATATGGGCATGGGACTATGATATGAAGGATGTGTGATGGGTTTATGGGCACTCTACTATGGGATGGTGAATATGTATGATGGGCATATGGGCATGGGACTATGGGATGGAGGTTGTGTGATGGGTATATGGGCATGGGACTATGGGATGGAGGTTGTGTGATGGGTATATGGGCATGGGACTATGGGATGGAGGATGTGTGATGGGTATATGGGCACTCGACTGTGGGATGGAGGATATGTATGATGGGTATATGGGCACGGGCCTATGGGATCGTGGATATGTATGATGGGTGTATGGGCACAAGACTATGGGATGGAGGATAATTATAATTTGCTATAACTAACCACAGTTAGTTACTATGCCCGGGCAGCGCCGGGCTCTTCAGCTAGTATTATATAAAAGAAAAAAGGGGTTCGGTACCATTTTAGCCAGTTGAAAAATAATGCATAGCATATTATATACACACACACACACCATACTATATACACACCACATACACACCTCATACTATAAACCAGGAGCATTGCTAGAGTCCTATAAGATCAGGGGCCCAAGCCCCAAAGTGCATATTTCCCCATATAACTCCCCTAAGCCATTTAAAATATCATCTATACATACATAATTACAGTATACCAATGTTGCTAACCAAAAATACACAATGCAAAGACCAATATTATCAACATGCTACTTTAAAATATGGCTACACAATGTCCACTACCATCACCACTACACAGCGAATACATATTATAATAAGCAATATTATTATAAGAAAGCTGACTACACAGACACAAATGGAACCAAGATTAAGCTGGCTGGCTTAGTGATAGAAAACAAAGAGTGGTTATTAATGGGGCATACTCAGATTGGGCCAGGGTTACTAGTGGGGTACCACAGGGTTCTGTATTGGGCCCCCTACTATTTAATATATTTATTAATGATCTAGTGGATGGCTTACACAGTAAAATATCAGTATTTGCAGATGATACAAAACTATGTAAGGTAGTTAACACAAAGGAGGACAGTTTGCAACTACAGACAGATTTGAGTAAATTGGAGAATTGAGCTGAAAAATGGCAAATGAGGTTTAACACAGATAAGTGTAAGGTTATGCACATGGGAAGGAGAAACAGATGCTATAATTACTTACTAAATGGAAAACTGCTGGGGAAATAAGACATGGAAAAAGACTTAGGCATCTTAGTCAATAAGAAGCTAAATTGGAGTGCCCAGTGTCAGGCAGCTGCCAGCAAAGCAAATAGGGTCATGGGATGCATTAGAAGAGGTCTGGGGACACGAGATGAAAACATAATTCTCCCTCTGTACAAATCTCTCGTCAGACCACACTTGGAGTATTGTGTGCTATTTTGGACGTCGGTGCTCAAGAAAGACATTACTGAACTAGAAAGTGTTCAAAGGCGGGCTACTAAAATGATAAATGGAGTTGGTTCACTACAATACCCAGAAAGGTTATCAAAATTAGGTCTATTTACTCTAGAAAAGAGAAGACTTAGGGAAGACCTAATATATATGTACAAGTATATCAGAGGGCAATACAGAGATCTCTCCAATGAACTGTTTGTACTAAGGACTGTGACAAGAACAAGGGGGCATTCTCTTAGTTTGGAGGAAAGACAATTTCTGCACCAGCATAGAAGAGGGTTCTTCACGGTAAGAGCAGTGAGGCTCTGGAATTCTCTTCCTGAGGAAGTGGTGATGGCCAACTCATTGAATGAATTTAAGAAAGGAATGGATGCTTTTCTTGTGAGTAACAGTATACAAGGTTATGAATAACATAATATTATAGGTAGATGATTGATCCAGCTTAGGGGAAGGAATTTTTTCCCTATGGAGAAAATTGGCTTCTACTCTGTGGGTTTTTTGCCTTCCCCAGGATCAACAATGCAGAACAGCTGCACTAAAAATAGGCTGAACTAGATGGACATAAGTTCTTCCTTCAGCCTTCAAAACTATGTCACTATGTTATTACTACGTAGATAAGGGAACTGAGATATGGGAGCAAAACCGATCTTACTACAAAGATAAGGGAGCAGAACCAAGCTTAATACAAAGCTATAGGAGCAGAACCGAGACTACTACAGAGCTATGGGAGCAGAATCAAGCTTACTAGAGAGATATGGGAGTGGGTCGCCCTCCCAGGGCCGTGGGGTACTCGGTACCGGGCCGGTGTCAGTGGGACGTGTCACAGCAGTGGTGACCCAGACCGTGGCCCTGGTCGCCCAAGTAATAGGAAGATGTGAATAGTGAAATGTAGTTAGATGAATAGTTCGTGACGCCACCTGTGGTGTTCGGCAAGGGAGGTGTTAAGCCAACACTGCATGCAGATCCTCCAGGACAGATGGCGTGGTGCAGCAATGATGATATAGCCCTCCACAGGCAGGGCTGTTGTCCCGGGGCGGTGTAGATGTGGAGACACTTAGGTGATGTATTGTCTGGCGCAGGGGATGTAGCAGTGTCAGGCAGACGGACGCAGGAAGGAATGGAGGACACCAGGGCATGTACTTCCAAAGCTTTACTCACAGTCTGTAGTGCCCGCTTCTGTGCCGTGTCCTTCGGGTCAGGGACTCAGTCAACCTCCAGGCAAGATGGAAAGCTCCCTTCTACACTCCGCCAACTTATATGCCTTTCCTGAAGGTCTCCTCTAAAGCGCCTTTAAGTGTGAAGATCTCCAGTACCGTGTTACACTGGAGTTCCTCCTGACAGATGTTCCCAAGAACTCTACTTGCACGGCAGACAGCTGTAGCCTGCTTCGTGGACTCTCTACTCCTAAGTCCCGGCTCTCTATCTGTATTGCTGTTGTGCCCTTTGGTCGCCCTCGCACACCAAGGGCAGCGGGGTACTCGGTACCGGGCCAGTGTCAAGGTGGGAATGTGTCACATCAGCGGTGACCCGGTCCGTGGCCCTGGGTGCCCAATATCAATGGCGGTAATGTTAATGGTGTTAAAGTTTATTAGAATAGTTCGTGATGCCACCCGTGGTGTTTGGCAAGTAAGATGTTGAGCCAACGCTGCATGCAGATCCGCTGGGACTGATGGTGTGGTGCAGCAAAGATGGTGTAGCTCCCCACAGGTGGAGCTGTAGTCCCAGGGCAGTGTAGGTGCAATGGATGAGGAGAGGCGCAGAATGGTATGGAGGCTGGTACCCAGGTGTAGTGGTGCGGGAATAACTGGAGGACACCCGAGTATGTGGTTCCAAAGCTTTACTCACTGTTTGCAGTTCACTCCACTGCCTGCCTCCGTACTGTGTTCTCCAGGTCAGGGCTCCAGCCAACCTCCAGGCAGGATAGGATTCTCCCTTCCACACTCCGCCAACACGTACCTTACTGAATGACTCCTCCAATGCGCCTTTAGATGCGAAGCACTCCAGTACTTAGTTACCCTGGAATGCCTCTCTCTAGGTGTTCCTAGTCTTTGCTTGTATGACAGACAGCTGTAGCCTGCTTCGGGGACTCCTCACTGCGTCCCGGCTCTCTATTCAGTTGCTGTTGTGTCCTGTTGTGAGTTAATTTTCCCCTTCGTCACTGAGGTCTGGTGAACTCCCTATTCTGGTAAAGGAAGGTAATGAGTCTGATTATCAGGCACCTGAGCCTGATGATGATGACTGGCTGAGTGGAGTCACGGACTGGATATAAGGCTGCCGACGCCCTTCTGCCCTGCGGGTGATTTCTCTGTGGACTTCTAGGAGACCAGTCTGATTCCTGCTCCTCTAAAGCTAAGTTTTCTGCTTTGCCTGTTAGCATTTGTGTTTTTGTTTGCCTTGCTTTTCTGGATTCTGCCATTCCCTGCTGGGGTGAGCTGAATCTCCTTTTGCCGGTTGCTCTGTCTTCAGAATATTCCTGAGTACTGACATAGCTTTTTGAAGCCTAGCGTCTTCAGGGCCTTTTTCACTGTCAGTTTGTTGGCTCTTATTTTCATAGGGTTTTTCACGGATTGCAGACAGCAGCCTTCCTGTCCTTTCCTATCTAGTTAGCTTGGGCCCCGTCTTTGCTCAGTCTATCTTTCTGTCTGTGTTAGGCTATGTGCCCACGCTAGCATTTTTAAACGCTCAGGAAAAGGATCCCCTTCCCAGAAATCGCGTGTCTTTTTCCGTGCGTTTTTTGCGCGATTTTTGACGCGATTTTGACTCGTTTTTGACGCTTTTTTTGACACGCAATTTCTGGGATCATTGGGGATGGCTAAAAACGCTCAGCAATGCGGAAATTAATGAGCATGCTGCGTTTTTAGCCGCTAAGCGATTCCTGAGCGGTTAAAAACGCATGCATTGGCACAAAAAGCCAAAAATGCATGCTAATTAATTTGATGCATCTTTTAAGCGTTTCTGCAGCATCTGAGCCGGCTCAAACGCTGCAGAAATGCTTAAAAAAATGCATCGTGTGCACACAGCCTTAGTGTTCTTTCTTCTTGCTTCACCGTCATTATATGTTGGGGGCTGCCTTATGCTTTGGGGTCTGCTCTGGGGCAGTTTAGATTTCCCTTTCTGTCTTTAGGCTTTATAGTCCTCCGGCTGTGATCGTGGGGTCTAGGGCATTGTAGGAACCCCCCACGGCTACTGCTAGTTGTGTTGATAGGTTCAGGGGTCTGCAATCCGATAGCTGCCAACTTCTCTGGTTTTCTGGACTTAGCTAGCATTTCTATTTTTGCCTCCTACGGTGACTCATTCATAACAGTGTCCCAAGTCTATGATGGAAGCAAGGTGTTAGCGGATCACTACTCCTCCGGTGTCTGTTGCCGGACATAAAGATCCAATCAACCTCGGGGACCGGGCCCCGGCCTTTGCGCTCTCTGGACTGGAAGGGTTCTCTATCTTTCTTCAACCAGCTTCCCACTGTCCTTCTATTCTCCTTCGTTCCGATCTGTTCTATCTGTCTTATGGAAGGTTAGGTTATCAATCTCTTTCTCTGTTTTTCTCGTGCCAGCAGCCCAGATCACTGGGACCTGCTGCAGCACATCCTTCAGACACCCATCTTCTCTCTTCTCTCTCCAACTAACCAACCAACTCCTCCCTAACTCTCACTCTTCCCACTCTTTTATATCATCTCACTCCACCCGCCTCCCAACACATCTCGTGTTATGAAGCAGGGTTCCACGAGGGGTGCTCTGCTAACCCCCAGCCTGAAGCTGTTAGGTGGCCCCATTGAACTATCCTGTGTGTGGAATGCAGGTGTGGAGGTCAGGAGTTCCCACCTTACCTGGATGGTGGGGCACTACACCTTAGAGAAGGTGCAGTACCTCTGTGGCGACTGAAGCCTCAGGGGCGCCACATACCCCCCCGTTTAACACAGCACGTCCGCGGGTTGTAAGACAACAAAAGGTACAATACAGGAACACACAAAAATTTTTAAATGCTATTCAACAATACTTATCTAATCTTCCTAATGTAGGAGGCACATTTCTTAAACATTGCAAACAGCTTAACTTCCTATCTTAGTATCAAAAATTTACTTAAGTGCAATTCATAGTTCAAAGTGCAATTATTCTTTCTCTCTCTTTCTACTGGATGCAAGACACTGACTATCTGTACTTGGCCTGTCACCTGTCACTTTCAATTCTTCAGTCTTTATTCAATTCTCACATTCTATCTCAAAACTTTTCTAATTCCCTGTATCATATATTCTATAAAAGACATTTACTTTCCACAAGACACAACATTATCAAATAGGTTATCATAAAACAATCAAAGATTCTTGCAAAGTGTGATGTGAGACTTAGGTAGATCTCCTGGAGTGGACCCGCTGGATGATGGCAACGAATCTCCCACGGGCGAGCTGGCCAGGTGGACCACCCCCTATACAGGGAGTGTTTGGGGCAGGCCCGCGGGTAAATATCACCACGGCAGCTGGTACCCAGAGAGAATACAGGAGAGCTGGCAAGGGGCCAGAGATGCTGGCGGAGGACCTCCCCAGAAACAAGAATACGGATGGCGGACAGGTCAGGAACACAGGCGATACGGAGGGAAGCAGGCACGAACTGGAGAACTCAGCCAGGGGACCAGGACAGACCGGAGCACGAGCTCAGACTTCCAGATCCTAGGAGAGAGGACAGTGGAGAAGACGGGTAAGCAACAGGCAGGGAGGCAACGGGGGTGCATACAGAGACAAGGGCCAGAATCACCGCCAGCAGGAAGAGGCCGCCTGATATAGGGAGTCATGGCAGGGACTTCCGGGTCATGACCCCTCCCAGCGCAAGGTGAGGAGAGCGCGTGGCCTCAGGAGGGGTAGAGAGCACGCGTGCTCCTGACCACAGTGTGTGCGCGCACGCCCGCCGAGGAACAGGAAGCTGAACCGGGGCGCGCGCCCAACGGGACACAGGAGACGAGGCAGGAGCGAGTGCCGGGAACAAGAGACGGGGAAAGGAGGAGCGCGGAGAAGGCCGAGGCAGCCGGGACCGCGGCGTGGAGGCCGCCAGATAGTGGGCAGACTGCCGGCAGAAGAGACGCTATCAGTGGGGGCTGCGGCGGCAGCAGCGTGACAGTACCCCCCCTCCCTACGCGCCCCCCTCCGCAGAGTGGAAAAAACTTAGCCAAAATTCGAGGAGCCCGAAGATTCTCCCGAGGCTCCCAGGACCTCTCCTCAGGACCAAAGCCCTTCCAATCGACCAGAAAAAAGGTCCTCCCCCTTCGCTTCTTCATGGTCAAAATGTCTTTAACCTCAAACTCATTGTCAGCAGAGACAGTCGGCGGCGACTGAGTGGCAGAGGTTTGGAAGCGATTGAGGATGACCGGTTTTAGAAGGGAGACATGAAAAGCACTGGGGATGCGGAGTGAGGCGGGAAGTCGCAGTTTGTAGGAGACGTCGTTAATACGAGCCAATACCTCAAAGGGTCCAATATAGCAGGGACCCAGTTTATGTGAAGGGATCTTGAGACGAATGAACTTGGAGGACAGCCAAACTTTATCACCAGGGTGATATGGCAGGGAATCCAGGCGCCTTTTG
Organism: Dendrobates tinctorius; assembly: GCF_039654945.1. Taxonomy (NCBI): domain Eukaryota; kingdom Metazoa; phylum Chordata; class Amphibia; order Anura; family Dendrobatidae; genus Dendrobates; species Dendrobates tinctorius. The sequence continues at coordinate 21,416,206 of NW_027361704.1, forward strand.
TCTGCGTGTCTCTTTACCTTGTCGCGTGCTAACTCCAGAGCGGCCTTTGTCTCCTGCCAGATCCTGGAGAAATCCCCGGACAGATCAGCCGCCAGTACACCCGAGGCAGAGGGAACCGGTAGAGGTACACCCGGATGCTGCCCGTAGACAACAAAAAAAGGAGATTTGCCAGAAGACTCGCTGACGTGGTTATTATAGGTGAACTCTGCCCACGGGAGTAAGTCTGACCAGTCGTTCTGGTGGGCATTAGAAAAGTGCCGGAGATAGTTCACCAAATTCTGGTTAGTCGGCTCCGCTTGACCATTGGACTGTGGATGGTAAGATGAGGAGAAGTCAAGTGTGACATCCATCGACTTGCATAGGGCTCTCCAAAATCGAGAGGTAAATTGGACTCCTCTGTCAAAAACAATATGTTGGGGTAGTCCATGGAGACGGAAGATGTGGTGAACGAAAACTTTTGCCAAGTCTCGTGCTGAAGGTAACCCGGGGAGAGAGATGAAATGTGCCATCTTAGAGAATCTGTCTACCACCACAAGGACGACGGTACAATCTGCAGACCTGGGTAGATCGGTAATGAAATCCATGGCAATGTGTTGCCAAGGGGACAATGGAACTGGAAGCGGATGCAGAAGACCGGAAGGCAACTGCCTAGGCACCAAGGTTTTAGCACAGGACGGACAGGAAGCGACAAAATCTCGGACATCCAGGGGAAGAGTCGGCCACCAGTAGTAGCGGGAGACAAGGACAAGTGTTTTTTTAAGGCCGACATGACCAGCAAGTTTGGAAGCATGCCCCCAGTGTAGGATCTGTCTTTGGTCCTTCTCTGCCACGAAAGTCTTACCACGTGGCGGCGAGACGAGAGAGAGAGGTGCCACCGTGATGAGCCTGGAGGGATCGAGATATGTGTGGGTTCCTCCTCCAAATCTGCAGAAAGGAAGGACCTGGACAAAGCGTCAGCCTTGAGGTTCTTGTTGCCGGGACGAAAGTGCAGATCAAAATCGAATCGGCCGAAGAACAGAGACCACCTGGCCTGCCGAGGATTGAGTCTGTGCCGATTGAAGGTAAGCCAGATTTTTATGGTCCGTGTAGATTGTAAATGGATGTAGGGCTCCCTCTAATAAGTACCTCCATTCCTCCAGAGCTAATTTGATGGCAAGCAGTTCCCGGTCTCCGATGGAATAGTTTCGCTCCGAAGTGGAGAAGGACTTGGAAAAGAAACCGCACGTAACAAGTCTACCAGAGGGAGATTTTTGAGACAGAACTGCTCCGGCCCCAGTTGCGGAAGCATCCACCTCGAGGATGAAAGGTTTATTGGCTTCTGGGCGATGGAGCACGGGTGCCGTGGCGAATGCGTGTTTCAGAGACAAGAAGGCGTTCTCGGCTTCAGGGGACCAGGCGTGCGGGTTAGCTCCCTTACGGATCAAAGAGGAGATAGGACCAGTCAAAGAGGAAAAATGAGGAATGAACTGCCGGTAGTAATTTGCGAAGCCAAGAAATCGCTGAATGGCTTTTACCCCATGGGGACGCGGCCAGTTAAGCACGGCAGATACTTTCTCCGGGTCCATGCATAAGCCTGAGTCGGAGATGACGTATCCTAGGAATGGAAGGGTGGACTGTTCAAAGGCGCATTTCTCCAGCTTAGCATATAGGCGATTCTCCCTTAGGCGTAACAGTACTCGACGGACATCTCTCCTGTGGGCGGGCAGATCGGGAGAGAAGACGAGGATATCATCCAGATATACGACCACACAGGAGTACAGAAGGTCTCGGAAAATGTCATTTACAAATTCCTGAAAGACTGCGGGGGCGTTGCCCAAACCGAATGGCATGACGAGATACTCGTAGTGCCCATCCCTGGTGTTAAAAGCAGTATTCCATTCATCTCCAGAGCGAATACGGATGAGATTGTAGGCTCCACGGAGATCCAGTTTGGTAAAGATTCGCGCCCCTCGCAGCCGGTCGAATAACTCGGGGATGAGAGGTAGGGGGTTATTTGTTCTTGATAGTGATTTCATTAAGACCCCGATAGTCGATACACGGGCAAAGGGACCCATCCTTCTTCTGGACAAAAAAGAAACCTGCTCCGGCAGGTGAAGATGACTTCCGGATAAAGCCCCTGGCCAAATTCTCCTGAACGTACTCAGTCATGGCTTGGGATTCGAGCGGACTCAAAGGATAGATTCGCCCCTGGGGCGGAGTTGAACCTGGAACAAACTCGATCGGGCAATCATATGGCCAGTGCGGTGGAAGAGTCTCTGCCTCCTTTTTGTCAAAGACGTCAGCAAAGGCCCAGTAGGCCGGGGGCAGATCCGCTGGACCCAAGTCAGGTAGCGAAGTCATGAGAGGTTGTACCGGAAGAAGACATTTAGTCTGGCAGAAACGACCCCAACGAAGAATGTCTCCAGAGCGCCAATCCAAGACGGGTTTGTGTATCCTCAACCATGGAAGACCCAGAAGCAAGGTGTGGGACAGTGACGGCAGCACGAAGAAGGCTATCTTCTCATGGTGCAGGACCCCGATCTGTAACTCCACCTCTTCGGTGACCAAAGTGACGGTCTCGCGCAGGGGAACACGGTCGACTGAAGCTAACTGCTGGGGAACCTCCAAGGACCTGACAGGTATCTGCAATCTTTTTACCGCCTCGAGTTGGATGAAGTTCCCTGCAGCCCCTGAGTCAATATAGGCCACCTCAGAAAAACGTTTGGATCCCAGGACAAACAAAACAGAGAGGGTCAAGGGTAGAGAGGTATCACAGACACCTAGGGAGGCCTCTCTTACCTGTCCTAGGCTGAGGCGTTTCCCGGCCTCACTGGACAGGAACGCAGAAGATGGGAGGCGCTGCCACAATAGAGACAAAGACCATGTGTAAGTCTCTCCTGGCAACGCAGCTCCGCTGGTCTGAGTCAGTCCACTTGCATGGGCTCCAAAGCTGACGCCACGGTGGTAGGTCGTGGGCGAGGAGGACTGCGTGGAGAAGGGGAAAAACGAGAAGGCCTTCTCTCCCTGGCGGCTTCGCGGGAGCGCTCCTGGAAACGCAGATCAATTCGCGTTGCCAGACAGATGAGGTCCTCCAAAGACGTGGGTGTGTCTCTCCCAGCCAACTCGTCTTTGATTCGAGCCGACAAGCCGCGCCAAAAAGCCCCCACTAGGGCCTCGTTGTTCCATCCAAGCTCGGAGGACACTGTACGGAACTGGATGGCATACTGCCCCACATAGAGAGCACCCTGGCGGAGGTTAAATAAGGACTCAGTGGCTGAGACCAGGCGACCGGGCTCATCGAAGACTCTACGAAAGGTCTCTAAGAAGGTCGCAAGCTGGGAGACTAACGGGTCGTCACGTTCCCACAAGAGATTTACCCAAGCCAGCGTCTCACCCTCCAAATGGGATACCACAAAGGCCACCTTGGCCCAGTCGGTAGGATACTGCAGGGGCGTCAACTCAAAATGCAGCTGGCATTGGCTAATGAACTGCCGCCTGAACAGGGGCAGCAGCAGCGGTCTGGAGAGCTAGTAGGGGTTTATCCACCGAGGCCATGTAATTCAGAATGTGGGCCTGGGTGTCGCGCTGCTGGGCAAGCTCCTGCTGGAGGCTGGAGATCTGAGAGGCAGTCCCTGGATCGGAGGTTTGCAAAGAGGAAAGACGGGACTCCATAGATTTGAGGAATGACATGATCCTCGCCTGATTTTCTCGGAGGAACAAAAGTTCCTTCTGGGTCGGGGTACCAGCGGGATCCATGGCCTGATTATTCTGTGATTTGAGACTTAGGTAGATCTCCTGGAGTGGACCCGCTGGACCGTGGCAAAGAACCTCCCACGGGCGAGCTGGCCAGGTGGACCACCCCCTATACAGGGAGTGTTTGGGGCAGGCCCCGCGGGTAACTATCACCACGGCAGCTGGTACCCAGAGAGAATACAGGAGAGCTGGCAAGGGGCCAGAGATGCTGGTGGTGGACCTCCCCAGAAACAAGAATACAGATGGCGGACAGGTCAGGAACACAGGCGAGACGGAGGGAAGCAGGCTCAAACTGGAGAACTCAGCCAGGGGACCAGGACAGACCGGAGCACGAGCTCAGACTTCCAGATCCTAGGAGAGAGGACAGTGGAGAAGACAGGTAAGCTACAGGCAGGGAGGCAACGGGGGTGCACACAGAGACAAGGGCCAGAATCACTTAGCAGGGCACAAGTGATAATCAGGCACCGCCAGCAGGAAGAGGCGGCCTGATATAGGGAGTCGTGGCAGGGACTTCCGGGTCATGACCCCTCCCAGCGCAAGGTGAGGAGAGCGTGTGGCCTCAGGAGGGGTAGAGAGCGTGCGTGCTGCGGACCACAGTGTGCGCGCGCGCGCCCACCGAGGAACAGGAAGCTGGACCGGGGCGCGCGCCTGACGGGACACAGGAGACCGGGCAGGAGCGGGCGCCGGGAACGAGAGACGGGGAAAGGAGGAGCGCGGAGAAGGCCGAGGCAGCCGGGACCGCGGTGTGGAGGCCGCCAGAGAGTGGGCAGACTGCGGCAGAAGAGAAGGTATTGGCGGAGGCTGCGGTGGCAGCAGCGTGACACAAAGGTGCTGAACATTGCTCCCAGCCGGGCTTTCTTGCTGTGTCCCTTGAGGTAGACATCATTCCTCGAAAAGTGTCCATGCAAAAACATTATCTTCGCAAAGTGTCTTTATATGTAAAACCAAGAAAGGGCACCTAAAGAGGTGCAACTTTTTACAATAAAAGTTTTTGGATTAATCAGTGTCTATGATCTCCACAGTTCCATTTCAAAAACAACGCTGCCAATCAAAACTGGGCAACATGATGAACAAAAAGGCAAAGGCACAACTGGTGCAACAAACCCTCCTGGGTAACAAGATTTAGTAAATTATTTCAATTGTGGTCCCCTCCTGGGGTTCTGGTAGCTGAACTGGAACTGTTCTCAGAGGTGGTATCTTCGTCCCATTGGCTACTTGCTAGCCGCATATACTCAATCTCCCATACAGAGGGATAGGGACTGGTGGGGCCCAGGGAAAGGGCCATGGATATTTCTACTGTCTGCGGGGATATGGGTCCCTCCAGTTCCATAGGAAGTTCAGGAGATGGTGCCGCAGCCTGAGGCCGCCAGCCAGGAACAACTTGATCATCTCCCCTATAGGCACTGCAGCCGGGGATCGTCGGCGAAGGTCAGTGGGCCCGTTCCTATCTGTGGGTTCCGCTCCCAAAACCAGGGTCAGACCGGGGGTAGCGATCATACCTGGCGTTTCCAGCCGCGGTTCCGGCTCCGGTTCCTGGTGGTAGATGGCAGCAGCCGCAACTCCCGGAGTGACTGGTGGAGTAGGCCGCAGTTGGATCCGTGCCGGGACCAGGCCGGTCTCAGCTGGGGTTGACGGTGGAGGCCGGTGCCACCGCGCCCGATCCAGGCAGAGACACGGTCCCGGTCCTCCATTCTGTTCCAGAGCCTTCATGTATCTCCTCCGGACGGGGCTCCCCCAATGACAATATCTGTTGTGAGGCGGTGGCAGACGCAGCTGAGGATGAATCAGCGGTCGCAACCTCCGCGTAGGCGGCCTAGGGGCGAGTGACTTCTCCCCTCCCTGTTCTTCTGTCTTCTCATCTGCTTTCATGATGGCATTCTGGCATTCTCCTTGCTCCGCTCTTCTGCTCGCCAGAGGCTTCATCTGCCCCTCCTTCTGGGGGCGGCGTCTTCTTCCAGCGCCTCCATACCAAGCCAGTATACGAACCCCTCGGGGGGGTGGGCCATGCATCGGTCACATAGTAATTCAGGCAGGGATGGCCCAAGACTCTTTGCGGTCTTTTCTTAGGACCTCCCATCTCTTCACGCCCTTCTTCTCCGCACCAGTGGCCATTTCTAATGTCCATTTTACAGTCTATTTAATTTGGTCTTCTGCACATTTTCAAAAGTTGTAAATCCAAGGCACACAGAACCCGATGGCATCGGGTCTCGTCATCCTGTTCGTGACGCCAAAATTGGGTCGCCCTCGCACACCCAGGGCAGCGGGGTACTCGGTACCGGGCCGGTGTCAAGGTGGGAATGTGTCACAGCAGCGGTGACCCGGTCCGTGGCCCTGGGCGCCCAATATCAATGGCGGTGATGTTAATGGTGTTAAAGTTTATTAGAATAGTTCGTGACGCCACCCGTGGTGTTTGGCAAGTAAGATGTTGAGCCAACGCTGCATGCAGATCCGCCGGGACTGATGGTGTGGTGCAGCAAAGATGGTGTAGCTCCCCACAGGTGGAGCTGTAGTCCCAGGGCAGTGTAGGTGCAATGGATGAGGAGAGGCGCAGAATGGTATGGAGGCTGGTACCCAGGTGTAGTGGTGCGGGAATAATTGGAGGACACCCGAGTATGCGGTTCCAAAGCTTTACTCACTGTTTGCAGTTCACTCCACTGCCTGCCTCCGTACTGTGTTCTCCAGGTCAGGGCTCCAGCCAACCTCCAGGCAGGATAGGATTCTCCCTTCCACACTCCGCCAACATGTACCTTACTGAACGACTCGTCCAATGCGCCTTTAGGTGCGAAGCACTCCAGCACTTGGTTACCCTGGAATGCCTCTCTCTAGGTGTTCCTAGTCTTTACTTGTATGACAGACAGCTGTAGCCTGCTTCGGGGACTCCTCACTGCGTCCCGGCTCTCTATTCAGTTGCTGTTGTGTCCCAAGTCTATGATGGGAGCAAGGCGTTAGCGGATCACTACTCCTCCAGTGTCTGTTGCCGGACATAAAGATCCAATCAACCTTGGGGACCGGCCCCGGCCTTTGTGCTCTCTGGACTGGAAGGGTTCTCTATCTTTCTTCAACCTGCTTCCCACCGTCCTTCTATTCTCCTTCATTCCGATCTGTTCTATCTCTCTTATGGAAGGTTAGGTTATCAATCTTATCAATCTCTTTTTCTGTCTTTCTCGTGCCAGCAGCCCAGATCACTGGGACCTGCTGCAGCATGTCCTTCAGACACCCATCTTCTCTCTTCTCTCTCCAACTAACCAACCAACTCCTCCATAACTCTCACTCTTCCCACTCTTTTATATCATCTCACTCCACCCGCCTCCCAGCACATCTCGTGTTACGAAGCAGGGTTCCACGAGAGGTGCTCTGCTAACCCCCAGCCTGAAGCTGTTAGGTGGCCCCACTGAACTATCCTGTGTGTGGAATGCAGGTGTGGAGCGTGGTCAGGCGTTCCCACCTTACCTGGATGGTGGGGCACTACACCTTAGGAGAAGGTGCAGTACCTCTATGGCGACTGAAGCCTCAGGGGCACCACACCCTCAAGTCTTAGATGGGAGTAGTGCATTTACAGCCCACTACTCCACTGGTGTCTGCTGCAGAACCATTAGCGTTCGTACAACCTCGGGGACCGGGAGCCGGCCTTTCGCTTAGAACTTCTAGGCAGGGTTCTTCCTCTAACCCACGTCCTCTGTGTTCCCTTTTACTCCTACGTTCCGTGCTTGTCCTTTCCCTTCTATGGAAGCTCAGGCTTCAGGTCAACGTCCTTCTCCTTCTTTTCTTTCCTTTCCCGTGCCAGCTGGCTCAGGTCACTGAGGCAGCTGCAGCACTTCTTCCATCCCTTCTTCCAGGGATCCCCACTCCTCCCGAGTGGCTTCCTTCCTCACTGACCTCCTGTCAGACTGACTTGTCATCCTAAACCATCCCACTCATATATATATTCTGAACTACACCCACCTCCCAGCACGTCTAGTGTTCCAAGCAGGAAACCACCAAAGGTGCTCTGCCTCTCTCTAAGCAAAGAGCCGCAATGTGGTTGTGCTGAACTACTCTATTGTGTGGGGTGCGAGTGTTGGAGTGTGGTCAGGAGCCTCCAACTTACCTGGATGGTCCTTAGTAAAAGGTGCAGTACCTCTGTGGCGACTGAGCTTCAGGGGCACCACATACCCCCCCGTTAAACACAGCACATCCGCGGGCTTCAAGGTAAGCAAAGTTGACAGCACAGGAACATGCAAATTTTTGCAATGCTGAATAAACTTTTCTTATACTAAACTTTCCAATATGAGAGGCACTCGCTCTTGAACGTTGCAAACAGTTATTGATTAACTACCTAAAATTCTAAGTCAAAAAGTGCAATTTTTGCATACCATACTTAATTCAAAGTGCTATTATCTGTTACTCACTATCACTTCAGTATTCTTCATCTTTCCATCTCTAGTACACATTTCTTTTCTCTCTCTAGTGAACATTTTCTACCTTCTCTCAAGTGACAACCGTGATGCCTGGTTCATCATATACTTTTTCAATTCTTTATTCAAATCTCTCATCTCTGTATCAAAACATTCCTAATTCTATATAAAAGCTATCATAAGACACATTATGAAATACTTCACGTTAAAACTTTCAACAATAATTCTTGTAAGTGCTGGACACCGCTCCCAGCCGGGATCTCTTGCAGTGCCCTTTGATTGGAGTCATGCTCCAATGAGGTAGACTTAATCTTCGCAATGTGTCCATATGTAAAACCAAGAGAGGGCACCTAAAGAGGTGCAACTATTTACAAATAAAAGTTTTTGGATCACTCCAAGTTCATGATCGCTAGTTCAATATGAAGGCTGCCAACAACACAGGGCAACACTGGGAAAGCAAAAGCTAACCATGATGGTCAAAAATAAAACAAGAGGCACAACGGTGCAAATAAACCCTCCTGGGTCACGAGAGTTAGTGCAAATTTTAGTGCTGGTCCCCTCCTGGGGTTCTGGAAGCTGTTGCTGGGGTACTGCTACCAGATGAAATACTTTGGGTGTCTTCATCCTGCTGGTTACTTGATAGTCGCATATACTCTGCCTCCTACAGGGAGAGATAGGGACTGGTCGGGGTAATTGAAAGGGCCATAGAAATGTCTACTGCCTGCGGGGACGGCATATCCGCCACCTCCGATGGCTCTTCTGCTGCCGTTGGAGACTCAGCCGGCGTTGTCACTGGTTCCTCGGGGTCAGACTCTTTGGTGTCCATCGGGACCTCGGCTGGCAGCACTGCAGCCTGAGGCTGCCGGCGGAGGTCAATTGGGCCATTCCTATCTGTGGGTTCCGTTCCCAAGACTAAGGTCAGGTCGGGGGCGGTGATCGTACCTTGTGCCTCCAGGCGAGGTTCCGGTCCCGGCACCGGGTAGTGGACAGTGGCAGCCGCAACTCTCAGAGTTGATGATGGGATGGGCCGCAGTTGAATCCGGGCAGGGGCAAGGTCGGCCTCGGCCGGGGTCATCGGTGGAGGCTGGTGCAACAGCGCCCGGCCCAGACGGAGACGCGGTCAATGCCCTCCGTTCTGCTCTAGAGCCCTCATATATCTCCTCTGGACGGGACTCACTGAATGGCAATATCGGTTGTAAGGTGGTGGCAGCCGCTGCAGAGGATGTATCAGCGGTCGCAGCCTTCGCAGGGGCGGCCTGGGGGTGAGTGACTTCTCCTCCCCCCGTTTTTCTGTCTTCTCTTCTCTTTTCATCATGGCGTTCTGGCGTTCTTCTCCCTCCTCTCTCGGCCCCTTTCTTGCCACTGGCTTCTGCCCCTCCTTCTGGGTGCAGTGTCTTCTTCCAGCTCCTCCATACCAAGCCAGTATACGAACCCCTCAGGGGGGGGCCATGTTGCTGTTACATAGTAATTCAGGCAGGGGAGGCCCAAGACTCTTCGCGGTCTTTTCCTAGGACCTCCCATCTCTTCACCCCCTTCTTCTCCACGCCAACGGCCATTTTTAATGTTCATTTCACAGTCTATCAAACTGGGTCTTCTGCACATTGTCACAAGATTTAAGTCCAACAAATCCCGGCCGCACAGAACCCGATGGCATCGGGTCTCGTCATCCTGTTGGTGACGCCAAGTTGGGTTGCCCTCCCAGGGCTGTGGGGTACTCGGTACCGGGCCGGTGTCAGTGGGACGTGTCACAGCACGGTAACCCGGACCGTGGCCCTGGGCGCCCAAGAAATTAGAAGTTGTGAATAATGAAATGTAGTTAGATGAATAGTTTGTGACGCCACCTGTGGTGTTCGGCAAGGGAGGCGTTAAGCCGACGCTGCATGCAGATCCTCCAGGACAGATGGTGTGGTGCAGCAATGATGGTATAGCCCTCCACAGGCAGCGCTGTTGTCCCAGAGCAGTATAGATGTGGAGACACTTAGGTGATGTAGTGTCTGGCGCAGGGGATGTAGCAGTGTCAGGCAGATGGACGCAGGAAGGAATAGAGGACACCAGGGCATGTAGTTCCAAAGCTATACTCACAGTCTGTAGTGCCCGCTTCTGTGCCGTGTTCTCCGGGTCAGGGACTCAGTCAACCTCCAGGCAAGATGGAAAGCTCCCTTCCACACTCTGCCAACTTATGTGCCTTTCCTGAATGTCTCCTCTATAGCACCTTTAATTGTGAAGATCTCCACTACCCTGTTACACTGGAGTTCCTCCTGACAGATGTTCCCAAGAACTCTACTTGCATGGCACACAGCTGTAGCCTGCTTCGGGGACTCTCTACTCCTAAGTCCCGGCTCTCTATCCTTATTGCTGTTGTGCCCTCAAGTCGTAGATGGGAGTAGTGCATTTACAGCCCACTACTCCACCAGTGTCTGCTGCAGAACCATTAGCGTTCGTACAACCTCGGGGACCGGGCCCCGGCCTTGCACTTAGAACTTCTAGGCAGGATTCTTCCTCTAACCCACGTCCTCTGTGTTCCCTTTTACTCCTACATTCCGTGCTTGTCCTTTCCCTTCTATGGAAGCTCAGGCTTCAGGTCAACGTCCTTCTCCTTCTTTCCTTTCCTTTCCTTTCCCGTGCCAGCTGGCTCAGGTCACTGAGGCAGCTGCAGCACTTCTTCTTCCAGGGATCCCCACTCCTCTCGAGTGGCTTCCTTCCTCACTGACCTCCTGTCAGACTGATTTGTCATTCTAAACCATCCCACTCATATATATATTCTGAACTCCACCCACCTCCCAGCACGTCTAGTGTTCCAAGCAGGGAACCACCAAAGGTGCTCTGCCTCTCTCTAAGCAAAGAGCCGCAATGTGGTTGTGGTGAACTACTCTATTGTGTGGGGTGCGAGTGTTGGAGCGTGGTCAAGAGCCTCCAACTTACCTGGATGGTGGGGCACCACACCTAAGGAGAAGGTGCAGTACCTCTGTGGCGACTGAGCCTCAGGGGCGCCACAGGAGCAGAACTGAGCTTATTACAGAGCTATGGGAGCAGGATCAAGCTTAATAGAGGGATATGGGAGCAGAACCGAGCTTACTACAGAGCTATGGGAGCAGTACCGAACTTACTACAGAGCTATGGGAGCAGAACCGAGCTTACTACAGAGATATAGGAGTGGGACTGAGCTTACTACAGAGCTATGGGCGCAGAACAGAGCTTACTAGAGAGATATGGGAGCAGAACCGAGCTTACTAGAGTGATATGGGAACAGCACCAAGCTTACTACAGCTCTATGGGAGCAGAATCAAGCTTACTACAAAAATAAGGGTGCAGAACCAAGCTTGCAACAGAGCTATGGAAGCAGAACCGAGATTACTACAGAGCTATGAGAACAGAACCAAGTTTACAAAAGAGCTATGGAAGCAGAACTGAGCTTACTACAGAGATATGGAAGCAGAACCGAGCTTACTAGAGAGATATGGGAGCAGAACCAAGCTTACTAGAGTGATATGGGAACATAACAAACCTTACTAAGGATCTGTGGGAGCAGAAACAAGCTTACTACAGAGCTATGGGAGCAGAGCCGAGCTTACTACAGAGCTATGGGAGCAGAACCGACTTACTGCAGAGATATGGGAGCAGAACCGAGCTTACTACAGACATATGGAAGCAGACCCGAGCTTATTACCGAGATATGGGAGCAGAACCAAGCTTACTATAGAGATATGGGGGAAGAACCGAGCTTACTACAGAGATAAGGGAACAGAACCGAGCTTGCTACAGTGATATCAGACCAGAACCCAGCTTATTACAGAGATATCAGTCCAGAACTGAGCCTATGGAGCGCCCACCAGGGCCGTGGGGAACTCGGTACCAGGCAGTTCTTAAAGGGGAAGTGTCACGATAGCGGTGACCTGGTCCGTGGCCCTGGGCATCCAATGAAAATGTTCAATAAAGTTTATAGTGGATGATTTAAAAGGAAATTAGTTCATGATGCTACCTGTGGTATTCGGCAAATAAGGTGTTAGCCGACCCGGCTTCAGAGTCCGATGGGGCTGATGGTGATGCAGTAGAGTTGTTACAGCTCTCCACAGGTAGAGCTAGGCCCCAGGGTAATTGTATGTGTAAGTGATGAGATGATGGTGGTTGTAGTGCAGGGCAGATGGTATAGCAAACAAATCTGAGGACACATCAGGGTTGTATTTCCTTTACCTTTACTAAATTTATAGAGGTGCCGATGGGAGCACTGGTTACAGGTGTCAATGAAGGTCCAGGCAGCCCGAAGCAACTTAGGATCCACTCAGCCAGGTGGCTTGGAGGCCTCCTTACTGCGCTGCTCTATTTGAGGTCCTTGCTGCCTAAAGCTCAGCTCAGTCCTCTGTTCCTCTCACTGTCTTTTAGAAAACGTTACTCGCGTGACAGGCAGCTTGAGCTTTTCACAGGAGTCGCTCCTCGTGGCATCTCCGGGCTCTATCCTGCTGCTATGCCTTCAGGTGTGTGATAGGGGCCAGAAGACCTGCAATCTGTCCTCCGGATTTAGCTGATGAGACTGTAGTGCTCTGCAGCCACAGACTCTGGTGTCCAGTTCTAGCACTGAGCTCTGGGATGAGCGTGGTCACTAGAGTTGAGCGAAACGGGTCGAAAAAATTCAAAAGTCGCCGACTTTTGGCAAAGTCGGGTTTCATGAAACGAAACCCGACCCTAGGATGAGGTCGGCCACGAGGTCGGCGACTTACGTGCCAAAGTCGCGTTTCAAAAGTTTGTTTTGCGCTCTTTTTCAGCCAATCAGGATCCACGGACACTGTGGGCAACGTGATGACCTAGGCACGGGTCACCACCATCTTTCAGAAGGGCATGCAAGTGATTGGCTTGCTTTGGTGGGCGTCACAGGGGGTATAAAAGGGCGTGCACGCCGACCGCCATCTTACTTCTGCCGATCTTAGTATAGGGAGAGGTTGCTGCTGATTCTGTAGGGAGAGCGTTAGGCAGGGAAGAAGACAAAAGAACTGCTTCTGCTGCTAGCGATTTGGCCTGCACAACACACAAGTCACTGTGCGTGCAGTGCAAGGGGAGGCTATATTGTGGTGTATCAGTGGTGTTGGTTGTTGGGCTGCCTTCTAAGGCTTCCTGACACGCTGGCATTGCTGTTTACCCACTGCTCCGCAAACTGCTTTTTTAAAAGCAATCCAATCTCCCTTATCCTCTAGTCACTTTTGTCACAGCTGTGCCATCGAGCGTGTCACATAGCGCTCAGATATCAGTGGGCCTCACACAATCCACAAGTGTCCAGTGTCCAAAAGTGTACGCAGAGATTCAATATCTCCATTATCCTCTCGTCACTTTGGTCACAGGCAGCTGTGCCATTGAGCGTGTCACATAGCGCTCAGATATCAGTGGGCCTCACACAATCTACAAGTGTCCAGTGTCCAAAAGTGTACGCAGAGATTCAAAATCTCCATTATCCTCTCGTCACTTTGGTCACAGGCAGCTGTGCCATCGAGCGTGTCACATAGCGCTCAGATATCAGTGGGCCTCACACAATCCACAAGTGTCCAGTGTCCAAAAGTGTACGCAGAGATTCAAAATCTCCATTATCCTCTCGTCACTTTGGTCACAGGCAGCTGTGCCATCGAGCGTGTCACATAGCGCTCAGATATCAGTGGGCCTCACACAATCTACAAGTGTCCAGTGTCCAAAAGTGTACGCAGAGATTCAAAATCTCCATTATCCTCTCGTCACTTTGGTCACAGGCAGCTGTGCCATCGAGCGTGTCACATAGCGCTCAGATATCAGTGGGCCTCACACAATCTACAAGTGTCCAGTGTCCAAAAGTGTACGCAGAGATTCAAAATCTCCATTATCCTCTCGTCACTTTGGTCACAGGCAGCTGTGCCATCGAGCGTGTCACATAGCGCTCAGCTATCAGTGGGCCTCACACAATCTACAAGTGTCCAGTGTCCAAAAGTGTACGCAGAGATTCAAAATCTCCATTATCCTCTCGTCACTTTGGTCACAGGCAGCTGTGCCATTGAGCGTGTCACATAGCGCTCAGATATCAGTGGGCCTCACACAATCCACAAGTGTCCAGTGTCCAAAAGTGTACGCAGAGATTCAAAATCTCCATTATCCTCTCGTCACTTTGGTCACAGGCAGCTGTGCCATCGAGCGTGTCACATAGCGCTCAGATATCAGTGGGCCTCACACAATCCAAAAGTGTCCACTGTCCACAAGTGTGTGCAGAAATTCTAAATCTCCCCTGTCCTATAGACACCTTGTACCTTGTTTTACATTACTATATAGTTTGTTGGATTTTATCTACATTTCTACCAAAAATGAGGAAGGCTGGTGGAAGAGGCCGTGGAATTGGGCGGGGGTTGGCAGCTGGTAATGATGGTGTTGGTGGTGGATCTGATGGTAGTGGCAAGAGCAAAATAGGACCGAATGCAGGAGGTGCTGACCCTGCGTCATCGTCTGGCTACATAAGGCCTCGAACGCTTAGTTTTCTAGGAGTTGGCAAACCGCTTTTAAAGGCAGAGCATCAGGAAAAAGTTTTGTCTTACATTGCTGACTCAGCCTCCAGCTCTATCGCCTCCTCTTCTTCAGTTGTAAAAAGTAAAAGCACTGAGTCGTCATTGGAGGCTCATGTTCATGAACCACACCTTTCCTTGTGTCCTTCACCCCAACCAAGATTGAAGGATGACGCAGGCCATACTACTGATTACTCCATGGAGCTGTTTTCACATACCATGCCTGGTTTATCAAGTCAAATGGTGAATTACCCAGGCCAAGATGAATCTGACATGGAGTGCACTGATTCACTAATAGGACTTTTATGGATCAAAACGTGCGCTGCCAGACCATCAATCCTCACAGGTGGTATATTTAATATATTTATTTCCCAACGCGTTTCGAGGTCATAAAACCTCTTCCTCAGGGGATGACATGTACAGGCAGGTAAAGACATTGCCGGTTTTATACATACATGGTTCAAATATTGGCGCCAAGAGTCACATGTTGGGGAAGGGATAAAGGTCAGAGATCATCAGTATAAATGTTTAAAAACTTAGTACATTCAAAAGAATTAATACATTTGGTGTGTTCACAGATAAAAAATAGAGAAGAGGAAGGAAGTGAAGAAAAATAAAGAAGAAATAAAGGAAAAAAGAAAAAAAAAAGAAAAAAAGAAAAAAAGAAAAAAAGAAGGAAGCGCTGCACGAACCCGTGGAAAAGGAACGAAAAAAAAGGTGTTAGCCACTGTGTGATCCGCTACTCCAAGTGAGCAGAGGAAAAGTTGCTGAGAGAGGAAGAAATGATTAAAAAAATATATTAAATAATAAAAGTGAATATTGTTGGAAGTGAATGTGTTAAAATCTTTATTAGTACATAAAATGCAGTTGAAATTGGATGAATAAAAATATATGAATAAAAAAATAAAAAATATAAAATATATATGAATGGAAATTGAATAAAAACGAGTCTGACCAAATATAAAATTAAAAGTTGGTAAAAATACAAAAGGTGAGGAATTAAAACCAGGATGGATGTCTGGTAAACTAATTGGAATCGCTGGAGAGAAGAACACTTCTATAGACGGTCCTGAGGGCAGAAGCACACAGAAGAGGAAGCAGATTCAGGGGGGGAAATATGCACGGGAGATCAGAAGGCGAAAGATCGGGTCCAGGAGAAGAAGGGAAAAGAAGCAGGAACAGCAGAGTCCCGCACCCTGAGAGTGTAAAACAAATAGAACAAGTGCAATAAAATTATATTAATATGCAAACAGTAATTTACACGCAATGAAACAACAGAGAATAAAACCAGGATTAGTAAAAGAGGCATGACAAGTTCAGAGAGCGGTGGCCAAAAGTTGAAGCATAAAAACGCAATCTTAAAAAATATTTGCACAAAAAAATATGTAAGAATAAACTTCATTAAACTCAATATCTATTTAATAAAATTATTCAGACAAGGGGATGAGCAGTAAAATTATTTTTATAGGAAGACTTCAGTGATTTCGTTAAGACCATTAGGTCTTAAAGTATTCAGCCTATAAATCCAAAAAACCTCCTTTCTGTTCAGTGACCCCATTCTATCAGTAATACTATTTGGAATGTGTTCAATGGGGCTAATTTTCAAACCATTTGGATTTTTGTTATGCTCAACTGTACAATGCCTAGAAAGACCATGTTTTAAAAACCCTTTTTTAATATTATGTCTGTGAGAGTTAATTCTCAAATGCAGTGGTTGGGTTGTCCTCCCCACATACTGCTTACCGCATTCGCACTCAATCAAATAAATCACAAAGTCAGTGGTGCAGGAAAGAAACTCCTTAATGGGGAAAACTTCATTTGTACTAGTTGATTTAAAATTCTTTTCTTTATGTGCGATACAAGTACAACATAGACAGTTCCTCTTGCCGCATTTAAAAATACCATAAAGAGGGGTATTAAAGATAGATAAAAATTTGCTACTACTTTTAACATTTTTTAACCGGCTAGGAGCCACTGTGCTCTTAATGGTGGGGGCTCTTCTAAAAGTCACGCCAGGTTTATTTGGGAGGAATTTCTGCAGTACGGGGTCATTCAGTAAAATGTGCCAGTTACTCCTCAGAATTTTCCTAATTTCTGTGTGCTCAGAGCAGAATTGCGTGATAAAATTAGTCATAAATTTATTGCTTTTGGGTTTAACCGTTTTAATGCCATTAATAAGGCTATCTTGAGATAGATTAATGCATTTGTTGAAGGCATTGGTAAGTAAATTAACAGGGTAATTTTTTTCGATAAATCTATTTTTTAATATTTCTGCCTGGTCCTTAAAAACTTTCGTGTCTGTGCAGTTTTTCCTTATTCTTCTATATTGATTAGTAGGGATGTTCCTCAGCCATTTCCCAAAATGACCACTACTAAAAGGGATATAGCTGTTTGTATCCACATTTTTAAAAAACGTTTTCGTTAGAATTCTATTATTCTCAATGTAGATAGTCAGATCTAAAAAATTAATATTTTCTTTGTCATAGATTGCTGATAAACTTAAACCCCAAATATTGTTGTTAATGTCTCGAATAAAATCACCAATATTATTACCAGTATTGTCCCATATGAAGAACAAATCATCTATATATCTTTTGTAAAAAATACAGTTATTGTGCCATCTAGATTTAAAAATATAAAATTCTTCAAATACCCCCATGAAAATATTAGCATAAGTGGGTGCTACTTTTGAACCCATCGCGGTCCCGAGTTGCTGGTGATATAAAATTCCATTGAAAGTAAAATAATTATTATTCAATATAAAATCCATACCCTTTAATAAAAAGCTTTTTTGTCCTTTGCTCAGTCTAACATCTTTCAATAGGACTTTATTAAAACAAGCTAAACCCAAATTGTGTGGGATGTTTGAATACAACGAAGAAACATCCATGGTTACCAGTATATACTGTGGCTTCCAATCAATATGTTGTAAAAATTGGATTAGTTGTGTAGAGTCTTTAATAAAACTTTTTAATATAGGGACATGAGAAACCATTATTCTGTCGATGTAATGAGATAAATTACTGGTTAGTGAATTAATGCCAGAGATAATAGGTCTCCCTGGAGGATTGACCAAACTTTTATGAATTTTTGGCAAGTGATAAAAAAAGGGGGTCCTTGGGTCCGTTACATGAAGGAATTTCAATTCATTTTTATCAAATATATTATTATTCTTTCCTTCTAAGATTAAATTGTCATAGGCAACTCTGGACCTGATTAGGGTATCAAAAGGGACTTTAATATAATATTTATCATCTGATAAAATATTAAGAGCTTCATTGCAATATTCATCTCTATTCTGGATTACGACCCCTCCACCCTTGTCAGCAGATCGAATTATTATTTCGGTATTAGATTTCAATGTTTTCAGAGCGATTTTTTCATTTTTAGTTAGATTACATTTATAACCATAAGTAGCTTTGGTGGAAAAAATCTCTTTGAATTTCCTTTGTACAACATCGCTGAAGACTTTTAGATAGTGGCCTCTGTCTTCCAATGGATAAAATTTAGATTTGATTGGGACATTTAGATGAAAGGAATCATAATCTACTTCACTATTAATTTGTGTATCTTCATTTGTACCATTACAAGTAGTGTTATTCATTTCTTTAATTGCAAAATGTCTTTTTAATGTAAGTTTTCTAATAAACAATTGGAGGTCTAAAAAAAGATCAAAATCGTTTGTTTTGTAAGTGGGGCAGAAATTCAATCCTTTTGAGAGGACTCTAATTTCATCAATAGTGAGAATATGAGAGGATAAATTAAAGATATTACTACCCTCAGAGGAACAATTATTTTTATCCTTTATTTTCCATTTATTTTGCCTTTCTTCTTTTCGGCCCCCTCTGCATCCTCTATAGAGCCCTTTCTTTTTCCAGTTCTTGGTGAAAAAAAGTTTTTTACCTGAGAGTTTTTTACTGTCTGCGGTAAAAAAGGAACCGTAGCAGTATTGTTAGTGTCTGAATTATCAATTAGGATCGTATTCCCATTGGAAGTATTGGAAACAATACCATTAGGGGCGGAATTGTGTTTGGATATATTTAAATCTATATCCTCGTGTATGGAAAGGTCCAATAGTGAATTGGGAGTGGACTCAGGAAATTCAATAAGTGCAGGTGAAGAGAGAGCTGCAGGAGTGGGTGTGATAATTTTATCATTGATAATGGTAGGATTAGTGGTATCTATTAAATTCTTCCTAGTGTCATTATCATTAAACTGTTTTATTTGTTTTTTGATACTTTCTAAATGTTTAATGGCTTCAATAAGTGGTGCAGTGGTTGCAGTGCTTTTTATGACAGGGGGTTTAGAAAAGATATTTTCCTTATTTCCAGTTGGTAGACCTTTGGATGGTAAAACCAAAGGTATAGGGGATTGTCCTAAAGTGATTTTATCATTTATTTTATCTTGTTCTGTCATATTAGTTGTTACTTCCAAACACTCGGTAATACATTTCTTTTCAACGGTTTTCGTCTTATTTCTATAGTCCTCTCTGTCTCTCTGTAATTTTTTAGATTTCTTTAGAATAGTTTCATGCTCCACTTGCATGACATGCGTTATAACGTTAGAGTTAATCTTCTTGTATTCTGGATGTTTATGGAAAGGGATAAGGTCTTTTGATAGACTCATAACCTTAAGAGCTGCCAGTTCAGCCAAAGACTCTACACAACTAATCCAATTTTTACAACATATTGATTGGAAGCCACAGTATATACTGGTAACCATGGATGTTTCTTCGTTGTATTCAAACATCCCACACAATTTGGGTTTAGCTTGTTTTAATAAAGTCCTATTGAAAGATGTTAGACTGAGCAAAGGACAAAAAAGCTTTTTATTAAAGGGTATGGATTTTATATTGAATAATAATTATTTTACTTTCAATGGAATTTTATATCACCAGCAACTCGGGACCGCGATGGGTTCAAAAGTAGCACCCACTTATGCTAATATTTTCATGGGGGTATTTGAAGAATTTTATATTTTTAAATCTAGATGGCACAATAACTGTATTTTTTACAAAAGATATATAGATGATTTGTTCTTCATATGGGACAATACTGGTAATAATATTGGTGATTTTATTCGAGACATTAACAACAATATTTGGGGTTTAAGTTTATCAGCAATCTATGACAAAGAAAATATTAATTTTTTAGATCTGACTATCTACATTGAGAATAATAGAATTCTAACGAAAACGTTTTTTAAAAATGTGGATACAAACAGCTATATCCCTTTTAGTAGTGGTCATTTTGGGAAATGGCTGAGGAACATCCCTACTAATCAATATAGAAGAATAAGGAAAAACTGCACAGACACGAAAGTTTTTAAGGACCAGGCAGAAATATTAAAAAATAGATTTATCGAAAAAAATTACCCTGTTAATTTACTTACCAATGCCTTCAACAAATGCATTAATCTATCTCAAGATAGCCTTATTAATGGCATTAAAACGGTTAAACCCAAAAGCAATAAATTTATGACTAATTTTATCACGCAATTCTGCTCTGAGCACACAGAAATTAGGAAAATTCTGAGGAGTAACTGGCACATTTTACTGAATGACCCCGTACTGCAGAAATTCCTCCCAAATAAACCTGGCGTGACTTTTAGAAGAGCCCCCACCATTAAGAGCACAGTGGCTCCTAGCCGGTTAAAAAATGTTAAAAGTAGTAGCAAATTTTTATCTATCTTTAATACCCCTCTTTATGGTATTTTTAAATGCGGCAAGAGGAACTGTCTATGTTGTACTTGTATCGCACATAAAGAAAAGAATTTTAAATCAACTAGTACAAATGAAGTTTTCCCCATTAAGGAGTTTCTTTCCTGCACCACTGACTTTGTGATTTATTTGATTGAGTGCGAATGCGGTAAGCAGTATGTGGGGAGGACAACCCAACCACTGCATTTGAGAATTAACTCTCACAGACATAATATTAAAAAAGGGTTTTTAAAACATGGTCTTTCTAGGCATTGTACAGTTGAGCATAACAAAAATCCAAATGGTTTGAAAATTAGCCCCATTGAACACATTCCAAATAGTATTACTGATAGAATGGGGTCACTGAACAGAAAGGAGGTTTTTTGGATTTATAGGCTGAATACTTTAAGACCTAATGGTCTTAACGAAATCACTGAAGTCTTCCTATAAAAATAATTTTACTGCTCATCCCCTTGTCTGAATAATTTTATTAAATAGATATTGAGTTTAATGAAGTTTATTCTTACATATTTTTTTGTGCAAATATTTTTTAAGATTGCGTTTTTATGCTTCAACTTTTGGCCACCGCTCTCTGAACTTGTCATGCCTCTTTTACTAATCCTGGTTTTATTCTCTGTTGTTTCATTGCGTGTAAATTACTGTTTGCATATTAATATAATTTTATTGCACTTGTTCTATTTGTTTTACACTCTCAGGGTGCGGGACTCTGCTGTTCCTGCTTCTTTTCCCTTCTTCTCCTGGACCCGATCTTTCGCCTTCTGATCTCCCGTGCATATTTCCCCCCCTGAATCTGCTTCCTCTTCTGTGTGCTTCTGCCCTCAGGACCGTCTATAGAAGTGTTCTTCTCTCCAGCGATTCCAATTAGTTTACCAGACATCCATCCTGGTTTTAATTCCTCACCTTTTGTATTTTTACCAACTTTTAATTTTATATTTGGTCAGACTCGTTTTTATTCAATTTCCATTCATATATATTTTATATTTTTTATTTTTTTATTCATATATTTTTATTCATCCAATTTCAACTGCATTTTATGTACTAATAAAGATTTTAACACATTCACTTCCAACAATATTCACTTTTATTATTTAATATATTTTTTTAATCATTTCTTCCTCTCTCAGCAACTTTTCCTCTGCTCACTTGGAGTAGCGGATCACACAGTGGCTAACACCTTTTTTTTCGTTCCTTTTCCACGGGTTCGTGCAGCGCTTCCTTCTTTTTTTCTTTTTTTCTTTTTTTCTTTTTTTTTTCTTTTTTCCTTTATTTCTTCTTTATTTTTCTTCACTTCCTTCCTCTTCTCTATTTTTTATCTGTGAACACACCAAATGTATTAATTCTTTTGAATGTACTAAGTTTTTAAACATTTATACTGATGATCTCTGACCTTTATCCCTTCCCCAACATGTGACTCTTGGCGCCAATATTTGAACCATGTATGTATAAAACCGGCAATGTCTTTACCTGCCTGTACATGTCATCCCCTGAGGAAGAGGTTTTATGACCTCGAAACGCGTTGGGAAATAAATATATTAAATATACCACCTGTGAGGATTGATGGTCTGGCAGCGCACGTTTTGATCCATAAAAGTCCTATTAGTGAATCTGAAGATTTATGGCCACAGCGTGGTCATTTGGATGTGCAGCAAGCTGACCGCATTTCTTTATGCCTGTTACTCTCCTGTATACGGTGAGTATATACTACTATTTGATATCTTGATTTTCTCAGATAAGACCCTATTGCGCTTTTTTCCTTGCAGTTCTAATTATGGAGTGCACTGATGCACAGCCGTTGATGGATGATTCTGCTGGTACATTCACTCAGAGCACTACATTGTCCTCGCAGTGTACAGAGCCAGATTTTGACCCTGATGAGACTCAGGTGCCCCTTCCCGCACACTATACCACCATACACGGTGACACAGAGAAAGGTGCACATGACATAGAAGAGGAGGTGATGGATGACCCAGTTGTTGACCCAGATTGGCATCCATTGGGGGAAGAGGGTGCTGCTTCCAATAGCTCAGATGAGGAGCATCCACAGCAGACATCGACATCGCAACAGCTGTTATCTGGCAGGCCCAGAGCACTCCAAAGACAGGTTCCAAACATCAAAAGAGTTGCTGGACAGCTTGTCCAGAGGGTCAAAAGATCACAGCGTGCTAGGCCGCAAAATGTCTGCCAAAGTAGGAAGAGTGCAGTGTGGCACTTTTTTGAACAAAATCCTCATGATCAGGCCAAGGTTATCTGTAAGAAGTGCGCAAAGACCTTTAGCCGTGGGAAAAATCTGAAAAATTTGAATACCAGTTGCATGCTTAGACATTTAACCAGCATGCACTTGCAAGCGTGGACACAACACCAAACCTCAAGTGCCACATGTGCAACTGATCACAACGAAGGTAGTCAGCAACGCTACATTGTTTCCCCCACTGTAAGCCCACCGGTTAGCACAGTAGTAAATGTTGAGGTGTCATTGCAAGGCCACAGCAGTCAGGGGATCCCACTGTTATATCAACGAAAGACTGATTCTAGGCCATCAGAAAGAACACCAACTCCATCACCATCATCAACCCTCTCTCAGTCCGCCCTGTCCACCGCTACTTCCACCATATGCAGCTCTCAAGTCCAGCTCACCCTCCCAGACACTATGAGTAGGTCAAGAAAGTACTCAGTCTCTCATCCGCGTACACTGGGTTTGAACGCCCACATTGCCAAACTAATCTCGTTTGAGATGATGCCCTTTCGGTTGGTGGAAAGCACAGCTTTCCGCGAACTCATGGCCTATGCAGTACCACGCTATGACCTACCCAGTCACCACTTCTTCTCTCGCAAAGCCATCCCAGCCCTCCACCATCATGTGAAAGACCGCATTGTCCATGCACTCAAGCAGTCAGTGAGCGGAAAGGTGCACCTCACAACTGATGCATGGTCCAGTCGGCATGGCCAGGGCCGTTACGTGTCCATCACTGCGCACTGGGTTAATGTGGTGGATGCAGGGTCCACAGGGGACAGCGATGGTGGGACAGTGCTGCCTAGCCCACGGTATAGGAAACAGTTGCCTGTAGGCGTTCGACCCTCCTCCTCCTCCTCCTCCTCCTCCAGAAGCGAAAGCTCGTCCACAGAGCGCAGTCGTACGAGCACTCCATCTGCAGCTGCCACTGTTGCACACGATGTGTCCCCCTATCGAGCAGCTAGTGGAAAGCGTCAGCAGGCTGTGTTGCAGATGATGTGTTTGGGCGACAGACACACCGCCGAGGTGCTGGCCGAGTACTTGAAGCGACAAACTGAGTCATGGCTGGGCAGTGTACATCTTGAGGCAGGCAAGGTAGTTAGTGATAACGGCCGTAATTTTGTGGCAGCCATAGCCCTTTCAAAACTCAGCCACATACCTTGCTTGGCTCACACCTTGAACCTGGTGGTGCAGTGCTTCCTCAAAAATTATCCGGAGTTAACAGCCCTGCTCCAGAAGGTGCGAAGACTGTGCGCGCACATCCGCCGGTCGCCTGTACACTCCGTTCGTATGCAGAAGCTGCAGCGATTGCTCCACCTTCCCAACCCCCGCCTCATTATCGACATTGCAACAAGGTGGAACTCCACCCTGCACATGGTGGAGCAGCTGTGCGAGCAGAGGCAGGCCATAATGCATTTGTGGGAGGATACACGGCCAGGCACTTTGAGAGCAGACATGGAGTTGACAGGCGTGCAGTGGTCGAAGCTGAAAGACCTTTGTAAAGTCCTTCAGTGTTTTGAGGAATGCACGCGGCTGGTAAGCGCAGACGACGCCATCCTAAGCATGAGCATCCCACTTATGCGTCTGCTCATGCAAACTTTGACGCACCTTAAGGAGCAGGCGTCTGCAGCCAACGTTGATGAGGAGGAAGAGGAGGAGGGAATCCTTGATGACATTCAGCCATTGTCTGCTCAGGGACCTCTCCTGGACGAAGTGGAGGAAGAAGAGGAGGAGGAGGATGATGGGGATGATTACTTAGGGGAGGAGGATGCATCTCGTGGGGCAAGTGAAAATGTTGGCGTGGCAAGGTCTGGTACAGGGTTTGTGCGTGACTTGAGGGATGTGGATTTGCCAGAAAGTGCTCCTCCACCCAGCACTCGCAGTGCATCATTGACACCGGGAACATTGGCCCACATGTCAGATTATGCCTTGCGGATCCTAAAAAGGGACCCCCGCATTGCCAAAATGATGAACGATGACGACTACTGGTTGGCCAGCATCCTGGATCCACGCTATAAAGGCAAATTACAAAACATCATGCCACAGGAGAACCTTGACCTAATATTGGCTAATAAACAAGCAACTCTGGTAAATCGGTTGCTTGAGGCATTCCCAGCACACAGCAGCGGTGATGGTTCTCACACGAGCCGTACGGGCCGGGGGCAGCTTGGCAGAGGTGTTCGTGGTGCACACAGCAGAAGTGGCGTTGGAGACAGGGGTTTCATGACAATGTTGTGGACTGATTTTTCAAATACCGCTCACACAACTGGTAATACTGCATCGATGGAAAGTGACAGGAGACAGCAGTTGTCAACTATGGTTACAAACTACTTTTCCTCCCATATCGATGTTCTCCCACACAGGTCATTCCCCTTTGACTATTGGGCCGCTAAACTGGACACCTGGCCTGAATTGGCCCAATATGCCTTAAAGGAGCTCGCTTGCCCAGCTGCAAGTGTGCTATCGGAAAGAGTCTTCAGTGCAGCTGGATCAATCCTTACAGAAAAAAGGACCCGTCTGTCAACCCAAAATGTGGATGATCTAACCTTCATTAAAATGAACCACGCATGGGTTTCCAAGGATTTTGTCCCACCTTCCCCTGATGACACATAGGGTGACAGAAAAATGGCTTGCTTTGGTCCACCTCTTCCTGGTACTTCACCTATTTCGCCTTTTGCATCAGCTGAATGTCCAACATCAACATATGCCACTTTCAAAAACTCCCTAACTGTGCTGCCTCCCCCCCCATGGCCGGGGTCACCACCTACCGCACGACACCGTGCGAGTGCCGTTGCCCTGGACAGGTGGGTAGGCCGACTCTTGGGTGCGGGCACTGGCACAGGGTCCCTCATAGTGCAATCAAGTGTCTCTGACGGCGGTGGTGCACACCCGCCGTCAAACACACCGCTGTACTATGAGGGGCCCAGTGCCAGTACCGACGCCCACGAGTGGGCCCCCCTTGCTTGGGCAGGGCCCCAGCATTTGCAATCTTTACCTCTCCCTGCTCCTCCGCTGTGTAATCTGGGCCGTCAAATCCATACTGTGCCTGACACCGTCTGAGCCTGCCTCCTGAGACATATATTTTGAATGTGTACGCTATCCATACATGTTATCCGGGGATACGGTACCCTTTCTAACCTTTGTGCAATGACGTGCAATCCATACTGGGCCTAACACCGTCTGAGCCTGCCTCATGCTGTATAGACATATATTTTGAATGTGTACGCTATCCATACATGTTATCCGGGGATACGTTACCCTTTCTAACCTTTGTGCAATGACGTGCAATCCATACTGGGCCTAACACCGTCTGAGCCTGCCTCATGCTGTATAGACATATATTTTGAATGTGTACGCTATCCATACATGTTATCCGGGGATACGTTACCCTTTCTAACCTTTGTGCAATGACGTGCAATCCATACTGGGCCTAACACCGTCTGAGCCTGCCTCATGCTGTATAGACATATATTTTGAATGTGTACGCTATCCATACATGTTATCCGGGGATACGGTACCCTTTCTAACCTTTGTGCAATGACGTGCAATCCATACTGGGCCTAACACCGTCTGAGCCTGCCTCATGCTGTATAGACATATATTTTGAATGTGTACGCTATCCATACATGTTATCCGGGGATACGGTACCCTTTCTAACCTTTGTGCAATGACGTGCAATCCATACTGGGCCTAACACCGTCTGAGCCTGCCTCATGCTGTATAGACATATATTTTGAATGTGTACGCTATCCATACATGTTATCCAGGGATACGGTACCCTTTCTAACCTTTGTGCAATGACGTGCAATCCATACTGGGCCTAACACCGTCTGAGCCTGCCTCATGATGTATAGACATATATTTTGAATGTGTACGCTATCCATACATGTTATCCGGGGATACGGTACCCTTTCTAACCTTTGTGCAATGACGTGCAATCCATACTGGGCCTAACACCGTCTGAGCCTGCCTCATGCTGTATAGACATATATTTTGAATGTGTACGCTATCCATACATGTTATCCGGGGATACGGTACCCTTTCTAACCTTTGTGCAATGACGTGCAATCCATACTGGGCCTAACACCGTCTGAGCCTGCCTCCTGAGACATATATTTTGAATATGTACGCTATCCATACATGTTATCCAGGGATACGGTACCCTTTCTAACCTTTGTGCAATGACGTGCAATCCATACTGGGCCTAACACCGTCTGAGCCTGCCTCATGCTGTATAGACATATATTTTGAATGTGTACGCTATCCATACATGTTATCCGGGGATACGGTACCCTTTCTAACCTTTGTGCAATGACGTGCAATCCATACTGGGCCTAACACCGTCTGAGCCTGCCTCATGCTGTATAGACATATATTTTGAATGTGTACGCTATCCATACATGTTATCCGGGGATACGGTACCCTTTCTAACCTTTGTGCAATGACGTGCAATCCATACTGGGCCTAACACCGTCTGAGCCTGCCTCATGCTGTATAGACATATATTTTGAATGTGTACGCTATCCATACATGTTATCCGGGGATACGGTACCCTTTCTAACCTTTGTGCAATCACGTGCAATCCATACTGGGCCTAACACCGTCTGAGCCTGCCTCATGCTGTATAGACATATATTTTGAATGTGTACGCTATCCATACATGTTATCCAGGGATACGGTACCCTTTCTAACCTTTATGCAATCACGTGCAATCCATACTGGGCGTGAGAACGGCTAGCGAGCTGTTAAGCAAGCTACAGCACCTGTCCAGACAAGTACAGGGATTCCCTAGCGAGGAGACTTATTTGATTGTTTTCAATGTTGGGACAGCAATTTTTGGGGAGCATTATACTCTGGAGAATGATAGATGGGGCCCACCATACACTGGAACATTCCAAAGGTGGACATCAGACACTGGAGCAGCATTTACAGGGCCCATTATACACTAGAGCATTAGAAATGGGGCCCATTATGTTTGGAGCATTATTTGGGCCCATAAGACAGTGGAGCTTCATCCATGGGGACCAACATATACTGTAGCATTATGTGGAGCTCATCATATACTGTTTCAAACATTATATGGGACCAATGATTCTGTATGGAGAAATAGATGGGCCTCGTCATGAGATGTAAAAAGTGAAGTATTTTTCATTGTACTATACCGCTATTTATCTGCCGTATCGGAGCATGATGAGTTGTGGTATGTGTTAAAGGGGCGCTCTTTCGCCCAGGGCACCTGAAAACCTTCAGCCAGCCCTCCCCCCCCACAACTTTAGCCAAATAACACCCATTTTTCAGTGCGTAACTTATATTATGAAGTTAATTAAGGTTGACAAGCTTAAGTAAGAAGAATTGATGCTTTTGGCATTCAAATGGGCACTGCTGGTGTCTTTCCTGTCCTCCTCTCACTGCCGACTTTTATTCCCCATTGACTTACATTTGGTTTCGTGTTTCGGGACGACCCCGACTTTTCCCTATAATCGGACGATCTTGCTCGACCCGACTTTTGGAAAAGTCGGGTTTCACGAAACGAAACGCGACCCTAAAAAACCAAAAGTCGCTCAACTCTAGTGGTCACAACTCCTCTTCCCAAGCTTCCCTATACTTTTATCTTCCTCTCTGACTCAGAATGCACTCTAGTCTGGGGACAAGCTTCTCACTCGTCCAGTTCCCAGCACTGACTGACTGAAACTCTAACTAACTTCCTCCTCCTGACCAGATAGAGCAGCTCCCCTCAAGTCAGGTTCAGAGTTCCCCCTGCTGGCCTAGAGCAGGATCTGTGTTGCATGCTGTGTATACCTGGCCAGGGGATCCCTCCTTGCTTCAGGCCTGACATTATCCCCTGTGAGGAAGGCAATGCCCTTGTGGCTACCGGACTCCTGTGGTGCCACACTTACAACAGAGATAAGGGAGCAGAGCCAAGCTTACTACAGAGATAAGGGAGCAGAACGGAGCTTACTAGGTCTACTACATAGATACGGGAACAGAACCAAGCATACAGCATATATATGGTGCCTGAATCTAGATTACTATATCGATAGAGTACGAGAACCAAGCTTACTAGAGAGATAATGGGAGCAGAACCAAGCTTACTAGAGAGATATGGGAGCAGAACTGAGCTTACTAGAGCTATGGTGGAAGAACTGAGCTTACTACAGAGATAAGGGAGCAGAATCAAGCTTATGTGATAATCATGTGGGAATAGTGGATGAGGGCAGGTATATCTCGCCCAGATTCCTTTCCTATGTGGCCTAGTCTGGTTAGTATCGCACCTGCTTGCTAATGAATAATGGGAGGTGGATATAAAAGGATGCCAGGTGGTTGTGTGAGTGTCTCAGCCTGGGAACACAGAGAGCCTGTCTGTGTGAGAGACACACGTGAGTGAAAGCAGTGCCCACTGCAACTGTGGTTTGGCTGGACGGGAGAAGCCCGCCAGTTGGTAGTTAGGTTGTCCATTGTTTAGTTAGTGCCGGACAGGCAAGGATTTGTTTTATGTTTTTTTTCTTTATGCATTGCTTTCACCGTTAATAAACCTGACCCAGTGTCAGTTATACCCGGACCCCGTCTCTGCGCCTGAGTTTCATGCTGAACGCACGTGACCTTTGACCCCAGCAAAGCCGATCCCGGAGTGTTTTATCACACTTGCTACAGAGATATCAGACCAGAACCAACTAGGTCTGGTATATAGATACGGGAACAGAACCAAGTTTACAGCATAGATATGGTTTCAGAATCTAGATTACTACATTGATAGAGTCCCTGTTCCCACCATATGTATAGTATGATGGCCCCAGTTCCCCCATATATATAGTAGGATGGCCCCAGTTCCCCATATATATAGTAGGATGGCCCCAGTTCCCCATATATATAGTAGGATAGCCCTAGTTCCTCCGTATATCTAGTAGGATGGCCCCAGTTCTTCCCATATATAAATTATGATCGCCCCAGTTCCTCCTTGTAACGCCAGTGTGTTTGTACTTTGCTTCCCCGGCGTTACTCTGCATGTCTGCATTAACCCTTTGCTCCTCTCCTCCTAACTAGCAGGGATACTGTTGCCTGTTACCGTTATGGATTCTGCTCAGGTCCCTGCCCCGCTGCGTAGCCGTACATGCGTGCGTGGCTCCGCTGCTTTGCAAGACCACCCACTGGTGCAGTCCCTGGCTGCTGCTGTGGAAAGCTATCGGTGGGTTAATAGGTCCTCTACATTGTGTATGGCTTACCACGTATGTTCAGGCTTGCAGCTCTCGCCAGGTGTCCTCTGCAATGCTGATTTGTTTGGCCTTGCTTAGGGTGCGCGCGGCCACACCTCCCCTGCTTTTATGAGGAATGGGTGTGTGCTACAATTGCTGCTCCAGCCTATGACTGTGAGGCAGCTGGTATATAAAGTTCCCTCCCCCTTTGGGGCATCGCCAGAGCTTCGCATTGAGTTCCTGAACCTAGCGATGTGAGTATGTGTGTTCAGCTCCTACTCTGATTGTGATCAGTTCTGGGGGAGCTGGTGCTCTTTGTCCCTATGTGAACTGTGTTTTGCCACCTGCCAGGAGGCAGAATATCCTGGCCCTCGGCCCTGTCCGCCTTCCCAGGAGGCAGAATATCCTGGCCCTTGTCCGCCCTCCCAGAAGGCAGAATATCCTGGTCCCTGTGTTTGTGTGGAGTCTTGCCTTGCACCTGTGTCTTGTTCCCTGAATCCTGGATCCTGAATTTGTTCCTGCACCTGACTCTGTCTGAATTGTGTCTTGTTTCTTTGCCTGCTCTGGGGGCAGTAATACCAAGATCGCCCTTCCTGGAGGCTGCATATCCAGGCCTGTCTATGTTGTGTCTTGTTCCCTGAATTCTGGACCTGCTCCTTTACCTGACCCTGTCTGAACTGTGTCCTCTGTGGGATGTTCCTGAGGTCCCTTCATGTCTTGAACCCTGTGCCCAGTGACTGTGACTCTTTGCTACCTGACTTGCTGTGATTTAACCTGGGTTCATCTAGGAAGTAGGAGTCCGGTGTGTCCGCTGGGTTTCTGCCACTCTGTGCTCAGCTGGGGATTCAGTGCAATTCCCTGCCAGTTCCAGTCCAACCCGGCAGGGATTGCACCAGACCGCTGGGGTTCCTTTCTAGGTCGCTGCCAGATGACCGGAGCCTGATGACCACGGCCTGATGTCCGGTGTCTGACGACCCCTTCCAGATGTGCTGTGCCTGATGTCCTCTGCCAGATGGCCGGATCCTATGCTTCTCTGCCCGATGTCCGGAGCCTTCCGTTCGCTGCCAGTGGTCCAGAGCCTGATGACTGAGGCCTGATGTCCATAAATGATGCCCGCAGCCTGATGTCCGGATCCTGTCGGTCGCTGCCAGATGTCCGGAGTCCGATGCCAGTGTGCTGATGCTCTATCTAAGATCCGAGTCCTGATGCCCTGCCTGTATCCTGATGTCCAGTCCATGTTCCTGGTGTCCTGATGTCCGTGTTCCTCGTGTCCTGATGTCCGTGTTCCTTGTGTCCTGATGTCCGTGTTCCTGGTGGCCTGATGTCCGTGTTCCTGGTGGCCTGATGTCCGTGTTCCTGGTGGCCTGATGTCCGTGTTCCTGGTGGCCTGATGTCCGTGTTCCTGGTGGCCTGATGTCCGTGTTCCTGATGTCCAGTCCGTGTTCCTGATGTTCTGCCCGTGTCCCGATGTTCCGCCAATTATCTGAGGTCCACCCAGTGATGACGTCCTTCTCGGATCGGTGTTTGATGTTCTCCTGCTGAGCCTGTGCTACGCCTGAGGCCTGAGAGAGAGGCCGTCCTAGTATGCCCGTGCCAGAGGATCCTGGACTGCATCAACCCATGATGACTCCTGCCATCGTCTGACATCTGTCCTGGGTATGTGTCTGATGTTCTCCTGCTGAGCCAGTGCTATGCCTGAGGCCTGAGAAAGAGGCCGTCCTGATATGCCCATGCCAGATGACCCTGGACTGCATCAACCCATGATGACCCCTGCCATTGTCTGAAGTCAGTCTGAGGTTGGTGTCTGATGTTCTCCTGCTGAGCCTGTGCTATGCCTGGGGCCTGAGGAAGAGGCCGCCCTAGTATGCCCGTGCCAGACAACCCTGGACTGCATCAACCCGTGATGTCCTCCTGCCTTCGTCTGTTATCCTGAGACGTGTACCCTTCCCTGATGTGCAGAACCGAGAGCCTTGCATAACTATTTTGTTTCTGTACCATGTCTTGTTCAAGTAAACTTTGTCTATACCTGAAGTTGTGCGGTGTCGTTCTGCCTCCTCGTCCACATGCTCAGCTGCCACAGACCCCGGTCTCTACTCTTCCCTCGTCTGGGTATGCCAGGGTCCCGCCTGTGGTCCAGTGGGTCCACATTCCGTTCCCACCTGGGATGCTCGCCCCACGTCGGCGTGGTCGGTCGACGTGGAGGAGCCGGCTCGGCCGCGAACGCGGTCGCTAGTCGCGACACCCCTATATATAGTTGCTTCTCACAAAATTAGAATATCATCAAAAGGTTAATTAATTTCAGTGAAACACATATTATATAGAGTCATTACAAACAGAGTAATCTATTTCAAGTGTTTGTTTCTGTTAATGTTGATGATTATGGCTTACAGCCAATTAAAACCCAAAAGTCATTATCTCAGTAAATTAGAATACTTTATAACACCAGCTTGAAAAATTATCTTAAAATCCAAAATGTTGGCCTACTAAAATGTATGTTCACTAAATGCACTCAATACTTGGTCAGGGCTCCTTTTGCATCTGAATTGTTGGGTCTGGTGTCTCTCATCTTTCACTTGACAATACCCTTTAGATTCTCTATGGGTTTAAGGTCAGGCGAGTTTGCTGGCCATTCAAGCACAGTGATACTGTTGTTTTTAAACCAGGTATTGCTACTTTTGGCAGTGTAGACAGGTGCCAAGTTATGCTGGAGAATGAAATTTCCATCTCCAAAACCTTGTCGGCACAGGGATGCATGAAGTGGACCTACACCAGCTGGCGGCATGGCTCCCCAAAACATCACTGATTGTGGAAACTTCACACTGGACCTCAAGCAGTTTGGATTGTGGGCCTCTCCACTCTTCCTGAAGACTCTGGGACCTTGATTTTCAAATGAAATGCAAAATTTACTTTCATGTGAAATCAACACCTTGGACCACTGAGCAACAGTCCAGTTCTTTTTCTCCTTGGCCCAGGGAAGGCCCTTCTCGTCTTGTCTATTGTTCATGAGTGGCTTGACACAAGGAATGAGACACTTGTAGCCCATATCCTGGATACGTCTGTGTGTCCACAGCAGTCCACTCCTTGTGAATCTCCCCCCAAACTTTTAAATGGCCTTTTCTTAACAATCCTTTCAAGGCTGTGGTTATCTCAGTTGCTTGTGCACCTTTTTTCTACCACACTTTTTCCTTCCATTCAACTTTCCATTAATATGCTTGGATACAGCACCCTGTGAAAAGCCACCTTCTTTAGCAATGACCTTTTGTGGCTTAGTATGTTGGTCACAGTTCCCCCCCATATATATAGTAGGATGGCCCCAGTTCCCCCCACACATATAGAATGATGGCCCCAGTTCACCCCATACATATAGTATGATGGCCTCAGTATACCCCATATACATATAATATGATAGGCCCAGTTCTCCGATATATATGGTATGGTTGACCCAGTTCCCCCATATATACACAGTTGTGGCCAAAAGTATTGCCACCCCTGCAATTCTGTCAGATAATACTCAGCTTCTTCCTGAAAATGATTACAAACACAAATTCTTTGGTATTATTATCTTCATTTATTTTGTCTTAAATGAATAAACACAAAAAGAATTGTCCTAAAGCCACTCCCACTCCCTGCCGACTTTGCTTCCCCATTGACTTGCATTGGGTTTCTGTCAGAGACACTGCACTACACTTGCTCATAGAGCCAGTGCGCGTGTCCTGAGTACAGAAGCAGTGCTAAGAGTTACCTGGGGAGCAGGGCAGCAGAGGTGACCGGGCGTGCTTCAACTATTAGTGTCAGGGTCCAGTCAGCGCTGGAAAGTAAAGAGGCACGGGACCTGCGGACACTGAAAATGAACAAGCTTGAACGGGACCTATGGCTAAACCACCAGAGGACCAGAGAGGTTGGTAACTAAGCGGATTGCAGGCCCGTGATCCTATCCACATAACTAGCAGTAGCCATGGAGCGTTCCTACGATGCCCTAGACGCTTCGTCACAGCCGGAGAACTATCTAAGCCTAAAGACAGAAAGGTGAAATCTAAACTGCCCTGGAGCAGATCCCCAAAGGAATAGACAGCCCCCAAACATATGTTGTCGGTGAGACAAGATGAGACACAAACACAGGCAGAGAACAGACTGAGCAAATGGGGGGGGGGGCAAGCTGTCTAGACAGGACAGGACAGAAAAGATACTGTCTGCAATCACACACAAAACCCTAAAAAAGTCCAACACTTCTGATATACAAAAAACCTGGGGTCACATGACCTCACCCCCGCTAGATCAGCACTCTGGTATGAACTGGAAGCAAAGCAAAAAGATACTAACATGACAGGGGACTGAACAAGCTGCAACATATGAAGCAGGGCCCAGCGCTGCCCTCAGCAGGGAGCACGCTGAATCCTAGCAACAAAGCAGAAAGCAAAAAAAAGGCAAAACCAGATTAGATGCAAAGGATTAGCAAAAGAATCACTTAGCTGAACAATGCAGATCAGGCAGGGGACAAAAGAACTCCAAGTGCACAGGGAGGAAATCACCAGCAACCTCAAAGAGCAGCCAGCTCAATTATATGCACCCAGCTAGTAATCCCAGGTTTCCAATTATCGTCGTCAGGTGGGGATCTTCCGTCCACCTTGCCAGCTCCACTAATCTCAGTAACCACCAGAGGGAGCAGAGGGAGCTTCGGCTCAGAACTCCGATCAAGAGAATTCACAACATCTTCTGCTATAAACTGCTAATGTATGACCATTTTATGTATATTTTATAAAAGATATTAACAGTCATATCTATACATGTAATATTAAATTCAATGCGCCGTTATTTAGGAATGGAAGAATACTTATAAAAAGCTGGCATACAAATATGTAACGGAATCTTGTTCTTCTACCAATTTAAAGTACTTACAACATTTGGGTGGCATTGTGAACCTGCCTACATGCACAATGTTTGTCTCAAAGTCAAGAAAATTTAATGTCTGTACATTGTGCACAGGGGATTTAAGGTGACTTCAGATCATACTAGGTTCCAGTAACACACAGATAGACATAAATGTGCAAATAGACGGTGCAAGCAGGGCCGGACTGGGACTAAAATTCAGCCCTGGCATTTGAAGTTACACAGGCCCACTAGTCACATGGTGACTATATAATATCTTTGTACACTTGTAGTTTACAAGAAGTGAGAGGAGATTAACACAACTATATAACATGTAGTCACAGCTGTGCCCAGTATTTCAGCTCAGTCCTATTTATTGCTTTTAGGTACAGTACTCCTCCCAAATCTCTGTCCCCTTTTGTATGCATGATTACAGAATTCCTGGCAGAACTGCTCTTTATTGGGCAACCAGACCCCCTGGTCATAGCCGCCCCTATCATACCTCCCAACTTTTGAAGAAGGGAAAGATGGACAAAGACTGCAAATTTTTGGCCACGCCCAGCCACACCCATTTCACAACTAGTCACACCCATGTCCACACCTAATCGCACCCATTTAGCACTGCTGATCACACTGACTGGTACTGAGGGCACAGTGGCTGGCATTATGGGCACACTGACTGGCACAAAGGAAGAGAGAAAACAGAGAGAGAGAGAAAAAAGAAAACAGAGAGAGCGAGAAAGAAAGGGGAAAGAAAGAACAGAGAGAGACAGAGAAAGAACAGAGAGAGAAAGAAAGAAGTAAAGAAAAGAAAGAAAGAACAGAGAGAAAGAGAGGGAAGAAAGAACAGAGAGAGAAAGAAAGAAAGATTAGAGAGAGAAAGAAAGAACAGAGAGAGAAAGAAAGAACAGAGAGAGAAAGAAAATGAGGGATAAACAGAACAGAGAATGAAAGAACAGAGAAAGAAAGAAAAAGAGAGAAAGAAATAAAGAAAGATTCTACAAAGATACTATAGCAGCCCAGCTCCCATTGTAGTACCCACCTGAGCCTCCCGGTGCAGGACCTATCATGATCCGCTCACATGGCCGACATCCCCGATTCCAAGGCGATCCTGCTGTCTGCGCTGTCGGAGGAGGACACGGTGATGGATCTGAAGCATTCCTGGTTCCATCACAATCTCCTCAAGAAATTATCTCATTTCCGGTCAGCTTCCAGCACATCACTTCAGGTGGAACGTCATATGTGTGTTTTAAAATGCTCCTCGGGGCTCCGCCGTGTACTCCTGTGTCCGTGGGAAAAGCCCGCTTTGTATGCTTTGTACACACTTGGCTCCGCTCTGTACACATATGGCTCCACTCCATACACGCGCGGCTCCTCTCCGTACACCTCGCACACGCGCAGCTCCTCTCCGTACACCTCGTACATGCGCGGCTCCTCTCCGTACACCTCGTACACACTGCTCCGCTCCGTGCACCTCGTACACACGGCTCCGCTCCGTACACCTCGTACACACGCGGCTCCTCTCCGTACACCTCGTACACGCGCGGCTCCTCTCCGTACACCTCGTACACACGGCTCCTCTCCGTACACCTCGTACACACGGCTCCGCTCCGTACACCTCGTACACACGGCTCCGCTCCGTACACCTCGTACACACGGCTCGGCTCCGTACACCTCGTACACCCGCGGCTCCGCTCCGTACACCTCGTACACCCGCGGCTCTGCTCCGTACACCTCGTACACACACGGCTCCGCTCCGTACACCTCGTACACACACGGCTCCGCTCCGTACACCTCGTACACACACGGCTCCGCTCCGTACACCTCATACACACACAGCTCTGCTACATCCACACTGTAAATCCTGACCCCACACATACTTACCTCAACCAGCACCATGACAACAGCAAAGCAGAGTCTTGCAGACGGTAGAGGCAAGGCTGAGCGCACAGGACATGTGATGAGGTCACAGGAGGGGCGGAGTCAGGGGTGACATGATCGGGGGTCTGGACAAAGGCTCCTGATCATGTGACCCCCTGACTCCTCCCCTCCTGTGACCTCATCACAGGTCCTGCGAACAGAGCGAGCAGGCAAGCGAGTGCAATGCTGTGAGTGGCTGCGGGGGGAGGGGGTCTCATGCTAAGGCGAGGATGGGGTGCGTGGGGGGGGCGTGGCGGCTTATCTCCCTGCAGTGCAGGAGGGACTTGAAACTATCACCGCCGTGCCCGCAGAGGGCCAGCGTCAGGAGCAACAGTGGCCGCAGCAGCTGGCAAGCGGCCAGATGATCGGGCGCTGCCGCCCGCGGCCCACGTGACAGCGGCCCAGCGGGAAAATGCCCGGTTGATTCTATTGCCAATCCGGGCCTGGGTGCAAGAGTGACAACAATAGATTGAAGCACGCATTGCACTGTAACTTTAAATCGGAAAAATCTTATTTTTGCAGTATTATACAGTTGTGGCCAAAAGTATTGACACCCTTGCAATTTTGTCAGATAATACTCAGTTTCTTCCTGAAAATGATTGCAAAAACAAATTCTTTGGTATTATTATCTTCATTTATTTTGTCTTAAATGAAAAAACACATAAGAGAATGAAGCAAAAAGTAAAACATTGATCATTTCACACGAAACTCCAACAATGGGCCAGACAAAAGTATTGGCACCCTCAGCCTAATGTCTTAAATGAAAAAACACAAAAAGA
Organism: Dendrobates tinctorius; assembly: GCF_039654945.1. Lineage (NCBI taxonomy): Eukaryota > Metazoa > Chordata > Amphibia > Anura > Dendrobatidae > Dendrobates > Dendrobates tinctorius. The sequence continues at coordinate 21,453,542 of NW_027361704.1, forward strand.
ATTGTCCTAAAGCCAAATTGGATATAATTCCACACCAAACATAAAAAAAGAGGGTGGACAAAAGTATTGGCACTGTCTGAAAAATCATGTGATGCTTCTCTAATTTGTGTAATTAACAGCACCTGTAACTTACCTGTGGCACCTAACAGGTGTTGGCAATAACTAAATCACACTTGCAGCCAGTTGACATGGATTAAAGTTGACTCAACCTCTGTCCTGTGTCCTTGTGTGTACCACATTGAGCATGGAGAAAAGAAAGAAGACCAAAGAACTGTCTGAGGACTTGAGAAACCAAATTGTGAGGAAGCATGAGCAATCTCAAGGCTACAAGTCCATCTCCAAAGACCTGAATGTTCCTGTGTCTACCGTGCGCAGTGTCATCAAGAAGTTTAAAGCCCATGGCACTGTGGCTAACCTCCCTAGATGTGGACGGAAAAGAAAAATTGACAAGAGATTTCAACGCAAGATTGTGCGGATGTTGGATAAAAAACCTCGACTAACATCCAAACAAGTTCAAGCTGCCCTGCAGTCCGAGGGTACAACAGTGTCAACCCGTACTATCCGTCGGCGTCTGAATGAAAAGGGACTGTATGGTAGGAGACCCAGGAAGATCCCACTTCTTACCCCGAGACATAAAAAAAGTCATGCTGGAGTTTGCCAAAACTTACCTGAAAAGCCTAAAACGTTTTGGAAGAATGTTCTCTGGTCAGATGAGAAAAAAAGTAGAGCTTTTTGGGCAAAGGCATCAACATAGAGTTTACAGGAGAAAAAAAGAGGCATTCAAAGAAAAGAACATGGTCCCTACAGTCACACATGGCGGAGGTTCCCTGATGTTTTGGGGTTGCTTTGCTGCCTCTGGCACTGGACTGCTTGACCGTGTGCATGGCATTATGAAGTCAGAAGACTACCAACAAATTTTGCAGCATAATGTAGGGCCCAGTGTGAGAAAGCTGGGTCTCCCTCAGAGGTCATGGGTCTTCCAGCAGGACAATGACCCAAAACACTTCAAAAAGCACTAGAAAATGGTTTGAGAGAAAGCACTGGAGACTTCTAAGGTGGCCAGCAATGAGTCCAGACCTGAATCCCATAGAATACCTGTGGAGAGATCTAAAAATGGCAGTTTGGAGAAGGCACCCTTCAAATATCAGGGACCTGGAGCAATTTGCCAAAGAAGAATGGTCTAAAATTCCAGCAGAGCATTGTAAGAAACTCATTGATGGTTACCGGAAGCGGTTGGTCGCAGTTATTTTGGCTAAAGGTTGTGCAACTAAGTATTAGGCTGAGGGTGCCAATACTTTTATCTGGCCCATTTTTGGAGTTTCGTGTGAAATGATCAATGTTTTACTTTTTGCTTCACTCTCTTATGTGTTTTTTCATTTAAGACAAATTAAATGAAGATAATAATACCAAAGAATTTGTGTTTGCAATCATTTTCAGGAAGAAACTGAGTATTATCTGACAGAATTGCAGGGGTGTCAATACTTTTGGCCACAACTGTATGTTTTTCAGCTTAGTAAAAATCTTGCTAACACCCATGCTCTAGTTTCTTTTTCTCTTCCAGATTCATCAGAAACCGACACCTGTCATAATCTGAAGCCTGGTGATTTGGTAGTTGTGAAAAGGCATGTCAGAAAGCATGGACAAGAACCCTTGTATGACGGTCCCTATCAAGTCCTCCTCATCACCCAACAAGCCAATAGCAAATAAAGGGGGCAAAATATTTTGGTTTTCCACATTTTCTGTATTATTATTGGTAGAAATTAAAGTTAAAGTTAGAAGATATTCAAAGGCTCAGAGATCAATATGATAAAGACAATGATCATAATAAGGACAGTTGGTGGTCTGACACCTTCTCCTTTCTCAATCCAGCCAATTGATTTAAGGGAATTGGGGGCTGGATAACTGGGATTTTACAAAGCTTGATGTATATTGCTGACTGTATCCTTGTTGTATATGTGATACTAAAACTTGTTCTTTGGTGTATTTCTGTATGTATTAGGAAATTCTGCACTAGGATAGCTAGCGATGATACCAAAGTCATCGTTGCCCCTGCTCTTCTCTTTACCGATCTCAAAAGGCTACTTGATGAAGATGTTGAAGCCAAGTGCATGGCTACCTTCAAAAGATCTCCACCACCATCATCAAAAATTGTTATTTGTAAATTGTAGCATACGGGGAGATGGGTGCGCTGCAACAGCCATGACTGATAACATGGCATCAGCCATGTGAAGACCAGTACCCCTTGAGCTTATGGCTTGGGATAGCACCTCTGATGCTGCATATTAGATAACTAAATTTATCTAGGGGGGATTGTGAAGTACAGTATTCAGTTGTACGGGACATCTTGTTCTCCAGACCTCCATTTTAGTGCTTGCGACGCCATTTTGTTGCTTACGAGTTAAATTTTGTAGTTAGGTGAAAGTTTGCGGTTGTTAAGAAACCAGACTGTCCCAGTCTGAACAAGATATGATATATGAGACCCTGATGAATGTGCTATTGTTCTATTCTCTGCGTCACGTAGCTAGGAACATATTCCGATTTTCTTGCAATACTATTGGCTTATAAAGTAAATGTGTCACGACGATGCTATTGGTAGCTGAGTACTTTGCATATTTAAGCAAAATACTATAAAAAGGTGACATAATAAACGGGGTTAGTGATCTGCCTTGATCCTCCCATACAGAGGCATACGTCTCTGTCTGGTCATTCCCAGTTGCTAGCAACGCCCTGTGGATTAATTTGGAAATCACTTGGTCAACCGTGAGGGGTTAATTTAGCCCTCCCTCAATAGCTCCCTCATCATACGGTATTAAGAAATGGGGTATGTAAACTTTTGATCAGGGTCATTTGAATGTTTTGGGTTGTCATTATGATTTAAAACGTGAAAACACATTGGTTTGACAATAAATGGCTTCACACAACCACTAACCATGAGTGAAGAAAAAGTTTTGGTGTTATCATTCATATTCTCTGAAAAAAGGCCAAGAAAGTAAAAATTCTGCCAGGATATAAAAACTTTTGAGCACAACTGTATGTAAACTTCTGGTTTCAACTGTATGTGAGCTGAGTGCTCACAATAGTATCAAAGAGAAGAGACTAGCAGCTTACAAGAAACTGTAACCCTTTCAAAATAAACCTTTATTAGGAAATAATTAAAATCCATCAGACTAACGAAAAAATGATAATCATATATACCATGGATATATGATGTAATACAAAACATATAGATATAACAGCAGACTATAAAAATTTGTACCATGTGCCCACAGGTAATCCTGTAGCCAGGTGAGCAATACTATACAATCTACAATGTTAATTGCCTGGGTAATGCCATATTATGCGCATTTTGTTTTTTGAGCTATACTACCAGAGGTCTACAGCAGCATTTAAGGAGCTACAAAAATTTCTGGCAAGTACTGGTTGTGTACTGCAAGTGACAACAATCTCATGTATTCTTCATAAGTATGGCCTGTGGGGTAGGTTGGCAAGTCGCAAGCCTTTTCTTACAAAGAAAAAACACAAACGTGGCAATCTATTGCCAAAACCTACCTCAAGTCTGCCAAAATCATGAGGGAAAATGTGTTGTGTGATGAGACCAAGATGTAACTTTGCACCAACCATATCATTAACAATGTGTATCACCAAAAGAACACTATACCCACAGGGAAGCATGGTGGAGGCAGCATTGAAGCATGGTGGAGGCAGCATTTGTGACTATTTTCTTGCAGCTGGAGTTGGAGAGAATTATGGAGAGCTCTAAATATCAGTCAATTTTTCATCAAAACCTGTTAGTTGAAAATGAAGAGGAATTTCACTTTGTAGCACAACAGCGATCTTAAGAAGACCAAAGTTTTGAAAATAGCCCAGTTAGAGCCCAGACCTGTATAGAATTGAAAATTTGTGGGTTGACCTAAAGAGAGCTGTACACAAGTGATTCCCTTGCAATCTGACAAATTTGGAGTGCTATGCAAGGCAGAGTGAACAAAGATTGCAAATTCTAGGTTTGTCATGCTGAAATACTCCTACCCAACAACACTTAATGCTGTCATAAATTCAAAGGGTACATAAAAAAGTATTTGTTTAAGGCTAGTTTCACACTAGTGTATGGCTGAAGTGCGGAGGGCTGCTGGCTTCCTCCGTGAAGCTCTGCCCCTGCACCTCAAGTTGACAGACGGCACAGAGAGGCTGCAGCTTGCCGGCTCCCAGTATTCAATTGCACTCGCATCTTTCAGAGCGACTCTAGCTGCGTGATCAGGTCATGTGATCAAGCTGATGATGTCACTCCCTGAGGCACAATGGTGGTAAGTGCTTCATGCTAGTGGAGCTGAAGACACCTAAGATTGGATCTATCTATCACAATAAGTGACATCACACTTTCCCCTGTACCAGGAGTCTGCTGCCTCGGAGTAACCGCTGACTCCGCCCTGTCCTTCAAACTGCACATCCATGCTCTCGCCACCTCCTGTCACCTCTAGCTAAAAAATATTTCCAGACTCCATTCTTTCCTCAACCCTCAATCTACTAAAATGCTTGTGCATGCCCTAATCATCTCCCACCTTGACTACTGCAACATTCTTCTCTGTGGCCTACATTCCAACCCTCTTGCACCTCTCCATTCTGTCCTTAAAAGTGCTGCCAGACTAATTCATCTCTGTCCTCTCTACTTCCCTGCTTCCCCCCTTTGCAAATCCCTTCACTGGCACCCAATTTCCGAGCACATCCTGTTCAAACTACTAACACTGACCTACAAAGCCATCCATAACCTTTCTCCTCTGTATTGTTCCGAACTAATCTCCCAATATCTTCCCTCACGTAATCTCTGGTCCTCCCAAGACCTCCTTCTCTCCTTCATGCTTACTCACTCCTCACCCAATCGCTTCCAAGACTTCTCCTGAATATCCCCCATCTTCTGGAACTGTGTGCCCCAACACATCTGATTAGCCACCACAATTGGATCATTCAAGTGGAACTTGAAAACCCATCTCTTCAAGAAAGCGTACAACCTGTAATGACCACGCTGCCACATCAACACCATCGGAGCTACTGCAACCCCCAACCTTCTGTCTCCTTCCCCATAATCCTGTAGAATGTAATCAGGCAAGAGGCAGGGACCTCTTCCCTCTGTACTAGTCTGTCATTGTTTCTTTGTCTTCTGTGAGGCCTCGTTCACACGTACCGTTTTTTCGCGTTTCTGCGGCGGTATTTTCCGAGCGTTTTTGCCGCGAAAACGTGAAAAATAAGCATCCCATGCATTCCTATGGGATTCCGCAATGCTGTGCTAATGCTGCGGTTTTTACCGCTGCAGAATCGCTTCGTGGTAAAAAACGCAGCATGCTCATTAATTTTGCGGAATCGCGGCGATCCCACACCCATAGGAATGCATTGTTCTGCTTACTTTCCGCATGTGGCTGTGCACACCATGCGAAAAGTAAGCAGAACATTTGCGGATGGCACCCACGGTCCGGAGGAGAGGATACTGTCCTCCGGGCTTTGGGTACCATATCCCTGTAAAAAATAGAATTTAAAATAAAAAATATTGTTATTCTCACCTTCCGACATCCCGCGCAGCCTTCCCGCCTCTCTCCACGCTCCCGGTCCCAGTAAGCCTTTGCGAGCGATGACGTCCGTTCTCGCGGTCATTCGCACAACGTCATCGCGAATGACCGCGAGACGTCACGATCGCGTGAGAACGGACGTCATCGCGGTAATTGTCGCAAATGATTACTGGGACCAGGAGCGTGGAAAGAGGCGGGAAGGCTGCGCGGGACATCGGAAGGTGAGAATAACAATATTTTTTTTTATTATTATTTTTTACATTCTGTCTTTTACTATTGATGCCGCATAGGCAGCCTCAATAGTAAAAAGTTGGTCACACTCGTCAAACACTATGTTTGACGAGTGTGGCCAACCTGTCAATCAGTTCTCCAAGCGATGCTACAGATCGCTTGGAAAACGCTAGCAATTCTGCAAGCTAAATACGCTTGCAAAATGCTAGTTTTTCTGTGGGAAAATCGCGGGAATTTAAAATGCGATTTTCCCGCGGAATGGAATTCCGGAATTCTCACGGTAATTTCCGCGAGAGTTCCGCTACGTGTGAACCCAGCCTAAGTGATATTTGTGTTTTGACGTAACTCCTTCTCATGAACAGCACCATGGAATCAATGGTACTATATAAATAAATAATAATTGGAGGAGTAGGTGAGATTACTGTGTTTGTGTGTGTGTGGTATTTACTGTGTGTGGGGGGGTGGTATTACAGTGTGAGTGGGGAGTATTTAGTGTGGGTGGGTGTTACTATGTGTGGGGGGGTATTTTGTGTGGAGGCATAAGATAATGCTCACTGTATGGTTTGGGGTCACTCACTTGGCAACAGGATTAAGGCACACAGGAACGGTTTCTCACTTAAACAGACCATCCGGTTTATTTAGATACGGCATAAACCGGATAGACTACAGACCGTTTAGTTACATTCATGAACATAACAAGACACCAGTCTGCTCATGTAGCAGATATACCTCCCTGCCATTCTTACAACCCCCTTGTCTGAGGTTAGCTTCCAGGAGCTCAGCTCCACATGCTGTCTTTTTGTCAGTCCTGGCTTCCAGGGAAGCTGCCTAACTGGAATCCCTGTCCCGGGCAATGACTGGCTCAACAGGTCAAACCCGACAGTTCCAGACCCTCAGAAGGGCGAAGGTCGGTAGCTTCCCCAATGCAGTTAGCCATCACAGACTGCAGGTACATGGCCTCACCATGTGCTATTCAGGAATCCAGTCCTCTTGCAGGACCTTCCAACACAGAGACCATGTGACTAAACCACAGTCTCATTATAACGTATGAGACCCACCCCTTGATTGGAGGTCTGTGACTAGCCAGATCCGCCCAGCTCTCTGGCTAACCCTGTAAGCACAATGCCTTATAAGCTAAATAAGTCTCATGGAAGTACAGGTCCCAGAGCAACAGGCTAAGAGCCCAGAGGACCTTCTCCACTGCAACACATACCGTCCATTCACCACAACACCAGTCACTGTCTCACATACCCCCCTCTGTTCAAACTTGTGGGGTTGAACACTTGACATAAACCAGGGGCCTCGAGACATGTCACGCATGTCACCATGCCCTACCTGTCGAGAGGGCCTTCTCAGTCCCGAAAACATAGTCCATCAGTCACTAAATTCTTTGTCGCCTTACGTTTCATAGTCATCAATTTGTTATGCCTCCCCTGCCCCCTGAGGTCCGTATGTAGGCTTTGAGCTTCAGCCCTTGAGCCCTTGAGTCACAGTCTGTCTGTGTCACCAGACCCTTTTTAGTCACCACATTTCTCAAGTATAACCTTCACCCGACCTTTCTCTCCATGACCGCTTCCAACGGTTGGTGCAGTCACGAGACTCACTTACAGTCGAACCTACTGTCTGAGTCTGACCCATCTAGTATGTTACAGGGGCTATTGTCCAGGTCCTTCAGCTTTGCCCTGAGAGTAGATCTGCCATTTTCAGATTCTTGGCATCCTTGTTTTCCTTCCTGAACTTCCAAGGTTTCTTCTTTCTAGATGTCTTTGGCTGTCAGCAATTCCATTATTTGGAGGGCCCCTTCAGTTCCCATTACCTTGGGTTGAAGGCGGCAGCCATCATCCACCAATGTGGCAAAGCTGTCCTGTAAGAAGCAATCTTTCAAGCCTTAACTGCTCTATCTCCTTTAGATACACCATTCGATACTCCAACAGAGTATAGCTCCGAGACTCTCCTTCGTACCCAAGACGAAGAATCGAATCATACCCTTTTCTCTGTGTTTCTGGTCTTCATGGTCACCTGGAATTCTTAATCTCACCACTCCAGACTTATCCACCATCTCTTGCATGGGTCGACCATTTCTTCCAATGACTTTTTCCACCATAGGAATAGGCAGAAGACTCTGAGCTTTCCTCATATGCTCCAGCTGCCTAGCAGCGTCTTCATTCCTCAATCGAAATATCCACGTTGCACGCACACATCTCCACTCAGGATAGCTACTCTCCTCGCTGTGACATCATTTGTGGACAGTACCACTAACTGTTTAGCTTCTGGGGGCCAGTACACCTTACACGCCCCCACAGCCTTCTTGAATTCTTCAAGCACAGACTGCCTGGCACATGCCTCTCTCAGGTCCTCGGGTACCTCAACAACTCACTTGAATTTCAGAGTGCTATTCTCTTCACGGACGGACGGCTCCTGTTTTGCCTAGGACATTTCCATCAAGACATCTGCCATGACTGGCTGATTGTCTTGTCCAGCTCTTAGCGCAAACTCTCCCTGAGCTTTACCCTCTTCAAGACCCTTTGCCAAGATGGGCCTTTACAGCTTTGCCTCATTACCACTCTGGCACTGCCGCTGTAAGTCTGCGACCACCAACTCCTTCTCTTGTAGAAGTCCTCCTAATGCTTCTCTGAGCACCTCCATATCTTCCAATGTGGCCTTGTTCACGGTTTGACACTTTGACAGGTGACCTCTGAGCTCAGAGACTTCCTTCTCCAGCTCATCCACTCTGTGCCCAGGACCCTTTCTTGTTCGACATGCTCTTTTACCGTCTCTTTAAGCATCTTTATTTCATGATCCTGTTCTCTTTTGGCCAGCATGTGTCGCACCATAACTTCTTTAATTATATTTTCAGATGGGCCAGCTTGCCCACCCAAACTCTGCTGCTTGAGAGTTCTATCTGTTCCTTCATCACCAGGTTTAGCTTTCTCTTGGGTCTTCCATCCATTACCTTCGACTGCCTCTAGGGTCTCTGCTGGGCTCTCTGAAGAATCACTGTTCTTGCTCCCAGACTCCAAAGCTGAGTTTTTGTCAGATTTTTGTTCCTTCAAATGCTTTACTTCGGCTTGTAAATCTGTCACTTTTTCCTACTCCCGAGACAACTCTTTGGCGAGGTCCTGGAACTCCTGCATTTTGTTCCAGTAGGTCATTTCCAGCTGAGATACGTTTTCTGCATTCTCCTGCCAAGCAGAGCACAGCTTCTCCTCGGTGGAGTGGAGGGTATGGAGCAGCTTCTGCTCCTGCGCATCCTTCTCTCTGAGCTGAGCCTTGACTACCGAGAGCTCGGACTCCAGGTGACGCACCTGATCCAGCTGCGTGGAGTTGGCAGCTTTCATACTCGACACCTTCAACCTCTCTTGAGGCTCTGCCCGGTCACCCTTAGGTACCTTTCTACTCTCTAGAACTTAAGAGAACTCCACACTTTCCAGCTCTTCAGCATCAGGTTCTCTGGAGGCTTCACCATACTCAGCCATCTCACCCCTTTGTCACCACAGATGTGGGTCTACTACAGGTCTCCGTGACCTTCGTAGATTCTCGCTTAACCAGCACTCTCCAGGTTCTCTTCTCCTTCAGTGCCACCAACTGACCGACCATTAGCTGATTGTCCCGACACCGAAGAGGTCAGCCATACTATCTTCTTGGCTGGCTCCTTCGTCCTGACTTCACCTTGTGGAGCACTGTCATTCCACTGTGTCAGTGCTTCTTACAGCACAACATCATACTCAGCCCTAGCGGTTACTACTGGCAATGAGACGTCATCTTCCTTTCCAACCTTTTCAGTGTCTGGAAGAGTACTCACATCTTGAGTAAAAGCACAAGTCCCTACTTTTCCTTTATTTATATCCTCAAAGTGTGCAACTTGTTCAGTCTCTTTGCGCCCTTTACGTCTCTGGCGACAGGAGGAAGACTTGCCATTTGTATCCGGGTCAACTTTATTGCACTCTTTTCCCCTTGCGTCACCGTCTGAATGGGAGTCACCCCTACTCAATCTTTCATCCTGGAACCAGCAGTCCCCACTTAAACAGGTGTTGGACCCCTCTCCTGGAGATGCCCCCCTTCTACTTTCTGGTCATACTTTCCGGTCATACATTCTGGTATTGTTTCCACCGTCATGTCGCTAAGTTGTGCCTGTCCCAGGCCCGGATTTTGGGGGGGCCCAATGGGCCCAGGCCCTGGGCCACCCACCAAGTGGAGGCCTCCCACCAATATAGGGATAAATATCTCAAAACATGTAAAATACACGTCTCTTTGCTGTGAACCGTTTCTAATGATAAGGAACAGTTAACAAAAGAGAAACTATTGAAAGTGTAGGGACCTGGCTACGGTCCTACATCTCAGTGGCTGGCACAGAGCGGCAGAGTCATGGCACCTGACCTGCGTCAGCATCCACTGACTTGGCTAACCAGACTTCCTTAGTACCCTGTACCTAGTGCTTAGCTTATGGCATGTCGCAGCCTTCTCCGATCCCAACAGAAGCTTCTAGGTGCTACCTATTCAGCTATATGATCGCTCCCTTGGATTAGATCAGATGAGAGTTTGTTCAGCTACCTTCGAGGAAGGAGGCGGAGCCACAATGTCGGCACGAGAAGAGGATTCTCCACCGCGGAGTGCGGCAGGACTTCACTCTGGAATGGAACTTCAGTCACTGAAGATCCAGAGGTGAAGTGGTTCAGTCTTCACAGTGTCGCAGTGGATGAGTATGATTTCTGTATGTCTGTGTGTGTGTGTCTGTCTGTCTGTGTGTCTGTCTGTGTATCTTTCTTGCAGCTCCTGTCCTACACAGTACCATACTGTATATACAGGTCCAGAAGCCTTTCATACATATACAGTCCAGCAGCAGCCTCTGACATATAGAGCCCAGCAGCAGTGTTTGATATAGACAGCCCAAATTTCTACAATATACATATGCAAATTGCTTCTTTATGTCACTCTCCACAAGGAGGAACCTTACCCGTTAGACTACAATATGCATACATACATATGTGCATATTTTCATCTTTAATTCCCTTTCAGGACTTCAAGGGTTGACAAGGTCATTTTGTTACTTTTGGATTATCATAATGGACAATCGTGAAGGAGATAGGCACAGACATCACACAAGAATTTGAGAGTCTGGGGCTTCTAAAAGACGTAAGGCAAAAGAAGCAACAAGGAAATCAACAGAAGAGATCGCGAAGACAAGAAAATTGTACAAGTTCTTCACTGTTCAAGGCAAGTGTCGGAAAGGAGTAATGACTTAGTAGAATCTGATCAACCTGACAATGCATCAGTGGAAATGGTTGTTGATCCTGGCAAAGAAAAGGCTGAAGTAGTAACGTGTACAACTGAAGAACACAAAGAAAAGGAGATTGATAGTGGCACATCTTATGAAGAAGGTGAAGTTGAGGGACCACCAGGGGGCGATGACATTAGACTTTGACCATCCATTATTTCGGAACAGATGGGAGATTACTGGCTGAAAAGGGGTGTATCAACAATCCAGCACTGTGATGAAAGTTTGTTCATTGCCCACTCGGTTCAGCAACCTAGAAAGGACCTCAATATTTCAAGAATGTGCACACTTGGGCTTTTCCATTGTCAAAATCATAACGGAGAAGTCATAATGAGGAATTGGTTATGCTTCTCCCCCTCTAAAGGACGCATTTATTGCTTCACATGCAGATTGATGATGTGCTTTATTACAGCATCTGAGTCTTCTCAGCTTTCGTCTAATGTGGAAACATTCCCAAGAACGTATAAAAAGTCATGAGCAGTCAGCGGAACATCTGAACTCTACAATTGCTTTCAATATGAGGTTAAAAGCGATTGGGCGAATTGATACGGAGCTAACACAACAGGTCGAGGCTTGGGAGCATTATTGGAGGTCAGTGTTGAAACGAGTAGTAAATGTTATTCAGTTTATCAGTTTAGGTGGGATCACCTAGAAATGGAAATTTTCTGGGCATTCTTGAGCTCATCGCCCAGTACGATGACTTTCTTCCACAGCATATCAAAACTCAAGCCAATCGCGGCAAGGGTCATACAAACTACCTGTCATCTACAATTATGGAAGAAATTATCAATGTAATGGGTGAACAAGTCCTCAGAGAAATTATTTCTCGAGTTAACCAATCAAAATACTACTCCATTTCTTTGGATTCCACACCCGATGCAGCTCATGTTGACCAACTAACCCTTGTATTGAGGTATATGGAGAAAGATGGCCCTGTGGAATGCTTTGTAACATTCATGGCAAACAAAGGCTATGGTGCTCAAGACATGTTCAATGCCTTGTTGGAATTTTTGAAGAGACATGACCTAGACCTGGGAAATTGCCACAGTCAAAGTTATGACAATGCATCTGCAATGAGTGGCAAATACAACGGCCTGCAAGCCAAAGTAAGAGAGAAGAACAATCTTGCATCCTTGTATGGCACACTCTTTAAATCTTGTTGTTAAAAATGCTGTAGAAAGCTGCTCAAGTACTGTACATTATTTTTACTTTCTTGAAAAGCTGTTCCTCTTCTTCACAGTTTCAACGCATCGGCATCAGCTCCTGACTAAGGCTTTGAAAAATATTGACTCAGCGACACCATTGACTCTCAAACGTGTCACAACAAAGCGTTGTTCCTGCAGAGCTGACACTACTAATGGCCCCGTTACACATAACAATGTCCCAGCGATCCCACCAATGATCCGATCCGACATGATGGGATCGCTGCGACATCGTTAGGCTGATCGCTGGTGAGCTGTCACAAGACAGCCCCTCCAGCGACCAGGACCAGCGATGCTGGATGCTGGTTTCTAATCCCGTGGCTCCTGGATACCCGCTGTTTACATTGGAAACTGGCGTACACGCAATCTCGCTGGCAAGATAGCTGTGGCGTCGCTGGCGAGATCGCTGTGTGTGACGGGGCCTTAAGGCCCTTAAACATGACTATCAGCAGATTAAAGATGTACTTAAACAGATTGCTGATGACTTTGAAGAAAAACCTGTGTACGGTGTTAAGCAGAAGGACTGTTAAGACAAATGCATCAGCTTGAAATTGGTATTAACACCACCTTCTGGAATGATATCCTGCAAAGAACAGATGCTACTAGTAAAAATCTACCACACGCAAAACTAGATCTAAACACTGCTGTGGTGTCACTGACTGTTAGGCGTCGGGTTCGGAACACTGCACAGCAGGAATCCCAAGCCTTGCCACCTTCGGTCTCCTATTCCTCTCCGGCCGCAGTGGAGTCTGCTCAGCAGACTTCACAATCCCGGTGTTCAGCCCACACCAACACTGTGGGTTCAGTTGCTACTGCCACCTCTGGTTCTGTTATGGCAATGCAGCTTGGCCAGCAGCAAAAGCCTCCAGAGGCTAAGTTCCTCCTTCGGCCCACTGAGCATGCTCATGAGACGATCTCCCATTGGGGATCGGGAGTCACATGCTCAGGTCCTTTTCCTGTTCCGATTGGTCCATCTTGAGCATCAGGAAGGTCCCAGAAGCGAACGGCTATAAAAGGTCCACATGGCCGCTCAGCCATGCGCTAGTATAGACTATAGTTGCTATATGTGTGGATGATGACGGATGCATGCACCTGGTGAATGACTCATTAAAATTCCCCTCCCTTTGATATTACTTATGTGGTTAGGGAATTAGTTGCAGAGTCAGTGTCAGCCAGTGGCTAGCCATAGGACACAAGTGCTCGTCACTTCCCAGCACTAGCGTCCGATGGTGTCGCCTGCCATAGGGCACATCGTACCACGGCAGGCATTGTCGCTTCGCGGCAGTCGGTTTCTGTTAGCGGCGTTCACAGCTGCAACGCCACATGCTCGGTAGGTCTAGAGGGATGCTGGTCCTATGTCCTGGGGCCAGAATCCTGTGACCATACACTGTTGTGAGTTCATTTTCCCCTTCACCGTCGATGTCTGATGAACTCCCTCTTCTGGTGAAGGAAGAAAGTGAGGCTGATTACCAAACACCTGATCTGGTAGATGATGACTGGGTAACAGGAAATTCTGACTAGATATATGGCAGCCGACACCCTTCTGAGTCGCTGGTGATTTCTCTGCTGGATTCTTGGAGACCAGTCTGATTCTTGCTTCCCAAAGATAAGTTTTTGCTCTGCTATTGAACTTATTAGTTTTGTTTTGCTTACTTTGTTTTTTGGAGTTCAGCCATCCCCGGTCGGGGGTGTCCTGAGTTCCATTTTTGTCTCTGATCACTTTGTCTCTTTGCTCTGTCTTCAGAATTTACCTGAGTGCTGATACAGTCTTTTTGAAGTCCTAGTGACTTCAGGGCCTGTTTTTCCTATCAGACGGTTGGGACATTTTTTGGTAGGGTTTTTTGCGGATTGCAGACAGCAGCTTTTCTATCCTGTCCTTTTTAGTTAGCTTGGGCCCCATCGTTTGCTCAGCCTATCTTTCTATCTGTGTTAGTGTTTTCATCTTGCTTCACCGTCATTATATGTTGGGGGCTGCCTATTGCTTTGGGGTCTGCTCTGGGGCAGTTTAGATTTCCCCTTTCTTTCTTTAGGCCTATTTAATTCTCCGGCTGTTATCGAGGGGTCTAGGGCATCGTAGGAACCCCCCATGGCTACTGTTAGTTGTTGTGGATAGGATCAGGGGTCTGCAATCCGATAGCTACCAACCTCTCTGGTTATCTGGACCTACCTTGTATTTTTGTTTTTTCCTCCTTCGGTGACTCATTCATAACAGAATCACCAGCCATACCGCAGATCCTAGGGTACTCAATAGCAGGAAAGAATTGTAAAAAAAAAAAAAAAAGAGTTTGTCAGAATTTTTTTTTTTTTTTGTGTGTATATTTTTTCCTCTATGTCTCTGAGGCCGTAGGGGGAATTTTTTTTTCTTTCTCAATGGAGATGAAGCATTGTCTGATCGTGTGGAGCAGCTCACTGCTGAAGTGCGGGGAATTTTCGCCTATCTTGCTCATTCACATGCTGCTGAACCAAAGATTCCTACTCCTGATGTGTTTTTTGGGGATCGGTCTGAATTTTTGAATTTTAAGAATAATTGTAAATTATTTTTTGCCTTGAAGCATAACTCGTCGGGGAGCTCCGCGCAGCAGGTTAAAATTGTCATCTCTTTGCTGCGCGGCGATCCCCAGGATTGGGCGTTTTCTTTGAAACCTGATGATCCTATTCTTACTAATGTGAATGCATTTTTTCAAGCCTTGGAGTTGTTGTATGATGAACCTAATGCTATTGATCAGGCTGAAAAGGCCCTGTTGGCATTGAGCCAGGGTCGGGATTCTGCAGGGTTGTACTGTCAAAAATTCCAAAAGTGGGCGGTTCTTACTACCTGGAATGATGGTGCCTTGGCAGCTCTCTTTCGGAAGGATTTGTCAGAAGCCGTAAAAGATACTATGGTGGGATTTCCTGTTCCCTCTGGTCTTGACGATTCTATGTCATTAGCCATTCAGGTTGATCGGCGTTTGCGTGAACGCAAAACCGCACGAGAGGTGTTGCCACCTGTTGAACAAATGTCTGAACCTATGCAATGTGATAGAGTTTTGTCTAGGGCGCAACGTCAGGAGTTCAGAAGGCGTAATAAGCTGTGTTTCTTCTGTGGTGATGCCTCGCATATTATTTCTGTCATAGTTGATTTTGAGGGAGAATTCCCTGTATGTCAAGGGATCGAAATGCCTTTTTGGTGTACAGAGGATTTCATTTTTGGGATTTATTTTGTCTCCGTCAACTATTGAAATGGACCCGGCCAAGGTACAGGCCATTTATGATTGGGTTCAGCCCACTTCTTTGAAGGCCCTCCAGAAGTTTTTGGGTTTTGCTAATTTTTATCGTGAATTTATAGCTAATTTTTCTGGTATTGCCAAACCATTGACTGATTTGACTAAGAAGGGTGCTGATGTGCTGAATTGGTCTCCTGAGGCTGTTTCTTCCTTTCAGGAGCTGAAGCGAAGGTTCACTTCTGCTCCGGTTTTGCGGCAACCTGATGTCTCACTCCCGTTTCAGGTAGAGGTGGACGCTTCTGAGATTGGTGCAGGAGCTGTTTTGTCCCAAAAAGATCCTGTAACATCTAAAATGAATCCCTGTGCTTTCTTTTCCCGAAAGTTCTCCCCATCCGAACGTAACTATGATGTGGGGAATCGGGAACTGTTAGCCATGAAATGGGCATTTGAGGAGTGGAGACATTGGTTGGAGGGAGCTAAACATCAAGTCGTGGTCCTTACTGACCACAAGAATTTGATTTACCTGAAGTCAGCCAAACGCTTGAATCCTAGACAGGCTAGGTGGGCCTTGTTTTTCACACGTTTTGATTTTGTGGTCTCTTTTCTTCCGGGCACTAAGAATGTCAAGGCAGACGCCCTCTCTAGGAGTTTCTTTGCTGATTCTCCTGTTGTGACCAAGCCTGCTACCATCTTAGGTGAGGGGGTAGTTCTTTCTGCCATCTCGCCCGATTTGAGATGTGCTCTGGAAGAGTTTCAGGAGGACAAACCTGAGCGTTGTCCCATTGGAAAATTGTATGTTCCTGACCAGTGGAGGAAGAGAGTGATGTCTGAAGTTCATTGCTCTGCATTGGCTGGTCATCCAGGTATTTTTGGTACTAGAGTTTTGGTGAGTCGGTCATTTTGGTGGCCCGCCTTGTCTCATGATGTCAGGAATTTTGTGCAGTCCTGTGGGACTTGCTCTCGGTCTAAACCTTGTTCTCGCTCTAGTGGGTTGTTGATGCCTTTGCTGGTGCCCAGGAGGCCATGGACCCATATTTCAATGGATTTTATCTCTGATATGCCTGTCTCTCAGAGAATGACTGTTATTTGGGTGATTTGTGATAGATTCTCTAAGATGGTCCATCTTGTACCACTCCCTAAGTTGCCATCTTCCTCAGAGTTGGTGCCCTTGTTTTTGCAACAGGTGGTTCGCTTGCACGGGATTCCTGAGAACATTGTATCTGACAGAGGAGTTCAGTTTGTGTCTAGATTTTGAAGGACTTTCTGTTCCAAGCTGGGAATTCAGTTGTCCTTCTCCACTGCGTTTCACCCTCAGACCAATGGGCAGACGGAGAGAACAAACCAGACTTTGGAGTCGTATTTGAGATGTTTTATTTCTGCCGATCAGGATGATTGGGTTTCATTTTTGCCCTTGGCCGAATTTGCTTTAAATAATAGAGCTAGTTCTGCCACTTTGATGTCACCTTTTTTGTAACTTTGGGTTTCATCCTCGATTCTCTTCAGGGAAGGTGGAGCCTTCTGCCTGCCCAGGTGTTGACACTGTGGTGGAGAGAATGCACCAGATCTGGGACCAAGTGGTGGATAAGTTGTCTCTCTCCCAGGAAAAGGCCCAGCGGTTTTCCAACCGGCATAGGACCATTGGTCCCCAGTTTAAGGTGGGTGATATGGTTTGGTTGTCATCAAAGAATATCGCTATGAAGGTGGCTTCTCCAAAGTTTAAACCTAGATTTATTGGACCTTACAAGATTTTGGAGATTCTTAATCCAGTCTCTTTTCGATTGGCTCTTCCTGTTACATTTAAGATCCATGATGTGTTTCATAAGTCTCTGTTAAAGAGGTTTGTTGAGCCAGTAGTTCCTGTGGTGGCACCTCCTGACCCGGTATTGGTTGAAGATAATGTGGAATATGAGGTTGAGAAGATACTGGATTCTCGCCTGGCTAGACGGAGACTCCAGTATTTGGTTAAATGGGAGGGTTATGGCCAGGTGGATAATTCTTGGGTCCATGCATCCAATATTCATGCCGAAAGATTGGTTCGTGCCTTTCATTGGGCCCATCCTGATCATCCTGGTGGCGTGGATGAGGGTTCGCTGACCCCTCCTCAAGGGGGAGGTACTGTTGTGAGTTCATTTTCCCCTTCACTGTCGATGTCTGATGAACTCCCTCTTCTGGTGAAGGAAGGTAGTGAGGCTGATTACCAAACACCTGATCTGGTAGATGATGACTGGGTAACAGAAAATTCTGACTGGATATAAGGCAGCCAACGCCCTTCTGAGTCGCTGATGATTTCTCTGCTGGAATTTTGGAGACCAGTCTGATTCTTGCTTCCCAAAGATAAGTTTTTGCTCTGCTATTGAACTTATTAGTTTTGTTTTGTTTACCTTGTTTTTTGGAGTTCAGCCATCCCCGGTCGGGGGTGTCTTGAGTTCCATTTTTGTCTCTGATCAGTTTGTCTCTTTGCTCTGTCTTCAGAATTTACCTGAGTGCTGATATAGTCTTTTTGAAGTCCTAGCGACTTCAGGGCCTGTTTTTCCTATCAGACGGTTGGGACATTTTTTGGTAGGGTTCTTTGCGGATTGCAGACAGCAGCTTTTCTATCCTGTCCTTTTTAGTTAGCTTGGGCCCCATCATTTGCTCAGCCTATCTTTCTATCTGTGTTAGTCTTTTCATCTTGCTTCACCGTCATTATATGTTGGGGGCTGCCTATTGCTTTGGGGTCTGCTCTGGGGCAGTTTAGATTTCCCCTTTCTTTGTTTAGGCCTATTTAGTTCTCCGGTTGTGATCGAGGGGTCTAGGGCATCGTAGGAACCCCCCATGGCTACTGTTAGTTGTTGTGGATAAGATCAGGGGTCTGCAATCCGATAGCTACCAACCTCTCCGGTTTTCTGGACTTAGCTTGTATTTTTGTTTTTTCCTCCTTCGGTGACTCATTCATAACAATATACCAAGCGGTCTTCTCCCCGAACGCTGTGAGTGTGAACAGGCTCGGCATTTGTGTATTAGCGTTAGTGCGGCTATGTGAGGTAACAGAGTTCGCCCAGCGCACACCGGGTGATGTTTAACCCGCGTGTGTTATACTGCCATATTGAGCATCCGCCATTACTTAGCAGCAGCATACCAACTCTGCACAGTGGACCCCGGGCGGCGAACGCGCCTACTATTATTTTATAATAACATTATACTAGCGCCAGGGTCTGGCTAGTAATGGCGGATAAGCAGCAGCTCCTGCAGCACATTGGGTATGCAGGTTGGCGGCTCTCGAGCGTTCAACCTCACCTGCGAATGTTACTGCGGCTGCTGTTCAGGCAGCCGCTGAGGCTGTCTCCCATGTTCCTACGTCCATCCCTGCACCGATGTTATCCCACCTCCCGCTGCCCGAGAAGTTCTCAGGCGATAGTGCCTCCTGCAGGGGATTCGCGAGCCAGTATACTATTCAGCTTGAGCTGCTGGCCGCGTGATTTCCCTCTGAGCGGACTAATGTCGGATTCATCGTGTCCCTTCTGGCTGGCAGGGCTCTGGAGTGGGCCACCCCACTGTGGGAGCGTGCTGACCCCGTGGTTCGGGGAGCCTCGCAGTTCCTAGCCTCTCTGAAGCAGGTCTTTCTGGGACCACGGGTCAGACACTGTTAGGAACGGCGGAGCGCACTAAATAAAAATAAATAATAAAGTGTGTTCGCCGCTCGGGGTCCACCGTGCAGTAGGTGTAACAACCGCTGCTGAGTGATGACAGAGGAGCAATATGGCGGTATGATGCACACGGGTTCAACTTCACCTGGAGGGCGCAGAGCGGGCTTCAGAAAGCATACAAAACGCTGAACCTGTTAGTGACACAGGCTTCAGGAAAATGCACACACGGTATCTGGTCACAGGAGCAGGACCCAAGACAGAGAAGCTGCGTCCTTCTAGACCTACCATGTGTGCGGCGTCGCTGCTGCGACCGCCAAGAAGGGCTGCAACTGCAGCACAGCATAGGACACTGCCGCTCGACGACAAAGCCAGATAGCAAGCGCAATGTCGGAAGCTAGCATAGCGGTGCGGTGTGCACAGTAGCTTAAGGCTTGCCACTGACTGGCGCAGACTGCTAAACTAATACCCTATCACCATGCGTAATATCAGAGGGAAGGGGTTTCAAATGAGTCAGTCACCAGAATCATACATCCATCACCATTCACACATAGCAAGTATAGCCTATACTAGCGCATGGCGGAACAGCCATGTGTTCCATGAGCATGCCCAGTAAGAGGACAGAAGGACTTAGCCTCAGGAGAGATTTGCTGCAAGGCAATCTCCTCTGCAGTGGAAAAATAGGAGGAGAGTGCAGAATGTGAGGATCTGTATCCCTGCTGAGTAAACGCAGAAATCCGACTCCTAACATTACCCCCCTCCTAGGGCACCCCCTCCCTGAGCCTTACGATCCACCTACTTGTGCCCGTAAGAGGTATAAGGCCTCAGACTTGTCCGCAGGCAAGTCTGATGTCCCGGTAGATGACAGAGAGGCCCGGGACATGTGGAAGGCCTCAGGGGTGGCAAGATCGCCAGGTCTGAAAAGGGGCCCGTGGGAGACAGCGGGAGCGGAAGTTAAAGTGGAACGCCACCGTGTGTCGGCAGGCGTCTCCGATCTTCACTTAAGGAAGCTATTCCGAGCACAAAAGGCGCAGGCCCGAATATATTTTTTAACATCCTGAGCCCTGTGCGGCCACCAGTAAGACCCTGCCAGGAGTTTTGTGGTCTGCATATAGCCACAGTGACCACCTCTCCAGGATGTGTGTGCCCAGGCAAGAACCTTTGGCCGAAGGTGGGGAGGAACAAGGGCCTTACCCGGCGGTACAGAATTTGGCCTTTGCGGGGCACTGTTCTGAGACACCGCGTGTTGACAAATAAGACCACGACTGGAGTCTTGTGCCAGACACGCCTGGAGAACGGTGTGAGACACCTCCATGGGCTCTGGGGGTGGAACCTCTGGCTCGGGTAGTTCCAGAGGCTCAAAAAAATTGGGAGCCGGAGTAACCTTCCGTTTGGATTGAGCACGCTCCATACCGCGCTCCGAAAAGCAGAGGTCAATGCGGGTGGAAATGGCAATCAGTTCTTCCAAACTGGCAGGAATGTCTCTAGTGGAAAGAGCATCTTTAATGTGCTCCACCAAACCTCTCCAAAACACAGAGATGAGGGCTTTATCGGACCACTCCAACTCGGAAGCAAGTGTCCGAAAACGGACGGCATACTGACTAACCGAGAGAGCACCCTGAGTCAAAGCAAGAAGCTGAAGAGAGGTATCGTGCGTGACCTGTGGACCGAGGAAGACCTGCTTAATAGCTGTTAGAAAGTGAGCAGCGGTCTGGACTTCTGGGTCACCACGCTTCCATAGTGGCGTAGCCCACTCCAACGCTTTGCCCGACAGCAGGGAAACAATAAACCCCACCTTGGCCCGTTGCGTAGGGAATCGCGCAGCCAGTAATTCCAGCTGAATGGAGCACTGGCTGATGAAACCCCTACAGGAGGCGCCATCGCCATAAAATTTATCGGGCAACGGGAGGCGGGTAACTGTCAGCGCGGGGGAGGACGTGGACATACGGGAAATTGCGTCTGTGATTGCCTTTACAGCAGCTTCGGTGGATTGTGCAGCTGAGAGAGCCCTCTCAAGAGTGGCCAGCCGGCCCTCAAGCTGTCGAATACACTGTAAGAGTTGCTTTGTTCTGCCATCACTAGCCAGACCCTGGCGCTAGTATAATGTTAGGAACGGTGGAACACACTAAATAAAAATAAATAATAAAGTGCGTTCGCTGCTCAGGGTCCACCGCGCAGTAGGTGTAACAACCTGAGTGATGACAGAGGAGCAATATGGCGGTATGATGCACATGGGTTCAGCGTCACCCGAAGTGCGCAGATCGGGCTCTGTTCACACACAGAGGTGCCGCAAAAAAAACATACAAAACACTGAACCTGTTAATGACACAGGCTTCAGATAGCATACAAAATGCTGAACCTGTTAGTGACACAGGCTTCAGGTAAATGCACACTCGGTATCTGGTCACAGAAGCAGGACCCAAGACAGAGAAGCTGCGTCCCTCTAGACCTACCGTGTGTGTGGCGTCGTTGCTGCGAACGCGAAGAAGGGCTGCAACTGCAGCGCGACGTAGGACACTGCTGCTCGACGACAAAGCCAGATAGCAAGCACGATGTCGGACGCTAGCGTAGCGGTGCGGTGTGCACAGTGGCTTAAGGCTTGCCTCTGATTGGCGCTGACTGCTAAACTAATACCATATCACCATGCGTAATATCAGAGGGAAGGAGTTTCAAATGAGTCAGTCACCAGAATCATACATCCATCACCATTCACACATAGCAAGTATAGCCTATACTAGCGCATGGCGGAACAGCCATGTGGGTCGCCCTCCCAGGGCTGTTGGGTACTCGGTACCGGGCTGGTCTCTCAGAGGGGAATGTCACAGCAGCGGTGAACCGGTTCGTGGCCCTGGGCACCCATGTAAAAGGGATGAAGTGATGGAATAAAGTTTATGAGTGAATGATTTGTGACGCCACTTGTGGTGTTCGGCAATGAAGGTGTTAAGCCGACGCTGCAGACAGATCCTTTGGGACAGATGGTGGGGTGCAGCAAAGATGGGGTGGCCCTCTACAGGCAGGGCTGTAGTGCCATGCCAGAGCAGATGAAGAGGGTAGGTGTTGAGGAAGAGGGTGTAGTGTTTGGCACAGAGATGTAGCAGTGCTGGAGAGTTTGCAGGAAGAAGGCAAGGACACAACAGGGTGCAGTTTCTTTACCTTTACTTTGCTTGGCAAATGGTGTCCAGGGTCCAGATTACAGATGGCACAGCAGCTGGCTAGCCTGGAAGCAACTTAGGAATCTCTCTAGGCAGATGGGTTGTGTATAGAGTTGAGCGACTTTTGGTTTTTTAGGGTCGCGTTTCGTTTCGTGAAACCCGACTTTTCCAAAAGTCGGGTCGAGCAAGGTCGTCCGATTATAGGGAAAAGTCGGGGTCGTCCCGAAACACGAAACCCAATGTAAGTCAATGGGGAATAAAAGTCGGCAGTGAGAGGAGGACAGGAAACACACCTACAGTGCCCATTTGAATGCCAAAAGCATCAATTCTTCTTACTTAAGCTTGTCAACCTTAATTAACTTCATAATACAAGTTACGCACTGAAAAATGGGGGTTATTTGGCTAAAGTTGTGGGGGGGAGGGCTGGCTGCAGGTTTTCATGTGCCCTGGGCGAAAGAGCGCCCCTTTAACACATACCACAACTCATCATGCTCCGATACGGCAGAGAAATAGCGGTATAGTACAATGAAAAATACCTCACTTTTTACATCTCATGACGAGGCCCATCTATTTCTCCATACAGAATCATTGGTCCCATATAATGTTTGAAACAGTATATGATGAGCTCCACATAATGCTACAGTATATGTTGGTCCCCATGGATGAAGCTCCACTGTCTAAGGCTAGTTTCACACTTGCTTTTTTTTGCAGCGCGTTTTTCCCGCAAAAAAACGCATTAAAAAAACGCATACAAATGCATACAAACGCTGCGTTTTTTTCCAGCATTTTAATGCGCATGCAGGAAAAAAACGCAGCGTTTTTGCGCGTTTGTATGCGTTTTTTGTGCGTTTGCGTTTTTTTACAGATTTTGGAAAAACCCCACAAAAATGAAAAAACAACCATTCAACAACACACAAGACCAATGGGACTTCATTGTGGGTGTGGTATGTTAATATATATAGACCCTGTCTACAGTATTCTTCACATTTGCTTGATTCTTCTCGTGACCATGGATCTGCGCTGGAAGAGTTTTCACTTCAACTTGGATTTGGACATCGCGATGGCTCAGGCGTATGCAGTTGCTTGCCATGAACAAAGGAAGAGAGAGAGGCAGCGAAGACGGCGGCGTATGTGGATACATCCGATTGTTGAACTCCGGGAGAGCCGTGGGGCATACCACACCCTCTACAGCGAGCTACGTGCAAACCCGGAGAAATTTACTGATTATATCCGGATGTCCCACGAAAGTTTCATGGATTTGCTTGCTCGTGTCCAACAATCCATCCGGAGACAGGACACACAGCTCCGTCGTGCGATTCCTCCTGAGGAACGGCTACTGGTGACATTACGGTATGTTTTAAAAACAAAGGGGTGTGGTCTGATGTTTTTTTTTGTAAATTTAGTATTCAAAACCTTGGGTAATTAGTTTTCGTGAATGTACTAATCTTTTTTTTTATAGTTTTTAAAAATAATATACATAAATATTAATTTTACTTCTTTGTCTGTTCACAGATTCCTGGCGACTGGAGAAACCCTATCCTCACTACACTTCCAGTACCGTATTGGAATCTCTACCTTGTCTGGAATTGTTGCTGACACCTGCCGGGCTCTCTGGAATGTTCTTTGCCCAGAATTTATGCCCCTGCCCACCGCTGAAAAGTGGATGGAAATTGCTGACAAATTCTGGACAGTATGCAATTTTCCCAACTGTTTGGGAGCTGTTGATGGGAAACACATACGGATCATCAAACCCCAAAGAACGGGATCTGAGTACTATAATTACAAAAAGTACTTTTCAATAGTACTCATTGCAATTGCGGATGCCGGATGTATGTTTGTAGCAGTGGACATTGGAGCATTTGGCCGTGGTAATGACTCGCAGGCTTTTAAAAACTCAGACATGGGCCGGAGGTTGTATGGCAACCAATTTAATTTCCCTATGCCACGGCCTCTTCCTCACACCGAAGCTCCGCCACTGCCCTTTGTAATGGTTGGCGATGAGGCTTTTCAAATGTGCGGAAACTTACTGAAACCCTACTCCAGCCGGGACTTGGACCACACCAAAAAAATTTTTAATTACAGGCTGACCAGGGCCAGAAGAACTGTCGAGTGTGCTTTTGGGATTCTTGTTTCCAGATGGCGAATTCTGGGCACGGCCATTAATCTTAAACTTGAAACAGTCGATGAGGTGGTGAAGGCCTGTGTGGTTCTACATAACTTTGTGATGGCTAAAGAGCACCCGACCTTTGAACTGGACGATGATGCTCCTAACCCATTGCCTGAATTCACTCAGCACACTCTCAGGTCATCCGTTGAAGTTGGCCAAATGAGGGACAAATTTGCGGCCTACTTTATTTCTGATGTAGGACGGGTGCACTGGCAAGATGAAATGGTGTAATGTTGTTGTTTATGGTAATAAAAATCCTTATTTGATACCATTACTGAGTGCACTATATTTTTTAAACTCCAATTAATTAAAAAACTTCCCATGTATAACTGAATTTTGTTATGTTCACACACCTGGGCAGGTAAATACACATACGAGTTAAAATGCAGCATTGCTAGTCTGCGTGAAATATATTGGAATGAGCAAAGCTGCAGTCCATGAATCAGGAAACCATTTTTTTTCAAGAGAAAATTGTGCAACTAGTTTAAAACAAAGTATGTGATTTTCTCAAAACACAACCCTCAAAACCCAACCCCAATGAAAGTCCATGGGGAATACAAGTCAGCATTGAGTGGATGAATGTAATCTGCTCATGTAATCTGCTCCATTACAAGTTATTACACTAGGCCTTGGAATGACTATACTAGGCCGTGGTATTTCAAATATGAGTATAGTAGGCCTTGGGGCTAGTAGTATAGTAATATGTGAAATACCACGTCCTAGTATAGTCATAACAAGGCCTACTCGATTTTGGCCAACTAGTATCTTGTTTCACAAAAAACAAACGGGTGAAACTTGACAAGTTTCAACAGTTTGAAAATAGATTCTAGTTGGTAAAACTAGAGTTATTACACTAGGCCTTGGAATGACTATACTAGGCCGTGGTATTTCAAATATGAGTACAGTAGGCCTTGGGGCTAGTAGTATAGTAATATGTGAAATACCACGGCCTAGTATAGTCATACCAAGGCCTACTGTAATAACTCGATTTTTAACAACTAGCATCTTGTTTCACAAAAAACAAAGTGGTGAAACTAGAAAGAAACTTATTTTTTAGACAAGTTTCAACAATTTGTTTTTCATGAAACCAGATTCTATTTGGTAAAACTAGAGTTATTACACTAGGCCTTGTAATGACTATACTAGGCCGTGGTATTTCAAATATGAGTATAGTAGGCCTTGGGGCTAGTAGTATAGTAATATGTGAAATACCACGGCCTAGTATAGTCATACCAAGGCCTACTGTAATAACTCGATTTTTAACAACTAGCATCTTGTTTCACAAAAAACAAACTGGTGAAACTAGAAAGAAACTTATTTTTTAGACAAGTTTCAACAGTTTGTTTTTCATGAAACCAGATTCTATTTGGTAAAACTAGAGTTATTACACTAGGCCTTGGAATGACTATACTAGTCCATGTTATTTCACATATGACTATACTAGCCCTTGGGTTGTTTTTTAACATGTATTTACCCATCAGTGTGTGTGAGCGGCGCAAACAACATTAATGAAACTTATTAATGGTGAACCACAAATGTAAATTTATTTTTTATCACAAAAAAAAAGCTAAAAATTATTTTTTACAGCGTTTGGGGGCAGATGGTTTCAATTTGGGGGTGTGCAGGGAATATGCAACACTTGCAGTTGAAGACGGTGTTTGAGGGGAAGGGGCAACAAAACTTGTGGGGGAAGGTAGTCCAGTTAAGGGAATTAAACTTGGAACACTTGTAGGAGAGGAAATCTGTTCAGTTACATTAGTTGTAATGGCATGTCGCCGTAGGCTTGTGTGCCTGGACCGACTTTGGCCCAATGCCCGCCTTGATTGATTACGCCTTGAAGTAGGGGCAAATATGGAATGTAGGTCCCCCGTCTGCTGGTATGGCTGCTGCTGCTGAAGTGGCGGCTGCTGCTGAGGTGGCGGCTGCTGCTGAGGTGGCTGCTGCTGCTGAGGTGGCTGCTGCTGCTGAGGTGGTTGCGGCTGCTGCTGAGGTGGTTGCGGCTGCTGCTGAGGTGGCGGCTGCTGCTGAGGTGGCTGCTGCTGCTGAGGTGGCTGCTGCTGCTGAGGTGGCTGCTGCTGCTCTTCGTTGTCAGTGCTCGTCCTTGCAGGAGGACTGGTGGCGGCAGTGATGGCCCAGGTTTGCAGAGTGGTGGTGGCAGGGCTACTACATGTTGTTGTAGCGGCAGGGCTGTTCCATGTTTGCCTAGTGGTGGCTGAGCTCCACGCATTCATGGGATTGGCGGTGGTGCTCCAGACAGGAGCAGCGCTTGCCATGGTGGTGTCGGTGAAGTGACCAGCTGCACTCAGACTTGTGGTGGTGTAACGGTGGGTGTCCTGGCTTTGAATAGAGGTGTCCGTGCAGTGGTATGCAGCACAAGTCGGTAGTGAGGTGAAGCGAGTCAATGGTGGCACAGGTGGAAAGGACACCACTGACTGCTGACCGTACCGATTATGCTGCATAGCCTGCAAGAAAGCATTGTTGCAGGCCTGCAGCACATTCAGCTGTTGATCAGGACTAAGGTGTTCCGCCATGCCCTTTTCAATCTTACTAAAAAAATGGTGTGCTGGTCTGTTGAGGTCGGCCTCCAGACGGTCAAGGCGCTGTTCTACAGAATTGAAGCGGTGTTCAAAGTGGTTAAAACCACGTTCCATGAGTGCAAAACCGCTTTCAACTCTGTCGGACAGTGACTTGAGGCTGGAATTAAATGTCTCGCTCAAATGCATAAACTCGGGCAAGACATTCCTGTCCAAGGCCCTCTGCCGCTGGCGGGTAGTGCCCGCATAACCAGTGGCAGAGACCTGGGACAGGGGAACACCTGATGGCCCAGCTTCCTGGTCACCAGCTGTGTGTGTGGTTGACCTGCAAGGTGCTTCCTGGCTGTCGGATGGCTGGGACGGGTCAGAGGACGTCCGAGGAAGGACCGCTCCAGGGCCAGGTTGCAGGGTGCTGCTCCAGGTGCTGTGGAAGAAAGGAAAATCATTACTACCATGCCTTTACAAGAAGCATCAGCTGTGGATTAGAAAAACACAGATTAATAAAAATAAAAACCCAAAATGTATAATACTTACGATCTTGGGGCAAGGACCGGTCTTAGGAACTGCAACGCGTGATAGTGACGGTATCTAGTTCTGGTCCTTGACGCAGATCCACTGCGAACCTGGCCCTCAGCACGAACATCACTGTTGAAGCGGTCCTTGATCGAACGCCAACGTGTTCGGACTTTGTCCACTGTTGATAAAAAAAAACAGTGCCGTCAAGGACAACAGTCACTGCGGCACAATGTAGCAATACAATACTCAAAGCAGTCACTGTAGACCCTGATGACACTGTTGGGTTTCCTGCTAGAATACGCCTAGCACGAAACCCAACAGTGCCGTCAAGGACAACAGTCACTGCGGCACAATGTAGCAATACAATACTCAAAGCAGTCACTGTAGACCCCGATGAAACTGTTGGGTTTCCTGCTAGAATACGCCTAGCACGAAACCCAACAGTGCCGTCAAGGACAACAGTCACTGCGGCACAATGTAGCAATACAATACTCAAAGCAGTCACTGTAGACCCCGATGACACTGTTGGGTTTCCTGCTAGAATACGCCTAGCACGAAACCCAACAGTGCCATCAAGGACAACAGTCACTGCGGCACAATGTAGCAATACAATACTCAAAGCAGTCACTGTAGACCCCGATGACACTGTTGGGTTTCCTGCTAGAATACGCCTAGCACGAAACCCAACAGTGCCGTCAAGGACAACAGTCACTGCGGCACAATGTAGCAATACAATACTCAAAGCAGTCACTGTAGACCCCGATGACACTGTTGGGTTTCCTGCTAGAATACGCCTAGCACGAAACCCAACAGTGCCGTCAAGGACAACAGTCACTGCGGCACAATACAGAGCAGGGAAATACTCACTAAACGCCTTTTTGGAGGATGCTGTGGCGCTGTCCCAGCCATCCATCAACGCTGCGGCCACCTCATTCCATAGCCGCCGGGTCACCACATTGTCCTTGTACAGCCGGTCACGGCTGTCCCACAACGGCGAATGCTCCTGGACCAGGCTGATGAGCTGCTCATTATCCAGGTAGACGTCTTCATCCCGTTGTGGAACCTAGACAAAACACATTCATTAGAATAATCAAATTTAAATTGAATAAAAAGTTACAAAAAAAGAAACAAAAAAATGAGTAAAAATAGAAGATAAAAAATAAAGAACATTACAAATCATTTGATACTTACATTCCGTATCACCACCGGGACTTGGCTTCGCTGCTCCTGCTCTTCGCCCTCACTAGTGCCGTCCGCAGATGATGATGACGATGTCTTAAGAAAGTTGAAAAAAACGTAAGAGATTTGGAGAAGCAGCAGATATACTTACCAGATGCACGAAAATAATCACCTCACGGTCTGCTTGCGCCAATTCCTGCCGCGATGGGGAATACTCGGATTCTGAAGACATACTGCATGTAAAAATAATAAAAATCATTAGTACATACATAATTTAAAAGGACAGGCATATAATGTAATATACTCACATTCTTCGCTGATATAATGGGTTCTTGGTTGACTGTCTGCTCTTCAATCTGTCAGTGTAGTAGTGGCAGAGTTTTGGCAGGCACCTCCTTTATATAGACTTTTTTTTTTTGACTTTAGAAGATTCTAACTAGGATAAAAAGTGGACACCACCCAAAAAACGCAGCGCTAAAAAATCGCATACCTGCGCATGCCAGTGCGCACGTATGCGCATCCATAGGCTATAATGGCCATTTTTAGCGCAAAACGTGCGCATACGTGCGCATGCGCTTTTTTCCAGGGCCAAAAAATGCAACATGCAGCGTCTGGAAAATACCAACGCACACCCCAAAAAAACGCAGCGCATGAAAATCGCATACATGCGCTTACAAGCGCGCATGTATGCGCACCCATGTTAAATATAGGGGAAAAATCGCATGCGCACGTATGCGTTTTTTTCCAGCGCTAAAAAACGCAAATGTGAAACCAGCCTTATGGGCCCAAATAATGCTCCAAACATAATGGGCCCCATTTCTAATGCTCTAGTGTATAATGGGCCCTGTAAATGCTGCTCCAGTGTCTGATGTCCACCTTTGGAATGTTCCAGTGTATGGTGGGCCCCATCTATCATTCTCCAGAGTATAGTGCTCCCCAAAAATTGCTGTCCCAACATTGAAAACAATCAAATAAGTCTCCTCGCTAGGGAATCCCTGTACTTGACTGGATTCCTCGTTGTCCCCATCTTCCATCTCACTGCACAGTATTTCAACTTTGCAAGTGCTGTGATCCTGGGCAAGCAGGGGGGACCCACTCGTTGGCGACGGCACTGGCACAGGGCCCCTGATAGTACGGTGGTGTGTCTGATGGCGGGTGGGCCGAACCTGCACTTTCATCTGCAGCTTCCTCTTTGTCACCGTGTAAGATGGAACTGTATATGGGAAGGGTAACCTGAGTTTCATCAGGGTCAGATTCAGGTCGTGTAGCGTGCGAGGGGAATGTAGTGATCTGGGTCAATGTACCAGCAGATTCATCGAGCAGTGGCTGGGCATCAGTGCACTTGTGTCGCCCCCAGGAGTACGGTCGCCACAGTGGCATTACCTTCTTCCTAGGGAGTGTGATGTCATGCTTGGGAGCAACGAAGGATCTCTCTAGCAGGTTAACTGATTGGGCGGCGTTATTCCCACGAGTCATGACCCTCCAAACAGCGTTCATGAAGGTAAAGTGTTTGTTTTACGTGGGCAGTATGGTTGCAAAGCTGAACCTTAAAGGAATGTCCAGAAGGGCACCACCAGGAGTGGAGCCTACGGTTAAATTCGACTCCACCTGGGAAACCTCAACCATGCCAGCTACAGAACAGATGCACACATTGCAAGCTTAATTCCGTTAACGAACGAGACTCCGTCATGCCCCGCTGTCCGAGTCCGGCTTACTAGAGGGACACGTGAGGCTCTGGCACATGAGATTGGCCAATAACTGGTGTGTCATGCCCTTACATGTCCGTGGCTGCATGTGCGCTACACTGAAAAGGCCAGCGTTTGTTGCTTACAGGTGCAGATAACCCGCTGAACAACGTTAGTGATGGGGATCACTGATTACAATTATTACCCGCGAACAATGATTTCCCAGTAAGTGCAGGTCAACCGCAGTTCCGGAATTAGGCCTAACCGTCATTCCTGAAAAAATGAAAAACTTACGTGTGCAAACCACAGGTGCTGTAGCTTGCTTAACAGCTCGCCAGCCGCTCTCACGCCCAGTATGGATTACACGTGATTGCACAAAGGTGAGAAAGGGTACCGTATCCCCAGATAACATGTATGGATAGCGTACACATTCAAAATATATGTCTCAGGAGGCAGGCTCAGACGGTGTTAGGCCCAGTATGGATTGCACGTGATTGCTGAAAGGTTAGAAAGGGTACCGTATCCCCGGATAACATGTATGGATAGCGTACACATTCAAAATATATGTCTCAGGAGGCAGGCTCAGACGGTGTTAGGCCCAGTATGGATTGCACGTGATTGCACAAAGGTTAGAAAGGGTACCGTATCCCCGGATAACATGTATGGATAGCGTACACATTCAAAATATATGTCTCAGGAGGCAGGCTCAGACGGTGTTAGGCCCAGTATGGATTGCACGTGATTGCACAAAGGTTAGAAAGGGTACCGTATCCACGGATAACATGTATGGATAGCGTACACATTCAAAATATATATCTCAGGAGGCAGGCTCAGATGGTGTTAGGCCCAGTATGGATTGCACGTGATTGCACAAAGGTTAGAAAGGGTACCGTATCCCCGGATAACATGTATGGATAGCGTACACATTCAAAATATATGTCTCAGGAGGCAGGCTCAGACGGTGTTAGGCCCAGTATGGATAGCACGTGATTGCACAAAGGTTAGAAAGGGTACCGTATCCCCGGATAACATGTATGGATAGTGTACACATTCAAAATATATGTCTCAGGAGGCAGGCTCAGACGGTGTTAGGCCCAGTATGGATTGCACGTGATTGCACAAAGGTTAGAAAGGGTACCGTATCCCCGGATAACATGTATGGATAGCGTACACATTCAAAATATATGTCTCAGGAGGCAGGCTCAGACGGAGTTAGGCCCAGTATGGATTGCACGTGATTGCACAAAGGTTAGAAAGGGTACCGTATCCCCGGATAACATGTATGGATAGTGTACACATTCAAAATATATGTCTCAGGAGGCAGGCTCAGACGGTGTTAGGCCCAGTATGGATTGCACGTGATTGCACAAAGGTTAGAAAGGGTACCGTATCCCCGGATAACATGTATGGATAGCGTACACATTCAAAATATATGTCTCAGGAGGCAGGCTCAGACGGTGTTAGGCCCAGTATGGATTGCACGTGATTGCACAAAGGTTAGAAAGGGTACCGTATCCCCGGATAACATGTATGGATAGCGTACACATTCAAAATATATGTCTCAGGAGGCAGGCTCAGACGGTGTTAGGCCCAGTATGGATTGCACGTGATTGCACAAAGGTTAGAAAGGGTACCGTATCCCCGGATAACATGTATGGATAGCGTACACATTCAAAATATATGTCTCAGGAGGCAGGCTCAGACGGTGTTAGGCCCAGTATGGATTGCACGTGATTGCACAAAGGTTAGAAAGGGTACCGTATCCCCGGATAACATGTATGGATAGCGTACACATTCAAAATATATGTCTCAGGAGGCAGGCTCAGACGGTGTTAGGCCCAGTATGGATTGCACGTGATTGCACAAAGGTTAGAAAGGGTACCGTATCCCCGGATAACATGTATGGATAGCGTACACATTCAAAATATATGTCTCAGGAGGCAGGCTCAGACGGTGTTAGGCCCAGTATGGATTGCACGTGATTGCACAAAGGTTAGAAAGGGTACCGTATCCCCGGATAACATGTATGGATAGCGTACACATTCAAAATATATGTCTCAGGAGGCAGGCTCAGACGGTGTTAGGCCCAGTATGGATTGCACGTGATTGCACAAAGGTTAGAAAGGGTACAGTATCCCCGGATAACATGTATGGATAGCGTACACATTCAAAATATATGTCTCAGGAGGCAGGCTCAGACGGTGTTAGGCCCAGTATGGATTGCACGTGATTGCACAAAGGTTAGAAAGGGTACCGTATCCCCGGATAACATGTATGGATAGCGTACACATTCAAAATATATGTCTCAGGAGGCAGGCTCAGACGGTGTTAGGCCCAGTATGGATTGCACGTGATTGCACAAAGGTTAGAAAGGGTACCGTATCCCCGGATAACATGTATGGATAGCGTACACATTCAAAATATATGTCTCAGGAGGCAGGCTCAGACGGTGTTAGGCCCAGTATGGATTGCACGTGATTGCACAAAGGTTAGAAAGGGTACCGTATCCCCGGATAACATGTATGGATAGCGTACACATTCAAAATATATGTCTCAGGAGGCAGGCTCAGACGGTGTTAGGCCCAGTATGGATTGCACGTGATTGCACAAAGGTTAGAAAGGGTACCATATCCCCGGATAACATGTATGGATAGTGTACACATTCAAAATATATGTCTCAGGAGGCAGGCTCAGACAGTGTTATTCCCAGTATGGATTGCACGTGATTGCACAAAGGTTAGAAAGGGTACCGTATCCCCGGATAACATGTATGGATAGCGTACACATTCAAAATATATGTCTCAGGAGGCAGGCTCAGACGGTGTTAGGCCCAGTATGGATTGCACGTGATTGCACAAAGGTTAGAAAGGGTACTGTTTGCCCGGATAACATGTATGGATAGCGTACACATTCAAAATATATGTCTCAGGAGGCAGGCTCAGACGGTGTTAGGCCCAGTATGGATTGCACGTGATTGCACAAAGGTTAGAAAGGGTACCGTTTCCCCGGATAACATGTATGGATAGCGTACACATTCAAAATATATGTCTATACATCAGGAGGCAGGCTCAGACGGTGTCAGGCACAGTATGGATTTGACGGCCCAGACTACACAGCGGAGGAGCAGGGAAGATTGCAAATGCTGGGGCCCTGCCCAAGCAAGGGGGGCCCACTCATGGGCGTCGGTACTGGCACTGGGCCCCTCATAGTACGGCGGTGTGTCTGACGGCGGGTGTGCACCACCACCGTCAGAGACACTTGATTGCACTATGAAGGACCCTGTACCAGTGCCCGCGCCCAAGAGTCGGCCTACCCACCTGTCCAGGGCAACGGCACTCGCACGGTGTCGTGCGCTAGGTGGTGACCCCGGTCATGGGGGGGAGGCAGCACAGTTAGGGAGTTTTAGAAAGTGGCATATGTTGATGTTGGACATTCAGCTGATGCAAAAGGTGAAATAGGTCAAGTCCCAGGAAGAGGTGGACCAAAGCAAGCCATTTTTCTGTCACCCTATGTGTCATCAGAGGAAGGTGGGACAAAATCCTTGGAAACCCATGCGTGGTTCATTTTAATGAAGGTTAGATCATCCACATTTTGGGTTGACAGACGGGTCCTTTTTTCTGTCAGGATTGATCCAGCTGCACTGAAGACTCTTTCCGATAGCACACTTGCAGCTGGGCAAGCGAGCTCCTGTAAGGCATACTGTGCCAATTCAGGCCATGTGTCCAGTTTAGCGGCCCAATAGTCAAAGGGGAATGACCTGTGTGGGAGAACATCGATATGGGAGGAAAAGTAGTTTGTAACCATAGTTGACAACTGCTGTCTCCTGTCACTTTCCATCGATGCAGTATTACCAGTTGTGTGAGCGGTACTTGAAAAATCAGTCCACAAAATTGTCATGAAACCCCTGTCTCCAACGCCACTTCTGCTGTGTGCACCACGAACACCTCTGCCAAGCTGCCCCCGGCCCGTACGGCTCGTGTGAGAACCATCACCACTGCTGTGTGCTGGGAATGCCTCAAGCAACCGATTTACCAGAGTTGCTTGTTTATTAGCCAATATTAGGTCAAGGTTCTCCTGTGGCATGATGTTTTGTAATTTGCCTTTATAGCATGGATCCAGGATGCTGGCCAACCAGTAGTCGTCATCGTTCATCATTTTGGCAATGCGTTGGTCCCTTTTTAGGATCTGCAAGGCATAATCTGACATGTGGGCCAATGTTCCCGGTGTCAATGATGCACTGCGAGTGCTGGGTGGAGGAGCACTTTCTGGCAAATCCACATCCCTCCAGTCACGCACAAACCCTGTACCAGACCTTGCCACGCCAACATTTTCACTTGCCCCACGAGATGCATCCTCCTCCCCTAAGTAATCATCCCCATCATCCTCCTCCTCCTCCTCTTCTTCTTCCACCTCGTCCAGGAGAGGTCCCTGAGCAGACAATGGCTGAATGTCATCAAGGATTCCCTCCTCCTCTTCCTCCTCATCAACATTGGCTGCAGACGCCTGCTCCTGAAGGTGCGTCAAAGTTTGCATGAGCAGACGCATAAGTGGGATGCTCATGCTTAGGATGGCGTCATCTGCGCTTACCAGCCGTGTGCATTCCTCAAAACACTGAAGGACTTTACAGAGGTCTTTCAGCTTCGACCACTGCACACCTGTCAACTCCATGTCTGCTCTCAAAGTGCCTGGCCGTGTATCCTCCCACAAATGCATTATGGCCTGCCTCTGCTCGCACAGCCGCTCCACCATGTGCAGGGTGGAGTTCCACCTTGTTGCAATGTCGATAGTGGTTGGCAAGGTGGAGCAATCGCTGCAGCTTCTGCATACGAACGGAGTGTACAGGCGACCGGCGGATGTGCGCGCACAGTCTTTGCACCTTCTGGAGCAGGGCTGTTAACTCCGGATAATTTTTGAGGAAGCACTGCACCACCAGGTTCAAGGTGTGAGCCAAACAAGGTATATGGCTGAGTTTTGAAAGGGCTATGGCTGCCACAAAATTACGGCCGTTATCACTAACTACCTTGCCTGCCTCAAGATGTACACTGCCCAGCCATGACTCAGTTTGTCGCTTCAAGTACTCGGCCAGCACCTCGGCGGTGTGTCTGTTGCCCAAACACATCATCTGCAACACAGCCTGCTGACGCTTTCCACTAGCTGCTCGATAGGGGGACACATCATGTGCAACAGTGGCAGCTGCAGATGGAGTGCTCGTACGACTGCGCTCTGTGGACGAGCTTTCGCTTCTGGAGGAGGAGGAGGAGGAGGAGGGTCGAACGCCTACAGCCAACTGTTTCCTATACCGTGGGCTAGGCAGCACTGTCCCACCACCGCTGTCCCCTGTGGACCCTGCATCCACCACATTAACCCAGTGCGCAGTGATGGACACGTAACGGCCCTGGCCATGCCGACTGGACCATGCATCAGTTGTGAGGTGCACCTTTCCGCTCACTGACTGCTTGAGTGCATTGACAATGCGGTCTTTCACATGATGGTGGAGGGCTGGGATGGCTTTGCGAGAGAAGAAGTGGCGACTGGGTAGGTCATAGCGTGGTACTGCATAGGCCATGAGTTCGCGGAAAGCTGTGCTTTCCACCAACCGAAAGGGCATCATCTCAAACGAGATTAGTTTGGCAATGTGGGCGTTCAAACCCAGTGTACGCGGATGAGAGACTGAGTACTTTCTTGACCTACTCATAGTGTCTGGGAGGGTGAGCTGGACTTGAGAGCTGCATATGGTGGAAGTAGCGGTGGACAGGGCGGACTGAGAGAGGGTTGATGATGGTGATGGAGTTGGTGTTCTTTCTGATGGCCTAGAATCAGTCTTTCGTTGATATAACAGTGGGATTCCCTGACTGCTGTGGCCTTGCAACGACACCTCAACATTTGCTGCTGTGCTAACCGATGGGCTTACAGTGGGGGAAACAATGTAGCGTTGCTGACTACCTTCGTTGTGATCAGTTGCACATGTGGCACTTGAGTTTTGGTGTTGTGTCCACGCTTGCAAGTGCATGCTGGTTAAATGTCTAAGCATGCAACTGGTATTCAAATTTTTCAGATTTTTCCCTCGGCTAAAGGTCTTTGCGCACTTCTTACAGATAACCTTGGCCTGATCATGAGGATTTTGTTCAAAAAAGTGCCACACTGCACTCTTCCTACTTTGGCAGACATTTTGCGGCCTAGCACGCTGTGATCTTTTGACCCTCTGGACAAGCTGTCCAGCAACTCTTTTGATGTTTGGAACCTGTCTTTGGAGTGCTCCGGGCCTGCCAGATAACAGCTGTTGCGATGTCGATGTCTGCTGTGGATGCTCCTCATCTGAGCTATTGGAAGCAGCACCCTCTTCCCACAATGGATGCCAATCTGGGTCAACAACTGGGTCATCCATCACCTCCTCTTCTATTTCATGTGCACCTTCCTCTGTGTCACCGTGTATGGTGGTATAGTGTGCGGTAAGGGGCACCTGAGTCTCATCAGGGTCAGAATCTGGCTCTGTACACTGCGAGGACAATGTAGTGCTCTGAGTGAATGTACCAGCAGAATCATCCATCAGCGGCTGTGCATCAGTGCACTCCATGTCAGATTCATCTTGGCCTGGGTAATTCACCATTTCACTTGATAATCCAGGCATGGTATGTGAAAACAGCTCCATGGAGTAATCAGTAGTATGGCCTGCGTCATCCTTCAATCTTGGTTGGGGTGAAGGACACAAGGAAAGGTGTGGTTCATGAACATGAGCCTCCAATGACGACTCAGTGCTTTTACTTTTTACAACTGAAGAAGAGGAGGCGATAGAGCTGGAGGCTGAGTCAGCAATGTAAGACAAAACTTTTTCCTGATGCTCTGGCTTTAAAAGCGGTTTGCCAACTCCTAGAAAACTAAGCGTTTGAGGCCTTATGTAGCCAGACGATGACGCAGGCTCAACACCTCCTGCATTCGGTCCTATTTTGCTCTTGCCACTACCATCAGATCCACCACCAACACCATCATTACCAGCTGCCAACCCCCGCCCAATTCCACGGCCTCTTCCACCAGCCTTCCTCATTTTTGGTAGAAATGTAGACAAAATCCAACAAACTATATAGTAATGTAAAACAAGGTACAAGGTGTCTATAGGACAGGGGAGATTTTGAATTTCTGCAGACACTTGTGGACTCTGGACACTTTTGGATTGTGTGAGGCCCACTGATATCTGAGCGCTATGTGACAGGCTCGATGACACAGCTGTGACCAAAGTGACTAGAGGATAAGGGAGATTTTGAATTTCTGCAGACACTTGTGGACACTGGACACTTTTGGATTGTGTGAGGCCCAATGAATATCTGAGCGCTATGTGACAGGCTCGATGGCACAGCTGTGACCAAAGTGACTAGAGGATAAGGGAGATTTTGAATCTCTGCACACACTTTTGGACACTGGACACTTTTGGATTGTGTGAGGCCCAATGAATATCTGAGCGCTATGTGACAGGCTCGATGGTACAGCTGTGACCAAAGTGACTAGAGGATAAGGGAGATTTTGAATCTCTGCACACACTTTTGGACACTGGACACTTTTGGATTGTGTGAGGCCCAATGAATATCTGAGCGCTATGTGACAGGCTCGATGGCACAGCTGTGACCAAAGTGACTAGAGGATAAGGGAGATTTTGAATCTCTGCACACACTTTTGGACACTGGACACTTTTGGATTGTGTGAGGCCCAATGAATATCTGAGCGCTATGTGACAGGCTCGATGGCACAGCTGTGACCAAAGTGACTAGAGGATAAGGGAGATTTTGAATCTCTGCACACACTTTTGGACACTGGACACTTTTGGATTGTGTGAGGCCCAATGAATATCTGAGCGCTATGTGACAGGCTCGATGGCACAGCTGTGACCAAAGTGACTAGAGGATAAGGGAGATTTTGAATCTCTGCACACACTTTTGGACACTGGACACTTTTGGATTGTGTGAGGCCCAATGAATATCTGAGCGCTATGTGACAGGCTCGATGGCACAGCTGTGACCAAAGTGACTAGAGGATAAGGGAGATTTTGAATCTCTGCACACACTTTTGGACACTGGACACTTTTGGATTGTGTGAGGCCCAATGAATATCTGAGCGCTATGTGACAGGCTCGATGGCACAGCTGTGACCAAAGTGACTAGAGGATAAGGGAGATTTTGAATCTCTGCACACACTTTTGGACACTGGACACTTTTGGATTGTGTGAGGCCCAATGAATATCTGAGCGTTATGTGACAGGCTCGATGGCACAGCTGTGACCAAAGTGACTAGAGGATAAGGGAGATTTTGAATCTCTGCACACACTTTTGGACACTGGACACTTTTGGATTGTGTGAGGCCCAATGAATATCTGAGCGCTATGTGACAGGCTTGATGGCACAGCTGTGACCAAAGTGACTAGAGGATAAGGGAGATTTTGAATCTCTGCACACACTTTTGGACACTGGACACTTTTGGATTGTGTGAGGCCCACTGATATCTGAGCGCTATGTCACAGGCTCGATGGCACAGCTGTGACAAAAGTGACTAGAGGATAAGGGAGATTGGATTGCTTTTAAAAAAGCAGTTTGCAGAGCAGTGGGTAAACAGCAATGCCAGCCTGTCAGGAAGCCTTAAAAGGCAGCCCAACAACCAACACCACTGATACACCACAATATAGCCTCCCCTTGCACTGCACACACAGTGACTGGTGTGTTGTGCAGGCCAAATTGCTAGCAGCAGAAGCAGTTTTTTTTTCTTCTCAGCAGGACAAAAAAAAAAAATTGGGATTGCTTTTAAAAAAGCAATTTGCGGAGCAGTGGGTAAACAGCAATGCAGGAATGTCAGGAAGCCTTAGAAGGCAGCCCAACAACCAACACCACTGATACACCACTATATAGCCTCCCCTTGCACTGCACACACAGTGACTGGTGTGTTGTGCAGGCCAAATCGCTAGCAGCAGAAGCAGTTTTTTTGTCTTCTTCCCTGCCTAACGCTCTCCCTACAGAATCAGCAGCAACCTCTCCCTATACTGAGATCGGCAGAAGTAAGATGGCGGTCGGCGTGCACGCCCTTTTATACCCCCTGTGACGCCCACCAAAGCAAGCCAATCACTTGCATGCCCTTCTGAAAGATGGTGGTGACCCCTGCCTATGTCATCACGTTGCCCACAGTGTCCGTTGATCCTGATTGGCTGAAAAAGAGCGCAAAACAAACTTTTGAAACGCGACTTTGGCGCGTAAGTCGCCGACCTCGTGGCCGACCTCATCCTAGGGTCGGGTTTCGTTTCATGAAACCCGACTTTGCCAAAAGTCGGCGACTTTTGAAATTTTTCGACCCGTTTCGCTCAACTCTAGTTGTGTAGTCTCCTTCCTAGCGCTTAGTTTTAGGTACTTGCAGTACTGTGTTACACTGAAGTTCCACTTGCTTATTCTCTTTAGAACTCCCTCGTATGACAGACAGCTGTAGCCTTTCTCTTCTGCCTCACACGTCGCTGTTGTGCCTCCGAGTCTTATGTGGAATAGAGCATTTACAGCTTCCTATTCCTCCGGTTTCTGTTGCAGGACCATCAGTGTCCATACAGCCTTGGATACCGGACTCCATATAATGTGCTATAACTGGGAATGAGCCTGAACTTTCTGCTTAATCCCCCAGCTCTTCTCCTTATGTCCACACACATTGCCCTCCTCATACGAACTGCTAATTTCCCCTTCCTGGACCTCAGAGAGCAGCTCTTCCCCCAGTTTTGGGTTCAGAGCTCCCTCTGCTGGGCTGGAATGAGAACTGTGTTGTGTGTTGTGATTAACTGTCAGAGTGATCCTTTATTGCTTCCAAGCATGACATCACACTCCCTAGGAGGAAGGTAATGCCACTGTGGCGACCATACTCCTGGAGATGCCACATTCCCCCCTAGTGCAATTCAGTACTCCTGGACTGAAGGGAAAACATGTAAACATATAAACAATTATAGATATAACAAGATTTTTAAAAAAATGAAAAATTACAAAAACCAAAGCTGAAAAATAGTCCTAATGATGATTAGTCCATGCGTCAATGTCCATGGTGCAATTCCTGAGCAAGATGGTGAACTATTTACAAGTAGAGTTCTGACCACACATAGTCCTGTGGTCCAATCGTCCATCAAAACAAAATAAGATCTTCAAAAAGTTTCTTGCAGAGTCTCTGTAGGCACATAAACTTCAACAGTTGCATATTTACATTTTAACAATTACAAAACTTATCTATTTGCGGAACCTTAAGGGTGGAATACCTTGGGTACTACGGACAGACCTACATAGCACTGGTGTTGTTGGGGAACTTACTGGATGCCTTGTGTTAACTACTGGTGTAGTGTGTGCTGTACTGGCTACAATACTTGTGCTTCTGCGTAGCACAGGAATACTAGATTTCCTAGGACCACTTCTACACACTGTGGGCATGACAAATTCACCACTGGCAGGGTGAGAATTCTCTTGTTCCACTGCTGGTGTAGCATCCGCTGCTTGTACATGCTGGTTTTCAGGGTGGTCATGAGTAACTTCTTGCACTACCAGTTGGGGAAAGGTCAAAACTGGCACCAGTATGGCATTATTTGCTCTAGTCCAATTTGCAGGGAATTCTCCAAGTACAGTGCTGACCTTTTTTTCTTCCTCTATGGGCTGAAGGTTGTTTTGTTCTTCCATTCTGTCCTTTAGTTGGTCAGGGCACAGTTTCAGATGATCCCTCGATACTGCTGATGAGGTTTCTCCTCCATCCTTACTGATAAGGCACACTTTAGTGTTGTCGAAGTTTGATGGTAAGACGGTGTAGGGTTCAGCTTCCCATTGGTCATCCAATTTATGCATCCTTCTTTCCCTCTTTAAGACTTGTTCTCCTGGTGACAAGGGAACTGCAGGTGCATGTTGATTGTAGTTCTTTTCTGTTTTTGTCTCGCCTGAGCTACTCTTTTCTACACACTCTTGTACTCTACGGTACTGTTCTGCCGCTCCGTATCCCAGTCAGCATCTGGTGATGTTACCTCAGGTATCAGGACTCCCATATCCAAATCAATAGGCAGCTTGCCAGGCCTCGCTCTCATTAGGTAGGCTGGAGTGCAGTTGGTGGAATTCACAGAAATGTGATTGTAGAGGTCGACCAGATCTGGCAACTTCTCTGGCCACAGATTCCTCTCCTCCAAAGGCAAGGTCTTCAGTAGATCGATCACCTCCTGATTCATCTTTTCACACATGCCATTGGTCTGTGGATGGTACAGTGTTGTCCTGATCTTCTTGCAACCGTACAAATTACAGATTTCCTGGAACACTTCTGCCTCAAAGGCTGGACCTTGATCTGTAAGCACTCCCTCGGGATATCAGTGTGGTCGACAAAAGTGCTGTTGGAATGCTCTGGCTGCTGTCCTGGCTGTTTGATCCTTGACAGGCACGACTACCAGGAATCTCGAGTAGTGGTCAACGATGGTAAGAGCATAAATGTAGCCTGAACGGCTTGGAACCAGCTTCACATGGTCCAGGGCGACCAACTCGAGTGGCTGTTTAGTTATTATTGGCTGCAAAGGAGCTCGCTGGCTGTTACGGTCCTTCCTGCGCAGGTTGCATTGTCCACACTCCCGGCACCAATTTTCAATGGCTTTCCTCATCCCAGCCCAGTAGAATCTCTCCCGGAGCAAGGCCTTAAACTTCTTCCATCCGAAGTGTCCAGCTCCATTGTGGTATGCTTCCAAGACCATTGATGCCTCCCTCTTTGGGACTACCACTTGCCAGACCAACTCATGAGTGCGGGCGTTGATACTCCTCCAGTACAGCTTCCCTTCATAGATGAACAGCCTGCCTCTTTCCTTCCACAACTGCTGCGTTTCTTCAGGAGCATCTGGACCTGGGCGTGAGTCAGCTTGTGACAGTAGCTCCTTTACAAGGTGGACTGAGGGGTCGCTATCCTGCGTCTCTGCCCAGTCCAGATGAGGCAATGGATTTAGGGTGGCCTCTTTCATGATAGACCCTCTGTTTCTCAATCCTTGGGCACATTGGGCCTCAATTGGCAGGCGGAAGGCAGGTAACTCTATTTCTTCGAGTGCCTCAGGGTCTTCTCCTGCATCTGGCAGATTGGGCATTCTGGACAGCGCATCAGCATTGGCATTCTTGTGCCCCGCTTGGTACTTGATGGTAAATTCATAGTTAGACAGCCGGGCCATCCATCGCTGCTCCAGTGCATCTAGCTTGGCAGTTTCCAAGTGAGTCAATGGGTTGTTGTCCGTGAAGATGGTAAACTTGGCTGAAGCTAGGTAATGCTTGAATCGTTCAGTCACAACCC
Organism: Dendrobates tinctorius; assembly: GCF_039654945.1. NCBI lineage: Eukaryota > Metazoa > Chordata > Amphibia > Anura > Dendrobatidae > Dendrobates > Dendrobates tinctorius. The sequence continues at coordinate 21,496,158 of NW_027361704.1, forward strand.
AGACTATGGCGAGGAACTCCAGTTTGAAGGAACTGTAGTTGTCAGGGTTCCTTTCAGAGGGACAAAGCTTCCTGCTGGCGTAGGAGATCACTCTTTCTTTGCCATTCTGTACTTGTGACAGTACTGCTCCCAGTCCCACGTTGCTGGCATCAGTATACAGAACAAATGGTTGGTCATAATCTGGGTAGGCCCTGTGAGAGCCATCTTCAGTCGAGTGGAAGACCTCTCCAGTTCCTCATTCCATTCAAATGTAGGACTCTTCTTCCTGGCCTTCTTGGGCTGGCCCACCAGAAGATTTTGCATAGGCGTGGCTATTTCAGTGAAGCCTTTGATAAACCTTCGGTAGTAGCCTACCAACCCGAGGAATTGACGTACTTCATGGAGGTTGCTGAGCTTCTGCCAGTCCCGGATGACTGTGACTTTGTCAGGATCTGGTGCCACACCTTCTGCACTCACTACATGACCGAGGCACTGTACCTTGGGCTTCAGGAGGTGGCATTTGGAAGGCTTCACTTTCAGACCAAAGTTGGACAAGGCTTCAAACACCTCAGCCAGGTGCTTCAGATGGTCTTCATAAGTCTTGGAGAAAACAATGACATCATCAAGGTATAACAGAACTGTCTCGAAGTTTTTGTGTCCAAGACAGCATTCCATTAGCCGTTGAAATGTCCCTGGGGCGGTGCAGAGCCCGAATGGCATGTAGTTGAACTCGCAGAGACCCATTGGTGTAGTAAACGCTGTTTTCTCCTTGTCTGCCTCTGCCACGGGAACCTGCCAATACCCACTAGTGAGATCTATGGTGGAAAAATAGTTAGCTGTTTTAAGTGCAGCTAATGACTCCTCAATTCTGGGTAATGGGTAGGCATCCTTATGTGTAATGCTGTTAATTTTTCAGTAATCAACACACATTCTCATGGTACCATCTTTCTTTTTCACAAAGACTATTGGGGCTGCCCAGGGGCTACAACTGTCTCTGAGCACCCCAGCCTCCTTCATTTCCCGCAACATACTTTTGGCACATTGATATTGTGTTAGGGGTATAGGCCGGTACCTTTCTTTAATGGGTGGATGATCTCCAGTGGGGATATGATGTTGAACCCCTTTTGCCTGCCCAAAATCTAGTGGGTGTTTACTGAATACCCGCTCATACTCCTGAGTCACTCGGTAAACCCCACACTTTTGGTATGAAGGGATGGAGTCAGTTCCCACATGCAGCTGTTGACACCACTCCTCTAGCTACTTTACAGAGCCATTGTCCTCCACCTGGTCGGATGAGACCAAGGGCTGGTCGGATGAGACCAAGGGCTCTGCTGCCTGTATTGCGTTGTTACAGACAGTAAGCAGCTTAGCAACTGGCATACCGAGGTATTGTGGCCTCCTCCTCCCCACAATTCAAGAGGCGTACAGGTACTCTCCCTTTGCGGACATCAACTACACCTCTGCCTGTCAGGACAGTGGGCCGGCTATCAAAGTACACTGGCTCTACCAATGCTTGGTAATCTTTTCCTCTGAGGCCTATGGCTGCTCGACACCAAATTAACATTTCACATCTGGGGGGTATCGCAATGGCGAAAGAATCACTCACTCTGACGCTGCCAATTTCTCCACCAGAGAGTTCTACCTGCTGTCTTTGCATCAGGGCCTTGATCTCCTTCTGCAGGACTCGTTGTTCACTGGAACCAGCAGTCTCAGCCACCTGTTGCAACAAAACAATAACCTCGGCAAGACAATTTTCAATCACATTAGTACCTAAGGTCCTCATTAGGTTACATTCTCGTCGATCAATGTCTACAACTATCAGACCTTGAGATTTTAACTCTACTCACCCTACTTTAATGGTAATCTCTTTACATCCTACTTGCGGCAAAGACTTACCATTGCTGGCAACTACTGTCAGTTCATCACTTGGGTCGCGAGTAAGTTCAGAGTCAGCCCAATATCGCTTGTAAAGGATATATGGCATAGTTGTCACCTGAGAGCCAGTGTCCAGCAAAGCCTTCATGGGGATGCCGCCAATCACCACTGGGAGGACCGGTCGCCCTCCGACATACTTGGCTCGCCAGTTCTTTGGGCCTTGTGGTCCTACTCCTGGGGGTTGGCCCTCTGCCCCAGGGTAGCAGAATCTTGCGATGTGGTCTGCCTTGTAGCAGCGACGACAGTTGGGATATCCGTCCAGGTCATAGCGATCATTGTCTCTCCCTCGGCGTGGTGGGATCCTCTTCTTCCGTAGCCACGGGACATCCTCTGGACTGGAGGCCAGCTGGATCTTCTCCTTGGATGACACCTGCAGGGACTGCACAGTTTTGACAAATGCAGCCATACTTTTGGTCAGCTCCTGGACCTGAAGACGCAGTTCGGCAGATGGGTCTTTGTCCACAGTCTGTGCATCAGCCTCCACAGGGCTGGGAGGTAAAGATGCAGCTTCTTAGTGGTATGTGATCGCTGGGCACCTAGGGGGCACTGGACGGCTGACAATTGGTTCATGCAGCACCCGGATAGCCTTGTCCTTGAAGTCTGCAAAGTCTAGGTCAGGGTTTTGTAGGGCTATAATGCGCAGCTGTGCTCTGTGGGTACTGGATAGGAGGCCCTCAATAAATTGCTTCTTTAGCAGTCTGTCTCCATCTTTCACACTGTCTGGATCAATCTGCTTGATGGCTCGCAGTGCCTCCTGCAGGTTAAGGGCATAGTCCCGTATACTGTCCTGCGCTCTCTGCTTACACCCAAAGAATCTCATCTTTATTTCAGCTGCAGGGCGGGTGTCAAAGGTGCTTCTTAGCTTAGCAAGGATCTTTTTAACAGTCTCTTTATCAGTGTCCTGCCAGGCTTTTACTTCCCTTTGCGCTGCACCAGTCAGCTGCCCAATAAGGATGTTCAATTTCTGGCTTTCATACAAACTGCACAGTCTCTCTTTAAATTCAATCAGGGTATGTGACTCCCCTGAGTACTGCGGTAGCCAGGCTGCTCCCGGTATATACGGCATGGACAGTGGCATTATTGGGACCTCTGCAGTGGGCGCTGATTCTTGTGGCGCTGTGGAGGCAGCGCTGGCTGCTGGATGCAGCGGCGCTATGGGAGTCGCAGCTGCGCTGGTCCCTGCAGCTTGTGGCACTGTGGGGTTTGCAGTGGCGTCTGCCGCTGCATCTGCTCTCGCTTCAGACATTCTCTTCCCCCCTAGTTAATGTTTGCCAGGCCCTGAGTTTCGCTTGCTTACTGGCTGCCATTCTGCAGGCTGGAGGATCGGGGGACGCCGGGACTGCAGGCCTCGGCTTCTCACTTCTCGCGCGCTGGCCTCTTCCCGCGCCGCACTTCACTGTTTTGCGCTTTTCGGCTGGCTCCGCCCACGATGGCCCGCCCCTTTTGCTTCCTGTGCACGCCAAGCAGCGGGGTAATGGCGGCAATTGCACAAATAGTCTATGGCACAAAACACAGTCTCTGGCACACAGGACCCGGGGACACCGGGCTCCATAAATCCTGTTCATGATGCCAAAATGGGTCGCCCTCCCAGGGCTGTGGGGTACTCGGTACCGGGCCGGTCTCTCAGAGGGGAATGTCACAGCAGCGGTGACCTGGTCCATGGCCCTGGGCACCCATGTAAAAGGGATGAAGTGATGGAATAAAGTTTATGAGTGAATGATTTGTGATGCCACCTGTGGTGTTCGGCAATGAAGGTGTTAAGCCGACGCTGCAGACAGATCCTTTGGGACAGATGGTGGGGTGCAGCAATGATGGGGTGGCCCTCCACAGGCAGTGCTGTAGTCCCAGGGCAGAGTAGATGAAGAGGGTAGATGTTGAGGAAGAGGGTGTAGTGTTTGGTACAGAGATGTAGCAGTGCTGGAGAGTTTGAAGGAAGAAATCAAGGACACAACAGGGTGCAGTTTCTTTACCTTTACTTTGCTTGGCAAATGCTGTCCAGGGTCCAGATTACAGATGGCACAGGAGCTGGCTAGCCTGGAAGCAACTTAGGAATCTCTCTAGGCAGATGGGTTGTGTAGTCTCCTTCCTAGCGCTTAGTTTTAAGGTACTTGCAGTACTGTGTTACACTGAAGTTCCACTTGCTTATTTCTCTTTAGAACTCCCTCGTATGGCAGACAGCTGTAGCCTTTCTCTTCTGGCTCACACATCGCTGTTGTGCCTCTGAGTCTTATGTGCGAATGGAGCATTTACAGCTTCCTATTCCTCCGATTTCTGTTGCAGGACCACCAGTGTCTGTACAGCCATGGATACCGGGCTCCAAATCATGCACTACAGCTGGGAATGAGCCTGAACTCTCTGCTCAATCCCCCAGCTCTTCTCCTCACGTCCACACACGTTGCTCTCCTCACACGAACTCCTAATTTCCCCTTCCTGGCCCTCAGAGAGCAGCTCCCCCAGTTTTGGGTTCAGAGCTCCCTCTGCTGGCCTGGAATGAGAACTGTGATGTGTGTTGTGATTAACTGCAAGAGAGATCCTTTATGGCTTCCATGCATGACATCACCCTCCCTAGGAGGAAGGTAATGCCACTGTGGTGACCATACTCCTGGGGGCGCCACACATGCGTGCCTTTTATAGCAAGCGGGACCTTCTGCACGCTTCCAGATCTCTGAGATGGACCAATGAGAACTGGAGCGGGACCTGAGCACATGACTCCCGCTCTCCAATAGGAGATCATCCCATGAGCATGCCCAGTAAGAGGACAGAAGGACAGCCTCAGGAGGGATTTGCTGCAAGGCAATCTCCTCTGCAATCTCTTCTGCAGTGGAAAAACAGGAGAGTGCAGAATGTGAGGATTTGGATCTCTGCTGAGTAAACACAGAAATCCGACTCCTAACACACGCGATACCGCGCTCCAACTGTTGGCCTTGACACAGGGTTCATTCCTGGTCAATAAGTATGCCATTTGGTTTCGGACACTGGCTTCCGAGCTGGAATGGTCAGACAATTCCCAAATTTTTTGGAGGGGTTTGGCTGACCACGTTAAGGATGCTGTGGCCACTCGGGAGGTTCCCGGCACTCTGGAGGAGCTCATTACCATCTCCAACCATATTAATCTCCGCTTCTTCGAGCGAGGGTTGGAGCGCTCCCAGTCCAGACAGAGGTTTAGGTTGGCTCCAACTTTCTCCAAACCTCTGGAGCCTCCCGATCGAGCGTTCGAGTTGTCGGCAGTTAGGGAGGAGCCTCACACGGGCTCTAAGTTCTGCCCAGATTGAACCTCCATAGCCCACGCTCACTGCCGACAGTCTGGTCACCTTGCCAATAGGTGCCCACAGCGTTCAGAGATGTCCGCGTCTAGTGGCAACAGCAAGAGGGTTACGAGACACCACACTGTTTTCCTCCAAGCTAACCTTTAAGGGGGTGTTGGAGTTCGGCTCCTCTCCTCTGGCGGTGGAGGTTTGCGTAGATTCTGGAGCACGCAGTCCCATTGGTTATGCTACCTCAGCTGGTCACCATCAGGGTGGTGAACATTTCGACATTACCCTCGCAAATTACCCGTCAATTACTCCATTAAAACTCTCACTGCCTCTGTCCCTACACGAGACAGTGTCGCTCCTTATTATCGCCGAGGGCATAACCAGGTCCTCCTAGGAGTTCCCTGGTTGCGTTGCCACTCTCCCCATATAGAGTGGTCCTTGGGGAGAATACTGGGTTGGAGCAAGTCCTGTGAGGATAGGTGTGTGAAGGACCGCGTTCAGATAGCCTCCACCGATGCCCTCATGGATCTCTCCGCACTCCCAAGTCACTACCAGCAATGTGCGGACATGTTCTTGAAAAAGTCCGCTGAGACCCTTCCGCCCCATCGCCCCTACGACTGTCCTATAGACCTCTTGCCAGGCGCAGAACCCCTCGAGGTCGCGTATATCCTCTGTCCCTTCTGGAGATGGAGGCCATGTCCCAGTACATCAGTGAGAACCTGGCAAGGGGGTTTATTAGGAAGTCGGTGTCACCAGCGGGGGTGGGATTCTTCTTCGTACAGAAGAGTGGAGAGCTGCGCCTGTGCGTTGATTACAGAGGTCTCAATGCCATAACCGTCAAAAACAAATATCCTCTTCCCCTGATCTCTGAGTTGTTCGACAGGTTGCGTGGGGCCCGGGTCTTCACTAAGCTAGACCTACGAGGGGCTTACAACCTGATCCGCATACGCGAAGGGGACGAGCAGAAGACAGCCTTTAATACCAGGGATGGCCATTATGAGTATCTGGTCATGCCCTTCAGCCTCTGTAACGCCCCAGCTGTCTTCCAGGACTTCGTAAATGATGTCTTTTGCAATATGCTCTCCACCTCGGTGGTGCTCTATCTGGATGACATCCTCATCTTCTCTCCAGATTTGGCTTCTCACCGGAGAGACGTCTGAAAGGTCTTCGACCGCTTGCGGGCGAATTCTCTCTTCGCCAAGTTGGAGAAGTGTCAGTTTGAGCAGGAGTCTTTACCTTTCCTGGGCTATATCATCTCGGCCCAGGGGTTGGCTATGGATCCTGCCAAATTGCAGGCGGTAATGGAATGGCAGGAACCCCATTCCCTTAAAGCGGTGCAGCGCTTTTTGAGGTTCGTTAATTACTACCGTCAGTTCATTCCCCACTTCCCCACACTGGTAGCTCCTTTGGTCACCCTCACCAAAAAGGGAGCCAATCCCAAGGTTTGGTCAGAACAGGTCTCCGCGGGCTTCTCGTCTTTTAAGACCCATTTTGCTGGCGCTCCTATCCTCCCCCGTCCCGATGTGGATAAACCCTTTATCCTAGAGGTGGATGCCTCGTCTGTCGGTGCAGGAGCAGTCCTTTTCAAGGTCGGAAGCATCTCTGCTTCTTCTCAAAGACCTTCTCACCGGCGGAGAGAAACTACTCCATTGGGGACAGGGAGCTGCTGGCAATGAAGTTGGCCTTTTCCGAGTGGAGACATCTCCTGGTCTATTTACAAACAGCCCAGCGCTTGAACTCTCGACAAGCTAGGTGGTCGCTCTTCTTCTCCCGCTTCCATTTTACCTTGCACTATCTGTCCGGTGAGAAGAACGTCCTGGCTGATGCTCTCTCTCTCGCTCGGTAGTGTCAGTGGAGGAGGCTGAGCTTCGGCTAATCGTCCCCTCTGAGAGTCTGAGGACCGTGGCTCGGGTTGCCCTCGAGTCAGTGCCACCGGGCAAGACCTTTGTTCCTCCCCGCCTGCAGCCAGAGATTCTCGCGTGGGCAAACACGTCCAGGGTGGGTGGTCACTTTGGTGATAAGCGGACCACGGAACTTCTGGCAAGGACTTATTGGTGGCCGCATATGGCTCGGGACATGAGAGAATACATTCAGGCATGAGTCTTTTGTGCTCGGAACAGGTCCTCTAGGCAGAGGCTGGCTGGGTTATTGTTACCCTTTGCCGGTGGCAGACAGACCCTGGGAGATGGTTGGCATGGATTTTGTGGTCGGCCTCCCCAAATCCAGTGGCAGCACGGTCATCTGGGTGGTCACCGATCATTTTTCTAAAATGGTGCATCTGGTGCCACTCGTGCAGCTGCCTTCTGCCCGTGGTCTCACTGCGCTGTTCATAAAGCACGTATTTCGTTTGCACGGTATGCCGGACAAGATAGTTAGTGACCGAGGTCCCCAATTTGCGTCTCAGTTTCGGAGGGAGCTCTGCAGTCTACTCAGTATTGAGCTAAATTTGTCCTCCGCTTATCATCCCAAGATGAACGGGTTGGTTGAGAAAGCTAACCAAACTCTGGTCACATACCTGCGACATTTTGTCTCGGCCAGACAGGATGACTGGGCATCCTTACTACGGTGGGCAGAATTTGCCCTGAATAATGCAGTGGCTGATTCCACTGGTCAGACTCTGTTCCTCAATCAACTCCGCCATGCTGGAGGACTGGCCGCAAAAAATTCACAGAAAGGCGGACCCATGATACAGGAAGAATCTGATTCGTATATACAAGTGTATGGCCAGGTAGAAACAGGACAGGGCACAGCAACCAGAGCAGGACAGCTGCCGTGTCAATATGTAATAAATGCAGTGGGACATTGATATGACCCTATCAATATTCCTAGGTCCCAACAATTGCTTACTGAGGCTGTCCAGAACGCAATCCTGTATGCCTCCTCTCTCCCCCCGATACGATGCCTCAACGTACAGTGGCTATACCATTAATCTCTGCCGGTATTTTTCAATATCCCAGGAAGGATGCTGCCATGGTCATAGTATCAGCAATAGAACGGTGCATACAGGGAAACCCCATAAAATTGGAGGAGGTCCGATTTGTCCTCGACAGCCACCTAACGGCCCATCAGGCAATACAATCTCTAACTGTAACAGAGCCTCCTGCCCCGCTCCCACAGCAGATGCCTCTTGTGCCCGTACTGCCGCTACCTCCTCCCTCCGAGTTGTCAGTAATATATGAATTTAAAGAAGAAAATGTGGAAACGACTCCTGACAGGTCAAAGTATACTCCCTTCACCCCATCACAAATAGACACTCTTTGCAATCAATTACCCATTCCAGAGACTTCCCCCATGGCTTTCTACAGGCAAATGGCATCAAATCGAGAGATTTATTCTACTCCCCGAAGAGATCTATTGCACATACTTCGAGTAAAAGCTGGGGAGGGGTATTTTCCAATTATTGAGGGTGGCATAATGTATAATGTGGATCTGGATGGGGGAACCTATGAGAATGGTGTTGATTTCTGCAATGCTTTAAAGGTCTGGGCACAAGATAGATTGGCGGACCAAGCTACCTCTCTCACAGATCTCACACAGGACAAGGGGGAGACTGCCGAGAAGTTCTATGGGCGTCTTATGGTAGTATTTAGAGATCTGGGATTCTCACTGTATAATAAAGCCCATACACATCTTTTTGTGGCAGCTTTGATGTCCGGCCTTAAACCCGAATTGCAAGAGGCGATAATGTCAGTTAGACCTGATGTTGAGAATTCCACTCCGGATGATGCTTTGAAAGTAGTAAAAAGTTTTCAGAAGAATTTAACCCATTCTGCAGCGGCAGGGAAACAAAAGTAAGCCTGCAGCTGCAGCTGCAGCAGCTCCAGTTCCTCCAATAACAGCAGCCCCCACCATTGTGCCCAGCGCGGCTGCGAGTACACAGCTGGTTCCTTATCACTGGAGCACACAGCAAACTCTGGCCCCCCCTCAGACTTCAGCTCCCTACTCCAATATCTCTGCTAATCCTATGAATAGGAACCTTCCTCCCCAGATCCGCTGTGCCAATTCTCGTCTACAATGCTGGCGCTGCAGCCGACTTGGTCACTTTCAGAGGGACTGTCACACTCCCGCTGATAGATGCTACCCTCAAGTTCTCTCTTCCAATCGTAATCTAAATACTGGGAACCCTAGAGGATACCCCGGTTACGGACAGCCCCAAAATCCTGATAATTGTCCATACTGAAGGGTTGGCCAACCAGGGTCTTCCATCACAATGTCCTCCACCAAACCTGGGGCATGCTCATCCGTCATGCTCCCTGTAGGGGACACCCTTGTTAAGTTCATGGTAGACACTAGGGCGGCCAATTCTATAATCAAATCATCAGATGTACCTACGGATATCCTATTCAATTCTCAGATCAAGAGCTTGTTTTAATTGGAGTAGATGGCAGACCCAATAAACATACTCTTACAAAATCCATCCCTGTGGGACCCTTCCCCAAGGTTACTGCTCAGTTCGTGATCTCTCCCACATGTCCAGTAAATTTACTGGGGGTAGATTTATTATCACAGTTCCGCTCCAGAATACAATTCCAAGATGATGGTCAGATGGTTCTTAGGTTACATAACCCCTATGCAGATGAAGACAGTGAGGAAATCTGTATTTTGCATGCCCTTACCACAGTTATGATGGCCCTGATAGGCCCAGATCCACCCCCAATATTGCCTGAGGATCAACGACTCACCCCATACCTCTCAGAGATACCATCTAAACTTTGGTCAAAAGGTCCAAATGATATAGGGAAAATGCCCGTAGGACCAGTAAAAGTATTTCTCAAACCTGGTGCCCCTTTTCCCAAAGTCCATCAATATCCTTTGAAACATGATCAGGAGCGGGGCCTTCAGGAACAAATACAAACGTTACTTGATAACGGTGCTCTGGTACCCTGTTTTTCTCCATGTAATATGCCCTTGTTTCCCATTAAGAAAAAGACCCCACCTGGCCAGCCCCCTGTGTACCGGCTGGTGCAAGATCTACGGGCAGTTAATACAGCTACTATTCTGGAAACTCCAGTGGTGCCTAATCCACATACTCTTTTGTCCCAAATACCCCAGGATGCTGCTTGGTTTACAGTCATTGACCTTGCCAATGCCTTCTTTAGCATTCCGTTAAACCCAGATTGCTAGTTTCTGTTTGCATTCAGTTTTCAGGGACGACAGTTAACATGGACAGTTATGCCACAAGGAGCCCAAAACAGTCCCAACCAGTTTGCAAAAAACATGAGCGAGTGTCTCTTGCCCTGGCAGTTAGGTCACCCTCAAGTTATGCTGCTTCAGTATGTGGATGATCTTTTGTTGTGTGCACGGACGGAGCAGGAAGCCATTGCTGCCACTGTTAGCCTCCTCAAGCATCTGGCAGCACTGAACTGTCGGGTTTCAGCCTCGAAACTTCAGTTCTGCCTTGGTCAAGTGATATTCTTGGGTCACTGTCTCCTTCAGGGTGTCAGACACCGCACAGAAGAAAGAAAAATAGCTGTCAACTCCCTTCCTTTCCCAAAAGATGAAACTGAACTCCAGCGCTTTCTTGGACTGTGCACTTATTGTCGTCAGTGGATACCGGATGCATCCCACATAATGCACCCCCTTTACAATGCCTTGAAAGACGGCATAATGAACTACAAGGAAAGATCACCGGTTTGCATGGAAAGCCTTCATCATGCCTTCTCTGAGTTGAAGCGGCTTATTGCTTCCGCCCCTGCCTTGGGTATCCCGGACTATACTCGACCGTTCCATTTGTATGTGTCTGAGAATGAAGGACACGCAGCAGGGGTACTTACACAATCACATGGCAGCAGGCAACGACCAGTGGGCTATTATTCGGCCCGCCTCGACCCAGTGGCCAGAGCATCACCAAGATATGCTGACGAGTTTGATCGATTCCACACGGGATACGCTGTTACCACAGAGGACACTGTAGTGCACGCAGCTGCACTCCCACCTTCACAGTCAGCACAAGAAGCAGAACTCCAGGCTCTGTCTACTGCATGTACTTTGGCCAAGAACAGACGGGCTAATATATATACGGACTCACAGTATGCATTTGGTATTGCTCGCGATTTTGGGGCTTTATAGGCCAATCGAGGGTTTATTACTACTGCCGGAACCCCAGTTAAAAATGCTGCTGAAGCTGTTAAAAACCTCATGGACTCGATTAAATTACCTACTCAGGTGGCTATTATCAAAGTTAAGGCGCACGGTCCTAGGAACATCCACAGACTGTTGGCAACGCATTTGCAGATATGCAAGCAAAAGCCGACGCTCTTTTACCCGTTGAACCAACCATACCAACTATGGTGACCACACGCTCTCAACGTAAACAGTTACAAGAAGCATTGACCCTACGAGAACCTGATGATCTACAACAGACTGAAGTTTTCTGTCGGACCCTGCGAGACCGCTTAATGACGATGCAGAGAATGTCTCCAAAGGAAGAGGTGAAGCAATGGAAGACTGATGGGGCACGAATGGATAATGGCCTCTGGAAAAAGGACCAACTTGTGTGTCTCCCTAAGCGGATGTACCCTGCTATTGCCACATGGGCACATGGACCTACACATCGAGGAAAGAATCAGGCCCTCACACTGGTGCGAAAATTCTACTGGGCCCTGGGAATTTCCACAGTTTTGACAGCGCTCAACCGTGCCTGTAATATCTGTCAAACTTGTAATCCCGGTCAACTTCAACGTGTACCCCCGAAGCATCTTGCTAAGCCCGACTATCCTTTCCAAAGGCTCCAGGTGGACCATATCACGTTACCTAAGTCTGGAAGGTATGAATACTGTTTGGTTGTTGTTGACATGTTCTCCAGTTGGCCGTAAGCATTCCCTGTTACCAACATGACTGCAAAAACCACAGCAAAGAAACCGGTGATGGAAGTCATATGCAGATATGGGGTTCCAGAAGTTGTTGAAACTGACCAAGGCCCAGCCTTTTCTTCTCATGTGTACCAAGAAGTTCTGACAATGCTTGGATCCACTGTAGCCCTCCATACTCCGTACCACCCACAATCCAGTGGGAAAGTTGAGAGGTTGAATGGCCCACTGAAGGGACAATTGACCAAAATGATGCAGGAGACTACGGCTCCATGGCCAGAGCTCCTACCCATTGTACTATACCATATTCGTACTACCCCTTTTGCAAAACATGGCATGTCCCCATATGAGATATTGTTTGGTACTAGGCCCCCAGTTGCAAATTTCTAACCTCAGCAGTTATCAGAAGAGACTGACCGTGCTGTTCAATATGTTATTCAGCTTAGTAAAAATCTTGCTAACACCCATGCTCTAGTTTCTTCTTCTCTTCCAGATTCAGCAGAAACCGACACCTGTCATAACCTGAAGCCTGGTGATTTGTTAGTCGTGAAAAGACATGTCAGGAAGCATGGACTAGAACCCTTGTATGACGGTCCATATCAAGTCCTCCTCATCACCCCTACATCAGTGAAACTAGAAGGAAGACCGACTTGGATTCACGCATCGCACTGCAAGCTGGTTAAACAAGCCAATAGCAAATAAGGGGGCATAATGTTCTGGTCTTTCGCATTTTCGATATTATTATTGGTAACCGCATGGGACAGCCTAAATTCCCCAATGTCCTTGAATAAGTTTATACAACATCATGAAAAATTACTGAGAGATTTGTTGGGCAATTCCCAGTCTCTGGCAGACTGTTGGATCTGCATGTATTCACCAATGTCAGCCACGAGCATCCCCTTTTTGGCTATCCCTGTTCCACCTGAGGAGTTATTTGCTTGGACTAACTGTTCTGACACACTCGCTAATAATGCCACAGATAATGCTAAATTATGGAATTTAACTGTTGGTATACCTATTGTGGGATGGGTAGGATACCCCTGTGACAAGGTAACCTTTCAGGAAGCAATACCCAACTTCAATATTTGGCCTACAAAGGAGGGGCTTGGGTCCCTAAGAATAAGACTAGTCTAACAAATCTAGGGCAAATTCCAACATATGGTTTACAAGTCAGCTTCAATGTAACTTCACACTCTACTGATGCCTTCACACCAATGTTGCTAGAAAGAAGGTTGCATAATACGTCATGGAAATTTTCTAATTTGTTTCCCCAGGGTTCTAACGAAACCTGTGCCAGTATTCCTGGCAATATATCTTGTAATGAGTCCTCTGAATATATACTAGGAACCCCCACTTGTGGAAATCCCGATGTAGGCTATTGTAGTCCTTTAGGACAATCTCCAGCTTGGTGTATGCTTCAGAATGTATCTGCATTCATAGACTTAGTTCATAGATTGGTGCTGCAACATTAAGCCCTATGGGATTTACCTGATGATATGTTCTAGGTATGTGGAGACAATGCTTATTAATGGTTGCCAGTAGGGGTATGAGGTACTTGTTCTCTGGGTCGCTTGACCCTGGCCACCTTTGTTATTCCAAACAAACAGTTGGATAAACAGGTTATACCCAAACATACATTATACAAAAGAGCTGCAGACAATTCACTCTGCCCTTCAGGGAGACCACATATAGTGCAGATGAGTGTGGCCAATAAAATTGTCAGTTCCATTTTCATTTACCCTATGATTACACAAATGCGAGATAAATTGGTTAGGGCCACAGACTATCTAGATGATCAAATTTGGAATATACTGGACATACTTAATACTACTGTTGCTGTCCAAAATCAAATTATTATAGTCACTAATCAACTTACTATAGTGCTGGACTACTTAACAGCAGCACAAGGTGGTATGTGTCAGGTCATTGGACCCGCTTGCTGTCATTATATAGATCCTAACAGTACTATGAAGTTAAAGTTAAAGTTAGAAGACATTCGAAGACGCAGAGATCAATACAATAAAGACAATGATCGTTGGTCAACAAGGACAGTTGGTGGTCAGACACCTTCTCCTTTCTCAATCCAGCCAATTGGTTTAAGGGAATTGGGGGCTGGATAGCTGGGATCTTACAAAGCTTGTTACACATTGCTGCCTGTATCCTTTTTGTATATGTGATACTAAAACTTGTTTTTTGGTGTACTTCTGTATGTATTAGGAAATTCTGCACCAAGACAGCTAATGATGATACCAAAGGTGACGTTGTCCCTGCTCTTCTCTGCACCAATCTCAAAAGGCTACTTGATGAAGATGTTGAAGCCAAGCACATGGCTACCTACAAAAGATCTCCACCACCGTCATCAAAAATTGTTATTCGTGAATTGCAGCATACAGGGGGCATGGGTGTGCCGCGACAGCCATGACTGGTAACACGGCATCAGTCATGTGAAGACCAGTACCCCTCAAGCTGTTAGCTTGGGATAGCACCTCTGATGCTGCATATGTGTTAAAAAAAATGTATCTAGGGGATTGTGAAGGGTTAAAACTAAAGTCAAAGCTGAAGTTTCGTTTTATCCATTCTCTGAAGGTTTCATTTCTCCATTTTTTTTGCTGTAAGATAATTTTTTGTAATTGGCATGGGCTGTCATGAAACCTGACTGTTCCTATCAGGTGCAATATAAGGGAACCGGGGGTGTACTACTCTGAAGAATATGCCACTATACTACTTTCAATGACGGACATATATGTAGTTTCCGGTTTTCTTGCAATATTATTGGCTTATAAAGTGAAATGATGTTATTGGTATTTGAGAACTTTGCATAATTAAGCAAAATATTATAAAAGAAGTGACTACAATAAACGGGTTACCGATCTCTTTGGATCGTCCCATACAGAGACACGTCTCCGTTTGGTCAATTGAGTTGCTAGCAACACTCTGGAATAATTTGGACATCACTGGCTCAACTATGAAGGGTTAATTTAACTCTCTCCCTATCAACCTGTGATCCAGTGTCCACGAGGGTGGTGAAGGGGATACCATCCACTACCACGCTCCCAGAAGAGTCAAATCGGTCTGTTCTCCTGCCGGTGCAAGTCAGTTGCCACTGATGTTGCGGCATCCTCTTTGGCAATCGCCATGGGAGATCAACCGGGCTTGATGCTAGCTGGATCCTCTCTGTGGGGGGACAAGTCTGGAGAGTCTGAACAGTTTTACATAGAACAGACATATTTTTAGTCAGTTCCTGTACTTGCAGTCGTAAATCTACAATAGAATCTTCAGCTGGAGTCTGCACATGCCGTACTGCAGGCACCTTGGGTGAGGATACTGCCCCCTGGAGGTACGTAACTGCTGGATCTTTAACTGGCTCAGTGCAGACATAAGTAGAAAGTCTTAAGATATGTATGGATCTGTCTTTAAACTGAACAAAGGGTTCTGTAATGACATCAAGCGCAGTTGTGCCTTACTGGAATCAGACAAAAGACCTTCAATGAACTGTTCTTTCAGCATTTTGTTCTCATCTCTTACACTGTCTGGATCACTTTGTTTAATGGCCTGCAGCGACTCCTGCAGGTTTAAGGCATAGTCTCCAACAGTGTCCTGTGGTTTCTGTCTGCAGCTGAAAAATCGCATCTTTATTTCTGAAGCAGTACGGGTGTCAAAAGTATCCTTTAATTTAGCAAAAATGTCTTTTACAGTCTTTTTATCAGTAGCTGGCCAAGATTCAACTTCTCTCTGAGCAACGCCACTGAGCTGACTTGTAAGTATACTGACTTTCTGCTCCTCTGACATAGGATAAATTTCACACATGCTGCGCAGCTTCCCCTTGAAGTCACTTAAGGTGTGCAATTCTCCATTGTACTGTGGCAGCCATGTCGCACCCAATAAAAAAGGCATGGTGAGAGGCAATATGGGAGCTGCAGCTGCTGCACCCTGGGTGTCACTGGGATTAGACATCTTCCCCCCTAGTTAACCCTTGCAGGGGTGCGACTCACCGCTTCGGTTGATGCAGGTCGTTGCTCCTGTAGTACTTTAGGCACGCACGGTATCCTGTTCGAATCCTGTTTGTGACGCCAAAATGACGTGCCCAAGGAGCCGTGGGATACTCGGTGCCGGGTCGGTCATCTTAAAGGGATATGTCACAGTGGCAGTGACCCGGTCTGTGGCCCCAGGTGGTCATGTAAAAGAGGTAGAATTGAATGGGAATAAAATTTATGTAGTGATTTGTTACAACAGTTGGAGTGTTCGACTGTAGTATACTACTGGGGGAGTAGACGGTGATGGCAGTGCAGATATTTAACCCTCTCCAACCAGGGCAGACCCCCAGAGATTGTGATGGAAGTAAAGGGCACAGAGTAATAAGGCAGGATACAAGAAAAGTCTATCATTTACTGAAGTTCAGGTGCAGTTCAGAGGAGATATCACAACTCTCACCAGGTTACAGTCTGCTCTGGAGAATGTGAGTTATCCTTCTTCTGCTGTGACTCGGTGTAAGCTTCCTGCTGTTTTAATCCCCTGAGAAAACAGCAGGAGCGGAGCTGCAAAGATCCTTCCTGCCCGGCACTAGAGCTTCCTGTGTCTCTCTGACACAGATAGCAGCACGGCTGAATGACGTCATCATTGTGCGGCGCGGCTGCTGTGCTAGAGACACAGGAAGCAGCCGGAGGGAGTAGACGGTGATGCTGCAGACCGGACATGTGAGGTACTGTGCTGCCTGTCACTGCTGCTGTGTGTGTGTGCGAGTGACTGTGTATGTGTGTGTATGTATGTAGTGTGATGATGGGAGTGATGGGGAGTGATGGAGAAGGCAATGATGTAATATGTAGTATGTGTGTGAAGTGGATGTGTGTGTGTATGTATGTATGTGTCGTGTGTATGTGTGTGTGTGGATCGATGTGTATGTGTAGGCGGAGAAGGCCATGATGGGGTGATGGGGAGAAGGCCATGATGGAGGTGATGGGGAGAAGGCCATGATGGAGCTGATGGGGAGAAGGCCATGATGGAGGTGAGGGGGAGAAGGCCATGATGGAGGTGATGGGGAAAAGGCCATGATGGAAGTGATGGGGAAAAGGTCATGATGGAGGTGATGGGGAAAAGGTCATGATGGAGGTGACGGGGAAAAGGCCATGATGGAGGTGATGGAGAAAAGGCCATGATGGAGGAGATGGGGAAAAGGCCATGATGGAGGTGATGGGGAGAAGGCCATGATGGAGGTGATGGGAAAAAGGCCATGATGGAGGTGATGGTGATAAGGTCATGATGGGGGTGATGGAGAGGGCAATGATGGGGATGGTGGGGAAAGAGAAAATGATGGAAGTGGTGGAAAGGGCAATGATGGGGTGGGGGAGAAGGCAATGATGGTGGTAGTGGAAAAGACAATGATGGGAGTGATGAGGAAGGAGGCAATGATGGGGGTGGTGGAGGAGATGGCAATGATGGAGGTGGTGGAAAAAGGAAATGATGGGGTGGCAGGGGAGAAAGCAATAATAGTGGTGGGGGAGAAGGCAATGATGGAGGTGGGAAAGAGGGCAATGATGGGGTGGGAGAGAGGACAATAATGGGATGTGGGGAGAGGAGGACAATGAGGGGTGTAGGGGATTGGGATGGGAGGAAGGGGGACCTATAATGGCCTTAGGAACAGGGGGAGGTGGAGTACGACATTATTATCGCTTATTATGTCTAACACAGTCCCTTAGTATATAGTGTACTCACTTATTATGTCTAACACAGTCCCTTAGCATATAGTAAATGTACTTATTATGTATAACACAGTCCCTTGGCATATAGTGCACTCACTAATTCTGTATAACACCATCCTTAGTTATATAGTTTCCTCTTTTATTATGTATAACACCGTCCCTTATTACGTACCATCCTATCTAGTTATATATGGTGCCGTCCCTTATTATATAGCTTCCTCTGCTGTTATGTACAGTGCTGTCTCTTACATAGTGTATTCTTGTTAATTTTGTAATTAACATTGCCCTCTTTTATTACATAGTCCCCATTCATTTAGATATAAAATGACTGTTGATGGAGGAGCCGGTGACCAGACGACTAGTCCACCATCTCCTCCATTAGAAAGGAAGCTTTCCTAGCCATCATTGCATTATACAGCTAACAAGACGGTATGTAATAAAAAACAGGGATCTATATAATACAATATGCAGGGAACGGTGCTGTACATAACAAGAGAGGGCACTGCATAATAAGGGACAGCAATATACATAATAAAGGAGACTATGTAATATATACATGTATGTGTGTGGCGCAATATATATATATATACAGTATATATATATATGTATATATATATATATATATATATATATATATATATATATATATAGCTTTGTCACCATAAAAGGAAGAGGGCCCAGACACATTTCTTGCACAGGGGCCCCAAGCTGTCAGTGTCCGCCCCTGGATTGAACCCCAGGTGGAAGATTCCCTATAATGAGGCAGATGGAGGCACTGTGGGTGCTATAGAAGGACCTGTGATCCAGTGGTGTCCATCTTTTTAGGATTGCATAAACGTGCTCTCAGCCACAGTTTTGTGCACTTCTGAAAAGAATACCACTGAACAGAGGCCAGACGGAGTCCAGAGAAACTCTGCTGCCTCATTATAGTGAATAGATCAATCGCAGGCCAGGATTGATAATCTGCCCAACCGGGCATTTTCCCTCTGGGCCACGATGTTTCCATCCATAGTGGGTGCGGGCCGGTAATGCCCACTGATCTTGCCGACCGACTGGCCGCTAATCTGGCCACCGACCCGTTTTTCCGGCCACTGGCCCTTTAAATCTGCTGGCACGGTGGTTCTAGAAGGGCTGCAACAAGAATGGAGTTGATTTTTTGAGGTAATTATGCCACCGGAAGGGGCGGGGCCTAGAGCTGTTTAGACCAGAGTTGATTTTTGTGATCCTCATTTTAGCCACTCTAATCAATATGGCTCTAGTCCCCGCCCCTTCTGGTGACATCATTACCTCAAAAAATCGTTCTAGTCGCTACTGTGCCGGAAGAGGAGCTGCTGCTGCCAGAGAGATATCTGTGCTTGCAGCTCTGTGCCTGTCTGCTGGTGATCTGTGCCCCTCAGCTATGTGCCGCCCAGTGATCTATGTGTCCCCCCTGTGATCTCTGTGGCTCCAGCTATGTGCCCACCCTGCGATTTCTGTAGCCCCAGCTATGTGCCCCCCAGATTTGTGCCCCATGTGATATCTGTGTTCCCTTCCAACTATATGCCCCCATGTGATCTGTGCCTCCCAGCAATGTGCCCCCCATGATCTCTGTGGTCCCAGCTATGTGCCCCCTGTGATCTGTGCACATAGCTATATGGACCCCTGTGATCCCTGTGCCCCCCAGCTATGTGTCCCCTGTGATCTCTGCTCCCCCTGTGATTTCTGTGCCCTTCAGTTATGTGCCCTCCTGTGATCTCTGTGGCCCCAGTTATATGCCCCCTTGTGATCATTGTGGCCCTAGCCATGTGCCCCCATGATCTCTGTGGCCCCAGCTATGTGCCTCCCTGTGATCTCTGTGACCCCAGCTATGTGCCTTCTCTATGATCTCTGTGGCTCTAGCTATGTGCCCCCTGTGATCTCTGTACCTCCTTTGATTTGTGTGCCCTCCATCTATTTGCCCCCCGGTAATCTCTGTGGCCCCAGCTATGTGTTCCTCGTGATCTCTGTTCCCCCACTGATTTCTGTGCCCTTCAGCTATGTGCCCTCCCGTGATCTCTGTGGCCCCAGCTATGTCCCTCCCTGTGATCTCTGTGGCCCCAGCTATGTGGCTTCTCTGTGATCTCTGTGGCTCTAGCTAAGTGCCCCCCTGTGATCTCTGTACCCCCTGTGATTTGTGTGCCCTCCATCTCTATGCCCCCTGTGATCTCTTGCCCCAGCTATGTGCCCCCCAGCTATGTTCCCCAATATGATCTCTGTGCACCCATGTGATCTCTGTCCCCCCAACTATATGCCCCCTGTGATCTCTGTGCCTCCCAGCTATGTGCCCCTGTGATCTCTGTGCTCTCGGCTATGTGCCCCCCCTGTGATCTCTGTGGCCCTAGTTATGTGCCCCCTGTGATCTGTTCCCCATGTGATCTCTCTGCTCCCCCAGCTATATGCCCGCTGTGATCTCTGTGGCACCAGCTATGTGCCCTCCACCTATGTGCCCCAATATGATCTCTGTGCACCCATGTGATCTCTGTCCCCCAACTATATGCCCCCTGTGGTCTCTGTGCTCCCAGCTATGAGCCCCTGTGATCTCTGTGGCCCTAGCTATATGCCACCCTGTAATCTCTGTTGCCCCAGCTATGTGCCCCCTTGATCTCTGTGGCACCAGCTATGTGCCCCCCTGTGATTTCTGTCCCCCATAGCTATATGTCCTCCTGTGATCTCTGTGCCTCCCAGCTATGTGCACCTTTGATCTCTGTGCTCCCAGCTATGTGCCCCACTCTGATGTCTGTGGCCCTAGCTATGTGCCCCCTGTGATCTCTGTTGCCCCAGCTATGTGCCCCCCTGTGATTTCTGTGTCCCATAGCTAAATGTCCTCCTGTGATCCCTGTGCCCCCAGCTATGTGCCCCCTTGTGATCTGTTCCCCATGTGATCTCTCTGCTCCCCCAGCTATATGCCCCCTGTGATCTGTGCCCCCCAGCTATGTACACCCCTGTGATCTTAGTGGCTCCCAGCTTTGTGACCCCTGTGATCGCTGTGCCCCCCTGCTATGTACCCCCTGTGATATTTGTGCTACCATGTGATCTCTGTGCCCCCTGTGATCTTTGTCCCCCCCAGCTATGTGCCCCCCAGCTATGTGCCCTCATGTGATCTTTGTACCCCCCTGTGATTTCTGTGCCCCCTGTGATCTTTGTGCCCCCCAGGTGATCTCTGTCCCCCCGGTGATCTATGAGCCCTACCCGGTAATTTATGTGCCTGCCTGGCAATACCTGTACCCCCCAGTGCTGTATATCCCCCCTCCCCCAGTGCTGTAAATCCTCCCCAGGGCTGTATGTGCCCCCAACTGATATGTATATTCACCAGTGCTGCATTTACCCCAGAAGTGCTGTATATCCCCCCAGTGCTGTATATCCCCCCATCTGTGATGTATGTAGCCCCCACCAGTGATGTATATTCTCCCCAGGGACATATATACCCACAGGGCTGACGATGCTTCCTAGTGATGTATATAGCCCCTCAGTGATGTCTATTCCTCCCAGCCTCCCCAGTGATGAATATGTCCCAGCCTCTCCTGTGACATCTATGCCCCCAGTCCCTCCTGTAATTTATATGACCCCAGAGGTTCCTGTGATGCAGCAGTCTCAATGTTATGTATGTACAGCAGTCCCAGCGTCTCCTATGTGACGTATATACAGCAGTCCCATCGTCTCCTATGTGATGCATGTACAGCTGTCTCAGCGTCACCTATGTGATATATACAGCAGTCCCAGCATCTCCTATGTGATGTATAGACAGCTGTCACAGTGTTTCCTATGTGATGTATATACAGTTGTCTCAGTGTTACCTATGTGATGTATATACAGTAGTCTCGGCGTCTCCCATGATTTACAAAACTTATTATGACAAAAAGTCGACTGCGCTCCTGGCCGTCACAAACCTGGAAAAGCAGCTGTGAGAAGCAACATGATCAATACCACCTAACATTACAAATGCACCAAAGAGAAGCAGCTCCAGCCGTCACATTAAGGGTGAGTTACCGCAATTGATTGTTTGACTAAATATACCGGGGTAATTTTCAAGGTGGTCATTTTTGTGTGGCCCCTGAATGATGGTACAAATTTCCCCCACCAAGAAACGGGTTACCCACCCCTGCTCTAGTGCATTCCATACTGAGACAGCTAGAATGTATGGTTGTAGTCAGGATCTGGAAGGAGCCCATACGTTCTAACTACAACCCTGCTGTTAGTCGAGCCCTGCAGTGCAGCACCAGGACGTATCAGGGACAGCTGGAGCTCCTACTTGCATGCCTGATCTCGGCTGCTGCCTGCTTCCATTTAAGTTCGGGTCTGGGTGAGTGTTCCCAGCCCTGAAACAAGTATACAGCCGGGGTCATACTTGTGGTGGGCACTGATCTGATTAAGGAAAGTGCCACTGACTGGGTGTGCCTTTCCTACCCTCCCCTTACCCCTGATTGGTTCGGGCATGACAGCTGCCCGTCCATGATTTAGTGAGGTGGGGTTTAAGTATGGGGGGGCCAATTGGGATGAAGAAGGGATTAGCACAGCCCCTTCCTACGTATATAAAGTCCTTGGACGTTAGCAGCCCTTCCTCTTCCTCCGTTCACTGCGGTCCTGGAAGTGCTTTTCCCACCCTCCCTCCCCTTTTTGTTACAAATTTGCTGATGTTATGTTATTTCGTTCTTTTATTCGTAGTTATTACAAGTCACGGCGGTGGAGAAGTTATGGCACGAAGCTACGGCTTGCCGGCTGACTTGCCTGCGTCTATGGAGCAGGGCATTGAGCGGCTAGCGCGTTTTAAGAAAGCTAAGTGCCTGTTTACAAAAAGTTGTTAAATTTTATAAAAGAAGTTTAATAAAGCTGTGACCGACTTTCACCCATCATTCGATCTCAGTGTTTGATTAATAGTGGTTAAGAGGGGCTGAGGAAATGCGTTAAGGGGTTACCTTCCCCTCCTTTTAGGTCGACACAGTCTGAGAAACTCGCACGAGACTGGCACCTCAATACTAGGCACTGCCACCGGAGCTTCAGACCAGAGCGTTCAGCTGCATAGAAAAACATGCAGCTGCACACTCCAGTCCAGAGCAGTGCCGGGTATTGAGGTGCGAGTCTCGTGTGAGTTTCTCGCAAGTGTGACCCCGGCCTACATGAAAATATGTTCTGATTCCCTTGCCTTTTCCCTTCCCTGGTCCAGAACTGGCTGCAGGCTGCCTACTGGGACTGGGGATATGAGTTATCATAATTAGATTTTCCCCTTCTTAAAGTGGCCAGTCCTCCAGCGAGTTTTGCACCAGGAGCTTATTTGTCAAAGAGATGCTATGATTTCTACAGAGACTGATTTTCCAGAGGTCATATCACAATAAGCCCCTGCAAAGATCACCATTCTTTTTTTGGATGCTGTATGTGATGGAGCCGCGTGAGGACAGTGTGAAACAGTAATACTGCTTGTATACTGAAGGGTAGTTATGAACAATTATTTTTTAGGGTATGTGCACACTATCAGTAAACACTGCGGCTTGGACGCTGTGTACAGCCGCAGCATCCAGATGTTAAAGCATAGTGGATGGGATTTCAAGAAATCCCATGTTCACTATATGTCCGTAGACGGCTGCAGAGACGCACATGTCTCTCCAGACCGCAGCATGTCTATTTATCTTGCGTAGACACGAGTCTCCACAAGATAAATTTCACCAGTACAACGTATTGGACACAGGCGGAATCACCTGCATTCAATAGCCGGCAGCACTTTGGATGCAGCGGACATCTGCTGTGTCCAAAGTGCTGCTAATTACTGACCATGTGCACATACCCATAACGGGGTTGTCCAGGCTTATGGCAATGTCTGCACTCTATATGACTAGACAAGCTGTGAGGATTCTCCATCGCCGGCGGGAACAGGCGTTCACGTGACTATTAATAAGCGGTATGCATGCGGACAGCCATATTCTGACCAGTCTGCATAACCTCACTCATTATACAGTACTTGTATTGAACGAGGCCAGATGTGTCTCACAATGTGGCCTGATATATGCGTATCGCATATGGCCGCTTGGTCTCAGCACCATAAAATCCTGACAGCTGCACCTGCTGGGAGGATTCCCAAATCTGCAGTCATATAGAGTGACACACTGTGATAAATGTTGACAACCCCTTTTAAGAATGCTGGTTTCACAATAATATTTCAGTTAGACAGGCTTCTGATCAAAGGTGAAAAAAGATAATAATAATAATAAATTTTATTTCTATAGCGTCGACATATTCCGCAGCATTTTACATTTCAGAGGGGACTTGTACAGACAATATACATTACAGCATAACAATAATCACATAGATCATAACAGATACCAAGGGGAATGAGGGCCCTGCTCGCAAGCTTACAATCTATGAGGAAAAAAGGGGAGACACGAAAGGTGGGTGGTAACAGTTACCCTGATTGTATGTGGGTCACCCCTCACACCCAGGGCAGCGGGGTACTCGGTACCGGGCTGGTGTCAGGGGGAATGTGTCACAGCAGCGGTGACCCGGTCCGTGGCCCTGGGCGACCAATATCAATGGCGGTGATGTTAATGATGTTAAAGTTTATTGGAATAGTTCGTGACGCCACCTGTGGTGTTTGGCAAGCAAGATGTTAAGCCAACGCTGCGTGCAGATCCACTGGGACTGATGGTGTGGTGCAGCAAAGATGGTGTAGCTCTCCACAGGTGGAGCTGTAGTCCCAGGGCAGTGTAGGTGCAATGGATAAGGAGAGGCGCAGAATAGTATAGATGCTGGTACCCAGGTGTAGCGGTGCTGGAATAACTGGAGGACACCAGAGTATGTGGTTCCAAAGCTTTACTCACTGTTTGCAGTTCACACAACTGCCTGCCTCCGCACTGTGTTCTTCAGGTCAGGGCCCCAGTCAACCTCCAGGCAGGATAGTATTCTCCTCTCCACACTCCGCCAATATGTACCTTACTGAACGACTCCTCCAATGCGCCTTTAGGTTCGAAGCACTCCAGTACTTAGTTACCCTGGAATGCCTCTCTCTAGGTGTTCCTAGTCTCTACTTGTATGACAGACAGCTGTAGCCTGCTTGGGGGGCTCCGCTCTGCGTCCCGGCTCACTATCCAAGTGCTGTTGTGTCCCAAGTCTGCGATGGGAGTAAGGCGTTGGTGGCTCACTACTCCTCCGGTGTCTGTTGCCGGACATAAAGATCCAATCAACCTCAGGGACCGGGCCCCTGCCTTTGCGCTCTGGACTGGAAGGGTCCTCTCTCTTTATCAACCTGCTTCCCACCATCCTTCTATTCTCCTTCGTTCTGATCTGTTCTATCTCTCTTATGGAATCTGTAGTCTCCAGTCTATATCTCTTTCTCCTTCTCTTCCTTCACTGCCCCAGTTCACTGGGGCAGCTGCAGCACTCCTTCCTCCATCCCTTCTTCCAGGGATCCCCACTCTTCACCGAGTGGCTGTTCTCTCCTACTCTGCCTGCCTTCTTCTGCGGACTGACCTGAAATCCTACACCTTCCCTCTCTTTTATATCTAACTCCACCCGCCTCCCCAGCACCTTTCGTGTTACGAAGCCAGGAACAACAAAAGGCACCCTATGACCTTTCCAGCATAAAGCATGGATGGGTCCCTGCTGAACTATCCTGTGTGTGGGGTGCAGGTGTGGGAATGTGGAAGGGAGTTCCCACCCTATCTGGATGGTGGGGTACCACACCTTAGGAGAAGGTGCAGTACCTCTGTGGCGACTGAAGCCTCAGGGGCGCCACATATGGACCAGCCATAATGTTAAGTGTGTAACAGTTCAGATGCAGAGGGCTAATGGAAGCATAAAGCATGTGGGAACATGATGCGGGGAACCTGGTTATGGTAAAAAACTTTTGGCTGTGCCACATAGGGATAGATTAGGTTAATGTGTTGAGGCGGTAGGCCAGTCTGAATAAATGAGTTTTCAGGGCACTCTTAAAATTGTGGGGATTGGGGACTAATCGTATTGACCAGGGAAGTGCATTCCAAAGAATTGGTGCAGCACGTGTATAGTCTTGAAGACGGGAGTAGGAGGTTCTGATTATTGAGGATGCTAACCTCAGGTCATGAGCAGAATGGAGGACGCGGGTAGGATGGTATACTGAAACAAGGAAGGAGATGTAGGGTGATGCTGAGCCATGAAGAGCTTTGTGGGTGAGGGTAATAAGTTTGTACTGGATTCTGGAGTGAATGGGTAGCCAGTGTAATGACTGTCACAAGGTAGAGGCATCGGTGTAACGATTGGCGAGAAATATGATCCTGGCAGCAGCATTCAAGACAGATTGGAGGGGGGGAGAGTTTGGTAAGAGGGAGACCGATTAGAAGGGAGTTACAATAGCCGAGACAAGAATGAATAAGAGAAACAGTCAGAGTTTTTGCAGAGTCAAAAGTAAGAAAGGGTCGAATTCTTGAAATGTTTTTGAGGTGCAGATAACAAGAGCGAGCCAGTGATCGGATGTGGGGGACAAAGGAAAACTCAGAGTCAAGTATGACCCCAAGACAGCGGGCATGTTGCTGGGGAGTAATAGTAGAACCACACACAGAAATGGCAATGTCGGGTATAGGTACATTAGTAGCGGGAGGAAACACAAGGAGTTCAGTCTTTGACAGGTTCAGTTTCAGATATAGTGAGGACATGATGTTATACACAGCATTTAGAAAATTGCCGGTGTTTTCTAGAAAGGCTGGCGTGATGTCAGGAGAAGAAGCGTATAATTGGGTGTCGTCAGCATAGAGATGGTACTGGAAACCAAATCTACTGATTGTTTGACCATTAGGGGCAGTATACAAAGAGAAGAGGAGGGGGCCTAGGACTGATCCTTGAGGAACCCCAACAGTAAGGGGAAGATGAGAGGAGGAGGAGCCAGCAAAAGATACAGTAAAGGAGTGGTCAGAGAGATAGGAGGAGAACCAGGAGAGAACGGTGTCCTTGAGGCCAATGGAATGGAGCATAGTGAGGAGAAGCTGATGATCCACAGTGTTGAATGCTGCAGAGAAATCCAAGAGAATTAGAATGGAGTAATGACCCTTTGATTTAGCTGTTAGTAGATCATTAGAGACTTTAGTGAGGGAAGTTTCAGTAGAGTGTAAAGAGCGGAAACCGGATTGGAGAGGGTCGAGAAGAGAGTTTTCTGAGAGATAGCGGATAAGACGGGAGTGGACCAGGCGTTTCAGGAGTTTAGAGATGAAGGGAAGATTAGAAACAGGTCTATAGTTAACGGCACAGTTTTGGTCAAGGGATGTTTTTTTAACTAGTGGATGTATGATGGCATGCTTAAATGAGGAGGGAAAGATAAGAGAAGAGAGAGAGAGGTTAAATATTTTAGTTAGGTGAGGGGTGACAGCAGGGGAAAGGGGCTGGAGTAGATGTGACGGAAATGGGTCACTGGTGCAAGTGGTTGGGCGAGAAGATGCAAGGAGCCTGCTTACTTCTTCTTCTGTGACTGGTTCAAAATCAGAGAGTGAGCTAGATGCAGTGGGGGAGGGAGGACAGTGCATGATATGAGGTGATTGGGAGATAATTTCCTGTTGGATCTGGTCAATTTCTTCATTGAAGTAATTGGCCAGATCGTCAGCTCGAAGCTCCGTGGTTGGGGCCTGTACTCTTGGGTTGAGTAGAGAATGAAAAGTGTCAAAGAGACGTTTAGGGTTATTGGACAGTGAAGTGATGAGGGTGTTGAAGTAGGTTTGTTTTGAGAGGTGAAGGGCAGTGTTGTATGTTCGAAGCATAAACTTATGATGGATGAAATCTTCGGGTAGGTTGGATTTTCTCCACAGACTTTCGGCGCACCTGGAGCACCGCTGCAGGAAACGTGTTTGCAGGGTGTGCCAGGGTTGTCGCCGTCTGTGTTGTGGTGTTCTAGGTATAGGAGGAGAAAATTCATCCAGGGCACTTTGAAGTGTTTCATTGTAATGCTTCAATGCAGAATCAGGACATGAGAGGGAGGAGATAGGGGCCAATGAAGACTGCAAGTTCTTCATAAGTTTCTGGGTGTTAATGGCCTGTATGTTTCTATAAATATGGACAGTGGGGGTGACCTGAGCAGCCTGGCGGTTCTTGATAGAGAATGAAAGAAGGTTGTGGTCAGAGAGCGGGAGAGGGGAGTTTGCAAAATCATCCACTGCACAAAGCCGAGAGAAGACCAAGTCGAGGGAGTTTCCGTCTTCATGCGTTGGAGAATTAGTAAGCTGCAAAAGGCCAAATGAGGAGGTTAGAGATAAAAGGTGAGTAGCAGACGGGGAGAGTGGAAGAGCAATGGGGATGTTGAAATCTCCCATTATGAGGGTAGGGATGTCACAGGAGAGAAAATGTGGAAGCCAAGTGGCAAAATGATCCAGGAACTGAAGGGAGGGGCCGGGAGGACGATATACCACCACCACTCGCATGGAGAAGGGGGTGAAGAGTCTGACGGCATGGACCTCAAAAGAAGGAAAGACAAGTGAGGGTACTTGAGGGATAACCTGAAAGGTACATTTTGATGATAGGAGCAGACCAACGCCTCCACCTGCTCTATTGTCTGATCTTGGGGATCATCCTTAAGGACGAATAATCACAGTCATCCATCTAGTCCATGTAACAGAGCCCAAGTTAGACGTGTTGTCTAGTCAGGGAATACTGATCACCCCTCTGCAGGATAAATAATCATTCTGAGACTTGAGTAGAGTAATGTTTGGATTCAGCTTTACTGGGAGCTCAAGCAGTTGACACATGACTGTAAGTATGCTTTTACCAACCAGATTCTCATCCATTTTTCTCAAAGGGGTTATCTAGTCTAAATCCACGAGTCTGCATTCACGCTATATGTCACTAGTAAGTATATTGCAAGTGTGAATGTGGCCGGGTCAGATCTGGACTGGCCATCTGGCAATTCTAGCAAATAGCAGAATGGCCTGTCTGGTCATGGGCCACATTGCCTGCTACGTTGTAAACAGAATTGGTGTTCTCAAGACACCCATACTGTTAAGAGTTGTGACGGAGCACAAAGTCGCCGACTCCATCGCTTATCCCAGCAGGCCACGGGTATCATTAGAAATATTGGTCATGTTGTAATTCTTGCTTTGCTCCATCCAGGGGAATATTAGTAATATATTCCATCTAGTGCTTGGGGATATGAACAGCATGGGCCTGTTTGATTTCAAATGCCAGGGCTGAATTTCAGTCCCAGTCTGTACCTGGGCCGGGTGTATGCATATTAACTACTCGCAGTCACGAGACCGTCATTCCCAGCTCTGACACCAAAGAATCCACAAAGTGTGCAGTGTGTACAGTGTGAGGATTCACAAGTCTGCGGTCATATAGAGTGACAAAGAGTAAATGCAGACTTGGGATTTAGACTAAGGCCTCTTTCACACTTCAGTCTTTTGGCGTCAGTCAAAATCCTTCAAAGTGTGAAAAAACGGATCCAGTGAAGATTGGCTAAAAACTGAAGCACCGGATCTGTTTTTTTGACGGATCCGTCGAAGTTGCAGATTTTGGAATTTAAAGGAGGAGAGAGAGAGACAATTTTGCTGTGCCAGAACGGCTTTTTGAGTTAAATTAAATGAATGAAAAATCTTGTGGGCATGCTCAGTTTAAAAAACGGAATCCATCACTTGATTCCGTCATGTGACGGACGACGACGGATCTGCCGCCCATAGTCATCCATTATAGCAGACAACGGACTGCGACGGATCCGTCACCATCCGTCTTTTCAACGCAGACAAAAAACGTTACTATGTCCGTTGTATCCAGACGACGGATGCTGAAATTTCGAAGGAACCGTCAAATGACGGATGCAATGGATGGCCATCCATTGCAATCCGTCCTTAATGCAAGTCTATGAGAAAAAAAACGGATTCCGCTAAAAAAAATCCATTTTTTTCAAAAAAGGGCGGATTTCGACTGACGTCAAAAGACTGAAGTGTGACAAGTGCTTGAACCACCTAATAAAGTCCAATCTGAAGATTGCATTCTTTTAGTAATCAGCACTGGTGACTAAACATTTTCACTGGGTGGAAAACCCCTATAATAAGGATGTGCTGAGTATAAACTATAACTATTAGGCCAGGATAACACTACCGTGTGTGATGCGAGAAACTCGCACGAGTCTCTCGCATCAACACCAGGCGCTGCCGCCGGCACACAGGAGCGGAGCAGCTGCTGCATAGAAATACATATAGTCACACTATTGTTTAATCTGGATGTGAACCTGCTTTGCATCTTGTTCTTGATTACCGCACTCCAACTGCTTGATCAATAATGTTTACATTATTATCACCATATCCTATATTGACCATTTTTTTCGGCTTTACAGCTAAGGTGTATATTATGCTTTTCTGTATCAGCTTAGTGCATTGTGAGGTTTTACAGGCAGCTAAGAATAATGTAACCATATGAATAAAGACTGATATAGATCCGTATTCACTTACAGTGAGTATTGTAGCACAGCCAGATAGGACAGGGTTAAACCCAAACTCTGCAGGCTCTGATTATTAGCACCTGGCTGGTCTGCATATAATCGGGCTAGGTACTCACATTAGTCAATCTGCTTGGGAAAAGCTGACCAGAGTGGGTGATAGTGGAGCTGAAGAGAGACTGCACAGGCTGTGTGCACCAAACTGCAAGTATCACTGGTTACTGTGGACAATAGCTGTTTTGTTTGACCGAACTGAGACTAGCTCAGCTGTGCCTGAGTAGCCAGGGTATATATTGTGTAGTCAGCCCCTGGATAAGGCTAGGGATTTATGCTTATGGTTTTGTTTTTTTGGTCCTGTACAACCTGTGGAAAAAATGTCACATTATTCCACAAGAAACCTGTGCCTGTGTGCAGAGCCACCATAAGAGCATTACTGCCCTTACTAGTGTATGGGGCATGGTGAGCAGAAGCAAAGAGGGGGGCGGTGTACTTCTTCTTTCTGGGCTCCAGGGGCAGGATTCGGCCAGGTCAGTAACGGAACGCATGTCCGAGGACACACAATAAGTTAAAATCTATGCACAGCTATAGCTTTCTGCACGGCAATAGTTTAAAGCTGCCAGTCAATCAGAGGCCGGCAGCTGATGTCAGCATGTTATGTCATTGCCATGCACTGGCGCATCAAATGAATGAGGAAGAGGATGCTGCTGGACCGCGGCCAGGTAAAAAGAAGCTTTTATTCTACTGAAAGCTGCCATATGGGGTCTGGGTTAGTAGAGCATGTGGGGCCCAGGATGTGGGAGAGTATTACTGTAGGGGTTAATTAAGGGATATTATTAATGCTGTGATGTATTTTATTTTTGAGGATCCTGTTTTCAGTGTGGGATGTTATGTTACTGTGCAGTGCGACACTGTTGATTTTACTTTTTTCATCTGGCGTAGTGTAGAAGTTGGGGAATGTGCTATGGAAGTGATCAGCTATTGAGCACTGTGTGCTTATTTTCTGCAGAGACGAGTCCTGGCTGGAAGAAGTGATGTCAGTCTGCACTGGATGAAGAAGAAAAAGAGAAGTTGAAGGACTTCAAAAACAAATTTCACTGAGTCAGTGTATTGCATACAACATACAGAGCTCCTGTTTATAATGTCACTGCTGATCACCATTACCTGCACACCAACACTATATACAGAGCTCCTGTGTATAATGTCACTGGTGATCACTGTATTACTTGTACACTGTATACTATATACAGAGCCCCTGTGCATAATGTCACTAGTGATCCCTGTATTAACTGTACACTTACACTATACACTGCATACTATGTATAGAGTTCCTGTGTATAATGGTAATATTAGTATTGTGGTTTTTTTTTTTTTTGTTTTTTTTTAATTAATGATGAGTTTTGTAGTATTCGGTCACTGTGGTCTGGTCATGGTGTGGCGATATTTATCCTTGTATGTAATATTATTCGGACATTACAGTGCCTTGTGAAAGTATTCAGCCCCCTGGAACTTTTCCCACATATCATGCTTAAAACATAAAGATACCAAATATACATTTTTGGTGAAGAATCAACAACAAGTGGGACACAATGGTGAAATTGAATGAAATTTATTGGTTATTTTAAATTTTTGGGGAAATTCAAAAACTGAAAAGTGGGGCGTGCAATATTATTAGGCCCCTTTACTTTCAGTGCAGCAAACTCACTCCAGAAGTTCATTGTGGATCCCTGAATGATCCAATGTTCTCCTAAAATGATTAATGATGATAAATATAATCCACCTGTGTGTAAACAAGTCTCCGTATAAATGCACCTGCTCTGTGATAATCTCAGGGTTCTGTTTGAAGCACAGAGAGCATCATGAAGACCAAGAAACACAACAGGCAGGTCCGTGATACTATTGTGGAGAAGTTTAAAGCTGGATTTGGATACAAAATGATTTCCAAAACGTTAAACATCCCAAGGAGCACTGTGCAAGCGATCATATTGAAATGGAAGGAGTATCATACCACTGCAAATCTACCAAGACCCTGCTATCCCTCTAAACTTTCATCTCAAACAAGGAGAAGACTGATCAGAGATGCAGCCAAGAGTCCCATGATCACTCTGGATGAACTGCAGAGATCTACAGTGGAGGTGGGACAGTCTGTCGATAGGACAACAATCAGTCGTACACTGCACAAATCTAGCCTTTATGGAGTGGCAAGAAGAGAGCCATTTCTCAAAGATATCCATAAAAAGTGTCATTTAAAGTTGGCAACAAGCCACCTGGGAGACACACCACACATGTGGAAGAAGGTGCTCCGGTCAGATGAAACCAAAATTGAACATTTTGGCATAAAGGCAACACAGCTCATCACCATGAACACACCATCCTAACCGTCAAACATGGTGGTGGCAGCATCATGGCTTGTGGTGGTAGCATCATGGTTTGGGCCTGCTTTTCTTCAGCAGGGACAGGGAAGATGGTTAAATTTGATGGGAAGATGGATGGAGCCAAATACAGGACCATTCTTGAAGAAAACCTGTTGGGAGTCTGAAAAGACCTGAGACTGTGACGGAGATTTGTCTTCCAACAAGACAATGATCCCAAACATGAAGCAAAATCTACAATGGAAAGGTTTACAAATAAACGTATCCAGGTGTTAGAATGTCAAAATCGAGACCTGAAAACAATCGAGAATCTATGGAAAGAGCTGAAAACTACTGTTCACAAACGATCTCCATCAAAGCTCACTGAGCGCAAGCTGTTTGCCAAGGAAGAATGGGCAAGAATTTCAGTCTCTCGATGTACCAAAACTGATACAGACATACCCCAAGCAACTTGCAGCTGTAATCGCAGCAAAAGGTGGCGCAACAATGTATTAAGTTAAAGGGGCCGAATAATATTGCACGCCCCACTTTTCAGTTTCTGAATCTTAACAAAAAATTGAAATAACCAATAACTTTCATTCAACTTCACAATTGTGTCCCACTTGTTGTTGATTCTTCACCAAAAATTTACATTTGGTATCTTTATGTTTTGAAGCATGATATGTGGGAAAAGGTTGAAAAGTTCCAGGGGGCCGAATACTTTCGCAAGGCACTGTATGTGGTTCGGCTATTGTAATACAGTATTTGTTCCTTTTATGTGGTATTATTCGGTCACTACGTGGTTTAGTCATAGTGTGATGGTATTTGTCCTTTGAATGTGGTATTATTAGTAATTTAAAAAAATGTTTGACAAATACTTACAGAAAAATAAATAAAACGTACCTAAAAAGATTATTAGGTATTTTAAGAAATGTTTAATAGTTTAGAGTAGGGTCCGGCCAAAACAGTTTACCTTGCTGTTTGTGGTGGCGGCTTAAAAAAAATCTTTTGGCCAAAACAAAAGCTGCTGGCTGTGAATGTGATATGGTGTTAGATGGTAACTGTTATAAGGTATGTCTCCACGGGGCATGCTGGCAGCACTTTGGGCAAAGCGGAAACCTGCTCTGCCCAAAGTGCCGCCCCCCTTTGTATGCGACTTGATACCGCATGTGTTCATTGAACATATGCAGAATCACCGCATCGTATCCATAGACAGGGTTATTTACAGTCATATGTTAAAGTTTGGGCACCCCTATTAATGTTAACCTTTTTTCTTTATACCAATTTTGGTTTTTGCAACAGCTATTTCAGTTTCATATATCTAATAACTGATGGACTCAGTTATATTTCTGGATTCAAATGAGGTTTATTGTACAGAAATTGTGCAATCTGCATTTTAACAAAATTTGACCGGTGCAAAAGTATGGGCACCTCAACATAAAAGTGACATTAATATTTCGTAGATCCTCCTTTTGCAAAAATAACAGCCTCTAGTCGCTTCCTGTAGCTATTAATGAGTTCCTGGATGAAGGTATTTGTGACCATTCCTGTTTACAAAACAATTCCAGTTCAGTTTGATGGTCGCCGAGCATGGACAGCCCGCTTCAAATCATCCCACAGATGTTCAATGATATTCAGGTCTGGGGACTGGGATGGCCATTCCAGAACATTGTAATTGTTCCTCTGCATGAATGCCTGAGTAGATTTGGAGCGGTGTTTTGGATCATTGTCTTGCTGAAATATCCATCCCCTGCATAACTTCAACTTTGTCACTGATTCTTGCACATTATTGTCAAGAATCTGCTGATACTGAGTTGAATCCATGCGACCCTCAACTTTAACAAGATTCCCAGTGTCAGCATTGGCCACACAGCCCCAAAGCATGATGGAACCTCCACCAAATTTTACTGTGGGTAGCAAGTGTTTTCTTGGAATGCTGTGTTTTTTAGCCTCCATGCATAACGCCTTTTTGTATGACCAAACAACTCAATCTTTGTTTCATCAGTCCACAGGACCTTCTTCCAAAATGTAACTGGCTTGTCCAAATGTGCTTTTGCATACCTCAGGCGACTGTGTTTGTGGCGTGCTTGCAGAAACGGCTTCTTTTGCATCACTCTCCCATACAGCTTCTCCTTGTGCAAAGTGGCTGTATTGTTGACCGATGCACAGTGACACCATCTGCAGCAAGATGATGCTGCAGGTCTTTGGAGGTGGTCTGTGGATTGTCCTTGACTGTTCTCACCATTCTTCTTCTCTGCCTTTCTGATATTTTTCTTGGCCTGCCACTTCTGGGCTTAACAAGAACTGTACCTGTGTTCTTCCATTTCCTTACTATGTTCCTCACAGTGGAAACTGACAGGTTAAATCTCTGAGACAACTTTTTGTATCCTTCCCCTGAGAAGCTATGTTGAATAATCTTTGTTTTCAGATCATTTGACAGTTGTTTTGAGGAGCCCATGATGCCACTCTTAATAGGAGAATCAAATAGGAGAACTACTTGCAAGTGGCCACCTTAAATACCTTTTCTCATGATTTGATACACCTGGCTATGAAGTTCAAAGCTCAATGAGGGTACAAAACCAATTTAGTGCTTCAGGAAGTCAGTAAAAAGTAGTTAGGAGTGTTCAAATCAAGAAAATGATAAGGGTGCCCATACTTTGCACCGGTCAAATTTAGTTTAAATGCAGATTGCACATTTTTTGTTAGAACAATAAACCTCATTTGAATCCAGAAATATAACTGAGTCCATCAGTTATTAGATATATGAAACTGAAATAGCTGTTGCAAAAACCAAAATTGTTATAAAGAAAAAAGGTTAACATTAATAGGGGTGCCCAAACTTTAACACATGACTGTATCTTGCGGAGACGGAGTGTCGCCACAAGATAAATAGACATGCTGCGGTCAGGAAAGACGCACTGCATGTCCAGATACACAGGGCCGCCGGATGCAGCCCTGCACGCATAGTGGAGACGGGATTTCATAAAATCCCCTCCAATATGCTGTAACATTTGGATGCTGCAGCTGTACGCAGCGTCCAATCCACAGCAGATAGTGAATGTTTCCGGACCATGGAAACATACCCTAAAAGTGTGAATGGTGAGGACATGATGCAGAAGTGGAGTTTTTCCAAGACTAGACAGTGGGACTGTGTATAATGTCACTGGTGATCCCTGTATTACCTGTATACTTACACTACTGTATATACAGAGCTCTTTGGTATAATGGCCCTTATGGTAATATTAGTATTGTGTTTTTTTAAATTAATGATCAGTATTGTAGTATCTGGTCACTATGTGGTCTGGTCATGGTGTGGTGGTATTTATCCCTTGTATGTAATATTATTTGGTCATTATATTGTGGTAATATGTGGTCCAGCCATGGTATGACAGAATTTGTTCCTTGTATGTGGTATTAGTCATTTTTAAAAATGTACCTAAAGAGCATTGAATATCTTAAGAAATGTTTAATAGAGTAGGGCCCGATCAAAAGAGTCTTCCTTGTGGTGGGGCTTAAAAAATCGATGGCTGTATGTGATCTGGTGTTCGATGGGTACTACTAATGTGTGATTGGTGAGGACGTGATGCAGAAGTGGAGTTTTTCCAAGACTGGGCAGGGGACTGTAGAATATGGGGCTCCAAAATTCCTGGTGACAGCCCTGCCTGTGTGAATGCTACCTAATGTCTGATAGTAAGAAATCCTTCATTGTGTGGGTTTATATAATAGTATTTATGCACTCATAGAAATATAGATCTATACCGCTTAAAGTATCCTCTAAAGAAAGCAGCACTATACAAAACTGACACTGCAAACGAGAGCAAGCTTCAGAGTATCGACCCAGTATCCTCCATATATACATGGCCCATCCTCTGTCACACTGGAGGGATGAGACCCATAGATGGGTGTCTGTCAATTTGGTAGACGGCACTAAATTATAATACATATAATGGGTGAGAGATACAGACAACCATCTGGATACTAACTAGCAGTCTGCCACGAATGGCACCCATTTCTTCTTATACCAGAAACACTGGATAGATTCAATGTATTTGCAGTTTCCATCTGCTATGTGGCCATTGCCCTTTGTTCACATAGGTCCCTGTTCAAACAAGGTGGCTCTTCTTCCTATACTATTATTTATTACTCCCATACCATCTTTTTTATATACTAGATATATCTGTAATTCTGCTTATTTTGCCTATATTTTACTATTGAGAAACCAGAGCAATCTTCAAATTATCTACAAGCTTATACAGCCTGTGCGGGAGTGTGAGCATTCCCCACTCCAATATGGCAGGTACATATAACTGAGTGCAGTAGACATGCACAGATTGAGGGCAGCTCCCTGATCTAATATGACGCCACACAACTTGATGGAGAGAAGAGAGCTTGTGCAAATCAGTCAGTGCCGGGGTGTACACTGACAGCTTGGGGCCCCTGTGCAAAAAAAATGTTTGGGCCCCTCTATGTTTATGGCAACCAAGCTACAGATATTTGTCTCCTCTCAATATGAATATTACTGTCCCCTATTACATCATGCCCTCTTATGTACAGCACCATCCCTTACATATCGTAATCTCGTTATTTAGAGCATCCTGTTTTATTATAGTATCCACTCTTGTTATATAAAAACTGAAGTGATTGCTGATGGAAGTTGGTAAAGCTTCTTTTCTGATAGCAAAGTATGATTAACTGGTGAGATGTTGCACCATCAGCAGTCATGTTATATCTAACAAGAGAGGACACTGTAGTAAAGAAAGCGCTGTGAGTAACAAAAATAACAAGAAAGCAATATGTAAAGAACGGTGCTATATATAAGATGACATAATACTTTGTAATAATGGGACAATAATGTACATAAAAACAGAGGACGCAACATAATAGGGGACTGTCCCATACATAACTAAAGAGGATGGTACGTAATCAGGGATGCCCCTTCCTGGGATAATGTCCCCCATACTGGGACCATTCCTGGGATAGTGTGCCCCTTCCTGGGATAATGTCCCCCATACTGGGACCATTCCTGGGATAGTGTGCCCCTTCCTGGGATAATGTGTTCTGTTCTCCAATGCATAAAAAAATACTACTCGTCTTCCCCCTATGCTGCCTGGTGTTCGCTTCTACAGCCGCTGCAGTTGACTTCAGCATCCTCGCCATGGTGCATGATGTCGATGCCATGTGTCACCAGTCACGGGCACGCCGACGTCAGCTACCAGTCTCTGATAGGCCACTGGCATGTATTGCAGCTCAGGGAGCCAGCGGGTCCCCTGCACCACAAAACATTTCAGCAGAATGTGGCTCCAAGGACTTGCATCCAGCTGATATAGTCGTTGGTGTTGGCGTGCCCCCTCCACCTCTAGGCCCCTGGTGTAGTGAGTAGCTGGGATCACTGACATCACATTTGAGCCTAGAGCACATTCTATGTATATTACTACCGTCAGCAGTTATATGAGCAATCATTAATTATAACACTTGTGTTATCACATTATCTCTATCAAGCAATTAAGGTTTTAATATTATATGCACAATACCTGTGAACTGGCACAGGATGAAAATCAATTATTGTTATATGCTTAATGACTCATGAGGAGATTGATATTATTGCACTGTATACATATGCAGGGCCAGCGTCAGCTCTTGGGTAAGTGTCAGGGCCCTGAGCAGGCTGGGGGGCCCACTCACCATTGGGGACACCAGCACGCTATGGGGACCGGTGCCAGCACCCACAAGTTGGGCCCCCCCCCGCTTGCTTAGGGCCCAAGTACTAGCAATACTTACCTCTCCCTGTTCTTCCGCTGCAGTGTCTTCCACATCTTCTCACTCTGGGATGTTTCAGGTCAGATGGTGCGATGATGTGACTAGTGTGCTACCTCTTCTCTGAACAGTCACAGTGCAAAAAGCCGGACGACTGCAATGCTGAGGAGTCTGGAGCAGAGCAGCGGCCAGCGAGGAGAGGTGAGCATTTCATTTTTTTTACGCTTGGCGCAATATATTGGACTCATATATACTGGAGCATTGTATGGGGCCCATCATATACTGGAGCATTATATGGGGCCCACGATCCTGTAAGGAGAGCTATGTGGAACCCATAATACTGGAGCCCAACACCGGAACTGCTGCAACCCACCAACCTACTGTCTCCTTCCCCACCATCCTGTAGCATGTAAGCCCGAAAGGGCAGGGTCCTCTCCCCTCTGTATCAGTCTGTCATTGTTAGTTTACTGTAAGTGATATCTGTAATTTGTATGTAACCCCTTCTCATGTACAGCACCATGGAATCAATGGTGCTATATAAATAAATAATAATAGTGTATAGAGGACTAAACTGTCCGGTTTCTGAGCTAAATAGTTATTACTCATGTAATGTAAGAAGTAAGTGAAATCTTTGGCATTGTTCTATACCTATATTTCTCTGCCGTATCTGTGCATCATGTATCGTGGTATGTCTTAAAGGGACCCACTGAGACCATTTCCCCAGGGCCCATGAAAACCTGGAGCCGGCCCTGTACATATCAACTATTCTTTCCTGATGTATATTGATTGATCACTGATTATAGAGTGTAACCTATATGTACTGTGCTTATACTCTGTGAATGTTGATGGCTTGAGAAAGGTTCACAGTTTTGAAAAGTTGAAATGTCGCGCATATCTGGGTGAATAAAGACCACAGTTTATTTCACGATCTCATGCCTGGAGTGCTGCTATATTTTTTTGCCATGTATCTACATCAATCTATATTCATATGGTTACATTTCTATATGAAAAACAGCTGCATACATGTGTCCATATATATATATATATATATATATCAGTGTATAATACACAGACTTGATTATTCTGACACAAGCATCCTGGCTGAATGTGGCATGTAATACAGGTGTGTACTATATCTTGACCAGATGTGTAACTTTCCATGACCCTAACTGGATTCCCATGGAGTCCTGTAAATCTTTTTATTCGGCTTTACAGTACACTGCATTATATACTGATTCTGGGTTACACAATGATTTTGGCCATGGCACAGGTTGTGCAGCATAAAATCATTGTAAGCTGCTGCTACATGACATAGCAGCAGAAATAAAGTGATTAGGGTCACAATACATGCCCTGGGTACCACGACAAGCAGATTGAAAAAAAAAATCAGAACTTGTCCCACCACTGCAGGGGTCGCAATGTGACCCTCCTCACCTGTATCAGAGGCATGAAGAGAAGTTTGGCAGCTTGATCTATGTTGTAACTAAACATCATTTTGCTTCAGCATATGTTTATGGGATAACGTTCCTGCCATGCACGTCAATGTCAGTTGCTATCTCCACGCTGCAACACACTTGGATGCACATACACCTGACGTGGGGGTCCCCCTCCAGTATGGACCCGGTTGCACCCTCTGTAATTGCAATCATTACACCCATGAGTAACAGAGGACATGTGACAGTGCTATCACCATTGTGGTGTGAGGTGTAGTGATCGGTGCTGAACTGCCACAGATGGAAGCACAGGATCACTACTCAGTCAGTTTCAGTGCTGGAATGAATGATAGTATCTGCCCCAGCACTAATCTTAAAAGCCAATGATTGTGTAGTGCGTGGGAAGAGGGCAGCGCTGGATGAGAGTTTAGGGAAAAAAAGCAGAGCAATTTGCCTAGTGTGGGGAGCAGCATGTAATCAAACTCCGTGCAGGCAATAAAGTGAAATTCAGGGTGTCATAAATTCAATAGAGGTGAAACTAGCTTTATTAATAAATTAGAATGTTATTTTTTCAGGCTGGCAGTATATCTCGGGCTGCGGCTGGCAGTATATC
The DNA here is from genome assembly GCF_039654945.1 of Dendrobates tinctorius. NCBI lineage: Eukaryota > Metazoa > Chordata > Amphibia > Anura > Dendrobatidae > Dendrobates > Dendrobates tinctorius. The sequence continues at coordinate 21,536,370 of NW_027361704.1, forward strand.
TCGGGCTGCGGCTGGCAGTATATCTCGGGCTGCGGCTGGCAGTATATCTCGGGCTGCGGCTGGCAGTATATCTCGGGCTGCGGCTGGCAGTATATCTCGGGCTGCGGCTGGCAGTATATCTCGGGCTGCGGCTGGCAGTATATCTCGGGCTGCGGCTGGCAGTATATCTCGGGCTGCGGCTGGCAGTATATCTCGGGCTGCGGCTGGCAGTATATCTCGGGCTGCGGCTGGCAGTATATCTCGGGCTGCGGCTGGCAGTATATCTCGGGCTGCGGCTGGCAGTATATCTCGGGCTGCGGCTGGCAGTATATCTCGGGCTGCGGCTGGCAGTATATCTCGGGCTGCGGCTGGCAGTATATCTCGGGCTGCGGCTGGCAGTATATCTCGGGCTGCGGCTGGCAGTATATCTCGGGCTGCGGCTGGCAGTATATCTCGGGCTGCGGCTGGCAGTATATCTCGGGCTGCGGCTGGCAGTATATCTCGGGCTGCGGCTGGCAGTATATCTCGGGCTGCGGCTGGCAGTATATCTCGGGCTGCGGCTGGCAGTATATCTCGGGCTGCGGCTGGCAGTATATCTCGGGCTGCGGCTGGCAGTATATCTCGGGCTGCGGCTGGCAGTATATCTCGGGCTGCGGCTGGCAGTATATCTCGGGCTGCGGCTGGCAGTATATCTCGGGCTGCGGCTGGCAGTATATCTCGGGCTGCGGCTGGCAGTATATCTCGGGCTGCGGCTGGCAGTATATCTCGGGCTGCGGCTGGCAGTATATCTCGGGCTGCGGCTGGCAGTATATCTCGGGCTGCGGCTGGCAGTATATCTCGGGCTGCGGCTGGCAGTATATCTCGGGCTGCGGCTGGCAGTATATCTCGGGCTGCGGCTGGCAGTATATCTCGGGCTGCGGCTGGCAGTATATCTCGGGCTGCGGCTGGCAGTATATCTCGGGCTGCGGCTGGCAGTATATCTCGGGCTGCGGCTGGCAGTATATCTCGGGCTGCGGCTGGCAGTATATCTCGGGCTGCGGCTGGCAGTATATCTCGGGCTGCGGCTGGCAGTATATCTCGGGCTGCGGCTGGCAGTATATCTCGGGCTGCGGCTGGCAGTATATCTCGGGCTGCGGCTGGCAGTATATCTCGGGCTGCGGCTGGCAGTATATCTCGGGCTGCGGCTGGCAGTATATCTCGGGCTGCGGCTGGCAGTATATCTCGGGCTGCGGCTGGCAGTATATCTCGGGCTGCGGCTGGCAGTATATCTCGGGCTGCGGCTGGCAGTATATCTCGGGCTGCGGCTGGCAGTATATCTCGGGCTGCGGCTGGCAGTATATCTCGGGCTGCGGCTGGCAGTATATCTCGGGCTGCGGCTGGCAGTATATCTCGGGCTGCGGCTGGCAGTATATCTCGGGCTGCGGCTGGCAGTATATCTCGGGCTGCGGCTGGCAGTATATCTCGGGCTGCGGCTGGCAGTATATCTCGGGCTGCGGCTGGCAGTATATCTCGGGCTGCGGCTGGCAGTATATCTCGGGCTGCGGCTGGCAGTATATCTCGGGCTGCGGCTGGCAGTATATCTCGGGCTGCGGCTGGCAGTATATCTCGGGCTGCGGCTGGCAGTATATCTCGGGCTGCGGCTGGCAGTATATCTCGGGCTGCGGCTGGCAGTATATCTCGGGCTGCGGCTGGCAGTATATCTCGGGCTGCGGCTGGCAGTATATCTCGGGCTGCGGCTGGCAGTATATCTCGGGCTGCGGCTGGCAGTATATCTCGGGCTGCGGCTGGCAGTATATCTCGGGCTGCGGCTGGCAGTATATCTCGGGCTGCGGCTGGCAGTATATCTCGGGCTGCGGCTGGCAGTATATCTCGGGCTGCGGCTGGCAGTATATCTCGGGCTGCGGCTGGCAGTATATCTCGGGCTGCGGCTGGCAGTATATCTCGGGCTGCGGCTGGCAGTATATCTCGGGCTGCGGCTGGCAGTATATCTCGGGCTGCGGCTGGCAGTATATCTCGGGCTGCGGCTGGCAGTATATCTCGGGCTGCGGCTGGCAGTATATCTCGGGCTGCGGCTGGCAGTATATCTCGGGCTGCGGCTGGCAGTATATCTCGGGCTGCGGCTGGCAGTATATCTCGGGCTGCGGCTGGCAGTATATCTCGGGCTGCGGCTGGCAGTATATCTCGGGCTGCGGCTGGCAGTATATCTCGGGCTGCGGCTGGCAGTATATCTCGGGCTGCGGCTGGCAGTATATCTCGGGCTGCGGCTGGCAGTATATCTCGGGCTGCGGCTGGCAGTATATCTCGGGCTGCGGCTGGCAGTATATCTCGGGCTGCGGCTGGCAGTATATCTCGGGCTGCGGCTGGCAGTATATCTCGGGCTGCGGCTGGCAGTATATCTCGGGCTGCGGCTGGCAGTATATCTCGGGCTGCGGCTGGCAGTATATCTCGGGCTGCGGCTGGCAGTATATCTCGGGCTGCGGCTGGCAGTATATCTCGGGCTGCGGCTGGCAGTATATCTCGGGCTGCGGCTGGCAGTATATCTCGGGCTGCGGCTGGCAGTATATCTCGGGCTGCGGCTGGCAGTATATCTCGGGCTGCGGCTGGCAGTATATCTCGGGCTGCGGCTGGCAGTATATCTCGGGCTGCGGCTGGCAGTATATCTCGGGCTGCGGCTGGCAGTATATCTCGGGCTGCGGCTGGCAGTATATCTCGGGCTGCGGCTGGCAGTATATCTCGGGCTGCGGCTGGCAGTATATCTCGGGCTGCGGCTGGCAGTATATCTCGGGCTGCGGCTGGCAGTATATCTCGGGCTGCGGCTGGCAGTATATCTCGGGCTGCGGCTGGCAGTATATCTCGGGCTGCGGCTGGCAGTATATCTCGGGCTGCGGCTGGCAGTATATCTCGGGCTGCGGCTGGCAGTATATCTCGGGCTGCGGCTGGCAGTATATCTCGGGCTGCGGCTGGCAGTATATCTCGGGCTGCGGCTGGCAGTATATCTCGGGCTGCGGCTGGCAGTATATCTCGGGCTGCGGCTGGCAGTATATCTCGGGCTGCGGCTGGCAGTATATCTCGGGCTGCGGCTGGCAGTATATCTCGGGCTGCGGCTGGCAGTATATCTCGGGCTGCGGCTGGCAGTATATCTCGGGCTGCGGCTGGCAGTATATCTCGGGCTGCGGCTGGCAGTATATCTCGGGCTGCGGCTGGCAGTATATCTCGGGCTGCGGCTGGCAGTATATCTCGGGCTGCGGCTGGCAGTATATCTCGGGCTGCGGCTGGCAGTATATCTCGGGCTGCGGCTGGCAGTATATCTCGGGCTGCGGCTGGCAGTATATCTCGGGCTGCGGCTGGCAGTATATCTCGGGCTGCGGCTGGCAGTATATCTCGGGCTGCGGCTGGCAGTATATCTCGGGCTGCGGCTGGCAGTATATCTCGGGCTGCGGCTGGCAGTATATCTCGGGCTGCGGCTGGCAGTATATCTCGGGCTGCGGCTGGCAGTATATCTCGGGCTGCGGCTGGCAGTATATCTCGGGCTGCGGCTGGCAGTATATCTCGGGCTGCGGCTGGCAGTATATCTCGGGCTGCGGCTGGCAGTATATCTCGGGCTGCGGCTGGCAGTATATCTCGGGCTGCGGCTGGCAGTATATCTCGGGCTGCGGCTGGCAGTATATCTCGGGCTGCGGCTGGCAGTATATCTCGGGCTGCGGCTGGCAGTATATCTCGGGCTGCGGCTGGCAGTATATCTCGGGCTGCGGCTGGCAGTATATCTCGGGCTGCGGCTGGCAGTATATCTCGGGCTGCGGCTGGCAGTATATCTCGGGCTGCGGCTGGCAGTATATCTCGGGCTGCGGCTGGCAGTATATCTCGGGCTGCGGCTGGCAGTATATCTCGGGCTGCGGCTGGCAGTATATCTCGGGCTGCGGCTGGCAGTATATCTCGGGCTGCGGCTGGCAGTATATCTCGGGCTGCGGCTGGCAGTATATCTCGGGCTGCGGCTGGCAGTATATCTCGGGCTGCGGCTGGCAGTATATCTCGGGCTGCGGCTGGCAGTATATCTCGGGCTGCGGCTGGCAGTATATCTCGGGCTGCGGCTGGCAGTATATCTCGGGCTGCGGCTGGCAGTATATCTCGGGCTGCGGCTGGCAGTATATCTCGGGCTGCGGCTGGCAGTATATCTCGGGCTGCGGCTGGCAGTATATCTCGGGCTGCGGCTGGCAGTATATCTCGGGCTGCGGCTGGCAGTATATCTCGGGCTGCGGCTGGCAGTATATCTCGGGCTGCGGCTGGCAGTATATCTCGGGCTGCGGCTGGCAGTATATCTCGGGCTGCGGCTGGCAGTATATCTCGGGCTGCGGCTGGCAGTATATCTCGGGCTGCGGCTGGCAGTATATCTCGGGCTGCGGCTGGCAGTATATCTCGGGCTGCGGCTGGCAGTATATCTCGGGCTGCGGCTGGCAGTATATCTCGGGCTGCGGCTGGCAGTATATCTCGGGCTGCGGCTGGCAGTATATCTCGGGCTGCGGCTGGCAGTATATCTCGGGCTGCGGCTGGCAGTATATCTCGGGCTGCGGCTGGCAGTATATCTCGGGCTGCGGCTGGCAGTATATCTCGGGCTGCGGCTGGCAGTATATCTCGGGCTGCGGCTGGCAGTATATCTCGGTTTTCCTTTATAGAGTTGGGATATAACAAACAATTTTAAAGCGCATTCAAGCTACAAGATATTGATATGCTATCCTCAGGACCTACAGTATATCACAAATATCATAAATATTTTATCTTCAGTGTTGTAAATTTACGGAATCCTGTGAAGTCCATCCTATAGTACAAGGAAATACATCCATGCATAGATTAGGTAAGGGTTAACTAGAAGGTATGGTAACACTAGTAATTGATGGGAGCTGTTAAAATAGATGTTCCCACTTATTTATCCCCAATCCACAGTATAGGGAATAAGCTGCTGTTTGCTGGGGCTGCGTTCCCCGGACCCTCCAGCCCTGAGATGCCCCTGTAGGATGGAGCCGAGGTGGCGCATGCGCCCCACACACTGTACAATGATGAGAAAGACTCTTACCTGCGATTTACACCTTCAGCTGAAAAAGAAACAACAGTTTACAATTAGATTTATTGAAGTATTTAATAACAGTTGCAGCGGACGACTTATTTTTGGGTCGTATTCACACGTCTTTGTTTTTCTCATCTGCACAAACCCAAACTAATTTTCATCAGTGCGCTGCTTCCAATTTTCATCTAGTTTTAGTCCATGTGTCCATTTTTTTACCATCAGTATCTCATCCTTTTCTATTGTATGCAAAAAGAAAACCAAAACCTGATGGAAGTTTCCCAAGTTTCTCCTAGTAGTCAGTCAGTGGGTGAGTGTGATCCACAATTCGCCCCACAGCTGACATGTTACCAGCTCCATAGAATATAAGGGCCAGTGAAAAATACTGGCAGCACCCCTGGTACATAGACACACATGTGACTGAGCCCTTCCTTTACAACGTGATTGTACAGAGACTTCCTTACACAATATCTGATCTAGCATCCAGGTTTCGGCTATACAGTCCCTACTGTAGTGCAGGGGCGTCACATCAATAGCGGGGGGCCACACGACCCGTGAGTCCTGGGGAGTGTTGGCTTTGTTTCCCCATCATCATAATTTTACCATCAGCTTCTTGTTCCACCATTCAGCCTGACACTCGGCTCAGCAGGCGCGATAGGCAGGCAGCAATAGATCGCGCCTGCTGTAGAAAACCTCAGCCCCACACTGCACAGACCGGAGCAGGGCGCTGGGGGACACGGCCAGGCATAAATGCTATAAATGCATGTGAGAAGAATGTGATACTTACATGGGATGTCAATCACTGCAGGCTGTAAAAGTAAAACAGAGAAGTGTAAAAAGTCTATGAAATCTTTCATCTTCTTACATTGTCCTGTACATCACATACTCATAGGCTTCCATTACACCCATTACACTAGACAATGAATGTGACATTATCACACAAGATAGACTGCGCTAGTATTAATAAATCTATGAGCAGAGCGCCAGTCCGTGCCCCATGCAGCATTCATACAGTCCATAAACAGCACGCCTGCTATGTGACCCGGCATCGGCTGACAACTATAAGATATGTGGAATATATTTATACATTAGTTGTGTATTAGGAATCTCTGGAGCTGCGTCCATTCTGTACATATTTATTGGGTTTAAAAATGGGGGTAAACTGGCATCGCTGCGTTACTACATCTGCCGTAATGTAACAAAGAGTTGTGTGTGTTTCATGGCACTGCAGCCTTGCAGCGCTGGGGTTCAAATCCCACCAAGGACAATATCTGCAAGGAGTTTGTATGTTCTCCCCATACTGATAGGGAAAGTAGATTGTGTGCTCCATTGGGGACAGCGATGATAATGTATGCAAAGCACTGCACAATATGCTAGCACTATATATAAGTAAACGTTATTATGCTACAAAGATTTAACTCTTTAAAAGAGTTGTCCACTACTTGGACAATTCCTTCTTGAACTAAATGTTTGGTCCCAATAAAATAATAAAGCTTAGACTCCCCTCCCATGCTGGTGCTGTTCCAGCAGTGTCAGCACTTGCGGTCCCCAGAGCTCTGGTGCCGTGTTGTGACACGTGGTGCTCGGCGCCCAATCAGCGCTGGCATCATTGTCCCCACCTTCGTACAGATTGAACATGAAGAGGAAGTCCGGGCTGCAGCTGATCTCAGTCTTCCTTCCAGCCCTGAGAACCCCTCTATACTTGATACCCAGCCTTGCTGAAGCTGACAGCTGAGCATTGGGGCCCCAAGCTGTCAGTTTTGCCTGGCAGGTTATCAAAAATACAGGGGAAGCCACACATTGTTTTTTTAATTATTTATTTAGAGAGCATGAGTCATCACCTGCTCTCAATGTTATTAGCAGCAGCTGGCGTCGGTTGATGGGAGCAGATGTCTCATCAGCCGACACCAGTGACTGGAGGTAAACTTTGTACCGCCGATCTCAGCGGTGGGTTCACGCTGTCATTTGTAGTGGTAGTGCATGGCAGACACTGGATATTCGGGCTCCCCATTCAAGTGAATGGGGTCCGGGTTTTTTAACAGTTCGGCCGAACCTGCTGGACCCAAACAACCAGGGGTCCACTCATCTCTACCCATGAAAGAAAAAAGTTTTTAAAAATGTAAAAAGATAAAAATTCAAATCAACCCCCTTTCCTCCAGTTAATATTAAAGAAAGGGAATAATAAAAGGAAAACACATATTTGGTATCAATCTGTTCAGAAAAGTCTGACCTATGAAAATATAACATTAACTGACCTAATCTGTAGAAACTGTAAAGCATAAAAAAGAATCAAAATGCCAACGTTGCAGGTTTTTGGTTGCTACAACTCCACAAAAAAATACATAACAGCAATCACATAATCATAACTACCTCAAAATATTATTAATACATCAGGATACCATGCAAAAAAAGAAAGTGTATAAAGAACGGACATCAGACAACAGAAATTCATTATTACATACACGTATAGAGACAGCATTGCTATCACTATTCTGAATTCCACGGCTTTTCTTATTTGGAACTTACATAGATCGGTCTCTCGTTTGTGCTCCACATTCTTCTCCTAGAACCAATCGCACAATCCTGAATAGGACAAATAGAGAGGTTTCCATATAAATAGCCTAATCTCAAATGCTAACTTTATCAACAGTAAATATTACTGTAACTAATTAACAAATATAAGGTTTTCTTTCTAAAAATGTATGGGACATGAGAATTGGGAAATAGGGGAAGCTTATCACAAGAAATCAGAAATTTGTATAGCTAGGAAATGGGGAATAATGAGGGCAGGGCAGGAGCATAAGACGCGCATACTCACTCTCATCCACAACTGCAACTCTCAAAGAAGTTCCAGTAGAGCGGCTGACAATAGCGCCGATCCTGTGATGTCACAACATTCTAGAATGTCTGCAGGAGACAATCAGATCCAGTATAATCCTGTATAATAAAGTATTGGAGGATTTATAGATATATGTAAATAATGTGATACAGCAAATTATAGAAAACAGCACCCCTGCGCCCCCCCACTCTGCACACACATGAACACATGTATAAAGAAGAGTATAGTCCAATTTTTTTCGTATATTGTTATTATACATATGCACATAAGTGTAGGGATACGGAATTTTATAACATGTTACTCTAAATTCATAGGCATTAATGTGGAGTTTGTCTTTTTCTCCAAGATTTTGGAGGTGTCTGTGGGGATTTTTGCCCCTTCAATCAGGATCGCATTTGTGACAGTAGACATTGATGCTGGATGGGTGGTCCTGGCTAGCAATCTCCATTCTTGTTCATCCCAAATGTGTTGGATGGGGTTGAAGTCAGGGCTCTGTCCGGCCTTAGCGGCTGCAGGTCCCTCACTGCTCCTTTGCATGGTGCTGCTCCTCTATCCTGGAAATATTCACTGCACACTCAATTCAGTTCAAGCAAAATAGATGATTTGTATTTATTTCCATAGGTATCAGTCATGTATTCATGTATTGATTCAATGAATCTTTCTCAAATATGTCACAGGGTATTCCAGAGCCACGGTTATACAGGTGGTCCTGTCAGGACACTGTGCAGCGTCATATGTTATAGCACACCACATACTATTTGCACACACACAAGCCACATACAATATACACACACCATATACTATATACACACACCACATACTATATACACACATACAAGCCACATATAACATACACACAACATACGATATACACACAACATACCATATATACACACACCACATACTATATACACACACCATATACTATATACACACACCACATACTATATACACACATACAAGCCACATATAACATACACACAACATACTATATACACACAACATACCATATATACACACACAAGCCACACATTATATACTCACACCATACTATATACACACACCACATACTATATACACACACCACATACTATATACACACCATATATTATACACACACCACATACTATATACACACATACAAGCCACATATAACATACACACAACATACTATATACACACAACATACCATATATACACACTAGCCACACATTATATACTCTCACCATACTATATACACACACCACATACTATACACACACATCATATACTATATTCACACCACATACTATATACACACATACAAGCCACATATAACATACACACAACATACTATATACACACAACATACCATATATACACACACAAGCCACACATTATATATTCACACCATACTATATACACACACCACATACTATATACAAACAAGCCACATACTATACACACGCCATATACTATATACACACCACATATTATACACACACCACATACTATATACACACATACAAGCCACATATAACATACACACAACATACTATATACACACAACATACCATATATACACACACGCCACACATTATATATTCTCACCATACTATATACACACACCACATACTATTTACACACAAGCCACATACTATACACACACCACATACTATATACACACATACAAGCCACATATAACATACACACAACATACTATATACACACAACATACCATATATACACACACAATCCACACATTATATACTCTCACCATACTATATACACACCACATACTATATACACACAAGCCACATACTATACACACACCACATACTATATACACATACAAGCCACATATAACATACACACAACATACTATATACACATAACATACTATATACACAACATACCATATATACACACACAAGCCACACATTATATACTCACACCATACTATATACACACACCACATACTATATACACACAAGCCATATACTATATACACACCACATATTATACACACACCACATACTATATACACAAACAAGTCACATATAACATACACACACCACATACAATATACACAAGCCACATTTTATATACACACACACCACATACTGTATACACACCACATATTACTGTATATACACAAGCCACATACTATATACATGCCACATACCCACCTCATACAACACATACACAAGCCACATACTATGTATACATACCACATACTATATATACTCCACATACAATATATACACAAGCCACATCTAATATATAAAGCTCAAGTGTGTGTATGTATGTATGTATGCATGTGTGTATGTCCAGGATTGGCATCCGCACCGTCGCAGCTACAGCCACAAAATTTGGCACAGTCACACGTCTGGACCCCGAGAGTGTCCTAGGCTATGTTGTGAGGTGAAATTTCAGCCCCACGCGTTCCAATTCACCAAACAATTTTGCCCCTATCTACATAATGGGGAAAAAGTGTGTGTGTGTATTAAGCCCCGCCCCTCATTATGATGTCATAATGGTTGAGTATGAGATGGAGGATGTGTGATGGGTATATGGGCACTGAACTATGGGATGGAGGATATGTATGACGGGTATATGGGCAAGGGACTATGGGATGGAGGATGTGTGATTGGTATATGGGCACTGGACTATGGGATGGAGGATATGTATGATGGGTATATGGGCACGGGACTATGGGATGGAGGATGTGTGATGGGTATATGGGCACTCGACTGTGGGATGGAGGATATGTATGATGGGTATATGGGCACGGGCCTATGGGATCGTGGATATGTATGATGGGTGTATGGGCACAAGACTATGGGATGGAGGATAATTATAATTTGCTATAACTAACCACAGTTAGTTACTATGCCCGGGCAGCGCCGGGCTCTTCAGCTAGTATTATATAAAAGAAAAAAGGGGTTCGGTACCATTTTAGCCAGTTGAAAAATAATGCATAGCATATTATATACACACACACACACCATACTATATACACACCACATACACACCTCATACTATAAACCAGGAGCATTGCTAGAGTCCTATAAGATCAGGGGCCCAAGCCCCAAAGTGCATATTTCCCCATATAACTCCCCTAAGCCATTTAAAATATCATCTATACATACATAATTACAGTATACCAATGTTGCTAACCAAAAATACACAATGCAAAGACCAATATTATCAACATGCTACTTTAAAATATGGCTACACAATGTCCACTACCATCACCACTACACAGCGAATACATATTATAATAAGCAATATTATTATAAGAAAGCTGACTACACAGACACAAATGGAACCAAGATTAAGCTGGCTGGCTTAGTGATAGAAAACAAAGAGTGGTTATTAATGGGGCATACTCAGATTGGGCCAGGGTTACTAGTGGGGTACCACAGGGTTCTGTATTGGGCCCCCTACTTTTTAATATATTTATTAATGATCTAGTGGATGGCTTACACAGTAAAATATCAGTATTTGCAGATGATACAAAACTATGTAAGGTAGTTAACACAAAGGAGGACAGTTTGCAACTACAGACAGATTTGAGTAAATTGGAGAATTGAGCTGAAAAATGGCAAATGAGGTTTAACACAGATAAGTGTAAGGTTATGCACATGGGAAGGAGAAACAGATGCTATAATTACTTACTAAATGGAAAACTGCTGGGGAAATAAGACATGGAAAAAGACTTAGGCATCTTAGTCAATAAGAAGCTAAATTGGAGTGCCCAGTGTCAGGCAGCTGCCAGCAAAGCAAATAGGGTCATGGGATGCATTAGAAGAGGTCTGGGGACACGAGATGAAAACATAATTCTCCCTCTGTACAAGTATTGTGTGCTATTTTGGACGTCGGTGCTCAAGAAAGACATTACTGAACTAGAAAGTGTTCAAAGGCGGGCTACTAAAATGATAAATGGAGTTGGTTCACTACAATACCCAGAAAGGTTATCAAAATTAGGTCTATTTACTCTAGAAAAGAGAAGACTTAGGGAAGACCTAATATATATGTACAAGTATATCAGAGGGCAATACAGATCTCTCCAATGAACTGTTTGTACTAAGGACTGTGACAAGAACAAGGGGGCATTCTCTTCGTTTGGAGGAAAGACAATTTCTGCACCAGCATAGAAGAGGGTTCTTCACGGTAAGAGCAGTGAGGCTCTGGAATTCTCTTCCTGAGGAAGTGGTGATGGCCAACTCATTGAATGAATTTAAGAAAGGAATGGATGCTTTTCTTGTGAGTAACAGTATACAAGGTTATGAATAACATAATATTATAGGTAGATGATTGACCCAGCTTAGGGGAAGGAATTTTTTCCCTATGGAGAAAATTGGCTTCTACTCTGTGGGTTTTTTGCCTTCCCCAGGATCAACAATGCAGAACAGCTGCACTAAAAATAGGCTGAACTAGATGGACATAAGTTCTTCCTTCAGCCTTCAAAACTATGTCACTATGTTATTACTACGTAGATAAGGGAACTGAGATATGGGAGCAAAACCGATCTTACTACAAAGATAAGGGAGCAGAACCAAGCTTAATACAAAGCTATAGGAGCAGAACCGAGACTACTACAGAGCTATGGGAGCAGAATCAAGCTTACTAGAGAGATATGGGAGTGGGTTGCCCTCCCAGGGCCGTGGGGTACTCGGTACCGGGCCGGTGTCAGTGGGACGTGTCACAGCAGTGGTGACCCAGACCGTGGCCCTGGTCGCCCAAGTAATAGGAAGATGTGAATAGTGAAATGTAGTTAGATGAATAGTTCGTGATGCCACCTGTGGTGTTCGGCAAGGGAGGTGTTAAGCCAACACTGCATGCAGATCCTCCAGGACAGATGGCGTGGTGCAGCAATGATGGTATAGCCCTCCACAGGCAGGGCTGTTGTCCCAGGGCGGTGTAGATGTGGAGACACTTAGGTGATGTATTGTCTGGCGCAGGGGATGTAGCAGTGTCAGGCAGACGGACGCAGGAAGGAATGGAGGACACCAGGGCATGTACTTCCAAAGCTTTACTCACAGTCTGTAGTGCCCGCTTCTGTGCCGTGTCCTTCGGGTCAGGGACTCAGTCAACCTCCAGGCAAGATGGAAAGCTCCCTTCTACACTCCGCCAACTTATATGCCTTTCCTGAAGGTCTCCTCTAAAGCGCCTTTAAGTGTGAAGATCTCCAGTACCGTGTTACACTGGAGTTCCTCCTGACAGATGTTCCCAAGAACTCTACTTGCACGGCAGACAGCTGTAGCCTGCTTCGTGGACTCTCTACTCCTAAGTCCCGGCTCTCTATCTGTATTGCTGTTGTGCCCTTTGGTCGCCCTCGCACACCAAGGGCAGCGGGGTACTCGGTACCGGGCCAGTGTCAAGGTGGGAATGTGTCACATCAGCGGTGACCCGGTCCGTGGCCCTGGGTGCCCAATATCAATGGCGGTAATGTTAATGGTGTTAAAGTTTATTAGAATAGTTCGTGATGCCACCCGTGGTGTTTGGCAAGTAAGATGTTGAGCCAACGCTGCATGCAGATCCGCTGGGACTGATGGTGTGGTGCAGCAAAGATGGTGTAGCTCCCCACAGGTGGAGCTGTAGTCCCAGGGCAGTGTAGGTGCAATGGATGAGGAGAGGCGCAGAATGGTATGGAGGCTGGTACCCAGGTGTAGTGGTGCGGGAATAACTGGAGGACACCCGAGTATGTGGTTCCAAAGCTTTACTCACTGTTTGCAGTTCACTCCACTGCCTGCCTCCGTACTGTGTTCTCCAGGTCAGGGCTCCAGCCAACCTCCAGGCAGGATAGGATTCTCCCTTCCACACTCCGCCAACACGTACCTTACTGAATGACTCCTCCAATGCGCCTTTAGGTGCGAAGCACTCCAGTACTTAGTTACCCTGGAATGCCTCTCTCTAGGTGTTCCTAGTCTTTGCTTGTATGACAGACAGCTGTAGCCTGCTTCGGGGACTCCTCACTGCGTCCCAGCTCTCTATTCAGTTGCTGTTGTGTCCTGTTGTGAGTTCATTTTCCCCTTCGTCACTGAGGTCTGGTGAACTCCCTATTCTGGTAAAGGAAGGTAATGAGTCTGATTATCAGGCACCTGAGCCTGATGATGATGACTGGCTGAGTGGAGTCACGGACTGGATATAAGGCTGCCGACGCCCTTCTGCCCTGCGGGTGATTTCTCTGTGGACTTCTAGGAGACCAGTCTGATTCCTGCTCCTCTAAAGCTAAGTTTTCTGCTTTGCCTGTTAGCATTTGTGTTTGTTTTTGTTTGCCTTGCTTTTCTGGATTCTGCCATTCCCTGCTGGGGTGAACTGAATCTCCTTTTGCCGGTTGCTCTGTCTTCAGAATATTCCTGAGTACTGACATAGCTTTTTGAAGCCTAGCGTCTTCAGGGCCTTTTTCACTGTCAGTTTGTTGGCTCTTATTTTCATAGGGTTTTTCACGGATTGCAGACAGCAGCCTTCCTGTCCTTTCCTATCTAGTTAGACTGAGCAAAGACGGGGCCCAAGCTATCTTTCTGTCTGTGTTAGGCTATGTGCCCACGCTAGCATTTTTAAACGCTCAGGAAAAGGATCCCCTTCCCAGAAATCGCGCGTCTTTTTCCGCGCGTTTTTTGCGCGATTTTTGACGCGATTTTGACGCGTTTTTGACGCTTTTTTTGACACGCAATTTCTGGGATCATTGGGGATGGCTAAAAACGCTCAGCAATGCGGAAATTAATGAGCATGCTGCGTTTTTAGCCGCTAAGCGATTCCTGAGCGGTTAAAAACGCATGCATTGGCACAAAAAGCCAAAAATGCATGCTAATTAATTTGATGCATCTTTTAAGCGTTTCTGCAGCATCTGAGCCGGCTCAAACGCTGCAGAAACGCTTAAAAAAATGCATCGTGTGCACACAGCCTTAGTGTTCTTTCTTCTTGCTTCACCGTCATTATATGTTGGGGGCTGCCTTATGCTTTGGGGTCTGCTCTGGGGCAGTTTAGATTTCCCTTTCTGTCTTTAGGCTTTATAGTCCTCCGGCTGTGATCGTGGGGTCTAGGGCATTGTAGGAACCCCCCACGGCTACTGCTAGTTGTGTTGATAGGTTCAGGGGTCTGCAATCCGATAGCTGCCAACTTCTCTGGTTTTCTGGACTTAGCTAGCATTTCTATTTTTGCCTCCTATGGTGACTCATTCATAACAGTGTTCCAAGTCTATGATGGAAGCAAGGTGTTAGCGGATCACTACTCCTCCGGTGTCTGTTGCCGGACATAAAGATCCAATCAACCTCGGGGACCGGGCCCCGGCCTTTGCGCTCTCTGGACTGGAAGGGTTCTCTATCTTTCTTCAACCAGCTTCCCACTGTCCTTCTATTCTCCTTCGTTCCGATCTGTTCTATCTGTCTTATGGAAGGTTAGGTTATCAATCTCTTTCTCTGTTTTTCTCGTGCCAGCAGCCCAGATCACTGGGACCTGCTGCAGCACGTCCTTCAGACACCCATCTTCTCTCTTCTCTCTCCAACTAACCAACCAACTCCTCCCTAACTCTCACTCTTCCCACTCTTTTATATCATCTCACTCCACCCGCCTCCCAACACATCTCGTGTTATGAAGCAGGGTTCCACGAGGGGTGCTCTGCTAACCCCCAGCCTGAAGCTGTTAGGTGACCCCATTGAACTATCCTGTGTGTGGAATGCAGGTGTGGAGGTCAGGAGTTCCCACCTTACCTGGATGGTGGGGCACTACACCTTAGAGAAGGTGCAGTACCTCTGTGGCGACTGAAGCCTCAGGGGCGCCACATCCCCCCCGTTTAACACAGCACGTCCGCGGGTTGTAAGACAACAAAAGGTACAATACAGGAACACACAAAAATTTTTAAATGCTATTCAACAATACTTATCTAATCTTCCTAATGTAGGAGGCACATTTCTTAAACATTACAAACAGCTTAACTTCCTATCTTAGTATCAAAAATTTACTTAAGTGCAATTCATAGTTCAAAGTGCAATTATTCTTTCTTTCTCTTTCTACTGGATGCAAGACACTGACTATCTGTACTTGGCCTGTCACCTGTCACTTTCAATTCTTCAGTCTTTATTCAATTCTCACATTCTATCTCAAAACTTTTCTAATTCCCTGTATCAAATATTCTATAAAAGACATTTACTTTCCACAAGACACAACATTATCAAATAGGTTATCATAAAACAATCAAAGATTCTTGCAAAGTGTGATGTGAGACTTAGGTAGATCTCCTGGAGTGGACCCGCTGGACGATGGCAACGAATCTCCCACGGGCGAGCTGGCCAGGTGGACCACCCCCTATACATGGAGTGTTTGGGGCAGGCCCGCGGGTAACTATCACCACGGCAGCTGGTACCCAGAGAGAATACAGGAGAGCTGGCAAGGGGCCAGAGATGCTGGCGGAGGACCTCCCCAGAAACAAGAATACGGATGGCGGACAGGTCAGGAACACAGGCGATACGGAGGGAAGCAGGCACGAACTGGAGAACTCAGCCAGGGGACCAGGACAGACCGGAGCACGAGCTCAGACTTCCAGATCCTAGGAGAGAGGACAGTGGAGAAGACGGGTAAGCTACAGGCAGGGAGGCAACTGGGGTGCATACAGAGACAAGGGCCAGAATCACCGCCAGCAGGAAGAGGCCGCCTGATATAGGGAGTCATGGCAGGGACTTCCGGGTCATGACCCCTCCCAGCGCAAGGTGAGGAGAGCGCGTGGCCTCAGGAGGGGTAGAGAGCACGCGTGCTCCTGACCACAGTGTGTGCGCGCACGCCCGCCGAGGAACAGGAAGCTGAACCGGGGCGCGCGCCCGACGGGACACAGGAGACGAGGCAGGAGCGAGTGCCGGGAACAAGAGACGGGGAAAGGAGGAGCGCGGAGAAGGCCGAGGCAGCCGGGACCGCGGCGTGGAGGCCGCCAGATAGTGGGCAGACTGCCGGCAGAAGAGAAGGTATCGGTGGGGGCTGCGGCGGCAGCAGCGTGACAGTACCCCCCCTCCCTACGCGCCCCCCTCCGCAGAGTGGAAAAAACTTAGCCAAAATTCGAGGAGCCCGAATATTCTCCCGAGACTCCCAGGACCTCTCCTCAGGACCAAAGCCCTTCCAATCGACCAGAAAAAAGGTCCTCCCCCTTCGCTTCTTCATGGTCAAAATGTCTTTAACCTCAAACTCATTGTCAGCGGAGACAGGCGGCGGCGACTGAGTGGCAGAGGTTTGGAAGCGATTGAGGATGACCGGTTTTAGAAGGGAGACATGAAAAGCACTGGGGATGCGGAGTGAGGCGGGAAGTCGCAGTTTGTAGGAGACGTCGTTAATACGAGCCAATACCTCAAAGGGTCCAATATAGCAGGGACCCAGTTTATGTGAAGGGATCTTGAGACGAATGAACTTGGAGGACAGCCAAACTTTATCACCAGGGTGATATGGCAGGGAATCCAGGCGCCTTTTGTCTGCGTGTCTCTTTACCTTGTCGCGTGCTAACTCGAGAGCGGCCTTTGTCTCCTGCCAGATCCTGGAGAAATCCCCGGACAGATCAGCCGCCAGTACACCCGAGGCAGAGGGAACCGGTAGAGGTACACCCGGATGCTGCCCGTAGACAACAAAAAAAGGAGATTTGCCAGAAGACTCGCTGACGTGGTTATTATAGGTGAACTCTGCCCACGGGAGTAAGTCTGACCAGTCGTCCTGGTGGGCATTAGAAAAGTGCCGGAGATAGTTCACCAAATTCTGGTTAGTCGGCTCCGCTTGACCATTGGACTGTGGATGGTAAGATGAGGAGAAGTCAAGTGTGACATCCATCGACTTGCATAGGGCTCTCCAAAATCGAGAGGTAAATTGAACTCCTCTGTCAAAAACAATATGTTGGGGTAGTCCATGGAGACGGAAGATGTGGTGAACGAAAACTTTTGCCAAGTCTCGTGCTGAAGGTAACCCGGGGAGAGAGATGAAATGTGCCATCTTAGAGAATCTGTCTACCACCACAAGGACGACGGTACAATCTGCAGACCTGGGTAGATCGGTAATGAAATCCATGGCAATGTGTTGCCAAGGGGACAATGGAACTGGAAGCGGATGCAGAAGACCGGAAGGCAACTGCCTAGGCACCATGGTTTTAGCACAGGACGGACAGGAAGCGACAAAATCTCGGACATCCAGGGGAAGAGTCGGCCACCAGTAGTAGCGGGAGACAAGGACAAGTGTTTTTTTAAGGCCGACATGACCAGCAAGTTTGGAAGCATGCCCCCAGTGTAGGATCTGTCTTCGGTCCTTCTCTGCCACGAAAGTCTTACCACGTGGCGGCGAGACGAGAGAGAGAGGTGCCACCGTGATGAGCCTGGAGGGATCGAGATATGTGTGGGTTCCTCCTCCAAATCTGCAGAAAGGAAGGACCTGGACAAAGCGTCAGCCTTGAGGTTCTTGTTGCCGGGACGAAAGTGCAGATCAAAATCGAATCGGCCGAAGAACAGAGACCACCTGGCCTGCCGAGGATTGAGTCTGTGCCGATTGAAGGTAAGCCAGATTTTTATGGTCTGTGTAGATTGTAAACGGATGTAGGGCTCCCTCTAATAAGTACCTCCATTCCTCCAGAGCTAATTTGATGGCAAGCAGTTCCCGGTCTCCGATGGAATAGTTTCGCTCCGAAGTGGAGAAGGACTTGGAAAAGAAACCGCACGTAACAAGTCTACCAGAGGGAGATTTTTGAGACAGAACTGCTCCGGCCCCAGTTGCGGAAGCATCCACCTCGAGGATGAAAGGTTTATTGGCTTCTGGGCGATGGAGCACGGGTGCCGTGGCGAATGCGTGTTTCAGAGACAAGAAGGCGTTCTCGGCTTCAGGGGACCAGGCGTGCGGGTTAGCTCACTTACGGATCAAAGAGGAGATAGGACCAGTCAAAGAGGAAAAATGAGGAATGAACTGCCGGTAGTAATTTGCGAAGCCAAGAAATCGCTGAATGGCTTTTACCCCATGGGGACGCGGCCAGTTAAGCACGGCAGATACTTTCTCCGGGTCCATGCATAAGCCTGAGTCGGAGATGACGTATCCTAGGAATGGAAGGGTGGACTGTTCAAAGGCGCATTTCTCCAGCTTAGCATATAGGCGATTCTCCCGTAGGCGTAACAGTACTCAACGGACATCTCTCCTGTGGGCGGGCAGATCGGGAGAGAAGACGAGGATATCATCCAGATATACGACCACACAGGAGTACAGAAGGTCTCGGAAAATGTCATTTACAAATTCCTGAAAGACTGCGGGGGCGTTGCACAAACCGAATGGCATGACGAGATACTCGTAGTGCCCATCCCTGGTGTTAAAAGCAGTATTCCATTCATCTCCAGAGCGAATACGGATGAGATTGTAGGCTCCACGGAGATCCAGTTTGGTAAAGATTCGCGCCCCTCGCAGCCGGTCGAATAACTCGGGGATGAGAGGTAGGGGGTTATTTGTTCTTGATAGTGATTTCATTAAGACCCCGATAGTCGATACACTGGCAAAGGGACCCATCCTTCTTCTTGACAAAAAAGAAACCTGCTCCGGCAGGTGAAGATGACTTCCGGATAAAGTCCCTGGCCAAATTCTCCTGAACGTACTCAGTCATGGCTTGGGATTCGAGCAGACTCAAAGGATAGATTCGCCCCTGGGGCGGAGTTGAACCTGGAACAAACTCGATCGGGCAATCATATGGCCAGTGCGGTGGAAGAGTCTCTGCCTCCTTTTTGTCAAAGACGTCAGCAAAGGCCCAGTAGGCCGGGGGCAGATCCGCTGGACCCAAGGCAGGTAGCGAAGTCATGAGAGGTTGTACCGGAAGAAGACATTTAGTCTGGCAGAAACGACCCCAACGAAGAATGTCTCCAGAGCGCCAATCCAAAACGGGTTTGTGTATCCTCAACCATGGAAGACCCAGAAGCAAGGTGTGGGACAGTGACGGCAGCACAAAGAAGGCTATCTTCTCGCGGTGCAGGACCCCGATCTGTAACTCCACCTCTTCGGTGACCAAAGTGACGGTCTCGCGCAGGGGAACACGGTCGACTGAAGCTAACTGCTGGGGAACCTCCAAGGACCTGACAGGTATCTGCAATCTTTTTACCGCCTCGAGTTGGATGAAGTTCCCTGCAGCCCCTGAGTCAATATAGGCCACCTCAGAAAAACGTTTGGATCCCAGGACAAACAAAACAGAGAGGGTCAAGGGTAGAGAGGTATCACAGACACCTAGGGAGGCCTCTCTTACCTGTCCTAGGCTGAGGCGTTTGCCGGCCTCACTTGACAGGAACGCAGAAGATGGGAGGCGCTGCCACAATAGAGACAAAGACCATGTGTAAGTCTCTCCTGGCAACGCAGCTCCGCTGGTCTGAGTCAGTCCACTTGCATGGGCTCCAAAGCTGACGCCACGGTGGTAGGTCGTTGGCGAGGAGGACTGCGTGGAGAAGGGGAAAAACGAGAAGGCCTTCTCTCCCTGGCGGCTTCGCGGGAGCGCTCCTGGAAACGCAGATCAATTCGCGTTGCCAGAGAGATGAGGTCCTCCAAAGACGTGGGTGTGTCTCTCCCAGCCAACTCGTCTTTGATTCGAGCCGACAAGCCGCGCCAAAAAGCCCCCACTAGGGCCTCGTTGTTCCATCCAAGCTCGGAGGACACTGTACGGAACTGGATGGCATACTGCCCCACAGAGAGAGCACCCTGGCGGAGGTTAAATAAGGACTCGGTGGCTGAGACCAGGCGACCGGGCTCATCGAAGACTCTACGAAAGGTCTCTAAGAAGGTCGCAAGCTGGGAGACTAATGGGTCGTCACGTTCCCACAAGGGATTTACCCAAGCCAGCGTCTCACCCTCCAAATGGGATACCACAAAGGCCACCTTGGCCCGGTCGGTAGGATACTGCAGGGGCGTCAACTCAAAATGCAGCTGGCATTGGCTAATGAACTGCCGCCTGAACAGGGGCAGCAGCAGCGGTCTGGAGAGCTAGTAGGGGTTTATCCACCGAGGCCATGTAATTCAGAATGTGGGCCTGGGTGTCGCGCTGCTGGGCAAGCTCCTGCTGGAGGCTGGAGATCTGAGAGGCAGTCCCTGGATCGGAGGCTTGCAAAGAGGAAAGACGGGACTCCATAGATTTGAGGAATGACATGATCCTCGCCTGATTTTCTCGGAGGAACAAAAGTTCCTTCTGGGTCGGGGTACCAGCAGGATCCATGGCCTGATTATTCTGTGATTTGAGACTTAGGTAGATCTCCTGGAGTGGACCCGCTGGACCGTGGCAACGAACCTCCCACGGGCGAGCTGGCCAGGTGGACCACCCCCTATACAGGGAGTGTTTGGGGCAGGCCCCGCGGGTAACTATCACCACGGCAGCTGGTACCCAGAGAGAATACAGGAGAGCTGGCAAGGGGCCAGAGATGCTGGCGGTGGACCTCCCCAGAAACAGGAATACAGATGGCGGACAGGTCAGGAACACAGGCGAGACGGAGGGAAGCAGGCTCGAACTGGAGAACTCAGCCAGGGGACCAGGACAGACCGGAGCACGAGCTCAGACTTCCAGATCCTAGGAGAGAGGACAGTGGAGAAGACAGGTAAGCTACAGGCAGGGAGGCAACGGGGGTGCACACAGAGACAAGGGCCAGAATCACTTATCAGGGCACAAGTGATAATCAGGCACCGCCAGCAGGAAGAGGCGGCCTGATATAGGGAGTCGTGGCAGGGACTTCCGGGTCATGACCCCTCCCAGCGCAAGGTGAGGAGAGCGTGTGGCCTCAGGAGGGGTAGAGAGCGTGCGTGCTGCGGACCACAGTGTGCGCGCGCGCCCGCCGAGGAACAGGAAGCTGGACCGGGGCGCGCGCCTGACGGGACACAGGAGACCGGGCAGGAGCGGGCGCCGGGAACGAGAGACGGGGAAAGGAGGAGCGCGGAGAAGGCCGAGGCAGCCGGGACCGCGGTGTGGAGGCCGCCAGAGAGTGGGCAGACTGCGGCAAAAGAGAAGGTATTGGCGGAGGCTGCGGTGGCAGCAGCGTGACACAAAGGTGCTGAACATTGCTCCCAGCCGGGCTTTCTTGCTGTGTCCCTTGAGGTAGACATCATTCCTCGAAAAGTGTCCATGCAAAAACATTATCTTCGCAAAGTGTCTATATATGTAAAACCAAGAAAGGGCACCTAAAGAGGTGCAACTATTTACAATAAAAGTTTTTGGATTAATCAGTGTCTATGATCTCCACAGTTCCATTTCAAAAACAACGCTGCCAATCAAAACTGGGCAACATGATGAACAAAAAGGCAAAGGCACAACTGGTGCAACAAACCCTCCTGGGTAACAAGATTTAGTAAATTATTTCAATTGTGGTCCCCTCCTGGGGTTCTGGTAGCTGAACTGGAACTGTTCTCAGAGGTGGTATCTTCGTCCCGTTGGCTACTTGCTAGCCGCATATACTCAATCTCCCATACAGAGGGATAGGGACTGGTGGGGCCCAGGGAAAGGGCCATGGATATTTCTACTGTCTGCGGGGATATGGGTCCCTCCAGTTCCATAGGAAGTTCAGGAGATGGTGCCGCAGCCCGAGGCCGCCAGCCAGGAACAACTTGATCATCTCCCCTATAGGCACTGCAGCCGGGGATCGTCGGCGAAGGTCAGTGGGCCCGTTCCTATCTGTGGGTTCCGCTCCCAAAACCAGGGTCAGACCGGGGGTAGCGATCATACCTGGCGTTTCCAGCCGCGGTTCCGGCTCCGGTTCCTGGTGGTAGATGGCAGCAGCCGCAACTCCCGGAGTGACTGGTGGAGTAGGCCGCAGTTGGATCCATGCCGGGACCAGGCCGGTCTCAGCTGGGGTTGACGGTGGAGGCCGGTGCCACCGCGCCCGATCCAGGCAGAGACACGGTCCCGGTCCTCCATTCTGTTCCAGAGCCTTCATGTATCTCCTCCGTACGGGGCTCCCCCAATGACAATATCTGTTGTGAGGCGGTGGCAGACGCAGCTGAGGATGAATCAGCGGTCGCAACCTCCGCGTAGGCGGCCTAGGGGCGAGTGACTTCTCCCCTCCCTGTTCTTCTGTCTTCTCATCTGCTTTCATGATGGCATTCTGGCGTTCTCCTTGCTCTGCCCTTCTGCTTGCCAGAGGCTTCATCTGCCCCTCCTTCTGGGGGCGGCGTCTTCTTCCAGCGCCTCCATACCAAGCCAGTATACGAACCCCTCGGGGGGGTGGGCCATGCATCGGTCACATAGTAATTCAGGCAGGGATGGCCCAAGACTCTTTGCGGTCTTTTCTTAGGACTTCCCATCTCTTCACGCCCTTCTTCTCCGCACCAGTGGCCATTTCTAATGTCCATTTTACAGTCTATTTAATTTGGTCTTCTGCACATTTTCAAAAGTTGTAAATCCAAGGCACACAGAACCCGATGGCATCGGGTCTCGTCATCCTGTTCGTGACGCCAAAATTGGGTCACCCTCGCACACCCAGGGAAGCGGGGTACTCGGTACCGGGCCGGTGTCAAGGTGGGAATGTGTCACAGCAGCGGTGACCCGGTCCGTGGCCCTGGGCGCCCAATATCAATGGCGGTGATGTTAATGGTGTTAAAGTTTATTAGAATAGTTTGTGACGCCACCCGTGGTGTTTGGCAAGTAAGATGTTGAGCCAACGCTGCATGCAGATCCGCCGGGACTGATGGTGTGGTGCAGCAAAGATGGTGTAGCTCCCCACAGGTGGAGCTGTAGTCCCAGGGCAGTGTAGGTGCAATGGATGAGGAGAGGCGCAGAATGGTATGGAGGCTGCTACCCAGGTGTAGTGGTGCGGGAATAATTGGAGGACACCCGAGTATGCGGTTCCAAAGCTTTACTCACTGTTTGCAGTTCACTCCACTGCCTGCCTCCGTACTGTGTTCTCCAGGTCAGGGCTCCAGCCAACCTCCAGGCAGGATAGGATTCTCCCTTCCACACTCCGCCAACATGTACCTTACTGAACGACTCGTCCAATGCGCCTTTAGGTGCGAAGCACTCCAGCACTTGGTTACCCTGGAATGCCTCTCTCTAGGTGTTCCTAGTCTTTACTTGTATGACAGACAGCTGTAGCCTGCTTCGGGGACTCCTCACTGCGTCCCGGCTCTCTATTCAGTTGCTGTTGTGTCCCAAGTCTATGATGGGAGCAAGGCGTTAGCGGATCACTACTCCTCCGGTGTCTGTTGCCGGACATAAAGATCCAATCAACCTTGGGGACCGAACCCGGCCTTTGTGCTCTCTGGACTGGAAGGGTTCTCTATCTTTCTTCAACCTGCTTCCCACCGTCCTTCTATTCTCCTTCATTCCGATCTGTTCTATCTCTCTTATGGAAGGTTAGGTTATCAATCTTATCAATCTCTTTTTCTGTCTTTCTCGTGCCAGCAGCCCAGATCACTGGGACCTGCTGCAGCATGTCCTTCAGACACCCATCTCCTCTCTTCTCTCTCCAACTAACCAACCAACTCCTCCATAACTCTCACTCTTCCCACTCTTTTATATCATCTCACTCCACCCGCCTCCCAGCACATCTCGTGTTACGAAGCAGGGTTCCACGAGGGGTGCTCTGCTAACCCCCAGCCTGAAGCTGTTAGGTGGCCTCACTGAACTATCCTGTGTGTGGAATGCAGGTGTGGAGCGTGGTCAGGCGTTCCCACCTTACCTGGATGGTGGGGCACTACACCTTAGGAGAAGGTGCAGTACCTCTATGGCGACTGAAGCCTCAGGGGCGCCACACCCTCAAGTCTTAGATGGGAGTAGTGCATTTACAGCCCACTACTCCACTGGTGTCTGCTGCAGAACCATTAGCGTTCGTACAACCTCGGGGACCGGGAGCCAGCCTTTCGCTTAGAACTTCTAGGCAGGGTTCTTCCTCTAACCCACGTCCTCTGTGTTCCCTTTTACTCCTACGTTCCGTGCTTGTCCTTTCCCTTCTATGGAAGCTCAGGCTTCAGGTCAACGTCCTTCTCCTTCTTTTCTTTCCTTTCCCGTGCCAGCTGGCTCAGGTCACTGAGGCAGCTGCAGCACTTCTTCCATCCCTTCTTCCAGGGATCCCCACTCCTCCCGAGTGGCTTCCTTCCTCACTGACCTCCTGTCAGACTGACTTGTCATCCTAAACCATCCCACTCATATATATATTCTGAACTACACCCACCTCCCAGCACGTCTAGTGTTCCAAGCAGGAAACCACCAAAGGTGCTCTGCCTCTCTCTAAGTAAAGAGCCGCAATGTGGTTGTGCTGAACTACTCTATTGTGTGGGGTGCGAGTGTTGGAGTGTGGTCAGGAGCCTCCAACTTACCTGGATGGTCCTTAGTAGAAGGTGCAGTACCTCTGTGGCGACTGAGCTTCAGGGGCACCACATACCCCCCTCGTTAAACACAGCACATCCGCGGGCTTCAAGGTAAGCAAAGTTGACAGCACAGGAACATACAAATTTTTGCAATGCTGAATAAACTTTTCTTATACTAAACTTTCCAATATGAGAGGCACTCGCTCTTGAACGTTGCAAACAGTTATTGATTAACTACCTAAAATTCTAAGTCAAAAAGTGCAATTTTTCCATACCATACTTAATTCAAAGTGCTATTATCTGTTACTCACTATCACTTCAGTATTCTTCATCTTTCCATCTCTAGTACACATTTCTTTTCTCTCTCTAGTGCACATTTTCTACCTTCTCTCAAGTGACAACCGTGATGCCTGGTTCATCATATACTTTTTCAATTCTTTATTCAAATCTCTCATCTCTGTATCAAAACATTCCTAATTCTATATAAAAGCTATCATAAGACACATTATGAAATACTTCACGTTAAAACTTTCAACAATAATTCTTGTAAGTGCTGGACACCGCTCCCAGCCGGGATCTCTTGCAGTGCCCTTTGATTGGAGTCATGCTCCAATGAGGTAGACTTAATCTTCGCAATGTGTCCATATGTAAAACCAAGAGAGGGCACCTAAAGAGGTGCAACTATTTACAAATAAAAGTTTTTGGATCACTCCAAGTTCATGATCGCTAGTTCAATATGAAGGCTGCCAACAACACAGGGCAACACTGGGAAAGCAAAAGCTAACCATGATGGTCAAAAATAAAACAAGAGGCACAACGGTGCAAATAAACCCTCCTGGGTCACGAGAGTTAGTGCAAATTTTAGTGCTGGTCCCCTCCTGGGGTTCTGGAAGCTGTTGCTGGGGTACTGCTACCAGATGAAATACTTTGGGTGTCTTCATCCTGCTGGTTACTTGATAGTCGCATATACTCTGCCTCCTACAGGGAGAGATAGGGACTGGTCGGGGTAATTGAAAGGGCCATAGAAATGTCTACTGCCTGCGGGGACGGCATATCCGCCACCTCCGATGGCTCTTCTGCTGCCGTTGGAGACTCATCCGGCGTTGTCACTGGTTCCTCGGGGTCAGGCTCTTTGGTGTCCATCGGGACCTCGGCTGGCAGCACTGCAGCCTGAGGCTGCAGGCGGAGGTCAATTGGGCCATTCCTATCTGTGGGTTCCGTTCCCAAGACTAAGGTCAGGTCGGGGGCGGTGATCGTACCTTGTGCCTCCAGGCGAGGTTCCGGTCCCGGCACCGGGTAGTGGACAGTGGCAGCCGCAACTCTCAGAGTTGATGATGGGATGGGCCGCAGTTGAATCCGGGCAGGGGCAAGGTCGGCCTCGGCCGGGGTCATCGGTGGAGGCTGGTGCAACAGCGCCCGGCCCAGACGGAGACGCGGTCAATGCCCTCCGTTCTGCTCCAGAGCCCTCATATATCTCCTCTGGACGGGACTCACTGAATGGCAATATCGGTTGTAAGGTGGTGGCAGCCGCTGCAGAGGATGTATCAGCGGTCGCAGCCTTCGCAGGGGCGGCCTGGGGGTGAGTGACTTCTCCTCCCCCCGTTTTTCTGTCTTCTCTTCTCTTTTCATCATGGCGTTCTGGCGTTCTTCTCCCTCCTCTCTCGGCCCCTTTCTTGCCACTGGCTTCTGCCCCTCCTTCTGGGTGCAGTGTCTTCTTCCAGCTCCTCCATACCAAGCCAGTATACGAACCCCTCAGGGGGGGGGGCATGTTGCTGTTACATAGTAATTCAGGCAGGGGAGGCCCAAGACTCTTCGCGGTCTTTTCCTAGGACCTCCCATCTCTTCACCCCCTTCTTCTCCACGCCAACGGCCATTTTTAATGTTCATTTCACAGTCTATCAAACTGGGTCTTCTGCACATTGTCACAAGATTTAAGTCCAACAAATCCCGGCCGCACAGAACCCGATGGCATCGGGTCTCGTCATCCTGTTGGTGACGCCAAGTTGGGTTGCCCTCCCAGGGCTGTGGGGTACTCGGTACCGGGCCGGTGTCAGTGGGACGTGTCACAGCACGGTAACCCGGACCGTGGCCCTGGGCGCCCAAGAAATTTAGAAGTTGTGAATAATGAAATGTAGTTAGATGAATAGTTTGTGACGCCACCTGTGGTGTTCGGCAAGGGAGGCGTTAAGCCGACGCTACATGCAGATCCTCCAGGACAGATGGTGTGGTGCAGCAATGATGGTATAGCCCTCCACAGGCAGCGCTGTTGTCCCAGAGCAGTATAGATGTGGAGACACTTAGGTGATGTAGTGTCTGGCGCAGGGGATGTAGCAGTGTCAGGCAGATGGACGCAGGAAGGAATAGAGGACACCAGGGCATGTAGTTCCAAAGCTTTACTCACAGTCTGTAGTGCCCGCTTCTGTGCCGTGTTCTCCGGGTCAGGGACTCAGTCAACCTCCAGGCAAGATGGAAAGCTCCCTTCCACACTCTGCCAACTTATGTGCCTTTCCTGAACGTCTCCTCTATAGCACCTTTAATTGTGAAGATCTCCACTACCCTGTTACACTGGAGTTCCTCCTGACAGATGTTCCCAAGAACTCTACTTGCATGGCACACAGCTGTAGCCTGCTTTGGGGACTCTCTACTCCTAAGTCCCGGCTCTCTATCCTTATTGCTGTTGTGCCCTCAAGTCGTAGATGGGAGTAGTGCATTTACAGCCCACTACTCCACCAGTGTCTGCTGCAGAACCATTAGCGTTCGTACAACCTCGGGGACCTGGCCCCGGCCTTGCACTTAGAACTTCTAGGCAGGACCCACGTCCTCTGTGTTCCCTTTTACTCCTACATTCCGTGCTTGTCCTTTCCCTTCTATGGAAGCTCAGGCTTCAGGTCAACATCCTTCTCCTTCTTTCCTTTCCTTTCCTTTCCCGTGCCAGCTGGATCAGGTCACTGAGGCAGCTGCAGCACTTCTTCTTCCATCCCTTCTTCCAGGGATCCCCACTCCTCTCGAGTGGCTTCCTTCCTCACTGACCTCCTGTCAGACTGATTTGTCATTCTAAACCATCCCACTCATATATATATTCTGAACTCCACCCACTTCCCAGCACGTCTAGTGTTCCAAGCAGGGAACCACCAAAGGTGCTCTGCCTCTCTCTAAGCAAAGAGCCGCAATGTGGTTGTGGTGAACTACTCTATTGTGTGGGGTGCGAGTGTTGGAGCATGGTCAAGAGCCTCCAACTTACCTGGATGGTGGGGCACCACACCTAAGGAGAAAGTGCAGTACCTCTGTGGCGACTGAGCCTCAGGGGCGCCACAGGAGCAGAACTGAGCTTATTACAGAGCTATGGGAGCAGGATCAAGCTTAATAGAGGGATATGGGAGCAGAACCGAGCTTACTACAGAGCTATGGGAGCAGTACCGAACTTACTACAGAGCTATGGGAGCAGAACCGAGCTTACTACAGAGATATAGGAGTGGGACTGAGCTTACTACAGAGCTATGGGCGCAGAACAGAGCTTACTAGAGAGATATGGGAGCAGAACCGAGCTTACTAGAGTGATATGGGAACAGCACCAAGCTTACTACAGCTCTATGGGAGCAGAATCAAGCTTACTACAAAAATAAGGGTGCAGAACCAAGCTTGCAACAGAGCTATGGAAGCAGAACTGAGATTACCACAGAGCTATGAGAACAGAACCAAGTTTACAAAAGAGCTATGGAAGCAGAACTGAGCTTACTACAGAGATATGGAAGCAGAACCGAGCTTACTAGAGAGATATGGGAGCAGAACCAAGCTTACTAGAGTGATATGGGAACATAACAAACCTTACTAAGGATCTGTTGGAGCAGAAACAAGCTTACTACAGAGCTATGGGAGCAGAGCCGAGCTTACTACAGAGCTATGGGAGCAGAACCGACTTACTGCAGAGATATGGGAGCAGAACCGAGCTTACTACAGACATATGGAAGCAGACCCGAGCTTATTACCGAGATATGGGAGCAGAACCAAGCTTACTATAGAGATATGGGGGAAGAACCGAGCTTACTACAGAGATAAGGGAGCAGAACCGAGCTTGCTACAGTGATATCAGACCAGAACCCAGCTTACTACAGAGATATCAGTCCAGAACTGAGCTTATGGAGCGCCCACCAGGGCCGTGGGGAACTCGGTACCAGGCAGTTCTTAAAGGGGAAGTGTCACGATAGCGGTGACCTGGTCCGTGGCCCTGGGCATCCAATGAAAATGTTCAATAAAGTTTATAGTGGATGATTTAAAAGGAAATTAGTTCATGATGCTACCTGTGGTATTCGGCAAATAAGGTGTTAGCCGACCCGGCTTCAGAGTCCGATGGGGCTGATGGTGATGCAGTAGAGTTGTTACAGCTCTCCACAGGTAGAGCTAGGCCCCAGGGTAATTGTATGTGTAAGTGATGAGATGATGGTGGTTGTAGTGCAGGGCAGATGGTATAGCAAACAAATCTGAGGACACATCAGGGTTGTATTTCCTTTACCTTTACTAAATTTATAGAGGTGCCGATGGGAGCACTGGTTACAGGTGTCAATGAAGGTCCAGGCAGCCCGAAGCAACTTAGGATCCACTCAGCCAGGTGGCTTGGAGGCCTCCTTACTGCGCTGCTCTATTTGAGGTCCTTGCTGCCTAAAGCTCAGCTCAGTCCTCTGTTCCTCTCACTGTCTTTTAGAAAACGTTACTCGCGTGACAGGCAGCTTGAGCTTTTCACAGGAGTCGCTCCTCGTGGCATCTCCGGGCTCTATCCTGCTGCTGTGCCTTCAGGTGTGTGATAGGGGCCAGAAGACCTGCAATCTGTCCTCCGGATTTAGCTGATGAGACTGTAGTGCTCTGCAGCCACAGACTCTGGTGTCCAGTTCTAGCACTGAGCTCTGGGATGAGCGTGGTCACTAGAGTTGAGCGAAACGGGTTGAAAAAATTCAAAAGTCGCCGACTTTTGGCAAAGTCGGGTTTCATGAAACGAAACCCGCCCCTAGGATGAGGTCGGCCACGAGGTCGGCGACTTACGCGCCAAAGTCGCGTTTCAAAAGTTTGTTTTGCGCTCTTTTTCAGCCAATCAGGATCCACGGACACTGTGGGCAACGTGATGACCTAGGCACGGGTCACCACCATCTTTCAGAAGGGCATGCAAGTGATTGGCTTGCTTTGGTGGGCGTCACAGGGGGTATAAAAGGGCGTGCACGCCGACCGCCATCTTACTTCTGCCGATCTTAGTATAGGGAGAGGTTGCTGCTGATTCTGTAGGGTGAGCGTTAGGCAGGGAAGAAGACAAAAGAACTGCTTCTGCTGCTAGCGATTTGGCCTGCACAACACACAAGTCACTGTGTGTGCAGTGCAAGGGGAGGCTATATTGTGGTGTATCAGTGGTGTTGGTTGTTGGGCTGCCTTCTAAGGCTTCCTGACACGCTGGCATTGCTGTTTACCCACTGCTCCGCAAACTGCTTTTTTAAAAGCAATCCAATCTCCCTTATCCTCTAGTCACTTTTGTCACAGCTGTGCCATCGAGCGTGTCACATAGCGCTCAGATATCAGTGGGCCTCACACAATCCACAAGTGTCCAGTGTCCAAAAGTGTACGCAGAGATTCAAAATCTCCATTATCCTCTCGTCACTTTGGTCACAGGCAGCTGTGCCATCGAGCGTGTCACATAGCGCTCAGATATCAGTGGGCCTCACACAATCTACAAGTGTCCAGTGTCCAAAAGTGTACGCAGAGATTCAAAATCTCCATTATCCTCTCGTCACTTTGGTCACAGGCAGCTGTGCCATCGAGCGTGTCACATAGCACTCAGATATCAGTGGGCCTCACACAATCCACAAGTGTCCAGTGTCCAAAAGTGTACGCAGAGATTCAAAATCTCCATTATCCTCTCGTCACTTTGGTCACAGGCAGCTGTGCCATCGAGCGTGTCACATAGCGCTCAGATATCAGTGGGCCTCACACAATCCACAAGTGTCCAGTGTCCAAAAGTGTACGCAGAGATTCAAAATCTCCATTATCCTCTCGTCACTTTGGTCACAGGCAGCTGTGCCATCGAGCGTGTCACATAGTGCTCAGATATCAGTGGGCCTCACACAATCCACAAGTGTCCAGTGTCCAAAAGTGTACGCAGAGATTCAAAATCTCCATTATCCTCTCGTCACTTTGGTCACAGGCAGCTGTGCCATCGAGCGTGTCACATAGCGCTCAGATATCAGTGGGCCTCACACAATCTACAAGTGTCCAGTGTCCAAAAGTGTACGCAGAGATTCAAAATCTCCATTATCCTCTCGTCACTTTGGTCACAGGCAGCTGTGCCATCGAGCGTGTCACATAGCGCTCAGATATCAGTGGGCCTCACACAATCCAAAAGTGTCCACTGTCCACAAGTGTGTGCAGAAATTCTAAATCTCCCCTGTCCTATAGACACCTTGTACCTTGTTTTACATTACTATATAGTTTGTTGGATTTTGTCTACATTTCTACCAAAAATGAGGAAGGCTGGTGGAAGAGGCCGTGGAATTGGGCGGGGGTTGGCAGCTGGTAATGATGGTGTTGGTGGTGGATCTGATGGTAGTGGCAAGAGCAAAATAGGACCGAATGCAGGAGGTGCTGACCCTGCGTCATCGTCTGGCTACATAAGGCCTCGAACGCTTAGTTTTCTAGGAGTTGGCAAACCGCTTTTAAAGGCAGAGCATCAGGAAAAAGTTTTGTCTTACATTGCTGACTCAGCCTCCAGCTCTATCGCCTCCTCTTCTTCAGTTGTAAAAAGTAAAAGCACTGAGTCGTCATTGGAGGCTCATGTTCATGAACCACACCTTTCCTTGTGTCCTTCACCCCAACCAAGATTGAAGGATGACGCAGGCCATACTACTGATTACTCCATGGAGCTGTTTTCACATACCATGCCTGGATTATCAAGTCAAATGGTGAATTACCCAGGCCAAGATGAATCTGACATGGAGTGCACTGATGCACAGCCGCTGATGGATGATTCTGCTGGTACATTCACTCAGAGCACTACATTGTCCTCGCAGTGTACAGAGCCAGATTTTGACCCTGATGAGACTCAGGTGCCCCTTCCCGCACACTATACCACCATACACGGTGACACAGAGAAAGGTGCACATGACATAGAAGAGGAGGTGATGGATGACCCAGTTGTTGACCCAGATTGGCATCCATTGGGGGAAGAGGGTGCTGCTTCCAATAGCTCAGATGAGGAGCATCCACAGCAGACATCGACATCGCAACAGCTGTTATCTGGCAGGCCCGGAGCACTCCAAAGACAGGTTCCAAACATCAAAAGAGTTGCTGGACAGCTTGTCCAGAGGGTCAAAAGATCACAGCGTGCTAGGCCGCAAAATGTCTGCCAAAGTAGGAAGAGTGCAGTGTGGCACTTTTTTAAACAAAATCCTCATGATCAGGCCAAGGTTATCTGTAAGAAGTGCGCAAAGACCTTTAGCCGAGGGAAAAATCTGAAAAATTTGAATACCAGTTGCATGCTTAGACATTTAACCAGCATGCACTTGCAAGCGTGGACACAACACCAAACCTCAAGTGCCACATGTGCAACTGATCACAACGAAGGTAGTCAGCAACGCTACATTGTTTCCCCCACTGTAAGCCCACCGGTTAGCACAGTAGTAAATGTTGAGGTGTCATTGCAAGGCCACAGCAGTCAGGGGATCCCACTGTTATATCAACGAAAGACTGATTCTAGGCCATCAGAAAGAACACCAACTCCATCACCATCATCAACCCTCTCTCAGTCCGCCCTGTCCACCGCTACTTCCACCATATGCAGCTCTCAAGTCCAGCTCACCCTCCCAGACACTATGAGTAGGTCAAGAAAGTACTCAGTCTCTCATCCGCGTACACTGGGTTTGAACGCCCACATTGCCAAACTAATCTCGTTTGAGATGATGCCCTTTCGGTTGGTGGAAAGCACAGCTTTCCGCGAACTCATGGCCTATGCAGTACCACGCTATGACCTACCCAGTCGCCACTTCTTCTCTCGCAAAGCCATCCCAGCCCTCCACCATCATATGAAAGACCGCATTGTCCATGCACTCAAGCAGTCAGTGAGCGGAAAGGTGCACCTCACAACTGATGCATGGTCCAGTCGGCATGGCCAGGGCCATTACGTGTCCATCACTGCACACTGGGTTAATGTGGTGGATGCAGGGTCCACAGGGGACAGCGGTGGTGGGACAGTGCTGCCTAGCCCACGGTATAGGAAACAGTTGGCTGTAGGCGTTCGACCCTCCTCCTCCTCCTCCTCCTCCAGAAGCGAAAGCTCGTCCACAGAGCGCAGTCGTACGAGCACTCCATCTGCAGCTGCCACTGTTGCACACGATGTGTCCCCCTATCGAGCAGCTAGTGGAAAGCGTCAGCAGGCTGTGTTGCAGATGATGTGTTTGGGCGACAGACACACCGCCGAGGTGCTGGCCAAGTACTTGAAGCGACAAACTGAGTCATGGCTGGGCAGTGTACATCTTGAGGCAGGCAAGGTAGTTAGTGATAACGGACGTAATTTTGTGGCAGCCATGGCCCTTTCAAAACTCAGCCACATACCTTGCTTGGCTCACACATTGAACCTGGTGGTGCAGTGCTTCCTCAAAAATTATCCGGAGTTAACAGCCCTGCTCCAGAAGGTGCGAAGACTGTGCGCGCACATCCGCCGGTCGCCTGTACACTCCGTTCGTATGCAGAAGCTGCAGCGATTGCTCCACCTTCCCAACCACCGCCTCATTATCGACATTGCAACAAGGTGGAACTCCACCCTGCACATGGTGGAGCGGCTGTGCGAGCAGAGGCAGGCCATAATGCATTTGTGGGAGGATACACGGCCAGGCACTTTGAGAGCAGACATGGAGTTGACAGGCGTGCAGTGGTCGAAGCTGAAAGACCTTTGTAAAGTCCTTCAGTGTTTTGAGGAATGACACGGCTGGTAAGCGCAGACGACGCCATCCTAAGCATGAGCATCCCACTTATGCGTCTGCTCATGCAAACTTTGACGCACCTTAAGGAGCAGGCGTCTGCAGCCAATGTTGATGAGGAGGAAGAGGAGGAGGGAATCCTTGATGACATTCAGCCATTGTCTGCTCAGGGACCTCTCCTGGACGAAGTGGAGGAAGAAGAGGAGGAGGAGGAGGATGATGATGGGGATGATTACTTAGGGGAGGAGGATGCATCTCGTGGGGCAAGTGAAAATGTTGGCGTGGCAAGGTCTGGTACAGGGTTTGTGCGTGACTTGAGGGATGTGGATTTGCCAGAAAGTGCTCCTCCACCCAGCACTCGCAGTGCATCATTGACACCGGGAACATTGGCCCACATGTCAGATTATGCCTTGCGGATCCTAAAAAGGGACCCCCGCATTGCCAAAATGATGAACGATGACGACTACTGGTTGGCCAGCATCCTGGATCCACGCAATAAAGGCAAATTACAAAACATCATGCCACAGGAGAACCTTGACCTAATATTGGCTAATAAACAAGCAACTCTGGTAAATCGGTTGCTTGAGGCATTCCCAGCACACAGCAGCGGTGATGGTTCTCACACGAGCCGTACGGGCCGGGGGCA
The DNA here is from genome assembly GCF_039654945.1 of Dendrobates tinctorius. Lineage (NCBI taxonomy): Eukaryota > Metazoa > Chordata > Amphibia > Anura > Dendrobatidae > Dendrobates > Dendrobates tinctorius. Next base: position 21,571,085 of record NW_027361704.1, read on the forward strand.
GCTTGGCAGAGGTGTTCGTGGTGCACACAGCAGAAGTGGCGTTGGAGACAGGGGTTTCATGACAATGTTGTGGACTGATTTTTCAAATACCGCTCACACAACTGGTAATACTGCATCGATGGAAAGTGACAGGAGACAGCAGTTGTCAACTATGGTTACAAACTACTTTTCCTCCCATATCGATGTTCTCCCACACAGGTCATTCCCCTTTGACTATTGGGCCGCTAAACTGGACACCTGGCCTGAACTTACAGGAGCTCGCTTGCCCAGCTGCAAGTGTGCTATCGGAAAGAGTCTTCAGTGCAGCTGGATCAATCCTGACAGAAAAAAGGACCCGTCTGTCAACCCAAAATGTGGATGATCTAACCTTCATTAAAATGAACCACGCATGGGTTTCCAAGGATTTTGTCCCACCTTCCCCTGATGACACATAGGGTGACAGAAAAATGGCTTGCTTTGGTCCACCTCTTCCTGGTACTTCACCTATTTCGCCTTTTGCATCAGCTGAATGTCCAACATCAACATATGCCACTTTCTAAAACTCCCTAACTGTGCTGCCTCCCCCCCCATGGCCGGGGTCACCACCTACCGCACGACACTGTGCGAGTGCCGTTGCCCTGGACAGGTGGGTAGGCCGACTCTTGGGCGCGGGCACTGGCACAGGGTCCCTCATAGTGCAATCAAGTGTTTCTTACGGCGGTGGTGCACACCCGCCGTCAGACACACCGCTGTACTATGAGGGGCCCAGTGCCAGTACCGACGCCCACGAGTGGGCCCCCCTTGCTTGGGCAGGGCCCCAGCATTTGCAATCTTTACCTCTCCCTGCTCCTCCGCTGTGTAATCTGGGCCGTCAAATCCATACTGTGCCTGACACCGTCTGAGCCTGCCTCCTCAGACATATATTTTGAATGTGTACGCTATCCATACATGTTATCCGGGGATACGGTACCCTTTCTAACCTTTGTGCAATGACGTGCAATCCATACTGGGCCTAACACCGTCTGAGCCTGCCTCATGCTGTATAGACATATATTTTGAATGTGTACGCTATCCATACATGTTATCCGGGGATACGGTACCCTTTCTAACCTTTGTGCAATGACGTGCAATCCATACTGGGCCTAACACCGTCTGAGCCTGCCTCATGCTGTATAGACATATATTTTGAATGTGTACGCTATCCATACATGTTATCCGGGGATACGGTACCCTTTCTAACCTTTGTGCAATGACGTGCAATCCATACTGGGCCTAACACCGTCTGAGCCTGCCTCATGCTGTATAGACATATATTTTGAATGTGTACGCTATCCATACATGTTATCCGGGGATACGGTACCCTTTCTAACCTTTGTGCAATGACGTGCAATCCATACTGGGCCTAACACCGTCTGAGCCTGCCTCATGCTGTATAGACATATATTTTGAATGTGTACGCTATCCATACATGTTATCCGGGGATACGGTACCCTTTCTAACCTTTGTGCAATGACGTGCAATCCATTCTGGGCCTAACACCGTCTGAGCCTGCCTCATGCTGTATAGACATATATTTTGAATGTGTACGCTATCCATACATGTTATCCGGGGATACGGTACCCTTTCTAACCTTTGTGCAATGACGTGCAATCCATACTGGGCCTAACACTGTCTGAGCCTGCCTCATGCTGTATAGACATATATTTTGAATGTGTACGCTATCCATACATGTTATCCGGGGATACGGTACCCTTTCTAACCTTTGTGCAATGACGTGCAATCCATACTGGGCCTAACACCGTCTGAGCCTGCCTCATGCTGTATAGACATATATTTTGAATGTGTACGCTATCCATACATGTTATCCGGGGATACGGTACCCTTTCTAACCTTTGTGCAATCACGTGCAATCCATACTGGGCCTAACACCGTCTGAGCCTGCCTCATGCTGTATAGACATATATTTTGAATGTGTACGCTATCCATACATGTTATCCGGGGATACGGTACCCTTTCTAACCTTTGTGCAATGACGTGCAATCCATACTGGGCCTAACACCGTCTGAGCCTGCCTCATGCTGTATAGACATATATTTTGAATGTGTAAGCTATCCATACATGTTATCCGGGGATACGGTACCCTTTCTAACCTTTGTGCAATCACGTGCAATCCATACTGGGCCTAACACCGTCTGAGCCTGCCTCCTGAGACATATATTTTGAATGTGTACGCTATCCATACATGTTATCCAGGGATACGGTACCCTTTCTAACCTTTGTGCAATGACGTGCAATCCATACTGGGCCTAACACCGTCTGAGCCTGCCTCATGCTGTATAGACATATATTTTGAATGTGTACGCTATCCATACATGTTATCCGGGGATACGGTACCCTTTCTAACCTTTGTGCAATGACGTGCAATCCATACTGGGCCTAACACCGTCTGAGCCTGCCTCATGCTGTATAGACATATATTTTGAATGTGTACGCTATCCATACATGTTATCCGGGGATACGGTACCCTTTCTAACCTTTGTGCAATGACGTGCAATCCATACTGGGCCTAACACCGTCTGAGCCTGCATCATGCTGTATAGACATATATTTTGAATGTGGACGCTATCCATACATGTTATCCGGGGATACGGTACCCTTTCTAACCTTTGTGCAATGACGTGCAATCCATACTGGGCCTAACACCGTCTGAGCCTGCCTCATGCTGTATAGACATATATTTTGAATGTGTACGCTATCCATACATATTATCCAGGGATACGGTACCCTTTCTAACCTTTGTGCAATCACGTGCAATCCATACTGGGCGTGAGAACGGCTGGCGAGCTGTTAAGCAAGCTACAGCACCTGTCCAGACAAGTACAGGGATTCCCTAGCGAGGAGACTTATTTGATTGTTTTCAATGTTGGGACAGCAATTTTTGGGGAGCACTATACTCTGGAGAATGATAGATGGGGCCCACCATACACTGGAACATTCCAAAGGTGGACATCAGACACTGGAGCAGCATTTACAGGGCCCATTATACACTAGAGCATTAGAAATGGGGCCCATTATGTTTGGAGCATTATTTGGGCCCATAAGACAGTGGAGCTTCATCCATGGGGACCAACATATACTGTAGCATTATGTGGAGCTCATCATATACTGTTTCAAACATTATATGGGACCAATGATTCTGTATGGAGAAATAGATGGGCCTCGTCATGAGATGTAAAAAGTGAGGTATTTTTCATTGTACTATACCGCTATTTATCTGCCGTATCGGAGCATGATGAGTTGTGGTATGTGTTAAAGGGGCGCTCTTTCACCCAGGGCACCTGAAAACCTGCAGCCAGCCCTCCCCCCCCACAACTTCAGCCAAATAACACCCATTTTTCAGTGCGTAACTTATATTATGAAGTTAATTAAGGTTGACAAGCTTAAGTAAGAAGAATTGATGCTTTTGGCATTCAAATGGGCACTGTTGGTGTGTTTCCTGTCCTCCTCTCACTGCCGACTTTTATTCCCCATTGACTTACATTGGGTTTCGTGTTTCGGGACGACCCCGACTTTTCCCTATAATCGGACGATCTTGCTCGACCCGACTTTTGGAAAAGTCGGGTTTCACGAAACGAAACGCGACCCTAAAAAACCAAAAGTCGCTCAACTCTAGTGGTCACAACTCCTCTTCCCAAGCTTCCCTATACTTTTATCTTCCTCTCTGACTCAGAATGCACTCTAGTCTGGGGACAAGCTTCTCACTCGTCCAGTTCCCAGCACTGACTGACTGAAACTCTAACTAACTTCCTCCTCCTGACCAGATAGAGCAGCTCCCCTCAAGTCAGGTTCAGAGTTCCCCCTGCTGGCCTAGAGCAGGATCTGTGTTGCATGCTGTGTATACCTGGCCAGGGGATCCCTCCTTGCTTCAGGCCTGACATTATCCCCTGTGAGGAAGGCAATGCCCTTGTGGCTACCGGACTCCTGTGGTGCCACACTTACAACAGAGATAAGGGAGCAGAGCCAAGCTTACTACAGAGATAAGGGAGCAGAACGGAGCTTACTAGGTCTACTACATAGATATGGGAACAGAACCAAGCATACAGCATATATATGGTGCCTGAATCTAGATTACTACATCGATAGAGTACGAGAACCAAGCTTACTAGAGAGATAATGGGAGCAGAACCAAGCTTACTAGAGAGATATGGGAGCAGAACTGAGCTTACTAGAGCTATGGTGGAAGAACTGAGCTTACTACAGAGATAAGGGAGCAGAATCAAGCTTATGTGATAATCATGTGGGAATAGTGGATGAGGGCAGGTATATCTCGCCCAGATTCCTTTCCTATGTGGCCTAGTCTGGTTAGTATCGCACCTGCTTGCTAATGAATAATGGGAGGTGGATATAAAAGGATGCCAGGTGGTTGTGTGAGTGTCTCAGCCTGGGAACACAGAGAGCCTGTCTGTGTGAGAGACACACGTGAGTGAAAGCAGTGCCCACTGCAACTGTGGTTTGGCTGGACGGGAGAAGCCCGCCAGTTGGTAGTTAGGTTGTCCATTGTTTAGTTAGTGCCGGACAGGCAAGGATTTGTTTTATGTTTTTTTTCTTTATGCATTGCTTTCACCGTTAATAAACCTGACCCAGTGTCAGTTATACCCGGACCCCGTCTCTGCGCCTGAGTTTCATGCTGAATGCACGTGACCTTTGACCTCAGCAAAGCCGATCCCGGAGTGTTTTATCACACTTGCTACAGAGATATCAGACCAGAACCAACTAGGTCTGGTATATAGATACGGGAACAGAACCAAGTTTACAGCATAGATATGGTTTCAGAATCTAGATTACTACATTGATAGAGTCCCTGTTCCCACCATATGTATAGTATGATGGCCCCAGTTCCCCCATATATATAGTAGGATGGCCCCAGTTCCCCCATATATATAGTAGGATGGCCCCAGTTCCCCATATATATAGTAGGATGGCCCCAGTTCCCCATATATATAGTAGGATAGCCCTAGTTCCTCCGTATATCTAGTAGGATGGCCCCAGTTCTTCCCATATATAAATTATGATCGCCCCAGTTCCTCCTTGTAACGCCAGTGTGTTTGTACTTTGCTTCCCTGGCGTTACTCTGCATGTCTGCATTAACCCTTTGCTCCTCTCCTCCTAACTAGCAGGGATACTGTTGCCTGTTACCGTTATGGATGCTGCTCAGGTCCCTGCCCCGCTGCGTAGCCGTACATGCGTGCGTGGCTCCGCTGCTTTGCAAGACCACCCGCTGGTGCAGTCCCTGGCTGCTGCTGTGGAAAGCTATCGGTGGGTTAATAGGTCCTCTACATTGTGTATGGCTTACCACGTATGTTCAGGCTTGCAGCTCTCGCCAGGTGTCCTCTGCAATGCTAATTTGTTTGGCCTTGCTTAGGGTGCGCACGGCCACACCTCCCCTGCTTTTATGAGGAATGGGTGTGTGCTACAATTGCTGCTCCAGCCTATGACTGTGAGGCAGCTGGTATATAAAGTTCCCTCCCCCTTTGGGGCATCGCCAGAGCTTCGCATTGAGTTCCTGAACCTAGCGATGTGAGTATGTGTGTTCAGCTCCTGCTCTGATTGTGATCAGTTCTGGGGGAGCTGGTGCTCTTTGTCCCCATGTGAACTGTGTTTTGCCACCTGCCAGGAGGCAGAATATCCTGGCCCTCGGCCCTGTCCGCCTTCCCAGGAGGCAGAATATCCTGGCCCTTGTCCGCCCTCCCAGAAGGCAGAATATCCTGGTCCCTGTGTTTGTGTGGAGTCTTGCCTTGCACCTGTGTCTTGTTCCCTGAATCCTGGATCCTGAATTTGTTCCTGCACCTGACTCTGTCTGAATTGTGTCTTGTTTCTTTGCCTGCTCTGGGGGCAGTAATACCAAGATCGCCCTTCCTGGAGGCTGCATATCCAGGCCTGTCTATGTTGTGTCTTGTTCCCTGAATTCTGGACCTGCTCCTTTACCTGACCCTGTCTGAACTGTGTCCTCTGTGGGATGTTCCTGAGGTCCCTTCATGTCTTGAACCCTGTGCCCAGTGACTGTGACTCTTTGCTACCTGACTTGCTGTGATTTAACCTGGGTTCATCTAGGAAGTAGGAGTCCGGTGTGTCCGCTGGGTTTCTGCCACTCTGTGCTCAGCTGGGGATTCAGTGCAATTCCCTGCCAGTTCCAGTCCAACCCGGCAGGGATTGCACCAGACCGCTGGGGTTCCTTTCTAGGTCGCTGCCAGATGACCGGAGCCTGATGACCACGGCCTGATGTCCGGTGTCTGATGACCCCTTCCAGATGTGCTGTGCCTGATGTCCTCTGCCAGATGGCCGGATCCTATGCTTCTCTGCCCGATGTCCGGAGCCTTCCGATCGCTGCCAGTGGTACGGAGCCTGATGACTGCGGCCTGATGTCCGTAAATGATGCCCGCAGCCTGATGTCCGGATCCTGTCGGTCGCTGCCAGATGTCCGGAGTCCGATGCCAGTGTGCTGATGCTCTATCTAAGATCCGAGTCCTGATGCCCTGCCTGTATCCTGATGTCCAGTCCATGTTCCTGGTGTCCTGATGTCCGTGTTCCTCGTGTCCTGATGTCCGTGTTCCTTGTGTCCTGATGTCCGTGTTCCTGGTGGCCTGATGTCCGTGTTCCTGGTGGCCTGATGTCCGTGTTCCTGGTGGCCTGATGTCCGTGTTCCTGATGTCCAGTCCGTGTTCCTGATGTTCTGCCCGTGTCCCGATGTTCCGCCAATTATCTGAGGTCCACCCAGTGATGACGTCCTTCTCGGATCGGTGTTTGATGTTCTCCTGCTGAGCCTGTGCTACGCCTGAGGCCTGAGAGAGAGGCCGTCCTAGTATGCCCGTGCCAGAGGATCCTGGACTGCATCAACCCATGATGACTCCTGCCATCGTCTGACATCTGTCCTGGGTATGTGTCTGATGTTCTCCTGCTGAGCCAGTGCTATGCCTGAGGCCTGAGAAAGAGGCCGTCCTGATATGCCCGTGCCAGATGACCCTGGTCTGCATCAACCCATGATGACCCCTGCCATTGTCTGAAGTCAGTCTGAGGTTGGTGTCTGATGTTCTCCTGCTGAGCCTGTGCTATGCCTGGGGCCTGAGGAAGAGGCCGCCCTAGTATGCCCGTGCCAGACAACCCTGGACTGCATCAACCCGTGATGTCCTCCTGCCTTCGTCTGTTATCCTGAGACGTGTACCCTTCCCTGATGTGCAGAACCGAGAGCCTTGCTTAACTATTTTGTTTCTGTACCATGTCTTGTTCAAGTAAACTTTGTCTATACCTGAAGTTGTGCGGTGTCGTTCTGCCTCCTCGTCCACATGCTCAGCTGCCACAGACCCCGGTCTCTACTCTTCCCTCGTCTGGGTATGCCAGGGTCCCCCCTGTGGTCCAGTGGGTCCACATTCCGTTCCCACCTGGGATGCTCGCCCCACGTCGGCGTGGTCGGTCGACGTGGAGGTGCCGGCTCGGCCGCGAACGCGGTCGCTAGTCGCGACACCCCTATATATAGTTGCTTCTCACAAAATTAGAATATCATCAAAAGGTTAATTAATTTCAGTGAAACACATATTATATAGAGTCATTACAAACAGAGTAATCTATTTCAAGTGTTTGTTTCTGTTAATGTTGATGATTATGGCTTACAGCCAATTAAAACCCAAAAGTCATTATCTCAGTAAATTAGAATACTTTATAACACCAGCTTGAAAAATTATCTTAAAATCCAAAATGTTGGCCTACTAAAATGTATGTTCACTAAATGCACTCAATACTTGGTCAGGGCTCCTTTTGCATCTGAATTGTTGGGTCTGGTGTCTCTCATCTTTCACTTGACAATACCCTTTAGATTCTCTATGGGTTTAAGGTCAGGCGAGTTTGCTGGCCATTCAAGCACAGTGATACTGTTGTTTTTAAACCAGGTATTGGTACTTTTGGCAGTGTAGACAGGTGCCAAGTTATGCTGGAGAATGAAATTTCCATCTCCAAAACCTTGTCGGCACAGGGATGCATGAAGTGGACCTACACCAGCTGGCGGCATGGCTCCCCAAAACATCACTGATTGTCGAAACTTCACACTGGACCTCAAACAGTTTGGATTGTGTGCCTCTCCACTCTTCTTCCAGACTCTGGGACCTTGATTTTCAAATGAAATGCAAAATTTACTTTCATGTGAAATCAACACCTTGGACCACTGAGCAACAGTCCAGTTCTTTTTCTCCTTGGCCCAGGGAAGGCACTTCTCGTCTTGTCTATTGTTCATGAGTGGCTTGACACAAGGAATGAGACACTTGTAGCCCATATCCTGGATACGTCTGTGTGTCCACAGCAGTCCACTCCTTGTGAATCTCCCCCCAAACTTTTAAATGGCCTTTTCTTAACAATCCTTTCAAGGCTGTGGTTATCTCAGTTGCTTGTGCACCTTTTTTCTACCACACTTTTTCCTTCCATTCAACTTTCCATTAATATGCTTGGATACAGCACCCTGTGAAAAGCCACCTTCTTTAGCAATGACCTTTTGTGGCTTAGTATGTTGGTCACAGTTCCCCCCCATATATATAGTAGGATGGCCCCAGTTACCGTATATATAGTAAGATGGCCCCAATTCCCCCATATATATAGTATGATGGCCCCAGTTCCCCCCATATATAGTATGATGCCCCAGTTCCCCTAAATATAGTAAGATGGCCCCAATTCCCCCATATATAAAGTATGATGGCCCCAGTTCCCCATATATATAGTATGATGGCCCCAGTTCCCCCCACACATATAGAATGATGGCCCCAGTTCACCCCATACATATAGTATGATGGCCTCAGTATACCCCATATACATATAATATGATAGGCCCAGTTCTCCGATATATATGGTATGGTTGACCCAGTTCCCCCATATATACACAGTTGTGGCCAAAAGTATTGACACCCCTGCAATTCTGTCAGATAATACTCAGCTTCTTCCTGAAAATGATTACAAACACAAATTCTTTGGTATTATTATCTTCATTTATTTTGTCTTAAATGAATAAACACAAAAAGAATTGTCCTAAAGCCACTCCCACTCCCTGCCGACTTTGCTTCCCCATTGACTTGCATTGGGTTTCTGTCAGAGACACCGCACTACACTTGCTCATAGAGCCAGTGCGCGTGTCCTGAGTACAGAAGCAGTGCTAAGAGTTACCTGGGGAGCAGGGCAGCAGAGGTGACCGGGCGTGCTTCAACTATTAGTGTCAGGGTCCAGTCAACGCTGGAAAGTAAAGAGGCACGGGACCTGCGGACACTGAAAATGAACAAGCTTGAACGGGACCTATGGTCATGTGACTGCAAGGGGGCGTGGCTTAGCGTCCTGCTTTCAGATATGACAGTACACCATACAACAACTCAGAGTCAGGCAAAATGGAGGTCACAACAGTATGGGCAAATGAAGTACAGGAGGGACAAACAGACGGGAGGTCAGACAAAGCCAAAGGTCATACACAGGATCACAGTACAGTACCAGGGATGAGACAGAGCGGATAATCAGGGTCAAGCAGAGATCAAGACCAAACAGACATAGGAGGTACCAGGCAGAATCCAAAGCGATATCCAGGGAACAGACCGAGTCATATACAGAGAATCAAGTAACCAGAACACAGCACTAACACACTCAGGGGTCACCACACAATGCCAAGGGCAAGAGTATAACTGACAGGGATGGGAGCGTCCTGAGGCTATAAGAAGCCTCCCCCAGAACCAGGGAGAGGCCGCAATCATAGCCCCAGGTGTGCAGGTAAGCCTGCATCGGGATCACAACCTTTAACCCCAGAAATGCCAGTCATCAGCACTGGTTCCAAACATTAACCCCACGTGTGCGAGTCAAACCCACACTGAGATCATGACAGTTTCGTGTTTCAGTTGGACCTCTGACTTTTCCCTATAGTCGGCCGTTTTCGTTCAACCCGACTTTTGCGAAAGTCGGGTTTCATGAAACCCGACTTGACCCTAAAAAAGGCAAAGTCGCTCATCTCTATATTAAAAATTTTTTTTACAATTCTCTCCTTCTTTTGAGTACCCTAGAGTCTGCGGTTAGGCTGGTGATTCTGTTATGAATGGGTCACTGAGGAGGATGGCAGGAACAGGCTAAACCACCAGAGGACCAGAGAGGTTGGTAACTAAGCGGATTGCAGGCCCGTGATCCTATCCACATAACTAGCAGTAGCCATGGAGCTTTCCTACGATGCCCTAGACGCTTCGTCACAGCCGGAGAACTATCTAAGCCTAAAGACAGAAAGGTGAAATCTAAACTGCCCTGGAGCAGATCCCCAAAGGAATAGACAGCCCCCAAACATATGTTGTCGGTGAGACAAGATGAGACACAAACACAGGCAGAGAACAGACTGAGCAAACGGGGGGGGGGGGGGCAAGCTGCCTAGACAGGACAGGACAGAAAAGATACTGTCTGCAATCACACACAAAACCCTAAAAAAGTCCAACACTTCTGATATACAAAAAACCTGAGGTCACATGACCTCACCCCCGCTAGATCAGCACTCTGGTATGAACTGGAAGCAAAGCAAAAAGATACTAACATGACAGGGGACTGAACAAGCTGCAACATATGAAGCAGGGCCCAGCGCTGCCCTCAGCAGGGAGCACGCTGAATCCTAGCAACAAAGCAGAAAGCAAAAAAAAGGCAAAACCAGATTAGATGCAAAGGATTAGCAAAAGAATCACTTAGCTGAACAATGCAGATCAGGCAGGGGACAAAAGAACTCCAAATGCACAGGGAGGAAATCACCAGCAACCTCAAAGAGCAGCCAGCTCAATTATATGCACCCAGCTAGTAATCCCAGGTTTCCAATTATCGTCGTCAGGTGGGGATCTTCCGTCCACCTTGCCAGCTCCACTAATCTCAGTAACCACCAGAGGGAGCAGAGGGAGCTTCGGCTAAGATCTCCGATCAAGAGAATTCACAACATCTTCTGCTATAAACTGCTAATGTATGACCATTTTATGTATATTTTATAAAAGATATTAACAGTCATATCTATACATGTAATATTAAATTCAATGCGCCGTTATTTAGGAATGGAAGAATACTTATAAAAAGCTGGCATACAAATATGTAACGGAATCTTGTTCTTCTACCAATTTAAAGTACTTACAACATTTGGGTGGCATTGTGAACCTGCCTACATGCACAATGTTTGTCTCAAAGTCAAGAAAATGTAATGTCTGTACATTGTGCACAGGGGATTTAAGGTGACTTCAGATCATACTAGGTTCCAGTAACACACAGATAGACATAAATGTGCAAATAGACGGTGCAAGCAGGGCCGGACTGGGACTAAAATTCAGCCCTGGCATTTGAAGTTACACAGGCCCACTAGTCACATGGTGACTATATAATATCTTTGTACACTTGTAGTTTACAAGAAGTGAGAGGAGATTAACACAACTATATAACATGTAGTCACAGCTGTGCCCAGTATTTCAGCTCAGTCCTATTTATTGCTTTTAGGTACAGTACTCCTCCCAAATCTCTGTCCCCTTTTGTATGCATGATTACAGAATTCCTGGCAGAACTGCTCTTTATTGGGCAACCAGACCCCCTGGTCATAGCCGCCCCTATCATACCTCCCAACTTTTGAAGAAGGGAAAGATGGACAAAGACTGCAAATTTTTGGCCACGCCCAGCCACACCCATTTCACAACTAGTCACACCCATGTCCACACCTAATCGCACCCATTTAGCACTGCTGATCACACTGACTGGTACTGAGGGCACAGTGGCTGGCATTATGGGCACACTGACTGGCACAAAGGAAGAGAGAAAACAGAGAGAGAGAGAAAAAAGAAAACAGAGAGAGCGAGAAAGAAAGGGGAAAGAAAGAACAGAGAGAGACAGAGAAAGAACAGAGAGAGAAAGAAAGAAGTAAAGAAAAGAAAGAAAGAACAGAGAGAAAGAGAGGGAAGAAAGAACAGAGAGAGAAAGAAAGAAAGATTAGAGAGAGAAAGAAAGAACAGAGAGAGAAAGAAAGAACAGAGAGAGAAAGAAAATGAGGGATAGACAGAACAGAGAATGAAAGAACAGAGAAAGAAAGAAAAAGAGAGAAAGAAATAAAGAAAGATTCTACAAAGATACTATAGCAGCCCGGCTCCCATTGTAGTACCCACCTGAGCCTCCCGGTGCAGGACCTATCATGATCCGCTCACATGGCCGACATCCCCGATTCCAAGGCGATCCTGCTGTCTGCGCTGTCGGAGGAGGACACGGTGATGGATCTGAAGCATTCCTGGTTCCGTCACAATCTCCTCAAGAAATTATCTCATTTCCGGTCAGCTTCCAGCACATCACTTCAGGTGGAACGTCATATGTGTGTTTTAAAATGCTCCTCGGGGCTCCGCCGTGTACTCCTGTGTCCGTGGGAAAAGCCCGCTTTGTATGCTTTGTACACACTTGGCTCCGCTCTCCGTACACCTCGTACATGCGCGGCTCCTCTCCGTACACCTCGTACACACTGCTCCGCTCCGTACACCTCGTACACACGGCTCCGCTCCGTACACCTCGTACACGCGCGGCTCCTCTCCGTACACCTCGTACACACGGCTCCTCTCCGTACACCTCGTACACACGGCTCCGCTCCGTACACCTCGTACACACGGCTCCGCTCCGTACACCTCGTACACACGGCTCGGCTCCGTACACCTCGTACACCCTCGGCTCCGCTCCGTACACCTCGTACACCCGCGGCTCCGCTCCGTACACCTCGTACACACACGGCTCCGCTCCGTACACCTCGTACACACACGGCTCCGCTCCGTACACCTCGTACACACACGGCTCCACTCCGTACACCTCGTACACACACGGCTCCGCTCCGTACACCTCATACACACACAGCTCTGCTACATCCACACTGTAAATCCTGACCCCACACATACTTACCTCAACCAGCACCATGACAACAGCAAAGCAGAGTCTTGCAGACGGTAGAGGCAAGGCTGAGCGCACAGGACATGTGATGAGGTCACAGGAGGGGCGGAGTCAGGGGTGACATGATCGGGGGTCTGGACAAAGGCTCCTGATCATGTGACCCCCTGACTCCTCCCCTCCTGTGACCTCATCACAGGTCCTGCGAACAGAGGGAGCAGGCAAGCGAGTGCAACGCTGTGAGTGGCTGCGGGGGGAGGGGGTCTCATGCTAAGGCGAGGATGGGGTGCGTGGGGGGGGCGTGGTGGCTTATCTCCCTGCAGTGCAGGAGGGACTTGAAACTATCACCGCCGTGCCCGCAGAGGGCCAGCGTCAGGAGCAACAGTGGCCGCAGCAGCTGGCAAGCGGCCAGATGATCGGGCGCTGCCGCCCGCGGCCCACGTGACAGCGGCCCAGCGGGAAAATGCCCGGTTGATTCTATTGCCAATCCGGGCCTGGGTGCAAGAGTGACAACAATAGATTGAAGCACGCATTGCACTGTAACTTTAAATCGGAAAAATCTTATTTTTGCAGTATTATACAGTTGTGGCCAAAAGTATTGACACCCTTGCAATTTTGTCAGATAATACTCAGTTTCTTGGCTGAGGGTGCCAATACTTTTGTCTGGCCCATTTTTGGAGTTTCGTGTGAAATGATCAATGTTTTACTTTTTGCTTCATTCTCTTATGTGTTTTTTCATTTAAGACAAATTAAATGAAGATAATAATACCAAAGAATTTGTGTTTGCAATCATTTTCAGGAAGAAACTGAGTATTATCTGACAGAATTGCAGGGGTGTCAATACTTTTGGCCACAACTGTGTGTTTTTCAGCTTAGTAAAAATCTTGCTAACACCCATGCTCTAGTTTCTTTTTCTGTTCCAGATTCATCAGAAACCGACACCTGTCATAATCTGAAGCCTGGTGATTTGGTAGTTGTGAAAAGGCATGTCAGAAAGCATGGACAAGAACCCTTGTATGACGGTCCCTATCAAGTCCTCCTCATCACCCAACAAGCCAATAGCAAATAAAGGGGGCAAAATGTTTTGGTTTTCCACATTTTCTGTATTATTATTGGTAGAAATTAAAGTTAAAGTTAGAAGATATTCAAAGGCTCAGAGATCAATATGATAAAGACAATGATCATAATAAGGACAGTTGGTGGTCTGACACCTTCTCCTTTCTCAATCCAGCCAATTGATTTAAGGGAATTGGGGGCTGGATAACTGGGATTTTACAAAGCTTGATGTATATTGCTGCCTGTATCCTTGTTGTATATGTGATACTAAAACTTGTTCTTTGGTGTATTTCTGTATGTATTAGGAAATTCTGCACTAGGATAGCTAGCGATGATACCAAAGTCATCGTTGCCCCTGCTCTTCTCTATACCGATCTCAAAAGGCTACTTGATGAAGATGTTGAAGCCAAGCGCATGGCTACCTTCAAAAGATCTCCACCACCATCATCAAAAATTGTTATTTGTAAATTGTAGCATACGGGGAGATGGGTGCGCTGCAACAGCCATGACTGATAACATGGCATCAGCCATGTGAAGACCAGTACCCCTTGAGCTTATGGCTTGGGATAGCACCTCTGATGCTGCATATTAGTTAACTAAATTTATCAAGGGGGGATTGTGAAGTACAGTATTCCGTTGTACGGGACATCTTGTTCTCCAGACCTCCATTTTAGTGCTTGCGACGCCATTTTGTTGCTTACGAGTTAAATTTTGTAGTTAGGTGAAAGTTTGCGGTTGTTAAGAAACCAGACTGTCCCAGTCTGAACAAGATATGATATATGAGACCCTGATGAATGTGCTATTGTTCTATTCTCTGCGTCACGTAGCTAGGGACATATTCCGATTTTCTTGCAATACTATTGGCTTATAAAGTAAATGTGTCACGACGATGCTATTGGTAGCTGAGTACTTTGCATATTTAAGCAAAATACTATAAAAAGGTGACATAATAAACGGGGTTAGTGATCTGCCTTGATCCTCCCATACAGAGGCATACGTCTCCGTCTGGTCATTCCCAGTTGCTAGCAACGCCCTGTGGATTAATTTGGAAATCACTTGGTCAACCGTGAGGGGTTAATTTAGCCCTCCCTCAATAGCTCCCTCATCATACAGTATTAAGAAATGGGGTATGTAAACTTTTGATCAGGGTCATTTGAATGTTTTGGGTTGTCATTATGATTTAAAACGTGAAAACACATTGGTTTGACAATAAATGGCTTCACACAACCACTAACCATGAGTGAAGAAAAAGTTTTGGTGTTATCATTCATATTCTCTGAAAAAAGGCCAAGAAAGTAAAAATTCTGCCAGGATATAAAAACTTTTGAGCACAACTGTATGTAAACTTCTGGTTTCAACTGTATGTGAGCTGAGTGCTCACAATAGTATCAAAGAGAAGAGACTAGCAGCTTACAAGAAACTGTAACCCTTTCAAAATAAACCTTTATTAGGAAATAATTAAAATCCATCAGACTAACGAAAAAATGATAATCATATATACCATGGATATATGATGTAATACAAAACATATAGATATAACAGCAGACTATAAAAATTTGTACCATGTGACCACAGGTAATCCTGTAGCCAGGTGAGCAATACTATACAATCTACAATGTTAATTGCCTGGGTAATGCCATATTATGCGCATTTTGTTTTTTGAGCTATACTACCAGAGGTCTACAGCAGCATTTAAGGAGCTACAAAAATTTCTGGCAAGTACTGGTTGTGTACTGCAAGTGACAACAATCTCATGTATTCTTCATAAGTATGGCCTGTGGGGTAGGTTGGCAAGTCGCAAGCCTTTTCTTACAAAGAAAAAACACAAACGTGGCAATCTATTGCCAAAACCTACATCAAGTCTGCCAAAATCATGAGGGAAAATGTGTTGTGTGATGAGACCAAGATGTAACTTTGCACCAACCATATCGTTAACAATGTGTATCACCAAAAGAACACTATACCCACAGGGAAGCATGGTGGAGGCAGCATTGAAGCATGGTGGAGGCAGCATTTGTGACTATTTTCTTGCAGCTGGAGTTGGAGAGAATTATGGAGAGCTCTAAATATCAGTCAATTTTTCATCAAAACCTGTTAGTTGAAAATGAAGAGGAATTTCACTTTATAGCACAACAGCGATCTTAAGAAGACCAAAGTTTTGAAAATAGCCCAGTTAGAGCCCAGACCTGTATAGAATTGAAAATTTGTGGGTTGACCTAAAGAGAGCTGTACACAAGTGATTCCCTTGCAATCTGACAAATTTGGAGCGCTATGCAAGGCAGAGTGAACAAAGATTGCAAATTCTAGGTTTGTCATTCTGAAATACTCCTACCCAACAACACTTAATGCTGTCATAAATTCAAAGGGTACATAAAAAAGTATTTGTTTAAGGCTAGTTTCACACTAGTGTATGGCTGAAGTGCGGAGGGCTGCTGGCTTCCTCCGTGAAGCTCTGCCCCTGCACCTCAAGTTGACAGACGGCACAGAGAGGCTGCAGCTTGCCGGCTCCCAGTATTCAATTGCACTCGCATCTTTCAGAGCGACTCTAGCTGCGTGATCAGGTCATGTGATCACGCTGATGATGTCACTCCCTGAGGCACAATGGTGGTAAGTGCTTCATGCTAGTGGAGCTGAAGACACCTAAGATTGGATCTATCTATCACAATAAGTGACATCACACTTTCCCCTGTACCAGGAGTCTGCTGCCTCGGAGTAACCCCTGACTCCGCCCTGTCCTTCAAACTGCACATCCATGCTCTCGCCACCTCCTGTCACCTCTAGCTAAAAAATATTTCCAGACTCCATTCTTTCCTCAACCCTCAATCTACTAAAATGCTTGTGCATGCCCTAATCATCTCCCACCTTGACTACTGCAACATTCTTCTCTGTGGCCTACATTCCAACCCTCTTGCACCTCTCCATTCTGTCCTTAAAAGTGCTGCCAGACTAATTCATCTCTGTCCTCTCTACTTCCCTGCTTCCCCCCTTTGCAAATCCCTTCACTGGCACCCAATTATCAACACCATCGGAGCTACTGCAACCCCCAACCTTCTGTCTCCTTCCCCATAATCCTGTAGAATGTAATCAGGCAAGAGGCAGGTACCTCTTCCCTCTGTACTAGTCTGTCATTGTTTCTTTGTCTTCTGTGAGGCCTCGTTCACACGTACCGTTTTTTCGCGTTTCCGCGGCGGTATTTTCCGAGCGTTTTTGCCGCGAAAACGTGAAAAATAAGCATCCCATGCATTCCTATGGGATTCCGCAATGCTGTGCTAATGCTGCGGTTTTTACCGCTGCAGAATCGCTTTGTGGTAAAAAACGCAGCATGCTCATTAATTTTGCGGAATCGCGGCGATCCCACACCCATAGGAATGCATTGTTCTGCTTACTTTCCGCATGTGGCTGTGCACACCATGCGAAAAGTAAGCAGAACATAAGCGGATGGCAACCACGGTCCGGAGGAGAGGATACTGTCCTCCGGGCTTTGGGTATCATATCCCTGTAAAAAATAGAATTTAAAGTAAAAAATATTGTTATTCTCACCTTCCGACATCCCGCGCAGCCTTTCCGCCTCTCTCCAAGCTCCCGGTCCCAGTAAGCCTTTGCGAGCGATGACGTCCGTTCTCGCGGTCATTCGCACAACGTCATCGCGAATGACCGCGAGACGTCACGATCGCGTGAGAACGGACGTCATCGCGGTAATTGTCGCAAATGATTACTGGGACCAGGAGCGTGGAGAGAGGCGGGAAGGCTGCGCGGGACATCGGAAGGTGAGAATAACAATATTTTTTTTTTTTTATTATTTTTTACATTCTGTCTTTTACTATTGATGCCGCATAGGCAGCCTCAATAGTAAAAAGTTGGTCACACTCGTCAAACACTATGTTTGACGAGTGTGGCCAACCTGTCAATCAGTTCTCCAAGCGATGCTACAGATCGCTTGGAAAACGCTAGCAATTCTGCAAGCTAAATACGCTTGCAAAATGCTAGTTTTTCTGTGGGAAAATCGCGGGAATTTAAAATGCGATTTTCCCGCGGAATGGAATTCTGGAATTCTCACGGTAATTTCCGCGAGAGTTCCGCTACGTGTGAACCCAGCCTAAGTGATATTTGTGTTTTGACGTAACTCCTTCTCATGAACAGCACCATGGAATCAATGGTGCTATATAAATAAATAATAATTGGAGGAGTAGGTGAGATTACTGTGTTTGTGTGTGTGTGGTATTTACTGTGTGTGGGGGGGTGGTATTACAGTGTGAGTGGGGAGTATTTAGTGTGGGTGGGTGTTACTATGTGTGGGGGGGTATTTTGTGTGGAGGCATAAGATAATGCTCACTGTATGGTTTGGGGTCACTCACTTGGCAACAGGATTAAGGCACACAGGAACGGTTTCTCACTTAAACAGACCATCCGGTTTATTTAGACACGGCATAAACCGGATAGACTACAGACCGTTTAGTTACATTCATGAACATAACAAGACACCAGTCTGCTCATGTAGCAGATATACCTCCCTGCCATTCTTACAACCCCCTTGTCTGAGGTTAGCTTCCAGGAGCTCAGCTCCACATGCTGTCTTTTTGTCAGTCCTGGCTTCCAGGGAAGCTGCCTAACTGGAATCCCTGTCCCGGGCAATGACTGGCTCAACAGGTCAAACCCGACAGTTCCAGACCCTCAGAAGGGCGAAGGTCGGTAGCTTCCCCAATGCAGTTAGCCATCACAGACTGCAGGTACATGGCCTCACCATGTGCTATTCAGGAATCCAGTCCTCTTGCAGGACCTTCCAACACAGAGACCATGTGACTAAACCACAGTCTCATTATAACGTATGAGACCCACCCCTTGATTGGAGGTCTGTGACTACCCAGATCCGCCCAGCTCTCTGGCTAACCCTGTAAGCACAACGCCTTATAAGCTAAATAAGTCTCATGGAAGTACAGGTCCCAGAGCAACAGGCTAAGAGCCCAGAGGACCTTCTCCACTGCAACACATACCGTCCATTCACCACAACACCAGTCACTGTCTCACATACCCCCCTCTGTTCAAACTTGTGGGGTTGAACACTTGACATAAACCAGGGGCCTCGAGACATGTCACGCATGTCACCATGCCCTACCTGTCGAGAGGGCCTTCTCAGTCCCGAAAACATAGTCCATCAGTCACTAAATTCTTTGTCGCCTTACGTTTCATAGTCATCAATTTGTTAGGCCTCCCCTGCCCCCAGAGGTCCGTATGTAGGCTTTGAGCTTCAGCCCTTGAGCCCTTGAGTCACAGTCTGTCTGTGTCACCAGACCCTTTTTAGTCACCACATTTCTCAAGTATAACCATCACCCGACCTTTCTCTCCATGACCGCTTCCAACGGTTGGTGCAGTCACGAGACTCACTTACAGTCGAACCTACTGTCTGAGTCTGACCCATCTAGTATGTTACAGGGGCTATTGTCCAGGTCCTTCAGCTTTGCCCTGAGAGTAGATCTGCCATTTTCAGATTCTTGGCATCCTTGTTTTCCTTCCTGAACTTCCAAGGTTTCTTCTTTCTAGATGTCTTTGGCTGTCAGCAATTCCATTATTTGGAGGGCCCCTTCAGTTCCCATTACCTTGGGTTGAAGGCGGCAGCCATCATCCACCAATGTGGCAAAGCTGTCCTGTAAGAAGCAATCTTTCGAGCCTCAACTGCTCTATCTCCTTTAGATACACCATTCGATACTCCAACAGAGTATAGCTCCGAGACTCTCCATCGTACCCAAGACGAAGAATCAAATCATACCCTTTTCTCTGTGTTTCTGGTCTTCATGGTCACCTGGAATTCTTAATCTCACCACTCCAGACTTATCCACCATCTCTTGCATGGGTCGACCATTTCTTCCAATGACTTTTTCCACCATAGGAATAGGCAGAAGACTCTGAGCTTTCCTCATATGCTCCAGCTGCCTAGCAGCGTCTTCATTCCTCAATCGAAATATCCACGTTGCACGCACACATCTCCACTCAGGATAGCTACTCTCCTCGCTGTGACATCATTTGTGGACAGTACCACTAACTGTTTAGCTTCTGGGGGCCAGTACACCTTACACGCCCCCACAGCCTTCTTGAATTCTTCAAGCACAGACTGCCTGGCACATGCCTCTCTCAGGTCCTCGGGGACCTCAACAACTCACTTGAATTTCAAAGTGCTATTCTCTTCACGGACGGACGGCTCCTGTTTTGCCTAGGACATTTCCATCAAGACATCTGCCATGACTGGCTGATTGTCTTGTCCAGCTCTTAGTGCAAACTCTCCCTGAGCTTTACCCTCTTCAAGACCCTTTGCCAAGATGGGCCTTTACAGCTTTGCCTCATTACCACTCTGGCACTGCCGCTGTAAGTCTGCGACCACCAACTCCTTCTCTTGTAGAAGTCCTCCTAATGCTTCTCTGAGCACCTCCATATCTTCCAATGTGGCCTTGTTCACGGTTTGACACTTTGACAGGTGACCTCTGAGCTCAGAGACTTCCTTCTCCAGCTCATCCACTCTGTGCCCAGGACCCTTTCTCGTTCGACATGCTCTTTTACCGTCTCTTTAAGCATCTTTATTTCATGATCCTGTTCTCTTTTGGCCAGCATGTGTCGCACCATAACTTCTTTAATTATATTTTCAGATGGGCCAGCTTGCCCACCCAAACTCTGCTGCTTGAGAGTTCTATCTGTTCCTTCATCACCAGGTTTAGCTTTCTCTTGGATCTTCCATCCATTACCTTCGACTGCCTCTAGGGTCTCTGCTGGGCTCTCTGAAGAATCACTGTTCTTGCTCCCAGACTCCAAAGCTGAGTTTTTGTCAGATTTTTGTTCCTTCAAATGCTTTACTTCGGCTTGTAAATCTGTCACTTTTTCCTACTCCCGAGACAACTCTTTGGCGAGGTCCTGGAACTCCTGCATTTTGTTCCAGTAGGTCATTTCCAGCTGAGACACGTTTTCTGCATTGTCCTGCCAAGCAGAGCACAGCTTCTCCTCGGTGGAGTGGAGGGTATGGAGCAGCTTCTGCTCCTGCGCATCCTTCTCTCTGAGCTGAGCCTTGACTACCGAGAGCTCGGACTCCAGGTGACGCACCTGATCCAGCTGCGTGGAGTTGGCAGCTTTCATACTCGACACCTTCAACCTCTCTTGAGGCTCTGCCCGGTCACCCTTAGGTACCTTTCTACTCTCTAGAACTTAAGAGAACTCCACACTCTCCAGCTCTTCAGCATCAGGTTCTCTGGAGGCTTCACCATACTCAGCCATCTCACCCCTTTGTCACCACAGATGTGGGTCTACTACAGGTCTCCGTGACCTTCGTAGATTCTCGCTTAACCAGCACTCTCCAGGTTCTCTTCTCCTTCAGTGCCACCAACTGACCGACCATTAGCTGATTGTCCCGACACCGAAGAGGTCAGCCATACTATCTTCTTGGCTGGCTCCTTCGTCCTGACTTCACCTTGTGGAGCACTGTCATTCCACTGTGTCAGTGCTTCTTACAGCACAACATCATACTCAGCCCTAGCGGTTACTACTGGCAATGAGACGTCATCTTCCTTTCCAACCTTTTCAGTGTCTGGAAGCGTACTCACATCTTGAGTAAAAGCACAAGTCCCTACTTTTCCTTTATTTATATCCTCAAAGTGTGCAACTTGTTCAGTCTCTTTGCGCCCTTTACGTCTCTGGCGACAGGAGGAAGACTTGCCATTTGTACCCGGGTCAACTTTATTGCACTCTTTTCCCCTTGCGTCACCGTCTGAATGGGAGTCACCCCTACTCAATCTTTCATCCTGGAAACAGCAGTCCCCACTTAAACAGGTGTTGGACCCCTCTCCTGGAGATGCCCCCCTTCTACTTTCTGGTCATACTTTCCGGTCATACATTCTGGTATTGTTTCCACCGTCATGTCGCTAAGTTGTGCCTGTCCCAGGCCCGGATTTTGGGGGGGCCCAATGGGCCCAGGCCCTGGGCCACCCACCAAGTGGAGGCCTCCCACCAATATAGGGATAAATATCTCAAAACATGTAAAATACACGTCTCTTTGCTGTGAACCATTTCTAATGATAAGGAACAGTTAACAAAAGAGAAACTATTGAAAGTGTAGGGACCTGGCTACGGTCCTACATCTCAGTGGCTGGCACAGAGCGGCAGAGTCATGGCACCTGACCTGCGTCAGCATCCACTGACTTGGCTAACCATACTTCATTAGTACTCTGTACCTAGTGCTTAGCTTATGGCATGTCGCAGCCTTCTCCGATCCCAACACAAGCTTCTAGGTGCTACCTATTCAGCTATATGATCGCTCCCTTGGATTAGATCAGATGAGAGTTTGTTCAGCTACCTTCGAGGAAGGAGGCGGAGCCACAATGTCGGCACGAGAAGAGGATTCTCCACCGCGGAGTGCAGCAGGACATCACTCTGGAATGGAACTTCAGTCACTGAAGATCCAGAGGTGAAGTGGTTCAGTCTTCACAGTGTCGCAGTGGATGAGTATGATTTCTGTATGTCTGTGTGTGTGTGTCTGTCTGTCTGTGTGTCTGTCTGTGTATCTTTCTTGCAGCTCCTGTCCTACACAGTACCATACTGTATATACAGGTCCAGAAGCCTTTCATACATATACAGCCCAGCAGCAGCCTCTGACATATAGAGCCCAGCAGCAGTGTTTGATATAGACAGCCTAAATTTCTACAATATACATATGCAAATTGCTTCTTTATGTCACTCTCCACAAGGAGGAACCTTACCCGTTAGACTACAATATGCATACATACATATGTGCATATTTTCATCTTTAATTCCCTTTCATGACTTCAAGGGTTGACAAGGTCATTTTGTTACTTTTGGATTATCATGATGGACAATCGTGAAGGAGATAGGCACAGACATGACACAAGAATTTGAGAGTCTGGGGCTTCTAAAAGACGTAAGGCAAAAGAAGCAACAAGGAAATCAACAGAAGAGATAGCGAAGACAAGAAAATTGTACAAGTTCTTCACTGTTCAAGGCAAGTGTCGGAAAGGAGTAATGACTTAGTAGAATCTGATCAACCTGACAATGCATCAGTGGAAATGGTTGTTGATCCTGGCAAAGAAAAGGCTGAAGTAGTAACGTGTACAACTGAAGAACACAAAGAAAAGGAGATTGATAGTGGCACATCTTATGAAGAAGGTGAAGTTGAGGGACCACCAGGGGGCGATGACATTAGACTTTGACCATCCATTATTTCGGAACAGATGGGAGATTACTGGCTGAAAAGGGGTGTATGAACAATCCAGCACTGTGATGAAAGTTTGTTCATTGCACACTCGGTTCAGCAACCTAGAAAGGACCTCAATATTTCAAGAATGTGCACACTTGGGCTTTTCCATTGTCAAAATCATAACGGAGAAGTCATAATGAGGAATTGGTTATGCTTCTCCCCCTCTAAAGGACGCATTTATTGCTTCACATGCAGATTGATGATGTGCTTTATTACAGCATCTGAGTCTTCTCAGCTTTCGTCTAATGTGGAAACATTCCCAAGAACGTATAAAAAGTCATGAGCAGTCAGCGGAACATCTGAACTCTACAATTGCTTTCAATATGAGGTTAAAAGCGATTGGGCGAATTGATACGGAGCTAACACAACAGGTCGAGTCTTGGGAGCATTAATGGAGGTCAGTGTTGAAACGAGTAGTAAATGTTATTCAGTTTATCAGTTTAGGTGGGATCACCTAGAAATGGAAATTTTCTGGGCATTCTTGAGCTCATCGCCCAGTACGATGACTTTCTTCCACAGCATATCAAAACTCAAGCCAATCGCGGCAAGGGTCATACAAACTACCTGTCATCTACAATTATGGAAGAAATTATCAATGTAATGGGTGAACAAGTCCTCAGAGAAATTATTTCTCGAGTTAACCAATCAAAATACTACTCCATTTCTTTGGATTCCACACCCGATGCAGCTCATGTTGACCAACTAACCCTTGTATTGAGGTATATGGAGAAAGATGGCCCTGTGGAATGCTTTGTAACATTCATGGCAAACAAAGGCTATGGTGCTCAAGACATGTTCAATGCCTTGTTGGAATTTTTGAAGAGACATGACCTAGACCTGGGAAATTGCCACAGTCAAAGTTATGACAATGCATCTGCAATGAGTGGCAAATACAACGGCCTGCAAGCCAAAGTAAGAGAGAAGAACAATCTTGCATCCTTGTATGGCACACTCTTTAAATCTTGTTGTTAAAAATGCTGTAGAAAGCTATTCAAGTACTGTACATTATTTTTACTTTCTTGAAAAGCTGTTCCTCTTCTTCACAGTTTCAACGCATCGGCATCAGCTCCTGACTAAGGCTTTGAAAAATATTGACTCAGCGACACCATTGACTCTCAAACGTGTCACAACAAAGCGTTGTTCCTGCAGAGCTGACACTACTAATGGCCCCGTTACACATAACAATGTCCCAGCGATCCCACCAATGATCCGATCCGACATGATGGGATCGCTGCGACATCGTTAGGCTGATCGCTGGTGAGCTGTCACAAGACAGCCCCTCCAGCGACCAGGACCAGCGATGCTGGATGCTGTTTTCTAATCCTGTGGCTCCTGGATACCCGCTGTTTACATTGGAAACTGGCGTACACGCAATCTCGCTGGCAAGATAGCTGTGGCGTCGCTGGCGAGATCGCTGTGTGTGACGGGGCCTTAAGGCCCTTGAACATGACTATCAGCAGATTAAAGATGTACTTAAACAGATTGCTGATGACTTTGAAGAAAAACCTGTGTACGGTGTTAAGCAGAAGGACTGTTAAGACAAATGCATCAGCTTGAAATTGGTATTAACACCACCTTCTGGAATGATATCCTGCAAAGAACAGATGCTACTAGTAAAAATCTACAACACGCAAAACTAGATCTAAACACTACTGTGGTGTCACTGACTGTTAGGCGTCAGGTTCCGAACACTGCACAGCAGGAATCCCAAGCCTTGCCACCTTCGGTCTCCTATTCCTCTCCGGCCGCAGTGGAGTCTGCTCAGCAGACTTCACAATCCCGGCGTTCAGCCCACACCAACATTGTGGGTTCAGTTGCTACTGCCACCTCTGGTTCTGTTATGGCAATGCAGCCTGGCCAGCAGCAAAAGCCTCCAGAGGCTAAGTTCCTCCTTCGGCCCACTGAGCATGCTCATGAGACGATCTCCCATTGGGGATCAGGAGTCACATGCTCAGGTCCTTTTCCTGTTCCGATTGGTCCATCTTGAGCATCAGGAAGGTCCCAGAAGCGAACGGCTATAAAAGGTCCACATGGCCGCTCAGCCATGCGCTAGTATAGACTCTAGTTGCTATATGTGTGGATGATGACGGATGCATGCACCTGGTGAATGACTCATTAAAATTCCCCTCCCTTTGATATTACTTATGTGGTTAGGGAATTAGTTGCAGAGTCAGTGTCAGCCAGTGGCTAGCCATAGGACACAAGTGCTCGTCACTTCCCAGCACTAGCGTCCGATGGTGTCGCCTGCCATAGGGCACATCGTACCACGGCAGGCATTGTCGCTTCGCGGCAGTCGGTTTCTGTTAGCGGCGTTCACAGCTGCAACGCCACATGCTCGGTAGGTCTAGAGTGATGCTGGTCCTATGTCCTGGGGCCAGAATCCTGTGACCATACACTGTTGTGAGTTCATTTTCCCCTTCACCGTCGATGTCTGATGAACTCCCTCTTCTGGTGAAGGAAGGAAGTGAGGCTGATTACCAAACACCTGATCTGGTAGATGATGACTGGGTAACAGGAAATTCTGACTAGATATATGGCAGCAGACACCCTTCTGAGTCATTGGTGATTTCTCTGCTGGATTCTTGGAGACCAGTCTGATTCTTGCTTCCCAAAGATAAGTTTTTGCTCTGCTATTGAACTTATTAGTTTTGTTTTGTTTACCTTGTTTTTTGGAGTTCAGCCATCCCCGGTCGGGGGTGTCCTGAGTTCCATTTTTGTCTCTGATCACTTTGTCTCTTTGCTCTGTCTTCAGAATTTACCTGAGTGCTGATATAGTCTTTTTGAAGTCCTAGCGACTTCAGGGCCTGTTTTTCCTATCAGACAGTTGGGACATTTTTTGGTAGGGTTCTTTGCGGATTGCAGACAGCAGCTTTTCTATCCTGTCCTTTTTAGTTAGCTTGGGCCCCATCATTTGCTCAGCCTATCTTTCTATCTGTGTTAGTCTTTTCATCTTGCTTCACCGTCATTATATGTTGGGGGCTGCCTATTGCTTTGGGGTCTGCTCTGGGGCAGTTTAGATTTTCCCTTTCTTTCTTTAGGCCTATTTAGTTCTCCGGTTGTGATCGAGGGGTCTAGGGCATCGTAGGAACCCCCCATGGCTACTGTTAGTTGTTGTGGATAGGATCAGGGGTCTGCAATCCGATAGCTACCAACCTCTCCGGTTATCTGGACTTACCTTGTATTTTTGTTTTTTCCTCCTTCGGTGACTCATTCATAGCAGAATCACCAGCCATACCGCAGATCCTAGGGTACTCAATAGCAGGAAAGAATTGTAAAAAAAAAAAAAAAGAGTTTGTCAGAATTTTTTATTTTTTTTTGTGTGTATATTTTTTCCTCTATGTCTCTGAGGCCGTAGGGGGAATTTTTTTTCTTTCTCAATGGAGATGAAGCATTGTCTGATCGTGTGGAGCAGCTCACTGCTGAAGTGCAGGGAATTTTCGCCTATCTTGCTCATTCACATGCTGCTGAACCAAAGATTCCTACTCCTGATGTGTTTTTTGGGGATCGGTCTGAATTTTTGAATTTTAAGAATAATTGTAAATTATTTTTTGCCTTGAAGCCTAACTCGTCGGGGAGCTCTGCGCAGCAGGTTAAAATTGTCATCTCTTTGCTGCGCGGCGATCCCCAGGATTGGGCGTTTTCTTTGAAACCTGATGATCCTATTCTTACTAATGTGAATGCATTTTTTCAAGCCTTGGAGTTGTTGTATGATGAACCTAATGCTATTGATCAGGCTGAAAAGGCCCTGTTGGCATTGAGCCAGGGTCGGGATTCTGCAGGGTTGTACTGTCAAAAATTCCAAAAGTGGGCGGTTCTTACTACCTGGAATGATGGTGCCTTGGCAGCTCTCTTTCGGAAGGGTTTGTCAGAAACCGTAAAAGATACTATGGTGGGATTTCCTGTTCCCTCTGGTCTTGACGATTCTATGTCATTAGCCATTCAGGTTGATCGGCGTTTGCGTGAACGCAAAACCGCACGAGAGGTGTTGCCACCTGTTGAACAAATGTCTGAACCTATGCAATGTGATAGAGTTTTGTCTAGGGCACAACGTCAGGAGTTCAGAAGGCGTAATAAGCTGTGTTTCTTCTGAGGTGATGCCTCGCATATTATTTCTGTCATAGTTGATTTTGAGGGAGAATTCCCTGTATGTCAAGGGATCGAAATGCCTTTTTGGTGTACAGAGGATTTCATTTTTGGGATTTATTTTGTCTCCGTCAACTATTGAAATGGACCCGGCCAAGGTACAGGCCATTTATGATTGGGTTCAGCCCACTTCTTTGAAGGCCCTCCAGAAGTTTTTGGGTTTTGCTAATTTTTATCGTGAATTTATAGCTAATTTTTCTGGTATTGCCAAACCATTGACTGATTTGACTAAGAAGGGTGCTGATGTGCTGAATTGGTCTCCTGAGGCTGTTTCTTCCTTTCAGGAGCTGAAGCGAAGGTTCACTTCTGCTCCGGTTTTGCGGCAACCTGATGTCTCACTCCCGTTTCAGGTAGAGGTGGACGCTTCTGAGATTGGTGCAGGAGCTGTTTTGTCCCAAAAAGATCCTGTAACATCTAAAATGAATCCCTGTGCTTTCTTTTCCCGAAAGTTCTCCCCATCCGAACGTAACTATGATGTGGGGAATCGGGAACTGTTAGCCATGAAATGGGCATTTGAGGAGTGGAGACATTGGTTGGAGGGAGCTAAACATCAAGTCGTGGTCCTTACTGACCACAAGAATTTGATTTACCTGAAGTCAGCCAAACGCTTGAATCCTAGACAGGCTAGGTGGGCCTTGTTTTTCACACGTTTTGATTTTGTGGTCTCTTTTCTTCCGGGCACTAAGAATGTCAAGGCAGACGCCCTCTCTAGGAGTTTCTTTGCTGATTCTCCTGTTGTGACCAAGCCTGCTACCATCTTAGGTGAGGGGGTAGTTCTTTCTGCCATCTCACCCGATTTGAGACGTGCTCTGGAAGAGTTTCAGGAGGACAAACCTGAGCGTTGTCCCATTGGAAAATTGAATGTTCCTGACCAGTGGAGGAAGAGAGTGATGTCTGAAGTTCATTGCTCTGCATTGGCTGGTCATCCAGGTATTTTTGGTACTAGAGTTTTGGTGAGTCGGTCTTTTTGGTGGCCCGCCTTGTCTCGTGATGTCAGGAATTTTGTGCAGTCCTGTGGGACTTGCTCTCGGTCTAAACCTTGTTCTCGCTCTAGTGGGTTGCTGATGCCTTTGCTGGTGCCCAGGAGGCCATGGACCCATATTTCAATGGATTTTATCTCTGATATGCCTGTCTCTCAGAGAATGACTGTTATTTGGGTGATTTGTGATAGATTCTCTAAGATGGTCCATCTTGTACCACTCCCTAAGTTGCCATCTTCCTCAGAGTTGGTGCCCTTGTTTTTGCAACAGGTGGTTCGCTTGCACGGGATTCCTGAGAACATTGTATCTGACAGAGGAGTTCAGTTTGTGTCTAGATTTTGAAGGACTTTCTGTTCCAAGCTGGGAATTCAGTTGTCCTTCTCCACTGCGTTTCACCCTCAGACCAATGGGAAGACGGAGAGAACAAACCAGACTTTGGAGTCGTATTTGAGATGTTTTATTTCTGCCGATCAGGATGATTGGGTTTCATTTTTGCCCTTGGCCGAATTTGCTTTAAATAATAGAGCTAGTTCTGCCACTTTGATGTCACCTTTTTTGTAACTTTGGGTTTCATCCTCGATTCTCTTCAGGGAAGGTGGAGCCTTCTGCCTGCCCAGGTGTTGACACTGTGGTAGAGAGAATGCACCAGATCTGGGACCAAGTGGTGGATAAGTTGTCTCTCTCCCAGGAAAAGGCCCAGCGGTTTTCCAACCGGCATAGGACCATTGGTCCCCAGTTTAAGGTGGGTGATATGGTTTGGTTGTCATCAAAGAATATCGCTATGAAGGTGGCTTCTCCAAAGTTTAAACCTAGATTTATTGGACCTTACAAGATTTTGGAGATTCTTAATCCAGTCTCTTTTCGATTGGCTCTTCCTGTTACATTTAAGATCCATGACGTGTTTCATAAGTCTCTGTTAAAGAGGTTTGTTGAGCCAGTAGTTCCTGTGGTGGCACCTCCTGACCCGGTATTGGTTGAAGGTAATGTAGAATATGAGGTTGAGAAGATACTGGATTCTCGCCTGGCTAGACGGAGACTCCAGTATTTCGTTAAATGGGAGGGTTATGGCC
This sequence comes from Dendrobates tinctorius, assembly GCF_039654945.1. Taxonomy (NCBI): domain Eukaryota; kingdom Metazoa; phylum Chordata; class Amphibia; order Anura; family Dendrobatidae; genus Dendrobates; species Dendrobates tinctorius. Next base: position 21,600,490 of record NW_027361704.1, read on the forward strand.
AGGTGGATAATTCTTGGGTCCATGCATCCGATATTCATGCCGAAAGATTGGTTCGTGCCTTTCATCGGGCCCATCCTGATCGCCCTGGTGGCGTGGATGAGGGTTCGCTGACTCCTCCTCAAGGGGGAGGTACTGTTGTGAGTTCATTTTCCCCTTCACCGTCGATGTCTGATGAACTCCCTCTTCTGGTGAAGGAAGGTAGTGAGGCTGATTACCAAACACCTGATCTGGTAGATGATGACTGGGTAACAGAAAATTCTGACTGGATATAAGGCAGCCAACGCCCTTCTGAGTCGCTGATGATTTCTCTGCTGGAATCTTGGAGACCAGTCTGATTCTTGCTTCCCAAAGATAAGTTTTTGCTCTGCTATTGAACTTATTAGTTTTGTTTTGTTTACCTTGTTTTTTGGAGTTCAGCCATCCCCGGTCGGGGGTGTCCTGAGTTCCATTTTTGTTTCTGATCAGTTTGTCTCTTTGCTCTGTCTTCAGAATTTACCTGAGTGCTGATATAGTCTTTTTGAAGTCCTAGCGACTTCAGGGCCTGTTTTTCCTATCAGACGGTTGGGACATTTTTTGGTAGGGTTCTTTGCGGATTGCAGACAGCAGCTTTTCTATCCTGTCCTTTTTAGTTAGCTTGGGCCCCATCATTTGCTCAGCCTATCTTTCTATCTGTGTTAGTCTTTTCATCTTGCTTCACCGTCATTATATGTTGGGGGCTGCCTATTGCTTTGGGGTCTGCTCTGGGGCAGTTTAGATTTCCCCTTTCTTTCTTTAGGCCTATTTAGTTCTCCGGTTGTGATCGAGGGGTCTAGGGCATCGTAGGAACCCCCCATGGCTACTGTTAGTTGTTGTGGATAGGATCAGGGGTCTGCAATCCGATAGCTACCAACCTCTCCGGTTTTCTGGACTTAGCTTGTATTTTTGTTTTTTCCTCCTTCGGTGACTCATTCATAACAATATACCAAGCGGTCTTCTCCCCGTACGCTGTGAGTGTGAATAGGCTCGGCATTTGTGTATTAGCGTTAGTGCGGCTATGTGAGGTAACAGAGTTCGCCCAGCGCACACCGGGTGATGTTTAACCCGCGTGTGTTATACTGCCATATTGAGCATCCGCCATTACTTAGCAGCAGCATACCAACTCTGCACAGTGGACCCCGGGCGGCGAACGCGCCTACTATTATTTTATAATAACATTATACTAGCGCCAGGGTCTGGCTAGTAATGGCGGATAAGCAGCAGCTCCTGCAGCACATTGGGTATGCAGGTTGGCGGCTCTCGAGCGTTCAACCTCACCTGCGAATGTTACTGCGGCTGCTGTTCAGGCAGCCGCTGAGGCTGTCTCCCATGTTCCTACGTCCATCCCTGCACCGATGTTATCCCACCTCCCGCTGCCCGAGAAGTTCTCAGGCGATAGTGCCTCCTGCAGGGGATTCGTGAGCCAGTATACTATTCAGCTTGAGCTGCTGGCCGCGTGATTTCCCTCTGAGCGGACTAATGTCGGATTCATCGTGTCCCTTCAGGCTGGCAGGGCTCTGGAGTGGGCCACCCCACTGTGGGAGCGTGCTGACCCCGTGGTTCGGGGAGCCTCGCAGTTCCTAGCCTCTCTGAAGCAGGTCTTTCTGGGACCACGGGTCAGACACTGTTAGGAACGGCGGAGCGCACTAAATAAAAATAAATAATAAAGTGTGTTCGCCGCTCGGGGTCCACCGTGCAGTAGGTGTAACAACCGCTGCTGAGTGATGACAGAGGAGCAATATGGCGGTATGATGCACACGGGTTCAACTTCACCTGGAGGGCGCAGAGCGGGCATCAGAAAGCATACAAAACGCTGAACCTGTTAGTGACACAGGCTTCAGGAAAATGCACACACGGTATCTGGTCACAGGAGCAGGACCCAAGACAGAGAAGCTGCGTCCTTCTAGACCTACCATGTGTGTGGCGTCGCTGCTGCGACCGCGAAGAAGGGCTGCAACTGCAGCACAGCGTAGGACACTGCCGCTCGATGACAAAGCCAGATAGCAAGTGCAATGTCGGAAGCTAGCATAGCGGTGCGGTGTGCACAGTAGCTTAAGGCTTGCCACTGACTGGCGCAGACTGCTAAACTAATACCCTATCACCATGCGTAATATCAGAGGGAAGGGGTTTCAAATGAGTCAGTCACCAGAATCATACATCCATCACCATTCACACATAGCAAGTATAGCCTATACTAGCGCATGGCGGAACAGCCATGTGTTCCATGAGCATGCCCAGTAAGAGGACAGAAGGACTTAGCCTCAGGAGAGATTTGCTGCAATGCAATCTCCTCTGCAGTGGAAAAATAGGAGGAGAGTGCAGAATGTGAGGATCTGTATCCCTGCTGAGTAAACGCAGAAATCCGACTCCTAACATTACCCCCCTCCTAGGGCACCCCCTCCCTGAGCCTTATGATCCACCTACTTGTGCCCGTAAGAGGTATAAGGCCTCAGACTTGTCCGCAGGCAAGTCTGATGTCCCGGTAGATGACAGAGAGGCCCGGGACATGTGGAAGGCCTCAGGGGTGGCAAGATCGCCAGGTCTGAAAAGGGGCCCGTGGGAGACAGCGGGAGTGGAAGTTAAAGTGGAACACCACCGTGTGTTGGCAGGCGTCTCCGATCTTCGCATAAAGAAGCTATTCCGAGCACAAAAGGCGCAGGCCCGAATATATTTTTTAACATCCTGAGCCCTGTGCGGCCACCAGTAAGACCCTGCCAGGAGTTTTGTGGTCTGCATATAGCCACAGTGACCACCTCTCCAGGATGTGTGTGCCCAGGCAAGAACCTTTGGCCGAAGGTGGGGAGGAACAAGGGCCTTACCCGGCGGTACAGAATTTGGCCTTTGCGGGGCACTGTTGTTCTGAGACACCGCGTGTTGACAAATAAGACCACGACTGGAGTCTTGTGCCAGACACGCCTGGAGAACGGTGCGAGACACCTCCATGGGCTCTGGGGGTGGAACCTTTGGCTCGGGTAGTTCCAGAGGCTCAAAAAAATTGGGAGCCGGAGTAACCTTCCGTTTGGATTGAGCACGCTCCATACCGCGCTCCGAAAAACAGAGGTCAATGCGGGTGGAAATGGCAATCAGTTCTTCCAAACTGGCAGGAATGTCTCTAGTGGAAAGAGCATCTTTAATGTGCTCCACCAAACCTCTCCAAAACACAGAGATGAGGGCTTTATCGGACCACTCCAACTCGGAAGCAAGTGTCCGAAAACGGACGGCATACTGACTAACCGAGAGAGCACCCTGAGTCAAAGCAAGAAGCTGAAGAGAGGTATCGTGCGTGACCTGTGGACCGAGGAAGACCTGCTTAATAGCTGTTAGAAAGTGAGCAGCGGTCCGGACTTCTGGGTCACAACGCTTCCATAGTGGCGTAGCCCACTCCAACGCTTTGCCCGGCAGCAGGGAAACAATAAACCCCACCTTGGCCCGTTGCGTAGGGAATCGCGCAGCCAGTAATTCCAGCTGAATGGAGCACTGGCTGATGAAACCCCTACAGGAGGCGCCATCGCCATAAAATTTATCGGGCAACGGGAGGCGGGTAACTGTCAGCGCGGGGAAGGACGTGGACATACGGGAAATTGCATCTGTGATTGCCTTTACAGCAGCTTCGGTGGATTGTGCAGCTGAGAGAGCCCTCTCAAGAGTGGCCAGCCGGCCCTCAAGCTGCCGAATACACTGTAAGAGTTGCTGCTGTTCTGCCATCACTAGCCAGTCCCTGGCGCTAGTATAATGTTAGGAACGGTGGAACACACTAAATAAAAATAAATAATAAAGTGTGTTCGCTGCTCAGGGTCCACCGCGCAGTAGGTGTAACAACCTGAGTGATGACAGAGGAGCAATATGGCGGTATGATGCACATGGGTTCAACGTCACCCGAAGTGCGCAGAGCGGGCTCTGTTCACACACAGAGGTGCCGCAACAAAAACATACAAAACACTGAACCTGTTATTGACACAGGCTTCAGATAGCATACAAAATGCTGAACCTGTTAGTGACACAGGCTTCAGGTAAATGCACACTCGGTATCTGGTCACAGGAGCAGGACCCAAGACAGAGAAGCTGCGTCCCTCTAGACCTACCGTGTGTGTGGCGTCGCTGCTGCGAACACGAAGAAGGGCTGCAACTGCAGCGCGACGTAGGACACTGCTGCTCGACGACAAAGCCAGATAGCAAGCACGATGTCGGACGCTAGCGTAGCGGTGCGGTGTGCACAGTGGCTTAAGGCTTGCCTCTGATTGGCGCTGACTGCTAAACTAATACCATATCACCATGTGTAATATCAGAGGGAAGGAGTTTCAAATGAGTCAGTCACCAGAATCATGCATCCATCACCATTCACACATAGCAAGTATAGCCTATACTAGCGCATGGCGGAACAGCCATGTGGGTCGCCCTCCCAGGGCTGTTGGGTACTCGGTACCGGGCTGGTCTCTCAGAGGGGAATGTCACAGCAGCGGTGAACCGGTTCGTGGCCCTGGGCACCCATGTAAAAGGGATGAAGTGATGGAATAAAGTTTATGAGTGAATGATTTGTGACGCCACTTGTGGTGTTCGGCAATGAAGGTGTTAAGCCGACGCTGCAGACAGATCCTTTGGGACAGATGGTGGGGTGCAGCAAAGATGGGGTGGCCCTCTACAGGCAGGGCTGTAGTGCCATGCCAGAGCAGATGAAGAGGGTAGGTGTTGAGGAAGAGGGTGTAGTGTTTGGCACAGAGATGTAGCAGTGCTGGAGAGTTTGCAGGAAGAAGGCAAGGACACAACAGGGTGCAGTTTCTTTACCTTTACTTTGCTTGGCAAATGCAGTCCAGGGTCCAGATTACAGATGGCACAGCAGCTGGCTAGCCTGGAAGCAACTTAGGAATCTCTCTAGGCAGATGGGTTGTGTATAGAGTTGAGCGACTTTTGGTTTTTTAGGGTCGCGTTTCGTTTCGTGAAACCCGACTTTTCCAAAAGTCGGGTCGAGCAAGGTCGTCCGATTATAGGGAAAAGTCGGGGTCGTCCCGAAACACGAAACCCAATGTAAGTCAATGGGGAATAAAAGTCGGCAGTGAGAGGAGGACAGGAAACACACCTACAGTGCCCATTTGAATGCCAAAAGCATAAATTCTTCTTACTTAAGCTTGTCAACCTTAATTAACTTCATAATACAAGTTACGCACTGAAAAATGGGGGTTATTTGGCTAAAGTTGTGGGGGGGGAGGGCTGGCTGCAGGTTTTCATGTGCCCTGGGCGAAAGAGCGCCCCTTTAACACATACCACAACTCATCATGCTCCGATACGGCAGAGAAATAGCGGTATAGTACAACGAAAAATACCTCACTTTTTACATCTCATGACGAGGCCCATCTATTTCTCCATACAGAATCATTGGTCCCATATAATGTTTGAAACAGTATATGATGAGCTCCACATAATGCTACAGTATATGTTGGTCCCCATGGATGAAGCTCCACTGTCTTATGGGCCCAAATAATGCTCCAAACATAATGGGCCCCATTTCTAATGCTCTAGTGTATAATGGGCCCTGTAAATGCTGATCCAGTGTCTGATGTTCACCTTTGGAATGTTCCAGTGTATGGTGGGCCCCATCTATCATTCTCCAGAGTATAGTGCTCCCCAAAAATTGCTGTCCCAACATTGAAAACAATCAAATAAGTCTCCTCGCTAGGGAATCCCTGTACTTGTCTGGATTCCTCGTCGTCCCCATCTTCCATCTCACTGCACAGTATTTCAACTTTGCAAGTGCTGTGATCCTGGGCAAGCAGGGGGGGCCCACTCGTTGGCGACGGCACTGGCACAGGGCCCCTGATAGTACGGTGGTGTGTCTGATGGCGGGTGGGCCGAACCTGCACTTTCATCTGCAGCTTCCTCTTTGTCACCGTGTAAGATGGAACTGTATATGGGAAGGGTAACCTGAGTTTCATCAGGGTCAGATTCAGGTCATGTAGCGTGCGAGGGGAATGTAGTGGTCTGGGTCAATGTACCAGCATATTCATCGAGCAGTGGCTGGGCATCAGTGCACTTGTGTCGCCCCCAGGAGTACGGTCGCCACAGTGGCATTACCTTCTTCCTAGGGAGTGTGATGTCATGCTTGGGAGCAACGAAGGATCTCTCTAGCAGGTTAACTGATTGGGCGGCGTTATTCCCACGAGTCATGACCCTCCAAACAGCGTTCATGAAGGCAAAGTGTTTGTTTTACGTGGGCAGTATGGTTGCAAAGCTGAACCTTAAAGGAATGTCCAGAAGGCACCACCAGGAGTGGAGCCTACGGTTAAATTCGACTCCACCTGGGAAACCTCAACCATGCCAGCTACAGAACAGATGCACACATTGCAAGCTTAGTTCCGTTTACGAACGAGACTCCGTCATGCCCCGCGGTCCGAGTCCGGCTTACTAGAGGGACACGTGAGGCTCTGGCACATGAGATTGGCCAATAACTGGTATGTCATGCCCTTACATGTCCGTGGCTGCATGTGTGCTACACTGAAAAGGACAGCGTTTGTCGCTTACAGGTGCAGATAACCCGCTGAACAACGTTAGTGATGGGGATCACTGATTACAATTATTACCCGCGAACAATGATTTCCCAGTAAGTGCAGGTCAACCGCAGTTCCGGAATTAGGCTTAACCATCATTCCTGAAAAAATGAAAAACTTACGTGTGCAAACCACAGGTGCTGTAGCTTGCTTAACAGCTCGCCAGCCGTTCTCACGCCCAGTATGGATTACACGTGATTGCACAAAGGTGAGAAAGGGTACCGTATCCCCAGATAACATGTATGGATAGCGTACACATTCAAAATATATGTCTCAGAAGGCAGGCTCAGACGGTGTTAGGCCCAGTATGGATTGCACGTGATTGCTCAAAGGTTAGAAAGGGTACCGTATCCCCGGATAACATGTATGGATAGCGTACACATTCAAAATATATGTCTCAGGAGGCAGGCTCAGACGGTGTTAGGCCCAGTATGGATTGCACGTGATTGCACAAAGGTTAGAAAGGGTACCGTATCCCCAGATAACATGTATGGATAGCGTACACATTCAAAATATATGTCTCAGGAGGCAGGCTCAGACGGTGTTAGGCCCAGTATGGATTGCACGTGATTGCACAAAGGTTAGAAAGGGTACCGTATCCCCGGATAACATGTATGGATAGCGTACACATTCAAAATATATGTCTCAGGAGGCAGGCTCAGACGGTGTTAGGCCCAGTATGGATTGCACGTGATTGCATAAAGGTTAGAAAGGGTACCATATCCCCGGATAACATGTATGGATAGCGTACACATTCAAAATATATATCTCAGGAGGCAGGCTCAGATGGTGTTAGGCCCAGTATGGATTGCACGTGATTGCACAAAGGTTAGAAAGGGTACCGTATCCCCGGATAACATGTATGGATAGCGTACACATTCAAAATATATGTCTCAGGAGGCAGGCTCAGACGGTGTTAGGCCCAGTATGGATTGCACGTGATTGCACAAAGGATAGAAAGGGTACCGTATCCCCGGATAACATGTATGGATAGTGTACACATTCAAAATATATGTCTCAGGAGGCAGGCTCAGACGGTGTTAGGCCCAGTATGGATTGCACGTGATTGCACAAAGGTTAGAAAGGGTACCGTATCCCCGGATAACATGTATGGATAGCGTACATATTCAAAATATATGTCTCAGGAGGCAGGCTCAGACGGTGTTAGGCCCAGTATGGATTGCACGTGATTGCACAAAGGTTAGAAAGGGTACCGTATCCCCGGATAACATGTATGGATAGCGTACACATTCAAAATATATGTCTCAGGAGGAAGGCTCAGACGGTGTTAGGCCCAGTATGGATTGCACGTGATTGCACAAAGGTTAGAAAGGGTACCGTATCCCCGGATAACATGTATGGATAGCGTACACATTCAAAATATATGTCTCAGGAGGCAGGCTCAGACGGTGTTAGGCCCAGTATGGATTGCACGTGATCGCACAAAGGTTAGAAAGGGTACCGTATCCCCGGATAACATGTATGGATAGCGTACACATTCAAAATATATGTCTCAGGAGGCAGGCTCAGATGGTGTTAGGCCCAGTATGGATTGCACGTGATTGCACAAAGGTTAGAAAGGGTACCGTATCCCCGGATAACATGTATGGATAGCGTACACATTCAAAATATATGTCTCAGGAGGCAGGCTCAGACGGTGTTAGGCCCAGTATGGATTGCACGTGATTGCACAAAGGTTAGAAAGGGTACCGTATCCCCGGATAACATGTATGGATAGCGTACACATTCAAAATATATGTCTCAGGAGGCAGGCTCAGACGGTGTTAGGCCCAGTATGGATTGCACGTGATTGCACAAAGGTTAGAAAGGGTACCGTATCCCCGGATAACATGTATGGATAGCGTACACATTCAAAATATATGTCTCAGGAGGCAGGCTCAGACGGTGTTAGGCCCAGTATGGATTGCACGTGATTGCACAAAGGTTAGAAAGGGTACCGTATCCCCGGATAACATGTATGGATAGCGTACACATTCAAAATATATGTCTCAGGAGGCAGGCTCAGACGGTGTTAGGCCCTGTATGGATTGCACGTGATTGCACAAAGGTTAGAAAGGGTACCATATCACCGGATAACATGTATGGATAGTGTACACATTCAAAATATATGTCTCAGGAGGCAGGCTCAGACAGTGTTAGGCCCAGTATGGATTGCACGTGATTGCACAAAGGTTAGAAAGGGTACCGTATCCCCGGATAACATGTATGGATAGCGTACACATTCAAAATATATGTCTCAGGAGGCAGGCTCAGACGGTGTTAGGCCCAGTATGGATTGCACGTGATTGCACAAAGGTTAGAAAGGGTACCGTATCCCCGGATAACATGTATGGATAGCGTACACATTCAAAATATATGTCTCAGGAGGCAGGCTCAGACGGTGTTAGGCCCAGTATGGATTGCACGTGATTGCACAAAGGTTAGAAAGGGTACCGTTTTCCCGGATAACATGTATGGATAGCGTACACATTCAAAATATATGTCTCAGGAGGCAGGCTCAGACGGTGTTAGGCCCAGTACGGATTGCACGTGATTGCACAAAGTTTAGAAAGGGTACCGTATCCCCGGATAACATGTATGGATAGCGTACACATTCAAAATATATGTCTATACATCAGGAGGCAGGCTCAGTATGAATTTGACGGCCCAGATTACACAGCGGAGGAGCAGGGAGAGGTAAAGATTGCAAATGCTGGGGCCCTGCCCAAGTAAGGGGGCCCCACTCGTGGGCGTCGGTACTGGCATTGGGCCCCTCATAGTACAGCGGTGTGTCTGACGGCGGGTGTGCACCACCACTGTCAGAGACACTTGATTGCACTATGAAGGACCCTGTGCCAGTGCCCGCGCCCAAGAGTCGGCCTACCCACCTGTCCAGGGCAACGGCACTCGCACGGTGTCATGCGCTAGGTGGTGACCCCGGCCATGGGGGGGGAGGCAGCACAGTTAGGGAGTTTTAGAAAGTGGCATATGTTGATGTTGGACATTCAGCTGATGCAAAAGGCGAAATAGGTGAAGTACCAGGAAGAGGTGGACCAAAGCAAGCCATTTTTCTGTCACCCTATGTGTCATCAGGGGAAGGTGGGACAAAATCCTTGGAAACCCATGCGTGGTTCATTTTAATGAAGGTTAGATCATCCACATTTTGGGTTGACAGACGGGTCCTTTTTTCTGTCAGGATTGATCCAGCTGCACTGAAGACTCTTTCCGATAGCACACTTGCAGCTGGGCAAGCGAGCTCCTGTAAGGCATATTGGGCCAATTCAGGCCAGATGTCCAGTTTAGCGGCCCAATAGTCAAAGGGGAATGACCTGTGTGGGAGAACATCGATATGGGAGGAAAAGTAGTTTGTAACCATAGTTGACAACTGCTGTCTCCTGTCACTTTCCATCGATGCAGTATTACCAGTTGTGTGAGCGGTATTTGAAAAATCAGTCCACAACATTGTCATGAAACCCCTGTCTCCAACGCCACTTCTGCTGTGTGCACCACGAACACCTCTGCCAAGCTGCCCCCGGCCCGTACGGCTCGTGTGAGAACCATCACCGCTGCTGTGTGCTGGGAATGCCTCAAGCAACCGATTTACCAGAGTTGCTTGTTTATTAGCCAATATTAGGTCAAGGTTCTCCTGTGGCATGATGTTTTGTAATTTGCCTTTATAGCGTGGATCCAGGATACTGGCCAACCAGTAGTCGTCATCGTTCATCATTTTGGCAATGCGGGGGTCCCTTTTTAGGATCCGCAAGGCATAATCTGACATGTGGGCCAATGTTCCCGGTGTCAATGATGCACTGCGAGTGCTGGGTGGAGGAGCACTTTCTGGCAAATCCACATCCCTCCAGTCACGCACAAACCCTGTACCAGACCTTGCCACGCCAACATTTTCACTTGCCCCACGAGATGCATCCTCCTCCCCTAAGTAATCATCCCCATCATCCTCCTCCTCCTCTTCTTCCTCCACCTCGTCCAGGAGAGGTCCCTGAGCAGATAATGGCTGAATGTCATCAAGGATTCCCTCCTCCTCTTCCTCCTCATCAACATTGGCTGCAGACGCCTGCTCCTTAAGGTGCGTCAAAGTTTGCATGAGCAGACGCATAAGTGGGATGCTCATGCTTAGGATGGCGTCGTCTGAGCTTACCAGCCATGTGCATTCCTCAAAACACTGAAGGACTTTACAAAGGTCTTTCAGCTTCGACCACTGCACACCTGTCAACTCCATGTCTGCTCTCAAAGTGCCTGGCCGTGTATCCTCCCACAAATGCATTATGGCCTGCCTCTGCTCGCACAGCCGCTCCACCATGTGCAGGGTGGAGTTCCACCTTGTTGCAATGTCGATAATGAGGCGGTGGTTGGGAAGGTGGAGCAATCGCTGCAGCTTCTGCATGCGAACGCAGTGTACAGGCGACCGGCGGATGTGCGCGCACAGTCTTCGCACCTTCTGGAGCAGGGCTGTTAACTCCGGATAATTTTTGAGGAAGCACTGCACCACCAGGTTCAAGGTGTGAGCCAAGCAAGGTATGTGGCTGAGTTTTGAAAGGGCTATGGCTGCCACAAAATTACGGCCGTTATCACTAACTACCTTGCCTGCCTCAAGATGTACACTGCCCAGCCATGACTCAGTTTGTCACTTCAAGTACTCGGCCAGCACCTCGGCGGTGTGTCTGTCACCCAAACACATCATCTGCAACACAGCCTGCTGACGCTTTCCACTAGCTGCTCGATAGGGGGACACATCGTGTGCAACAGTGGCAGCTGCAGATGGAGTGCTCGTACGACTGCGCTCTGTGGACGAGCTTTCGCTTCTGGAGGAGGAGGAGGAGGAGGAGGGTCGAACGCCTACAGCCAACTGTTTCCTATACCGTGGGCTAGGCAGCACTGTCCCACCACCGCTGTCCCCTGTGGACCCTGCATCCACCACATTAACCCAGTGTGCAGTGATGGACACGTAATGGCCCTGGCCATGCCGACTGGACCATGCATCAGTTGTGAGGTGCACCTTTCCGCTCACTGACTGCTTGAGTGCATGGACAATGCGGTCTTTCACATGATGGTGGAGGGCTGGGATGGCTTTGCGAGAGAAGAAGTGGCGACTGGGTAGGTCATAGCGTGGTACTGCATAGGCCATGAGTTAGCGGAAAGCTGTGCTTTCTACCAACCGAAAGGGCATCATCTCAAACGAGATTAGTTTGGCAATGTGGGCGTTCAAACCCAGTGTACGCGGATGAGAGACTGAGTACTTTCTTGACCTACTCATAGTGTCTGGGAGGGTGAGCTGGACTTGAGAGCTGCATATGGTGGAAGTAGCGGTGGACAGGGCGGACTGAGAGAGGGTTGATGATGGTGATGGAGTTGGTGTTCTTTCTGATGGCCTAGAATCAGTCTTTCGTTGATATAACAGTGGGATTCCCTGACTGCTGTGGTCTTGCAACGACACCTCAACATTTGCTGCTGTGCTAACCGGTGGGCTTACAGTGGGGGAAACAATGTAGCGTTGCTGACTACCTTCGTTGTGATCAGTTGCACATGTGGCACTTGAGGTTTGGTGTTGTGTCCACGCTTGCAAGTGCATGCTGGTTAAATGTCTAAGCATGCAACTGGTATTCAAATTTTTCAGATTTTTCCCTCGGCTAAAGGTCTTTGCGCACTTCTTACAGATAACCTTGGCCTGATCATGAGGATTTTGATCAAAAAAGTGCCACACTGCACTTTTCCTACTTTGGCAGACATTTTGCGGCCTAGCACGCTGTGATCTTTTGACCCTCTGGACAAGCTGTCCAGCAACTCTTTTGATGTTTGGAACCTGTCTTTGGAGTGCTCCGGGCCTGCCAGATAACAGCTGTTGCGATGTCGATGTCTGCTGTGGATGCTCCTCATCTGAGCTATTGGAAGCAGCACCCTCTTCCCCCAATGGATGCCAATCTGGGTCAACAACTGGGTCATCCATCACCTCCTCTTCTATGTCATGTGCATCTTCCTCTGTGTCACCGTGTATGGTGGTATAGTGTGCGGGACGGGGCACCTGAGTCTCATCAGGGTCAGAATCTGGCTCTGTACACTGCGAGGACAATGTAGTGCTCTGAGTGAATGTACCAGCAGAATCATCCATCAGCGGCTGTGCATCAGTGCACTCCATGTCAGATTCATCTTGGCCTGGGTAATTCACCATTTCACTTGATAATCCAGGCATGGTATGTGAAAACAGCTCCATGGAGTAATCAGTAGTATGGCCTGCGTCATCCTTCAATCTTGGTTGGGGTGAAGGACACAAGGAAAGGTGTGGTTCATGAACATGAGCCTCCAATGACGATTCAGTGCTTTTACTTTTTACAACTGAAGAAGAGGAGGCGATAGAGCTGGAGGCTGAGTCAGCAATGTAAGACAAAACTTTTTCCTGATGCTCTGGCTTTAAAAGCGGTTTGCCAACTCCTAGAAAACTAAGCGTTCGAGGCCTTATGTAGCCAGACGATGATGCAGGGTCAGCACCTCCTTCATTCGGTCCTATTTTGCTCTTGCCACTACCATCAGATCCACCACCAACACCATCATTACCAGCTGCCAACCCCCGCCCAATTCCACGGCCTCTTCCACCAGCCTTCCTCATTTTTGGTAGAAATGTAGACAAAATCCAACAAACTATATAGTAATGTAAAACAAGGTACAAGGTGTCTATAGGACAGGGGAGATTTTGAATTTCTGCAGACACTTGTGGACACTGGACACTTTTGGATTGTGTGAGGCCCACTGATATCTGAGCGCTATGTGACAGGCTTGATGGCACAGCTGTGACCAAAGTGACTAGAGGATAAGGGAGATTTTGAATCTCTGCACACACTTTTGGACACTGGACACTTTTGGATTGTGTGAGGCCCACTGATATCTGAGCGCTATGTGACAGGCTCGATGGCACACCTGTGACCAAAGTGACTAGAGGATAAGGGAGATTTTGAATCTCTGCACACACTTTTGGACACTGGACACTTTTGGATTGTGTGAGGCCCAATGAATATCTGAACGCTATGTGACAGGCTCGATGGCACAGCTGTGACCAAAGTGACTAGAGGATAAGGGAGATTTTGAATCTCTGCACACACTTTTGGACACTGGACACTTTTGGATTGTGTGAGGCCCACTGATATCTGAGCGCTATGTGACAGGCTCGATGGCACAGCTGTGACCAAAGTGACTAGAGGATAAGGGAGATTTTGAATCTCTTTACACACTTTTGGACACTGGACACTTTTGGATTGTGTGAGGCCCACTGATATCTGAGCGCTATGTGACAGGCTCGATGGCACAGCTGTGACCAAAGTGACTAGAGGATAAGGGAGATTTTGAATCTCTGCACATACTTTTGGACACTGGACACTTTTGGATTGTGTGAGGCCCAATGAACATCTGAGCGCTATGTGACAGGCTCGATGGCACAGCTGTGACAAAAGTGACTAGAGGATAAGGGAGATTTTGAATCTCTGCACACACTTTTGGACACTGGACACTTTTGGATTGTGTGAGGCCCAATGAATATCTGAACGCTATGTGACAGGCTCGATGGCACAGCTGTGACCAAAGTGACTAGAGGATAAGGGAGATTTTGAATCTCTGCACACACTTTTGGACACTGGACACTTTTGGATTGTGTGAGGCCCACTGATATCTGAGCGCTATGTGACAGGCTCGATGGCACAGCTGTGACCAAAGTGACTAGAGGATAAGGGAGATTTTGAATCTCTGCACACACTTTTGGACACTGGACACTTTTGGATTGTGTGAGGCCCACTGATATCTGAGCGCTATGTGACAGGCTCGATGGCACAGCTGTGACCAAAGTGACTAGAGGATAAGGGAGATTTTGAATCTCTGCACACACTTTTGGACACTGGACACTTTTGGATTGTGTGAGGCCCAATGAATATCTGAGCGCTATGTGACAGGCTCGATGGCACAGCTGTGACAAAAGTGACTAGAGGATAAGGGAGATTTTGAATCTCTGCACACACTTTTGGACACTGGACACTTTTGGATTGTGTGAGGCCCACTGATATCTGAGCGCTATGTGACAGGCTCGATGGCACAGCTGTGACCAAAGTGACTAGAGGATAAGGGAGATTTTGAATCTCTGCACACACTTTTGGACACTGGACACTTTTGGATTGTGTGAGGCCCACTGATATCTGAGCGCTATGTGACAGGCTCGATGGCACAGCTGTGACCAAAGTGACTAGAGGATAAGGGAGATTTTGAATCTCTGCACACACTTTTGGACACTGGACACTTTTGGATTGTGTGAGGCCCAATGAATATCTGAGCGCTATGTGACAGGCTCAATGGCACAGCTGTGACCAAAGTGACTAGAGGATAAGGGAGATTTTGAATCTCTGCACACACTTTTGGACACTGGACACTTTTGGATTGTGTGAGGCCCAATGAATATCTGAGCGCTATGTGACAGGCTCGATGGCACAGCTGTGACCAAAGTGACTAGAGGATAAGGGAGATTTTGAATCTCTGCACACACTTTTGGACACTGGACACTTTTGGAGTGTGTGAGGCCCAATGAATATCTCAGCGCTATGTGACAGGCTCGATGGCACAGCTGTGACCAAAGTGACTAGAGGATAAGGGAGATTTTGAATCTCTGCACACACTTTTGGACACTGGACACTTTTGGATTGTGTGAGGCCCACTGATATCTGAGCGCTATGTGACAGGCTCGATGGCACAGCTGTGACCAAAGTGACTAGAGGATAAGGGAGATTTTGAATCTCTTTACACACTTTTGGACACTGGACACTTTTGGATTGTGTGAGGCCCAATGAATATCTGAGCGCTATGTGACAGGCTCGATGGCACAGCTGTGACCAAAGTGACTAGAGGATAAGGGAGATTTTGAATCTCTGCACACACTTTTGGACACTGGACACTTTTGGAGTGTGTGAGGCCCACTGATATCTGAGCGCTATGTGACAGGCTCGATGGCACAGCTGTGACCAAAGTGACTAGAGGATAAGGGAGATTTTGAATCTCTGCACACACTTTTGGACACTGGACACTTTTGGATTGTGTGAGGCCCACTGATATCTGAGCGCTATGTGACAGGCTCGATGGCACAGCTGTGACCAAAGTGACTAGAGGATAAGGGAGATTTTGAATCTCTTTACACACTTTTGGACACTGGACACTTTTGGATTGTGTGAGGCCCAATGAATATCTGAGCGCTATGTGACAGGCTCGATGGCACAGCAGTGACAAAAGTGACTAGAGGATAAGGGAGATTGGATTGCTTTTAAAAAAGCAGTTTGCAGAACAGTGGGTAAACAGCAATGCAGGAATGTCAGGAAGCCTTAGAAGGCAGCCCAACAACCAACACCACTGATACACCACTATATAGCCTCCCCTTGCACTGCACACACAGTGACTGGTGTGTTGTGCAGGCCAAATCGCTAGCAGCAGAAGCAGTTTTTTTGTCTCCTTCCCTGCCTAACGCTCTCCCTACAGAATCAGCAGCAACCTCTCCCTATACTAAGATCGGCAGAAGTAAGATGGCGGTCGGCGTGCACGCCCTTTTATACCCCCTGTGACACCCACCAAAGCAAGCCAATCACTTGCATGCCCTTCTGAAAGATGGTGGTGACCCGTGCCTATGTCATCACGTTGCCCACAGTGTCCGTGGATCCTGATTGGCTGAAAAAGAGCGCAAAACAAACTTTTGAAACGCGACTTTGGCGCGTAAGTCGCCGACCTCGTGGCCGACCTCATCCTAGGGTCGGGTTTCGTTTCATGAAACCCGACTTTGCCAAAAGTCGGCGACTTTTGAATTTTTTCGACCCGTTTCGCTCAACTCTAGTGAGTACTAATAAAATTTATACTTTTGCATATATTTTGGATCCGTTACTCCGTTTTCTCCTTTTTAAGATTAGTATATGGAGTGGTAATCCTTGCACAAGGCGTTTTTGGACCATGGTCACCGCCTTGTCTCGTTCTCTGATACTGGGCATTATCATATATGTAATGACTAGACAAGCTGTGAGGATTCTCCATCGCCGGCGGGAACAGGCGTTCACTTGACTATTAATATGCGGTATGCATGCGGACAGCCATATTCTGACCAGTCTGCATAACCTCACTCAATATACAGTACTTGTATTGAACGAGGCCAGATGTGTCTCACAATGTGGCCTGATATATGCGTATCGCATATGGCCGCTTGGTCTCAGCACCGTAAAATCCTGACAGCTGCACCTGCTGGGAGGATTCCCAAATCTGCAGTCATATAGAGTGACACACTGTGATAAATGTTGACAACCCCTTTTAAGAATGCTGGTTTCACAATAATATTTCAGTTAGACAGGCTTCTGATCAAAGGTGAAAAAAGATAATAATAATAATAATAATAAATTTTATTTCTATAGCGTCGACATATTCCGCAGCATTTTACATTTCAGAGGGGACTTGTACAGACAATATACATTACAGCATAACAATAATCACATAGATCATAACAGATACCAAGGGGAATGAGGGCCCTGCTCGCAAGCTTACAATCTATGAGGAAAAAAGGGGAGACACGAAAGGTGGGTGGTAACAGTTACCCTGATTGTATGTGGGTCGCCCCTCACACCCAGGGCAGCGGGGTACTCGGTACCGGGCTGGTGTCAGGGGGAATGTGTCACAGCAGCGGTGACCCGGTCCGTGGCCCTGGGCGACCAATATCAATGGCGGTGATGTTAATGATGTTAAAGTTTATTGGAATAGTTCGTGACGCCACCTGTGGTGTTTGGCAAGCAAGATGTTAAGCCAACGCTGCGTGCAGATCCACTGGGACTGATGGTGTGGTGCAGCAAAGATGGTGTAGCTCTCCACAGGTGGAGCTGTAGTCCCAGGGCAGTGTAGGTGCAATGGATAAGGAGAGGCGCAGAATAGTATAGATGCTGGTACCCAGGTGTAGCGGTGCTGGAATAACTGAAGGACACCAGAGTATGCGGTTCCAAAGCTTTACTCACTGTTTGCAGTTCACACAACTGCCTGCCTCCGCACTGTGTTCTTCAGGTCAGGGCCCCAGTCAACCTCCAGGCAGGATAGTATTCTCCTCTCCACACTCCGCCAATATGTACCTTACTGAACGACTCCTCCAATGCGCCTTTAGGTTCGAAGCACTCCAGTACTTAGTTACCCTGGAATGCCTCTCTCTAGGTGTTCCTAGTCTCTACTTGTATGACAGACAGCTGTAGCCTGCTTGGGGGGCTCCGCTCTGCGTCCCGGCTCACTATCCAAGTGCTGTTGTGTCCCAAGTCTGCGATGGGAGTAAGGCGTTGGTGGCTCACTACTCCTCCGGTGTCTGTTGCCGGACATAAAGATCCAATCAACCTCGGGGACCGGGCCCCTGCCTTTGCGCTCTGGACTGGAAGGGTTCTCTCGCTTTCTCAACCTGCTTCCCACCATCCTTCTATTCTCCTTCGTTCCGATCTGTTCTATCTCTCTTATGGAATCTGTAGTCTCCAGTCTACATCTCTTTCTCCTTCTCTTCCTTCACTGCCCCAGTTCACTGGGGCAGCTGCAGCACTCCTTCCTCCATCCCTTCTTCCAGGGATCCCCACTCTTCACCGAGTGGCTGTTCTCTCCTACTCTGCCTGCCTTCTTCTGCGGACTGACCTGAAATCCTACACCTTCCCTCTCTTTTATATCTAACTCCACCCGCCTCCCCAGCACCTTTCGTGTTACGAAGCCAGGAACAACAAAAGGCACCCTATGACCTTTCCAGCATAAAGCATGGATGGGTCCCTGCTGAACTATCCTGTGTGTGGGGTGCAGGTGTGGGAATGTGGAAGGGAGTTCCCACCCTACCTGGATGGTGGGGTACCACACCTTAGGAGAAGGTGCAGTACCTCTGTGGTGACTGAAGCCTCAGGGGCGACACATATGGACCAGCCATAATGTTAAGTGTGTAACAGTTCAGATGCAGAGGGCTAATGGAAGCATAAAGCATGTGGGAACATGATGCGGGGAACCTGGTTATGGTAAAAAACTTTTGGCTGTGCCACATAGGGATAGATTAGGTTAATGTGTTGAGGCGGTAGGCCAGTCTGAATAAATGAGTTTTCAGGGCACGCTTAAAATTGTGGGGATTGGGGACTAATCGTATTGACCAGGGAAGTGCATTCCAAAGAATTGGCGCAGCACGTGTATAGTCTTGAAGACGGGAGTAGGAGGTTCTGATTATTGAGGATGCTAACCTCAGGTCATGAGCAGAATGGAGGGCGCGGGTAGGATGGTATACTGAAACAAGGAAGGAGATGTAGGGTGATGCTGAGCCATGAAGAGCTTTGTGGGTGAGGGTAATAAGTTTGTACTGGATTCTGGAGTGAATGGGTAGCCAGTGTAATGACTGGCACAAGGTAGAGGCATCGGTGTAACGATTGGCGAGAAATATGATCCTGGCAGCAGCATTCAAGACAGATTGGAGGGGGGGAGAGTTTGGTAAGAGGGAGACCGATTAGAAGGGAGTTACAATAGTCGAGACGAGAATGAATAAGAGAAACAGTCAGAGTTTTTGCAGAGTCAAAAGTAAGAAAGGGTCGAATTCTTGAAATGTTTTTGAGGTGCAGATAACAAGAGCGAGCCAGTGATCGGATGTGGGGGACAAAGGAAAACTCAGAGTCAAGTATGACCCCAAGACAGCGGGCATGTTGCTGGGGAGTAATAGTAGAACCACACACGGAAATGGCAATGTCGGGTATAGGTACATTAGTAGCGGGAGGAAACACAAGGAGTTCAGTCTTTGACAGGTTCAGTTTCAGATATAGTGAGGACATGATGTTATACACAGCATTTAGAAAATTGCTGGTGTTTTCTAGAAAGGCTGGCGTGATGTCAGGAGAAGAAGCGTATAATTGGGTGTCGTCAGCATAGAGATGGTACTGGAAACCAAATCTACTGATTGTTTGACCATTAGGGGCAGTATACAAAGAGAAGAGGAGGGGGCCTAGGACTGATCCTTGAGGAACCCCAACAGTAAGGGGAAGATGAGAGGAGGAGGAGCCAGCAAAAGATACAGTAAAGGAGTGGTCAGAGAGATAGGAGGAGAACCAGGAGAGAACGGTGTCCTTGAGGCCAATGGAATGGAGCATAGTGAGGAGAAGCTGATGATCCACAGTGTTGAATGCTGCAGAGAGATCCAAGAGAATTAGCATGGAGTAATGACCCTTTGATTTAGCTGTTAGTAGATCATTAGAGACTTTAGTGAGGGAAGTTTCAGTAGAGTGTAAAGAGCGGAAACCGGATTGGAGAGGGTCGAGAAGAGAGTTTTCTGAGAGATAGCGGATAAGACGGGAGTGGACCAGGCGTTCCAGGAGTTTAGAGATGAAGGGAAGATTAGAAACAGGTCTATAGTTAGCGGCACAGTTTTGGTCAAGGGATGTTTTTTTAACTAGTGGATGTATGATGGCATGCTTAAATGAGGAGGGAAAGATAAGAGAAGAGAGAGAGAGGTTAAATATTTTAGTTAGGTGAGGGGTGACAGCAGGGGAAAGGGGCTGGAGTAGATGTGACGGAAATGGGTCACTGGTGCAAGTGGTTGGGCGAGAAGATGCAAGGAGCCTGCTTACTTCTTCTTCTGTGACTGGTTCAAAATCAGAGAGTGAGCTAGATGCAGTGGGGGAGGGAGGACAGTGCATGGTATGAGGTGATTGGGAGATAATTTCCTGTTGGATCTGGTCAATTTCTTCATTGAAGTAATTGGCCAGATCGTCAGCTCGAAGCTCCGTGGTTGGGGCCTGTACTCTTGGGTTGAGTAGAGAATGAAAAGTGTCAAAGAGACCTTTAGGGTTATTGGACAGTGAAGTGATGAGGGTGTTGAAGTAGGTTTGTTTTGAGAGGTGAAGGGCAGTGTTGTATGTTCGAAGCATAAACTTATGATGGATGAAATCTTCGGGTAGGTTGGATTTTCTCCACAGACTTTCGGCGCACCTGGAGCACCGCTGCAGGAAACGTGTTTGCAGGGTGTGCCAGGGTTGTCGCCGTCTGTGTTGTGGTGTTCTAGGTATAGGAGGAGAAAATTCATCCAGGGCACTTTGAAGTGTTTCATTGTAATGCTTCAATGCAGAATCAGGACATGAGAGGGAGGAGATAGGGGCCAATGAAGACTGCAAGTTCTTCATAAGTTTCTGGGTGTTAATGGCCTGTATGTTTCTATAAATATGGACAGTGGGGGTGACCTGAGCAGCCTGGCGGTTCTTAATAGAGAATGAAAGAAGGTTGTGGTCAGAGAGCGGGAGAGGGGAGTTTGCAAAATCATCCACTGCACAAAGCCGAGAGAAGACCAAGTCGAGGGAGTTTCCGTCTTCATGCATTGGAGAATTAGTAAGCTGCAAAAGGCCAAATGAGGAGGTTAGAGATAAAAGGTGAGTAGCAGACGGGGAGAGTGGAAGAGCAATGGGGATGTTGAAATCTCCCATTATGAGGGTAGGGATGTCACAGGAGAGAAAATGTGGAAGCCAAGTGGCAAAATGATCCAGGAACTGAAGGGAGGGGCCGGGAGGACGATATACTACCACCACTCGCATGGAGAAGGGGGTGAAGAGTCTGACGGCATGGACCTCAAAAGAAGGAAAGACAAGTGAGGGTACTTGAGGGATAACCTGAAAGGTACATTTTGATGATAGGAGCAGACCAACGCCTCCACCTGCTCTATTGTCTGATCTTGGGGATCATCCTAAAGGACGAATAATCACAGTCATCCATCTAGTCCATGTAACAGAGCCCAAGTTAGACGTGTTGTCTAGTCAGGGAATACTGATCACCCCTCTGCAGGATAAATAATCATTCTGAGACTTGAGTAGAGTAATGTTTGGATTCAGCTTTACTGGGAGCTCAAGCAGTTGACACATGACTGTAAGTATGCTTTTACCAACCAGATTCTCATCCATTTTTCTCAAAGGGGTTATCTAGTCTAAATCCACGAGTCTGCATTCACGCTATATGTCACTAGTAAGTATATTGCAAGTGTGAATGTGGCCGGGTCAGAGCTGGACTGGCCATCTGGCAATTCTAGCAAATAGCAGAATGGCCTGTCTGGTCATGGGCCACATTGCCTGCTACGTTGTAAACAGAATTGGTGTTCTCAAGACACCCATACTGTTAAGAGTTGTGACGGAGCACAAAGTCGCCGACTCCATCGCTTATCCCAGCAGGCCACGGGTATCATTAGAAATATTGGTCATGTTGTAATTCTTGCTTTGCTCCATCCAGGGGAATATTAGTAATATATTCCATCTAGTGCTTGGGGATATGAACAGCATGGGCCTGTATGATTTCAAATGCCAGGGCTGAATTTCAGTCCCAGTCTGTACCTGGGCTGGGTGTATGCATATTAACTACTCGCAGTCACGAGACCAACTGACCGTCATTCCTAGCTCTGACACCAAAGAATCCACAAAGTGTGCAGTGTGTACAGTGTGAGGATTCACAAGTCTGCGGTCATATAGAGTGACAAAGAGTAAATGCAGACTTGGGGATTTAGACAACCCCTTTAAGGCCTCTTTCACACTTCAGTCTTTTGGCGTCAGTCAAAATCCTTCAAAGTGTGAAAAAACGGATCCAGTGAAGATTGGCTAAAAACTGAAGCACCGGATCTGTTTTTTTGACGGATCCGTCGAAGTTGCAGATTTTGGAATTTAAAGGAGGAGAGAGAGAGACAATTTTGCTGTGCCAGAACGGCTTTTTGAGTTAAATTAAATGAATGAAAAATCTTGTGGGCATGCTCAGTTTAAAAAACGGAATCCATCACTTGATTCCGTCATGTGACGGACGGCGACGGATCTGCCGCCCATAGTCATCCATTATAGCAGACAACGGACTGCGACGGATCCGTCACCATCCGTCTTTTCAACGCAGACAAAAAACGTTACTATGTCCGTTGTATCCAGACGACGGATGCTGAAATTTCGAAGGAACCGTCAAATGACGGATGCAATGGATGGCCATCCATTGCAATCTGTCCTTAATGCAAGTCTATGAGAAAAAAAACGGATTCCGCTAAAAAAAATCCGTTTTTTTCAAAAAAGGGCGGATTTCGACTGATGTCAAAAGACTGAAGTGTGACAAGTGCTTGAACCACCTAATAAAGTCCAATCTGAAGATTGCATTCTGTTAGTAATCAGCACTGGTGACTAAACATTTTCACTGGGTGGAAAACCCCTATAATAAGGATGTGCTGAGTATAAACTATAACTATTAGGCCAGGATAACACTACCGTGTGTGATGCGAGAAACTCGCACGAGTCTCTCGCATCAACACCAGGCGCTGCCGCCGGCACACAGGAGCGGAGCAGCTGCTGCATAGAAATACATATAGTCACACTATTGTATAATCTGGATGTGAACCTGCTTTGCATCTTCTTCTTGATTACCGCACTCCAACTGCTTGATCAATAATGTTTACATTATTATCACCATATCCTACATTGACCAGTTTTTTCGGCTTTACAGCTAAGGTGTATATTATGCTTTTCTGTATCAGCTTAGTGCATTGTGAGGTTTTACAGGCAGCTAAGAATAATGTAACCATATGAATAAAGACTGATATAGATCCGTATTCACTTACAGTGAGTATTGTAGCACAGCCAGATAGGACAGGGTTAAACCCAAACTCTGCAGGCTCTGATTATTAGCACCTGGCTGGTCTGCATATAATCGGGCTAGGTACTCACATTAGTCAATCTGCTTGGGAAAAGCTGACCAGAGTGGGTGATAGTGGAGCTGAAGAGAGACTGCACAGGCTGTGTGCACCAAACTGCAAGTATCACTGGTTACTGTGGACAATAGCTGTTTTGTTTGACTGAACTGAGACTAGCTCAGCTGTGCCTGAGTAGCCAGGGTATATATTGTGTAGTCAGCCCCTGGATAAGGCTAGGGATTTATGCTTATGGTTTTGTTTTTTTGGTCCTGTACAACCTGTGGAAAAAATGTCACATTATTCCACAAGAAACCTGTGCCTGTGTGCAGAGCCACCATAAGAGCATTACTAGTGTATGGGGCATGGTGAGCAGAAGCAAAGAGGGGGGCGGTGTACTTCTTCTTACTGGGCTCCAGGGGCAGGATTCGGCCAGGTCAGTAACGGAACGCATGTCCGAGGACACACTAAGTTAAAATCTATGCACAGCTATAGCTTTCTGCACGGCAATAGTTTAAAGCTGCCAGTCAATCAGAGGCCGGCAGCTGTTGTCATCATGTTATGTCATTGCCATGCACTGGCGCATCAAATGAATGAGGAAGAGGATGCTGCTGGACCGCGGCCAGGTAAAAAGAAGCTTTTATTCTACTGAAAGCTGCCATATGGGGGCTGGGATAGTAGAGCATGTGGGGCCCAGGATGTGGGAGAGTATTACTGTAGGGGTTAATTAAGGGATATTATTAATGCTGTGATGTATTTTATTTTTGAGGATCCTGTTTTCAGTGTGGGATGTTATGTTACTGTGCAGTGCGACACTGTTGATTTTACTTTTTTCATCTGGCGTAGTGTAGAAGTTGGGGAATGTGCTATGGAAGTGATCAGCTATTGAGCACTGTGTGCTTATTTTCTGCAGAGACGAGTCCTGGCTGGAAGAAGTGATGTCAGTCTGCACTGGATGAAGAAGAAAAAGAGAAGTTGAAGGACTTCAAAAACAAATTTCACTGAGTCAGTGTATTGCATACAACATACAGAGCTCCTGTTTATAATGTCACTGCTGATCACCATTACCTGCACACCAACACTATATACAGAGCTCCTGTGTATAACGTCACTGGTGATCACTGTATTACTTGTACACTGTATACTATATACAGAGCCCCTGTGCATAATGTCACTAGTGATCCCTGTATTAACTGTACACTTACACTATACACTGCATACTATGTATAGAGTTCCTGTGTATAATGGTAATATTAGTATTGTGTTTTTTTTTTTTTTTTTTTTTAATTAATGATGAGTTTTGTAGTATTCGGTCACTGTGGTCTGGTCATGGTGTGGCGATATTTATCCTTGTATGTAATATTATTCGGACATTACAGTGCCTTGTGAAAGTATTCAGCCCCCTGGAACTTTTCCCACATATCATGCTTAAAACATAAAGATACCAAATATACATTTTTGGTGAAGAATCAACAACAAGTGGGACACAATGGTGAAATTGAATGAAATTTATTGGTTATTTTAAATTTTTGGGGAAATTCAAAAACTGAAAAGTGGGGCGTGCAATATTATTAGGCCCCTTTACTTTCAGTGCAGCAAACGCACTCCAGAAGTTCATTGTGGATCCCTGAATGATCCAATGTTCTCCTAAAATGATTAATGATGATAAATATAATCCACCTGTGTGTAAACAAGTCTCCGTATAAATGCACCTGCTCTGTGATAATCTCAGGGTTCTGTTTGAAGCACAGAGAGCATCATGAAGACCAAGAAACACAACAGGCAGGTCTGTGATACTATTGTGGAGAAGTTTAAAGCTGGATTTGGATACAAAATGATTTCCAAAACGTTAAACATCCCAAGGAGCACTGTGCAAGCGATCATATTGAAATGGAAGGAGTATCATACCACTGCAAATCTACCAAGACCCGGCTATCCCTCTAAACTTTCATCTCAAACAAGGAGAAGACTGATCAGAGATGCAGCCAAGAGTCCCATGATCACTCTGGATGAACTGCAGAGATCTACAGCGGAGGTGGGACAGTCTGTCCATAGGACAACAATCAGTCGTACACTGCACAAATCTAGCCTTTATGGAGTGGCAAGAAGAGAGCCATTTCTCAAAGATATCCATAAAAAGTGTCATTTAAAGTTGGCAACAAGCCACCTGGGAGACACACCAAACATGTGGAAGAAGGTGCTCTGGTCAGATGAAACCAAAATTGAACATTTTGGCATAAAGGCAACACAGCTCATCACCATGAACACACCATCCTAACCGTCAAACATGGTGGTGGCAGCATCATGGCTTGTGGTGGTAGCATCATGGTTTGGGCCTGCTTTTCTTCAGCAGGGACAGGGAAGATGGTTAAATTTGATGGGAAGATGGATGGAGCCAAATACAGGACCATTCTTGAAGAAAACCTGTTGGGAGTCTGAAAAGACCTGAGACTGTGACGGAGATTTGTCTTCCAACAAGACAATGATCCCAAACATGAAGCAAAATCTACAATGGAAAGGTTTACAAATAAACGTATCCAGGTGTTAGAATGTCAAAATCGAGACCTGAAAACAATCGAGAATCTATGGAAAGAGCTGAAAACTACTGTTCACAAACGATCTCCATCAAAGCTCACTGAGCGCAAGCTGTTTGCCAAGGAAGAATGGGCAAGAATTTCAGTCTCTCGATGTACCAAAACTGATACAGACATACCCCAAGCAACTTGCAGCTGTAATCGCAGCAAAAGGTGGAGCAACAATGTATTAAGTTAAAGGGGCCGAATAATATTGCACGCCCCACTTTTCAGTTTCTGAATTTTAACAAAAAATTAAAATAACCAATAACTTTCGTTCAACTTCACAATTGTGTCCCACTTGTTGTTGATTCTTCACCAAAAATTTACATTTGGTATCTTTATGTTTTGAAGCATGATATGTGGGAAAAGGTTGAAAAGTTCCAGGGGGCCGAATACTTTCGCAAGGCACTGTATGTGGTTCGGCTATTGTAATACAGTACTTGTTCCTTTTATGTGGTATTATTCGGTCACTACGTGGTTTAGTCATAGTGTGATGGTATTTGTCCTTTGAATGTGGTATTATTAGTAATTTTAAAAAATGTTTGACACATACTTACAGAAAAATAAATAAAACGTACCTAAAAAGATTATTAGGTATTTTAAGAAATGTTTAATAGTTTAGAGTAGGGTCCGGCCAAAACAGTTTACCTTGCTGTTTGTGGTGGCGGCTTAAAATCTTTTGGCCAAAACAAAAGCTGCTGGCTATGAATGTGATATGGTGTTAGATGGTAACTGTTATAAGGTATGTCTCCACGGGGCATGCTGGCAGCACTTTGGGCAAAGCGGAAACATGCTCTGCCCAAAGTGCCGCCCCCCTTTGTATGCGACTTGATACCGCATGTGTTCATTGAACATATGCAGAATCACCGCATCATATCCATAGACAGGGTTATTTACAGTCATATGTTAAAGTTTGGGCACCCCTATTAATGTTAACCTTTTTTCTTTATACCAATTTTGGTTTTTGCAACAGCTATTTCAGTTTCATATATCTAATAACTGATGGACTCAGTTATATTTCTGGATTCAAATGAGGTTTATTGTACAGAAATTGTGCAATCTGCATTTTAACAAAATTTGACCGGTGCAAAAGTATGGGCACCTCGACATAAAAGTGACATTAATATTTCGTAGATCCTCCTTTTGCAAAAATAACAGCCTCTAGTCGCTTCCTGTAGCTATTAATGAGTTCCTGGATGAAGGTATTTGTGACCATTCCTGTTTACAAAACAATTCCAGTTCAGTTTGATGGTCGCCGAGCATGGACAGCCCGCTTCAAATCATCCCACAGATGTTCAATGATATTCAGGTCTGGGGACTGGGATGGCCATTCCAGAACATTGTAATTGTTCCTCTGCATGAATGCCTGAGTAGATTTGGAGCGGTGTTTTGGATCATTGTCTTGCTGAAATATCCATCCCCTGCGTAACTTCAACTTTGTCACTGATTCTTGCACATTATTGTCAAGAATCTGCTGATACTGAGTTGAATCCATGCGACCCTCAACTTTAACAAGATTCCCAGTGTCAGCATTGGCCACACAGCCCCAAAGCATGATGGAACCTCCACCAAATTTTACTGTGGGTAGCAAGTGTTTTCTTGGAATGCTGTGTTTTTTAGCCTCCATGCATAACGCCTTTTTGTATGACCAAACAACTCAATCTTTGTTTCATCAGTCCACAGGACCTTCTTCCAAAATGTCACTGGCTTGTCCAAATGTGCTTTTGCATACCTCAGGTTTGTGGCGTGCTTGCAGAAACGGCTTCTTTTGCAACACTCTCCCATACAGCTTCTCCTTGTGCAAAGTGGCTGTATTGTTGACCGATGCACAGTGACACCATCTGCAGCAAGATGATGCTGCAGGTCTTTGGAGGTGGTCTGTGGATTGTCCTTGACTGTTCTCACCATTCTTCTTCTCTGCCTTTCTGATATTTTTCTTGGCCTGCCACTTCTGGGCTTAACAAGAACTGTACCTGTGTTCTTCCATTTCCTTACTATGTTCCTCACAGTGGAAACTGACAGGTTAAATCTCTGAGACAACTTTTTGTATCCTTCCCCTGAAAAGCTATGTTGAATAATCTTTGTTTTCAGATCATTTGAGAGTTGTTTTGAGGAGCCCATGATGCCACTCTTCATAGGAGAATCAAATAGGAGAACTACTTGCAAGTGGCCACCTTAAATACCTTTTCTCATGATTTGATACACCTGGCTATGAAGTTCAAAGCTCAATGAGGTTACAAAACCAATTTAGTGCTTCCGGAAGTCAGTAAAAAGTAGTTAGGAGTGTTCAAATCAAGAAAATGATAAGGGTGCCCATACTTTTGCACCGGTCAAATTTAGTTTAAATGCAGATTGCACATTTTCTGTTAGAACAATAAACCTCATTTGAATCCAGAAATATAACTGAGTCCATCAGTTATTAGATATATGAAACTGAAATAGCTGTTGCAAAAAACAAAATTGTTATAAAGAAAAAAGGTTAACATTAATAGGGGTGCCCAAACCTTAACACATGACTGTATCTTGCGGAGACGGAGTGTCGCCATAAGATAAATAGACATGCTGCGTTCAGGAAAGACGCACTGCATGTCCAGATACACAGGGCCTCCGGATGCAGCCCTGCACGCATAGTGGAGACGGGATTTCATAAAATCCCCTCCAATATGCTGTAACATTTGGATGCTGCAGCTGTACGCAGCGTCCAATCCACAGCAGATAGTGAATGTTTCCGGACCATGGAAACATACCCTAAAAGTGTGAATGGTGAGGACATGATGCAGAAGTGGAGTTTTTCCAAGACTAGACAGTGGGACTGTGTATAATGTCACTGGTGATCCCTGTATTACCTGTATACTTACACTACTGTATATACAGAGCTGTTTGGTATAATGGCCCTTATGGTAATATTAGTAATGTGTTTTTTTTAAATTAATGATCAGTATTGTAGTATCTGGTCACTATGTGGTCTGGTCATGGTGTGGTGGTATTTATCCCTTGTATGTAATATTATTTGGTCATTATATTGTGGTAATATGTGGTCCAGCCATGGTATGACAGAATTTGTTCCTTGTATGTGGTATTAGTCATTTTTAAAAATGTACCTAAAGAGCATTGAATATCTTAAGAAATGTTTAATAGAGTAGGGCCCGATCAAAAGAGTCTTCCTTGTGATGGGGCTTAAAAAATCGATGGCTGTATGTGATCTGGTGTTCGATGGGTACTACTAATGTGTGATTGGTGAGGACGTGATGCAGAAGTGGAGTTTTTCCAAGACTGGGCAGGGGACTGTAGAATATGGGGCTCCAAAATTCCTGGTGACAGCCCTGCCTGTGTGAATGCTACCTAATGTCTGATAGTAAGAAATCCTTCATTGTGTGGGTTTATATAATAGTATTTATGCACTCATAGAAATATAGATCTATATCGCTTAAAGTATCCTCTAAAGAAAGCAGCACTATACAAAACTGACACTGCAAACGAGAGCAAGCTTCAGAGTATCGACCCAGTATCCTCCATATATACATGGCCCATCCTCTGTCACACTGGAGGGATGAGACCCATAGATGGGTGTCTGTCAATTTGGTAGACGGCACTAAATTATAATACATATAATGGGTGAGAGATACAGACAACCATCTGGATACTAACTAGCAGTCTGCCACGAATGGCACCCATTTCTTCTTATACCAGAAACAGACTGGATAGATTCAATGTATTTGCAGTTTCCATCTGCTATGTGGCCATTGCCCTTTGTTCACATAGGTCCCTGTTCAAACAAGGTGGCTCTTCTTCCTATACTATTATTTATTACTCCCATACCATCTTTTTTATATACTAGATATATCTGTAATTCTGCTTATTTTGCCTATATTTTACTATTGAGAAACCAGAGCAATCTTCAAATTATCTACAAGCTTATACAGCCTGTGCGGGAGTGTGAGCATTCCCCACTCCAATATGGCAGGTACATATAACTGAGTGCAGTAGACATGCACAGATTGAGGGCAGCTCCCTGATCTAATATGGCGCCACACAACTTGATGGAGAGAAGAGAGCTTGTGCAAATCAGTCAGTGCCGGGGTGTACACTGACAGCTTGGGGCCCCTGTGCAAAAAAAATGTTTGGGCCCCTCTATGTTTATGGCAACCAAGCTACAGATATTTGTCTCCTCTCAATATGAATATTACTGTCCCCTATTACATCATGCCCTCTTATGTACAGCACCATCCCTTACATATCGTAATCTCGTTATTTAGAGCATCCTGTTTTATTATAGTATCCACTCTTGTTATGTAAAAACTGAAGTGATTGCTGATGGAAGTTGGTAAAGCTACTTTTCTGATAGCAAAGTATGATTAACTGGTGAGATGCTGCACCATCAGCAGTCATGTTATATCTAACAAGAGAGGACACTGTAGTAAAGAGAGAGCGCTGTGAGTAACAAAAATAACAAGAAAGCAATATGTAAAGAACGGTGCTATATATAAGATGACATAATACTTTGTAATAATGGGACAATAATGTACATAAAAACAGAGGACGCAACATAATAGGGGACTGTCCCATACATAACTAAAGAGGATAGTATGTAATCAGGGATGCCCCTTCCTGGGATAATGTCC
Organism: Dendrobates tinctorius; assembly: GCF_039654945.1. NCBI lineage: Eukaryota > Metazoa > Chordata > Amphibia > Anura > Dendrobatidae > Dendrobates > Dendrobates tinctorius. The sequence continues at coordinate 21,630,926 of NW_027361704.1, forward strand.
CCCATACTGGGACCATTCCTGGGATAGTGTGCCCCTTCCTGGGATAATGTCCCCCATACTGGGACCATTCCTGGGATAGTGTGCCCCTTCCTGGGATAATGTCCCCCATACTGGGACCATTCCTGGGATAGTGTGCCCCTTCCTGGGATAATCTGTTCTGTTCTCCAATGCATAAAAAAATACTACTCGTCTTCCCCCTACGCTGCCTGGTGTTCGCTTCTACAGCCGCTGCAGTTGACTTCAGCATCCTCGCCATGGTGCATGATGTCGATGCCATGTGTCACCAGTCACGGGCACGCCGACGTCAGCTACCAGTCTGATAGGCCACTGGCATGTATTGCAGCTCAGGGAGCCAGCGGGTCCCCTGCACCACAAAACATTTCAGCAGAATGTGGCTCCAAGGACTTGCATCCAGCTGATATAGTCGTTGGTGTTGGCGTGCCCCCTCCACCTCTAGGCCCCTGGTGTAGTGAGTAGCTGGGATCACTGACATCACATCTGAGCCTAGAGCACATTCTATGTATATTACTACCGTCAGCAGTTATATGAGCAATCATTAATTATAACACTTGTGTTATCACATTATCTCTATCAAGCAATTAAGGTTTTAATATTATATGCACAATACCTGTGAACTGGCACAGGATGAAAATCAATTATTGTTATATGCTTAATGACTCATGAGGAGATTGATATTATTGCACTGTATACATATGCAGGGCCAGCGTCAGCTCTTGGGTAAGTGTCAGGGCCCTGAGCAGGCTGGGGGGCCCACTCACCATTGGGGACACCAGCACGCTATGGGGACCGGTGCCAGCACCCACAAGTTGGCCCCCCCGCTTGCTTAGGGCCCAAGTACTAGCAATACTTACCTCTCCCTGTTCTTCCGCTGCAGTGTCTTCCACATCTTCTCACTCTGGGATGTTTCAGGTCAGATGGTGCGATGATGTGACTAGTGTGCTCCCTCTTCTCTGAACAGTCACAGTGCAAAAAGCCGGACGACTGCGACGCTGAGGAGTCTGGAGCAGAGCAGCGGCCAGCGAGGAGAGGTGAGCATTTCATTTTTTTACGCTTGGCGCAATATATTGGACTCATATATACTGGAGCATTGTATGGGGCCCATCATATACTGGAGCATTATATGGGGCCCACGATCCTGTATGGAGAGCTATGTGGAACCCATAATACTGGAGCCCAACACCGGAACTGCTGCAACCCACCAACCTACTGTCTCCTTCCCCACCATCCTGTAGCATGTAAGCCCGAAAGGGCAGGGTCCTCTCCCCTCTGTATCAGTCTGTCATTGTTAGTTTACTGTAAGTGATATCTGTAATTTGTATGTAACCCCTTCTCATGTACAGCACCATGGAATCAATGGTGCTATATAAATAATAATAGTGTATAGAGGACTAAACTGTCCGGTTTCTGAGCTAAATAGTTATTACTCATGTAATGTAAGAAGTAAGTGAAATCTTTGGCATTGTTCTATACCTATATTTCTCTGCCGTATCTGTGCATCATGTATCGTGGTATGTCTTAAAGGGACCCACTGAGACCATTTCCCCAGGGCCCATGAAAACCTGGAGCCGGCCCTGTACATATCAACTATTCTTTCCTGATGTATATTGATTGATCACTGATTATAGAGTGTAACCTATATGTACTGTGCTTATACTCTGTGAATGTTGATGGCTTGAGAAAGGTTCACAGTTTTGAAAAGTTGAAATATCGCGCATATCTGGGTGAATAAAGACCACAGTTTATTTCACGATCTCATGCCTGGAGTGCTGCTATATTTTTATATTTTTTTGCCATGTATCTACATCAATCTATATTCATATGGTTACATTTCTATATGAAAAACAGCTGCATACATGTGTCCATATATATATCAGTGTATAATACACAGACTTGATTATTCTGACACAAGCATCCTGGCTGAATGTGGCATGTAATACAGGTGTGTACTATATCTTGACCAGATGTGTAACTTTCCATGACCCTAACTGGATTCCCATGGAGTCCTGTAAATCTTTTTATTCGGCTTTACAGTACACTGCATTATATACTGATTCTGGGTTACACAATGATTTTGGCCATGGCACAGGTTGTGCAGCATAAAATCATTGTAAGCTGCTGCTACATGACATAGCAGCAGAAATAAAGTGATTAGGGTCACAATACATGCCCTGGGTACCACGACAAGCAGATTGAAAAAAAAAAATCAGAACTTGTCCCACCACTGCAGGGGTCGCAATGTGACCCTCCTCACCTGTATCAGAGGCATGAAGAGAAGTTTGGCAGCTTGATCTATGTTGTAACTAAACATCATTTTGCTTCAGCATATGTTTATGGGATAACGTTCCTGCCGTGCACGTCAATGTCAGTTGCTATCTCCACGCTGCAACACACTTGGATGCACATACACCTGACGTGGGGGTCCCCCTTCAGTATGGACCCGGTTGCACCCTCTGTAATTGCAATCATTACACCCATGAGTAACAGAGGACATGTGACAGTGCTATCACCATTGTGGTGTGAGGTGTAGTGATCGGTGCTGAACTGCCACAGATGGAAGCACAGGATCACTACTCAGTCAGTTTCAGTGCTGGAATGAATGATAGTATCTGCCCCAGCACTAATCTTAAAAGCCAATGATTGTGTAGTGCGTGGGAAGAGGGCAGCGCTGGATGAGAGTTTAGGGAAAAAAAGCAGAGCAATTTGCCTAGTGTGGGGAGCAGCATGTAATCAAACTCCGTGCAGGCAATAAAGTGAAATTCAGGGTGTCATAAATTCAATAGAGGTGAAACTAGCTTTATTAATAAATTAGAATGTTATTTTTTCAGGCTGGCAGTATATCTCGGGCTGCGGCTGGCAGTATATCTCGGGCTGCGGCTGGCAGTATATCTCGGGCTGCGGCTGGCAGTATATCTCGGGCTGCGGCTGGCAGTATATCTCGGGCTGCGGCTGGCAGTATATCTCGGGCTGCGGCTGGCAGTATATCTCGGGCTGCGGCTGGCAGTATATCTCGGGCTGCGGCTGGCAGTATATCTCGGGCTGCGGCTGGCAGTATATCTCGGGCTGCGGCTGGCAGTATATCTCGGGCTGCGGCTGGCAGTATATCTCGGGCTGCGGCTGGCAGTATATCTCGGGCTGCGGCTGGCAGTATATCTCGGGCTGCGGCTGGCAGTATATCTCGGGCTGCGGCTGGCAGTATATCTCGGGCTGCGGCTGGCAGTATATCTCGGGCTGCGGCTGGCAGTATATCTCGGGCTGCGGCTGGCAGTATATCTCGGGCTGCGGCTGGCAGTATATCTCGGGCTGCGGCTGGCAGTATATCTCGGGCTGCGGCTGGCAGTATATCTCGGGCTGCGGCTGGCAGTATATCTCGGGCTGCGGCTGGCAGTATATCTCGGGCTGCGGCTGGCAGTATATCTCGGGCTGCGGCTGGCAGTATATCTCGGGCTGCGGCTGGCAGTATATCTCGGGCTGCGGCTGGCAGTATATCTCGGGCTGCGGCTGGCAGTATATCTCGGGCTGCGGCTGGCAGTATATCTCGGGCTGCGGCTGGCAGTATATCTCGGGCTGCGGCTGGCAGTATATCTCGGGCTGCGGCTGGCAGTATATCTCGGGCTGCGGCTGGCAGTATATCTCGGGCTGCGGCTGGCAGTATATCTCGGGCTGCGGCTGGCAGTATATCTCGGGCTGCGGCTGGCAGTATATCTCGGGCTGCGGCTGGCAGTATATCTCGGGCTGCGGCTGGCAGTATATCTCGGGCTGCGGCTGGCAGTATATCTCGGGCTGCGGCTGGCAGTATATCTCGGGCTGCGGCTGGCAGTATATCTCGGGCTGCGGCTGGCAGTATATCTCGGGCTGCGGCTGGCAGTATATCTCGGGCTGCGGCTGGCAGTATATCTCGGGCTGCGGCTGGCAGTATATCTCGGGCTGCGGCTGGCAGTATATCTCGGGCTGCGGCTGGCAGTATATCTCGGGCTGCGGCTGGCAGTATATCTCGGGCTGCGGCTGGCAGTATATCTCGGGCTGCGGCTGGCAGTATATCTCGGGCTGCGGCTGGCAGTATATCTCGGGCTGCGGCTGGCAGTATATCTCGGGCTGCGGCTGGCAGTATATCTCGGGCTGCGGCTGGCAGTATATCTCGGGCTGCGGCTGGCAGTATATCTCGGGCTGCGGCTGGCAGTATATCTCGGGCTGCGGCTGGCAGTATATCTCGGGCTGCGGCTGGCAGTATATCTCGGGCTGCGGCTGGCAGTATATCTCGGGCTGCGGCTGGCAGTATATCTCGGGCTGCGGCTGGCAGTATATCTCGGGCTGCGGCTGGCAGTATATCTCGGGCTGCGGCTGGCAGTATATCTCGGGCTGCGGCTGGCAGTATATCTCGGGCTGCGGCTGGCAGTATATCTCGGGCTGCGGCTGGCAGTATATCTCGGGCTGCGGCTGGCAGTATATCTCGGGCTGCGGCTGGCAGTATATCTCGGGCTGCGGCTGGCAGTATATCTCGGGCTGCGGCTGGCAGTATATCTCGGGCTGCGGCTGGCAGTATATCTCGGGCTGCGGCTGGCAGTATATCTCGGGCTGCGGCTGGCAGTATATCTCGGGCTGCGGCTGGCAGTATATCTCGGGCTGCGGCTGGCAGTATATCTCGGGCTGCGGCTGGCAGTATATCTCGGGCTGCGGCTGGCAGTATATCTCGGGCTGCGGCTGGCAGTATATCTCGGGCTGCGGCTGGCAGTATATCTCGGGCTGCGGCTGGCAGTATATCTCGGGCTGCGGCTGGCAGTATATCTCGGGCTGCGGCTGGCAGTATATCTCGGGCTGCGGCTGGCAGTATATCTCGGGCTGCGGCTGGCAGTATATCTCGGGCTGCGGCTGGCAGTATATCTCGGGCTGCGGCTGGCAGTATATCTCGGGCTGCGGCTGGCAGTATATCTCGGGCTGCGGCTGGCAGTATATCTCGGGCTGCGGCTGGCAGTATATCTCGGGCTGCGGCTGGCAGTATATCTCGGGCTGCGGCTGGCAGTATATCTCGGGCTGCGGCTGGCAGTATATCTCGGGCTGCGGCTGGCAGTATATCTCGGGCTGCGGCTGGCAGTATATCTCGGGCTGCGGCTGGCAGTATATCTCGGGCTGCGGCTGGCAGTATATCTCGGGCTGCGGCTGGCAGTATATCTCGGGCTGCGGCTGGCAGTATATCTCGGGCTGCGGCTGGCAGTATATCTCGGGCTGCGGCTGGCAGTATATCTCGGGCTGCGGCTGGCAGTATATCTCGGGCTGCGGCTGGCAGTATATCTCGGGCTGCGGCTGGCAGTATATCTCGGGCTGCGGCTGGCAGTATATCTCGGGCTGCGGCTGGCAGTATATCTCGGGCTGCGGCTGGCAGTATATCTCGGGCTGCGGCTGGCAGTATATCTCGGGCTGCGGCTGGCAGTATATCTCGGGCTGCGGCTGGCAGTATATCTCGGGCTGCGGCTGGCAGTATATCTCGGGCTGCGGCTGGCAGTATATCTCGGGCTGCGGCTGGCAGTATATCTCGGGCTGCGGCTGGCAGTATATCTCGGGCTGCGGCTGGCAGTATATCTCGGGCTGCGGCTGGCAGTATATCTCGGGCTGCGGCTGGCAGTATATCTCGGGCTGCGGCTGGCAGTATATCTCGGGCTGCGGCTGGCAGTATATCTCGGGCTGCGGCTGGCAGTATATCTCGGGCTGCGGCTGGCAGTATATCTCGGGCTGCGGCTGGCAGTATATCTCGGGCTGCGGCTGGCAGTATATCTCGGGCTGCGGCTGGCAGTATATCTCGGGCTGCGGCTGGCAGTATATCTCGGGCTGCGGCTGGCAGTATATCTCGGGCTGCGGCTGGCAGTATATCTCGGGCTGCGGCTGGCAGTATATCTCGGGCTGCGGCTGGCAGTATATCTCGGGCTGCGGCTGGCAGTATATCTCGGGCTGCGGCTGGCAGTATATCTCGGGCTGCGGCTGGCAGTATATCTCGGGCTGCGGCTGGCAGTATATCTCGGGCTGCGGCTGGCAGTATATCTCGGGCTGCGGCTGGCAGTATATCTCGGGCTGCGGCTGGCAGTATATCTCGGGCTGCGGCTGGCAGTATATCTCGGGCTGCGGCTGGCAGTATATCTCGGGCTGCGGCTGGCAGTATATCTCGGGCTGCGGCTGGCAGTATATCTCGGGCTGCGGCTGGCAGTATATCTCGGGCTGCGGCTGGCAGTATATCTCGGGCTGCGGCTGGCAGTATATCTCGGGCTGCGGCTGGCAGTATATCTCGGGCTGCGGCTGGCAGTATATCTCGGGCTGCGGCTGGCAGTATATCTCGGGCTGCGGCTGGCAGTATATCTCGGGCTGCGGCTGGCAGTATATCTCGGGCTGCGGCTGGCAGTATATCTCGGGCTGCGGCTGGCAGTATATCTCGGGCTGCGGCTGGCAGTATATCTCGGGCTGCGGCTGGCAGTATATCTCGGGCTGCGGCTGGCAGTATATCTCGGGCTGCGGCTGGCAGTATATCTCGGGCTGCGGCTGGCAGTATATCTCGGGCTGCGGCTGGCAGTATATCTCGGGCTGCGGCTGGCAGTATATCTCGGGCTGCGGCTGGCAGTATATCTCGGGCTGCGGCTGGCAGTATATCTCGGGCTGCGGCTGGCAGTATATCTCGGGCTGCGGCTGGCAGTATATCTCGGGCTGCGGCTGGCAGTATATCTCGGGCTGCGGCTGGCAGTATATCTCGGGCTGCGGCTGGCAGTATATCTCGGGCTGCGGCTGGCAGTATATCTCGGGCTGCGGCTGGCAGTATATCTCGGGCTGCGGCTGGCAGTATATCTCGGGCTGCGGCTGGCAGTATATCTCGGGCTGCGGCTGGCAGTATATCTCGGGCTGCGGCTGGCAGTATATCTCGGGCTGCGGCTGGCAGTATATCTCGGGCTGCGGCTGGCAGTATATCTCGGGCTGCGGCTGGCAGTATATCTCGGGCTGCGGCTGGCAGTATATCTCGGGCTGCGGCTGGCAGTATATCTCGGGCTGCGGCTGGCAGTATATCTCGGGCTGCGGCTGGCAGTATATCTCGGGCTGCGGCTGGCAGTATATCTCGGGCTGCGGCTGGCAGTATATCTCGGGCTGCGGCTGGCAGTATATCTCGGGCTGCGGCTGGCAGTATATCTCGGGCTGCGGCTGGCAGTATATCTCGGGCTGCGGCTGGCAGTATATCTCGGGCTGCGGCTGGCAGTATATCTCGGGCTGCGGCTGGCAGTATATCTCGGGCTGCGGCTGGCAGTATATCTCGGGCTGCGGCTGGCAGTATATCTCGGGCTGCGGCTGGCAGTATATCTCGGGCTGCGGCTGGCAGTATATCTCGGGCTGCGGCTGGCAGTATATCTCGGGCTGCGGCTGGCAGTATATCTCGGGCTGCGGCTGGCAGTATATCTCGGGCTGCGGCTGGCAGTATATCTCGGGCTGCGGCTGGCAGTATATCTCGGGCTGCGGCTGGCAGTATATCTCGGGCTGCGGCTGGCAGTATATCTCGGGCTGCGGCTGGCAGTATATCTCGGGCTGCGGCTGGCAGTATATCTCGGGCTGCGGCTGGCAGTATATCTCGGGCTGCGGCTGGCAGTATATCTCGGGCTGCGGCTGGCAGTATATCTCGGGCTGCGGCTGGCAGTATATCTCGGGCTGCGGCTGGCAGTATATCTCGGGCTGCGGCTGGCAGTATATCTCGGGCTGCGGCTGGCAGTATATCTCGGGCTGCGGCTGGCAGTATATCTCGGGCTGCGGCTGGCAGTATATCTCGGGCTGCGGCTGGCAGTATATCTCGGGCTGCGGCTGGCAGTATATCTCGGGCTGCGGCTGGCAGTATATCTCGGGCTGCGGCTGGCAGTATATCTCGGGCTGCGGCTGGCAGTATATCTCGGGCTGCGGCTGGCAGTATATCTCGGGCTGCGGCTGGCAGTATATCTCGGGCTGCGGCTGGCAGTATATCTCGGGCTGCGGCTGGCAGTATATCTCGGGCTGCGGCTGGCAGTATATCTCGGGCTGCGGCTGGCAGTATATCTCGGGCTGCGGCTGGCAGTATATCTCGGGCTGCGGCTGGCAGTATATCTCGGGCTGCGGCTGGCAGTATATCTCGGGCTGCGGCTGGCAGTATATCTCGGGCTGCGGCTGGCAGTATATCTCGGGCTGCGGCTGGCAGTATATCTCGGGCTGCGGCTGGCAGTATATCTCGGGCTGCGGCTGGCAGTATATCTCGGGCTGCGGCTGGCAGTATATCTCGGGCTGCGGCTGGCAGTATATCTCGGGCTGCGGCTGGCAGTATATCTCGGGCTGCGGCTGGCAGTATATCTCGGGCTGCGGCTGGCAGTATATCTCGGGCTGCGGCTGGCAGTATATCTCGGGCTGCGGCTGGCAGTATATCTCGGGCTGCGGCTGGCAGTATATCTCGGGCTGCGGCTGGCAGTATATCTCGGGCTGCGGCTGGCAGTATATCTCGGGCTGCGGCTGGCAGTATATCTCGGGCTGCGGCTGGCAGTATATCTCGGGCTGCGGCTGGCAGTATATCTCGGGCTGCGGCTGGCAGTATATCTCGGGCTGCGGCTGGCAGTATATCTCGGGCTGCGGCTGGCAGTATATCTCGGGCTGCGGCTGGCAGTATATCTCGGGCTGCGGCTGGCAGTATATCTCGGGCTGCGGCTGGCAGTATATCTCGGGCTGCGGCTGGCAGTATATCTCGGGCTGCGGCTGGCAGTATATCTCGGGCTGCGGCTGGCAGTATATCTCGGGCTGCGGCTGGCAGTATATCTCGGGCTGCGGCTGGCAGTATATCTCGGGCTGCGGCTGGCAGTATATCTCGGGCTGCGGCTGGCAGTATATCTCGGGCTGCGGCTGGCAGTATATCTCGGGCTGCGGCTGGCAGTATATCTCGGGCTGCGGCTGGCAGTATATCTCGGGCTGCGGCTGGCAGTATATCTCGGGCTGCGGCTGGCAGTATATCTCGGGCTGCGGCTGGCAGTATATCTCGGGCTGCGGCTGGCAGTATATCTCGGGCTGCGGCTGGCAGTATATCTCGGGCTGCGGCTGGCAGTATATCTCGGGCTGCGGCTGGCAGTATATCTCGGGCTGCGGCTGGCAGTATATCTCGGGCTGCGGCTGGCAGTATATCTCGGGCTGCGGCTGGCAGTATATCTCGGGCTGCGGCTGGCAGTATATCTCGGGCTGCGGCTGGCAGTATATCTCGGGCTGCGGCTGGCAGTATATCTCGGGCTGCGGCTGGCAGTATATCTCGGGCTGCGGCTGGCAGTATATCTCGGGCTGCGGCTGGCAGTATATCTCGGGCTGCGGCTGGCAGTATATCTCGGGCTGCGGCTGGCAGTATATCTCGGGCTGCGGCTGGCAGTATATCTCGGGCTGCGGCTGGCAGTATATCTCGGGCTGCGGCTGGCAGTATATCTCGGGCTGCGGCTGGCAGTATATCTCGGGCTGCGGCTGGCAGTATATCTCGGGCTGCGGCTGGCAGTATATCTCGGGCTGCGGCTGGCAGTATATCTCGGGCTGCGGCTGGCAGTATATCTCGGGCTGCGGCTGGCAGTATATCTCGGGCTGCGGCTGGCAGTATATCTCGGGCTGCGGCTGGCAGTATATCTCGGGCTGCGGCTGGCAGTATATCTCGGGCTGCGGCTGGCAGTATATCTCGGGCTGCGGCTGGCAGTATATCTCGGGCTGCGGCTGGCAGTATATCTCGGGCTGCGGCTGGCAGTATATCTCGGGCTGCGGCTGGCAGTATATCTCGGGCTGCGGCTGGCAGTATATCTCGGGCTGCGGCTGGCAGTATATCTCGGGCTGCGGCTGGCAGTATATCTCGGGCTGCGGCTGGCAGTATATCTCGGGCTGCGGCTGGCAGTATATCTCGGGCTGCGGCTGGCAGTATATCTCGGGCTGCGGCTGGCAGTATATCTCGGTTTTCCTTTATAGAGTTGGGATATAACAAACAATTTTAAAGTGCATTCAAGCTACAAGATATTGATATGCTATCCTCAGGACCTACAGTATATCACAAATATCATAAATATTTTATCTTCATTGTTGTAAATTTACGGAATCCTGTGAAGTCCATCCTATAGTACAAGGAAATACATCCATGCATAGATTAGGTAAGGGTTAACTAGAAGGTATGGTAACACTAGTAATTGATGGGAGCTGTTAAAATAGATGTTCCCACTTATTTATCCCCAATCCACAGTATAGGGAATAAGCTGCTGTTTGCTGAGGCTGCGTTCCCCGGACCCTCCAGCCCTGAGATGCCCCTGTAGGATGGAGCCGAGGTGGCGCATGCGCCCCACACACTGTACAATGATGAGAAAGACTCTTACCTGCGATTTACACCTTCAGCTGTTAAAGAAACAACAGTTTACAATTAGATTTATTGAAGTATTTAATAACAGTTGCAGCGGACGACTTATTTTTGGGTCGTATTCACACGTCTTTGTTTTTCTCATCTGCACAAACCCAAACTAATTTTCATCAGTGCGCTGCTTCCAATTTTCATCTAGTTTTAGTCCATGTGTCCATTTTTTTACCATCAGTATCTCATCCTTTTCTATTGTATGCAAAAAGAAAACCAAAACCTGATGGAAGTTTCCCAAGTTTCTCCTAGTAGTCAGTCAGTGGGTGAGTGTGATCCACAATTCGCCCCACAGCTGACATGTTACCAGCTCCATAGAATATAAGGGCCAGTGAAAAATACTGGCAGCACCCCTGGTACATAGACACACATGTGACTGAGCCCTTCCTTTACAACGTGATTGTACAGAGACTTCCTTACACAATATCTGATCTAGCATCCAGGTTTCGGCTATACAGTCCCTACTGGAGTGCAGGGGCGTCACATCAATAGCGGGGGGCCACACGACCCGTGAGTCCTGGGGAGTGTTGGCTTTGTTTCCCCATCATCATAATTTTACCATCAGCTTCTTGTTCCACCATTCAGCCTGACACTCGGCTCAGCAGGCGCGATAGGCAGGCAGCAATAGATCGCGCCTGCTGTAGAAAACCTCAGCCCCACACTGCACAGACCGGAGCAGGGCGCTGGGGGACACGGCCAGGCATAAATGCTATAAATGCATGTGAGAAGAATGTGATACTTACATGGGATGTCAATCACTGCAGGCTGTAAAAGTAAAACAGAGAAGTGTAAAAAGTCTATGAAATCTTTCATCTTCTTACATTGTCCTGTACATCACATACTCATAGGCTTCCATTACACCCATTACACTAGACAATGAATGTGACATTATCACACAAGATAGACTGCGCTAGTATTAATAAATCTATGAGCAGAGCGCCAGTCCGTGCCCCATGCAGCATTCATACAGTCCATAAACAGCACGCCTGCTATGTGACCCGGCATCGGCTGACAACTATAAGATATGTGGAATATATTTATACATTAGTTGTGTATTAGGAATCTCTGGAGCTGCGTCCATTCTGTACATATTTATTGGGTTTAAAAATGGGGGTAAACTGGCATCGCTGCGTTACTACATCTGCCGTAATGTAACAAAGAGTTGTGTGTGTTTCATGGCACTGCAGCCTTGCAGCGCTGGGGTTCAAATCCCACCAAGGACAATATCTGCAAGGAGTTTGTATGTTCTCCCCATACTGATAGGGAAAGTAGATTGTGTGCTCCATTGGGGACAGCGATGATAATGTATGCAAAGCACTGCACAATATGCTAGCGCTATATATAAGTAAACGTTATTATGCTACAAAGATTTAACTCTTTAAAAGAGTTGTCCACTACTTGGACAATTCCTTCTTGAACTAAATGTTTGGTCCCAATAAAATAATAAAGCTTAGACTCCCCTCCCATGCTGGTGCTGTTCCAGCAGTGTCAGCACTTGCGGTCCCCAGAGCTCTGGTGCCGTGTTGTGACACGTGGTGCTCGGCGCCCAATCAGCGCTGGCATCATTGTCCCCACCTTCGTACAGATTGAACATGAAGAGGAAGTCCGGGCTGCAGCTGATCTCAGTCTTCCTTCCAGCCCTGAGAACCCCTCTATACTTGATACCCAGCCTTGCTGAAGCTGACAGCTGAGCATTGGGGCCCCAAGCTGTCAGTTTTGCCTGGCAGGTTATCAAAAATACAGGGGAAGCCACACATTGTTTTTTTAATTATTTATTTAGAGAGCATGAGTCATCACCTGCTCTCAATGTTATTAGCAGCAGCTGGCGTCGGTTGATGGGAGCAGATGTCTCATCAGCCGACACCAGTGACTGGAGGTAAACTTTGTACCGCCGATCTCAGCGGTGGGTTCACGCTGTCATTTGTAGTGGTAGTGCATGGCAGACACTGGATATTCGGGCTCCCCATTCAAGTGAATGGGGTCCGGGTTTTTTAACAGTTCGGCCGAACCTGCTGGACCCAAACAACCAGGGGTCCACTCATCTCTACCCATGAAAGAAAAAAGTTTTTAAAAATGTAAAAAGATAAAAATTCAAATCAACCCCCTTTCCTCCAGTTAATATTAAAGAAAGGGAATAATAAAAGGAAAACACATATTTGGTATCAATCTGTTCAGAAAAGTCTGACCTATGAAAATATAACATTAACTGACCTAATCTGTAGAAACTGTAAAGCATAAAAAAGAATCAAAATGCCAACGTTGCAGGTTTTTGGTTGCTACAACTCCACAAAAAAATACATAACAGCAATCACATAATCATAACTACCTCAAAATATTATTAATACATCAGGATACCATGCAAAAAAAGAAAGTGTATAAAGAACGGACATCAGACAACAGAAATTCATTATTACATACACGTATAGAGACAGCATTACTATCACTATTCTGAATTCCATGGCTTTTCTTATTTGGAACTTACATAGATCGGTCTCTCGTTTGTGCTCCACATTCTTCTCCTAGAGCCAATCGCACAATCCTGAATAGGACAAATAGAGAGGTTTCCATATAAATAGCCTAATCTCAAATGCTAACTTTATCAACAGTAAATATTACTGTAACTAATTAACAAATATAAGGTTTTCTTTCTAAAAATGTATGGGACATGAGAATTGGGAAATAGGGGAAGCTTATCACAAGAAATCAGAAATTTGTATAGCTAGGAAATGGGGAATAATGAGGGCAGGGCAGGAGCATAAGACGCGCATACTCACTCTCATCCACAACTGCAACTCTCAAAGAAGTTCCAGTAGAGCGGCTGACAATAGCGCTGATCCTGTGATGTCACAACATTCTAGAATGTCTGCAGGAGACAATCAGATCCAGTATAATCCTGTATAATAAAGTATTGGAGGATTTATAGATATATGTAAATAATGTGATAGAGCAAATTATAGAAAACAGCACCCCTGCGCCCCCCCACTCTGCACACACATGAACACATGTATAAAGAAGAGTATAGTCCAATTTTTTTCGTATATTGTTATTATACATATGCACATAAGTGTAGGGATACGGAATTTTATAACATGTTACTCTAAATTCATAGGCATTAATGTGGAGTTTGTCTTTTTCTCCAAGATTTTGGAGGTGTCTGTGGGGATTTTTGCCCCTTCAATCAGGATCGCATTTGTGACAGTAGACATTGATGCTGGATGGGTGGTCCTGGCTAGCAATCTCCATTCTTGTTCATCCCAAATGTGTTGGATGGGGTTGAAGTCAGGGCTCTGTCCGCCCTTAGCGGCTGCAGGTCCCTCACTGCTCCTTTGCATGGTGCTGCTCCTCTATCCTGGAAATATTCACTGCACACTCAATTCAGTTCAAGCAAAATGGATGATTTGTATTTATTTCCATAGGTATCAGTCATGTATTCATGTATTGATTCAATGAATCTTTCTCAAATATGTCACAGGGTATTCCAGAGCCACGGTTATACAGGTGCTCCTGTCAGGACACTGTGCAGCGTCATATGTTATAGCACACCACATACTATTTGCACACACACAAGCCACATACAATATACACACACCATATACTATATACACACATACAAGCCACATATAACATACGCACAACATACTATATACACACAACATACCATATATACACACACAAGCCACACATTATATACTCACACCATACTATATACACACACCACATACTATATACACACACCACATACTATATACACACCATATATTATACACACACCACATACTATATACACACATACAAGCCACATATAACATACACACAACATACTATATACACACAACATACCATATATACACACTAGCCACACATTATATACTCTCACCATACTATATACACACACCACATACTATACACACACATACAAGCCACATATAACATACACACAACATACTATATACACACAACATACCATATATACACACACAAGCCACACATTATATATTCACACCATACTATATACACACACCACATACTATATACAAACAAGCCATATACTATATACACACCACATATTATACACACACCACATACTATATACACACATACAAGCCACATATAACATACACACAACATACTATATACACACAACATACCATATATACACACACGCCACACATTATATATTCTCACTGTGACGCCTCTGGCTAATACGTCCAAGAGTGGACCCTCTGGATCGCGGATCCGGAGCCCCTGGGCCGAGCGCACCTGGTGAAGACCGACCCCTGTACAGGGATCGTTAGGGGCAGGACCGCAGGGGGCGGAACCGCGACAGCCGGTGCCAGCAGGGACGACTCGGAGGACAGGCAGACAGAGCAGGAATAGCGGGGTGGAAGGCGGAAGGTAATGGCTAGGAGACTACAGGAAAGGTTCAGCGGGGACCACGGGGAGGAGACAGACAGACGGAAATGGACCAGGAACAGGGCAGACAATGGAAACGGCAAGGATAGGCAGGGTACACTGGAAAAGGTATGGCCGATGAGTGCTGCAAGTCACAAACAATCACCAGGCGCCCTCAGAATAGAGCGGACGCCTGATATATGCGGAGACCGGAAGTGCGCCCTACAGACCCTCCCCTAGCGACGCCCCCTACCAACAGAAGAGGCCGGGGGAACGCGCGTGCGCGGCCTAAGGCCGGCGCGGTTACCCGTAGCAGAGCGGTGAGCAGCGCGGAAGAGCGCGCGGACAGGGGGACGCAGGTGAGAGGAAGCTGCGGCGGGCACCGCCGCTGAAGGGGCATCGGCGGGCACGGCCGCCGATGTCACAGTACCCCCTCCCATATGTCCTCTCCTTCTGAGGTTGGTCAGAAATCTTTTCATGATAAGGGGGGCATCGACATTCTCTCGGGGCTCCCAGGACCTCTCCTCTGGGCCAAAACCCTTCCAGTCGATAAGAAAAAGAGTCTTACCCTTGACCCTTTTCATAGCCAGAATGTCCTTTACTTCAAAGACATTGTTAGAACAAATTGGCGAGGGAGGGGACATGGAGGTTGGTTGGAACCGATTCAAGACCACAGGTTTAAGGAGCGAGATATGGAAGGCGTTAGGGACCCGGAGTGATGCCGGCAACCTCAATTTGTAGGCTACTTTGTTAATGCGCCCAAGTACTTCAAAAGACCCGATGTACCGAGGACTTAATTTGTAAGCAGGGACTTTCAGGCGGATATGTTTGGTAGAAAGCCAGACTTTGTCCCCGGGATGGTACGGGGGTAGATCCCTTCGTCTTTTGTCCGCGTGTTTCTTAATTCGGATGTTGGCTAGCTCGAGCGCCTCTCTGGTCTCCTTCCAAATTTGCGAAAACTCCTTGGCGAGAGTGTCTGCTGCAGGAACTCCAGACGATGCGGAAAAGGGCAATGGAACCCCAGGATTTAGCCCAGTTACCACAAAGAACGGTGTCTTGGACGTTGATTCGCTGGAATGATTATTATGAGCGAATTCCGCCCAAGGTAGAAGAGAGACCCAATTATCCTGATGGGCGTTAGAAAAGTGGCGTAAGTAGGTGGTCAGAATTTGGTTAATCCGTTCCACTTGACCGTTGGTTTGAGGATGATACGCTGAGGAGAAGTCGAGAGACGTGCCCAGGAGCCGACAGAGGGCCCTCCAGAATCGGGAAGTAAACTGGACCCCTCGATCGGTCACGATTCGCAGAGGAAGACCATGTAGCCTGAATACGTGGTGGATAAAGATCTCGGCCAACTTTGGAGCAGATGGCAGTCCGACTAAGGGAATAAAGTGGGCCATCTTGGAAAAGCGGTCTGCGATGACTAAGATGGTAGTACATCCAGCAGAGCGAGGCAGATCAGTCACGAAATCCATGGCGATTTGCTGCCAAGGGGCCTCTGGCACAGGCAACGGATGAAGGAGACCGGAGGGCAGAGTCCTTGGAACCTTGTTCTGAGCACAAGTCCTGCAGGAGGCTACAAAGTCCTTTGCATCCTGGTGGAGAGAGGGCCACCAGTAATACCGGGAAAGAAGCAAAAGAGTCTTCTTAATCCCAATGTGCCCAGCAACCTTGGAAGAATGTCCCCAGCGCAGTACTTCCAGACGTTTGTTTGAAGGGACGAAGGTCTTGCCAGGCGGAAGGGTAGAGAATCTCACGGGGGCCACGGAGATAACTTTAGCCGGCTCGATAATATATGATGGATCCTCCTCCTTCTCCGGTGGCTGCAAAGACCTGGAAAGCGCATCAGCTTTGATGTTCTTACTGCCGGGCCGGAAGTGGAGCTTAAACTCAAAACGGGAAAAATACAGAGCCCACCTGGCTTGTCTGGAGTTGAGTCTCTGGGCAGATTGCAGGTAGGACAGGTTCTTGTGGTCCGTGAAGATAGTAAAGGGATGCACTGCCCCCTCGAGCAGATATCGCCATTCCTCCAGCGCCATCTTAATGGCCAATAATTCCCGGTCCCCAATGGAGTAGTTGCACTCCGCCGGAGAAAAGGATTTGGAGAAGAACCCGCAGGGGACTAGACGTCCAGATGGAGCCTGTTGGGAGAGAACCGCCCCAGCTCCAGTGGAGGAGGCATCAACTTCCAGGATGAAGGGCCTACTAGCCACTGGACGGTGTAAGATCGGAGCAGAGGCAAACGAGCGTTTCAGGGCAAGAAAGGCGTCCTCGGCTTCGGAAGACCAGACGTTAGACTTCGTCCCCTTACGGGTCAGGACCGTGATGGGCTTGGTGACTGTAGAGAAGTGGGGTACAAACTGTCGGTAATAGTTAGCGAAGCCGAGGAAACGCTGGATGGCCTTTATGCCAACTGGACGAGGCCACTGGAGTACCGCGGACAGCTTCTCCGGATCCATCTTAAGACCGGAATCCGTGATGATATACCCCAAGAAGGGTAACGCTGTTTGCTCGAAGAGGCACTTCTCGATCTTGGCGTAAAGACGATTTTCTCGAAGGCGCTGCAGGACCATGCGTACACTTCTCCGATGGGAGGAGAGGTCGGTCGAGAAAACGAGGATATCATCCAAATACACCACCACGCAGGAATAGAGTAGGTCTCGGAACACCTCATTTACGAATTCCTGAAACACCGCTGGAGCATTGCAGAGACCGAACGGCATGACCAAGTATTCATAATGGCCGTCCCGGGTATTGAAGGCCGTCTTCCACTCGTCCCCCGCTCGGATTCGGATTAAGTTGTAAGCTCCCCGCAGATCCAACTTCGTGAAGATTCTGGCCCCCCTCAGCCGGTCGAAGAGTTCAGGAATCAGCGGGAGCGGGTACCGGTTTTTAACAGTGATGTTGTTCAGGCCCCGGTAATCAATACAGGGTCGCAGGGACCCATCTTTCTTCCGGACGAAGAAGAAACCTGCGCCCGCAGGGGACGAGGACTTCTGGATGAACCCCTTGGCCAGATTCTCCTGTATATATTCCGACATAGCCGAGGTCTCTGCTGGGGACAAAGGATAAGTTCTCCCTCTGGGAGGAGTGGCTCCGGGAACTAGGTCGATAGGGCAGTCATAGGAGCGATGAGGGGGTAAGGAGTCCGCCTCCTTTTTGCTGAACACATCGGCAAACGTGTGATAGGGTGCGGGTAGGCCCGGAAGGTCGGCAGGCTTCGAGCATGGACGGGGACGAGTGAGAGCCCGTAGGCAGTGCTCCTGGCAGGAGTGCCCCCAACGGAGAACTTCCCCAGAGCGCCAGTCAATCACCGGCTCGTGCCGTCTGAGCCAGGGTAGCCCTAGAAGAACAGCATGGGCTAGTTGTGGCAGGACATAAAAGGCTATCTTTTCGAGGTGGAGAGCTCCAATTTGGAGGTCTACTTCGACGGTAACCATGGTGATGAGTCCGGGTAAAGGTTTACCATCAACGGAGGAAATAGCGCGAGGGTTCTTCAATACCAACACCGGAATCTGGAGTTTGTCAACCTCTTCCTGGCGGATGAAATTACCGGCAGCACCCGAGTCCACATACGCCTCCACAGATCCACGCTCCCGACCTGTAATTAGCAAAGCTGAAAGGGTAAGGGGAAGAGAGGAATTTTGATCACCTAGGGGGTCCTCTCTTACCTGACCTAGGTGGAGGCATTTCCCGACCTCTCTGGCTTCTCCGGACAAGAACACACAAAATGGTTGGCACCTCCACAGTACAGGCAGAGACCCTTGGTCATCCTCTCCCTGCGGCGTTGCTCGGACAGTCTGACACGATCAATCTGCATAGGCTCAGGAGCGGTACTAACAGGAGATACAGGGAAACGGGGGACAGGAGCCTGATACAGCCTAAAGGACCTTCTCTCTCCGACTGCCTCTCGAGCGCGCTCCTGAAAGCGTAGATCAATGCGAGTGGCCAGCGAAATAAGGTCCTCCAGAGTGGTGGGGGTGTCTCGCCCGGCAAGCTCATCCTTGATCTTACTGGAGAGGCCTCTCCAAAAGGCTCCCACAAGAGCCTCATTGTTCCACCCCAACTCAGAAGAGAGGGTCCGGAAGCAGATGGCGTATTGCCCCACTGTGAGGGAACCCTGGCGGAGGTTAAAAAGGGCCTCCGTGGAGGATGCTAAGCGACCCGGTTCATCGAATACCTTGCGAAAGGTTTCCAAGAAGGTCTGTATACTTAACACTACGGGGTCATCTCTCTCCCACAAGGGGTTCACCCAGGACAGGGCCTCACCCTCGAGATGGGACACAACGAACGCCACCTTGGCGCGGTCAGTGGGGTACTGAAGGGGGGCAAGCTCAAAATGTAGCCTGCATTGATTTAGAAAACCCCGGCATAACTTGGGATCTCCGCTGTACCTGGGGGGTTTACCCAGACGGGGAGCCGGAGTAGAGACTACGTCCGGGGAGGAAGTTGCAGCGGCAGCAGAGGATTGCAGAGCAAGCAATCGGTCATCCACGGATGCCATGTAACCTAAGATGTGGGATTGAGCGTCGCGCTGCTGCGCGAGCTCCTGCTGGAGGCTGACTAAGAGGGGAGCGTGCCCGGGGTCAGAGGTCTGCAGGGCGGACAACCGGGTGTCCATAGACTTCATAAAGGACATTATCCGGGTCTGATTTTCACGAAGAAAAAGCAATTCCTTTTGTGTGGCGGCTGCGGCACCGGCGGGATCCATGGCCTGGTGATACTGTGACGCCTCTGGCTAATACGTCCAAGAGTGGACCCTCTGGATCGCGGATCCGGAGCCCCTGGGCCGAGCGCACCTGGTGAAGACCGACCCCTGTACAGGGATCGTTAGGGGCAGGACCGCAGGGGGCGGAACCGCGACAGCCGGAGCCAGCAGGGACGACTCGGAGGACAGGCAGACAGAGCAGGAATAGCGGGGTGGAAGGCGGAAGGTAATGGCTAGGAGACTACAGGAAAGGTTCAGCGGGGACCACGGGGAGGAGACAGACAGACGGAAATGGACCAGGAACAGGGCAGACAATGGAAACGGCAAGGATAGGCAGGGTACACTGGAAAAGGTATGGCCGATGAGTGCTGCAAGTCACAAACAATCACCAGGCGCCCTCAGAATAGAGCGGACGCCTGATATATGCGGAGACCGGAAGTGCGCCCTACAGACCCTCCCCTAGCGACGCCCCCTACCAACAGAAGAGGCCGGGGGAACGCGCGTGCGCGGCCTAAGGCCGGCGCGGTTACCCGTAGCAGAGCGGTGAGCAGCGCGGAAGAGCGCGCGGACAGGGGGACGCAGGTGAGAGGAAGCTGCGGCGGGCACCGCCGCTGAAGGGGCATCGGCGGGCACGGCCGCCGATGTCACACTCACCATACTATATACACACACCACATACTATTTACACACAAGCCACATACTATACACACACCACATACTATATACACACATACAAGCCACATATAACATACACACAACATACTATATACACACAACATACCATATATACACACACAATCCACACATTATATACTCTCACCATACTATATACACACCACATACTATATACACACAAGCCACATACTATACACACCACATACTATATACACATACAAGCCACATATAACATACACACAACATACTATATACACATAACATACTATATACACACAACATACCATATATACACACACAAGCCACACATTATATACTCACACCATACTATATACACACACCACATACTATATACACACCAGCCATATACTATATACACACCACATATTATACACACACCACATACTATATACACAAACAAGTCACATATAACATACACACACCACATACAATATACACAAGCCACATTTTATATACACACACCACATACTGTATACACACCACATATTACTGTATATACACAAGCCACATACTATATACATGCCACATACCCACCTCATACAACACATACACAAGCCACATACTATGTATACACACCACATACTATATATACTCCACATACAATATATACACAAGCCACATCTAATATATAAAGCTCAAGTGTGTGTATGTATGTATTTATGCATGTGTGTATGTCCAGGATTGGCATCCGCACCGTCGCAGCTACAGCCACAAAATTTGGCACAGTCACACGTCTGGACCCCGAGAGTGTCCTAGGCTATGTTGTGAGGTGAAATTTCAGCCCCACGCGTTCCAATTCACCAAACAATTTTGCCCCTATCTACATAATGGGGAAAAAGTGTGTGTGTGTGTGTATTAAGCCCCGCCCCTCATTATGATGTCATAATGGTTGAGTATGAGATGGAGGATGTGTGATGGGTATATGGGCACTGAACTATGGGATGGAGGATATGTATGACGGGTATATGGGCAAGGGACTATGGGATGGAGGATGTGTGATTGGTATATGGGCACTGGACTATGGGATGGAGGATATGTATGACGGGTATATGGGCACGGGACTATGGGATGGCGGATATGTATGATGGGTATATGGGCACGGGACTATGGGATGGAGGATATGTATGACGGGTATATGGGCACGGGACTATGGGATGGCGGATATGTATGATGGGTATATGGGCACGGGACTATGGGATGGTGAATATGTATGATGGGCATGGGACTATGGGATGGAGGTTGTGTGATGGGTATATGGGCATGGGACTATGGGATGGAGGTTGTGTGATGGGTATATGGGCATGGGACTATGGGATGGAGGATGTGTGATGGGTATATGGGCACTCGACTGTGGGATGGAGGATATGTATGATGGGTATATGGGCACGGGCCTATGGGATCGTGGATATGTATGATGGGTGTATGGGCACAAGACTATGGGATGGAGGATAATTATAATTTGCTATAACTAACCACAGTTAGTTACTATGCCCGGGCAGCGCCGGGCTCTTCAGCTAGTATTATATAAAAGAAAAAAGGGGTTCGGTACCATTTTAGCCAGTTGAAAAATAATGCATAGCATATTATATACACACACACACCATACTATATACACACCACATACACACCTCATACTATAAACCAGGAGCATTGCTAGAGTCCTATAAGATCAGGGGCCCAAGCCCCAAAGTGCATATTTCCCCATATAACTCCCCTAAGCCATTTAAAATATCATCTATACATACATAATTACAGTATACCAATGTTGCTAACCAAAAATACACAATGCAAAGACCAATATTATCAACATGCTACTTTAAAATATGGCTACACAATGTCCACTACCATCACCACTACACAGCGAATACATATTATAATAAGCAATATTATTATAAGAAAGCTGACTACACAGACACAAATGGAACCAAGATTAAGCTGGCTGGCTTAGTGATAGAAAACAAAGAGTGGTTATTAATGGGGCATACTCAGATTGGGCCAGGGTTACTAGTGGGGTACCACAGGGTTCTGTATTGGGCCCCCTACTATTTAATATATTTATTAATGATCTAGTGGATGGCTTACACAGTAAAATATCAGTATTTGCAGATGATACAAAACTATGTAAGGTAGTTAACACAAAGGAGGACAGTTTGCAACTACAGACAGATTTGAGTAAATTGGAGAATTGAGCTGAAAAATGGCAAATGAGGTTTAACACAGATAAGTGTAAGGTTATGCACATGGGAAGGAGAAACAGATGCTATAATTACTTACTAAATGGAAAACTGCTGGGGAAATAAGACATGGAAAAAGACTTAGGCATCTTAGTCAATAAGAAGCTAAATTGGAGTGCCCAGTGTCAGGCAGCTGCCAGCAAAGCAAATAGGGTCATGGGATGCATTAGAAGAGGTCTGGGGACACGAGATGAAAACATAATTCTCCCTCTGTACAAATCTCTCGTCAGACCACACTTGGAGTATTGTGTGCTATTTTGGACGTCGGTGCTCAAGAAAGACATTACTGAAATAGAAAGTGTTCAAAGGCGGGCTACTAAAATGATAAATGGAGTTGGTTCACTACAATACCCAGAAAGGTTATCAAAATTAGGTCTATTTACTCTAGAAAAGAGAAGACTTAGGGAAGACCTAATATATATGTACAAGTATATCAGAGGGCAATACAGAGATCTCTCCAATAAACTGTTTGTACTAAGGACTGTGACAAGAACAAGGGGGCATTCTCTTCGTTTGGAGGAAAGACAATTTCTGCACCAGCATAGAAGAGGGTTCTTCACGGTAAGAGCAGTGAGGCTCTGGAATTCTCTTCCTGAGGAAGTGGTGATGGCCAACTCATTGAATGAATTTAAGAAAGGAATGGATGCTTTTCTTGTGAGTAACAGTATACAAGGTTATGAATAACATAATATTATAGGTAGATGATTGACCCAGCTTAGGGGAAGGAATTTTTTCCCTATGGAGAAAATTGGCTTCTACTCTGTGGGTTTTTTGCCTTCCCCAGGATCAACAATGCAGAACAGCTGCACTAAAAATAGGCTGAACTAGATGGACATAAGTTATTCCTTCAGCCTTCAAAACTATGTCACTATGTTATTACTACGTAGATAAGGGAACTGAGATATGGGATCAAAACCGATCTTACTACAAAGATAAGGGAGCAGAACCAAGCTTAATACAAAGCTATAGGAGCAGAACCGAGACTACTACAGAGCTATGGGAGCAGAATCAAGCTTACTAGAGAGATATGGGAGTGGGTCGCCCTCCCAGGGCCGTGGGGTACTCGGTACCAGGCCGGTGTCAGTGGGATGTGTCACAGCAGTGGTGACCCAGACCGTGGCCCTGGTCGCCCAAGTAATAGGAAGATGTGAATAGTGAAATGTAGTTAGATGAATAGTTTGTGACGCCACCTGTGGTGTTCGGCAAGGGAGGTGTTAAGCCAACACTGCATGCAGATTCTCCAGGACAGATGGCGTGGTGCAGCAATGATGATATAGCCCTCCACAGGCAGGGCTGTTGTCCCAGGGCGGTGTAGATGTGGAGACACTTAGGTGATGTATTGTCTGGCGCAGGGGATGTAGCAGTGTCAGGCAGACGGACGCAGGAAGGAATGGAGGACACCAGGGCATGTACTTCCAAAGCTTTACTCACAGTCTGTAGTGCCCGCTTCTGTGCCGTGTCCTTCGGGTCAGGGACTCAGTCAACCTCCAGGCAAGATGGAAAGCTCCCTTCTACACTCCGCCAACTTATATGCCTTTCCTGAAGGTCTCCTCTAAAGCGCCTTTAAGTGTGAAGATCTCCAGTACCGTGTTACACTGGAGTTCCTCCTGACAGATGTTCCCAAGAACTCTACTTGCACGGCAGACAGCTGTAGCCTGCTTTGTGGACTCTTTACTCCTAAGTCCCGGCTCTCTATCTGTATTGCTGTTGTGCCCTTTGGTCGCCCTCACACACCAAGGGCAGCGGGGTACTCGGTACCGGGCCAGTGTCAAGGTGGGAATGTGTCACATCAGCGGTGACCCGGTCCGTGGCCCTGGGTGCCCAATATCAATGGCGGTAATGTTAATGGTGTTAAAGTTTATTAGAATAGTTCGTGATGCCACCCGTGGTGTTTGGCAAGTAAGATGTTGAGCCAACGCTGCATGCAGATCCGCTGGGACTGATGGTGTGGTGCAGCAAAGATGGTGTAGCTCCCCACAGGTGGAGCTGTAGTCCCAGGGCAGTGTAGGTGCAATGGATGAGGAGAGGCGCAGAATGGTATGGAGGCTGGTACCCAGGTGTAGTGGTGCGGGAATAACTGGAGGACACCCGAGTATGTGGTTCCAAAGCTTTACTCACTGTTTGCAGTTCACTCCACTGCCTGCCTCCGTACTGTGTTCTCCAGGTCAGGGCTCCAGCCAACCTCCAGGCAGGATAGGATTCACCCTTCCACACTCCGCCAACACGTACCTTACTGAATGACTCCTCCAATGCGCCTTTAGGTGCGAAGCACTCCAGTACTTAGTTACCCTGGAATGCCTCTCTCTAGGTGTTCCTAGTCTTTGCTTGTATGACAGACAGCTGTAGCCTGCTTCGGGGACTCCTCACTGCGTCCCGGCTCTCTATTCAGTTGCTGTTGTGTCCTGTTGTGAGTTCATTTTCCCCTTCGTCACTGAGGTCTGGTGAACTCCCTATTCTGGTAAAGGAAGGTAATGAGTCTGATTATCAGGCACCTGAGCCTGATGATGATGACTGGCTGAGTGGAGTCACGGACTGGATATAAGGCTGCCAACGCCCTTCTGCCCTGCGGGTGATTTCTCTGTGGACTTCTAGGAGACCAGTCTGATTCCTGCTCCTATAAAGCTAAGTTTTCTGCTTTGCCTGTTAGCATTTGTGTTTGTTTTTGTTTGCCTTGCTTTTCTGGATTCTGCCATTCCCTGCTGGGGTGAGCTGAATCTCCTTTTGCCGGTTGCTCTGTCTTCAGAATATTCCTGAGTACTGACATAGCTTTTTGAAGCCTAGCGTCTTCAGGGCCTTTTTCACTGTCAGTTTGTTGGCTCTTATTTTCATAGGGTTTTTCACGGATTGCAGACAGCAGCCTTCCTGTCCTTTCCTATCTAGTTAGACTGAGCAAAGACGGGGCCCAAGCTATGTGCCCACGCTAGCATTTTTAAACGCTCAGGAAAAGGATCCCCTTCCCAGAAATCGCGCGTCTTTTGCGCGATTTTTGACGCGATTTTGACGCGTTTTTGACGCTTTTTTTGACACGCAATTTCTGGGATCATTGGGGATGGCTAAAAACGCTCAGCAATGCGGAAATTAATGAGCATGCTGCGTTTTTAGCCGCTAAGCGATTCCTGAGCGGTTAAAAACGCATGCATTGGCACAAAAAGCCAAAAATGCATGCTAATTAATTTGATGCATCTTTTAAGCGTTTCTGCAGCATCTGAGCCGGCTCAAACGCTGCAGAAACGCTTAAAAAAATGCATCGTGTGCACACAGCCTTAGTGTTCTTTCTTCTTGCTTCACCGTCATTATATGTTGGGGGCTGCCTTATGCTTTGGGGTCTGCTCTGGGGCAGTTTAGATTTCCCTTTCTGTCTTTAGGCTTTATAGTCCTCCGGCTGTGATCGTGGGGTCTAGGGCATTGTAGGAACCCCCCACGGCTACTGCTAGTTGTGTTGATAGGTTCAGGGGTCTGCAATCCGATAGCTGCCAACTTCTCTGGTTTTCTGGACTTAGCTAGCATTTCTATTTTTGCCTCCTACGGTGACTCATTCATAACAGTGTTCCAAGTCTATGATGGAAGCAAGGTGTTAGCGGATCACTACTCCTCCGGTGTCTGTTGCCGGACATAAAGATCCAATCAACCTCGGGGACCGGGCCCCGGCCTTTGCGCTCTCTGGACTGGAAGGGTTCTCTATCTTTCTTCAACCAGCTTCCCACTGTCCTTCTATTCTTCTTCGTTCCGATCTGTTCTATCTGTCTTATGGAAGGTTAGGTTATCAATCTCTTTCTCTGTTTTTCTCGTGCCAGCAGCCCAGATCACTGGGACCTGCTGCAGCACGTCCTTCAGACACCCATCTTCTCTCTTCTCTCTCCAACTAACCAACCAACTCCTCCCTAACTCTCACTCTTCCCACTCTTTTATATCATCTCACTCCACCCACCTCCCATCACATCTCGTGTTATGAAGCAGGGTTCCACGAGGGGTGCTCTGCTAACCCCCAGCCTGAAGCTGTTAGGCGGCCCCATTGAACTATCCTGTGTGTGGAATGCAGGTGTGGAGGTCAGGAGTTCCCACCTTACCTGGATGGTGGGGCACTACACCTTAGAGAAGGTGCAGTACCTCTGTGGCGACTGAAGCCTCAGGGGCGCCACATCCCCCCCGTTTAACACAGCACGTCCGCGGGTTGCAAGACAACAAAAGGTACAATACAGGAACACACAAAAATTTTTAAATGCTATTCAACAATACTTATCTAATCTTCCTAATGTAGGAGGCACATTTCTTAAACATTACAAACAGCTTAACTTCCTATCTTAGTATCAAGAATTTACTTAAGTGCAATTCATAGTTCAAAGTGCAATTATTCTTTCTCTCTCTTTCTACTGGATGCAAGACACTGACTATCTGTACTTGGCCTGTCACCTGTCACTTTCAATTCTTCAGTCTTTATTCAATTCTCACATTCTATCTCAAAACTTTTCTAATTCCCTGTATCAAATATTCTATAAAAGACATTTACTTTCCACAAGACACAACATTATCAAATAGGTTATCATAAAACAATCAAAGATTCTTGCAAAGTGTGATGTGAGACTTAGGTAGATCTCCTGGAGTGGACCCGCTGGACGATGGCAACGAATCTCCCACGGGCGAGCTGGCCAGGTGGACCACCCCCTATACAGGGAGTGTTTGGGGCAGGCCCGCGGGTAACTATCACCACGGCAGCTGGTACCCAGAGAGAATACAGGAGAGCTGGCAAGGGGCCAGAGATGCTGGCGGAGGACCTCCCCAGAAACAAGAATACGGATGGCGGACAGGTCAGGAACACAGGCGATACGGAGGGAAGCAGGCACGAACTGGAGAACTCAGCCAGGGGACCAGGACAGACCGGAGCACGAGCTCAGACTTCCAGATCCTAGGAGAGAGGACAGTGGAGAAGACGGGTAAGCTACAGGCAGGGAGGCAACGGGGGTGCATACAGAGACAAGGGCCAGAATCACCGCCAGCAGGAAGAGGCCGCCTGATATAGGGAGTCATGGCAGGGACTTCCGGGTCATGACCCCTCCCAGCGCAAGGTGAGGAGAGCGTGTGGCCTCAGGAGGGGTAGAGAGCACGCGTGCTCCTGACCACAGTGTGTGCGCGCACGCCCGCCGAGGAACAGGAAGCTGAACCGGGGAGCGCGCCCGACGGGACACAGGAGACGAGGCAGGAGCGAGTGCCGGGAACAAGAGACGGGGAAAGGAGGAGCGCGGAGAAGGCCGAGGCAGCCGGGACCGCGGCGTGGAGGCCGCCAGATAGTGGGCAGACTGCCGGCAGAAGAGAAGGTATCGGTGGGGGCTGCAGCGGCAGCAGCGTGACAGTACCCCCCCTCCCTACGCGCCCCCCTCCGCAGAGTGGAAAAAACTTAGCCAAAATTCGAGGAGCCCGAATATTCTCCCGAGGCTCCCAGGACCTCTCCTCAGGACCAAAGCCCTTCCAATCGACCAGAAAAAAGGTCCTCCCCCTTCGCTTCTTCATGGTCAAAATGTCTTTAACCTCAAACTCATTGTCAGTGGAGACAGGCGGCGGCGACTGAGTGGCAGAGGTTTGGAAGCGATTGAGGATGACCGGTTTTAGAAGGGAGACATGAAAAGCACTGGGGATGCGGAGTGAGGCGGGAAGTCGCAGTTTGTAGGAGACGTCGTTAATACGAGCCAATACCTCAAAGGGTCCAATATAGCAGGGACCCAGTTTATGTGAAGGGATCTTGAGACGAATGAACTTGGAGGACAGCCAAACTTTATCACCAGGGTGATATGGCAGGGAATCCAGGCGCCTTTTGTCTGCGTGTCTCTTTACCTTGTCGCGTGCTAACTCGAGAGCGGCCTTTGTCTCCTGCCAGATCCTGGAGAAATCCCCGGACAGATCAGCCGCCAGTACACCCGAGGCAGAGGGAACCGGTAGAGGTACACCCGGATGCTGCCCGTAGACAACAAAAAAAGGAGATTTGCCAGAAGACTCGCTGACGTGGTTATTATAGGTGAACTCTGCCCACGGGAGTAAGTCTGACCAGTCGTCCTGGTGGGCATTAGAAAAGTGCCGGAGATAGTTCACCAAATTCTGGTTAGTCGGCTCCGCTTGACCATTGGACTGTGGATGGTAAGATGAGGAGAAGTCAAGTGTGACATCCATCGACTTGCATAGGGCTCTCCAAAATCGAGAGGTAAATTGGACTCCTCTGTCAAAAACAATATGTTGGGGTAGTCCATGGAGACGGAAGATGTGGTGAACGAAAACTTTTGCCAAGTCTCGTGCTGAAGGTAACCCGGGGAGAGAGATGAAATGTGCCATCTTAGAGAATCTGTCTACCACCACAAGGACGACGGTACAATCTGCAGACCTGGGTAGATCGGTAATGAAATCCATGGCAATGTGTTGCCAAGGGGACAATGGAACTGGAAGCGGATGCAGAAGACCGGAAGGCAACTGCCTAGGCACCATGGTTTTAGCACAGGACGGACAGGAAGCGACAAAATCTCGGACATCCAGGGGAAGAGTCGGCCACCAGTAGTAGCGGGAGACAAGGACAAGTGTTTTTTTAAGGCCGACATGACCAGCGAGTTTGGAAGCATGCCCCCAGTGTAGGATCTGTCTTCGGTCCTTCTCTGCCACGAAAGTCTTACCACGTGGCGGCGAGACGAGAGAGAGAGGTGCCACTGTGATGAGCCTGGAGGGATCAAGATATGTGTGGGTTCCTCCTCCAAATCTGCAGAAAGGAAGGACCTGGACAAAGCGTCAGCCTTGAGGTTCTTGTTGCCGGGACGAAAGTGCAGATCAAAATCGAATCGGCCGAAGAACAGAGACCACCTGGCCTGCCGAGGATTGAGTCTGTGCCGATTGAAGGTAAGCCAGATTTTTATGGTCCGTGTAGATTGTAAACGGATGTAGGGCTCCCTCTAATAAGTACCTCCATTCCTCCAGAGCTAATTTGATGGCAAGCAGTTCCCGGTCTCCGATGGAATAGTTTCGCTCCGAAGTGGAGAAGGACTTGGAAAAGAAACCGCACGTAACAAGTCTACCAGAGGGAGATTTTTGAGACAGAACTGCTCCGGCCCCAGTTGCGGAAGCATCCACCTCGAGGATGAAAGGTTTATTGGCTTCTGGGCGATGGAGCACGGGTGCCGTGGCGAATGCGTGTTTCAGAGACAAGAAGGCGTTCTCGGCTTCAGGGGACCAGGCGTGCGGGTTAGCTCCCTTACAGATCAAAGAGGAGATAGGACCAGTCAAAGAGGAAAAATGAGGAATGAACTGCCGGTAGTAATTTGCGAAGCCAAGAAATCGCTGAATGGCTTTTACCCCATGGGGACGCGGCCAGTTAAGCACGGCAGATACTTTCTCCGGGTCCATGCATAAGCCTGAGTCGGAGATGACGTATCCTAGGAATGGAAGGGTGGACTGTTCAAAGGCGCATTTCTCCAGCTTAGCATATAGGCGATTCTCCCTTAGGCGTAACAGTACTCGACGGACATCTCTCCTGTGGGCGGGCAGATCGGGAGAGAAGACGAGGATATCATCCAGATATACGACCACACAGGAGTACAGAAGGTCTCGGAAAATGTCATTTACAAATTCCTGAAAGACTGCGGGGGCGTTGCACAAACCGAATGGCATGACGAGATACTCGTAGTGCCCATCCCTGGTGTTAAAAGCAGTATTCCATTCATCTCCAGAGCGAATACGGATGAATTTGTAGGCTCCACGGAGATCCAGTTTGGTAAAGATTCGCGCCCCTCGCAGCCGGTCGAATAACTCGGGGATGAGAGGTAGGGGGTTATTTGTTCTTGATAGTGATTTCATTAAGACCCCGATAGTCGATACACTGGCAAAGGGACCCATCCTTCTTCTTGACAAAAAAGAAACCTGCTCCGGCAGGTGAAGATGACTTCCGGATAAAGTCCCTGGCCAAATTCTCCTGAACGTACTCAGTCATGGCTTGGGATTCGAGCGGACTCAAAGGATAGATTCGCCCCTGGGGCGGAGTTGAACCTGGAACAAACTCGATCGGGCAATCATATGGCCAGTGCGATGGAAGAGTCTCTGCCTCCTTTTTGTCAAAGACGTCAGCAAAGGCCCAGTAGGCTGGGGGCAGATCCGCTGGACCCAAGGCAGGTAGCGAAGTCATGAGAGGTTGTACCGGAAGAAGACATTTAGTCTGGCAGAAACGACCCCAACGAAGAATGTCTCCAGAGCGCCAATCCAAGATGGGTTTGTGTATCCTCAACCATGGAAGACCCAGAAGCAAGGTGTGGGACAGTGACGGCAGCACGAAGAAGGCTATCTTCTCACGGTGCAGGACCCCGATCTGTAACTCCACCTCTTCGGTGACCAAAGTGACGGTCTCGCGCCGGGGAACACGGTCGACTGAAGCTAACTGCTGGGGAACCTCCAAGGACCTGACAGGTATCTGCAATCTTTTTACCGCCTCGAGTTGGATGAAGTTCCCTGCAGCCCCTGAGTCAATATAGGCCACCTCAGAAAAACGTTTGGATCCCAGGACAAACAAAACAGAGAGGGTCAAGGGTAGAGAGGTATCACAGACACCTAGGGAGGCCTCTCTTACCTGTCCTAGGCTGAGGCGTTTCCCGGCCTCACTGGACAGGAACGCAGAAGATGGGAGGCGTTGCCACAATAGAGACAAAGACCATGTGTAAGTCTCTCCTGGCAACGCAGCTCCGCTGGTCTGAGTCAGTCCACTTGCATGGGCTCCAAAGCTGACGCCACGGTGGTAGGTCGTGGGCGAGGAGGACTGCGTGGAGAAGTGGAAAAACGAGAAGGCCTTCTCTCCCTGGCGGCTTCGCGGGAGCGCTCCTGGAAACGCAGATCAATTCGCGTTGCCAGAGAGATGAGGTCCTCCAAAGACGTGGGTGTGTCTCTCCCAGCCAACTCGTCTTTGATTCGAGCCGACAAGCCGCGCCAAAAAGCCCCCACTAGGGCCTCGTTGTTCCATCCAAGCTCGGAGGACACTGTACGGAACTGGATGGCATACTGCCCCACAGAGAGAGCACCCTGGCGGAGGTTAAATAAGGACTCGGTGGCTGAGACCAGGCGACCGGGCTCATCGAAGACTCTACGAAAGGTCTCTAAGAAGGTCGCAAGCTGGGAGACTAATGGGTCGTCACGTTCCCACAAGGGACTTACCCAAGCCAGCGTCTCACCCTCCAAATGGGATACCACAAAGGCCACCTTGGCCCGGTTGGTAGGATACTGCAGGGGCGTCAACTCAAAATGCAGCTGGCATTGGCTAATGAACTGCCGCCTGAACAGGGGCAGCAGCAGCGGTCTGGAGAGCTAGTAGGGGTTTATCCACCGAGGCCATGTAATTCAGAATGTGGGCCTAGGTGTCGCGCTGCTGGGCAAGCTCCTGCTGGAGGCTGGAGATCTGAGAGGCAGTCCCTGGATCGGAGGCTTGCAAAGAGGAAAGACGGGACTCCATAGATTTGAGGAATGACATGATCCTCGCCTGATTTTCTCGGAGGAACAAAAGTTCCTTCTGGGTCGGGGTACCAGCGGGATCCATGGCCTGATTATTCTGTGATTTGAGACTTAGGTAGATCTCCTGGAGTGGACCCGCTGGACCGTGGCAACGAACCTCCCACGGGCGAGCTGGCCAGGTGGACCACCCCCTATACAGGGAGTGTTTGGGGCAGGCCCCGCGGGTAACTATCACCACGGCAGCTGGTACCCAGAGAGAATACAGGAGAGCTGGCAAGGGGCCAGAGATGCTGGCGGTGGACCTCCCCAGAAACAGGAATACAGATGGCGGACAGGTCAGGAACACAGGCGAGACGGAGGGAAGCAGGCTCGAACTGGAGAACTCAGCCAGGGGACCAGGACAGACCGGAGCACGAGCTCAGACTTCCAGATCCTAGGAGAGAGGACAGTGGAGAAGACAGGTAAGCTACAGGCAGGGAGGCAACGGGGGTGCACACAGAGACAAGGGCCAGAATCACTTAGCAGGGCACAAGTGATAATCAGGCACCGCCAGCAGGAAGAGGCGGCCTGATATAGGGAGTCGTGGCAGGGACTTCCGGGTCATGACCCCTCCCAGCACAAGGTGAGGAGAGCGTGTGGCCTCAGGAGGGGTAGAGAGCGTGCGTGCTGCGGACCACAGTGTGCGCGCGCGCCCGCCGAGGAACAGGAAGCTGGACCGGGGCGCGCGCCTGACGGGACACAGGAGACCGGGCAGGAGCGGGCGCCGGGAACGAGAGACGGGGAAAGGAGGAGCGCGGAGAAGGCCGAGGCAGCCGGGACCGCGGTGTGGAGGCCGCCAGAGAGTGGGCAGACTGCGGCAGAAGAGAAGGTATTGGCGGAGGCTGCGGTGGCAGCAGCGTGACACAAAGGTGCTGAACATTGCTCCCAGCCAGGCTTTCTTGCTGTGTCCCTTGAGGTAGACATCATTCCTCGAAAAGTGTCCATGCAAAAACATTATCTTTGCAAAGTGTCTTTATATGTAAAACCAAGAAAGGGCACCTAAAGAGGTGCAACTATTTACAATAAAAGTTTTTGGATTAATCAGTGTCTATGATCTCCACAGTTCCATTTCAAAAACAACGCTGCCAATCAAAACTGGGCAACATGATGAACAAAAAGGCAAAGGCACAACTGGTGCAACAAACCCTCCTGGGTAACAAGATTTAGTAAATTATTTCAATTGTGGTCCCCTCCTGGGGTTCTGGTAGCTGAACTGGAACTGTTCTCAGAGGTGGTATCTTCGTCCCGTTGGCTACTTGCTAGCCGCATATACTCAATCTCCCATACAGAGGGATAGGGACTGGTGGGGCCCAGGGAAAGGGCCATGGATATTTCTACTGTCTGCGGGGATATGGGTCCCTCCAGTTCCATAGGAAGTTCAGGAGATGGTGCCGCAGCCCGAGGCCGCCAGCCAGGAACAACTTGATCATCTCCCCTATAGGCACTGCAGCCGTGGATCGTCGGCGAAGGTCAGTGGGCCCATTCCTATCTGTGGGTTCCGCTCCCAAAACCAGGGTCAGACCGGGGGTAGCGATCATACCTGGCGTTTCCAGCCGCAGTTCCGGCTCCGGTTGCTGGTGGTAGATGGCAGCAGCCGCAACTCCCGGAGTGACTGGTGGAGTAGGCCGCAGTTGGATCCGTGCCGGGACCAGGCCGGTCTCAGCTGGGGTTGACGGTGGAGGCCGGTGCCACCGCGCCCGATCCAGGCAGAGACACGGTCCCGGTCCTCCATTCTGTTCCAGAGCCTTCATGTATCTCCTCCGGACGGGGCTCCCCCAATGACAATATCTGTTGTGAGGCGGTGGCAGACGCAGCTGAGGATGAATCAGCGGTCGCAACCTCCGCGTAGGCGGCCTAGGGGCGAGTGACTTCTCCCCTCCCTGTTCTTCTGTCTTCTCATCTGCTTTCATGATGGCATTCTGGCGTTCTCCTTGCTCCGCCCTTCTGCTCGCCAGAGGCTTCATCTGCCCCTCCTTCTGGGGGCGGCGTCTTCTTCCAGCGCCTCCATACCAAGCCAGTATACGAACCCCTCGGGGGGGTGGGCCATGCATCGGTCACATAGTAATTCAGGCAGGGATGGCCCAAGACTCTTTGCGGTCTTTTCTTAGGACTTCCCATCTCTTCACGCCCTTCTTCTCCACACCAGTGGCCATTTCTAATGTCCATTTTACAGTCTATTTAATTTGGTCTTCTGCACATTTTCAAAAGTTGTAAATCCAAGGCACACAGAACCCGATGGCATCGGGTCTCGTCATCCTGTTCGTGACGCCAAAATTGGGTCGCCCTCGCACACCGAGGGCAGCGGGGTACTCGGGACCGGGCCGGTGTCAAGGTGGTAATGTGTCACGGCAGCGGTGACCCGGTCCGTGGCCCTGGGCGCCCAATATCAATGGCGGTGATGTTAATGGTGTTAAAGTTTATTAGAATAGTTTGTGACGCCACCCGTGGTGTTTGGCAAGTAAGATGTTGAGCCAACGCTGCATGCAGATCCTCCGGGACTGATGGTGTGGTGCAGCAAAGATGGTGTAGCTCCCCACAGGTGGAGCTGTAGTCCCAGGGCAGTGTAGGTGCAATGGATGAGGAGAGGCGCAGAATGGTATGGAGGCTGGTACCCAGGTGTAGTGGTGCGGGAATAATTGGAGGACACCCGAGTATGCGGTTCCAAAGCTTTACTCACTGTTTGCAGTTCACTCCACTGCCTGCCTCCGTACTGTGTTCTCCAGGTCAGGGCTCCAGCCAACCTCCAGGCAGGATAGGATTCTCCCTTCCACACTCCGCCAACATGTACCTTACTGAACGACTCGTCCAATGGGCCTTTAGGTGCGAAGCACTCCAGCACTTGGTTACCCTGGAATGCCTCTCTCTAGGTGTTCCTAGTCTTTACTTGTATGACAGACAGCTGTAGCCTTCTTCGGGGACTCCTCACTGCGTCCCGGCTCTCTATTCAGTTGCTGTTGTGTCCCAAGTCTATGATGGGAGCAAGGCGTTAGCGGATCACTACTCCTCCGGTGTCTGTTGCCGGACATAAAGATCCAATCAACCTTGGGGACCGAACCCGGCCTTTGTGCTCTCTGGACTGGAAGGGTTCTCTATCTTTCTTCAACCTGCTTCCCACCGTCCTTCTATTCTCCTTCATTCCGATCTGTTCTATCTCTCTTATGGAAGGTTAGGTTATCAATCTTATCAATCTCTTTTTCTGTCTTTCTCGTGCCAGCAGCCCAGATCACTGGGACCTGCTGCAGCATGTCCTTCAGACACCCATCTTCTCTCTTCTCTCTCCAACTAACCAACCAACTCCTCCATAACTCTCACTCTTCCCACTCTTTTATATCATCTCACTCCACCCGCCTCCCAGCACATCTCGTGTTACGAAGCAGGGTTCCACGAGGGGTGCTCTGCTAACCCCCAGCCTGAAGCTGTTAGGTGGCCCCACTGAACTATCCTGTGTGTGGAATGCAGGTGTGGAGCGTGGTCAGGCGTTCCCACCTTACCTGGATGGTGGGGCACTACACCTTAGGAGAAGGTGCAGTACCTCTATGGCGACTGAAGCCTCAGGGGGGCCACACCCTCAAGTCTTAGATGGGAGTAGTGCATTTACAGCCCACTACTCCACTGGTGTCTGCTGCAGAACCATTAGCGTTCGTACAACCTCGGGGACCGGGAGCCGGCCTTTCGCTTAGAACTTCTAGGCAGGGTTCTTCCTCTAACCCACGTCCTCTGTGTTCCCTTTTACTCCTACGTTCCGTGCTTGTCCTTTCCCTTCTATGGAAGCTCAGGCTTCAGGTCAACGTCCTTCTCCTTCTTTTCTTTCCTTTCCCGTGCCAGCTGGCTCAGGTCACTGAGGCAGCTGCAGCACTTCTTCCATCCCTTCTTCCAGGGATCCCCACTCCTCCCGAGTGGCTTCCTTCCTCACTGACCTCCTGTCAGACTGACTTGTCATCCTAAACCATCCCACTCATATATATATTCTGAACTACACCCACCTCCCAGCACGTCTAGTGTTCCAAGCAGGAAACCACCAAAGGTGCTCTGCCTCTCTCTAAGTAAAGAGCCGCAATGTGGTTGTGCTGAACTACTCTATTGTGTGGGGTGCGAGTGTTGGAGTGTGGTCAGGAGCCTCCAACTTACCTGGATGGTCCTTAGTAGAAGGTGCAGTACCTCTGTGGCGACTGAGCTTCAGGGGCACCACATACCCCCCCCGTTAAACACAGCACATCCGCGGGCTTCAAGGTAAGCAAAGTTGACAGCACAGGAACATACAAATTTTTGCAATGCTGAATAAACTTTTCTTATACTAAACTTTCCAATATGAGAGGCACTCGCTCTTGAACGTTGCAAACAGTTATTGATTAACTACCTAAAATTCTAAGTCAAAAAGTGCAATTTTTCCATACCATACTTAATTCAAAGTGCTATTATCTGTTACTCACTATCACTTCAGTATTCTTCATCTTTCCATCTCTAGTACACATTTCTTTTCTCTCTCTAGTGCACATTTTCTACCTTCTCTCAAGTGACAACCGTGATGCCTGGTTCATCATATACTTTTTCAATTCTTTATTCAAATCTCTCATCTCTGTATCAAAACATTCCTAATTCTATATAAAAGCTATCATAAGACACATTATGAAATACTTCACGTTAAAACTTTCAACAATAATTCTTGTAAGTGCTGGACACCGCTCCCAGCCGGGATCTCTTGCAGTGCCCTTTGATTGGAGTCATGCTCCAATGAGGTAGACTTAATCTTCGCAATGTGTCCATATGTAAAACCAAGAGAGGGCACCTAAAGAGGTGCAACTATTTACAAATAAAAGTTTTTGGATCACTCCAAGTTCATGATTGCTAGTTCAATATGAAGGCTGCCAACAACACAGGGCAACACTGGGAAAGCAAAAGCTAACCATGATGGTCAAAAATAAAACAAGAGGCACAATGGTGCAAATAAACCCTCCTGGGTCACGAGCGTTAGTGCAAATTTTAGTGCTGGTCCCCTCCTGGGGTTCTGGAAGCTGTTGCTGGGGTACTGCTACCAGATGAAATACTTTGGGTGTCTTCATCCTGCTGGTTACTTGATAGTCGCATATACTCTGCCTCCTACAGGGAGAGATAGGGACTGGTCGGGGTAATTGAAAGGGCCATAGAAATGTCTACTGCCTGCGGGGACGGCATATCCGCCACCTCCGATGGCTCTTCTGCTGCCGTTGGAGACTCATCCGGCGTTGTCACTGGTTCCTCGGGGTCAGACTCTTTGGTGTCCATCGGGACCTCGGCTGGCAGCACTGCAGCCTGAGGCTGCAGGCGGAGGTCAATTGGGCCATTCCTATCTGTGGGTTCCGTTCCCAAGACTAAGGTCAGGTCGGGGGCGGTGATCGTACCTTGTGCCTCCAGGCGAGGTTCCGGTCCCGGCACCGGGTAGTGGACAGTGGCAGCCGCAACTCTCAGAGTTGATGATGGGATGGGCCGCAGTTGAATCCGGGCAGGGGCAAGGTCGGCCTCGGCCGGGGTCATCGGTGGAGGCTGGTGCAACAGCGCCCGGCCCAGACGGAGACGCGGTCAATGCCCTCCGTTCTGCTCCAGAGCCCTCATATATCTCCTCTGGACGGGACTCACTGAATGGCAATATCGGTTGTAAGGTGGTGGCAGCCGCTGCAGAGGATGTATCAGCGGTCGCAGCCTTCGCAGGGGCGGCCTGGGGGTGAGTGACTTCTCCTCCCCCCGTTTTTCTGTCTTCTCTTCTCTTTTCATCATGGCGTTCTGGCGTTCTTCTCCCTCCTCTCTCGGCCCCTTTCTTGCCACTGGCTTCTGCCCCTCCTTCTGGGTGCAGTGTCTTCTTCCAGCTCCTCCATACCAAGCCAGTATACGAACCCCTCAGGGGGGGGCCATGTTGCTGTTACATAGTAATTCAGGCAGGGGAGGCCCAAGACTCTTCGCGGTCTTTTCCTAGGACCTCCCATCTCTTCACCCCCTTCTTCTCCACGCCAACGGCCATTTTTAATGTTCATTTCACAGTCTATCAAACTGGGTCTTCTGCACATTGTCACAAGATTTAAGTCCAACAAATCCCGGCCGCACAGAACCCGATGGCATCGGGTCTCGTCATCCTGTTGGTGACGCCAAGTTGGGTTGCCCTCCCAGGGCTGTGGGGTACTCGGTACCGGGCCGGTGTCAGTGGGACGTGTCACAGCAGCGGTAACCCGGACCGTGGCCCTGGGCGCCCAAGAAATTAGAAGTTGTGAATAATGAAATGTAGTTAGATGAATAGTTTGTGACGCCACCTGTGGTGTTCGGCAAGGGAGGCGTTAAGCCGACGCTACATGCAGATCCTCCAGGACAGATGGTGTGGTGCAGCAATGATGGTATAGCCCTCCACAGGCAGCGCTGTTGTCCCAGAGCAGTATAGATGTGGAGACACTTAGGTGATGTAGTGTCTGGCGCAGGGGATGTAGCAGTGTCAGGCAGATGGACGCAGGAAGGAATAGAGGACACCAGGGCATGTAGTTCCAAAGCTTTACTCACAGTCTGTAGTGCCCGCTTCTGTGCCGTGTTCTCCGGGTCAGGGACTCAGTCAACCTCCAGGCAAGATGGAAAGCTCCCTTCCACACTCTGCCAACTTATGTGCCTTTCCTGAACGTCTCCTCTATAGCACCTTTAATTGTGAAGATCTCCACTACCCTGTTACACTGGAGTTCCTCCTGACAGATGTTCCCAAGAACTCTACTTGCATGGCACACAGCTGTAGCCTGCTTCGGGGACTCTCTACTCCTAAGTCCCGGCTCTCTATCCTTATTGCTGTTGTGCCCTCAAGTCGTAGATGGGAGTAGTGCATTTACAGCCCACTACTCCACCAGTGTCTGCTGCAGAACCATTAGCGTTCGTACAACCTCGGGGACCTGGCCCCGGCCTTGCACTTAGAACTTCTAGGCAGGATTCTTCCTCTAACCCACGTCCTCTGTGTTCCCTTTTACTCCTACATTCCGTGCTTGTCCTTTCCCTTCTATGGAAGCTCAGGCTTCAGGTCAACGTCCTTCTCCTTCTTTCCTTTCCTTTCCTTTCCCGTGCCAGCTGGCTCAGGTCACTGAGGCAGCTGCAGCACTTCTTCTTCCATCCCTTCTTCCAGGGATCCCCACTCCTCTCGAGTGGCTTCCTTCCTCACTGACCTCCTGTCAGACTGATTTGTCATTCTAAACCATCCCACTCATATATATATTCTGAACTCCACCCACTTCCCAGCACGTCTAGTGTTCCAAGCAGGGAACCACCAAAGGTGCTCTGCCTCTCTCTAAGCAAAGAGCCGCAATGTGGTTGTGGTGAACTACTCTATTGTGTGGGGTGCGAGTGTTGGAGCGTGGTCAAGAGCCTCCAACTTACCTGGATGGTGGGGCTCCACACCTAAGGAGAAGGTGCAGTACCTCTGTGGCGACTGAGCCTCAGGGGCGCCACAGGAGCAGAACTGAGCTTATTACAGAGCTATGGGAGCAGGATCAAGCTTAATAGAGGGATATGGGAGCAGAACCGAGCTTACTACAGAGCTATGGGAGCAGTACCGAACTTACTACAGAGCTATGGGAGCAGAACCGAGCTTACTACAGAGATATAGGAGTGGGACTGAGCTTACTACAGAGCTATGGGCGCAGAACAGAGCTTACTAGAGAGATATGGGAGCAGAACCGAGCTTACTAGAGTGATATGGGAACAGCACCAAGCTTACTACAGCTCTATAGGAGCAGAATCAAGCTTACTACAAAAATAAGGGTGCAGAACCAAGCTTGCAACAGAGCTATGGAAGCAGAACCGAGATTACTACAGAGCTATGAGAACAGAACCAAGTTTACAAAAGAGCTATGGAAGCAGAACTGAGCTTACTACAGAGATATGGAAGCAGAACCGAGCTTACTAGAGAGATATGGGAGCAGAACCAAGCTTACTAGAGTGATATGGGAACATAACAAACCTTACTAAGGATCTGTGGGAGCAGAAACAAGCTTACTACAGAGCTATGGGAGCAGAGCCGAGCTTACTACAGAGCTATGGGAGCAGAACCGACTTACTGCAGAGATATGGGAGCAGAACTGATCTTACTACAGACATATGGAAGCAGACCCGAGCTTATTACCGAGATATGGGAGCAGAACCAAGCTTACTATAGAGATATGGGGGAAGAACCGAGCTTACTACAGAGATAAGGGAGCAGAACCGAGCTTGCTACAGTGATATCAGACCAGAACCCAGCTTACTACAGAGATATCAGTCCAGAACTGAGCTTATGGAGCGCCCACCAGGGCCGTGGGGAACTCGGTACCAGGCAGTTCTTAAAGGGGAAGTGTCACGATAGCGGTGACCTGGTCCGTGGCCCTGGGCATCCAATGAAAATGTTCAATAAAGTTTATAGTGGATGATTTAAAAGGAAATTAGTTCATGATGCTACCTGTGGTATTCGGCAAATAAGGTGTTAGCCGACCCGGCTTCAGAGTCCGATGGGGCTGATGGTGATGCAGTAGAGTTGTTACAGCTCTCCACAGGTAGAGCTAGGCCCCAGGGTAATTGTATGTGTAAGTGATGAGAGGATGGTGGTTGTAGTGCAGGGCAGATGGTATAGCAAACAAATCTGAGGACACATCAGGGTTGTATTTCCTTTACCTTTACTAAATTTATAGAGGTGCCGATGGGAGCACTGGTTACAGGTGTCAATGAAGGTCCAGGCAGCCCGAAGCAACTTAGGATCCACTCAGCCAGGTGGCTTGGAGGCCTCCTTACTGCGCTGCTCTATTTGAGGTCCTTGCTGCCTAAAGCTCAGCTCAGTCCTCTGTTCCTCTCACTGTCTTTTAGAAAACGTTACTCGCGTGACAGGCAGCTTGAGCTTTTCACAGGAGTCGCTCCTCGTGGCATCTCCGGGCTCTATCCTGCTGCTGTGCCTTCAGGTGTGTGACAGGGGCCAGAAGACCTGCAATCTGTCCTCCGGATTTAGCTGATGAGACTGTAGTGCTCTGCAGCCACAGACTCTGGTGTCCAGTTCTAGCACTGAGCTCTGGGATGAGCGTGGTCACTAGGGTTGAGCGAAACGGGTTGAAAAAATTCAAAAGTCGCCGACTTTTGGCAAAGTCGGGTTTCATGAAACGAAACCCGCCCCTAGGATGAGGTCGGCCACGAGGTCGGCGACTTACGCGCCAAAGTCGCGTTTCAAAAGTTTGTTTTGCGCTCTTTTTCAGCCAATCAGGATCCACGGACACTGTGGGCAACGTGATGACCTAGGCACGGGTCACCACCATCTTTCAGAAGGGCATGCAAGTGATTGGCTTGCTTTGGTGGGCGTCACAGGGGGTATAAAAGGGCGTGCACGCCGACCGCCATCTTACTTCTGCCGATCTTAGTATAGGGAGAGGTTGCTGCTGATTCTGTAGGGAGAGCGTTAGGCAGGGAAGAAGACAAAAGAACTGCTTCTGCTGCTAGCGATTTGGCCTGCACAACACACAAGTCACTGTGTGTGCAGTGCAAGGGGAGGCTATATTGTGGTGTATCAGTGGTGTTGGTTGTTGGGCTGCCTTCTAAGGCTTCCTGACACGCTGGCATTGCTGTTTACCCACTGCTCCGCAAACTGCTTTTTTAAAAGCAATCCAATCTCCCTTATCCTCTAGTCACTTTTGTCACAGCTGTGCCATCGAGCGTGTCACATAGCGCTCAGATATCAGTGGGCCTCACACAATCTACAAGTGTCCAGTGTCCAAAAGTGTACGCAGAGATTCAAAATCTCCATTATCCTCTCGTCACTTTGGTCACAGGCAGCTGTGCCATCGAGCGTGTCACATAGCACTCAGATATCAGTGGGCCTCACACAATCCACAAGTGTCCAGTGTCCAAAAGTGTACGCAGAGATTCAAAATCTCCATTATCCTCTCGTCACTTTGGTCACAGGCAGCTGTGCCATCGAGCGTGTCACATAGTGCTCAGATATCAGTGGGCCTCACACAATCCACAAGTGTCCAGTGTCCAAAAGTGTACGCAGAGATTCAAAATCTCCATTATCCTCTCGTCACTTTGGTCACAGGCAGCTGTGCCATCGAGCGTGTCACATAGCGCTCAGATATCAGTGGGCTCACACAATCTACAAGTGTCCAGTGTCCAAAAGTGTACGCAGAGATTCAAAATCTCCATTATCCTCTCGTCACTTTGGTCACAGGCAGCTGTGCCATCGAGCGTGTCACATAGCGCTCAGATATCAGTGGGCCTCACACAATCTACAAGTGTCCAGTGTCCAAAAGTGTACGCAGAGATTCAAAATCTCCATTATCCTCTCGTCACTTTGGTCACAGGCAGCTGTGCCATTGAGCGTGTCACATAGCGCTCAGATATCAGTGGGCCTCACACAATCCAAAAGTGTCCACTGTCCACAAGTGTGTGCAGAAATTCTAAATCTCCCCTGTCCTATAGACACCTTGTACCTTGTTTTACATTACTATATAGTTTGTTGGATTTTGTCTACATTTCTACCAAAAATGAGGAAGGCTGGTGGAAGAGGCCGTGGAATTGGGCGGGGGTTGGCAGCTGGTAATGATGGTGTTGGTGGTGGATCTGATGGTAGTGGCAAGAGCAAAATAGGACCGAATGCAGGAGGTGCTGACCCTGCGTCATCGTCTGGCTACATAAGGCCTCGAACGCTTAGTTTTCTAGGAGTTGGCAAACCGCTTTTAAAGGCAGAGCATCAGGAAAAAGTTTTGTCTTACATTGCTGACTCAGCCTCCAGCTCTATCGCCTCCTCTTCTTCAGTTGTAAAAAGTAAAAGCACTGAGTCGTCATTGGAGGCTCATGTTCATGAACCACACCTTTCCTTGTGTCCTTCACCCCAACCAAGATTGAAGGATGACGCAGGCCATACTACTGATTACTCCATGGAGCTGTTTTCACATACCATGCCTGGATTATCAAGTCAAATGGTGAATTACCCAGGCCAAGATGAATCTGACATGGAGTGCACTGATGCACAGCCGCTGATGGATGATTCTGCTGGTACATTCACTCAGAGCACTACATTGTCCTCGCAGTGTACAGAGCCAGATTTTGACCCTGATGAGACTCAGGTGCCCCTTCCCACACACTATACCACCATACACGGTGACACAGAGAAAGGTGCACATGACATGGAAGAGGAGGTGATGGATGACCCAGTTGTTGACCCAGATTGGCATCCATTGGGGGAAGAGGGTGCTGCTTCCAATAGCTCAGATGAGGAGCAT
Organism: Dendrobates tinctorius; assembly: GCF_039654945.1. Lineage (NCBI taxonomy): Eukaryota > Metazoa > Chordata > Amphibia > Anura > Dendrobatidae > Dendrobates > Dendrobates tinctorius. The sequence goes on from NW_027361704.1 coordinate 21,674,096, forward strand.
CCACAGCAGACATCGACATCGCAACAGCTGTTATCTGGCAGGCCCGGAGCACTCCAAAGACAGGTTCCAAACATCAAAAGAGTTGCTGGACAGCTTGTCCAGAGGGTCAAAAGATCACAGCGTGCTAGGCCGCAAAATGTCTGCCAAAGTAGGAAGAGTGCAGTGTGGCACTTTTTTGAACAAAATCCTCATGATCAGGCCAAGGTTATCTGTAAGAAGTGCGCAAAAACCTTTAGCCGAGGGAAAAATCTGAAAAATTTGAATACCAGTTGCATGCTTAGACATTTAACCAGCATGCACTTGCAAGCGTGGACACAACACCAAACCTCAAGTGCCACATGTGCAACTGATCACAACGAAGGTAGTCAGCAACGCTACATTGTTTCCCCCACTGTAAGCCCACCGGTTAGCACAGCAGCAAATGTTGAGGTGTCGTTGCAAGGCCACAGCAGTCAGGGAATCCCACTGTTATATCAACGAAAGACTGATTCTAGGCCATCAGAAAGAACACCAACTCCATCACCATCATCAACCCTCTCTCAGTCCGCCCTGTCCACCGCTACTTCCACCATATGCAGCTCTCAAGTCCAGCTCACCCTCCCAGACACTATGAGTAGGTCAAGAAAGTACTCAGTCTCTCATCTGCGTACACTGGGTTTGAACGCCCACATTGCCAAACTAATCTCGTTTGAGATGATGCCCTTTCGGTTGGTGGAAAGCACAGCTTTCCGCGAACTCATGGCCTATGCAGTACCACGCTATGACCTACCCAGTCGCCACTTCTTCTCTCGCAAAGCCATCCCAGCCCTCCACCATCATGTGAAAGACCGCATTGTCCATGCACTCAAGCAGTCAGTGAGCGGAAAGGTGCACCTCACAACTGATGCATGGTCCAGTCGGCATGGCCAGGGCCGTTACGTGTCCATCACTGCGCACTGGGTTAATGTGGTGGATGCAGGGTCCACAGGGGACAGCGGTGGTGGGACAGTGCTGCCTAGCCCACGGTATAGGAAACAGTTGGCTGTAGGCGTTCGACCCTCCTCCTCCTCCTCCTCCTCCTCCAGAAGCGAAAGCTCGTCCACAGAGCGCAGTCGTACGAGCACACCATCTGCAGCTGCCACTGTTGCACACGATGTGTCCCCCTATCGAGCAGCTAGTGGAAAGCGTCAGCAGGCTGTGTTGCAGATGATGTGTTTGGGCGACAGACACACCGCCGAGGTGCTGGCCGAGTACTTGAAGCGACAAACTGAGTCATGGCTGGGCAGTGTACATCTTGAGGCAGGAAAGGTAGTTAGTGATAACGGCCGTAATTTTGTGGCAGCCATAGCCCTTTCAAAACTCAGCCACATACCTTGCTTGGCTCACACATTGAACCTGGTGGTGCAGTGCTTCCTCAAAAATTATCCGGAGTTAACAGCCCTGCTCCAGAAGGTGCGAAGACTGTGCGCGCACATCCGCCGGTCGCCTGTACACTCCGTTCGTATGCAGAAGCTGCAGCGATTGCTCCACCTTCCCAACCACCGCCTCATTATCGACATTGCAACAAGGTGGAACTCCACCCTGCACATGGTGGAGCGGCTGTGCGAGCAGAGGCAGGCCATAATGCATTTGTGGGAGGATACACGGCCAGGCACTTTGAGAGCAGACATGGAGTTGACAGGCGTGCAGTGGTCGAAGCTGAAAGACCTTTGTAAAGTCCTTCAGTGTTTTGAGGAATGCACACGGCTGGTAAGCGCAGACGACGCCATCCTAAGCATGAGCATCCCACTTATGCGTCTGCTCATGCAAACTTTGACGCACCTTAAGGAGCAGGCGTCTGCAGCCAATGTTGATGAGGAGGAAGAGGAGGAGGGAATCCTTGATGACATTCAGCCATTGTCTGCTCAGGGACCTCTCCTGGACGAAGTGGAGGAAGAAGAGGAGGAGGAGGAGGAGGATGATGGGGATGATTACTTAGGGGAGGAGGATGCATCTCGTGGGGCAAGTGAAAATGTTGGCGTGGCAAGGTCTGGTACAGGGTTTGTGCGTGACTTGAGGGATGTGGATTTGCCAGAAAGTGCTCCTCCACCCAGCACTCGCAGTGCATCATTGACACCGGGAACATTGGCCCACATGTCAGATTATGCCTTGCGGATCCTAAAAAGGGACCCCCGCATTGCCAAAATGATGAACGATGACGACTACTGGTTGGCCAGCATCCTGGATCCACGCTATAAAGGCAAATTACAAAACATCATGCCACAGGAGAACCTTGACCTAATATTGGCTAATAAACAAGCAACTCTGGTAAATCGGTTGCTTGAGGCATTCCCAGCACACAGCAGCGGTGATGGTTCTCACACGAGCCGTACGGGCCGGGGGCAGCTTGGCAGAGGTGTTCGTGGTGCACACAGCAGAAGTGGCGTTGGAGACAGGGGTTTCATGACAATGTTGTGGACTGATTTTTCAAATACCGCTCACACAACTGGTAATACTGCATCGATGGAAAGTGACAGGAGACAGCAGTTGTCAACTATGGTTACAAACTACTTTTCCTCCCATATCGATGTTCTCCCACACAGGTCATTCCCCTTTGACTATTGGGCCACTAAACTGGACACCTGGCCTGAATTGTCCCAATATGCCTTACAGGAGCTCGCTTGCCCAGCTGCAAGTGTGCTATCGGAAAGAGTCTTCAGTGCAGCTGGATCAATCCTTACAGAAAAAAGGACCCGTCTGTCAACCCAGAATGTGGATGATCTAACCTTCATTAAAATGAACCACGCATGGGTTTCCAAGGATTTTGTCCCACCTTCCCCTGATGACACATAGGGTGACAGAAAAATGGCTTGCTTTGGTCCACCTCTTCCTGGTACTTCACCTATTTCGCCTTTTGCATCAGCTGAATGTCCAACATCAACATATGCCACTTTCTAAAACTCCCTAACTGTGCTGCCTCCCCCCCCATGGCTGGGGTCACCACCTACCGCACGACACCGTGCGAGTGCCGTTGCCCTGGACAGGTGGGTAGGCCGACTCTTGGGCGCGGGCACTGGCACAGGGTCCCTCATAGTGCAATCAAGTGTTTCTTACGGCGGTGGTGCACACCCGCCGTCAGACACACCGCTGTACTATGAGGGCCCAGTGCCAGTACCGACGCCCACGAGTGGGCCCCCCTTGCTTGGGCAGGGCCCCAGCATTTGCAATCTTTACCTCTCCCTGCTCCTCCGCTGTGTAATCTGGGCCGTCAAATCCATACTGTGCCTGACACCGTCTGAGCCTGCCTCCTGAGACATATATTTTGAATGTGTACGCTATCCATACATGTTATCCGGGGATACGGTACCCTTTCTAACCTTTGTGCAATGACGTGCAATCCATACTGGGCCTAACACCGTCTGAGCCTGCCTCATGCTGTATAGACATATATTTTGAATGTGTACGCTATCCATACATGTTATCCGGGGATACGGTACCCTTTCTAACCTTTGTGCAATGACGTGCAATCCATACTGGGCCTAACACCGTCTGAGCCTGCCTCATGCTGTATAGACATATATTTTGAATGTGTACGCTATCCATACATGTTATCCGGGGATACGGTACCCTTTCTAACCTTTGTGCAATGACGTGCAATCCATACTGGGCCTAACACCGTCTGAGCCTGCCTCATGCTGTATAGACATATATTTTGAATGTGTACGCTATCCATACATGTTATCCGGGGATACGGTACCCTTTCTAACCTTTGTGCAATCACGTGCAATCCATACTGGGCCTAACACCGTCTGAGCCTGCCTCATGCTGTATAGACATATATTTTGAATGTGTACGCTATCCATACATGTTATCCGGGGATACGGTACCCTTTCTAACCTTTGTGCAATCACGTGCAATCCATACTGGGCGTGAGAACGGCTGGCGAGCTGTTAAGCAAGCTACAGCACCTGTCCAGACAAGTACAGGGATTCCCTAGCGAGGAGACTTATTTGATTGTTTTCAATGTTGGGACAGCAATTTTTGGGGAGCACTATACTCTGGAGAATGATAGATGGGGCCCACCATACACTGGAACATTCCAAAGGTGGACATCAGACACTGGAGCAGCATTTACAGGGCCCATTATACACTAGAGCATTAGAAATGGGGCCCATTATGTTTGGAGCATTATTTGGGCCCATAAGACAGTGGAGCTTCATCCATGGGGACCAACATATACTGTAGCATTATGTGGAGCTCATCATATACTGTTTCAAACATTATATGGGACCAATGATTCTGTATGGAGAAATAGATGGGCCTCGTCATGAGATGTAAAAAGTGAGGTATTTTTCATTGTACTATACCGCTATTTATCTGCCGTATCGGAGCATGATGAGTTGTGGTATGTGTTAAAGGGGCGCTCTTTCGCCCAGGGCACCTGAAAACCTGCAGCCAGCCCTCCCCCCCCACAACTTTAGCCAAATAACACCCATTTTTCAGTGCGTAACTTATATTATGAAGTTATTTAAGGTTAACAAGCTTAAGTAAGAAGAATTGATGCTTTTGGCATTCAAATGGGCACTGTTGGTGTGTTTCCTGTCCTCCTCTCACTGCCGACTTTTATTCCCCATTGACTTACATTGGGTTTCGTGTTTCGGGACGACCCCGACTTTTCCCTATAATCGGACGATCTTGCTCGACCCGACTTTTGGAAAAGTCGGGTTTCACGAAACGAAACGCGACCCTAAAAAACCAAAAGTCGCTCAACTCTAGTGGTCACAACTCCTCTTCCCAAGCTTCCCTATACTTTTATCTTCCTCTCTGACTCAGAATGCACTCTAGTCTGGGGACAAGCTTCTCACTCGTCCAGTTCCCAGCACTGACTGACTGAAACTCTAACTAACTTCCTCCTCCTGACCAGATAGAGCAGCTCCCCTCAAGTCAGGTTCAGAGTTCCCCCTGCTGGCCTAGAGCAGGATCTGTGTTGCATGCTGTGTATACCTGGCCAGGGGATCCCTCCTTGCTTCAGGCCTGACATTATCCCCTGTGAGGAAGGCAATGCCCTTGTGGCTACCGGACTCCTGTGGTGCCACACTTACAACAGAGATAAGGGAGCAGAGCCAAGCTTACTACAGAGATAAGGGAGCAGAACGGAGCTTACTAGGTCTACTACATAGATACGGGAACAGAAACAAGCATACAGCATATATATGGTGCCTGAATCTAGATTACTACATCGATAGAGTACGAGAACCAAGCTTACTAGAGAGATAATGGGAGCAGAACCAAGCTTACTAGAGAGATATGGGAGCAGAACTGAGCTTACTAGAGCTATGGTGGAAGAACTGAGCTTACTACAGAGATAAGGGAGCAGAATCAAGCTTATGTGATAATCATGTGGGAATAGTGGATGAGGGCAGGTATATCTCGCCCAGATTCCTTTCCTATGTGGCCTAGTCTGGTTAGTATCGCACCTGCTTGCTAATGAATAATGGGAGGTGGATATAAAAGGATGCCAGGTGGTTGTGTGAGTGTCTCAGCCTGGGAACACAGAGAGCCTGTCTGTGTGAGAGACACACGTGAGTGAAAGCAGTGCCCACTGCAACTGTGGTTTGGCTGGACGGGAGAAGCCCGCCAGTTGGTAGTTAGGTTGTCCAATGTTTAGTTAGTGCCGGACAGGCAAGGATTTGTTTTATGTTTTTTTTCTTTATGCATTGCTTTCACCGTTAATAAACCTGACCCAGTGTCAGTTATACCCGGACCCCGTCTCTGCGCCTGAGTTTCATGCTGAATGCACGTGACCTTTGACCCCAGCAAAGCCGATCCCGGAGTGTTTTATCACACTTGCTACAGAGATATCAGACCAGAACCAACTAGGTCTGGTATATAGATACGGGAACAGAACCAAGTTTACAGCATAGATATGGTTTCAGAATCTAGATTACTACATTGGTAGAGTCCCTGTTCCCACCATATGTATAGTATGATGGCCCCAGTTCCCCCATATATATAGTAGGATGGCCCCAGTTCCCCCATATATATAGTAGGATGGCCCCAGTTCCCCATATATATAGTAGGATGGCCCCAGTTCCCCATATATATAGTAGGATAGCCCTAGTTCCTCCGTATATCTAGTAGGATGGCCCCAGTTCTTCCCATATATAAATTATGATCGCCCCAGTTCCTCCTTGTAACGCCAGTGTGTTTGTACTTTGCTTCCCTGGCGTTACTCTGCATGTCTGCATTAACCCTTTGCTCCTCTCCTCCTAACTAGCAGGGATACTGTTGCCTGTTACCGTTATGGATGCTGCTCAGGTCCCTGCCCCGCTGCGTAGCCGTACATGCGTGCGTGGCTCCGCTGCTTTGCAAGACCACCCGCTGGTGCAGTCCCTGGCTGCTGCTGTGGAAAGCTATCGGTGGGTTAATAGGTCCTCTACATTGTGTATGGCTTACCACGTATGTTCAGGCTTGCAGCTCTCGCCAGGTGTCCTCTGCAATGCTGATTTGTTTGGCCTTGCTTAGGGTGCGCACGGCCACACCTCCCCTGCTTTTATGAGGAATGGGTGTGTGCTACAATTGCTGCTCCAGCCTATGACTGTGAGGCAGCTGGTATATAAAGTTCCCTCCCCCTTTGGGGCATCGCCAGAGCTTCGCATTGAGTTCCTGAACCTAGCGATGTGAGTATGTGTGTTCAGCTCCTGCTCTGATTGTGATCAGTTCTGGGGGAGCTGGTGCTCTTTGTCCCCATGTGAACTGTGTTTTGCCACCTGCCAGGAGGCAGAATATCCTGGCCCTCGGCCCTGTCCGCCTTCCCAGGAGGCAGAATATCCTGGCCCTTGTCCGCCCTCCCAGAAGGCAGAATATCCTGGTCCCTGTGTTTGTGTGGAGTCTTGCCTTGCACCTGTGTCTTGTTCCCTGAATCCTGGATCCTGAATTTGTTCCTGCACCTGACTCTGTCTGAATTGTGTCTTGTTTCTTTGCCTGCTCTGGGGGCAGTAATACCAAGATCGCCCTTCCTGGAGGCTGCATATCCAGGCCTGTCTATGTTGTGTCTTGTTCCCTGAATTCTGGACCTGCTCCTTTACCTGACCCTGTCTGAACTGTGTCCTCTGTGGGATGTTCCTGAGGTCCCTTCATGTCTTGAACCCTGTGCCCAGTGACTGTGACTCTTTGCTACCTGACTTGCTGTGATTTAACCTGGGTTCATCTAGGAAGTAGGAGTCCGGTGTGTCCGCTGGGTTTCTGCCACTCTGTGCTCAGCTGGGGATTCAGTGCAATTCCCTGCCAGTTCCAGTCCAACCCGGCAGGGATTGCACCAGACCGCTGGGGTTCCTTTCTAGGTCACTGCCAGATGACCGGAGCCTGATGACCACGGCCTGATGTCCGGTGTCTGACGACCCCTTCCAGATGTGCTGTGCCTGATGTCCTCTGCCAGATGGCCGGATCCTATGCTTCTCTGCCCGATGTCCGGAGCCTTCCGATCGCTGCCAGTGGTCCGGAGCCTGATGACTGCGGCCTGATGTCCGTAAATGATGCCCGCAGCCTGATGTCCGGATCCTGTCGGTCGCTGCCAGATGTCCGGAGTCCGATGCCAGTGTGCTGATGCTCTATCTAAGATCCGAGTCCTGATGCCCTGCCTGTATCCTGATGTCCAGTCCATGTTCCTGGTGTCCTGATGTCCGTGTTCCTCGTGTCCTGATGTCCGTGTTCCTTGTGGCCTGATGTCCGTGTTCCTGGTGGCCTGATGTCCGTGTTCCTGGTGGCCTGATGTCCGTGTTCCTGGTGGCCTGATGTCCGTGTTCCTGGTGGCCTGATGTCCGTGTTCCTGATGTTCTGCCCGTGTCCCGATGTTCCGCCAATTATCTGAGGTCCACCCAGTGATGACGTCCTTCTCGGATCGGTGTTTGATGTTCTCCTGCTGAGCCTGTGCTATGCCTGAGGCCTGAGAGAGAGGCCGTCCTAGTATGCCCGTGCCAGAGGATCCTGGACTGCATCAACCCATGATGACTCCTGCCATCGTCTGACATCTGTCCTGGGTATGTGTCTGATGTTCTCCTGCTGAGCCAGTGCTATGCCTGAGGCCTGAGAAAGAGGCCGTCCTGATATGCCCGTGCCAGATGACCCTGGACTGCATCAACCCATGATGACCCCTGCCATTGTCTGAAGTCAGTCTGAGGTTGGTGTCTGATGTTCTCCTGCTGAGCCTGTGCTATGCCTGGGGCCTGAGGAAGAGGCCGCCCTAGTATGCCCGTGCCAGACAACCCTGGACTGCATCAACCCGTGATGTCCTCCTGCCTTCGTCTGTTATCCTGAGACGTGTACCCTTCCCTGATGTGCAGAACCGAGAGCCTTGCATAACTATTTTGTTTCTGTACCATGTCTTGTTCAAGTAAACTTTGTCTATACCTGAAGTTGTGCGGTGTCGTTCTGCCTCCTCGTCCACATGCTCAGCTGCCACAGACCCCGGTCTCTACTCTTCCCTCGTCTGGGTATGCCAGGGTCCCCCCTGTGGTCCAGTGGGTCCACATTCCGCTCCCACCTGGGATGCTCGCCCCACGTCGGCGTGGTCGGTCGACGTGGAGGTGCCGGGTCGGCCGCGAACGCGGTCGCTAGTCGCGACACCCCTATATATAGTTGCTTCTCACAAAATTAGAATATCATCAAAAGGTTAATTAATTTCAGTGAAACACATATTATATAGAGTCATTACAAACAGAGTAATCTATTTCAAGTGTTTGTTTCTGTTAATGTTGATGATTATGGCTTACAGCCAATTAAAACCCAAAAGTCATTATCTCAGTAAATTAGAATACTTTATAACACCAGCTTGAAAAATTATCTTAAAATCCAAAATGTTGGCCTACTAAAATGTATGTTCACTAAATGCACTCAATACTTGGTCAGGGCTCCTTTTGCATCTGAATTGTTGGGTCTGGTGTCTCTCATCTTTCACTTGACAATACCCTTTAGATTCTCTATGGGTTTAAGGTCAGGCGAGTTTGCTGGCCATTCAAGCACAGTGATACTGTTGTTTTTAAACCAGGTATTGGTACTTTTGGCAGTGTAGACAGGTGCCAAGTTATGCTGGAGAATGAAATTTCCATCTCCAAAACCTTGTCGGCACAGGGATGCATGAAGTGGACCTACACCAGCTGGCGGCATGGCTCCCCAAAACATCACTGATTGTGGAAACTTCACACTGGACCTCAAGCAGTTTGGATTGTGTGCCTCTCCACTCTTCCTCCAGACTCTGGGACCTTGATTTTCAAATGAAATGCAAAATTTACTTTCATGTGAAATCAACACCTTGGACCACTGAGCAACAGTCCAGTTCTTTTTCTCCTTGGCCCAGGGAAGGCACTTCTCGTCTTGTCTATTGTTCATGAGTGGCTTGACACAAGGAATGAGACACTTGTAGCCCATATCCTGGATACGTCTGTGTGTCCACAGCAGTCCACTCCTTGTGAATCTCCCCCCAAACTTTTAAATGGCCTTTTCTTAACAATCCTTTCAAGGCTGTGGTTATCTCAGTTGCTTGTGCACCTTTTTTCTACCACACTTTTTCCTTCCATTCAACTTTCCATTAATATGCTTGGATACAGCACCCTGTGAAAAGCCACCTTCTTTAGCAATGACCTTTTGTGGCTTAGTATGTTGGTCACAGTTCCCCCACATATATATAGTAGGATGGCCCCAGTTACCGTATATATAGTAAGATGGCCCCAATTCCCCCATATATATAGTATGATGACCCCAGTTCCCCCCATATATAGTATGATGCCCCAGTTCCCCTAAATATAGTAAGATGGCCCCAATTCCCCCATATATAAAGTATGATGGCCCCAGTTCCCCATATATATAGTATGATGGCCCCAGTTCCCCCCACACATATAGAATGATGGCCCCAGTTCACCCCATACATATAGTATGATGGCCTCAGTATACCCCATATACATATAATATGATAGGCCCAGTTCTCCGATATATATGGTATGGTTGACCCAGTTCCCCCATATATACACAGTTGTGGCCAAAAGTATTGACACCCCTGCAATTCTGTCAGATAATACTCAGCTTCTTCCTGAAAATGATTACAAACACAAATTCTTTGGTATTATTATCTTCATTTATTTTGTCTTAAATGAATAAACACAAAAAGAATTGTCCTAAAGCCACTCCCACTCCCTGCCGACTTTGCTTCCCCATTGACTTGCATTGGGTTTCTGACAGAGACACCGCACTACACTTGCTCATAGAGCCAGTGCGCGTGTCCTGAGTACAGAAGCAGTGCTAAGAGTTACCTGGGGAGCAGGGCAGCAGAGGTGACCGGGCGTGCTTCAACTATTAGTGTCAGGGTCCAGTCAGCGCTGGAAAGTAAAGAGGCACGGGACCTGCGGACACTGAAAATGAACAAGCTTGAACGGGACCTATGGTCATGTGACTGCAAGGGGGCGTGGCTTAGCGTCCTGCTTTCAGATATGACAGTACACCATACAACAACTCAGAGTCAGGCAAAATGGAGGTCACAACAGTATGAGCAAATGAAGTACAGGAGGGACAAACAGACGGGAGGTCAGACAAAGCCAAAGGTCATACACAGGATCACAGTACAGTACCAGGGATGAGACAGAGCGGATAATCAGGGTCAAGCAGAGATCAAGACCAAACAGACATAGGAGGTACCAGGCAGAATCCAAAGCGATATCCAGGGAACAGACCGAGTCAAATACAGAGAATCAAGTAACCAGAACACAGCACTAACACACTCAGGGGTCACCACACAATGCCAAGGGCAAGAGTATAACTGACAGGGATGGGAGCGTCCTGAGGCTATAAGAAGCCTCCCCCAGAACCAGGGAGAGGCCGCAATCATAGCCCCAGGTGTGCAGGTAAGCCTGCATCGGGATCACAACCTTTAACCCCAGAAATGCCAGTCATCAGCACTGGTTCCAAACATTAACCCCACGTGTGCGAGTCAAACCCGCACTGAGATCATGACAGTTTCGTGTTTCAGTTGGACCTCTGACTTTTCCCTATAGTCGGCCGTTTTCGTTCAACCCGACTTTTGCGAAAGTCGGGTTTCATGAAACCCGACTTGACCCTAAAAAAGGCAAAGTCGCTCATCTCTATATTAAAATTTTTTTTTACAATTCTTTCCTTCTTTTGAGTACCCTAGAGTCTGCGGTTAGGCTGGTGATTCTGTTATGAATGGGTCACTGAGGAGGATGGCAGGAACAGGCTAAACCACCAGAGGACCAGAGAGGTTGGTAACTAAGCGGATTGCAGGCCCGTGATCCTATCCACATAACTAGCAGTAGCCATGGAGCGTTCCTACGATGCCCTAGACGCTTCGTCACAGCCGGAGAACTATCTAAGCCTAAAGACAGAAAGGTGAAATCTAAACTGCCCTGGAGCAGATCCCCAAAGGAATAGACAGCCCCCAAACATATGTTGTCGGTGAGACAAGATGAGACACAAACACAGGCAGAGAACAGACTGAGCAAACGGGGGGGGGCAAGCTGTCTAGACAGGACAGGACAGAAAAGATACTGTCTGCAATCACACACAAAACCCTAAAAAAGTCCAACACTTCTGATATACAAAAAACCTGAGGTCACATGACCTCACCCCCGCTAGATCAGCACTCTGGTATGAACTGGAAGCAAAGCAAAAAGATACTAACATGACAGGGGACTGAACAAGCTGCAACATATGAAGCAGGGCCCAGCGCTGCCCTCAGCAGGGAGCACGCTGAATCCTAGCAACAAAGCAGAAAGCAAAAAAAAGGCAAAACCAGATTAGATGCAAAGGATTAGCAAAAGAATCACTTAGCTGAACAATGCAGATCAGGCAGGGGACAAAAGAACTCCAAATGCACAGGGAGGAAATCACCAGCAACCTCAAAGAGCAGCCAGCTCAATTATATGCACCCAGCTAGTAATCCCAGGTTTCCAATTATCGTCGTCAGGTGGGGATCTTCCGTCCACCTTGCCAGCTCCACTAATCTCAGTAACCACCAGAGGGAGCAGAGGGAGCTTCGGCTCAGAACTCCGATCAAGAGAATTCACAACATCTTCTGCTATAAACTGCTAATGTATGACCATTTTATGTATATTTTATAAAAGATATTAACAGTCATATCTAGAGTTGAGCGATACCAGCCGATACTTGAAAATATCGGATCGGAATGGATCGGCCGATCTTAAAAAAAAGTATCGGTATCGCCGATTCCGATACCGGGAACCAATGCAAGTCAATGGGGCCAAAATATCGGAATTAAAAAAAACCCTTTCTTTCCTTGTAGGTTAATTCTACATGAAGAAAAACAACTAAGAATAATGTAGAATGTATTGTGGGAGGTGGAGGAGACATTAAAGCCATAGAGGTTTAGCCCAATCAAATGGAATAGCAGGAATTAAACTTTTTTTTTTAAAGATGTTAGGAGTTACAAAGATATTGACTATGTTAGCCTCATTTATATTTTGCCAGACATGTATGTCTTCTTCTTCTACTTCCTTTTTTTACATTCTTCTTCTTCTTCTTCTACTTCCTTTTTTTACATTCTTCTTCTTCTTCTTCTACTTCCTTTTTTTACATTCTTCTTCTTATTCCTTTTTTTACATTCTTCTTCTTCTTCTTCTACTTCCTTTTTTTACATTCTTCTTCTTCTTCTTCTTCTTCTTCTTCTTCTTCTTCTTCTTCTTCCTTTTCTTACATTCTTCATATTCTTCTTATTCAACAATTATTATTCTACATATTCAGCTTCTTCATCTTCTTCCTATTCTTCTTCATCATATTCTTGTTTGTGTCAGGCATTCCTGTAGTTGTTATCTAGAAAAGTTAGAAGTTTACACCTTCCGTTCTGCCTGTCACAAAAGATTTACAACAGGATTTGTCCGCGTTCAGTTTGGCCTGCAGAAGCAGGCCTTTTCCAGGGGCACCACGAGGAGGAACGGACTCACCCCCATACACTGCTTAGTCTTCTTCTGCTTATAAATAAGATAATATCATTTGCTCAGAGTATTAGTCTTATGCTTAATGTTCTTCTGCTTTGTTTTTTTTATGCTTCTTTGTCTTCTCTCTCTTGTTGTTCTGCATCTTGGTGGTTGTCTTCCTGTTCTTTGTCCTCTTGAACCAGCTGACGGTACTGGCACCCGGAGGGGCAGCAGAAGGAACAAGAGCCAATGGCACTACCGAGGACCAGCTGACGGTGCTGGAACCCGGTTACTAAGCAGGAGGTACCTGTGCTACAAAGCACTACCAAGGACCAGCAGACGTTGCCGGAACTCGGATACCGAGATGGAGGCACCTAGGCCAAACGCTCTGACGAGAACCAGCTGACGGTGCTGGAACCCGGAGGGGTAGCATAAGCTGCAAGAGCAAATGGAAATAGCGAGGACCAGCTGACAGTGCTGGCACCCGGAGGGGCAGCAGAAGGAATAAGAGCCAATGGCACAACCGAGGACCAGCTGACGGTGCTGGAACCCGGTTACTAAGCAGGAGGTACCTGTGCTACAAAGCACTACCAAGGACCAGCAGACGTTGCCGGAACTCGGATACCGAGATGGAGGCACCTAGGCCAAAGGCTCTGACGAGAACCAGCTGACGGTGCTGGAACCCGGAGGGGTAGCATAAGCTGCAAGAGCAAATGGAAATAGCGAGGACCAGCTGACAGTGCTGGCACCCGGAGGGGCAGCAGAAGGAATAAGAGCCAATGGCACAACCGAGGACCAGCTGACGGTGCTGGAACCCGGTTACTAAGCAGGAGGTACCTGTGCTACAAAGCACTACCAAGGACCAGCAGACGTTGCTGGAACTCGGATACCGAGATGGAGGCACCTAGGCCAAAGGCTCTGATGAGAACCAGCTGACGGTGCTGGAACCCGGAGGGGTATCAGAAGTTACCCCTGAAAAGCAAAGTTGGCATGCCGCAAGCTGGCCGCAGTTACCGAATCACACAGTCCTACAGGGGGTGCTTGTCCTACTGGCACTATGGAACAAACCTTTCTTACCAGAACCCGCAGTCCACATAGGAAGCACCTAAACTGCTGGCACCCTAGCCTCGGCTAACCCAACCGCAACACGACATGGCAACTTGGGGTGGCAAACTGACATTGACACTTCCCGGAAACAGCAGGCAGGGCTGGAACCAAGCTGGGCAGGAGGGAGTACCCGTGCCAAAGTCAGTTATGAGCAGCAACTGGCGATGTTGGAGCCCAGGACAAGCACTTAGCAGGCTGAGGCCTGATGTGCTGTCAATTGGGAGGCAGCAGGACAGATTGCCATCAAAACAGCAGGGGAACAGCTGACGTTACTGAACCCCACAAACACAGGAGCTAGTGTTTTACTCTGTGAAGACGGCACTTCCGAGCAACAACTGGCTGTGTTGAAGCCCAGGGACAAGCACGGAGCAGGCTTAGGCTGCATTGAAGAAATTTTAAGATCGGTTGTAGACTACTAATTTGAACCAAGCTCCACTTAGGCCTGTGGATTCACTGATTTTCGTATTTCCCCTGTCCTCCAACCCCGCCAGTTACAGCTCCGAAGTGGCGTCTGCACAATCCACACTTGTTCCTGTGTTACAGGTGTTCAGTCCGGTCAGTTAATCCCCTGATGTGTGTCCGGCAATGTCGCCTGCTCTGTCCACATTCCGATAATGGGAATGTGGACAGAGCAGGCGACATTGCCGGACACACATCAGGGGATTAACTGATCGGACTGAACACCTGTAACACAGGAACAAGTGTGGATTGTGCAGACGCCACTTCGGAGCTGTAACTGGCAGGGTTGGAGGACAGGGGAAATACGAGAGACAGTGGAGCCACAGGCCTAATTGGAGCACGGTTAAAAATCAGTAGTGGTACGACTGTGTAGGCAGCAGGAGACTTTGCCATCCACACAGCAGGGGATCAGCTGACATTACTGAACCCCACTGAGACACGGGAGCAAGTATCTCTTTCCGTGTGGACGGCACTTCCGAACTACAACTGGCTGTGTTGAAGCCCAGGAAATAGGAGGGTGTAGGCAGAGGCCTACTGTATTTTGAATGAGTTTACAGCAGGAGAGACTGCCATCCACACAGCAGGGGATCAGCTGACGTTACTGAACCCCACTGAGACACGGGAGCAAGTATCTCTTTCCGTGTGGACGGCACTTCCGAACTACAACTGGCTGTGTTGAAGCCCAGGAAATAGGAGGGTGTAGGCAGAGGCCTACTGAATTTTGAATGAGGTGACAGCAGGAGAGACTGCCATCCACACAGCAGGGGATCAGCTGACGTTACTGAACCCCACTGAGACACGGGAGCAAGTGTCTCTTTCCGTGTGGACGGCACTTCCGAACTACAACTGGCTGTGTTGAAGCCCAGGAAATAGGAGGGTGTAGGCAGAGGCCTACTGTATTTTGAATGAGTTTACAGCAGGAGAGACTGCCATCCACACAGCAGGGGATCAGCTGACGTTACTGAACCCCACTGAGACACGGGAGCAAGTATCTCTTTCCGTGTGGACGGCACTTCCGAACTACAACTGGCTGTGTTGAAGCCCAGGAAATAGGAGGGTGTAGGCAGAGGCCTACTGTATTTTGAATGAGTTTACAGCAGGAGAGACTGCCATCCACACAGCAGGGGATCAGCTGACGTTACTGAACCCCACTGAGACACGGGAGCAAGTATCTCTTTCCGTGTGGACGGCACTTCCGAACTACAACTGGCTGTGTTGAAGCCCAGGAAATAGGAGGGTGTAGGCAGAGGCCTACTGAATTTTGAATGAGGTGACAGCAGGAGAGACTGCCATCCACACAGCAGGGGATCAGCTGACGTTACTGAACCCCACTGAGACACGGGAGCAAGTATCTCTTTCCGTGTGGACGGCACTTCCGAACTACAACTGGCTGTGTTGAAGCCCAGGAAATAGGAGGGTGTAGGCAGAGGCCTACTGAATTTTGAATGAGGTGACAGCAGGAGAGACTGCCATCCACACAGCAGGGGATCAGCTGACGTTACTGAACCCCACTGAGACACGGGAGCAAGTATCTCTTTCCGTGTGGACGGCACTTCCGAACTACAACTGGCTGTGTTGAAGCCCAGGAAATAGGAGGGTGTAGGCAGAGGCCTACTGAATTTTGAATGAGGTGACAGCAGGAGAGACTGCCATCCACACAGCAGGGGATCAGCTGACGTTACTGAACCCCACTGAGACACGGGAGCAAGTGTCTCTTTCCGTGTGGACGGCACTTCCGAACTACAACTGGCTGTGTTGAAGCCCAGGAAATAGGAGGGTGTAGGCAGAGGCCTACTGTATTTTGAATGAGTTTACAGCAGGAGAGACTGCCATCCACACAGCAGGGGATCAGCTGACGTTACTGAACCCCACTGAGACACGGGAGCAAGTATCTCTTTCCGTGTGGACGGCACTTCCGAACTACAACTGGCTGTGTTGAAGCCCAGGAAATAGGAGGGTGTAGGCAGAGGCCTACTGAATTTTGAATGAGGTGACAGCAGGAGAGACTGCCATCCACACAGCAGGGGATCAGCTGACGTTACTGAACCCCACTGAGACACGGGAGCAAGTGTCTCTTTCCGTGTGGACGGCACTTCCGAACTACAACTGGCTGTGTTGAAGCCCAGGAAATAGGAGGGTGTAGGCAGAGGCCTACTGTATTTTGAATGAGTTTACAGCAGGAGAGACTGCCATCCACACAGCAGGGGATCAGCTGACGTTACTGAACCCCACTGAGACACGGGAGCAAGTATCTCTTTCCGTGTGGACGGCACTTCCGAACTACAACTGGCTGTGTTGAAGCCCAGGAAATAGGAGGGTGTAGGCAGAGGCCTACTGAATTTTGAATGAGGTGACAGCAGGAGAGACTGCCATCCACACAGCAGGGGATCAGCTGACGTTACTGAACCCCACTGAGACACGGGAGCAAGTGTCTCTTTCCGTGTGGACGGCACTTCCGAACTACAACTGGCTGTGTTGAAGCCCAGGAAATAGGAGGGTGTAGGCAGAGGCCTACTGTATTTTGAATGAGTTTACAGCAGGAGAGACTGCCATCCACACAGCAGGGGATCAGCTGACGTTACTGAACCCCACTGAGACACGGGAGCAAGTATCTCTTTCCGTGTGGACGGCACTTCCGAACTACAACTGGCTGTGTTGAAGCCCAGGAAATAGGAGGGTGTAGGCAGAGGCCTACTGAATTTTGAATGAGGTGACAGCAGGAGAGACTGCCATCCACACAGCAGGGGATCAGCTGACGTTACTGAACCCCACTGAGACACGGGAGCAAGTGTCTCTTTCCGTGTGGACGGCACTTCCGAACTACAACTGGCTGTGTTGAAGCCCAGGAAATAGGAGGGTGTAGGCAGAGGCCTACTGTATTTTGAATGAGTTTACAGCAGGAGAGACTGCCATCCACACAGCAGGGGATCAGCTGACGTTACTGAACCCCACTGAGACACGGGAGCAAGTATCTCTTTCCGTGTGGACGGCACTTCCGAACTACAACTGGCTGTGTTGAAGCCCAGGAAATAGGAGGGTGTAGGCAGAGGCCTACTGAATTTTGAATGAGGTGACAGCAGGAGAGACTGCCATCCACACAGCAGGGGATCAGCTGACGTTACTGAACCCCACTGAGACACGGGAGCAAGTGTCTCTTTCCGTGTGGACGGCACTTCCGAACTACAACTGGCTGTGTTGAAGCCCAGGAAATAGGAGGGTGTAGGCAGAGGCCTACTGTATTTTGAATGAGTTTACAGCAGGAGAGACTGCCATCCACACAGCAGGGGATCAGCTGACGTTACTGAACCCCACTGAGACACGGGAGCAAGTGTCTCTTTCCGTGTGGACGGCACTTCCGAACTACAACTGGCTGTGTTGAAGCCCAGGAAATAGGAGGGTGTAGGCAGAGGCCTACTGTCTTTGTAATGCGGAGACAGCAGGAGAGACTGCCATCTCCACAGCAGGGGAACAGCTGGCAGTGCTGAACCCCACTAACACTTGAACGAACGTGTTTGGTTCTGTGGAGACGACACTTCTGAACACCAACTGACGCTGTTGGAGCCCAGGATTAGGCGAGGAGCAGGCTGGGGCCTACTGGATTTTGGCAGGTGAATGCAGCAGGAGACTTGCCATCTCCACAGCAGGGGAACAGCTGGCAGTGCTGAACCCCACTAACACTTGAACGAATGTGTTTGGTTCTGTGGAGACGACACTTCTGAACACCAACTGACGCTGTTGGAGCCCAGGATTAGGCGAGGAGCAGGCTGGGGCCTACTGGATTTTGGCAGGTGAAGGCAGCAGGAGACTTGCCATCTCCACAGCAGGGGAACAGCTGGCAGTGCTGAACCCCACTAACACTTGAACGAACGTGTTTGGTTCTGTGGAGACGACACTTCTGAACACCAACTGACGCTGTTGGAGCCCAGGATTAGGCGAGGAGCAGGCTGGGGCCTACTGGATTTTGGCAGGTGAATGCAGCAGGAGACTTGCCATCTCCACAGCAGGGGAACAGCTGGCAGTGCTGAACCCCACTAACACTTGAACGAACGTGTTTGGCTCTGTGGAGACGACACTTCTGAACACCAACTGACGCTGTTGGAGCCCAGGATTAGGCGAGGAGCAGGCTGGGGCCTACTGGATTTTGGCAGGTGAAGGCAGCAGGAGACTTGCCATCTCCACAGCAGGGGAACAGCTGGCAGTGCTGAACCCCACTAACACTTGAACGAATGTGTTTGGTTCTGTGGAGACGACACTTCTGAACACCAACTGACGCTGTTGGAGCCCAGGATTAGGCGAGGAGCAGGCTGGGGCCTACTGGATTTTGGCAGGTGAATGCAGCAGGAGACTTGCCATCTCCACAGCAGGGGAACAGCTGGCAGTGCTGAACCCCACTAACACTTGAACGAACGTGTTTGGCTCTGTGGAGACGACACTTCTGAACACCAACTGACGCTGTTGGAGCCCAGGATTAGGCGAGGAGCAGGCTGGGGCCTACTGGATTTTGGCAGGTGAAGGCAGCAGGAGACTTGCCATCTCCACAGCAGGGGAACAGCTGGCAGTGCTGAACCCCACTAACACTTGAACGAATGTGTTTGGTTCTGTGGAGACGACACTTCTGAACACCAACTGACGCTGTTGGAGCCCAGGATTAGGCGAGGAGCAGGCTGGGGCCTACTGGATTTTGGCAGGTGAATGCAGCAGGAGACTTGCCATCTCCACAGCAGGGGAACAGCTGGCAGTGCTGAACCCCACTAACACTTGAACGAACGTGTTTGGCTCTGTGGAGACGACACTTCTGAACACCAACTGACGCTGTTGGAGCCCAGGATTAGGCGAGGAGCAGGCTGGGGCCTACTGGATTTTGGCAGGTGAAGGCAGCAGGAGACTTGCCATCTCCACAGCAGGGGAACAGCTGGCAGTGCTGAACCCCACTAACACTTGAACGAACGTGTTTGGTTCTGTGGAGACGACACTTCTGAACACCAACTGACGCTGTTGGAGCCCAGGATTAGGCGAGGAGCAGGCTGGGGCCTACTGGATTTTGGCAGGTGAAGGCAGCAGGAGACTTGCCATCTCCACAGCAGGGGAACAGCTGGCAGTGCTGAACCCCACTAACACTTGAACGAATGTGTTTGGCTCTGTGGAGACGACACTTCTGAACACCAACTGACGCTGTTGGAGCCCAGGATTAGGCGAGGAGCAGGCTGGGGCCTACTGGATTTTGGCAGGTGAATGCAGCAGGAGACTTGCCATCTCCACAGCAGGGGAACAGCTGGCAGTGCTGAACCCCACTAACACTTGAACGAATGTGTTTGGCTCTGTGGAGACGACACTTCTGAACACCAACTGACGCTGTTGGTGCCCAGGATTACGCATGCCGCATGCAGAGGCCAATGGGCAGCGGTTTTTATGGAGGTTGTGGACTACTACTGATTCTAACCATGCTCCACTTAGGCCTCTGGCTCCACTGTCTCTACTATTTACCCTGGCCTCCAACCCCGCCAGCTACATCTCTGAAGTGGCGTCAGCACAATCTACACTTGTTCCTGTGTTACTGGTGCTCAGTCCCATCAGTTGATCCCCTGATGTTTGTCCGGCAAGTTCGCCAGCTCTGTCCTCATTCCCACTACTGGTTATGGGAATGTGGACAGAGCAGGAGACCTTGCCGGACACACATCAGGGGATAAACTGATGGGACTGAGCCACAGGAACACAGGAACAAGTGTAGATTGTGCTGACGCCACTTCAGAGATGTAGATGGCGGGGTTGGAGGTCAGGGGAAATAGTAGAGACAGTGGAGCCAGAGACCTAAGTTGGGCACGGTTAAAAATCAGTAGTGGTTTGAATGTTGATGGAGCTGGTGACTCTGCCGTCCACACAGCAGGGGATCAGCTGGCATTACTGAACCCCAGTAACACAGGAGCTAGTGTGTTTCTCTGTGCAGATGACACATCTGAGCGACAACTGGCTGTGTTGAAGCACAGGGATTATAGTTCAGGTGGTAGAAAAATGAACACACCAGCAGACCTGGATACAGTTGCCAACCACTAATTTAGTCTGTAAGAGGAATGGCAAAGTCTTTGGAGATCCAGGCCTTGTTCATTTTCAGAAAAGTCAGCCGGTCAACATTATCGGAAGATAGTCGCGTGCGACGGTCTGTTAGTACACCACCTGCGGCACTAAAGACACGTTCCGATAATACACTGGCAGCAGGGCAAGCCAGCACCTCCAATGCATACTGGCTAAGCTCTGGCCATGTATCCAGCTTAGAGACCCAAAACTTGAAGGGGGAAGAGCCATCTGGGAGTACAGCGACAGGGCAAGACATGTAGTCTGACACCATCTGACGGAAGCGTTGCCTCCTGCTGACTCGAGGCGTCGCTGATGGTGTAGACAATTGTGGTGGACACACAAAACTTTGCCACATTTGGGCCATAGTGGTCTTGCCTTGTGCTGCGGCACTGCCTCTGCTCCCTCTTTGTGCAGAGTTTCCTCCACTGCCTCGACGCACAGAGCTGCTTTGTAAAGCACTTGCAACAATGCTGTCGGGTGGAATGGAAAACATTATGGACTGCACCAGTGACTCTTCGTACTCCCGCATTTTACGCTCCCGGTTCAACGTTGGTATGAGCCTTTGTACGCTGTCCCGGTAGCGAGGATCTAGGAGGGTGTACACCCAATAATCAGCCGAGACGAGAATGTGGGCGATGCGGCGGTCGTTTCTCAGGCACTGCAGCATGA
This sequence comes from Dendrobates tinctorius, assembly GCF_039654945.1. Taxonomy (NCBI): domain Eukaryota; kingdom Metazoa; phylum Chordata; class Amphibia; order Anura; family Dendrobatidae; genus Dendrobates; species Dendrobates tinctorius. The sequence continues at coordinate 21,695,299 of NW_027361704.1, forward strand.
AATCAACCATGTGCTGCAGACTCCCAACTGCCAAAGAACCGCTGTCCCCTGTTTGAGGCGTGACCTCGACCTGCTCTGCATCACCCCACCCTCGCTGTACATACTGAGTAGAGGTTTGTGTACCTCCCTCCTCTGGAGAGATGTCTTCCTCCTCCATCGACTCCTCCTCATCCTCCTCACAAAGTGTCCCCTGCCTAGGCCTTTGTGAGGAAACACGTAGCGCAGACTGTCCAGAAGCAGATGGCATTTGGGACTCCTCATCCTCCACCTCTTCTGAAACCTCATCCCTTAGTGCTTGCAGTGTTTGTTGAAGCAGGCAGATAAGGGGGACAGTCATGCTGACTAGTGCATCATCTGCACTCGCCATCCGCGTGGATTCATCGAAGGCACGCAAAACGAGGCAGATGTCCTTCATAGAGGCCCACTCAATGGTGCTGAAGTGTGAACGGCGCACAGTGCGACTTGTTTGCGCCTGATGCAGCTGGTACTCCATGACTGCTGCCTGCTGCTCACACAACCGCTCCAACATATGTAACGTTGAATTCCACCGGGTGGGTAGGTCACATATGATGCGATGTTCTGGAAGGCCAAATCGTCGCTGCAGAGCAGCGAGGCGCGATCTTGCCGTGCTGGAACGTCGCAAGTGAGCGCACTCTATGCGGACCTTGTGCAACAGTGCATCAAGATCCGGATAGTCCCTCAGAAAGCTCTGCACGACCAAGTTAAGAACATGTGCCAGACATGGGATGTGTGTGAGGTTGCCTAGGCCAAGAGCTGCCACCAGATTTCGGCCATTGTCACACACTACCAAGCCCGGCTGGAGATTCGCTGGCCCAAACCACACATCGCTCTCCAGCTTGATAGCATTCCAGAGCTCCTGCGCTGTGTGGCTTCGATTCCCCAAAGAAATTAATTTGAGTACAGCCTGTTGACGTTTGGCCACGGCTGTGCTCATATCGGTCGTAACAGGCTCCTGCTCTGCTGTTTCTGAGGAACTTGAGTAGGAGGAGGAGTCTATGTGTACAGACTGGAGTCCTGCAATCCGTGGCGTTGGAAGAACACGTACAGCGCCACTCTCCAGATCCGTACCCGGCTCCACAACATTGACCCAGTGGGCAGTGAGGGAAAGGTATCGTCCCTGTCCATGGTTACTGGTCCACGCATCGGTGGTCAGGTGGACCTTGCTACTAACGGCGTTTAGTAGCGCATGTTTTATTTTGCCCTCAACATGTTTCTGCAGGGCAGGGACGGCTCGCCTGCTGAAATAAAAGCGGCTGGGCACGTTGTATTGGGGGACTGCCAATGCCATTAAGTCCCGGAAGGTGTCAGTGTCCACCAGCCTGAATGACAGCATTTCAACTGCCAGAAGTTTGGCAATGCCAGCATTCAGAGACTGTGCTCTGGGATGGTTTGCCGAGTAAGGGCGCCTTTTATCCCATGCCTGTGCTACCGATGGCTGTGATGGATGGGAACGTGCTGTTATGGGTGGAATCTGACAGGGTCTCCGGACAACAGTGGCAGAGGTTCTTCCTTGGCGATCCTGTGAGGAAGCCGAACCAGCAGTGTGTGAGCTGGAGGAAGAGGGCCCAACACGAACTGAAGAGGTGGTAGGTGGTGCTGTACGTTGGCCTACGTCTTGAGGGTGTCTCTGCAACTCCAACTCGTGCTTGGTGCGCACATGTTTCCACATATTTGTGGTATTGAGGTTGCTGACATTTCTCCCTCTTTTGACTCTCTGATGACACAGCTTGCATTTGACAAAGCAAATGTCATCTGCAACTGTGTCAAAAAAGGACCACGCACTGCAACTCTTGTGAGCGCCCGGTTTGCCTTTGGAAGGAGGAATGCTCCTAACGGGTGCCGAAGTGGAGGGTACAGGCAACCAAGTCTTCCCCCTCCCTCTGCCTCCTGTTTTGGCCGGTAGGGGAATCTCTTCCTCCGAGCTGCTCCCACCACCTTCCTGTTGCTCACGCCATGATGGGTCAAGGACCTCATCATCTTCCCTCCCCTCTTCAAACAGCTGCTTCTCCGGGGTTGTCTCGCCAGCACCGTACGCACCAGAAAGTGGCAACTGAGTCTCGTCATCATCTGATGCGTACTGAGGTGTGCTGACCATAGGCACTGGCCCACTCGCCTCTTCAGATTCAGAGGGACAAAGAAGTTGCGCATCACTGCATACTCCCTCTTCTTCACATTCAGGAATGCTGCTTGGCTGGCCCCCTCTTTCCAAGCCAACAGATTCCGAGAACAGAAGTAGAGATTGTGATGGCTCCTGTCCATGTCTCTCTGACTGCCTGGGCACTTTGGCAGGTGGTGAAGAGACAGATGGTTGCTCTTCGGTGCTCTGACCCTGAGAGGATGCGGAAGTAATTGAAGTCGATGCGTTAGCTGCCATCCATCCGACAACGGCTTCAATTTGTTCCTCCCGCAGCAGTGGGGTACGTTGAGGTCCTACAAAGCTGCGCATAAAGGACTGTTGCCTGCTAAAACTGGGGGATGCTGATCCACTGGTGCCCGCAGCAGGCCCAGAATCCCCACGTCCTCTACCTGTAGAATCCCCACGTCCTCTCCCTGCAGAATCCCCACGTCCTCTCCCTGCTGAAACTCCACGCCCACGCCCACGCCCCCGCGCCTTACTCCCTGCCTTCTTCATCTTGCAAGACTGCTTAAGATAGGCAAAAAAGGACAAAGGGGGGCCTTAGTGTGCTTATTCCTGAACAGCTGGTTACAGGTACAAGAAACACTAATTTTATGAAGTGTGTGTGTGTGGACTAGACTTTAATAGGAGCTGATGTGGCCTACACAAGTTCAAAATGTAGTGTTTGGTGAACTTTTTATGTGGTTTCTTTGTTTGAAACAAACTCAAAGTATGAGAACAAAGAATTGAAACTGATAGTATCACCAACTTTTTGGAGCTATTACAATGCAGGCAGGTAACCTACAATGCAAAAGATGAGGCTCCAAAAAAATTGGGTAATACTAATCTGGCTGCGCCGGCAGGGCACAAGCCAGAAAAAAAGGCTCCTCTATCTACTCCTATATAGTGTTTGCAACCAACCAATGTTGATGGATACGGATGGATGCACACTAATAGGAGAAGAAAAAATGAGCTGCACTCAGAGACAAATATGTGTGAGGCAGTGACGCACGTTGAGCGTCCTACAACCAGACGTAGCTGCAGGACACTCTACTCAGCGTGAGCTGCACTCACACACAGTCAGAGACCTCTCAGACAGCCGTCAACAGTGCAGCTAAGTGGGCACTGGCACTGACAGGCTGCAGAAAGGCTCCGCTGTGTACTCCTATATAGTGTTTGCAACCACCGTAGATGGAGACGGATGGATGCACACTAATAGAAGAAAAAATGAGCTGCACTCAAATAAAAATATGTGTGAGGCAGTGACGCACGCTGAGCGTCCTACAGCCAGACATAGCTGCAGGACACACTACTCAGCGTGAGCTGCACTCACACACAGTCAGAGACCTCTCAGACAGCCGTGAACAGTGCAGCAAAGTGGACACTAGCACTGAAAGGCTGCAGAAAGGCTCCGCTGTCTACTACTAGTGTTTGCAACCAACGTATATGGATACGGATGGAAGCACACTAGATTGAAATTGTTTAAAAAATGCAGCTCAAAAAATAAAAGATGTATGAGGCAGCAGTGATCACACTGGGTGGCCTACAGCCTGACGTGGCTGCAGGACCCACTCCACAGCGTGAGCTGCACTCACACAGCCCTTGCAGACAGCTGTGAAAACAGCGCTGCTAGGGAAAAGCAAGCTACAGTGGTGGTTTATGTAGCCTGGATAAAGCACAATATTGTTTTTAGAATCGCTATTTCTAACTGTCCCTCACAGTCTTCTACAGCAGCCTGTCCCTAACTGAATTCACAGCAGAGTGACCAGAAATGGCGGCTGCGGTGGCTTTTATAGTGCATCATGACATCATTTCGGCAGCCAATCACAGCCATGCCAATAGTTAACATGCCTACATGCCTAACAGGATGTGCCCACACTTCGGAGGATTCCCATTGGCTTAATCAAAGCAAGCAGGCTCATAGCATGATGGGAACTTCCTATTCCGATTCCGATCCCGGAATCCGATATGAAAAAAGTATCGGAATTAAGTATCGGAATTCCGATACCGCTGATATCGGCCGATACCCGATACTTGCGGTATCGGAATGCTCAACACTAGTCATATCTATACATGTAATATTAAATTCAATGCGCCGTTATTTAGGAATGGAAGAATACTTATAAAAAGCTGGCATACAAATATGTAACGGAATCTTGTTCTTCTACCAATTTAAAGTACTTACAACATTTGGGTGGCATTGTGAACCTGCCTACATGCACAATGTTTGTCTCAAAGTCAAGAAAATTTAATGTCTGTACATTGTGCACAGGGGATTTAAGGTGACTTCAGATCATACTAGGTTCCAGTAACACACAGATAGACATAAATGTGCAAATAGACGGTGCAAGCAGGGCCGGACTGGGACTAAAATTCAGCCCTGGCATTTGAAGTTACACAGGCCCACTAGTCACATGGTGACTATATAATATCTTTGTACACTTGTAGTTTACAAGAAGTGAGAGGAGATTAACACAACTATATAACATGTAGTCACAGCTGTGCCCAGTATTTCAGCTCAGTCCTATTTATTGCTTTTAGGTACAGTACTCCTCCCAAATCTCTGTCCCCTTTTGTATGCATGATTACAGAATTCCTGGCAGAACTGCTCTTTATTGGGCAACCAGACCCCCTGTTCATAGCCGCCCCTATCATACCTCCCAACTTTTGAAGAAGGGAAAGATGGACAAAGACTGCAAATTTTTGGCCACGCCCAGCCACACCCATTTCACAACTAGTCACACCCATGTCCACACCTAATCGCACCCATTTAGCACTGCTGATCACACTGACTGGTACTGAGGGCACAGTGGCTGGCATTATGGGCACACTGACTGGCACAAAGGAAGAGAGAAAACAGAGAGAGAGAGAAAAAAGAAAACAGAGAGAGCGAGAAAGAAAGGGGAAAGAAAGAACAGAGAGAGACAGAGAAAGAACAGAGAGAGAAAGAAAGAAGTAAAGAAAAGAAAGAAAGAACAGAGAGAAAGAGAAGGAAGAAAGAACAGAGAGAGAAAGAAAGAAAGATTAGAGAGAGAAAGAAAGAACAGAGAGAGAAAGAAAGAACAGAGAGAGAAAGAAAATGAGGGATAGACAGAACAGAGAATGAAAGAACAGAGAAAGAAAGAAAAAGAGAGAAAGAAATAAAGAAAGATTCTACAAAGATACTATAGCAGCCCGGCTCCCATTGTAGTACCCACCTGAGCCTCCCGGTGCATGACCTATCATGATCCGCTCACATGGCCGACATCCCCGATTCCAAGGCGATCCTGCTGTCTGCGCTGTCGGAGGAGGACACGGTGATGGATCTGAAGCATTCCTGGTTCCGTCACAATCTCCTCAAGAAATTATCTCATTTCCGGTCAGCTTCCAGCACATCACTTCAGGTGGAACGTCATATGTGTGTTTTAAAATGCTCCTCGGGGCTCCGCCGTGTACTCCTGTGTCCGTGGGAAAAGCCCGCTTTGTATGCTTTGTACACACTTGGCTCCGCTCTCCGTACACCTCGTACATGCGCGGCTCCTCTCCGTACACCTCGTACACACGGCTCCGCTCCGTACACCTCGTACACACGGCTCCGCTCCGTACACCTCGTACACGCGCGGCTCCTCTCCGTACACCTCGTACACACGGCTCCTCTCCGTACACCTCGTACACACGGCTCCTCTCCGTACACCTCGTACACACGGCTCCGCTCCGTACACCTCGTACACACGGCTCGGCTCCGTACACCTCGTACACCCGCGGCTCCGCTCCGTACACCTCGTACACATGCGGCTCCGCTCCGTACACCTCGTACACACACGGCTCCGCTCCGTACACCTCGTACACACACGGCTCCGCTCCGTACACCTCGTACACACACGGCTCCGCTCTGTACACCTCGTACACACACGGCTCCGCTCCGTACACCTCGTACACACACGGCTCCGCTCCGTACACCTCATACACACACAGCTCTGCTACATCCACACTGTAAATCCTGACCCCACACATACTTACCTCAACCAGCACCATGACAACAGCAAAGCAGAGTCTTGCAGACGGTAGAGGCAAGGCTGAGCGCACAGGACATGTGATGAGGTCACAGGAGGGGCGGAGTCAGGGGTGACATGATCGGTGGTCTGGACAAAGGCTCCTGATCATGTGACCCCCTGACTCCTCCCCTCCTGTGACCTCATCACAGGTCCTGCGAACATAGCGAGCAGGCAAGCGAGTGCAACGCTGTGAGTGGCTGCGGGGGGAGGGGGTCTCATGCTAAGGCGAGGATGGGGTGCGTGGGGGGGGTGGCGGCTTATCTCCCTGCAGTGCAGGAGGGACTTGAAACTATCACCGCCGTGCCCGCAGAGGGCCAGCGTCAGGAGCAACAGTGGCCGCAGCAGCTGGCAAGCGGCCAGATGATCGGGCGCTGCCGCCCGCGGCCCACGTGACAGCGGCCCAGCGGGAAAATGCCCGGTTGATTCTATTGCCAATCCGGGCCTGGGTGCAAGAGTGACAACAATAGATTGAAGCACGCATTGCACTGTAACTTTAAATCGGAAAAATCTTATTTTTGCAGTATTATACAGTTGTGGCCAAAAGTATTGACACCCTTGCAATTTTGTCAGATAATACTCAGTTTCTTGGCTGAGGGTGCCAATACTTTTGTCTGGCCCATTTTTGGAGTTTCGTGTGAAATGATCAATGTTTTACTTTTTGCTTCATTCTCTTATGTGTTTTTTCATTTAAGACAAATTAAATGAAGATAATAATACCAAAGAATTTGTGTTTGCAATCATTTTCAGGAAGAAACTGAGTATTATCTGACAGAATTGCAGGGGTGTCAATACTTTTGGCCACAACTGTATGTTTTTCAGCTTAGTAAAAATCTTGCTAACACCCATGCTCTAGTTTCTTTTTCTCTTCCAGATTCATCAGAAACCGACACCTGTCATAATCTGAAGCCTGGTGATTTGGTAGTTGTGAAAAGGCATGTCAGAAAGCATGGACAAGAACCCTTGTATGACGGTCCCTATCAAGTCCTCCTCATCACCCAACAAGCCAATAGCAAATAAAGGGGGCAAAATGTTTTGGTTTTCCACATTTTCTGTATTATTATTGGTAGAAATTAAAGTTAAAGTTAGAAGATATTCAAAGGCTCAGAGATCAATATGATAAAGACAATGATCATAATAAGGACAGTTGGTGGTCTGACACCTTCTCCTTTCTCAATCCAGCCAATTGATTTAAGGGAATTGGGGGCTGGATAACTGGGATTTTACAAAGCTTGATGTATATTGCTGCCTGTATCCTTGTTGTATATGTGATACTAAAACTTGTTCTTTGGTGTATTTCTGTATGTATTAGGAAATTCTGCACTAGGATAGCTAGCGATGATACCAAAGTCATCGTTGCCCCTGCTCTTCTCTATACCGATCTCAAAAGGCTACTTGATGAAGATGTTGAAGCCAAGCGCATGGCTACCTTCAAAAGATCTCCACCACCATCATCAAAAATTGTTATTTGTAAATTGTAGCATACGGGGAGATGGGTGCGCTGCAACAGCCATGACTGATAACATGGCATCAGCCATGTGAAGACCAGTACCCCTTGAGCTTATGGCTTGGGATAGCACCTCTGATGCTGCATATTAGTTAACTAAATTTATCTAGGGGGGATTGTGAAGTACAGTAATCAGTTGTACGGGACATCTTGTTCTCCAGACCTCCATTTTAGTGCTTGCGACGCCATTTTGTTGCTTACGAGTTAAATTTTGTAGTTAGGTGAAAGTTTGCGGTTGTTAAGAAACCAGACTGTCCCAGTCTGAACAAGATATGATATATGAGACCCTGATGAATGTGCTATTGTTCTATTCTCTGCGTCACGTAGCTAGGGACATATTCCGATTTTCTTGCAATACTATTGGCTTATAAAGTAAATGTGTCACGACGATGCTATTGGTAGCTGAGTACTTTGCATATTTAAGCAAAATACTATAAAAAGGTGACATAATAAACGGGGTTAGTGATCTGCCTTGATCCTCCCATACAGAGGCATACGTCTCCGTCTGGTCATTCCCAGTTGCTAGCAACGCCCTGTGGATTAATTTGGAAATCACTTGGTCAACCGTGAGGGGTTAATTTAGCCCTCCCTCAATAGCTCCCTCATCATACAGTATTAAGAAATGGGGTATGTAAACTTTTGATCAGGGTCATTTGAATGTTTTGGGTTGTCATTATGATTTAAAACGTGAAAACACATTGGTTTGACAATAAATGGCTTCACACAACCACTAACCATGAGTGAAGAAAAAGTTTTGGTGTTATCATTCATATTCTCTGAAAAAAGGCCAAGAAAGTAAAAATTCTGCCAGGATATAAAAACTTTTGAGCACAACTGTATGTAAACTTCTGGTTTCAACTGTATGTGAGCTGAGTGCTCACAATAGTATCAAAGAGAAGAGACTAGCAGCTTACAAGAAACTGTAACCCTTTCAAAATAAACCTTTATTAGTAAATAATTAAAATCCATCAGACTAACGAAAAAATGATAATCATATATACCATGGATATATGATGTAATACAAAACATATAGATATAACAGCAGACTATAAAAATTTGTACCATGTGCCCACAGGTAATCCTGTAGCCAGGTGAGCAATACTATACAATCTACAATGTTAATTGCCTGGGTAATGCCATATTATGCGCATTTTGTTTTTTGAGCTATACTACCAGAGGTCTACAGCAGCATTTAAGGAGCTACAAAAATTTCTGGCAAGTACTGGTTGTGTACTGCAAGTGACAACAATCTCATGTATTCTTCATAAGTATGGCCTGTGGGGTAGGTTGGCAAGTCGCAAGCCTTTTCTTACAAAGAAAAAACACAAACGTGGCAATCTATTGCCAAAACCTACATCAAGTCTGCCAAAATCATGAGGGAAAATGTGTTGTGTGATGAGACCAAGATGTAACTTTGCACCAACCATATCGTTAACAATGTGTATCACCAAAAGAACACTATACCCACAGGGAAGCATGGTGGAGGCAGCATTGAAGCATGGTGGAGGCAGCATTTGTGACTATTTTCTTGCAGCTGGAGTTGGAGAAAATTATGGAGAGCTCTAAATATCAGTCAATTTTTCATCAAAACCTGTTAGTTGAAAATGAAGAGGAATTTCACTTTGTAGCACAACAGCGATCTTAAGAAGACCAAAGTTTTGAAAATAGCCCAGTTAGAGCCCAGACCTGTATAGAATTGAAAATTTGTGGGTTGACCTAAAGAGAGCTGTACACAAGTGATTCCCTTGCAATCTGACAAATTTGGAGCGCTATGCAAGGCAGAGTGAACAAAGATTGCAAATTCTAGGTTTGTCATTCTGAAATACTCCTACCCAACAACACTTAATGCTGTCATAAATTCAAAGGGTACATAAAAAAGTATTTGTTTAAGGCTAGTTTCACACTAGTGTATGGCTGAAGTGCGGAGGGCTGCTGGCTTCCTCCGTGAAGCTCTGCCCCTGCACCTCAAGTTGACAGACGGCACAGAGAGGCTGCAGCTTGCCGGCTCCCAGTATTCAATTGCACTCGCATCTTTCAGAGCGACTCTAGCTGCGTGATCAGGTCATGTGATCACGCTGATGATGTCACTCCCTGAGGCACAATGGTGGTAAGTGCTTCATGCTAGTGGAGCTGAAGACACCTAAGATTGGATCTATCTATCACAATAAGTGACATCACACTTTCCTCTGTACCAGGAGTCTGCTGCCTCGGAGTAACCCCTGACTCCGCCCTGTCCTTCAAACTGCACATCCATGCTCTCGCCACCTCCTGTCACCTCTAGCTAAAAAATATTTCCAGACTCCATTCTTTCCTCAACCCTCAATCTACTAAAATGCTTGTGCATGCCCTAATCATCTCCCACCTTGACTACTGCAACATTCTTCTCTGTGGCCTACATTCCAACCCTCTTGCACCTCTCCATTCTGTCCTTAAAAGTGCTGCCAGACTAATTCATCTCTGTCCTCTCTACTTCCCTGCTTCCCCCCTTTGCAAATCCCTTCACTGGCACCCAATTTCCGAGCACATCCTGTTCAAACTACTAACACTGACCTACAAAGCCATCCATAACCTTTCTCCTCTGTATTGTTCCGAAATAATCTCCCAATATCTTCCCTCACGTAATCTCTGGTCCTCCCAAGACCTCCTTCTCTCCTTCATGCTTACTCACTCCTCACCCAATCGCTTCCAAGACTTCTCCTGAGTATCCCCCATCTTCTGGAACTGTGTGCCCCAACACATCTGATTAGCCACCACAATTGGATCATTCAAGTGGAACTTGAAAACCCATCTCTTCAAGAAAGCGTACAACCTGTAATGACCACGCTGCCACATCAACACCATCGGAGCTACTGCAACCCCCAACCTTCTGTCTCCTTCCCCATAATCCTGTAGAATGTAATCAGGCAAGAGGCAGGGACCTCTTCCCTCTGTACTAGTCTGTCATTGTTTCTTTGTCTTCTGTGAGGCCTCGTTCACACGTACCGTTTTTTCGCGTTTCCGCAGCGGTATTTTCCGAGCGTTTTTGCCGCGAAAACGTGAAAAATAAGCATCCCATGCATTCCTATGGGATTCCGCAATGCTGTGCTAATGCTGCGGTTTTTACCGCTGCAGAATCGCTTCGTGGTAAAAAACGCAGCATGCTCATTAATTTTGCGGAATCGCGGCGATCCCACACCCATAGGAATGCATTGTTCTGCTTACTTTCCGCATGTGGCTGTGCACACCATGCGAAAAGTAAGCAGAACATAAGCGGATGGCAACCACGGTCCGGAGGAGAGGATACTGTCCCCCGGGCTTTGGGTACCATATCCCTGTAAAAAATAGAATTTAAAATAAAAAATATTGTTATTCTCACCTTCCGACATCCCGCGCAGCCTTCCCGCCTCTCTCCACGCTCCCGGTCCCAGTAAGCCTTTGCGAGCGATGACGTCCGTTCTCGCGGTCATTCGCACAACGTCATCGCGAATGACCGCGAGACGTCACGATCGCGTGAGAACGGACGTCATCGCGGTAATTGTCGCAAATGATTACTGGGACCAGGAGCGTGGAGAGAGGCGGGAAGGCTGCGCGGGACATCGGAAGGTGAGAATAACAATATTTTTTTTTTATTACTATTTTTTACATTCTGTCTTTTACTATTGATGCCGCATAGGCAGCCTCAATAGTAAAAAGTTGGTCACACTCGTCAAACACTATGTTTGACGAGTGTGGCCAACCTGTCAATCAGTTCTCCAAGCGATGCTACAGATCGCTTGGAAAACGCTAGCAATTCTGCAAGCTAAATACGCTTGCAAAATGCTAGTTTTTCTGTGGGAAAATCGTGGGAATTTAAAATGCGATTTTCCCGCGGAATGGAATTCCGGAATTCTCACGGTAATTTCCGCGAGAGTTCCGCTACGTGTGAACACAGCCTAAGTGATATTTGTGTTTTGACGTAACTCCTTCTCATGAACAGCACCATGGAATCAATGGTGCTATATAAATAAATAATAATTGGAGGAGTAGGTGAGATTACTGTGTTTGTGTGTGTGTGGTATTTACTGTGTGTGGGGGGGTGGTATTACAGTGTGAGTGGGGAGTATTTAGTGTGGGTGGGTGTTACTATGTGTGGGGGGGTATTTTGTGTGGAGGCATAAGATAATGCTCACTGTATGGTTTGGGGTCACTCACTTGGCAACAGGATTAAGGCACACAGGAACGGTTTCTCACTTAAGCAGACCATCCGGTTTATTTAGACACGGCATAAACCGGATAGACTACAGACCGTTTAGTTACATTCATGAACATAACAAGACACCAGTCTGCTCATGTAGCAGATATACCTCCCTGCCATTCTTACAACCCCCTTGTCTGAGGTTAGCTTCCAGGAGCTCAGCTCCACATGCTGTCTTTTTGTCAGTCCTGGCTTCCAGGGAAGCTGCCTAACTGGAATCCCTGTCCCGGGCAATGACTGGCTCAACAGGTCAAACCCGACAGTTCCAGACCCTCAGAAGGGCGAAGGTCGGTAGCTTCCCCAATGCAGTTAGCCATCACAGACTGCAGGTACATGGCCTCACCATGTGCTATTCAGGAATCCAGTCCTCTTGCAGGACCTTCCAACACAGAGACCATGTGACTAAACCACAGTCTCATTATAACGTATGAGACCCACCCCTTGATTGGAGGTCTGTGACTAGCCAGATCCGCCCAGCTCTCTGGCTAACCCTGTAAGCACAACGCCTTATAAGCTAAATAAGTCTCATGGAAGTACAGGTCCCAGAGCAACAGGCTAAGAGCCCAGAGGACCTTCTCCACTGCAACACATACCATCCATTCACCACAACACCAGTCACTGTCTCACATACCCCCCTCTGTTCAAACTTGTGGGGTTGAACACTTGACATAAACCAGGGGCCTCGAGACATGTCACGCATGTCACCATGCCCTACCTGTCGAGAGGGCCTTCTCAGTCCCGAAAACATAGTCCATCAGTCACTAAATTCTTTGTCGCCTTACGTTTCATAGTCATCAATTTGTTAGGCCTCCCCTGCCCCCAGAGGTCCGTATGTAGGCTTTGAGCTTCAGCCCTTGAGCCCTTGAGTCACAGTCTGTCTGTGTCACCAGACCCTTTTTAGTCACCACATTTCTCAAGTATAACCTTCACCCGACCTTTCTCTCCATGACCGCTTCGAACGGTTGGTGCAGTCACGAGACTCACTTACAGTCGAACCTACTGTCTGAGTCTGACCCATCTAGTATGTTACAGGGGCTATTGTCCAGGTCCTTCAGCTTTGCCCTGAGAGTAGATCTGCCATTTTCAGATTCTTGGCATCCTTGTTTTCCTTCCTGAACTTCCAAGGTTTCTTCTTTCTAGATGTCTTTGGCTGTCAGCAATTCCATTATTTGGAGGGCCCCTTCAGTTCCCATTACCTTGGGTTGAAGGCGGCAGCCATCATCCACCAATGTGGCAAAGCTGTCCTGTAAGAAGCAATCTTTCGAGCCTTAACTGCTCTATCTCCTTTAGATACACCATTCGATACTCCAACAGAGTATAGCTCCGAGACTCTCCATCGTACCCAAGACGAAGAATCGAATCATATCCTTTTCTCTGTGTTTCTGGTCTTCATGGTCACCTGGAATTCTTAATCTCACCACTCCAGACTTATCCACCATCTCTTGCATGGGTCGACCATTTCTTCCAATGACTTTTTCCACCATAGGAATAGGCAGAAGACTCTGAGCTTTCCTCATATGCTCCAGCTGCCTAGCAGCGTCTTCATTCCTCAATCGAAATATCCACGTTGCACGCACACATCTCCACTCAGGATAGCTACTCTCCTCGCTGTGACTTAATTTGTGGACAGTACCACTAACTGTTTAGCTTCTGGGGGCCAGTACACCTTACACGCCCCCACAGCCTTCTTGAATTCTTCAAGCACAGACTGCCTGGCACATGCCTCTCTCAGGTCCTCGGGTACCTCAACAACTCACTTGAATTTCAAAGTGCTATTCTCTTCACGGACGGACGGCTCCTGTTTTGCCTAGGACATTTCCATCAAGACATCTGCCATGACTGGCTGATTGTCTTGTCCAGCTCTTAGCGCAAACTCTCCCTGAGCTTTACCCTCTTCAAGACCCTTTGCCAAGATGGGCCTTTACAGCTTTGCCTCATTACCACTCTGGCACTGCCGCTGTAAGTCTGCGACCACCAACTCCTTCTCTTGTAGAAGTCCTCCTAATGCTTCTCTGAGCACCTCCATATCTTCCAATGTGGCCTTGTTCACGGTTTGACACTTTGACAGGTGACCTCTGAGCTCAGAGACTTCCTTCTCCAGCTCATCCACTCTGTGCCCAGGACCCTTTCTCGTTCGACATGCTCTTTTACCATCTCTTTAAGCATCTTTATTTCATGATCCTGTTCTCTTTTGGCCAGCATGTGTCGCACCATAACTTCTTTAATTATATTTTCAGATGGGCCAGCTTGCCCACCCAAACTCTGCTGCTTGAGAGTTCTATCTGTTCCTTCATCACCAGGTTTAGCTTTCTCTTGGGTCTTCCATCCATTACCTTCGACTGCCTCTAGGGTCTCTGCTGGGCTCTCTGAAGAATCACTGTTCTTGCTCCCAGACTCCAAAGCTGAGTTTTTGTCAGATTTTTGTTCCTTCAAATGCTTTACTTCGGCTTGTAAATCTGTCACTTTTTCCTACTCCCGAGACAACTCTTTGGCGAGGTCCTGGAACTCCTGCATTTTGTTCCAGTAGGTCATTTCCAGCTGAGACACGTTTTCTGCATTCTCCTGCCAAGCAGAGCACAGCTTCTCCTCGGTGGAGTGGAGGGTATGGAGCAGCTTCTGCTCCTGCGCATCCTTCTCTCTGAGCTGAGCCTTGACTACCGAGAGCTCGGACTCCAGGTGACGCACCTGATCCAGCTGCGTGGAGTTGGCAGCTTTCATACTCGACACCTTCAACCTCTCTTGAGGCTCTGCCCGGTCACCCTTAGGTACCTTTCTACTCTCTAGAACTTAAGAGAACTCCACACTCTCCAGCTCTTCAGCATCAGGTTCTCTGGAGGCTTCACCATACTCAGCCATCTCACCCCTTTGTCACCACAGATGTGGGTCTACTACAGGTCTCCGTGACCTTCGTAGATTCTCGCTTAACCAGCACTCTCCAGGTTCTCTTCTCCTTCAGTGCCACCAACTGAGCGACCATTAGCTGATTGTCCCGACACCGAAGAGGTCAGCCATACTATCTTCTTGGCTGGCTCCTTCGTCCTGACTTCACCTTGTGGAGCACTGTCATTCCACTGTGTCAGTGCTTCTTACAGCACAACATCATACTCAGCCCTAGCGGTTACTACTGGCAATGAGACGTCATCTTCCTTTCCAACCTTTTCAGTGTCTGGAAGAGTACTCACATCTTGAGTAAAAGCACAAGTCCCTACTTTTCCTTTATTTATATCCTCAAAGTGTGCAACTTGTTCAGTCTCTTTGCGCCCTTTACGTCTCTGGCGACAGGAGGAAGACTTGCCATTTGTACCCGGGTCAACTTTATTGCACTCTTTTCCCCTTGCGTCACCGTCTGAATGGGAGTCACCCCTACTCAATCTTTCATCCTGGAAACAGCAGTCCCCACTTAAACAGGTGTTGGACCCCTCTCCTGGAGATGCCCCCCTTCTACTTTCTGGTCATACTTTCCAGTCATACATTCTGGTATTGTTTCCACCGTCATGTCGCTAAGTTGTGCCTGTCCCAGGCCCGGATTTTGGGGGGGCCCAATGGGCCCAGGCCCTGGGCCACCCACCAAGTGGAGGCCTCCCACCAATATAGGGATAAATATCTCAAAACATGTAAAATACACGTCTCTTTGCTGTGAACCATTTCTAATGATAAGTAACAGTTAATAAAAGAGAAACTATTGAAAGTGTAGGGACCTGGCTACGGTCCTACATCTCAGTGGCTGGCACAGAGCGGCAGAGTCATGGCACCTGACCTGCGTCAGCATCCACTGACTTGGCTAACCATACTTCATTAGTACTCTGTACCTAGTGCTTAGCTTATGGCATGTCGCAGCCTTCTCCGATCCCAACACAAGCTTCTAGGTGCTACCTATTCAGCTATATGATCGCTCCCTTGGATTAGATCAGATGAGAGTTTGTTCAGCTACCTTCGAGGAAGGAGGCGGAGCCACAATGTCGGCACGAGAAGAGGATTCTCCACCGCGGAGTGTGGCAGGACATCACTCTGGAATGGAACTTCAGTCACTGAAGATCCAGAGGTGAAGTGGTTCAGTCTTCACAGTGTCGCAGTGGATGAGTATGATTTCTGTATGTCTGTGTGTGTGTGTCTGTCTGTCTGTGTGTCTGTCTGTGTATCTTTCTTGCAGCTCCTGTCCTACACAGTACCATACTGTATATACAGGTCCAGAAGCCTTTCATACATATACAGCCCAGCAGCAGCCTCTGACATATAGAGCCCAGCAGCAGTGTTTGATATAGACAGCCCAAATTTCTACAATATACATATGCAAATTGCTTCTTTATGTCACTCTCCACAAGGAGGAACCTTACCCGTTAGACTACAATATGCATACATACATATGTGCATATTTTCATGTTTAATTCCCTTTCAGGACTTCAAGGGTTGACAAGGTCATTTTGTTACTTTTGGATTATCATGATGGACATTCGTGAAGGAGATAGGCACAGACATCACACAAGAATTTGAGAGTCTGGGGCTTCTAAAAGACGTAAGGCAAAAGAAGCAACAAGGAAATCAACAGAAGAGATAGCGAAGACAAGAAAATTGTACAAGTTCTTCACTGTTCAAGGCAAGTGTCGGAAAGGAGTAATGACTTAGTAGAATCTGATCAACCTGACAATGCATCAGTGGAAATGGTTGTTGATCCTGGCAAAGAAAAGGCTGAAGTAGTAACGTGTACAACTGAAGAACACAAAGAAAAGGAGATTGATAGTGGCACATCTTATGAAGAAGGTGAAGTTGAGGGACCACCAGGGGGCGATGACATTAGACTTTGACCATCCATTATTTCGGAACAGATGGGAGATTACTGGCTGAAAAGGGGTGTATCAACAATCCAGCACTGTGATGAAAGTTTGTTCATTGCACACTCGGTTCAGCAACCTAGAAAGGACCTCAATATTTCAAGAATGTGCACACTTGGGCTTTTCCGTTGTCAAAATCATAACGGAGAAGTCATTATGAGGAATTGGTTATGCTTCTCCCCCTCTAAAGGATGCATTTATTGCTTCACATGCAGATTGATGATGTGCTTTATTACAGCATCTGAGTCTTCTCAGCTTTCGTCTAATGTGGAAACATTCCCAAGAACGTATAAAAAGTCATGAACAGTCAGCGGAACATCTGAACTCTACAATTGCTTTCAATATGAGGTTAAAAGCGATTGGGCGAATTGATACGGAGCTAACACAACAGGTCGAGGCTTGGGAGCATTATTGGAGGTCAGTGTTGAAACGAGTAGTAAATGTTATTCAGTTTATCAGTTTAGGTGGGATCACCTAGAAATGGAAATTTTCTGGGCATTCTTGAGCTTATCGCCCAGTACGATGACTTTCTTCCACAGCATATCAAAACTCAAGCCAATCGCGGCAAGGGTCATACAAACTACCTGTCATCTACAATTATGGAAGAAATTATCAATGTAATGGGTGAACAAGTCCTCAGAGAAATTATTTCTCGAGTTAACCAATCAAAATACTACTCCATTGCTTTGGATTCCACACCCGATGCAGCTCATGTTGACCAACTAACCCTTGTATTGAGGTATATGGAGAAAGATGGCCCTGTGGAATGCTTTGTAACATTCATGGCAAGCAAAGGCTATGGTGCTCAAGACATGTTCAATGCCTTGTTGGAATTTTTGAAGAGACATGACCTAGACCTGGGAAATTGCCACAGTCAAAGTTATGACAATGCATCTGCAATGAGTGGCAAATACAACGGCCTGCAAGCCAAAGTAAGAGAGAAGAACAATCTTGCATCCTTGTATGGCACACTCTTTAAATCTTGTTGTTAAAAATGCTGTAGAAAGCTGCTCAAGTACTGTACATTATTTTTACTTTCTTGAAAAGCTGTTCCTCTTCTTCACAGTTTCAACGCATCGGCATCAGCTCCTGACTAAGGCTTTGAAAAATATTGACTCAGCGACACCATTGACTCTCAAACGTGTCACAACAAAGCGTTGTTCCTGCAGAGCTGACACTACTAATGGCCCCGTTACACATAACAATGTCCCAGCGATCCCACCAATGATCCGATCCGACATGATGGGATCGCTGCGACATCGTTAGGCTGATCGCTGGTGAGCTGTCACAAGACAGCCCCTCCAGCGACCAGGACCAGCGATGCTGGATGCTGGTTTCTAATCCTGTGGCTCCTGGATACCCGCTGTTTACATTGGAAACTGGCGTACACGCAATCTCGCTGGCAAGATAGCTGTGGCGTCGCTGGCGAGATCGCTGTGTGTGACGGGGCCTTAAGGCCCTTAAACATGACTATCAGCAGATTAAAGATGTACTTAAACAGATTGCTGATGACTTTGAAGAAAAACCTGTGTACGGTGTTAAGCAGAAGGACTGTTAAGACAAATGCATCAGCTTGAAATTGGTATTAACACCACCTTCTGGAATGATATCCTGCAAAGAACAGATGCTACTAGTAAAAATCTACAACACGCAAAACCCAAGCCTTGCCACCTTCGGTCTCCTATTCCTCTCCGGCCGCAGTGGAGTCTGCTCAGCAGACTTCACAATCCCGGCGTTCAGCCCACACCAACATTGTGGGTTCAGTTGCTACTGCCACCTCTGGTTCTGTTATGGCAATGCAGCCTGGCCAGCAGCAAAAGCCTCCAGAGGCTAAGTTCCTCCTTCGGCCCACTGAGCATGCTCATGAGACGATCTCCCATTGGGGATCGGGAGTCACATGCTCAGGTCCTTTTCCTGTTCCGATTGGTCCATCTTGAGCATCAGGAAGGTCCCAGAAGCGAACGGCTATAAAAGGTCCACGTGGCCGCTCAGCCATGCGCTAGTATAGACTCTAGTTGCTATATGTGTGGATGATGACGGATGCATGCACCTGGTGAATGACTCATTAAAATTCCCCTCCCTTTGATATTACTTATGTGGTTAGGGAATTAGTTGCAGAGTCAGTGTCAGCCAGTGGCTAGCCATAGGACACAAGTGCTCGTCACTTCCCAGCACTAGCGTCCGATGGTGTCGCCTGCCATAGGGCACATCGTACCACGGCAGGCATTGTCGCTTCGCGGCAGTCGGTTTCTGTTAGCGGCGTTCACAGCTGCAACGCCACATGCTCGGTAGGTCTAGAGGGATGCTGGTCCTATGTCCTGGGGCCAGAATCCTGTGACCATACACTGTTGTGAGTTCATTTTCCCCTTCACCGTCGATGTCTGATGAACTCCCTCTTCTGGTGAAGGAAGGAAGTGAGGCTGATTACCAAACACCTGATCTGGTAGATGATGACTGGGTAACAGGAAATTCTGACTAGATATATGGCAGCCGACACCCTTCTGAGTCGCTGGTGATTTCTCTGCTGGATTCTTGGAGACCAGTCTGATTCTTGCTTCCCAAAGATAAGTTTTTGCTCTGCTATTGAACTTATTAGTTTTGTTTTGCTTACTTTGTTTTTTGGAGTTCAGCCATCCCCGGTCGGGGGTGTCCTGAGTTCCATTTTTGTCTCTGATCACTTTGTCTCTTTGCTCTGTCTTCAGAATTTACCTGAGTGCTGATACAGTCTTTTTGAAGTCCTAGTGACTTCAGGGCCTGTTTTTCCTATCAGACGGTTGGGACATTTTTTGGTAGGGTTTTTTGCGGATTGCAGACAGCAGCTTTTCTATCCTGTCCTTTTTAGTTAGCTTGGGCCCCATCGTTTGCTCAGCCTATCTTTCTATCTGTGTTAGTGTTTTCATCTTGCTTCACCGTCATTATATGTTGGGGGCTGCCTATTGCTTTGGGGTCTGCTCTGGGGCAGTTTAGATTTCCCCTTTCTTTCTTTAGGCCTATTTAATTCTCCAGCTGTTATCGAGGGGTCTAGGGCATCGTAGGAACCCCCCATGGC
Organism: Dendrobates tinctorius; assembly: GCF_039654945.1. Taxonomy (NCBI): domain Eukaryota; kingdom Metazoa; phylum Chordata; class Amphibia; order Anura; family Dendrobatidae; genus Dendrobates; species Dendrobates tinctorius. The sequence continues at coordinate 21,715,065 of NW_027361704.1, forward strand.
TACTGTTAGTTGTTGTGGATAGGATCAGGGGTCTGCAATCCGATAGCTACCAACCTCTCCGGTTATCTGGACTTACCTTGTATTTTTGTTTTTTCCTCCTTCGGTGACTCATTCATAACAATATACCAAGCGGTCTTCTCCCCGAACGCTGTGAGTGTGAACAGGCTCGGCATTTGTGTATTAGCGTTAGTGCGGCTATGTGAGGTAACAGAGTTCGCCCAGCGCACACCGGGTGATGTTTAACCCGCGTGTGTTATACTGCCATATTGAGCATCCGCCATTACTTAGCAGCAGCATACCAACTCTGCACAGTGGACCCCGGGCGGCGAACGCGCCTACTATTATTTTATAATAACATTATACTAGCGCCAGGGTCTGGCTAGTAATGGCGGATAAGCAGCAGCTCCTGCAGCACATTGGGTATGCAGGTTGGTGGCTCTCGAGTGTTCAACCTCACCTGCTGATGTTACTGCGGCTGCTGTTCAGGCAGCCGCTGAGGCTGTCTCCCATGTTCCTACGTCCATCCCTGCACCGATGTTATCCCACCTCCCGCTGCCCGAGAAGTTCTCAGGCGATAGTGCCTCCTGCAGGGGATTCGTGAGCCAGTATATTATTCAGCTTGAGCTGCTGGCCGCGTGATTTCCCTCTGAGCGGACTAATGTCGGATTCATCGTGTCCCTTCTGGCTGGCAGGGCTCTGGAGTGGGCCACCCCACTGTGGGAGCGTGCTGACCCCGTGGTTCGGGGAGCCTCGCAGTTCCTAGCCTCTCTGAAGCAGGTCTTTCTGGGACCACGGGTCAGACACTGTTAGGAACGGCGGAGCGCACTAAATAAAAATAAATAATAAAGTGTGTTCGCCGCTCGGGGTCCACCGTGCAGTAGGTGTAACAACCGCTGCTGAGTGATGACAGAGGAGCAATATGGCGGTATGATGCACACGGGTTCAACTTCACCTGGAGGGCGCAGAGCGGGCTTCAGAAGGCATACAAAACGCTGAACCTGTTAGTGACACAGGCTTCAGGAAAATGCACACACGGTATCTGGTCACAGGAGCAGGACCCAAGACAGAGAAGCTGCGTCCTTCTAGACCTACCATGTGTGTGGCGTCGCTGCTGACACCGCGTGTTGACAAATAAGACCACGACTGGAGTCTTGTGCCAGACACGCCTGGAGAACGGTGCGAGACACCTCCATGGGCTCTGGGGGTGGAACCTCTGGCTCGGGTAGTTCCAGAGGCTCAAAAAAATTGGGAGCCGGAGTAACCTTCCGTTTGGATTGAGCACGCTCCATACCGCGCTCCGAAAAACAGAGGTCAATGCGGGTGGAAATGGCAATCAGTTCTTCCAAACTGGCAGGAATGTCTCTAGTGGAAAGAGCATCTTTAATGTGCTCCACCAAACCTCTCCAAAACACAGAGATGAGGGCTTTATCGGACCACTCCAACTCGGAAGCAAGTGTCCGAAAACGGACGGCATACTGACTAACCGAGAGAGCACCCTGAGTCAAAGCAAGAAGCTGAAGAGAGGTATCGTGCGTGACCTGTGGACCGAGGAAGACCTGCTTAATAGCTGTTAGAAAGTGAGCAGCGGTCCGGACTTCTGGGTCACCACGCTTCCATAGTGGCATAGCCCACTCCAACGCTTTGCCCGGCAGCAGGGAAACAATAAACCCCACCTTGGCCCGTTGCGTAGGGAATCGCGCAGCCAGTAATTCCAGCTGAATGGAGCACTGGCTGATGAAACCCCTACAGGAGGCGCCATCGCCATAAAATTTATCGGGCAACGGGAGGCGGGTAACTGTCAGCGCGGGGGAGGACGTGGACATACGGGAAATTGCGTCTGTGATTGCCTTTACAGCAGCTTCGGTGGATTGTGCAGCTGAGAGAGCCCTCTCAAGAGTGGCCAGCCAGCCCTCAAGCTGCCGAATACACTGTAAGAGTTGCTGCTGTTCTGCCATCACTAGCCAGACCCTGGCGCTAGTATAATGTTAGGAACGGTGGAACACACTAAATAAAAATAAATAATAAAGTGCGTTCGCTGCTCAGGGTCCACCGCGAAGTAGGTGTAACAACCTGAGAGATGACAGAGGAGCAATATGGCGGTATGATGCACATGGGTTCAACGCCACCCGAAGTGCACAGAGCGGGCTCTGTTCACACACAGAGGTGCCGCAACAAAAACATACAAAACACTGAACCTGTTATTGACACAGGCTTCAGATAGCATACAAAATGCTGAACCTGTTAGTGACACAGGCTTCAGGTAAATGCACACTCGGTATCTGGTCACAGGAGCAGGACCCAAGACAGAGAAGCTGCGTCCCTCTAGACCTACCGTGTGTGTGGCGTCGCTGCTGCGAACGCGAAGAAGGGCTGCAACTGCAGCGCGACGTAGGACACTGCTGCTCGACGACAAAGCCAGATAGCAAGCACGATGTCGGACGCTAGCGTAGCGGTGCGGTGTGCACAGTGGCTTAAGGCTTGCCTCTGATTGGCGCTGACTGCTAAACTAATACCATATCACCATGCGTAATATCAGAGGGAAGGAGTTTCAAATGAGTCAGTCACCAGAATCATACATCCATCACCATTCACACATAGCAAGTATAGCCTATACTAGCGCATGGCGGAACAGCCATGTGGGTCGCCCTCCCAGGGCTGTTGGGTACTCGGTACCGGGCTGGTCTCTCAGAGGGGAATGTCACAGCAGCGGTGAACCGGTTCGTGGCCCTGGGCACCCATGTAAAAGGGATGAAGTGATGGAATAAAGTTTATGAGTGAATGATTTGTGACGCCACTTGTGGTGTTCGGCAATGAAGGTGTTAAGCCGACGCTGCAGACAGATCCTTTGGGACAGATGGTGGGGTGCAGCAAAGATGGGGTGGCCCTCTACAGGCAGGGCTGTAGTGCCATGCCAGAGCAGATGAAGAGGGTAGGTGTTGAGGAAGAGGGTGTAGTGTTTGGCACAGAGATGTAGCAGTGCTGGAGAGTTTGCAGGAAGAAGGCAAGGACACAACAGGGTGCAGTTTCTTTACCTTTACTTTGCTTGGCAAATGCTGTCCAGGGTCCAGATTACAGATGGCACAGGAGCTGGCTAGCCTGGAAGCAACTTAGGAATCTCTCTAGGCAGATGGGTTGTGTATAGAGTTGAGCGACTTTTGGTTTTTTAGGGTCGCGTTTCGTTTCGTGAAACCCGACTTTTCCAAAAGTCGGGTCGAGCAAGGTCGTCCGATTATAGGGAAAAGTCGGGGTCGTCCCGAAACACGAAACCCAATGTAAGTCAATGGGGAATAAAAGTCGGCAGTGAGAGGAGGACAGGAAACACACCTACAGTGCCCATTTGAATGCCAAAAGCATCAATTCTTCTTACTTAAGCTTGTCAACCTTAATTAACTTCATAATACAAGTTACGCACTGAAAAATGGGGGTTATTTGGCTAAAGTTGTGGGGGGGAGGGCCGGCTGCAGGTTTTCATGTGCCCTGGGCGAAAGAGCGCCCTTTTAACAGATACCACAACTCATCATGCTCCGATACGGCAGAGAAATAGCGGTATAGTACAATGAAAAATACCTCACTTTTTACATCTCATGACGAGGCCCATCTATTTCTCCATACAGAATCATTGGTCCCATATAATGTTTGAAACAGTATATGATGAGCTCCACATAATGCTACAGTATATGTTGGTCCCCATGGATGAAGCTCCACTGTCTTATGGGCCCAAATAATGCTCCAAACATAATGGGCCCCATTTCTAATGCTCTAGTGTATAATGGGCCCTGTAAATGCTGCTCCAGTGTCTGATGTCCACCTTTGGAATGTTCCAGTGTATGGTGGGCCCCATCTATCATTCTCCAGAGTATAGTGCTCCCCAAAAATTGCTGTCCCAACATTGAAAACAATCAAATAAGTCTCCTCGCTAGGGAATCCCTGTACTTGTCTGGATTCCTCGTCGTCCCCATCTTCCATCTCACTGCACAGTATTTCAACTTTGCAAGTGCTGTGATCCTGGGCAAGCAGGGGGGGCCCACTCGTTGGCGACGGCACTGGCACAGGGCCCCTGATAGTACGGTGGTGTGTCTGATGGCGGGTGGGCCGAACCTGCACTTTCATCTGCAGCTTCCTCTTTGTCACCGTGTAAGATGGAACTGTATATGGGAAGGGTAACCTGAGTTTCATCAGGGTCAGATTCAGGTCGTGTAGCGTGCGAGGGGAATGTAGTGGTCTGGGTCAATGTACCAGCAGATTCATCGAGCAGTGGCTGGGCATCAGGGCACTTGTGTCGCCCCCAGGAGTACGGTCGCCACAGTGGCATTACCTTCTTCCTAGGGAGTGTGATGTCATGCTTGGGAGCAACGAAGGATCTCTCTAGCAGGTTAACTGTTTGGGCGGCGTTATTCCCACGAGTCATGACCCTCCAAACAGTGTTCATGAAGGCAAAGTGTTTGTTTTAAGTGGGCAGTATGGTTGCAAAGCTGAACCATAAAGGAATGTCCAGAAGGGCACCACCAGGAGTGGAGCCTACGGTTAAATTCGACTCCACCTGGGAAACCTCAACCATGCCAGCTACAGAACAGATGCACACATTGCAAGCTTAATTCCGTTAACGAACGAGACTCCGACATGCCCCGCGGTCCGAGTCCGGCTTACTAGAGGGACACGTGAGGCTCTGGCACATGAGATTGGCCAATAACTGGTGTGTCATGCCCTTACATGTCCGTGGCTGCATGTGCGCTACACTGAAAAGGCCAGCGTTTGTCGCTTACAGGAGCAGATAACCCGCTGAACAACGTTAGTGATGGGGATCACTGATTACAATTATTACCCGCGAACAATGATTTCCCAGTAAGTGCAGGTCAACCGCAGTTCCGGAATTAGGCCTAACCGTCATTCCTGAAAAAATGAAAAACTTACGTGTGCAAACCACAGGTGCTGTAGCTTGCTTAACAGCTCGCCAGCCGTTCTCACGCCCAGTATGGATTACACGTGATTGCACAAAGGTGAGAAAGGGTACCGTATCCCCAGATAACATGTATGGATAGCGTACACATTCAAAATATATGTCTCAGGAGGCAGGCTCAGACGGTGTTAGGCCCAGTATGGATTGCACGTGATTGCTCAAAGGTTAGAAAGGGTACCGTATCCCCGGATAACATGTATGGATAGCGTACACATTCAAAATATATGTCTCAGGAGGCAGGCACAGACGGTGTTAGGCCCAGTATGGATTGCACGTGATTGCACAAAGGTTAGAAAGGGTACCGTATCCCCGGATAACATGTATGGATAGCGTACACATTCAAAATATATGTCTCAGGAGGCAGGCTCAGATGGTGTTAGGCCCAGTATGGATTGCACGTGATTGCACAAAGGTTAGAAAGGGTACCGTATCCCCGGATAACATGTATGGATAGCATACACATTCAAAATATATGTCTCAGGAGGCAGGCTCAGACGGTGTTAGGTCCAGTATGGATTGCACGTGATTGCACAAAGGTTAGAAAGGGTACCGTATCCCCGGATAACATGTATGGATAGCGTACACATTCAAAATATATGTCTCAGGAGGCAGGCTCAGACGGTGTTAGGCCCAGTATGGATTGCACGTGATTGCACAAAGGTTAGAAAGGGTACCGTATCCCCGGATAACATGTATGGATAGCGTACACATTCAAAATATATGTCTCAGGAGGCAGGCTCAGATGGTGTTAGGCCCAGTATGGATTGCACGTGATTGCACAAAGGTTAGAAAGGGTACCGTATCCCCAGATAACATGTATGGATAGCGTACACATTCAAAATATATGTCTCAGGAGGCAGGCTCAGACGGTGTTAGGCCCAGTATGGATTGCACGTGATTGCACAAAGGTTAGAAAGGGTACCGTATCCCCGGATAACAAGTATGGATAGCGTACACATTCAAAATATATGTCTCAGGAGGCAGGCTCAGACGGTGTTAGGCCCAGTATGGATTGCACGTGATTGCACAAAGGTTAGAAAGGGTACCGTATCCCCGGATAACATGTATGGATAGCGTACACATTCAAAATATATATCTCAGGAGGCAGGCTCAGATGGTGTTAGGCCCAGTATGGATTGCACGTGATTGCACAAAGGTTAGAAAGGGTACCGTATCCCCGGATAACATGTATGGATAGAGTACACATTCAAAATATATGTCTCAGGAGGCAGGCTCAGACGGTGTTAGGCCCAGTATGGATTGCACGTGATTGCACAAAGGTTAGAAAGGGTACCGTATCCCCGGATAACATGTATGGATAGCGTACACATTCAAAATATATGTCTCAGGAGGCAGGCTCAGACGGTGTTAGGCCCAGTATGGATTGCACGTGATTGCACAAAGGTTAGAAAGGGTACCGTATCCCCGGATAACATGTATGGATAGCGTACACATTCAAAATATATGTCTCAGGAGGCAGGCTCAGACGGTGTTAGGCCCAGTATGGATTGCACGTGATTGCACAAAGGTTAGAAAGGGTACCGTATCCCCGGATAACATGTATGGATAGCGTACACATTCAAAATATATGTCTCAGGAGGCAGGCTCAGACGGTGTTAGGCCCAGTATGGATTGCACGTGATTGCACAAAGGTTAGAAAGGGTACCGTATCCCCGGATAACATGTATGGATAGCGTACACATTCAAAATATATGTCTCAGGAGGCAGGCTCAGACGGTGTTAGGCCCAGTATGGATTGCACGTGATTGCACAAAGGTTAGAAAGGGTACCGTATCCCCGGATAACATGTATGGATAGCGTACACATTCAAAATATATGTCTCAGGAGGCAGGCTCAGACGGTGTTAGGCCCAGTATGGATTGCACGTGATTGCACAAAGGTTAGAAAGGGTACCGTATCCCCGGATAACATGTATGGATAGCGTACACATTCAAAATATATGTCTCAGGAGGCAGGCTCAGACGGTGTTAGGCCCAGTATGGATTGCACGTGATTGCACAAAGGTTAGAAAGGGTACCGTATCCCCGGATAACATGTATGGATAGCGTACACATTCAAAATATATGTCTCAGGAGGCAGGCTCAGACGGTGTTAGGCCCAGTATGGATTGCACGTGATTGCACAAAGGTTAGAAAGGGTACCGTATCCCCGGATAACATGTATGGATAGCGTACACATTCAAAATATATGTCTCAGGAGGCACGCTCAGACGGTGTTAGGCCCAGTATGGATTGCACGTGATTGCACAAAGGTTAGAAAGGGTACCGTATCCCCGGATAACATGTATGGATAGCGTACACATTCAAAATATATGTCTCAGGAGGCAGGCTCAGACGGTGTTAGGCCCAGTATGGATTGCACGTGATTGCACAAAGGTTAGAAAGGGTACCGTATCCCCGGATAACATGTATGGATAGCGTACACATTCAAAATATATGTCTCAGGAGGCAGGCTCAGACGGTGTTAGGCCCAGTATGGATTGCACGTGATTGCACAAAGGTTAGAAAGGGTACCATATCCCCGGATAACATGTATGGATAGTGTACACATTCAAAATATATGTCTCAGGAGGCAGGCTCAGACGGTGTCAGGCACAGTATGGATTTGACGGCCCAGATTACACAGCGGAGGAGCAGGGAGAGGTAAAGATTGCAAATGCTGGGGCCCTGCCCAAGTAAGGGGGGCCCACTCGTGGGCGTCGGTACTGGCACTGGGCCCCTCATAGTACAGCGGTGTGTCTGACGGCGGGTGTGCACCACCACCGTCAGAGACACTTGATTGCACTATGAAGGACCCTGTGCCAGTGCCCGCGCCCAAGAGTCGGCCTACCCACCTGTCCAGGGCAACGGCACTCGCATGGTGTCGTGCGCTAGGTGGTGACCCCGGCCATGGGGGGGAGGCAGCACAGTTAGGGAGTTTTAGAAAGTGGCATATGTTGATGTTGGACATTCAGCTGATGCAAAAGGCGAAATAGGTGAAGTACCAGGAAGAGGTCGACCAAAGCAAGCCATTTTTCTGTCACCCTATGTGTCATCAGGGGAAGGTGGGACAAAATCCTTGGAAACCCATGCATGGTTCATTTTAATGAAGGTTAGATCATCCACATTTTGGGTTGACAGACGGGTCCTTTTTTCTGTCAGGATTGATCCAGCTGCACTGAAGACTCTTTCCGATAGCACACTTGCAGCTGGGCAAGCGAGCTCCTGTAAGGCATATTGGGCCAATTCAGGCCAGGTGTCCAGTTTAGCGGCCCAATAGTCAAAGGGGAATGACCTGTGTGGGAGAACATCGATATGGGAGGAAAAGTAGTTTGTAACCATAGTTGACAACTGCTGTCTCCTGTCACTTTCCATCGATGCAGTATTACCAGTTGTGTGAGCGGTATTTGAAAAATCAGTCCACAACATTGTCATGAAACCCCTGTCTCCAACGCCACTTCTGCTGTGTGCACCACGAACACCTCTGCCAAGCTGTCCCCGGCCCGTACGGCTCGTGTGAGAACCATCACCGCTGCTGTGTGCTGGGAATGCCTCAAGCAACCGATTTACCAGAGTTGCTTGTTTATTAGCCAATATTAGGTCAAGGTTCTCCTGTGGCATGATGTTTTTTAATTTGCCTTTATAGCGTGGATCCAGGATGCTGGCCAACCAGTAGTCGTCATCGTTCATCATTTTGGCAATGCGGGGGTCCCTTTTTAGGATCCGCAAGGCATAATCTGACATGTGGGCCAATGTTCCCGGTGTCAATGATGCACTGCGAGTGCTGGGTGGAGGAGCACTTTCTGGCAAATCCACATCCCTCCAGTCACGCACAAACCCTGTACCAGACCTTGCCACGCCAACATTTTCACTTGCCCCACGAGATGCATCCTCCTCCCCTAAGTAATCATCCCCATCATCATCCTCCTCCTCCTCTTCTTCCTCCACCTCGTCCAGGAGAGGTCCCTGAGCAAACAATGGCTGAATGTCATCAAGGATTCCCTCCTCCTCTTCCTCCTCATCAACACTGGCTGCAGATGCCTGCTCCTTAAGGTGCGTCAAAGTTTGCATGAGCAGACGCATAAGTGGGATGCTCATGCTTAGGATGGCGTCGTCTGCGCTTACCAGCCGTGTGCATTCCTCAAAACACTGAAGGACTTTACAAAGGTCTTTCAGCTTCGACCACTGCACACCTGTCAACTCCATGTCTGCTCTCAAAGTGCCTGGCCGTGTATCCTCCCACAAATGCATTATGGCCTGCCTCTGCTCGCACAGCCGCTCCACCATGTGCAGGGTGGAGTTCCACCTTGTTGCAATGTCGATAATGAGGCGGTGGTTGGGAAGGTGGAGCAATCGCTGCAGCTTCTGCATGCGAACGGAGTGTACAGGCGACCGGCGGATGTGCGCGCACAGTCTTCGCACCTTCTGGAGCAGGGCTGTTAACTCCGGATAATTTTTGAGGAAGCACTGCACCACCAGGTTCAAGGTGTGAGCCAAGCAAGGTATGTGGCTGAGTTTTGAAAGGGCTATGGCTGCCACAAAATTACGGCCGTTATCACTAACTACCTTGCCTGCCTCAAGATGTACACTGCCCAGCCATGACTCAGTTTGTCGCTTCAAGTACTCGGCCAGCACCTCGGCGGTGTGTCTGTCGCCCAAACACATCATCTGCAACACAGCCTGCTGACGCTTTCCACTAGCTGCTCGATAGGGGGACACATCGTGTGCAACAGTGGCAGCTGCAGATGGAGTGCTCGTACGACTGCGCTCTGTGGACGAGCTTTCGCTTCTGGAGGAGGAGGAGGAGGGTCGAACGCCTACAGCCAACTGTTTCCTATACCGTGGGCTAGGTAGCACTGTCCCACCACCGCTGTCCCCTGTGGACCCTGCATCCACCACATTAACCCAGTGCGCAGTGATGGACACGTAATGGCCCTGGCCATGCCGACTGGACCATGCATCAGTTGTGAGGTGCACCTTTCCGCTCACTGACTGCTTGAGTGCATGGACAATGCGGTCTTTCACATGATGGTGGAGGGCTGGGATGGCTTTGCGAGAGAAGAAGTGGCGACTGGGTAGGTCATAGCGTGGTACTGCATAGGCCATGAGTTAGCGGAAAGCTGTGCTTTCCACCAACCGAAAGGGCATCATCTCAAACGAGATTAGTTTGGCAATGTGGGCGTTCAAACCCAGTGTACGCGGATGAGAGACTGAGTACTTTCTTGACCTACTCATAGTGTCTGGGAGGGTGAGCTGGACTTGAGAGCTGCATATGGTGGAAGTAGCGGTGGACAGGGCGGACTGAGAGAGGGTTGATGATGGTGATGGAGTTGGTGTTCTTTCTGATGGCCTAGAATCAGTCTTTCGTTGATATAACAGTGGGATTCCCTGACTGCTGTGGTCTTGCAACGACACCTCAACATTTGCTGCTGTGCTAACCGGTGGGCTTACAGTGGGGGAAACAATGTAGCGTTGCTGACTACCTTCGTTGTGATCAGTTGCACATGTGGCACTTGAGGTTTGGTGTTGTGTCCACGCTTGCAAGTGCATGCTGGTTAAATGTCTAAGCATGCAACTGGTATTCAAATTTTTCAGATTTTTCCCTCGGCTAAAGGTCTTTGCGCACTTCTTACAGATAACCTTGGCCTGATCATGAGGATTTTGATCAAAAAAGTGCCACACTGCACTCTTCCTACTTTGGCAGACATTTTGCGGCCTAGCACGCTGTGATCTTTTGACCCTCTGGACAAGCTGTCCAGCAACTCTTTTGATGTTTGGAACCTGTCTTTGGAGTGCTCCGGGCCTGCCAGATAACAGCTGTTGCGATGTCGATGTCTGCTGTGGATGCTCCTCATCTGAGCTATTGGAAGCAGCACCCTCTTCCCCCAATGGATGCCAATCTGGGTCAACAACTGGGTCATCCATCACCTCCTCTTCTATGTCATGTGCACCTTCCTCTGTGTCACCGTGTATGGTGGTATAGTGTGTGGGAAGGGGCACCTGAGTCTCATCAGGGTCAGAATCTGGCTCTGTACACTGCGAGGACAATGTAGTGCTCTGAGTGAATGTACCAGCAGAATCATCCATCAGCGGCTGTGCATCAGTGCACTCCATGTCAGATTCATCTTGGCCTGGGTAATTCACCATTTCACTTGATAATCCAGGCATGGTATGTGAAAACAGCTCCATGGAGTAATCAGTAGTATGGCCTGCGTCATCCTTCAATCTTGGTTGGGGTGAAGGACACAAGGAAATGTGTGGTTCATGAACATGAGCCTCCAATGATGACTCAGTGCTTTTACTTTTTACAACTGAAGAAGAGGAGGCGATAGAGCTGGAGGCTGAGTCAGCAATGTAAGACAAAACTTTTTCCTGATGCTCTGGCTTTAAAAGCGGTTTGCCAACTCCTAGAAAACTAAGCGTTCGAGGCCTTATGTAGCCAGACGATGATGCAGGGTCAGCACCTCCTGCATTCGGTCCTATTTTGCTCTTGCCACTACCATCAGATCCACCACCAACACCATCATTACCAGCTGCCAACCCCCGCCCAATTCCACGGCCTCTTCCACCAGCCTTCCTCATTTTTGGTAGAAATGTAGACAAAATCCAACAAACTATATAGTAATGTAAAACAAGGTACAAGGTGTCTATAGGACAGGGGAGATTTTGAATTTCTGCAGACACTTTTGGACACTGGACACTTTTGGATTGTGTGAGGCCCACTGATATCTGAGCGCTATGTGACAGGCTCGATGGCACAGCTGTGACCAAAGTGACTAGAGGATAAGGGAGATTTTGAATCTCTGCACACACTTTTGGACACTGGACACTTTTGGATTGTGTGAGGCCCACTGATATCTGAGCGCTATGTGACAGGCTCGATGGCACAGCTGTGACCAAAGTGACTAGAGGATAAGGGAGATTTTGAATCTCTGCACACACTTTTGGACACTGGACACTTTTGGATTGTGTGAGGCCCAATGAATATCTGAACGCTATGTGACAGGCTCGATGGCACAGCTGTGACAAAAGTGACTAGAGGATAAGGGAGATTTTGAATCTCTGCACACACTTTTGGACACTGGACACTTTTGGATTGTGTGAGGCCCACTGATATCTGAGCGCTATGTGACAGGCTCGATGGCACAGCTGTGACCAAAGTGACTAGAGGATAAGGGAGATTTTGAATCTCTGCACACACTTTTGGACACTGGACACTTTTGGATTGTGTGAGGCCCACTGATATCTGAGCGCTATGTGACAGGCTCGATGGCACAGCTGTGACCAAAGTGACTAGAGGATAAGGGAGATTTTGAATCTCTGCACACACTTTTGGACACTTTTGGATTGTGTGAGGCCCAATGAATATCTGAGCGCTATGTGACAGGCTCGATGGCACAGCTGTGACCAAAGTGACTAGAGGATAAGGGAGATTTTGAATCTCTGCACACACTTTTGGACACTGGACACTTTTGGATTGTGTGAGGCCCACTGATATCTGAGCGCTATGTGACAGGCTCGATGGCACAGCTGTGACCAAAGTGACTAGAGGATAAGGGAGATTTTGAATCTCTGCACACACTTTTGGACACTGGACACTTTTGGATTGTGTGAGGCCCACTGATATCTGAGCGCTATGTGACAGGCTCGATGGCACAGCTGTGACCAAAGTGACTAGAGGATAAGGGAGATTTTGAATCTCTGCACACACTTTTGGACACTGGACACTTTTGGATTGTGTGAGGCCCAATGAATATCTGAGCGCTATGTGACAGGCTCGATGGCACAGCTGTGACAAAAGTGACTAGAGGATAAGGGAGATTGGGTTGCTTTTAAAAAAGCAGTTTGCGGAACAGTGGGTAAACAGCAATGCAGGAATGTCAGGAAGCCTTAGAAGGCAGCCCAACAACCAACACCACTGATACACCACTATATAGCCTCCCCTTGCACTGCACACACAGTGACTGGTGTGTTGTGCAGGCCAAATTGCTAGCAGCAGAAGCAGTTTTTTTTCTTCTCAGCAGGACAAAAAAAAAAATTGGGATTGCTTTTAAAAAAGCAGTTTGCGGAGCAGTGGGTAAACAGCAATGCAGGAATGTCAGGAAGCCTTAGAAGGCAGCCCAACAACCAACACCACTGATACACCACTATATAGCCTCCCCTTGCACTGCACACACAGTGACTGGTGTGTTGTGCAGGCCAAATCGCTAGCAGCAGAAGCAGTTTTTTTTGTCTTCTTCCCTGCGTAACGCTCTCCCTACAGAATCAGCAGCAACCTCTCCCTATACTAAGATCGGCAGAAGTAAGATGGCGGTCGGCGTGCACGCCCTTTTATACCCCCTGTGACGCCCACCAAAGCAAGCCAATCACTTGCATGCCCTTCTGAAAGATGGTGGTGACCCATGCCTATGTCATCACGTTGCCCACAGTGTCCGTGGATCCTGATTGGCTGAAAAAGAGCGCAAAACAAACTTTTGAAACGCGACTTTGGCGCGTAAGTCGCCGACCTCGTGGCCGACCTCATCCTAGGGTCGGTTTCGTTTCATGAAACGGCGTTTTTGGACCATGGTCACCGCCTTGTCTCGTTCTCTGATACTGGGCATTATCATATATGTAATGACTAGACAAGCTGTGAGGATTCTCCATCGCCGGCGGGAACAGGTGTTCACTTGACTATTAATATGCGGTATGCATGCGGACAGCCATATTCTGACCAGTCTGCATAACCTCACTCAATATACAGTACTTGTATTGAACGAGGCCAGATGTGTCTCACAATGTGGCCTGATATATGCGTATCGCATATGGCCGCTTGGTCTCAGCACCATAAAATCCTGACAGCTGCACCTGCTGGGAGGATTCCCAAATCTGCAGTCATATAGAGTGACACACTGTGATAAATGTTGACAACCCCTTTTAAGAATGCTGGTTTCACAATAATATTTCAGTTAGACAGGCTTCTGATCAAAGGTGAAAAAAGATAATAATAATAATAATAATAATAAATTTTATTTCTATAGCGTCGACATATTCCGCAGCATTTTACATTTCAGAGGGGACTTGTACAGACAATATACATTACAGCATAACAATAATCACATAGATCATAACAGATACCAAGGGGAATGAGGGCCCTGCTCGCAAGCTTACAATCTATGAGGAAAAAAGGGGAGACACGAAAGGTGGGTGGTAACAGTTACCCTGATTGTATGTGGGTCGCCCCTCACACCCAGGGCAGCGGGGTACTCGGTACCGGGCTGGTGTCAGGGGGAATGTGTCACAGCAGCGGTGACCCGGTCCGTGGCCCTGGGTGACCAATATCAATGGCGGTGATGTTAATGATGTTAAAGTTTATTGGAATAGTTCGTGACGCCACCTGTGGTGTTTGGCAAGCAAGATGTTAAGCCAACGCTGCGTGCAGATCCACTGGGACTGATGGTGTGGTGCAGCAAAGATGGTGTAGCTCTCCACAGGTGGAGCTGTAGTCCCAGGGCAGTGTAGGTGCAATGGATAAGGAGAGGCGCAGAATAGTATAGATGCTGGTACCCAGGTGTAGCAGTGCTGGAATAACTGGATGACACCAGAGTATGCGGTTCCAAAGCTTTACTCACTGTTTGCAGTTCACACAACTGCCTGCCTCCGCACTGTGTTCTTCAGGTCAGGGCCCCAGTCAACCTCCAGGCAGGATAGTATTCTCCTCTCCACACTCCGCCAATATGTACCTTACTGAACGACTCCTCCAATGCGCCTTTAGGTTCGAAGCACTCCAGTACTTAGTTACCCTGGAATGCCTCTCTCTAGGTGTTCCTAGTCTCTGCTTGTATGACAGACAGCTGTAGCCTGCTTGGGGGGCTCCGCTCTGCGTCCCGGCTCACTATCCAAGTGCTGTTGTGTCCCAAGTCTGCGATGGGAGTAAGGCGTTGGTGGCTCACTACTCCTCCGGTGTCTGTTGCCGGACATAAAGATCCAATCAACCTTGGGGACCGGGCCCCTGCCTTTGCGCTCTGGACTGGAAGGGTTCTCTCGCTTTCTCAACCTGCTTCCCACCATCCTTCTATTCTCCTTCGTTCCGATCTGTTCTATCTCTCTTATGGAATCTGTAGTCTCCAGTCTACATCTCTTTCTCCTTCTCTTCCTTCACTGCCCCAGTTCACTGGGGCAGCTGCAGCACTCCTTCCTCCATCCCTTCTTCCAGGGATCCCCACTCTTCACCGAGTGGCTGTTCTCTCCTACTCTGCCTGCCTTCTTCTGCGGACTGACCTGAAATCCTACACCTTCCCTCTCTTTTATATCTAACTCCACCCGCCTCCCCAGCACCTTTCGTGTTACGAAGCCAGGAACAACAAAAGGCACCCTATGACCTTTCCAGCATAAAGCATGGATGGGTCCCTGCTGAACTATCCTGTGTGTGGGGTGCAGGTGTGGGAATGTGGAAGGGAGTTCCCACCCTACCTGGATGGTGGGGTACCACACCTTAGGAGAAGGTGCAGTACCTCTGTGGCGACTGAAGCCTCAGGGGCGACACATATGGACCAGCCATAATGATAAGTGTGTAACAGTTCAGATGCAGAGGGCTAATGGACGCATAAAGCATGTGGGAACATGATGCGGGGAACCTGGTTATGGTAAAAAACTTTTGGCTGTGCCACATAGGGATAGATTAGGTTAATGTGTTGAGGCGGTAGGCCAGTCTGAATAAATGAGTTTTCAGGGCACGCTTAAAATTGTGGGGATTGGGGACTAATCGTATTGACCAGGGAAGTGCATTCCAAAGAATTGGCGCAGCACGTGTATAGTCTTGAAGACGGGAGTAGGAGGTTCTGATTATTGAGGATGCTAACCTCAGGTCATGAGCAGAATGGAGGGCGCGGGTAGGATGGTATACTGAAACAAGGAAGGAGATGTAGGGTGATGCTGAGCCATGAAGAGCTTTGTGGGTGAGGATAATAAGTTTGTACTGGATTCTGGAGTGAATGGGTAGCCAGTGTAATGACTGGCACAAGGTAGAGGCATCGGTGTAACGATTGGCGAGAAATATGATCCTGGCAGCAGCATTCAAGACAGATTGGAGGGGGGGAGAGTTTGGTAAGAGGGAGACCGATTAGAAGGGAGTTACAATAGTCGAGACGAGAATGAATAAGAGAAACAGTCAGAGTTTTTGCAGAGTCAAAAGTAAGAAAGGGTCGAATTCTTGAAATGTTTTTGAGGTGCAGATAACAAGAACGAGCCAGTGATCGGATGTGGGGGACAAAGGAAAACTCAGAGTCAAGTATGACCCCCAAACAGCGGGCATGTTGCTGGGGAGTAATAGTAGAACCACACACGGAAATGGCAATGTCGGGTATAGGTACATTAGTAGCGGGAGGAAACACAAGGAGTTCAGTCTTTGACAGGTTCAGTTTCAGATATAGTGAGGACATGATGTTATACACAGCATTTAGAAAATTGCCGGTGTTTTCTAGAAAGGCTGGCGTGATGTCAGGAGAAGAAGCGTATAATTGGGTGTCGTCAGCATAGAGATGGTACTGGAAACCAAATCTACTGATTGTTTGACCATTAGGGGCAGTATACAAAGAGAAGAGGAGGGGGCCTAGGACTGATCCTTGAGGAACCCCAACAGTAAGGGGAAGATGAGAGGAGGAGGAGCCAGCAAAAGATACAGTAAAGGAGTGGTCAGAGAGATAGGAGGAGAACCAGGAGAGAACGGTGTCCTTGAGGCCAATGGAATGGAGCATAGTGAGGAGAAGCAGATGATCCACAGTGTTGAATGCTGCAGAGAGATCCAAGAGAATTAGCATGGAGTAATGACCCTTTGATTTAGCTGTTAGTAGATCATTAGAGACTTTAGTGAGGGAAGTTTCAGTAGAGTGTAAAGAGCGGAAACCGGATTGGAGAGGGTCGAGAAGAGAGTTTTCTGAGAGATAGCGGATAAGACGGGAGTGGACCAGGCGTTCCAGGAGTTTAGAGATGAAGGGAAGATTAGAAACAGGTCTATAGTTAGCGGCAAAGTTTTGGTCAAGGGATGTTTTTTTAACTAGTGGATGTATGATGGCATGCTTAAATGAGGAGGGAAAGATAGAGAGGTTAAATATTTTAGTTAGGTGAGGGGTGACAGCAGGGGAAAGGGGCTGGAGTAGATGTGACGGAAATGGGTCACTGGTGCAAGTGGTTGGGCGAGAAGATGCAAGGAGCCTGCTTACTTCTTCTTCTGTGACTGGTTCAAAATCAGAGAGTGAGCTAGATGCAGTGGGGGAGGGAGGACAGTGCATGGTATGAGGTGATTGGGAGATAATTTCCTGTTGGATCTGGTCAATTTCTTCATTGAAGTAATTGGCCAGATCGTCAGCTCGAAGCTCCGTGGTTGGGGCCTGTACTCTTGGGTTGAGTAGAGAATGAAAAGTGTCAAAGAGACCTTTAGGGTTATTGGACAGTGAAGTGATGAGGGTGTTGAAGTAGGTTTGTTTTGAGAGGTGAAGGGCAGTGTTGTATGTTCGAAGCATAAACTTATGATGGATGAAATCTTCGGGTAGGTTGGATTTTCTCCACAGACTTTCGGCGCACCTGGAGCACCGCTGCAGGAAACGTGTTTGCAGGGTGTGCCAGGGTTGTCGCCGTCTGTGTTGTGGTGTTCTAGGTATAGGAGGAGAAAATTCATCCAGGGCACTTTGAAGTGTTTCATTGTAATGCTTCAATGCAGAATCAGGACATGAGAGGGAGGAGATAGGGGCCAATGAAGACTGCAAGTTCTTCATAAGTTTCTGGGTGTTAATGGCCTGTATGTTTCTATAAATATGGACAGTGGGGGTGACCTGAGCAGCCTGGCGGTTCTTAATAGAGAATGAAAGAAGGTTGTGGTCAGAGAGCGGGAGAGGGGAGTTTGCAAAATCATCCACTGCACAAAGCCGAGAGAAGACCAAGTCGAGGGAGTTTCCGTCTTCATGCGTTGGAGAATTAGTAAGCTGCAAAAGGCCAAATGAGGAGGTTAGAGATAAAAGGTGAGTAGCAGACAGGGAGAGTGGAAGAGCAATGGGGATGTTGAAATCTCCCATTATGAGGGTAGGGATGTCACAGGAGAGAAAATGTGGAAGCCAAGTGGCAAAATGATCCAGGAACTGAAGGGAGGGGCCGGGAGGACGATATACCACCACCACTCGCATGGAGAAGGGGGTGAAGAGTCTGACGGCATGGACCTCAAAAGAAGGAAAGACAAGTGAGGGTACTTGAGGGATAACCTGAAAGGTACATTTTGATGATAGGAGCAGACCAACGCCTCCACCTGCTCTATTGTCTGATCTTGGGGATCATCCTTAAGGACGAATAATCACAGTCATCCATCTAGTCCATGTAACAGAGCCCAAGTTAGACGTGTTGTCTAGTCAGGGAATACTGATCACCCCTCTGCAGGATAAATAATCATTCTGAGACTTGAGTAGAGTAATGTTTGGATTCAGCTTTACTGGGAGCTCAAGCAGTTGACACATGACTGTAAGTATGCTTTTACCAACCAGATTCTCATCCATTTTTCTCAAAGGGGTTATCTAGTCTAAATCCACGAGTCTGCATTCACGCTATATGTCACTAGTAAGTATATTGCAAGTGTGAATGTGGCCGGGTCAGAGCTGGACTGGCCATCTGGCAATTCTAGCAAATAGCAGAATGGGCCTGTCTGGTCATGGGCCACATTGCCTGCTACGTTGTAAACAGAATTGGTGTTCTCAAGACACCCATACTGTTAAGAGTTGTGACGGAGCACAAAGTCGCCGACTCCATCGCTTATCCCTGCAGGCCACGGGTATCATTAGAAATATTGGTCATGTTGTAATTCTTGCTGTGCTCAATCCAGGGGAATATTAGTAATATATTCCATCTAGTGCTTGGGGATATGAACAGCATGGGCCTGTATGATTTCAAATGCCAGGGCTGAATTTCAGTCCCAGTCTGTACCTGGGTCGGGTGTATGCATATTAACTACTCGCAGTCACGAGACCAACTGACCGTCATTCCTAGCTCTGACACCAAAGAATCCACAAAGTGTGCAGTGTGTACAGTGTGAGGATTCACAAGTCTGCGGTCATATAGAGTGACAAAGAGTAAATGCAGACTTGGGGATTTAGACAACCCCTTTAAGGCCTCTTTCACACTTCAGTCTTTTGGCGTCAGTCAAAATCCTTCAAAGTGTGAAAAAACGGATCCAGTGAAGATTGGCTAAAAACTGAAGCACCGGATCTGTTTTTTTGACGGATCCGTCGAAGTTGCAGATTTTGGAATTTAAAGAAGGAGAGAGAGAGACAATTTTGCTGTGCCAGAACGGCTTTTTGAGTTAAATTAAATGAATGAAAAATCTTGTGGGCATGCTCAGTTTAAAAAACGGAATCCATCACTTGATTCCGTCATGTGACGGATGGCGACGGATCTGCCGCCCATAGTCATCCATTATAGCAGACAACGGACTGCGACGGATCCGTCACCATCCGTCTTTTCAACGCAGACAAAAAACGTTACTATGTCCGTTGTATCCAGACGACGGATGCTGAAATTTCGAAGGAACCGTCAAATGACGGATGCAATGGATGGCCATCCATTGCAATCCGTCCTTAATGCAAGTCTATGAGAAAAAAAACGGATTCCGCTAAAAAAAAGATCCGTTTTTTTCAAAAAAGGGCGGATTTAGACTGACGTCAAAAGACTGAAGTGTGACAAGTGCTTGAACCACCTAATAAAGTCCAATCTGAAGATTGCATTCTTTTAGTAATCAGCACTGGTGACTAAACATTTTCACTGGGTGGAAAACCCCTATAATAAGGATGTGCTGAGTATAAACTATAACTATTAGGCCAGGATAACACTACCGTATGTGATGCGAGAAACTCGCACGAGTCTCTCGCATCAACACCAGGCGCTGCTGCCGGCACACAGGAGCGGAGCAGCTGCTGCATAGAAATACATATAGTAACACTATTGTTTAATCTGGATGTGAACCTGCTTTGCATCTTGTTCTTGATTACCGCACTCCAACTGCTTGATCAATAATGTTTACATTATTATCACCATATCCTACATTGACCAGTTTTTTCGGCTTTACAGCTAAGGTGTATATTATGCTTTTCTGTATCAGCTTAGTGCATTGTGAGGTTTTACAGGCAGCTAAGAATAATGTAACCATATGAATAAAGACTGATATAGATCCGTATTCACTTACAGTGAGTATTGTAGCACAGCCAGATAGGACAGGGTTAAACCCAAACTCTGCAGGCTCTGATTATTAGCACCTGGCTGGTCTGCATATAATCGGGCTAGGTACTCACATTAGTCAATCTGCTTGGGAAAAGCTGACCAGAGTGGGTGATAGTGGAGCTGAAGAGAGACTGCACAGGCTGTGTGCACCAAACTGCAAGTATCACTGGTTACTGTGGACAATAGCTGTTTTGTTTGACCGAACTGAGACTAGCTCAGCTGTGCCTGAGTAGCCAGGGTATATATTGTGTAGTCAGCCCCTGGATAAGGCTAGGGATTTATGCTTATGGTTTTGTTTTTTTGGTCCTGTACAACCTGTGGAAAAAATGTCACATTATTCCACAAGAAACCTGTGCCTGTGTGCAGAGCCACCATAAGAGCATTACTGCCCTTACTAGTGTATGGGGCATGGTGAGCAGAAGCAAAGAGGGGGGCGGTGTACTTCTTCTTACTGGGCTCCAAGGGCAGGATTCGGCCAGGTCAGTAACGGAACACATGTCCGAGGACACACAATAAGTTAAAATCTATGCACAGCTATAGCTTTCTGCACGGCAATAGTTTAAAGCTGCCAGTCAATCAGAGGCCGGCAGCTGATGTCAGCATGTTATGTCATTGCCATGCACTGGCGCATCAAATGAATGAGGAAGAGGATGCTGCTTGACCGCGGCCAGGTAAAAAG
The DNA here is from genome assembly GCF_039654945.1 of Dendrobates tinctorius. Classification (NCBI taxonomy): domain Eukaryota; kingdom Metazoa; phylum Chordata; class Amphibia; order Anura; family Dendrobatidae; genus Dendrobates; species Dendrobates tinctorius. The sequence goes on from NW_027361704.1 coordinate 21,735,934, forward strand.
AATCTTTTATTCTACTGAAAGCTGCCATATGGGGGCTGGGATAGTAGAGCATGTGGGGCCCAGGATGTGGGAGAGTATTACTGTAGGGGTTAATTAAGGGATATTATTAATGCTGTGATGTATTTTATTTTTGAGGATCCTGTTTTCAGTGTGGGATGTTATGTTACTGTGCAGTGCGACACTGTTGATTTTACTTTTTTCATCTGGCGTAGTGTAGAAGTTGGGGAATGTGCTATGGAAGTGATCAGCTATTGAGCACTGTGTGCTTATTTTCTGCAGAGACGAGTCCTGGCTGGAAGAAGTGATGTCAGTCTGCACTGGATGAAGAAGAAAAAGAGAAGTTGAAGGACTTCAAAAACAAATTTCACTGAGTCAGTGTATTGCATACAACATACAGAGCTCCTGTTTATAATGTCACTGCTGATCACCATTACCTGCACACCAACACTATATACAGAGCTCCTGTGTATAATGTCACTGGTGATCAGTGTATTACTTGTACACTGTATACTATATTCAGAGCCCCTGTGCATAATGTCACTAGTGATCCCTGTTTTAACTGTACACTTACACTATACACTGCATACTATGTATAGAGTTCCTGTGTATAATGGTAATATTAGTATTGTGTTTTTTTTTTTTTAATTAATGATGAGTTTTGTAGTATTCGGTCACTGTGGTCTGGTCATGGTGTGGCGATATTTATCCCTTGTATGTAATATTATTCGGACATTACAGTGCCTTGTGAAAGTACTCAGCCCCCTGGAACTTTTCCCACATATCATGCTTAAAACATAAAGATACCAAATATACATTTTTGGTGAAGAATCAACAACAAGTGGGACACAATGGTGAAATTGAATGAAATTTATTGGTTATTTTAAATTTTTGGGGAAATTCAAAAACTGAAAAGTGGGGCGTGCAATATTATTAGGCCCCTTTACTTTCAGTGCAGCAAACTCACTCCAGAAGTTCATTGTGGATCCCTGAATGATCCAATGTTCTCCTAAAATGATTAATGATGATAAATATAATCCACCTGTGTGTAAACAAGTCTCCGTATAAATGCACCTGCTCTGTGATAATCTCAGGGTTCTGTTTGAAGCACAGAGAGCATCATGAAGACCAAGAAACACAACAGGCAGGTCTGTGATACTATTGTGGAGGAGTTTAAAGCTGGATTTGGATACAAAATGATTTCCAAAACGTTAAACATCCCAAGGAGCACTGTGCAAGCGATCATATTGAAATGGAAGGAGTATCATACCACTGCAAATCCACTAAGACCCGGCTATCCCTCTAAACTTTCATCTCAAACAAGGAGAAGACTGATCAGAGATGCAGCCAAGAGTCCCATGATCACTCTGGATGAACTGCAGAGATCTACAGCGGAGGTGGGACAGTCTGTCCATAGGACAACAATCAGTCGTACACTGCACAAATCTAGCCTTTATGGAGTGGCAAGAAGAGAGCCATTTCTCAAAGATATCCATAAAAAGTGTCATTTAAAGTTGGCAACAAGCCACCTGGGAGACACACCAAACATGTGGAAGAAGGTGCTCTGGTCAGATGAAACCAAAATTGAACATTTTGGCATAAAGGCAACACAGCTCATCACCATGAACACACCATCCTAACCGTCAAACATGGTGGTGGCAGCATCATGGCTTGTGGTGGTAGCATCATGGTTTGGGCCTGCTTTTCTTCAGCAGGGACAGGGAAGATGGTTAAATTTGATGGGAAGATGGATGGAGCCAAATACAGGACCATTCTTGAAGAAAACCTGTTGGGAGTCTGAAAAGACCTGAGACTGTGACGGAGATTTGTCTTCCAACAAGACAATGATCCCAAACATGAAGCAAAATCTACAATGGAAAGGTTTACAAATAAACGTATCCAGGTGTTAGAATGTCAAAATCGAGACCTGAAAACAATCGAGAATCTATGGAAAGAGCTGAAAACTACTGTTCACAAACGATCTCCATCAAAGCTCACTGAGCGCAAGCTGTTTGCCAAGGAAGAATGGGCAAGAATTTCAGTCTCTCGATGTACCAAAACTGATACAGACATACCCCAAGCAACTTGCAGCTGTAATCGCAGCAAAAGGTGGCGCAACAATGTATTAAGTTAAAGGGGCCGAATAATATTGCACGCCCCACTTTTCAGTTTCTGAATCTTAACAAAAAATTGAAATAACCAATAACTTTCGTTCAACTTCACAATTGTGTCCCACTTGTTGTTGATTCTTCACCAAAAATTTACATTTGGTATCTTTATGTTTTGAAGCATGATATGTGGGAAAAGGTTGAAAAGTTCCAGGGGGCCGAATACTTTCGCAAGGCACTGTATGTGGTTCGGCTATTGTAATACAGTACTTGTTCCTTTTATGTGGTATTCGGTCACTACGTGGTTTAGTCATAGTGTGATGGTATTTGTCCTTTGAATGTGGTATTATTAGTAATTTTAAAAAATGTTTGACACATACTTACAGAAAAATAAATAAAACGTACCTAAAAAGATTATTAGGTATTTTAAGAAATGTTTAATAGTTTAGAGTAGGGTCCGGCCACAACAGTTTACCTTGCTGTTTGTGGTGGCGGCTTAAAAAAATCTTTTGGCCAAAACAAAAGCTGCTGGCTATGAATGTGATATGGTGTTAGATGGTAACTGTTATAAGGTATGTCTCCACGGGGCATGCTGGCAGCACTTTGGGCAAAGCGGAAACATGATCTGCCCAAAGTGCCGCCCCCCCTTTGTATGCGACTTGATACCGCATGTGTTCATTGAACATATGCAGAATCACCGCATCGTATCCATAGACAGGGTTATTTACAGTCATATGTTAAAGTTTGGGCACCCCTATTAATGTTAACCTTTTTTCTTTATAACAATTTTGGTTTTTGCAACAGCTATTTCAGTTTCATATATCTAATAACTGATGGACTCAGTTATATTTCTGGATTCAAATGAGGTTTATTGTACAGAAAATGTGCAATCTGCATTTTAACAAAATTTGACTGGTGCAAAAGTATGGGCACCTCAACATAAAAGTGACATTAATATTTCGTAGATCCTCCTTTTGCAAAAATAACAGCCTCTAGTCGCTTCCTGTAGCTATTAATGAGTTTCTGGATGAAGGTATCTGTGACCATTCCTGTTTACAAAACAATTCCAGTTAAGTTTGATGGTCGCCGAGCATGGACAGCCCGCTTCAAATCATCCCACAGATGTTCAATGATATTCAGGTCTGGGGACTGGGATGGCCATTCCAGAACATTGTAATTGTTCCTCTGCATGAATGCCTGAGTAGATTTGGAGCGGTGTTTTGGATCATTGTCTTGCTGAAATATCCATCCCTTGCGTAACTTCAACTTTGTCACTGATTCTTGCACATTATTGTCAAGAATCTGCTGATACTGAGTTGAATCCATGCGACCCTCAACTTTAACAAGATTCCCAGTGTCAGCATTGGCCACACAGCCCCAAAGCATGATGGAACCTCCACCAAATTTTACTGTGGGTAGCAAGTGTTTTCTTGGAATGCTGTGTTTTTTAGCCTCCATGCATAATGCCTTTTTGTATAACCAAACAACTCAATCTTTGTTTCATCAGTCCACAGGACCTTCTTCCAAAATGTAACTGGCTTGTCCAAATGTGCTTTTGCATACCTCAGGTTTGTGGCGTGCTTGCAGAAACGGCTTCTTTTGCATCACTCTCCCATACAGCTTCTCCTTGTGCAAAGTGGCTGTATTGTTGACCGATGCACAGTGACACCATCTGCAGCAAGATGATGCTGCAGGTCTTTGGAGGTGGTCTGTGGATTGTCCTTGACTGTTCTCACCATTCTTGTTCTCTGCCTTTCTGATATTTTTCTTGGCCTGCCACTTCTGGGCTTAACAAGAACTGTACCTGTGTTCTTCCATTTCCTTACTATGTTCCTCACAGTGGAAACTGACAGGTTAAATCTCTGAGACAACTTTTTGTATCCTTCCCCTGAAAAGCTATGTTGAATAATCTTTGTTTTCAGATCATTTGAGAGTTGTTTTGAGGAGCCCATGATGCCACTCTTCATAGGAGAATCAAATAGGAGAACTACTTGCAAGTGGCCACCTTAAATACCTTTTCATGATTTGATACACCTGGCTATGAAGTTCAAAGCTCAATGAGGTTACAAAACCAATTTAGTGCTTCAGGAAGTCAGTAAAAAGTAGTTAGGAGTGTTCAAATCAAGAAAATGATAAGGGTGCCCATACTTTTGCACTGGTCAAATTTTGTTTAAATGCAGATTGCACATTTTCTGTTAGAACAATAAACCTCATTTGAATCCAGAAATATAACTGAGTCCATCAGTTATTAGATATATGAAACTGAAATAGCTGTTGCAAAAAACAAAATTGTTATAAAGAAAAAAGGTTAACATTAATAGGGGTGCCCAAACTTTAACACATGACTGTATCTTGCGGAGACGGAGTGTCGCCATAAGATAAATAGACATGCTGCGTTCAGGAAAGACGCACTGCATGTCCAGATACACAGGGCCGCCGGATGCAGCCCTGCACGCATAGTGGAGACGGGATTTCATAAAATCCCCTCCAATATGCTGTAACATTTGGATGCTGCAGCTGTACGCAGCGTCCAATCCACAGCAGATAGTGAATGTTTCCGGACCATGGAAACATACCCTAAAAGTGTGAATGGTGAGGACATGATGCAGAAGTGGAGTTTTTCCAAGACTAGACAGTGGGACTGTGTATAATGTCACTGGTGATCCCTGTATTACCTGTATACTTACACTACTGTATATACAGAGCTCTTTGGTATAATGGCCCTTATGGTAATATTAGTAATGTGTTTTTTTAAATTAATGATCAGTATTGTAGTATCTGGTCACTATGTGGTCTGGTCATGGTGTGGTGGTATTTATCCCTTGTATGTAATATTATTTGGTCATTATATTGTGATAATATGTGGTCCAGCCATGGTATGACAGAATTTGTTCCTTGTATGTGGTATTAGTCATTTTTAAAAATGTACCTAAAGAGCATTGAATATTTTAAGAAATGTTTAATAGAGTAGGGCCCGATCAAAAGAGTCTTCCTTGTGGTGGGGCTTAAAAAATCGATGGCTGTATGTGATCTGGTGTTCGATGGGTACTACTAATGTGTGATTGGTGAGGACGTGATGCAGAAGTGGAGTTTTTCCAAGACTGGGCAGGGGACTGTAGAATATGGGGCTCCAAAATTCCTGGTGACAGCCCTGCCTGTGTGAATGCTACCTAATGTCTGATAGTAAGAAATCCTTCATTGTGTGGGTTTATATAATAGTATTTATGCACTCATAGAAATATAGATCTATATCGCTTAAAGTATCCTCTAAAGAAAGCAGCACTATACAAAACTGACACTGCAAACGAGAGCAAGCTTCAGAGTATCGACCCAGTATCCTCCATATATACATGGCCCATCCTCTGTCACACTGGAGGGATGAGACCCATAGATGGGTGTCTGTCAATTTGGTAGACGGCACTAAATTATAATACATATAATGGGTGAGAGATACAGACAACCATCTGGATACTAACTAGCAGTCTGCCACGAATGGCACCCATTTCTTCTTATACCAGAAACAGACTGGATAGATTCAATGTATTTGCAGTTTCCATCTGCTATGTGGCCATTGCCCTTTGTTCACATAGGTCCCTGTTCAAACAAGGTGGCTCTTCTTCCTATACTATTATTTATTACTCCCATACCATCTTTTTTATATACTAGATATATCTGTAATTCTGCTTATTTTGCCTATATTTTACTATTGAGAAACCAGAGCAATCTTCAAATTATCTACAAGCTTATACAGCCTGTGCGGGAGTGTGAGCATTCCCCACTCCAATATGGCAGGTACATATAACTGAGTGCAGTAGACATGCACAGATTGAGGGCAGCTCCCTGATCTAATATGGCGCCACACAACTTGATGGAGAGAAGAGAGCTTGTGCAAATCAGTCAGTGCCGGGGTGTACACTGACAGCTTGGGGCCCCTGTGCAAAAAAAATGTTTGGGCCCCTCTATGTTTATGGCAACCAAGCTACAGATATTTGTCTCCTCTCAATATGAATATTACTGTCCCCTATTACATCATGCCCTCTTATGTACAGCACCATCCCTTACATATCGTAATCTCGTTATTTAGAGCATCCTGTTTTATTATAGTATCCACTCTTGTTATGTAAAAACTGAAGTGATTGCTGATGGAAGTTGGTAAAGCTACTTTTCTGATAGCAAAGTATGATTAACTGGTGAGATGCTGCACCATCAGCAGTCATGTTATATCTAACAAGAGATGACACTGTAGTAAAGAAAGCGCTGTGAGTAACAAAAATAACAAGAAAGCAATATGTAAAGAACGGTGCTATATATAAGATGACATAATACTTTGTAATAATGGGACAATAATGTACATAAAAACAGAGGACGCAACATAATAGGGGACTGTCCCATACATAACTAAAGAGGATGGTACGTAATCAGGGATGCCCCTTCCTGGGATAATGTCCCCCATACTGGGACCATTCCTGGGATAGTGTGCCCCTTCCTGGGATAATGTCCCCCATACTGGGACCATTCCTGGGATAGTGTGCCCCTTCCTGGGATAATGTCCCCCATACTGGGACCATTCCTGGGATAGTGTGCCCCTTCCTGGGATAATGTCCCCCATACTGGGACCATTCCTGGGATAGTGTGCCCCTTCCTGGGATAATGTGTTCTGTTCTCCAATGCATAAAAAAATACTACTCGTCTTCCCCCTATGCTGCCTGGTGTTCGCTTCTACAGCCGCTGCAGTTGACTTCAGCATCCTCGCCATGGTGCATGATGTCGATGCCATGTGTCACCAGTCACGGGCACGCCGACGTCAGCTACCAGTCTCTGATAGGCCACTGGCATGTATTGCAGCTCAGGGAGCCAGCGGGTCCCCTGCACCACAAAACATTTCAGCAGAATGTGGCTCCAAGGACTTGCATCCAGCTGATATAGTCGTTGGTGTTGGCGTGCCCCCTCCACCTCTAGGCCCCTGGTGTAGTGAGTAGCTGGGATCACTGACATCACATCTGAGCCTAGAGCACATTCTATGTATATTACTACCGTCAGCAGTTATATGAGCAATCATTAATTATAACACTTGTGTTATCACATTATCTCTATCAAGCAATTAAGGTTTTAATATTATATGCACAATACCTGTGAACTGGCACAGGATGAAAATCAATTATTGTTATATGCTTAATGACTCATGAGGAGATTGATATTATTGCACTGTATACATATGCAGGGCCAGCGTCAGCTCTTGGGTAAATGTCAGGGCCCTGAGCAGGCTGGGGGGCCCACTCACCATTGGGGACACCAGCACGCTATGGGGACCGGTGCCAGCACCCACAAGTTGGTTCCCCTGCTTGCTTAGGGCCCAAGTACTAGCAATACTTACCTCTCCCTGTTCTTCCGCTGCAGTGTCTTCCACATCTTCTCACTCTGGGATGTTTCAGGTCAGATGGTGCGATGATGTGACTAGTGTGCTCCCTCTTCTCTGAACAGTCACAGTGCAAAAAGCCGGACGACTGCAATGCTGAGGAGTCTGGAGCAGAGCAGCGGCCAGCGAGGAGAGGTGAGCATTTCATTTTTTTTACGCTTGGCGCAATATATTGGACTCATATATACTGGAGCATTGTATGGGGCCCATCATATACTGGAGCATTATATGGGGCCCACGATCCTGTATGGAGAGCTATGTGGAACCCATAATACTGGAGCCCAACACCGGAACTGCTGCAACCCACCAACCTACTGTCTCCTTCCCCACCATCCTGTAGCATGTAAGCCCGACAGGGCAGGGTCCTCTCCCCTCTGTATCAGTCTGTCATTGTTAGTTTACTGTAAGTGATATCTGTAATTTGTATGTAACCCCTTCTCATGTACAGCACCATGGAATCAATGGTGCTATATAAATAAATAATAGTGTATAGAGGACTAAACTGTCCGGTTTCTGAGCTAAATAGTTATTACTCATGTAATGTAAGAAGTAAGTGAAATCTTTGGCATTGTTCTATACCTATATTTCTCTGCCGTATCTGTGCATCATGTATCGTGGTATGTCTTAAAGGGACCCACTGAGACCATTTCCCCAGGGCCCATGAAAACCTGGAGCCGGCCCTGTACATATCAACTATTCTTTCCTGATGTATATTGATTGATCACTGATTATAGAGTGTAACCTATATGTACTGTGCTTATACTCTGTGAATGTTGATGGCTTGAGAAAGGTTCACAGTTTTGAAAAGTTGAAATATCGCGCATATCTGGGTGAATAAAGACCACAGTTTATTTCACGATCTCATGCCTGGAGTGCTGCTATATTTTTATATTTTTTTGCCATGTATCTACATCAATCTATATTCATATGGTTACATTTCTATATGAAAAACAGCTGCATACATGTGTCCATATATATCAGTGTATAATACACAGACTTGATTATTCTGACACAAGCATCCTGGCTGAATGTGGCATGTAATACAGGTGTGTACTATATCTTGACCAAATGTGTAACTTTCCATGACCCTAACTGGATTCCCATGGAGTCCTGTAAATCTTTTTATTCGGCTTTACAGTACACTGCATTATATACTGATTCTGGGTTACACAATGATTTTGGCCATGGCACAGGTTGTGCAGCATAAAATCATTGTAAGCTGCTGCTACATGACATAGCAGCAGAAATAAAGTGATTAGGGTCACAATACATGCCCTGGGTACCACGACAAGCAGATTGAAAAAAAAAATCAGAACTTGTCCCACCACTGCAGGGGTCGCAATGTGACCCTCCTCACCTGTATCAGAGGCATGAAGAGAAGTTTGGCAGCTTGATCTATGTTGTAACTAAACATCATTTTGCTTCAGCATATGTTTATGGGATAACGTTCCTGCCATGCACGTCAATGTCAGTTGCTATCTCCACGCTGCAACACACTTGGATGCACATACACCTGACGTGGGGGTCCCCCTCCAGTATGGACCCGGTTGCACCCTCTGTAATTGCAATCATTACACCCATGAGTAACAGAGGACATGTGACAGTGCTATCACCATTGTGGTGTGAGGTGTAGTGATCGGTGCTGAACTGCCACAGATGGAAGCACAGGATCACTACTCAGTCAGTTTCAGTGCTGGAATGAATGATAGTATCTGCCCCAGCACTAATCTTAAAAGCCAATGATTGTGTAGTGCGTGGGAAGAGGGCAGCGCTGGATGAGAGTTTAGGGAAAAAAAGCAGAGCAATTTGCCTAGTGTGGGGAGCAGCATGTAATCAAACTCCGTGCAGGCAATAAAGTGAAATTCAGGGTGTCATAAATTCAATAGAGGTGAAACTAGCTTTATTAATAAATTAGAATGTTATTTTTTCAGGCTGGCAGTATATCTCGGGCTGCGGCTGGCAGTATATCTCGGGCTGCGGCTGGCAGTATATCTCGGGCTGCGGCTGGCAGTATATCTCGGGCTGCGGCTGGCAGTATATCTCGGGCTGCGGCTGGCAGTATATCTCGGGCTGCGGCTGGCAGTATATCTCGGGCTGCGGCTGGCAGTATATCTCGGGCTGCGGCTGGCAGTATATCTCGGGCTGCGGCTGGCAGTATATCTCGGGCTGCGGCTGGCAGTATATCTCGGGCTGCGGCTGGCAGTATATCTCGGGCTGCGGCTGGCAGTATATCTCGGGCTGCGGCTGGCAGTATATCTCGGGCTGCGGCTGGCAGTATATCTCGGGCTGCGGCTGGCAGTATATCTCGGGCTGCGGCTGGCAGTATATCTCGGGCTGCGGCTGGCAGTATATCTCGGGCTGCGGCTGGCAGTATATCTCGGGCTGCGGCTGGCAGTATATCTCGGGCTGCGGCTGGCAGTATATCTCGGGCTGCGGCTGGCAGTATATCTCGGGCTGCGGCTGGCAGTATATCTCGGGCTGCGGCTGGCAGTATATCTCGGGCTGCGGCTGGCAGTATATCTCGGGCTGCGGCTGGCAGTATATCTCGGGCTGCGGCTGGCAGTATATCTCGGGCTGCGGCTGGCAGTATATCTCGGGCTGCGGCTGGCAGTATATCTCGGGCTGCGGCTGGCAGTATATCTCGGGCTGCGGCTGGCAGTATATCTCGGGCTGCGGCTGGCAGTATATCTCGGGCTGCGGCTGGCAGTATATCTCGGGCTGCGGCTGGCAGTATATCTCGGGCTGCGGCTGGCAGTATATCTCGGGCTGCGGCTGGCAGTATATCTCGGGCTGCGGCTGGCAGTATATCTCGGGCTGCGGCTGGCAGTATATCTCGGGCTGCGGCTGGCAGTATATCTCGGGCTGCGGCTGGCAGTATATCTCGGGCTGCGGCTGGCAGTATATCTCGGGCTGCGGCTGGCAGTATATCTCGGGCTGCGGCTGGCAGTATATCTCGGGCTGCGGCTGGCAGTATATCTCGGGCTGCGGCTGGCAGTATATCTCGGGCTGCGGCTGGCAGTATATCTCGGGCTGCGGCTGGCAGTATATCTCGGGCTGCGGCTGGCAGTATATCTCGGGCTGCGGCTGGCAGTATATCTCGGGCTGCGGCTGGCAGTATATCTCGGGCTGCGGCTGGCAGTATATCTCGGGCTGCGGCTGGCAGTATATCTCGGGCTGCGGCTGGCAGTATATCTCGGGCTGCGGCTGGCAGTATATCTCGGGCTGCGGCTGGCAGTATATCTCGGGCTGCGGCTGGCAGTATATCTCGGGCTGCGGCTGGCAGTATATCTCGGGCTGCGGCTGGCAGTATATCTCGGGCTGCGGCTGGCAGTATATCTCGGGCTGCGGCTGGCAGTATATCTCGGGCTGCGGCTGGCAGTATATCTCGGGCTGCGGCTGGCAGTATATCTCGGGCTGCGGCTGGCAGTATATCTCGGGCTGCGGCTGGCAGTATATCTCGGGCTGCGGCTGGCAGTATATCTCGGGCTGCGGCTGGCAGTATATCTCGGGCTGCGGCTGGCAGTATATCTCGGGCTGCGGCTGGCAGTATATCTCGGGCTGCGGCTGGCAGTATATCTCGGGCTGCGGCTGGCAGTATATCTCGGGCTGCGGCTGGCAGTATATCTCGGGCTGCGGCTGGCAGTATATCTCGGGCTGCGGCTGGCAGTATATCTCGGGCTGCGGCTGGCAGTATATCTCGGGCTGCGGCTGGCAGTATATCTCGGGCTGCGGCTGGCAGTATATCTCGGGCTGCGGCTGGCAGTATATCTCGGGCTGCGGCTGGCAGTATATCTCGGGCTGCGGCTGGCAGTATATCTCGGGCTGCGGCTGGCAGTATATCTCGGGCTGCGGCTGGCAGTATATCTCGGGCTGCGGCTGGCAGTATATCTCGGGCTGCGGCTGGCAGTATATCTCGGGCTGCGGCTGGCAGTATATCTCGGGCTGCGGCTGGCAGTATATCTCGGGCTGCGGCTGGCAGTATATCTCGGGCTGCGGCTGGCAGTATATCTCGGGCTGCGGCTGGCAGTATATCTCGGGCTGCGGCTGGCAGTATATCTCGGGCTGCGGCTGGCAGTATATCTCGGGCTGCGGCTGGCAGTATATCTCGGGCTGCGGCTGGCAGTATATCTCGGGCTGCGGCTGGCAGTATATCTCGGGCTGCGGCTGGCAGTATATCTCGGGCTGCGGCTGGCAGTATATCTCGGGCTGCGGCTGGCAGTATATCTCGGGCTGCGGCTGGCAGTATATCTCGGGCTGCGGCTGGCAGTATATCTCGGGCTGCGGCTGGCAGTATATCTCGGGCTGCGGCTGGCAGTATATCTCGGGCTGCGGCTGGCAGTATATCTCGGGCTGCGGCTGGCAGTATATCTCGGGCTGCGGCTGGCAGTATATCTCGGGCTGCGGCTGGCAGTATATCTCGGGCTGCGGCTGGCAGTATATCTCGGGCTGCGGCTGGCAGTATATCTCGGGCTGCGGCTGGCAGTATATCTCGGGCTGCGGCTGGCAGTATATCTCGGGCTGCGGCTGGCAGTATATCTCGGGCTGCGGCTGGCAGTATATCTCGGGCTGCGGCTGGCAGTATATCTCGGGCTGCGGCTGGCAGTATATCTCGGGCTGCGGCTGGCAGTATATCTCGGGCTGCGGCTGGCAGTATATCTCGGGCTGCGGCTGGCAGTATATCTCGGGCTGCGGCTGGCAGTATATCTCGGGCTGCGGCTGGCAGTATATCTCGGGCTGCGGCTGGCAGTATATCTCGGGCTGCGGCTGGCAGTATATCTCGGGCTGCGGCTGGCAGTATATCTCGGGCTGCGGCTGGCAGTATATCTCGGGCTGCGGCTGGCAGTATATCTCGGGCTGCGGCTGGCAGTATATCTCGGGCTGCGGCTGGCAGTATATCTCGGGCTGCGGCTGGCAGTATATCTCGGGCTGCGGCTGGCAGTATATCTCGGGCTGCGGCTGGCAGTATATCTCGGGCTGCGGCTGGCAGTATATCTCGGGCTGCGGCTGGCAGTATATCTCGGGCTGCGGCTGGCAGTATATCTCGGGCTGCGGCTGGCAGTATATCTCGGGCTGCGGCTGGCAGTATATCTCGGGCTGCGGCTGGCAGTATATCTCGGGCTGCGGCTGGCAGTATATCTCGGGCTGCGGCTGGCAGTATATCTCGGGCTGCGGCTGGCAGTATATCTCGGGCTGCGGCTGGCAGTATATCTCGGGCTGCGGCTGGCAGTATATCTCGGGCTGCGGCTGGCAGTATATCTCGGGCTGCGGCTGGCAGTATATCTCGGGCTGCGGCTGGCAGTATATCTCGGGCTGCGGCTGGCAGTATATCTCGGGCTGCGGCTGGCAGTATATCTCGGGCTGCGGCTGGCAGTATATCTCGGGCTGCGGCTGGCAGTATATCTCGGGCTGCGGCTGGCAGTATATCTCGGGCTGCGGCTGGCAGTATATCTCGGGCTGCGGCTGGCAGTATATCTCGGGCTGCGGCTGGCAGTATATCTCGGGCTGCGGCTGGCAGTATATCTCGGGCTGCGGCTGGCAGTATATCTCGGGCTGCGGCTGGCAGTATATCTCGGGCTGCGGCTGGCAGTATATCTCGGGCTGCGGCTGGCAGTATATCTCGGGCTGCGGCTGGCAGTATATCTCGGGCTGCGGCTGGCAGTATATCTCGGGCTGCGGCTGGCAGTATATCTCGGGCTGCGGCTGGCAGTATATCTCGGGCTGCGGCTGGCAGTATATCTCGGGCTGCGGCTGGCAGTATATCTCGGGCTGCGGCTGGCAGTATATCTCGGGCTGCGGCTGGCAGTATATCTCGGGCTGCGGCTGGCAGTATATCTCGGGCTGCGGCTGGCAGTATATCTCGGGCTGCGGCTGGCAGTATATCTCGGGCTGCGGCTGGCAGTATATCTCGGGCTGCGGCTGGCAGTATATCTCGGGCTGCGGCTGGCAGTATATCTCGGGCTGCGGCTGGCAGTATATCTCGGGCTGCGGCTGGCAGTATATCTCGGGCTGCGGCTGGCAGTATATCTCGGGCTGCGGCTGGCAGTATATCTCGGGCTGCGGCTGGCAGTATATCTCGGGCTGCGGCTGGCAGTATATCTCGGGCTGCGGCTGGCAGTATATCTCGGGCTGCGGCTGGCAGTATATCTCGGGCTGCGGCTGGCAGTATATCTCGGGCTGCGGCTGGCAGTATATCTCGGGCTGCGGCTGGCAGTATATCTCGGGCTGCGGCTGGCAGTATATCTCGGGCTGCGGCTGGCAGTATATCTCGGGCTGCGGCTGGCAGTATATCTCGGGCTGCGGCTGGCAGTATATCTCGGGCTGCGGCTGGCAGTATATCTCGGGCTGCGGCTGGCAGTATATCTCGGGCTGCGGCTGGCAGTATATCTCGGGCTGCGGCTGGCAGTATATCTCGGGCTGCGGCTGGCAGTATATCTCGGGCTGCGGCTGGCAGTATATCTCGGGCTGCGGCTGGCAGTATATCTCGGGCTGCGGCTGGCAGTATATCTCGGGCTGCGGCTGGCAGTATATCTCGGGCTGCGGCTGGCAGTATATCTCGGGCTGCGGCTGGCAGTATATCTCGGGCTGCGGCTGGCAGTATATCTCGGGCTGCGGCTGGCAGTATATCTCGGGCTGCGGCTGGCAGTATATCTCGGGCTGCGGCTGGCAGTATATCTCGGGCTGCGGCTGGCAGTATATCTCGGGCTGCGGCTGGCAGTATATCTCGGGCTGCGGCTGGCAGTATATCTCGGGCTGCGGCTGGCAGTATATCTCGGGCTGCGGCTGGCAGTATATCTCGGGCTGCGGCTGGCAGTATATCTCGGGCTGCGGCTGGCAGTATATCTCGGGCTGCGGCTGGCAGTATATCTCGGGCTGCGGCTGGCAGTATATCTCGGGCTGCGGCTGGCAGTATATCTCGGTTTTCCTTTATAGAGTTGGGATATAACAAACAATTTTAAAGCGCATTCAAGCTACAAGATATTGATATGCTATCCTCAGGACCTACAGTATATCACAAATATCATAAATATTTTATCTTCAGTGTTGTAAATTTACGGAATCCTGTGAAGTCCATCCTATAGTACAAGGAAATACATCCATGCATAGATTAGGTAAGGGTTAACTAGAAGGTATGGTAACACTAGTAATTGATGGGAGCTGTTAAAATAGATGTTCCCACTTATTTATCCCCAATCCACAGTATAGGGAATAAGCTGCTGTTTGCTGAGGCTGCGTTCCCCGGACCCTCCAGCCCTGAGATGCCCCTGTAGGATGGAGCCGAGGTGGCGCATGCGCCCCACACACTGTACAATGATGAGAAAGACTCTTACCTGCGATTTACACCTTCAGCTGTAAAAGAAACAACAGTTTACAATTAGATTTATTGAAGTATTTAATAACAGTTGCAGCGGACGACTTATTTTTGGGTCGTATTCACACGTCTTTGTTTTTCTCATCTGCACAAACCCAAACTAATTTTCATCAGTGCGCTGCTTCCAATTTTCATCTAGTTTTAGTCCATGTGTCCATTTTTTTACCATCAGTATCTCATCCTTTTCTATTGTATGCAAAAAGAAAACCAAAACCTGATGGAAGTTTCCCAAGTTTCTCCTAGTAGTCAGTCAGTGGGTGAGTGTGATCCACAATTCGCCCCACAGCTGACATGTTACCAGCTCCATAGAATATAAGGGCCAGTGAAAAATACTGGCAGCACCCCTGGTACATAGACACACATGTGACTGAGCCCTTCCTTTACAACGTGATTGTACAGAGACTTCCTTACACAATATCTGATCTAGCATCCAGGTTTCGGCTATACAGTCCCTACTGGAGTGCAGGGGCGTCACATCAATAGCGGGGGGCCACACGACCCGTGAGTCCTGGGGAGTGTTGGCTTTGTTTCCCCATCATCATAATTTTACCATCAGCTTCTTGTTCCACCATTCAGCCTGACACTCGGCTCAGCAGGCGCGATAGGCAGGCAGCAATAGATCGCGCCTGCTGTAGAAAACCTCAGCCCCACACTGCACAGACCGGAGCAGGGCGCTGGGGGACACGGCCAGGCATAAATGCTATAAATGCATGTGAGAAGAATGTGATACTTACATGGGATGTCAATCACTGCAGGCTGTAAAAGTAAAACAGAGAAGTGTAAAAAGTCTATGAAATCTTTCATCTTCTTACATTGTCCTGTACATCACATACTCATAGGCTTCCATTACACCCATTACACTAGACAATGAATGTGACATTATCACACAAGATAGACTGCGCTAGTATTAATAAATCTATGAGCAGAGCGCCAGTCCGTGCCCCATGCAGCATTCATACAGTCCATAAACAGCACGCCTGCTATGTGACCCGGCATCGGCTGACAACTATAAGATATGTGGAATATATTTATACATTAGTTGTGTATTAGGAATCTCTGGAGCTGCGTCCATTCTGTACATATTTATTGGGTTTAAAAATGGGGGTAAACTGGCATCGCTGCGTTACTACATCTGCCGTAATGTAACAAAGAGTTGTGTGTGTTTCATGGCACTGCAGCCTTGCAGCGCTGGGGTTCAAATCCCACCAAGGACAATATCTGCAAGGAGTTTGTATGTTCTCCCCATACTGATAGGGAAAGTAGATTGTGTGCTCCATTGGGGACAGCGATGATAATGTATGCAAAGCACTGCACAATATGCTAGCGCTATATATAAGTAAACGTTATTATGCTACAAAGATTTAACTCTTTAAAAGAGTTGTCCACTACTTGGACAATTCCTTCTTGAACTAAATGTTTGGTCCCAATAAAATAATAAAGCTTAGACTCCCCTCCCATGCTGGTGCTGTTCCAGCAGTGTCAGCACTTGCGGTCCCCAGAGCTCTGGTGCCGTGTTGTGACACGTGGTGCTCGGCGCCCAATCAGCGCTGGCATCATTGTCCCCACCTTCGTACAGATTGAACATGAAGAGGAAGTCCGGGCTGCAGCTGATCTCAGTCTTCCTTCCAGCCCTGAGAACCCCTCTATACTTGATACCCAGCCTTGCTGAAGCTGACAGCTGAGCATTGGGGCCCCAAGCTGTCAGTTTTGCCTGGCAGGTTATCAAAAATACAGGGGAAGCCACACATTGTTTTTTTAATTATTTATTTAGAGAGCATGAGTCATCACCTGCTCTCAATGTTATTAGCAGCAGCTGGCGTCGGTTGATGGGAGCAGATGTCTCATCAGCCGACACCAGTGACTGGAGGTAAACTTTGTACCGCCGATCTCAGCGGTGGGTTCACGCTGTCATTTGTAGTGGTAGTGCATGGCAGACACTGGATATTCGGGCTCCCCATTCAAGTGAATGGGGTCCGGGTTTTTTAACAGTTCGGCCGAACCTGCTGGACCCAAACAACCAGGGGTCCACTCATCTCTACCCATGAAAGAAAAAAGTTTTTAAAAATGTAAAAAGATAAAAATTCAAATCAACCCCCTTTCCTCCAGTTAATATTAAAGAAAGGGAATAATAAAAGGAAAACACATATTTGGTATCAATCTGTTCAGAAAAGTCTGACCTATGAAAATATAACATTAACTGACCTAATCTGTAGAAACTGTAAAGCATAAAAAAGAATCAAAATGCCAACGTTGCAGGTTTTTGGTTGCTACAACTCCACAAAAAAATACATAACAGCAATCACATAATCATAACTACCTCAAAATATTATTAATACATCAGGATACCATGCAAAAAAAGAAAGTGTATAAAGAACGGACATCAGAAATTCATTATTACATACACGTATAGAGACAGCATTACTATCACTATTCTGAATTCCACGGCTTTTCTTATTTGGAACTTACATAGATCGGTCTCTCGTTTGTGCTCCACATTCTTCTCCTAGAACCAATCGCACAATCCTGAATAGGACAAATAGAGAGGTTTCCATATAAATAGCCTAATCTCAAATGCTAACTTTATCAACAGTAAATATTACTGTAACTAATTAACAAATATAAGGTTTTCTTTCTAAAAATGTATGGGACATGAGAATTGGGAAATAGGGGAAGCTTATCACAAGAAATCAGAAATTTGTATAGCTAGGAAATGGGGAATAATGAGGGCAGGGCAGGAGCATAAGACGCGCATACTCACTCTCATCCACAACTGCAACTCTCAAAGAAGTTCCAGTAGAGCGGCTGACAATAGCGCTGATCCTGTGATGTCACAACATTCTAGAATGTCTGCAGGAGACAATCAGATCCAGTATAATCCTGTATAATAAAGTATTGGAGGATTTATAGATATATGTAAATAATGTGATACAGCAAATTATAGAAAACAGCACCCCTGCGCCCCCCCCACTCTGCACACACATGAACACATGTATAAAGAAGAGTATAGTCCAATTTTTTTCGTATATTGTTATTATACATATGCACATAAGTGTAGGGATACGGAATTTTATAACATGTTACTCTAAATTCATAGGCATTAATGTGGAGTTTGTCTTTTTCTCCAAGATTTTGGAGGTGTCTGTGGGGATTTTTGCCCCTTCAATCAGGATCGCATTTGTGACAGTAGACATTGATGCTGGATGGGTGGTCCTGGCTAGCAATCTCCATTCTTGTTCATCCCAAATGTGTTGGATGGGGTTGAAGTCAGGGCTCTGTCCGCCCTTAGCGGCTGCAGGTCCCTCACTGCTCCTTTGCATGGTGCTGCTCCTCTATCCTGGAAATATTCACTGCACACTCAATTCAGTTCAAGCAAAATAGATGATTTGTATTTATTTCCATAGGTATCAGTCATGTATTCATGTATTGATTCAATGAATCTTTCTCAAATATGTCACAGGGTATTCCAGAGCCACGGTTATACAGGTGCTCCTGTCAGGACACTGTGCAGCGTCATATGTTATAGCACACCACATACTATTTGCACACACACACACAAGCCACATACAATATACACACACCATATACTATATACACACACCACATACTATATACACACATACAAGCCACATACGATATACACACAACATACCATATATACACACACCACATACTATATACACACACCATATACTATATACACACACCACATACTATATACACACATACAAGCCACATATAACATACACACAACATACTATATACACACAACATACCATATATACACACACAAGCCACACATTATATACTCACACCATACTATATACACACACCACATACTATATACACACACCACATACTATATACACACCATATATTATACACACACCACATACTATATACACACATACAAGCCACATATAACATACACACAACATACTATATACACACAACATACCATATATACACACTAGCCACACATTATATACTCTCACCATACTATATACACACACCACATACTAT
This sequence comes from Dendrobates tinctorius, assembly GCF_039654945.1. NCBI lineage: Eukaryota > Metazoa > Chordata > Amphibia > Anura > Dendrobatidae > Dendrobates > Dendrobates tinctorius. The sequence continues at coordinate 21,754,844 of NW_027361704.1, forward strand.
ACACACACATCATATACTATATTCACACCACATACTATATACACACATACAAGCCACATATAACATACACACAACATACTATATACACACAACATACCATATATACACACACAAGCCACACATTATATATTCACACCATACTATATACACACACCACATAATATATACAAACAAGCCACATACTATACACACGCCATATACTATATACACACCACATATTATACACACACCACATACTATATACACACATACAAGCCACATATAACATACACACAACATACTATATACACACAACATACCATATATACACACACGCCACACATTATATATTCTCACCATACTATATACACACACCACATACTATTTACACACAAGCCACATACTATACACACACCACATACTATATACACACATACAAGCCACATATAACATACACACAACATACTATATACACACAACATACCATATATACACACACAATCCACACATTATATACTCTCACCATACTATATACACACCACATACTATATACACACAAGCCACATACTATACACACACCACATACTATATACACATACAAGCCACATATAACATACACACAACATACTATATACACACAACATACCATATATACACACACAAGCCACACATTATATACTCACACCACACTATATACACACACCACATACTATATACACACAAGCCATATACTATATACACACCACATATTATACACACACCACATACTATATACACAAACAAGTCACATATAACATACACACACTACATACAATATACACAAGCCACATTTTATATACACACACCACATACTGTATACACACCACATATTACTGTATATACACAAGCCACATACTATATACATGCCACATACCCACCTCATACAACACATACACAAGCCACATACTATGTATACACACCACATACTATATATACTCCACATACAATATATACACAAGCCACATCTAATATATAAAGCTCAAGTGTGTGTATGTATGTATGTATGCATGTGTGTATGTCCAGGATTGGCATCCGCACCGTCGCAGCTACAGCCACAAAATTTGGCACAGTCACACGTCTGGACCCCGAGAGTGTCCTAGGCTATGTTGTGAGGTGAAATTTCAGCCCCACGCGTTCCAATTCACCAAACAATTTTGCCCCTATCTACATAATGGGGAAAAAGTGTGTGTGTGTGTATTAAGCCCCGCCCCTCATTATGATGTCATAATGGTTGAGTATGAGATGGAGGATGTGTGATGGGTATATGGGCACTGAACTATGGGATGGAGGATATGTATGACGGGTATATGGGCAAGGGACTATGGGATGGAGGATGTGTGATTGGTATATGGGCACTGGACTATGGGATGGAGGATATGTATGATGGGTATATGGGCACGGGACTATGGGATGGCGGATATGTATGATGGGTATATGGGCACGGGACTATGGGATGGAGGATGTGTGATGGGTATATGGGCACTCGACTGTGGGATGGAGGATATGTATGATGGGTATATGGGCACGGGCCTATGGGATCGTGGATATGTATGATGGGTGTATGGGCACAAGACTATGGGATGGAGGATAATTATAATTTGCTATAACTAACCACAGTTAGTTACTATGCCCGGGCAGCGCCGGGCTCTTCAGCTAGTATTATATAAAAGAAAAAAGGGGTTCGGTACCATTTTAGCCAGTTGAAAAATAATGCATAGCATATTATATACACACACACACACCATACTATATACACACCACATACACACCTCATACTATAAACCAGGAGCATTGCTAGAGTCCTATAAGATCAGGGGCCCAAGCCCCAAAGTGCATATTTCCCCATATAACTCCCCTAAGCCATTTAAAATATCATCTATACATACATAATTACAGTATACCAATGTTGCTAACCAAAAATACACAATGCAAAGACCAATATTATCAACATGCTACTTTAAAATATGGCTACACAATGTCCACTACCATCACCACTACACAGCGAATACATATTATAATAAGCAATATTATTATAAGAAAGCTGACTACACAGACACAAATGGAACCAAGATTAAGCTGGCTGGCTTAGTGATAGAAAACAAAGAGTGGTTATTAATGGGGCATACTCAGATTGGGCCAGGGTTACTAGTGGGGTACCACAGGGTTCTGTATTGGGCCCCCTACTTTTTAATATATTTATTAATGATCTAGTGGATGGCTTACACAGTAAAATATCAGTATTTGCAGATGATACAAAACTATGTAAGGTAGTTAACACAAAGGAGGACAGTTTGCAACTACAGACAGATTTGAGTAAATTGGAGAATTGAGCTGAAAAATGGCAAATGAGGTTTAACACAGATAAGTGTAAGGTTATGCACATGGGAAGGAGAAACAGATGCTATAATTACTTACTAAATGGAAAACTGCTGGGGAAATAAGACATGGAAAAAGACTTAGGCATCTTAGTCAATAAGAAGCTAAATTGGAGTGCCCAGTGTCAGGCAGCTGCCAGCAAAGCAAATAGGGTCATGGGATGCATTAGAAGAGGTCTGGGGACACGAGATGAAAACATAATTCTCCCTCTGTACAAGTATTGTGTGCTATTTTGGACGTCGGTGCTCAAGAAAGACATTACTGAACTAGAAAGTGTTCAAAGGCGGGCTACTAAAATGATAAATGGAGTTGGTTCACTACAATACCCAGAAAGGTTATCAAAATTAGGTCTATTTACTCTAGAAAAGAGAAGACTTAGGGAAGACCTAATATATATGTACAAGTATATCAGAGGGCAATACAGATCTCTCCAATGAACTGTTTGTACTAAGGACTGTGACAAGAACAAGGGGGCATTCTCTTCGTTTGGAGGAAAGACAATTTCTGCACCAGCATAGAAGAGGGTTCTTCACGGTAAGAGCAGTGAGGCTCTGGAATTCTCTTCCTGAGGAAGTGGTGATGGCCAACTCATTGAATGAATTTAAGAAAGGAATGGATGCTTTTCTTGTGAGTAACAGTATACAAGGTTATGAATAACATAATATTATAGGTAGATGATTGACCCAGCTTAGGGGAAGGAATTTTTTCCCTATGGAGAAAATTGGCTTCTACTCTGTGGGTTTTTTGCCTTCCCCAGGATCAACAATGCAGAACAGCTGCACTAAAAATAGGCTGAACTAGATGGACATAAGTTCTTCCTTCAGCCTTCAAAACTATGTCACTATGTTATTACTACGTAGATAAGGGAACTGAGATATGGGAGCAAAACCGATCTTACTACAAAGATAAGGGAGCAGAACCAAGCTTAATACAAAGCTATAGGAGCAGAACCGAGACTACTACAGAGCTATGGGAGCAGAATCAAGCTTACTAGAGAGATATGGGAGTGGGTTGCCCTCCCAGGGCCGTGGGGTACTCGGTACCGGGCCGGTGTCAGTGGGACGTGTCACAGCAGTGGTGACCCAGACCGTGGCCCTGGTCGCCCAAGTAATAGGAAGATGTGAATAGTGAAATGTAGTTAGATGAATAGTTCGTGATGCCACCTGTGGTGTTCGGCAAGGGAGGTGTTAAGCCAACACTGCATGCAGATCCTCCAGGACAGATGGCGTGGTGCAGCAATGATGGTATAGCCCTCCACAGGCAGGGCTGTTGTCCCAGGGCGGTGTAGATGTGGAGACACTTAGGTGATGTATTGTCTGGCGCAGGGGATGTAGCAGTGTCAGGCAGACGGACGCAGGAAGGAATGGAGGACACCAGGGCATGTACTTCCAAAGCTTTACTCACAGTCTGTAGTGCCCGCTTCTGTGCCGTGTCCTTCGGGTCAGGGACTCAGTCAACCTCCAGGCAAGATGGAAAGCTCCCTTCTACACTCCGCCAACTTATATGCCTTTCCTGAAGGTCTCCTCTAAAGCGCCTTTAAGTGTGAAGATCTCCAGTACCGTGTTACACTGGAGTTCCTCCTGACAGATGTTCCCAAGAACTCTACTTGCACGGCAGACAGCTGTAGCCTGCTTCGTGGACTCTCTACTCCTAAGTCCCGGCTCTCTATCTGTATTGCTGTTGTGCCCTTTGGTCGCCCTCGCACACCAAGGGCAGCGGGGTACTCGGTACCGGGCCAGTGTCAAGGTGGGAATGTGTCACATCAGCGGTGACCCGGTCCGTGGCCCTGGGTGCCCAATATCAATGGCGGTAATGTTAATGGTGTTAAAGTTTATTAGAATAGTTCGTGATGCCACCCGTGGTGTTTGGCAAGTAAGATGTTGAGCAAACGCTGCATGCAGATCCGCTGGGACTGATGGTGTGGTGCAGCAAAGATGATGTAGCTCCCCACAGGTGGAGCTGTAGTCCCAGGGCAGTGTAGGTGCAATGGATGAGGAGAGGCGCAGAATGGTATGGAGGCTGGTACCCAGGTGTAGTGGTGCGGGAATAACTGGAGGACACCTGAGTATGTGGTTCCAAAGCTTTACTCACTGTTTGCAGTTCACTCCACTGCCTGCCTCCGTACTGTGTTCTCCAGGTCAGGGCTCCAGCCAACCTCCAGGCAGGATAGGATTCTCCCTTCCACACTCCGCCAACACGTACCTTACTGAATGACTCCTCCAATGCGCCTTTAGGTGCGAAGCACTCCAGTACTTAGTTACCCTGGAATGCCTCTCTCTAGGTGTTCCTAGTCTTTGCTTGTATGACAGACAGCTGTAGCCTGCTTCGGGGACTCCTCACTGCGTCCCAGCTCTCTATTCAGTTGCTGTTGTGTCCTGTTGTGAGTTCATTTTCCCCTTCGTCACTGAGGTCTGGTGAACTCCCTATGCTGGTAAAGGAAGGTAATGAGTCTGATTATCAGGCACCTGAGCCTGATGATGATGACTGGCTGAGTGGAGTCACGGACTGGATATAAGGCTGCCGACGCCCTTCTGCCCTGCGGGTGATTTCTCTGTGGACTTCTAGGAGACCAGTCTGATTCCTGCTCCTCTAAAGCTAAGTTTTCTGCTTTGCCTGTTAGCATTTGTGTTTGTTTTTGTTTGCCTTGCTTTTCTGGATTCTGCCATTCCCTGCTGGGGTGAACTGAATCTCCTTTTGCCGGTTGCTCTGTCTTCAGAATATTCCTGAGTACTGACATAGCTTTTTGAAGCCTAGCGTCTTCAGGGCCTTTTTCACTGTCAGTTTGTTGGCTCTTATTTTCATAGGGTTTTTCACGGATTGCAGACAGCAGCCTTCCTGTCCTTTCCTATCTAGTTAGCTTGGGCCCCGTCTTTGCTCAGTCTATCTTTCTGTCTGTGTTAGGCTATGTGCCCACGCTAGCATTTTTAAACGCTCAGGAAAAGGATCCCCTTCCCAGAAATCGCGCGTTTTTTTCCGCGCGTTTTTTGCGCGATTTTTGACGCGATTTTGACGCGTTTTTGACGCTTTTTTTGACACGCAATTTCTGGGATCATTGGGGATGGCTAAAAACGCTCAGCAATGCGGAAATTAATGAGCATGCTGCGTTTTTAGCCGCTAAGCGATTCCTGAGCGGTTAAAAACGCATGCATTGGCACAAAAAGCCAAAAATGCATGCTAATTAATTTGATGCATCTTTTAAGCGTTTCTGCAGCATCTGAGCCGGCTCAAACGCTGCAGAAACGCTTAAAAAAATGCATCGTGTGCACACAGCCTTAGTGTTCTTTCTTCTTGCTTCACCGTCATTATATGTTGGGGGCTGCCTTATGCTTTGGGGTCTGCTCTGGGGCAGTTTAGATTTCCCTTTCTGTCTTTAGGCTTTATAGTCCTCCGGCTGTGATCGTGGGGTCTAGGGCATTGTAGGAACCCCCCACGGCTACTGCTAGTTGTGTTGATAGGTTCAGGGGTCTGCAATCCGATAGCTGCCAACTTCTCTGGTTTTCTGGACTTAGCTAGCATTTCTATTTTTGCCTCCTACGGTGACTCATTCATAACAGTGTTCCAAGTCTATGATGGAAGCAAGGTGTTAGCGGATCACTACTCCTCCGGTGTCTGTTGCCGGACATAAAGATCCAATCAACCTCGGGGACCGGGCCCCGGCCTTTGCGCTCTCTGGACTGGAAGGGTTCTCTATCTTTCTTCAACCAGCTTCCCACTGTCCTTCTATTCTCCTTCGTTCCGATCTGTTCTATCTGTCTTATGGAAGGTTAGGTTATCAATCTGTTTCTCTGTTTTTCTCGTGCCAGCAGCCCAGATCACTGGGACCTGCTGCAGCACGTCCTTCAGACACCCATCTTCTCTCTTCTCTCTCCAACTAACCAACCAACTCCTCCCTAACTCTCACTCTTCCCACTCTTTTATATCATCTCACTCCACCCACCTCCCAACACATCTCGTGTTATGTAGCAGGGTTCCACGAGGGGTGCTCTGCTAACCCCCAGCCTGAAGCTGTTAGGTGGCCCCATTGAACTATCCTGTGTGTGGAATGCAGGTGTGGAGGTCAGGAGTTCCCACCTTACCTGGATGGTGGGGCACTACACCTTAGAGAAGGTGCAGTACCTCTGTGGCGACTGAAGCCTCAGGGGCGCCACATCCCCCCCGTTTAACACAGCACGTCCGCGGGTTGTAAGACAACAAAAGGTACAATACAGGAACACACAAAAATTTTTAAATGCTATTCAACAATACTTATCTAATCTTCCTAATGTAGGAGGCACATTTCTTAAACATTACAAACAGCTTAACTTCCTATCTTAGTATCAAAAATTTACTTAAGTGCAATTCATAGTTCAAAGTGCAATTATTCTTTCTCTCTCTTTCTACTGGATGCAAGACACTGACTATCTGTACTTGGCCTGTCACCTGTCACTTTCAATTCTTCAGTCTTTATTCAATTCTCACATTCTATCTCAAAACTTTTCTAATTCCCTGTATCAAATATTCTATAAAAGACATTTACTTTCCACAAGACACAACATTATCAAATAGGTTATCATAAAACAATCAAAGATTCTTGCAAAGTGTGATGTGAGACTTAGGTAGATCTCCTGGAGTGGACCCGCTGGACGATGGCAACGAATCTCCCACGGGCGAGCTGGCCAGGTGGACCACCCCCTATACATGGAGTGTTTGGGGCAGGCCCGCGGGTAACTATCACCACAGCAGCTGGTACCCAGAGAAAATACAGGAGAGCTGGCAAGGGGCCAGAGATGCTGGCGGAGGACCTCCCCAGAAACAAGAATACGGATGGCGGACAGGTCAGGAACACAGGCGATACGGAGGGAAGCAGGCACGAACTGGAGAACTCAGCCAGGGGACCAGGACAGACCGGAGCACGAGCTCAGACTTCCAGATCCTAGGAGAGAGGACAGTGGAGAAGACGGGTAAGCTACAGGCAGGGAGGCAACTGGGGTGCATACAGAGACAAGGGCCAGAATCACCGCCAGCAGGAAGAGGCCGCCTGATATAGGGAGTCATGGCAGGGACTTCCGGGTCATGACCCCTCCCAGCGCAAGGTGAGGAGAGCGCGTGGCCTCAGGAGGGGTAGAGAGCACGCGTGCTCCTGACCACAGTGTGTGCGCGCACGCCCGCCGAGGAACAGGAAGCTGAACCGGGGAGCGCGCCCGACGGGACACAGGAGACGAGGCAGGAGCGAGTGCCGGGAACAAGAGACGGGGAAAGGAGGAGCGCGGAGAAGGCCGAGGCAGCCGGGACCGCGGCGTGGAGGCCGCCAGATAGTGGGCAGACTGCCGGCAGAAGAGAAGGTATCGGTGGGGGCTGCGGCGGCAGCAGCGTGACAGTACCCCCCCTCCCTACGCGCCCCCCTCCGCAGAGTGGAAAAAACTTAGCCAAAATTCGAGGAGCCCGAATATTCTCCCGAGGCTCCCAGGACCTCTCCTCAGGACCAAAGCCCTTCCAATCGACCAGAAAAAAGGTCCTCCCCCTTCGCTTCTTCATGGTCAAAATGTCTTTAACCTCAAACTCATTGTCAGCGGAGACAGGCGGCGGCGACTGAGTGGCAGAGGTTTGGAAGCGATTGAGGATGACCGGTTTTAGAAGGGAGACATGAAAAGCACTGGGGATGCGGAGTGAGGCGGGAAGTCGCAGTTTGTAGGAGACGTCGTTAATACGAGCCAATACCTCAAAGGGTCCAATATAGCAGGGACCCAGTTTATGTGAAGGGATCTTGAGACGAATGAACTTGGAGGACAGCCAAACTTTATCACCAGGGTGATATGGCAGGGAATCCAGGCGCCTTTTGTCTGCGTGTCTCTTTACCTTGTCGCGTGCTAACTCGAGAGCGGCCTTTGTCTCCTGCCAGATCCTGGAGAAATCCCCGGACAGATCAGCCGCCAGTACACCCGAGGCAGAGGGAACCGGTAGAGGTACACCCGGATGCTGCCCGTAGACAACAAAAAAAGGAGATTTGCCAGAAGACTCGCTGACGTGGTTATTATAGGTGAACTCTGCCCACGGGAGTAAGTCTGACCAGTCGTCCTGGTGGGCATTAGAAAAGTGCCGGAGATAGTTCACCAAATTCTGGTTAGTCGGCTCCGCTTGACCATTGGACTGTGGATGGTAAGATGAGGAGAAGTCAAGTGTGACATCCATCGACTTGCATAGGGCTCTCCAAAATCGAGAGGTAAATTGGACTCCTCTGTCAAAAACAATATGTTGGGGTAGTCCATGGAGACGGAAGATGTGGTGAACGAAAACTTTTGCCAAGTCTCGTGCTGAAGGTAACCCGGGGAGAGAGATGAAATGTGCCATCTTAGAGAATCTGTCTACCACCACAAGGACGACGGTACAATCTGCAGACCTGGGTAGATCGGTAATGAAATCCATGGCAATGTGTTGCCAAGGGGACAATGGAACTGGAAGCGGATGCAGAAGACCGGAAGGCAACTGCCTAGGCACCATGGTTTTAGCACAGGACGGACAGGAAGCGACAAAATCTCGGACATCCAGGGGAAGAGTCGGCCACCAGTAGTAGCGGGAGACAAGGACAAGTGTTTTTTTAAGGCCGACATGACCAGCAAGTTTGGAAGCATGCCCCCAGTGTAGGATCTGTCTTCGGTCCTTCTCTGCCACGAAAGTCTTACCACGTGGCGGCGAGACGAGAGAGAGAGGTGCCACCGTGATGAGCCTGGAGGGATCGAGATATGTGTGGGTTCCTCCTCCAAATCTGCAGAAAGGAAGGACCTGGACAAAGCGTCAGCCTTGAGGTTCTTGTTGCCGGGACGAAAGTGCAGATCAAAATCGAATCGGCCGAAGAACAGAGACCACCTGGCCTGCCGAGGATTGAGTCTGTGCCGATTGAAGGTAAGCCAGATTTTTATGGTCTGTGTAGATTGTAAACGGATGTAGGGCTCCCTCTAATAAGTACCTCCATTCCTCCAGAGCTAATTTGATGGCAAGCAGTTCCCGGTCTCCGATGGAATAGTTTCGCTCCGAAGTGGAGAAGGACTTGGAAAAGAAACCGCACGTAACAAGTCTACCAGAGGGAGATTTTTGAGACAGAACTGCTCCGGCCCCAGTTGCGGAAGCATCCACCTCGAGGATGAAAGGTTTATTGGCTTCTGGGCGATGGAGCACGGGTGCCGTGGCGAATGCGTGTTTCAGAGACAAGAAGGCGTTCTCGGCTTCAGGGGACCAGGCGTGCGGGTTAGCTCACTTACGGATCAAAGAGGAGATAGGACCAGTCAAAGAGGAAAAATGAGGAATGAACTGCCGGTAGTAATTTGCGAAGCCAAGAAATCGCTGAATGGCTTTTACCCCATGGGGACGCGGCCAGTTAAGCACGGCAGATACTTTCTCCGGGTCCATGCATAAGCCTGAGTCGGAGATGACGTATCCTAGGAATGGAAGGGTGGACTGTTCAAAGGCGCATTTCTCCAGCTTAGCATATAGGCGATTCTCCCGTAGGCGTAACAGTACTCAACGGACATCTCTCCTGTGGGCGGGCAGATCGGGAGAGAAGACGAGGATATCATCCAGATATACGACCACACAGGAGTACAGAAGGTCTCGGAAAATGTCATTTACAAATTCCTGAAAGACTGCGGGGGCGTTGCACAAACCGAATGGCATGACGAGATACTCGTAGTGCCCATCCCTGGTGTTAAAAGCAGTATTCCATTCATCTCCAGAGCGAATACGGATGAGATTGTAGGCTCCACGGAGATCCAGTTTGGTAAAGATTCGCGCCCCTCGCAGCCGGTCGAATAACTCGGGGATGAGAGGTAGGGGGTTATTTGTTCTTGATAGTGATTTCATTAAGACCCCGATAGTCGATACACTGGCAAAGGGACCCATCCTTCTTCTTGACAAAAAAGAAACCTGCTCCGGCAGGTGAAGATGACTTCCGGATAAAGTCCCTGGCCAAATTCTCCTGAACGTACTCAGTCATGGCTTGGGATTCGAGCAGACTCAAAGGATAGATTCGCCCCTGGGGCGGAGTTGAACCTGGAACAAACTCGATCGGGCAATCATATGGCCAGTGCGGTGGAAGAGTCTCTGCCTCCTTTTTGTCAAAGACGTCAGCAAAGGCCCAGTAGGCCGGGGGCAGATCCGCTGGACCCAAGGCAGGTAGCGAAGTCATGAGAGGTTGTACCGGAAGAAGACATTTAGTCTGGCAGAAACGACCCCAACGAAGAATGTCTCCAGAGCGCCAATCCAAAACGGGTTTGTGTATCCTCAACCATGGAAGACCCAGAAGCAAGGTGTGGGACAGTGACGGCAGCACGAAGAAGGCTATCTTCTCGCGGTGCAGGACCCCGATCTGTAACTCCACCTCTTCGGTGACGGTCTCGCGCAGGGGAACACGGTCGACTGAAGCTAACTGCTGGGGAACCTCCAAGGACCTGACAGGTATCTGCAATCTTTTTACCGCCTCGAGTTGGATGAAGTTCCCTGCAGCCCCTGAGTCAATATAGGCCACCTCAGAAAAACGTTTGGATCCCAGGACAAACAAAACAGAGAGGGTCAAGGGTAGAGAGGTATCACAGACACCTAGGGAGGCCTCTCTTACCTGTCCTAGGCTGAGGCGTTTGCCGGCCTCACTTGACAGGAACGCAGAAGATGGGAGGCGCTGCCACAATAGAGACAAAGACCATGTGTAAGTCTCTCCTGGCAACGCAGCTCCGCTGGTCTGAGTCAGTCCACTTGCATGGGCTCCAAAGCTGACGCCACGGTGGTAGGTCGTGGGCGAGGAGGACTGCGTGGAGAAGGGGAAAAACGAGAAGGCCTTCTCTCCCTGGCGGCTTCGCGGGAGCGCTCCTGGAAACGCAGATCAATTCGCGTTGCCAGAGAGATGAGGTCCTCCAAAGACGTTGGTGTGTCTCTCCCAGCCAACTCGTCTTTGATTCGAGCCGACAAGCCGCGCCAAAAAGCCCCCACTAGGGCCTCGTTGTTCCATCCAAGCTCGGAGGACACTGTACGGAACTGGATGGCATACTGCCCCACAGAGAGAGCACCCTGGCGGAGGTTAAATAAGGACTCGGTGGCTGAGACCAGGCGACCGGGCTCATCGAAGACTCTACGAAAGGTCTCTAAGAAGGTCGCAAGCTGGGAGACTAATGGGTCGTCACGTTCCCACAAGGGATTTACCCAAGCCAGCGTCTCACCCTCCAAATGGGATACCACAAAGGCCACCTTGGCCCGGTCGGTAGGATACTGCAGGGGCGTCAACTCAAAATGCAGCTGGCATTGGCTAATGAACTGCCGCCTGAACAGGGGCAGCAGCAGCGGTCTGGAGAGCTAGTAGGGGTTTATCCACCGAGGCCATGTAATTCAGAATGTGGGCCTGGGTGTCGCGCTGCTGGGCAAGCTCCTGCTGGAGGCTGGAGATCTGAGAGGCAGTCCCTGGATCGGAGGCTTGCAAAGAGGAAAGACGGGACTCCATAGATTTGAGGAATGACATGATCCTCGCCTGATTTTCTCGGAGGAACAAAAGTTCCTTCTGGGTCGGGGTACCAGCAGGATCCATGGCCTGATTATTCTGTGATTTGAGACTTAGGTAGATCTCCTGGAGTGGACCCGCTGGACCGTGGCAACGAACCTCCCACGGGCGAGCTGGCCAGGTGGACCACCCCCTATACAGGGAGTGTTTGGGGCAGGCCCCGCGGGTAACTATCACCACGGCAGCTGGTACCCAGAGAGAATACAGGAGAGCTGGCAAGGGGCCAGAGATGCTGGCGGTGGACCTCCCCAGAAACAGGAATACAGATGGCGGACAGGTCAGGAACACAGGCGAGACGGAGGGAAGCAGGCTCGAACTGGAGAACTCAGCCAGGGGACCAGGACAGACCGGAGCACGAGCTCAGACTTCCAGATCCTAGGAGAGAGGACAGTGGAGAAGACAGGTAAGCTACAGGCAGGGAGGCAACGGGGGTGCACACAGAGACAAGGGCCAGAATCACTTATCAGGGCACAAGTGATAATCAGGCACCGCCAGCAGGAAGAGGCGGCCTGATATAGGGAGTCGTGGCAGGGACTTCCGGGTCATGACCCCTCCCAGCGCAAGGTGAGGAGAGCGTGTGGCCTCAGGAGGGGTAGAGAGCGTGCGTGCTGCGGACCACAGTGTGCGCGCGCGCCCGCCGAGGAACAGGAAGCTGGACCGGGGCGCGCGCCTGACGGGACACAGGAGACCGGGCAGGAGCGGGCGCCGGGAACGAGAGACGGGGAAAGGAGGAGCGCGGAGAAGGCCGAGGCAGCCGGGACCGCGGTGTGGAGGCCGCCAGAGAGTGGGCAGACTGCGGCAAAAGAGAAGGTATTGGCGGAGGCTGCGGTGGCAGCAGCGTGACACAAAGGTGCTGAACATTGCTCCCAGCCGGGCTTTCTTGCTGTGTCCCTTGAGGTAGACATCATTCCTCGAAAAGTGTCCATGCAAAAACATTATCTTCGCAAAGTGTCTATATATGTAAAACCAAGAAAGGGCACCTAAAGAGGTGCAACTATTTACAATAAAAGTTTTTGGATTAATCAGTGTCTATGATCTCCACAGTTCCATTTCAAAAACAATGCTGCCAATCAAAACTGGGCAACATGATGAACAAAAAGGCAAAGGCACAACTGGTGCAACAAACCCTCCTGGGTAACAAGATTTAGTAAATTATTTCAATTGTGGTCCCCTCCTGGGGTTCTGGTAGCTGAACTGGAACTGTTCTCAGAGGTGGTATCTTCGTCCCGTTGGCTACTTGCTAGCCGCATATACTCAATCTCCCATACAGAGGGATAGGGACTGGTGGGGCCCAGGGAAAGGGCCATGGATATTTCTACTGTCTGCGGGGATATGGGTCCCTCCAGTTCCATAGGAAGTTCAGGAGATGGTGCCGCAGCCCGAGGCCGCCAGCCAGGAACAACTTGATCATCTCCCCTATAGGCACTGCAGCCGGGGATCGTCGGCGAAGGTCAGTGGGCCCGTTCCTATCTGTGGGTTCCGCTCCCAAAACCAGGGTCAGACCGGGGGTAGCGATCATACCTGGCGTTTCCAGCCGCGGTTCCGGCTCCGGTTCCTGGTGGTAGATGGCAGCAGCCGCAACTCCCGGAGTGACTGGTGGAGTAGGCCGCAGTTGGATCCGTGCCGGGACCAGGCCGGTCTCAGCTGGGGTTGACGGTGGAGGCCGGTGCCACCGCGCCCGATCCAGGCAGAGACACGGTCCCGGTCCTCCATTCTGTTCCAGAGCCTTCATGTATCTCCTCCGGACGGGGCTCCCCCAATGACAATATCTGTTGTGAGGCGGTGGCAGACGCAGCTGAGGATGAATCAGCGGTCGCAACCTCCGCGTAGGCGGCCTAGGGGCGAGTGACTTCTCCCCTCCCTGTTCTTCTGTCTTCTCATCTGCTTTCATGATGGCATTCTGGCGTTCTCCTTGCTCCGCCCTTCTGCTTGCCAGAGGCTTCATCTGCCCCTCCTTCTGGGGGCGGCGTCTTCTTCCAGCGCCTCCATACCAAGCCAGTATACGAACCCCTCGGGGGGGTGGGCCATGCATCGGTCACATAGTAATTCAGGCAGGGATGGCCCAAGACTCTTTGCGGTCTTTTCTTAGGACTTCCCATCTCTTCACGCCCTTCTTCTCCGCACCAGTGGCCATTTCTAATGTCCATTTTACAGTCTATTTAATTTGGTCTTCTGCACATTTTCAAAAGTTGTAAATCCAAGGCACACAGAACCCGATGGCATCGGGTCTCGTCATCCTGTTCGTGACGCCAAAATTGGGTCACCCTCGCACACCCAGGGCAGCGGGGTACTCGGTACCGGGCCGGTGTCAAGGTGGGAATGTGTCACAGCAGCGGTGACCCGGTCCGTGGCCCTGGGCGCCCAATATCAATGGCGGTGATGTTAATGGTGTTAAAGTTTATTAGAATAGTTCGTGACGCCACCCGTGGTGTTTGGCAAGTAAGATGTTGAGCCAACGCTGCATGCAGATCCGCCGGGACTGATGGTGTGGTGCAGCAAAGATGGTGTAGCTCCCCACAGGTGGAGCTGTAGTCCCAGGGCAGTGTAGGTGCAATGGATGAGGAGAGGCGCAGAATGGTATGGAGGCTGTTACCCAGGTGTAGTGGTGCGGGAATAATTGGAGGACACCCGAGTATGCGGTTCCAAAGCTTTACTCACTGTTTGCAGTTCACTCCACTGCCTGCCTCCGTACTGTGTTCTCCAGGTCAGGGCTCCAGCCAACCTCCAGGCAGGATAGGATTCTCCCTTCCACACTCCGCCAACATGTACCTTACTGAACGACTCGTCCAATGCGCCTTTAGGTGCGAAGCACTCCAGCACTTGGTTACCCTGGAATGCCTCTCTCTAGGTGTTCCTAGTCTTTACTTGTATGACAGACAGCTGTAGCCTGCTTCGGGGACTCCTCACTGCGTCCCGGCTCTCTATTCAGTTGCTGTTGTGTCCCAAGTCTATGATGGGAGCAAGGCGTTAGCGGATCACTACTCCTCCGGTGTCTGTTGCCGGACATAAAGATCCAATCAACCTTGGGGACCGAACCCGGCCTTTGTGCTCTCTGGACTGGAAGGGTTCTCTATCTTTCTTCAACCTGCTTCCCACCGTCCTTCTATTCTCCTTCATTCCGATCTGTTCTATCTCTCTTATGGAAGGTTAGGTTATCAATCTTATCAATCTCTTTTTCTGTCTTTCTCGTGCCAGCAGCCCAGATCACTGGGACCTGCTGCAGCATGTCCTTCAGACACCCATCTCCTCTCTTCTCTCTCCAACTAACCAACCAACTCCTCCATAACTCTCACTCTTCCCACTCTTTTATATCATCTCACTCCACCCGCCTCCCAGCACATCTCGTGTTACGAAGCAGGGTTCCACGAGGGGTGCTCTGCTAACCCCCAGCCTGAAGCTGTTAGGTGGCCCCACTGAACTATCCTGTGTGTGGAATGCAGGTGTGGAGCGTGGTCAGGCGTTCCCACCTTACCTGGATGGTGGGGCACTACACCTTAGGAGAAGGTGCAGTACCTCTATGGCGACTGAAGCCTCAGGGGCGCCACACCCTCAAGTCTTAGATGGGAGTAGTGCATTTACAGCCCACTACTCCACTGGTGTCTGCTGCAGAACCATTAGCGTTCGTACAACCTCGGGGACCGGGAGCCAGCCTTTCGCTTAGAACTTCTAGGCAGGGTTCTTCCTCTAACCCACGTCCTCTGTGTTCCCTTTTACTCCTACGTTCCGTGCTTGTCCTTTCCCTTCTATGGAAGCTCAGGCTTCAGGTCAACGTCCTTCTCCTTCTTTTCTTTCCTTTCCCGTGCCAGCTGGCTCAGGTCACTGAGGCAGCTGCAGCACTTCTTCCATCCCTTCTTCCAGGGATCCCCACTCCTCCCGAGTGGCTTCCTTCCTCACTGACCTCCTGTCAGACTGACTTGTCATCCTAAACCATCCCACTCATATATATATTCTGAACTACACCCACCTCCCAGCACGTCTAGTGTTCCAAGCAGGAAACCACCAAAGGTGCTCTGCCTCTCTCTAAGTAAAGAGCCGCAATGTGGTTGTGCTGAACTACTCTATTGTGTGGGGTGCGAGTGTTGGAGTGTGGTCAGGAGCCTCCAACTTACCTGGATGGTCCTTAGTAGAAGGTGCAGTACCTCTGTGGCGACTGAGCTTCAGGGGCACCACATACCCCCCCCCGTTAAACACAGCACATCCGCGGGCTTCAAGGTAAGCAAAGTTGACAGCACAGGAACATACAAATTTTTGCAATGCTGAATAAACTTTTCTTATACTAAACTTTCCAATATGAGAGGCACTCGCTCTTGAACGTTGCAAACAGTTATTGATTAACTACCTAAAATTCTAAGTCAAAAAGTGCAATTTTTCCATACCATACTTAATTCAAAGTGCTATTATCTGTTACTCACTATCACTTCAGTATTCTTCATCTTTCCATCTCTAGTACACATTTCTTTTCTCTCTCTAGTGCACATTTTCTACCTTCTCTCAAGTGACAACCGTGATGCCTGGTTCATCATATACTTTTTCAATTCTTTATTCAAATCTCTCATCTCTGTATCAAAACATTCCTAATTCTATATAAAAGCTATCATAAGACACATTATGAAATACTTCACATTAAAACTTTCAACAATAATTCTTGTAAGTGCTGGACACCGCTCCCAGCCGGGATCTCTTGCAGTGCCCTTTGATTGGAGTCATGCTCCAATGAGGTAGACTTAATCTTCGCAATGTGTCCATATGTAAAACCAAGAGAGGGCACCTAAAGAGGTGCAACTATTTACAAATAAAAGTTTTTGGATCACTCCAAGTTCATGATCGCTAGTTCAATATGAAGGCTGCCAACAACACAGGGCAACACTGGGAAAGCAAAAGCTAACCATGATGGTCAAAAATAAAACAAGAGGCACAACGGTGCAAATAAACCCTCCTGGGTCACGAGAGTTAGTGCAAATTTTAGTGCTGGTCCCCTCCTGGGGTTCTGGAAGCTGTTGCTGGGGTACTGCTACCAGATGAAATACTTTGGGTGTCTTCATCCTGCTGGTTACTTGATAGTCGCATATACTCTGCCTCCTACAGGGAGAGATAGGGACTGGTCGGGGTAATTGAAAGGGCCATAGAAATGTCTACTGCCTGCGGGGACGGCATATCCGCCACCTCCGATGGCTCTTCTGCTGCCGTTGGAGACTCAGCCGGCGTTGTCACTGGTTCCTCGGGGTCAGACTCTTTGGTGTCCATCGGGACCTCGGCTGGCAGCACTGCAGCCTGAGGCTGCAGGCGGAGGTCAATTGGGCCATTCCTATCTGTGGGTTCCGTTCCCAAGACTAAGGTCAGGTCGGGGGCGGTGATCGTACCTTGTGCCTCCAGGCGAGGTTCCGGTCCCGGCACCGGGTAGTGGACAGTGGCAGCCGCAACTCTCAGAGTTGATGATGGGATGGGCCGCAGTTGAATCCGGGCAGGGGCAAGGTCGGCCTCGGCCGGGGTCATCGGTGGAGGCTGGTGCAACAGCGCCCGGCCCAGACGGAGACGCGGTCAATGCCCTCCGTTCTGCTCCAGAGCCCTCATATATCTCCTCTGGACGGGACTCACTGAATGGCAATATCGGTTGTAAGGTGGTGGCAGCCGCTGCAGAGGATGTATCAGCGGTCGCAGCCTTCGCAGGGGTGGCCTGGGGGTGAGTGACTTCTCCTCCCCCCGTTTTTCTGTCTTCTCTTCTCTTTTCATCATGGCGTTCTGGCGTTCTTCTCCCTCCTCTCTCGGCCCCTTTCTTGCCACTGGCTTCTGCCCCTCCTTCTGGGTGCAGTGTCTTCTTCCAGCTCCTCCATACCAAGCCAGTATACGAACCCCTCGGGGGGGGGGGGCATGTTGCTGTTACATAGTAATTCAGGCAGGGGAGGCCCAAGACTCTTCGCGGTCTTTTCCTAGGACCTCCCATCTCTTCACCCCCTTCTTCTCCACGCCAACGGCCATTTTTAATGTTCATTTCACAGTCTATCAAACTGGGTCTTCTGCACATTGTCACAAGATTTAAGTCCAACAAATCCCGGCCGCACAGAACCCGATGGCATCGGGTCTCGTCATCCTGTTGGTGACACCAAGTTGGGTTGCCCTCCCAGGGCTGTGGGGTACTCGGTACCGGGCCGGTGTCAGTGGGACGTGTCACAGCACGGTAACCCGGACCGTGGCCCTGGGCGCCCAAGAAATTAGAAGTTGTGAATAATGAAATGTAGTTAGATGAATAGTTTGTGACGCCACCTGTGGTGTTCGGCAAGGGAGGCGTTAAGCCGACGCTACATGCAGATCCTCCAGGACAGATGGTGTGGTGCAGCAATGATGGTATAGCCCTCCACAGGCAGCGCTGTTGTCCCAGAGCAGTATAGATGTGGAGACACTTAGGTGATGTAGTGTCTGGCGCAGGGGATGTAGCAGTGTCAGGCAGATGGACGCAGGAAGGAATAGAGGACACCAGGGCATGTAGTTCCAAAGCTTTACTCACAGTCTGTAGTGCCCGCTTCTGTGCCGTGTTCTCCGGGTCAGGGACTCAGTCAACCTCCAGGCAAGATGGAAAGCTCCCTTCCACACTCTGCCAACTTATGTGCCTTTCCTGAACGTCTCCTCTATAGCACCTTTAATTGTGAAGATCTCCACTACCCTGTTACACTGGAGTTCCTCCTGACAGATGTTCCCAAGAACTCTACTTGCATGGCACACAGCTGTAGCCTGCTTTGGGGACTCTCTACTCCTAAGTCCCGGCTCTCTATCCTTATTGCTGTTGTGCCCTCAAGTCGTAGATGGGAGTAGTGCATTTACAGCCCACTACTCCACCAGTGTCTGCTGCAGAACCATTAGCGTTCGTACAACCTCGGGGACCTGGCCCCGGCCTTGCACTTAGAACTTCTAGGCAGGATTCTTCCTCTAACCCACGTCCTCTGTGTTCCCTTTTACTCCTACATTCCGTGCTTGTCCTTTCCCTTCTATGGAAGCTCAGGCTTCAGGTCAACGTCCTTCTCCTTCTTTCCTTTCCTTTCCTTTCCCGTGCCAGCTGGATCAGGTCACTGAGGCAGCTGCAGCACTTCTTCTTCCATCCCTTCTTCCAGGGATCCCCACTCCTCTCGAGTGGCTTCCTTCCTCACTGACCTCCTGTCAGACTGATTTGTCATTCTAAACCATCCCACTCATATATATATTCTGAACTCCACCCACTTCCCAGCACGTCTAGTGTTCCAAGCAGGGAACCACCAAAGGTGCTCTGCCTCTCTCTAAGCAAAGAGCCGCAATGTGGTTGTGGTGAACTACTCTATTGTGTGGGGTGCGAGTGTTGGAGCATGGTCAAGAGCCTCCAACTTACCTGGATGGTGGGGCACCACACCTAAGGAGAAAGTGCAGTACCTCTGTGGCGACTGAGCCTCAGGGGCGCCACAGGAGCAGAACTGAGCTTATTACAGAGCTATGGGAGCAGGATCAAGCTTAATAGAGGGATATGGGAGCAGAACCGAGCTTACTACAGAGCTATGGGAGCAGTACCGAACTTACTACAGAGCTATGGGAGCAGAACCGAGCTTACTACAGAGATATAGGAGTGGGACTGAGCTTACTACAGAGCTATGGGCGCAGAACAGAGCTTACTAGAGAGATATGGGAGCAGAACCGAGCCTACTAGAGTGATATGGGAACAGCACCAAGCTTACTACAGCTCTATGGGAGCAGAATCAAGCTTACTACAAAAATAAGGGTGCAGAACCAAGCTTGCAACAGAGCTATGGAAGCAGAACTGAGATTACCACAGAGCTATGAGAACAGAACCAAGTTTACAAAAGAGCTATGGAAGCAGAACTGAGCTTACTACAGAGATATGGAAGCAGAACCGAGCTTACTAGAGAGATATGGGAGCAGAACCAAGCTTACTAGAGTGATATGGGAACATAACAAACCTTACTAAGGATCTGTTGGAGCAGAAACAAGCTTACTACAGAGCTATGGGAGCAGAGCCGAGCTTACTACAGAGCTATGGGAGCAGAACCGACTTACTGCAGAGATATGGGAGCAGAACCGAGCTTACTACAGACATATGGAAGCAGACCCGAGCTTATTACCGAGATATGGGAGCAGAACCAAGCTTACTATAGAGATATGGGGGAAGAACCGAGCTTACTACAGAGATAAGGGAGCAGAACCGAGCTTGCTACAGTGATATCAGACCAGAACCCAGCTTACTACAGAGATATCAGTCCAGAACTGAGCTTATGGAGCGCCCACCAGGGCCGTGGGGAACTCGGTACCAGGCAGTTCTTAAAGGGGAAGTGTCACGATAGCGGTGACCTGGTCCGTGGCCCTGGGCATCCAATGAAAATGTTCAATAAAGTTTATAGTGGATGATTTAAAAGGAAATTAGTTCATGATGCTACCTGTGGTATTCGGCAAATAAGGTGTTAGCCGACCCGGCTTCAGAGTCCGATGGGGCTGATGGTGATGCAGTAGAGTTGTTACAGCTCTCCACAGGTAGAGCTAGGCCCCAGGGTAATTGTATGTGTAAGTGATGAGATGATGGTGGTTGTAGTGCAGGGCAGATGGTATAGCAAACAAATCTGAGGACACATCAGGGTTGTATTTCCTTTACCTTTACTAAATTTATAGAGGTGCCGATGGGAGCACTGGTTACAGGTGTCAATGAAGGTCCAGGCAGCCCGAAGCAACTTAGGATCCACTCAGCCAGGTGGCTTGGAGGCCTCCTTACTGCGCTGCTCTATTTGAGGTCCTTGCTGCCTAAAGCTCAGCTCAGTCCTCTGTTCCTCTCACTGTCTTTTAGAAAACGTTACTCGCGTGACAGGCAGCTTGAGCTTTTCACAGGAGTCGCTCCTCGTGGCATCTCCGGGCTCTATCCTGCTGCTGTGCCTTCAGGTGTGTGATAGGGGCCAGAAGACCTGCAATCTGTCCTCCGGATTTAGCTGATGAGACTGTAGTGCTCTGCAGCCACAGACTCTGGTGTCCAGTTCTAGCACTGAGCTCTGGGATGAGCGTGGTCACTAGAGTTGAGCGAAACGGGTTGAAAAAATTCAAAAGTCGCCGACTTTTGGCAAAGTCGGGTTTCATGAAACGAAACCCGCCCCTAGGATGAGGTCGGCCACGAGGTCGGCGACTTACGCGCCAAAGTCGCGTTTCAAAAGTTTGTTTTGCGCTCTTTTTCAGCCAATCAGGATCCACGGACACTGTGGGCAACGTGATGACCTAGGCACGGGTCACCACCATCTTTCAGAAGGGCATGCAAGTGATTGGCTTGCTTTGGTGGGCGTCACAGGGGGTATAAAAGGGCGTGCACGCCGACCGCCATCTTACTTCTGCCGATCTTAGTATAGGGAGAGGTTGCTGCTGATTCTGTAGGGTGAGCGTTAGGCAGGGAAGAAGACAAAAGAACTGCTTCTGCTGCTAGCGATTTGGCCTGCACAACACACAAGTCACTGTGTGTGCAGTGCAAGGGGAGGCTATATTGTGGTGTATCAGTGGTGTTGGTTGTTGGGCTGCCTTCTAAGGCTTCCTGACACGCTGGCATTGCTGTTTACCCACTGCTCCGCAAACTGCTTTTTTAAAAGCAATCCAATCTCCCTTATCCTCTAGTCACTTTTGTCACAGCTGTGCCATCGAGCGTGTCACATAGCGCTCAGATATCAGTGGGCCTCACACAATCCACAAGTGTCCAGTGTCCAAAAGTGTACGCAGAGATTCAAAATCTCCATTATCCTCTCGTCACTTTGGTCACAGGCAGCTGTGCCATCGAGCGTGTCACATAGCGCTCAGATATCAGTGGGCCTCACACAATCTACAAGTGTCCAGTGTCCAAAAGTGTACGCAGAGATTCAAAATCTCCATTATCCTCTCGTCACTTTGGTCACAGGCAGCTGTGCCATCGAGCGTGTCACATAGCACTCAGATATCAGTGGGCCTCACACAATCCACAAGTGTCCAGTGTCCAAAAGTGTACGCAGAGATTCAAAATCTCCATTATCCTCTCGTCACTTTGGTCACAGGCAGCTGTGCCATCGAGCGTGTCACATAGCGCTCAGATATCAGTGGGCCTCACACAATCCACAAGTGTCCAGTGTCCAAAAGTGTACGCAGAGATTCAAAATCTCCATTATCCTCTCGTCACTTTGGTCACAGGCAGCTGTGCCATCGAGCGTGTCACATAGTGCTCAGATATCAGTGGGCCTCACACAATCCACAAGTGTCCAGTGTCCAAAAGTGTACGCAGAGATTCAAAATCTCCATTATCCTCTCGTCACTTTGGTCACAGGCAGCTGTGCCATCGAGCGTGTCACATAGCGCTCAGATATCAGTGGGCCTCACACAATCTACAAGTGTCCAGTGTCCAAAAGTGTACGCAGAGATTCAAAATCTCCATTATCCTCTCGTCACTTTGGTCACAGGCAGCTGTGCCATCGAGCGTGTCACATAGCGCTCAGATATCAGTGGGCCTCACACAATCTACAAGTGTCCAGTGTCCAAAAGTGTACGCAGAGATTCAAAATCTCCATTATCCTCTCGTCACTTTGGTCACAGGCAGCTGTGCCATCAAGCGTGTCACATAGCGCTCAGATATCAGTGGGCCTCACACAATCCAAAAGTGTCCACTGTCCACAAGTGTGTGCAGAAATTCTAAATCTCCCCTGTCCTATAGACACCTTGTACCTTGTTTTACATTACTATATAGTTTGTTGGATTTTGTCTACATTTCTACCAAAAATGAGGAAGGCTGGTGGAAGAGGCCATGGAATTGGGCGGGGGTTGGCAGCTGGTAATGATGGTGTTGGTGGTGGATCTGATGGTAGTGGCAAGAGCAAAATAGGACCGAATGCAGGAGGTGCTGACCCTGCGTCATCGTCTGGCTACATAAGGCCTCGAACGCTTAGTTTTCTAGGAGTTGGCAAACCGCTTTTAAAGGCAGAGCATCAGGAAAAAGTTTTGTCTTACATTGCTGACTCAGCCTCCAGCTCTATCGCCTCCTCTTCTTCAGTTGTAAAAAGTAAAAGCACTGAGTCGTCATTGGAGGCTCATGTTCATGAACCACACCTTTCCTTGTGTCCTTCACCCCAACCAAGATTGAAGGATGACGCAGGCCATACTACTGATTACTCCATGGAGCTGTTTTCACATACCATGCCTGGATTATCAAGTCAAATGGTGAATTACCCAGGCCAAGATGAATCTGACATGGAGTGCACTGATGCACAGCCGCTGATGGATGATTCTGCTGGTACATTCACTCAGAGCACTACATTGTCCTCGCAGTGTACAGAGCCAGATTTTGACCCTGATGAGACTCAGGTGCCCCTTCCCGCACACTATACCACCATACACGGTGACACAGAGAAAGGTGCACATGACATAGAAGAGGAGGTGATGGATGACCCAGTTGTTGACCCAGATTGGCATCCATTGGGGGAAGAGGGTGCTGCTTCCAATAGCTCAGATGAGGAGCATCCACAGCAGACATCGACATCGCAACAGCTGTTATCTGGCAGGCCCGGAGCACTCCAAAGACAGGTTCCAAACATCAAAAGAGTTGCTGGACAGCTTGTCCAGAGGGTCAAAAGATCACAGCGTGCTAGGCCGCAAAATGTCTGCCAAAGTAGGAAGAGTGCAGTGTGGCACTTTTTTAAACAAAATCCTCATGATCAGGCCAAGGTTATCTGTAAGAAGTGCGCAAAGACCTTTAGCCGAGGGAAAAATCTGAAAAATTTGAATACCAGTTGCATGCTTAGACATTTAACCAGCATGCACTTGCAAGCGTGGACACAACACCAAACCTCAAGTGCCACATGTGCAACTGATCACAACGAAGGTAGTCAGCAACGCTACATTGTTTCCCCCACTGTAAGCCCACCGGTTAGCACAGCAGCAAATGTTGAGGTGTCGTTGCAAGGCCACAGCAGTCAGGGAATCCCACTGTTATATCAACGAAAGACTGATTCTAGGCCATCAGAAAGAACACCAACTCCATCACCTTCATCAACCCTCTCTCAGTCCGCCCTGTCCACCGCTACTTCCACCATATGCAGCTCTCAAGTCCAGCTCACCCTCCCAGACACTATGAGTAGGTCAAGAAAGTACTCAGTCTCTCATCCGCGTACACTGGGTTTGAACGCCCACATTGCCAAACTAATCTCGTTTGAGATGATGCCCTTTCGGTTGGTGGAAAGCACAGCTTTCCGCGAACTCATGGCCTATGCAGTACCACGCTATGACCTACCCAGTCGCCACTTCTTCTCTCGCAAAGCCATCCCAGCCCTCCACCATCATGTGAAAGACCGCATTGTCCATGCACTCAAGCAGTCAGTGAGCGGAAAGGTGCACCTCACAACTGATGCATGGTCCAGTCGGCATGGCCAGGGCCATTACGTGTCCATCACTGCACACTGGGTTAATGTGGTGGATGCAGGGTCCACAGGGGACAGCGGTGGTGGGACAGTGCTGCCTAGCCCACGGTATAGGAAACAGTTGGCTGTAGGCGTTCGACCCTCCTCCTCCTCCTCCTCCTCCAGAAGCGAAAGCTCGTCCACAGAGCGCAGTCGTACGAGCACTCCATCTGCAGCTGCCACTGTTGCACACGATGTGTCCCCCTATCGAGCAGCTAGTGGAAAGCGTCAGCAGGCTGTGTTGCAGATGATGTGTTTGGGCGACAGACACACCGCCGAGGTGCTGGCCAAGTACTTGAAGCGACAAACTGAGTCATGGCTGGGCAGTGTACATCTTGAGGCAGGCAAGGTAGTTAGTGATAACGGACGTAATTTTGTGGCAGCCATGGACCTTTCAAAACTCAGCCACATACCTTGCTTGGCTCACACATTGAACCTGGTGGTGCAGTGCTTCCTCAAAAATTATCCGTAGTTAACAGCCCTGCTCCAGAAGGTGCGAAGACTGTGCGCGCACATCCGCCGGTCGCCTGTACACTCCGTTCGTATGCAGAAGCTGCAGCGATTGCTCCACCTTCCCAACCACCGCCTCATTATCGACATTGCAACAAGGTGGAACTCCACCCTGCACATGGTGGAGCGGCTGTGCGAGCAGAGGCAGGCCATAATGCATTTGTGGGAGGATACACGGCCAGGCACTTTGAGAGCAGACATGGAGTTGACAGGCGTGCAGTGGTCGAAGCTGAAAGACCTTTGTAAAGTCCTTCAGTGTTTTGAGGAATGACACGGCTGGTAAGCGCAGACGACGCCATCCTAAGCATGAGCATCCCACTTATGCGTCTGCTCATGCAAACTTTGACGCACCTTAAGGAGCAGGCGTCTGCAGCCAATGTTGATGAGGAGGAAGAGGAGGAGGGAATCCTTGATGACATTCAGCCATTGTCTGCTCAGGGACCTCTCCTGGACGAAGTGGAGGAAGAAGAGGAGGAGGAGGAGGAGGATGATGGGGATGATTACTTAGGGGAGGAGGATGCATCTCGTGGGGCAAGTGAAAATGTTGGCGTGGCAAGGTCTGGTACAGGGTTTGTGCGTGACTTGAGGGATGTGGATTTGCCAGAAAGTGCTCCTCCACCCAGCACTCACAGTGCATCATTGACACCGGGAACATTGGCCCACATGTCAGATTATGCCTTGCGGATCCTAAAAAGGGACCCCCGCATTGCCAAAATGATGAACGATGACGACTACTGGTTGGCCAGCATCCTGGATCCACGCAATAAAGGCAAATTACAAAACATCATGCCACAGGAGAACCTTGACCTAATATTGGCTAATAAACAAGCAACTCTGGTAAATCGGTTGCTTGAGGCATTCCCAGCACACAGCAGCGGTGATGGTTCTCACACGAGCCGTACGGGCCGGGGGCAGCTTGGCAGAGGTGTTCGTGGTGCACACAGCAGAAGTGGCGTTGGAGACAGGGGTTTCATGACAATGTTGTGGACTGATTTTTCAAATACCGCTCACACAACTGGTAATACTGCATCGATGGAAAGTGACAGGAGACAGCAGTTGTCAACTATGGTTACAAACTACTTTTCCTCCCATATCGATGTTCTCCCACACAGGTCATTCCCCTTTGACTATTGGGCCGCTAAACTGGACACCTGGCCTGAACTTACAGGAGCTCGCTTGCCCAGCTGCAAGTGTGCTATCGGAAAGAGTCTTCAGTGCAGCTGGATCAATCCTTACAGAAAAAAGGACCCGTCTGTCAACCCAAAATGTGGATGATCTAACCTTCATTAAAATGAACCACGCATGGGTTTCCAAGGATTTTGTCCCACCTTCCCCTGATGACACATAGGGTGACAGAAAAATGGCTTGCTTTGGTCCACCTCTTCCTGGTACTTCACCTATTTCGCCTTTTGCATCAGCTGAATGTCCAACATCAACATATGCCACTTTCTAAAACTCCCTAACTGTGCTGCCTCCCCCCCCATGGCCGGGGTCACCACCTACCGCACGACACCGTGCGAGTGCCGTTGCCCTGGACAGGTGGGTAGGCCGACTCTTGGGCGCGGGCACTGGCACAGGGTCCCTCATAGTGCAATCAAGTGTTTCTTACGGCGGTGGTGCACACCCGCCGTCAGACACACCGCTGTACTATGAGGGGCCCAGTGCCAGTACCGACGCCCACGAGTGGGCCCCCCTTGCTTGGGCAGGGCCCCAGCATTTGCAATCTTTACCTCTCCCTGCTCCTCCGCTGTGTAATCTGGGCCGTCAAATCCATACTGTGCCTGACACCGTCTGAGCCTGCCTCCTCAGACATATATTTTGAATGTGTACGCTATCCATACATGTTATCCGGGGATACGGTACCCTTTCTAACCTTTGTGCAATCACGTGCAATCCATACTGGGCCTAACACCGTCTGAGCCTGCCTCATGCTGTATAGACATATATTTTGAATGTGTACGCTATCCATACATGTTATCCGGGGATACGGTACCCTTTCTAACCTTTGTGCAATGACGTGCAATCCATACTGGGCCTAACACCGTCTGAGCCTGCCTCATGCTGTATAGACATATATTTTGAATGTGTACGCTATCCATACATGTTATCCGGGGATACGGTACCCTTTCTAACCTTTGTGCAATGACGTGCAATCCATACTGGGCCTAACACCGTCTGAGCCTGCCTCATGCTGTATAGACATATATTTTGAATGTGTACGCTATCCATACATGTTATCCGGGGATACGGTACCCTTTCTAACCTTTGTGCAATCACGTGCAATCCATACTGGGCCTAACACCGTCTGAGCCTGCCTCATGCTGTATAGACATATATTTTGAATGTGTACGCTATCCATACATGTTATCCGGGGATACGGTACCCTTTCTAACCTTTGTGCAATGACGTGCAATCCATACTGGGCCTAACACCGTCTGAGCCTGCCTCATGCTGTATAGACATATATTTTGAATGTGTACGCTATCCATACATGTTATCCGGGGATACGGTACCCTTTCTAACCTTTGTGCAATCACGTGCAATCCATACTGGGCCTAACACCGTCTGAGCCTGCCTCCTGAGACATATATTTTGAATGTGTACGCTATCCATACATGTTATCCAGGGATACGGTACCCTTTCTAACCTTTGTGCAATGACGTGCAATCCATACTGGGCCTAACACCGTCTGAGCCTGCCTCATGCTGTATAGACATATATTTTGAATGTGTACGCTATCCATACATGTTATCCGGGGATACGGTACCCTTTCTAACCTTTGTGCAATGACGTGCAATCCATACTGGGCCTAACACCGTCTGAGCCTGCCTCATGCTGTATAGACATATATTTTGAATGTGTACGCTATCCATACATGTTATCCGGGGATACGGTACCCTTTCTAACCTTTGTGCAATGACGTGCAATCCATACTGGGCCTAACACCGTCTGAGCCTGCATCATGCTGTATAGACATATATTTTGAATGTGTACGCTATCCATACATGTTATCCGGGGATACGGTACCCTTTCTAACCTTTGTGCAATGACGTGCAATCCATACTGGGCCTAACACCGTCTGAGCCTGCCTCATGCTGTATAGACATATATTTTGAATGTGTACGCTATCCATACATATTATCCAGGGATACGGTACCCTTTCTAACCTTTGTGCAATCACGTGCAATCCATACTGGGCGTGAGAACGGCTGGCGAGCTGTTAAGCAAGCTACAGCACCTGTCCAGACAAGTACAGGGATTCCCTAGCGAGGAGACTTATTTGATTGTTTTCAATGTTGGGACAGCAATTTTTGGGGAGCACTATACTCTGGAGAATGATAGATGGGGCCCACCATACACTGGAACATTCCAAAGGTGGACATCAGACACTGGAGCAGCATTTACAGGGCCCATTATACACTAGAGCATTAGAAATGGGGCCCATTATGTTTGGAGCATTATTTGGGCCCATAAGACAGTGGAGCTTCATCCATGGGGACCAACATATACTGTAGCATTATGTGGAGCTCATCATATACTGTTTCAAACATTATATGGGACCAATGATTCTGTATGGAGAAATAGATGGGCCTCGTCATGAGATGTAAAAAGTGAGGTATTTTTCATTGTACTATACCGCTATTTATCTGCCGTATCGGAGCATGATGAGTTGTGGTATGTGTTAAAGGGGCGCTCTTTCACCCAGGGCACCTGAAAACCTGCAGCCAGCCCTCCCCCCCCACAACTTTAGCCAAATAACACCCATTTTTCAGTGCGTAACTTATATTATGAAGTTAATTAAGGTTGACAAGCTTAAGTAAGAAGAATTGATGCTTTTGGCATTCAAATGGGCACTGTTGGTGTGTTTCCTGTCCTCCTCTCACTGCCGACTTTTATTCCCCATTGACTTACATTGGGTTTCGTGTTTCGGGACGACCCCGACTTTTCCCTATAATCGGACGATCTTGCTCGACCCGACTTTTGGAAAAGTCGGGTTTCACGAAACGAAACGCGACCCTAAAAAACCAAAAGTCGCTCAACTCTAGTGGTCACAACTCCTCTTCCCAAGCTTCCCTATACTTTTATCTTCCTCTCTGGCCTCAGAATGCACTCTAGTCTGGGGACAAGCTTCTCACTCGTCCAGTTCCCAGCACTGACTGACTGAAACTCTAACTAACTTCCTCCTCCTGACCAGATAGAGCAGCTCCCCTCAAGTCAGGTTCAGAGTTCCCCCTGCTGGCCTAGAGCAGGATCTGTGTTGCATGCTGTGTATACCTGGCCAGGGGATCCCTCCTTGCTTCAGGCCTGACATTATCCCCTGTGAGGAAGGCAATGCCCTTGTGGCTACCGGACTCCTGTGGTGCCACACTTACAACAGAGATAAGGGAGCAGAGCCAAGCTTACTACAGAGATAAGGGAGCAGAACGGAGCTTACTAGGTCTACTACATAGATACGGGAACAGAACCAAGCATACAGCATATATATGGTGCCTGAATCTAGATTACTACATCGATAGAGTACGAGAACCAAGCTTACTAGAGAGATAATGGGAGCAGAACCAAGCTTACTAGAGAGATATGGGAGCAGAACTGAGCTTACTAGAGCTATGGTGGAACAACTGAGCTTACTACAGAGATAAGGGAGCAGAATCAAGCTTATGTGATAATCATGTGGGAATAGTGGATGAGGGCAGGTATATCTCGCCCAGATTCCTTTCCTATGTGGCCTAGTCTGGTTAGTATCGCACCTGCTTGCTAATGAATAATGGGAGGTGGATATAAAAGGATGCCAGGTGGTTGTGTGAGTGTCTCAGCCTGGGAACACAGAGAGCCTGTCTGTGTGAGAGACACACGTGAGTGAAAGCAGTGCCCACTGCAACTGTGGTTTGGCTGGACGGGAGAAGCCCGCCAGTTGGTAGTTAGGTTGTCCATTGTTTAGTTAGTGCCGGACAGGCAAGGATTTGTTTTATGTTTTTTTTCTTTATGCATTGCTTTCACCGTTAATAAACCTGACCCAGTGTCAGTTATACCCGGACCCCGTCTCTGCGCCTGAGTTTCATGCTGAATGCACGTGACCTTTGACCCCAGCAAAGCCGATCCCGGAGTGTTTTATCACACTTGCTACAGAGATATCAGACCAGAACCAACTAGGTCTGGTATATAGATACGGGAACAGAACCAAGTTTACAGCATAGATATGGTTTCAGAATCTAGATTACTACATTGATAGAGTCCCTGTTCCCACCATATGTATAGTATGATGGCCCCAGTTCCCCCATATATATAGTAGGATGGCCCCAGTTCCCCCATATATATAGTAGGATGGCCCCAGTTCCCCATATATATAGTAGGATGGCCCCAGTTCCCCATATATATAGTAGGATAGCCCTAGTTCCTCCGTATATCTAGTAGGATGGCCCCAGTTCTTCCCATATATAAATTATGATCACCCCAGTTCCTCCTTGTAACGCCAGTGTGTTTGTACTTTGCTTCCCTGGCGTTACTCTGCATGTCTGCATTAACCCTTTGCTCCTCTCCTCCTAACTAGAAGGGATACTGTTGCCTGTTACCGTTATGGATGCTGCTCAGGTCCCTGCCCCGCTGCGTAGCCGTACATGCGTGCGTGGCTCCGCTGCTTTGCAAGACCACCCGCTGGTGCAGTCCCTGGCTGCTGCTGTGGAAAGCTATTGGTGGGTTAATAGGTCCTCTACATTGTGTATGGCTTACCACGTATGTTCAGGCTTGCAGCTCTCGCCAGGTGTCCTCTGCAATGCTAATTTGTTTGGCCTTGCTTAGGGTGCGCACGGCCACACCTCCCCTGCTTTTATGAGGAATGGGTGTGTGCTACAATTGCTGCTCCAGCCTATGACTGTGAGGCAGCTGGTATATAAAGTTCCCTCCCCCTTTGGGGCATCGCCAGAGCTTCGCATTGAGTTCCTGAACCTAGCGATGTGAGTATGTGTGTTCAGCTCCTGCTCTGATTGTGATCAGTTCTGGGGGAGCTGGTGCTCTTTGTCCCCATGTGAACTGTGTTTTGCCACCTGCCAGGAGGCAGAATATCCTGGCCCTCGGCCCTGTCCGCCTTCCCAGGAGGCAGAATATCCTGGCCCTTGTCCGCCCTCCCAGAAGGCAGAATATCCTGGTCCCTGTGTTTGTGTGGAGTCTTGCCTTGCACCTGTGTCTTGTTCCCTGAATCCTGGATCCTGAATTTGTTCCTGCACCTGACTCTGTCTGAATTGTGTCTTGTTTCTTTGCCTGCTCTGGGGGCAGTAATACCAAGATCGCCCTTCCTGGAGGCTGCATATCCAGGCCTGTCTATGTTGTGTCTTGTTCCCTGAATTCTGGACCTGCTCCTTTACCTGACCCTGTCTGAACTGTGTCCTCTGTGGGATGTTCCTGAGGTCCCTTCATGTCGTGAACCCTGTGCCCAGTGACTGTGACTCTTTGCTACCTGACTTGCTGTGATTTAACCTGGGTTCATCTAGGAAGTAGGAGTCCGGTGTGTCCGCTGGGTTTCTGCCACTCTGTGCTCAGCTGGGGATTCAGTGCAATTCCCTGCCAGTTCCAGTCCAACCCGGCAGGGATTGCACCAGACCGCTGGGGTTCCTTTCTAGGTCGCTGCCAGATGACCGGAGCCTGATGACCACGGCCTGATGTCCGGTGTCTGATGACCCCTTCCAGATGTGCTGTGCCTGATGTCCTCTGCCAGATGGCCGGATCCTATGCTTCTCTGCCCGATGTCCGGAGCCTTCCGATCGCTGCCAGTGGTCCGGAGCCTGATGACTGCGGCCTGATGTCCGTAAATGATGCCCGCAGCCTGATGTCCGGATCCTGTCGGTCGCTGCCAGATGTCCGGAGTCCGATGCCAGTGTGCTGATGCTCTATCTAAGATCCGAGTCCTGATGCCCTGCCTGTATCCTGATGTCCAGTCCATGTTCCTGGTGTCCTGATGTCCGTGTTCCTCGTGTCCTGATGTCCGTGTTCCTTGTGTCCTGATGTCCGTGTTCCTGGTGGCCTGATGTCCGTGTTCCTGGTGGCCTGATGTCCGTGTTCCTGGTGGCCTGATGTCCGTGTTCCTGATGTCCAGTCCGTGTTCCTGATGTTCTGCCCGTGTCCCGATGTTCCGCCAATTATCTGAGGTCCACCCAGTGATGACGTCCTTCTCGGATCGGTGTTTAATGTTCTCCTGCTGAGCCTGTGCTACGCCTGAGGCCTGAGAGAGAGGCCGTCCTAGTATGCCCGTGCCAGAGGATCCTGGACTGCATCAACCCATGATGACTCCTGCCATCGTCTGACATCTGTCCTGGGTATGTGTCTGATGTTCTCCTGCTGAGCCAGTGCTATGCCTGAGGCCTGAGAAAGAGGCCGTCCTGATATGCCCGTGCCAGATGACCCTGGTCTGCATCAACCCATGATGACCCCTGCCATTGTCTGAAGTCAGTCTGAGGTTGGTGTCTGATGTTCTCCTGCTGAGCCTGTGCTATGCCTGGGGCCTGAGGAAGAGGCCGCCCTAGTATGCCCGTGCCAGACAACCCTGGACTGCATCAACCCGTGATGTCCTCCTGCCTTCGTCTGTTATCCTGAGACGTGTACCCTTCCCTGATGTGCAGAACCGAGAGCCTTGCTTAACTATTTTGTTTCTGTACCATGTCTTGTTCAAGTAAACTTTGTCTATACCTGAAGTTGTGCGGTGTCGTTCTGCCTCCTCGTCCACATGCTCAGCTGCCACAGACCCCGGTCTCTACTCTTCCCTCGTCTGGGTATGCCAGGGTCCCCCCTGTGGTCCAGTGGGTCCACATTCCGTTCCCACCTGGGATGCTCGCCCCACGTCGGCGTGGTCGGTCGACGTGGAGGTGCCGGCTCGGCCGCGAACGCGGTCGCTAGTCGCGACACCCCTATATATAGTTGCTTCTCACAAAATTAGAATATCATCAAAAGGTTAATTAATTTCAGTGAAACACATATTATATAGAGTCATTACAAACAGAGTAATCTATTTCAAGTGTTTGTTTCTGTTAATGTTGATGATTATGGCTTACAGCCAATTAAAACCCAAAAGTCATTATCTCAGTAAATTAGAATACTTTATAACACCAGCTTGAAAAATTATCTTAAAATCCAAAATGTTGGCCTACTAAAATGTATGTTCACTAAATGCACTCAATACTTGGTCAGGGCTCCTTTTGCATCTGAATTGTTGGGTCTGGTGTCTCTCATCTTTCACTTGACAATACCCTTTAGATTCTCTATGGGTTTAAGGTCAGGCGAGTTTGCTGGCCATTCAAGCACAGTGATACTGTTGTTTTTAAACCAGGTATTGGTACTTTTGGCAGTGTAGACAGGTGCCAAGTTATGCTGGAGAATGAAATTTCCATCTCCAAAACCTTGTCGGCACAGGGATGCATGAAGTGGACCTACACCAGCTGGCGGCATGGCTCCCCAAAACATCACTGATTGTGGAAACTTCACACTGGACCTCAAACAGTTTGGATTGTGTGCCTCTCCACTCTTCCTCCAGACTCTGGGACCTTGATTTTCAAATGAAATGCAAAATTTACTTTCATGTGAAATCAACACCTTGGACCACTGAGCAACAGTCCAGTTCTTTTTCTCCTTGGCCCAGGGAAGGCACTTCTCGTCTTGTCTATTGTTCATGAGTGGCTTGACACAAGGAATGAGACACTTGTAGCCCATATCCTGGATACGTCTGTGTGTCCACAGCAGTCCACTCCTTGTGAATCTCCCCCCAAACTTTTAAATGGCCTTTTCTTAACAATCCTTTCAAGGCTGTGGTTATCTCAGTTGCTTGTGCACCTTTTTTCTACCACACTTTTTCCTTCCATTCAACTTTCCATTAATATGCTTGGATACAGCACCCTGTGAAAAGCCACCTTCTTTAGCAATGACCTTTTGTGGCTTAGTATGTTGGTCACAGTTCCCCCCCATATATATAGTAGGATGGCCCCAGTTACCGTATATATAGTAAGATGGCCTCAATTCCCCCATATATATAGTATGATGGCCCCAGTTCCCCCCATATATAGTATGATGCCCCAGTTCCCCTAAATATAGTAAGATGGCCCCAATTCCCCCATATATAAAGTATGATGGCCCCAGTTCCCCATATATATAGTATGATGGCCCCAGTTCCCCCCACACATATAGAATGATGGCCCCAGTTCACCCCATACATATAGTATGATGGCCTCAGTATACCCCATATACATATAATATGATAGGCCCAGTTCTCCGATATATATGGTATGGTTGACCCAGTTCCCCCATATATACACAGTTGTGGCCAAAAGTATTGACACCCCTGCAATTCTGTCAGATAATACTCAGCTTCTTCCTGAAAATGATTACAAACACAAATTCTTTGGTATTATTATCTTCATTTATTTTGTCTTAAATGAATAAACACAAAAAGAATTGTCCTAAAGCCACTCCCACTCCCTGCCGACTTTGCTTCCCCATTGACTTGCATTGGGTTTCTGTCAGAGACACCGCACTACACTTGCTCATAGAGCCAGTGCGCGTGTCCTGAGTACAGAAGCAGTGCTAAGAGTTACCTGGGGAGCAGGGCAGCAGAGGTGACCGGGCGTGCTTCAACTATTAGTGTCAGGGTCCAGTCAACGCTGGAAAGTAAAGAGGCACGGGACCTGCGGACACTGAAAATGAACAAGCTTGAACGGGACCTATGGTCATGTGACTGCAAGGGGGCGTGGCTTAGCGTCCTGCTTTCAGATATGACAGTACACCATACAACAACTCAGAGTCAGGCAAAATGGAGGTCACAACAGTATGGGCAAATGAAGTACAGGAGGGACAAACAGACGGGAGGTCAGACAAAGCCAAAGGTCATACACAGGATCACAGTACAGTACCAGGGATGA
Source organism: Dendrobates tinctorius (assembly GCF_039654945.1). NCBI lineage: Eukaryota > Metazoa > Chordata > Amphibia > Anura > Dendrobatidae > Dendrobates > Dendrobates tinctorius. The sequence goes on from NW_027361704.1 coordinate 21,789,577, forward strand.
GACAGAGCGGATAATCAGGGTCAAGCAGAGATCAAGACCAAACAGACATAGGAGGTACCAGGCAGAATCCAAAGCGATATCCAGGGAACAGACCGAGTCATATACAGAGAATCAAGTAACCAGAACACAGCACTAACACACTCAGGGGTCACCACACAATGCCAAGGGCAAGAGTATAACTGACAGGGATGGGAGCGTCCTGAGGCTATAAGAAGCCTCCCCCAGAACCAGTGAGAGGCCGCAATCATAGCCCCAGGTGTGCAGGTAAGCCTGCATCGGGATCACAACCTTTAACCCCAGAAATGCCAGTCATCAGCACTGGTTCCAAACATTAACCCCACGTGTGCGAGTCAAACCCACACTGAGATCATGACAGTTTCGTGTTTCAGTTGGACCTCTGACTTTTCCCTATAGTCGGCCGTTTTCGTTCAACCCGACTTTTGCGAAAGTCGGGTTTCATGAAACCCGACTTGACCCTAAAAAAGGCAAAGTCGCTCATCTCTATATTAAAATTTTTTTTTACAATTCTCTCCTTCTTTTGAGTACCCTAGAGTCTGCGGTTAGGCTGGTGATTCTGTTATGAATGGGTCACTGAGGAGGATGGCAGGAACAGGCTAAACCACCAGAGGACCAGAGAGGTTGGTAACTAAGCGGATTGCAGGCCCGTGATCCTATCCACATAACTAGCAGTAGCCATGGAGCTTTCCTACGATGCCCTAGACGCTTCGTCACAGCCGGAGAACTATCTAAGCCTAAAGACAGAAAGGTGAAATCTAAACTGCCCTGGAGCAGATCCCCAAAGGAATAGACAGCCCCCAAACATATGTTGTCGGTGAGACAAGATGAGACACAAACACAGGCAGAGAACAGACTGAGCAAACGGGGGGGGGGGGGGGCAAGCTGCCTAGACAGGACAGGACAGAAAAGATACTGTCTGCAATCACACACAAAACCCTAAAAAAGTCCAACACTTCTGATATACAAAAAACCTGAGGTCACATGACCTCACCCCCGCTAGATCAGCACTCTGGTATGAACTGGAAGCAAAGCAAAAAGATACTAACATGACAGGGGACTGAACAAGCTGCAACATATGAAGCAGGGCCCAGCGCTGCCCTCAGCAGGGAGCACGCTGAATCCTAGCAACAAAGCAGAAAGCAAAAAAAAGGCAAAACCAGATTAGATGCAAAGGATTAGCAAAAGAATCACTTAGCTGAACAATGCAGATCAGGCAGGGGACAAAAGAACTCCAAATGCACAGGGAGGAAATCACCAGCAACCTCAAAGAGCAGCCAGCTCAATTATATGCACCCAGCTAGTAATCCCAGGTTTCCAATTATCGTCGTCAGGTGGGGATCTTCCGTCCACCTTGCCAGCTCCACTAATCTCAGTAACCACCAGAGGGAGCAGAGGGAGCTTCGGCTCAGATCTCCGATCAAGAGAATTCACAACATCTTCTGCTATAAACTGCTAATGTATGACCATTTTATGTATATTTTATAAAAGATATTAACAGTCATATCTATACATGTAATATTAAATTCAATGCGCCGTTATTTAGGAATGGAAGAATACTTATAAAAAGCTGGCATACAAATATGTAACGGAATCTTGTTCTTCTACCAATTTAAAGTACTTACAACATTTGGGTGGCATTGTGAACCTGCCTACATGCACAATGTTTGTCTCAAAGTCAAGAAAATGTAATGTCTGTACATTGTGCACAGGGGATTTAAGGTGACTTCAGATCATACTAGGTTCCAGTAACACACAGATAGACATAAATGTGCAAATAGACGGTGCAAGCAGGGCCGGACTGGGACTAAAATTCAGCCCTGGCATTTGAAGTTACACAGGCCCACTAGTCACATGGTGACTATATAATATCTTTGTACACTTGTAGTTTACAAGAAGTGAGAGGAGATTAACACAACTATATAACATGTAGTCACAGCTGTGCCCAGTATTTCAGCTCAGTCCTATTTATTGCTTTTAGGTACAGTACTCCTCCCAAATCTCTGTCCCCTTTTGTATGCATGATTACAGAATTCCTGGCAGAACTGCTCTTTATTGGGCAACCAGACCCCCTGGTCATAGCCGCCCCTATCATACCTCCCAACTTTTGAAGAAGGGAAAGATGGACAAAGACTGCAAATTTTTGGCCACACCCAGCCACACCCATTTCACAACTAGTCACACCCATGTCCACACCTAATCGCACCCATTTAGCACTGCTGATCACACTGACTGGTACTGAGGGCACAGTGGCTGGCATTATGGGCACACTGACTGGCACAAAGGAAGAGAGAAAACAGAGAGAGAGAGAAAAAAGAAAACAGAGAGAGCGAGAAAGAAAGGGGAAAGAAAGAACAGAGAGAGACAGAGAAAGAACAGAGAGAGAAAGAAAGAAGTAAAGAAAAGAAAGAAAGAACAGAGAGAAAGAGAGGGAAGAAAGAACAGAGAGAGAAAGAAAGAAAGATTAGAGAGAGAAAGAAAGAACAGAGAGAGAAAGAAAGAACAGAGAGAGAAAGAAAATGAGGGATAGACAGAACAGAGAATGAAAGAACAGAGAAAGAAAGAAAAAGAGAGAAAGAAATAAAGAAAGATTCTACAAAGATACTATAGCAGCCCGGCTCCCATTGTAGTACCCACCTGAGCCTCCCGGTGCAGGACCTATCATGATCCGCTCACATGGCCGACATCCCCGATTCCAAGGCGATCCTGCTGTCTGCGCTGTCGGAGGAGGACACGGTGATGGATCTGAAGCATTCCTGGTTCCGTCACAATCTCCTCAAGAAATTATCTCATTTCCGGTCAGCTTCCAGCACATCACTTCAGGTGGAACGTCATATGTGTGTTTTAAAATGCTCCTCGGGGCTCCGCCGTGTACTCCTGTGTCCGTGGGAAAAGCCCGCTTTGTATGCTTTGTACACACTTGGCTCCGCTCTCCGTACACCTCGTACATGCGCGGCTCCTCTCCGTACACCTCGTACACACTGCTCCGCTCCGTACACCTCGTACACACGGCTCCGCTCCGTACACCTCGTACACGCGCGGCTCCTCTCCGTACACCTCGTACACACGGCTCCTCTCCGTACACCTCGTACACACGGCTCCGCTCCGTACACCTCGTACACACGGCTCCGCTCCGTACACCTCGTACACACGGCTCGGCTCCGTACACCTCGTACACCCTCGGCTCCGCTCCGTACACCTCGTACACCCGCGGCTCCGCTCCGTACACCTCGTACACACACGGCTCCGCTCCGTACGCCTCGTACACACACGGCTCCGCTCCGTACACCTCGTACACACACGGCTCCACTCCGTACACCTCGTACACACACGGCTCCGCTCCGTACACCTCATACACACACAGCTCTGCTACATCCACACTGTAAATCCTGACCCCACACATACTTACCTCAACCAGCACCATGACAACAGCAAAGCAGAGTCTTGCAGACGGTAGAGGCAAGGCTGAGCGCACAGGACATGTGATGAGGTCACAGGAGGGGCGGAGTCAGGGGTGACATGATCGGGGGTCTGGACAAAGGCTCCTGATCATGTGACCCCCTGACTCCTCCCCTCCTGTGACCTCATCACAGGTCCTGCGAACAGAGGGAGCAGGCAAGCGAGTGCAACGCTGTGAGTGGCTGCGGGGGGAGGGGGTCTCATGCTAAGGCGGGGATGGGGTGCGTGGGGGGGGCGTGGTGGCTTATCTCCCTGCAGTGCAGGAGGGACTTGAAACTATCACCGCCGTGCCCGCAGAGGGCCAGCGTCAGGAGCAACAGTGGCCGCAGCAGCTGGCAAGCGGCCAGATGATCGGGCGCTGCCGCCCGCGGCCCACGTGACAGCGGCCCAGCGGGAAAATGCCCGGTTGATTCTATTGCCAATCCGGGCCTGGGTGCAAGAGTGACAACAATAGATTGAAGCACGCATTGCACTGTAACTTTAAATCGGAAAAATCTTATTTTTGCAGTATTATACAGTTGTGGCCAAAAGTATTGACACCCTTGCAATTTTTTCAGATAATACTCAGTTTCTTGGCTGAGGGTGCCAATACTTTTGTCTGGCCCATTTTTGGAGTTTCGTGTGAAATGATCAATGTTTTACTTTTTGCTTCATTCTCTTATGTGTTTTTTCATTTAAGACAAATTAAATGAAGATAATAATACCAAAGAATTTGTGTTTGCAATCATTTTCAGGAAGAAACTGAGTATTATCTGACAGAATTGCAGGGGTGTCAATACTTTTGGCCACAACTGTATGTTTTTCAGCTTAGTAAAAATCTTGCTAACACCCATGCTCTAGTTTCTTTTTCTCTTCCAGATTCATCAGAAACCGACACCTGTCATAATCTGAAGCCTGGTGATTTGGTAGTTGTGAAAAGGCATGTCAGAAAGCATGGACAAGAACCCTTGTATGACGGTCCCTATCAAGTCCTCCTCATCACCCAACAAGCCAATAGCAAATAAAGGGGGCAAAATGTTTTGGTTTTCCACATTTTCTGTATTATTATTGGTAGAAATTAAAGTTAAAGTTAGAAGATATTCAAAGGCTCAGAGATCAATATGATAAAGACAATGATCATAATAAGGACAGTTGGTGGTCTGACACCTTCTCCTTTCTCAATCCAGCCAATTGATTTAAGGGAATTGGGGGCTGGATAACTGGGATTTTACAAAGCTTGATGTATATTGCTGCCTGTATCCTTGTTGTATATGTGATACTAAAACTTGTTCTTTGGTGTATTTCTGTATGTATTAGGAAATTCTGCACTAGGATAGCTAGCGATGATACCAAAGTCATCGTTGCCCCTGCTCTTCTCTATACCGATCTCAAAAGGCTACTTGATGAAGATGTTGAAGCCAAGCGCATGGCTACCTTCAAAAGATCTCCACCACCATCATCAAAAATTGTTATTTGTAAATTGTAGCATACGGGGAGATGGGTGCGCTGCAACAGCCATGACTGATAACATGGCATCAGCCATGTGAAGACCAGTACCCCTTGAGCTTATGGCTTGGGATAGCACCTCTGATGCTGCATATTAGTTAACTAAATTTATCTAGGGGGGATTGTGAAGTACAGTATTCCGTTGTACGGGACATCTTGTTCTCCAGACCTCCATTTTAGTGCTTGCGACGCCATTTTGTTGCTTACGAGTTAAATTTTGTAGTTAGGTGAAAGTTTGCGGTTGTTAAGAAACCAGACTGTCCCAGTCTGAACAAGATATGATATATGAGACCCTGATGAATGTGCTATTGTTCTATTCTCTGCGTCACGTAGCTAGGGACATATTCCGATTTTCTTGCAATACTATTGGCTTATAAAGTAAATGTGTCACGACGATGCTATTGGTAGCTGAGTACTTTGCATATTTAAGCAAAATACTATAAAAAGGTGACATAATAAACGGGGTTAGTGATCTGCCTTGATCCTCCCATACAGAGGCATACGTCTCTGTCTGGTCATTCCCAGTTGCTAGCAACGCCCTGTGGATTAATTTGGAAATCACTTGGTCAACCGTGAGGGGTTAATTTAGCCCTCCCTCAATAGCTCCCTCATCATACAGTATTAAGAAATGGGGTATGTAAACTTTTGATCAGGGTCATTTGAATGTTTTGGGTTGTCATTATGATTTAAAACGTGAAAACACATTGGTTTGACAATAAATGGCTTCACACAACCACTAACCATGAGTGAAGAAAAAGTTTTGGTGTTATCATTCATATTCTCTGAAAAAAGGCCAAGAAAGTAAAAATTCTGCCAGGATATAAAAACTTTTGAGCACAACTGTATGTAAACTTCTGGTTTCAACTGTATGTGAGCTGAGTGCTCACAATAGTATCAAAGAGAAGAGACTAGCAGCTTACAAGAAACTGTAACCCTTTCAAAATAAACCTTTATTAGGAAATAATTAAAATCCATCAGACTAACGAAAAAATGATAATCATATATACCATGGATATATGATGTAATACAAAACATATAGATATAACAGCAGACTATAAAAATTTGTACCATGTGACCACAGGTAATCCTGTAGCCAGGTGAGCAATACTATACAATCTACAATGTTAATTGCCTGGGTAATGCCATATTATGCGCATTTTGTTTTTTGAGCTATACTACCAGAGGTCTACAGCAGCATTTAAGGAGCTACAAAAATTTCTGGCAAGTACTGGTTGTGTACTGCAAGTGACAACAATCTCATGTATTCTTCATAAGTATGGCCTGTGGGGTAGGTTGGCAAGTCGCAAGCCTTTTCTTACAAAGAAAAAACACAAACGTGGCAATCTATTGCCAAAACCTACATCAAGTCTGCCAAAATCATGAGGGAAAATGTGTTGTGTGATGAGACCAAGATGTAACTTTGCACCAACCATATCGTTAACAATGTGTATCACCAAAAGAACACTATACCCACAGGGAAGCATGGTGGAGGCAGCATTGAAGCATGGTGGAGGCAGCATTTGTGACTATTTTCTTGCAGCTGGAGTTGGAGAGAATTATGGAGAGCTCTAAATATCAGTCAATTTTTCATCAAAACCTGTTAGTTGAAAATGAAGAGGAATTTCACTTTGTAGCACAACAGCGATCTTAAGAAGACCAAAGTTTTGAAAATAGCCCAGTTAGAGCCCAGACCTGTATAGAATTGAAAATTTGTGGGTTGACCTAAAGAGAGCTGTACACAAGTGATTCCCTTGCAATCTGACAAATTTGGAGCGCTATGCAAGGCAGAGTGAACAAAGATTGCAAATTCTAGGTTTGTCATTCTGAAATACTCCTACCCAACAACACTTAATGCTGTCATAAATTCAAAGGGTACATAAAAAAGTATTTGTTTAAGGCTAGTTTCACACTAGTGTATGGCTGAAGTGCGGAGGGCTGCTGGCTTCCTCCGTGAAGCTCTGCCCCTGCACCTCAAGTTGACAGACGGCACAGAGAGGCTGCAGCTTGCCGGCTCCCAGTATTCAATTGCACTCGCATCTTTCAGAGCGACTCTAGCTGCGTGATCAGGTCATGTGATCACGCTGATGATGTCACTCCCTGAGGCACAATGGTGGTAAGTGCTTCATGCTAGTGGAGCTGAAGACACCTAAGATTGGATCTATCTATCACAATAAGTGACATCACACTTTCCCCTGTACCAGGAGTCTGCTGCCTCGGAGTAACCCCTGACTCCGCCCTGTCCTTCAAACTGCACATCCATGCTCTCGCCACCTCCTGTCACCTCTAGCTAAAAAATATTTCCAGACTCCATTCTTTCCTCAACCCTCAATCTACTAAAATGCTTGTGCATGCCCTAATCATCTCCCACCTTGACTACTGCAACATTCTTCTCTGTGGCCTACATTCCAACCCTCTTGCACCTCTCCATTCTGTCCTTAAAAGTGCTGCCAGACTAATTCATCTCTGTCCTCTCTACTTCCCTGCTTCCCCCCTTTGCAAATCCCTTCACTGGCACCCAATTTCCGAGCACATCCTGTTCAAACTACTAACACTGACCTACAAAGCCATCCATAACCTTTCTCCTCTGTATTGTTCCGAACTAATCTCCCAATATCTTCCCTCACGTAATCTCTGGTCCTCCCAAGACCTCCTTCTCTCCTTCATGCTTACTCACTCCTCACCCAATCGCTTCCAAGACTTCTCCTGAATATCCCCCATCTTCTGGAACTGTGTGCCCCAACACATCTGATTAGCCACCACAATTGGATCATTCAAGTGGAACTTGAAAACCCATCTCTTCAAGAAAGCGTACAACCTGTAATGACCACGCTGCCACATCAACACCATCGGAGCTACTGCAACCCCCAACCTTCTGTCTCCTTCCCCATAATCCTGTAGAATGTAATCAGGCAAGAGGCAGGTACCTCTTCCCTCTGTACTAGTCTGTCATTGTTTCTTTGTCTTCTGTGAGGCCTCGTTCACACGTACCGTTTTTTCGCGTTTCCGCGGCGGTATTTTCCGAGCGTTTTTGCCGCGAAAACGTGAAAAATAAGCATCCCATGCATTCCTATGGGATTCCGCAATGCTGTGCTAATGCTGCGGTTTTTACCGCTGCAGAATCGCTTTGTGGTAAAAAACGCAGCATGCTCATTAATTTTGCGGAATCGCGGCGATCCCACACCCATAGGAATGCATTGTTCTGCTTACTTTCCGCATGTGGCTGTGCACACCATGCGAAAAGTAAGCAGAACATAAGCGGATGGCAACCACGGTCCGGAGGAGAGGATACTGTCCTCCGGGCTTTGGGTATCATATCCCTGTAAAAAATAGAATTTAAAGTAAAAAATATGGTTATTCTCACCTTCCGACATCCCGCGCAGCCTTTCCGCCTCTCTCCACGCTCCCGGTCCCAGTAAGCCTTTGCGAGCGATGACGTCCGTTCTCGCGGTCATTCGCACAACGTCATCGCGAATGACCGCGAGACGTCACGATCGCGTGAGAACGGACGTCATCGCGGTAATTGTCGCAAATGATTACTGGGACCAGGAGCGTGGAGAGAGGCGGGAAGGCTGCGCGGGACATCGGAAGGTGAGAATAACAATATTTTTTTTTTATTATTATTTTTTACATTCTGTCTTTTACTATTGATGCCGCATAGGCAGCCTCAATAGTAAAAAGTTGGTCACACTCGTCAAACACTATGTTTGACGAGTGTGGCCAACCTGTCAATCAGTTCTCCAAGCGATGCTACAGATCGCTTGGAAAACGCTAGCAATTCTGCAAGCTAAATACGCTTGCAAAATGCTAGTTTTTCTGTGGGAAAATCGCGGGAATTTAAAATGCGATTTTCCCGCGGAATGGAATTCTGGAATTCTCACGGTAATTTCCGCGAGAGTTCCGCTACGTGTGAACCCAGCCTAAGTGATATTTGTGTTTTGACGTAACTCCTTCTCATGAACAGCACCATGGAATCAATGGTGCTATATAAATAAATAATAATTGGAGGAGTAGGTGAGATTACTGTGTTTGTGTGTGTGTGGTATTTACTGTGTGTGGGGGGGTGGTATTACAGTGTGAGTGGGGAGTATTTAGTGTGGGTGGGTGTTACTATGTGTGGGGGGGTATTTTGTGTGGAGGCATAAGATAATGCTCACTGTATGGTTTGGGGTCACTCACTTGGCAACAGGATTAAGGCACACAGGAACGGTTTCTCACTTAAACAGACCATCCGGTTTATTTAGACACGGCATAAACCGGATAGACTACAGACCGTTTAGTTACATTCATGAACATAACAAGACACCAGTCTGCTCATGTAGCAGATATACCTCCCTGCCATTCTTACAACCCCCTTGTCTGAGGTTAGCTTCCAGGAGCTCAGCTCCACATGCTGTCTTTTTGTCAGTCCTGGCTTCCAGGGAAGCTGCCTAACTGGAATCCCTGTCCCGGGCAATGACTGGCTCAACAGGTCAAACCCGACAGTTCCAGACCCTCAGAAGGGCGAAGGTCGGTAGCTTCCCCAATGCAGTTAGCCATCACAGACTGCAGGTACATGGCCTCACCATGTGCTATTCAGGAATCCAGTCCTCTTGCAGGACCTTCCAACACAGAGACCATGTGACTAAACCACAGTCTCATTATAACGTATGAGACCCACCCCTTGATTGGAGGTCTGTGACTAGCCAGATCCGCCCAGCTCTCTGGCTAACCCTGTAAGCACAACGCCTTATAAGCTAAATAAGTCTCATGGAAGTACAGGTCCCAGAGCAACAGGCTAAGAGCCCAGAGGACCTTCTCCACTGCAACACATACCGTCCATTCACCACAACACCAGTCACTGTCTCACATACCCCCCTCTGTTCAAACTTGTGGGGTTGAACACTTGACATAAACCAGGGGCCTCGAGACATGTCACGCATGTCACCATGCCCTACCTGTCGAGAGGGCCTTCTCAGTCCCGAAAACATAGTCCATCAGTCACTAAATTCTTTGTCGCCTTACGTTTCATAGTCATCAATTTGTTAGGCCTCCCCTGCCCCCAGAGGTCCGTATGTAGGCTTTGAGCTTCAGCCCTTGAGCCCTTGAGTCACAGTCTGTCTGTGTCACCAGACCCTTTTTAGTCACCACATTTCTCAAGTATAACCATCACCCGACCTTTCTCTCCATGACCGCTTCCAACGGTTGGTGCAGTCACGAGACTCACTTACAGTCGAACCTACTGTCTGAGTCTGACCCATCTAGTATGTTACAGGGGCTATTGTCCAGGTCCTTCAGCTTTGCCCTGAGAGTAGATCTGCCATTTTCAGATTCTTGGCATCCTTGTTTTCCTTCCTGAACTTCCAAGGTTTCTTCTTTCTAGATGTCTTTGGCTGTCAGCAATTCCATTATTTGGAGGGCCCCTTCAGTTCCCATTACCTTGGGTTGAAGGCGGCAGCCATCATCCACCAATGTGGCAAAGCTGTCCTGTAAGAAGCAATCTTTCGAGCCTCAACTGCTCTATCTCCTTTAGATACACCATTCGATACTCCAACAGAGTATAGCTCCGAGACTCTCCATCGTACCCAAGACGAAGAATCGAATCATACCCTTTTCTCTGTGTTTCTGGTCTTCATGGTCACCTGGAATTCTTAATCTCACCACTCCAGACTTATCCACCATCTCTTGCATGGGTCGACCATTTCTTCCAATGACTTTTTCCACCATAGGAATAGGCAGAAGACTCTGAGCTTTCCTCATATGCTCCAGCTGCCTAGCAGCGTCTTCATTCCTCAATCGAAATATCCACGTTGCACGCACACATCTCCACTCAGGATAGCTACTCTCCTCGCTGTGACATCATTTGTGGACAGTACCACTAACTGTTTAGCTTCTGGGGGCCAGTACACCTTACACGCCCCCACAGCCTTCTTGAATTCTTCAAGCACAGACTGCCTGGCACATGCCTCTCTCAGGTCCTCGGGGACCTCAACAACTCACTTGAATTTCAAAGTGCTATTCTCTTCACGGACGGACGGCTCCTGTTTTGCCTAGGACATTTCCATCAAGACATCTGCCATGACTGGCTGATTGTCTTGTCCAGCTCTTAGTGCAAACTCTCCCTGAGCTTTACCCTCTTCAAGACCCTTTGCCAAGATGGGCCTTTACAGCTTTGCCTCATTACCACTCTGGCACTGCCGCTGTAAGTCTGCGACCACCAACTCCTTCTCTTGTAGAAGTCCTCCTAATGCTTCTCTGAGCACCTCCATATCTTCCAATGTGGCCTTGTTCACGGTTTGACACTTTGACAGGTGACCTCTGAGCTCAGAGACTTCCTTCTCCAGCTCATCCACTCTGTGCCCAGGACCCTTTCTCGTTCGACATGCTCTTTTACCGTCTCTTTAAGCATCTTTATTTCATGATCCTGTTCTCTTTTGGCCAGCATGTGTCGCACCATAACTTCTTTAATTATATTTTCAGATGGGCCAGCTTGCCCACCCAAACTCTGCTGCTTGAGAGTTCTATCTGTTCCTTCATCACCAGGTTTAGCTTTCTCTTGGATCTTCCATCCATTACCTTCGACTGCCTCTAGGGTCTCTGCTGGGCTCTCTGAAGAATCACTGTTCTTGCTCCCAGACTCCAAAGCTGAGTTTTTGTCAGATTTTTGTTCCTTCAAATGCTTTACTTCGGCTTGTAAATCTGTCACTTTTTCCTACTCCCGAGACAACTCTTTGGCGAGGTCCTGGAACTCCTGCATTTTGTTCCAGTAGGTCATTTCCAGCTGAGACACGTTTTCTGCATTGTCCTGCCAAGCAGAGCACAGCTTCTCCTCGGTGGAGTGGAGGGTATGGAGCAGCTTCTGCTCCTGCGCATCCTTCTCTCTGAGCTGAGCCTTGACTACCGAGAGCTCGGACTCCAGGTGACGCACCTGATCCAGCTGCGTGGAGTTGGCAGCTTTCATACTCGACACCTTCAACCTCTCTTGAGGCTCTGCCCGGTCACCCTTAGGTACCTTTCTACTCTCTAGAACTTAAGAGAACTCCACACTCTCCAGCTCTTCAGCATCAGGTTCTCTGGAGGCTTCACCATACTCAGCCATCTCACCCCTTTGTCACCACAGATGTGGGTCTACTACAGGTCTCCGTGACCTTCGTAGATTCTCGCTTAACCAGCACTCTCCAGGTTCTCTTCTCCTTCAGTGCCACCAACTGACCGACCATTAGCTGATTGTCCCGACACCGAAGAGGTCAGCCATACTATCTTCTTGGCTGGCTCCTTCGTCCTGACTTCACCTTGTGGAGCACTGTCATTCCACTGTGTCAGTGCTTCTTACAGCACAACATCATACTCAGCCCTAGCGGTTACTACTGGCAATGAGACGTCATCTTCCTTTCCAACCTTTTCAGTGTCTGGAAGCGTACTCACATCTTGAGTAAAAGCACAAGTCCCTACTTTTCCTTTATTTATATCCTCAAAGTGTGCAACTTGTTCAGTCTCTTTGCGCCCTTTACGTCTCTGGCGACAGGAGGAAGACTTGCCATTTGTACCCGGGTCAACTTTATTGCACTCTTTTCCCCTTGCGTCACCGTCTGAATGGGAGTCACCCCTACTCAATCTTTCATCCTGGAAACAGCAGTCCCCACTTAAACAGGTGTTGGACCCCTCTCCTGGAGATGCCCCCCTTCTACTTTCTGGTCATACTTTCCGGTCATACATTCTGGTATTGTTTCCACCGTCATGTCGCTAAGTTGTGCCTGTCCCAGGCCCGGATTTTGGGGGGGCCCAATGGGCCCAGGCCCTGGGCCACCCACCAAGTGGAGGCCTCCCACCAATATAGGGATAAATATCTCAAAACATGTAAAATAAACGTCTGTTTGATGTGAACCATTTCTAATGATAAGGAACAGTTAACAAAAGAGAAACTATTGAAAATGTAGGGACCTGGCTACGGTCCTACATCTCAGTGGCTGGCACAGAGCGGCAGAGTCATGGCACCTGACCTGCGTCAGCATCCACTGACTTGGCTAACCATACTTCATTAGTACTCTGTACCTAGTGCTTAGCTTATGGCATGTCGCAGCCTTCTCCGATCCCAACACAAGCTTCTAGGTGCTACCTATTCAGCTATATGATCGCTCCCTTGGATTAGATCAGATGAGAGTTTGTTCAGCTACCTTCGAGGAAGGAGGCGGAGCCACAATGTCGGCACGAGAAGAGGATTCTCCACCGCGGAGTGCAGCAGGACATCACTCTGGAATGGAACTTCAGTCACTGAAGATCCAGAGGTGAAGTGGTTCAGTCTTCACAGTGTCGCAGTGGATGAGTATGATTTCTGTATGTCTGTGTGTGTGTGTCTGTCTGTCTGTGTGTCTGTCTGTGTATCTTTCTTGCAGCTCCTGTCCTACACAGTACCATACTGTATATACAGGTCCAGAAGCCTTTCATACATATACAGCCCAGCAGCAGCCTCTGACATATGGAGCCCAGCAGCAGTGTTTGATATAGACAGCCCAAATTTCTACAATATACATATGCAAATTGCTTCTTTATGTCACTCTCCACAAGGAGGAACCTTACCCGTTAGACTACAATATGCATACATACATATGTGCATATTTTCATCTTTAATTCCCTTTCATGACTTCAAGGGTTGACAAGGTCATTTTGTTACTTTTGGATTATCATGATGGACAATCGTGAAGGAGATAGGCACAGACATCACACAAGAATTTGAGAGTCTGTAAGGCAAAAGAAGCAACAAGGAAATCAACAGAAGAGATAGCGAAGACAAGAAAATTGTACAAGTTCTTCACTGTTCAAGGCAAGTGTCGGAAAGGAGTAATGACTTAGTAGAATCTGATCAACCTGACAATGCATCAGTGGAAATGGTTGTTGATCCTGGCAAAGAAAAGGCTGAAGTAGTAACGTGTACAACTGAAGAACACAAAGAAAAGGAGATTGATAGTGGCACATCTTATGAAGAAGGTGAAGTTGAGGGACCACCAGGGGGCGATGACATTAGACTTTGACCATCCATTATTTCGGAACAGATGGGAGATTACTGGCTGAAAAGGGGTGTATGAACAATCCAGCACTGTGATGAAAGTTTGTTCATTGCACACTCGGTTCAGCAACCTAGAAAGGACCTCAATATTTCAAGAATGTGCACACTTGGGCTTTTCCGTTGTCAAAATCATAACGGAGAAGTCATAATGAGGAATTGGTTATGCTTCTCCCCCTCTAAAGGACGCATTTATTGCTTCACATGCAGATTGATGATGTGCTTTATTACAGCATCTGAGTCTTCTCAGCTTTCGTCTAATGTGGAAACATTCCCAAGAACGTATAAAAAGTCATGAGCAGTCAGCGGAACATCTGAACTCTACAATTGCTTTCAATATGAGGTTAAAAGCGATTGGGCGAATTGATACGGAGCTAACACAACAGGTCGAGTCTTGGGAGCATTAATGGAGGTCAGTGTTGAAACGAGTAGTAAATGTTATTCAGTTTATCAGTTTAGGTGGGATCACCTAGAAATGGAAATTTTCTGGGCATTCTTGAGCTCATCGCCCAGTACGATGACTTTCTTCCACAGCATATCAAAACTCAAGCCAATCGCGGCAAGGGTCATACAAACTACCTGTCATCTACAATTATGGAAGAAATTATCAATGTAATGGGTGAACAAGTCCTCAGAGAAATTATTTCTCGAGTTAACCAATCAAAATACTACTCCATTTCTTTGGATTCCACACCCAATGCAGCTCATGTTGACCAACTAACCCTTGTATTGAGGTATATGGAGAAAGATGGCCCTGTGGAATGCTTTGTAACATTCATGGCAAACAAAGGCTATGGTGCTCAAGACATGTTCAATGCCTTGTTGGAATTTTTGAAGAGACATGACCTAGACCTGGGAAATTGCCACAGTCAAAGTTATGACAATGCATCTGCAATGAGTGGCAAATACAACGGCCTGCAAGCCAAAGTAAGAGAGAAGAACAATCTTGCATCCTTGTATGGCACACTCTTTAAATCTTGTTGTTAAAAATGCTGTAGAAAGCTATTCAAGTACTGTACATTATTTTTACTTTCTTGAAAAGCTGTTCCTCTTCTTCACAGTTTCAACGCATCGGCATCAGCTCCTGACTAAGGCTTTGAAAAATATTGACTCAGCGACACCATTGACTCTCAAACGTGTCACAACAAAGCGTTGTTCCTGCAGAGCTGACACTACTAATGGCCCCGTTACACATAACAATGTCCCAGCGATCCCACCAATGATCCGATCCGACATGATGGGATCGCTGCGACATCGTTAGGCTGATCGCTGGTGAGCTGTCACAAGACAGCCCCTCCAGCGACCAGGACCAGCGATGCTGGATGCTGGTTTCTAATCCTGTGGCTCCTGGATACCCGCTGTTTACATTGGAAACTGGCGTACATGCAATCTCGCTGGCAAGATAGCTGTGGCGTCGCTGGCGAGATCGCTGTGTGTGACGGGGCCTTAAGGCCCTTGAACATGACTATCAGCAGATTAAAGATGTACTTAAACAGATTGCTGATGACTTTGAAGAAAAACCTATGTACGGTGTTAAGCAGAAGGACTGTTAAGACAAATGCATCAGCTTGAAATTGGTATTAACACCACCTTCTGGAATGATATCCTGCAAAGAACAGATGCTACTAGTAAAAATCTACAACACGCAAAACTAGATCTAAACACTGCTGTGGTGTCACTGACTGTTAGGCGTCGGGTTCCGAACACTGCACAGCAGGAATCCCAAGCCTTGCCACCTTCGGTCTCCTATTCCTCTCCGGCCACAGTGGAGTCTGCTCAGCAGACTTCACAATCCCGGCGTTCAGCCCACACCAACATTGTGGGTTCAGTTGCTACTGCCACCTCTGGTTCTGTTATGGCAATGCAGCCTGGCCAGCAGCAAAAGCCTCCAGAGGCTAAGTTCCTCCTTCGGCCCACTGAGCATGCTCATGAGACGATCTCCCATTGGGGATCGGGAGTCACATGCTCAGGTCCTTTTCCTGTTCCGATTGGTCCATCTTGAGCATCAGGAAGGTCCCAGAAGCGAACGGCTATAAAAGGTCCACATGGCCGCTCAGCCATGCGCTAGTATAGACTCTAGTTGCTATATGTGTGGATGATGACGGATGCATGCACCTGGTGAATGACTCATTAAAATTCCCCTCCCTTTGATATTACTTATGTGGTTAGGGAATTAGTTGCAGAGTCAGTGTCAGCCAGTGGCTAGCCATAGGACACAAGTGCTCGTCACTTCCCAGCACTAGCGTCCGATGGTGTCGCCTGCCATAGGGCACATCGTACCACGGCAGGCATTGTCGCTTCGCGGCAGTCGGTTTCTGTTAGCGGCGTTCACAGCTGCAACGCCACATGCTCGGTAGGTCTAGAGTGATGCTGGTCCTATGTCCTGGGGCCAGAATCCTGTGACCATACACTGTTGTGAGTTCATTTTCCCCTTCACCGTCGATGTCTGATGAACTCCCTCTTCTGGTGAAGGAAGGAAGTGAGGCTGATTACCAAACACCTGATCTGGTAGATGATGACTGGGTAACAGGAAATTCTGACTAGATATATGGCAGCAGACACCCTTCTGAGTCATTGGTGATTTCTCTGCTGGATTCTTGGAGACCAGTCTGATTCTTGCTTCCCAAAGATAAGTTTTTGCTCTGCTATTGAACTTATTAGTTTTGTTTTGCTTACTTTGTTTTTTGGAGTTCAGCCATCCCCGGTCGGGGGTGCCCTGAGTTCCATTTTTGTCTCTGATCACTTTGTCTCTTTGCTCTGTCTTCAGAATTTACCTGAGTGCTGATACAGTCTTTTTGAAGTCCTAGTGACTTCAGGGCCTGTTTTTCCTATCAGACGGTTGGGACATTTTTTGGTAGGGTTTTTTGCGGATTGCAGACAGCAGCTTTTCTATCCTGTCCTTTTTAGTTAGCTTGGGCCCCATCGTTTGCTCAGCCTATCTTTCTATCTGTGTTAGTCTTTTCATCTTGCTTCACCGTCATTATATGTTGGGGGCTGCCTATTGCTTTGGGGTCTGCTCTGGGGCAGTTTAGATTTCCCCTTTCTTTCTTTAGGCCTATTTAATTCTCCGGCTGTGATCGAGGGGTCTAGGGCATCGTAGGAACCCCCCATGGCTACTGTTAGTTGTTGTGGATAGGATCAGGGGTCTGCAATCCGATAGCTACCAACCTCTCCGGTTATCTGGACTTACCTTGTATTTTTGTTTTTTCCTCCTTCGGTGACTCATTCATAGCAGAATCACCAGCCATACCGCAGATCCTAGGGTACTCAATAGCAGGAAAGAATTGTAAAAAAAAAAAAAAGAGTTTGTCAGAATTTTTTATTTTTTTTGTGTGTATATTTTTTCCTCTATGTCTCTGAGGCCGTAGGGGGAATTTTTTTTTCTTTCTCAATGGAGATGAAGCATTGTCTGATCGTGTGGAGCAGCTCACTGCTGAAGTGCAGGGAATTTTCGCCTATCTTGCTCATTCACATGCTGCTGAACCAAAGATTCCTACTCCTGATGTGTTTTTTGGGGATCGGTCTGAATTTTTGAATTTTAAGAATAATTGTAAATTATTTTTTGCCTTGAAGCCTAACTCGTCGGGGAGCTCCGCGCAGCAGGTTAAAATTGTCATCTCTTTGCTGCGCGGCGATCCCCAGGATTGGGCGTTTTCTTTGAAACCTGATGATCCTATTCTTACTAATGTGAATGCATTTTTTCAAGCCTTGGAGTTGTTGTATGATGAACCTAATGCTATTGATCAGGCTGAAAAGGCCCTGTTGGCATTGAGCCAGGGTCGGGATTCTGCAGGGTTGTACTGTCAAAAATTCCAAAAGTGGGCGGTTCTTACTACCTGGAATGATGGTGCCTTGGCAGCTCTCTTTCGGAAGGGTTTGTCAGAAACCGTAAAAGATACTATGGTGGGATTTCCTGTTCCCTCTGGTCTTGACGATTCTATGTCATTAGCCATTCAGGTTGATCGGCGTTTGCGTGAACGCAAAACCGCACGAGAGGTGTTGCCACCTGTTGAACAAATGTCTGAACCTATGCAATGTGATAGAGTTTTGTCTAGGGCACAACGTCAGGAGTTCAGAAGGCGTAATAAGCTGTGTTTCTTCTGTGGTGATGCCTCGCATATTATTTCTGTCATAGTTGATTTTGAGGGAGAATTCCCTGTATGTCAAGGGATCGAAATGCCTTTTTGGTGTACAGAGGATTTCATTTTTGGGATTTATTTTGTCTCCGTCAACTATTGAAATGGACCCGGCCAAGGTACAGGCCATTTATGATTGGGTTCAGCCCACTTCTTTGAAGGCCCTCCAGAAGTTTTTGGGTTTTGCTAATTTTTATCGTGAATTTATAGCTAATTTTTCTGGTATTGCCAAACCATTGACTGATTTGACTAAGAAGGGTGCTGATGTGCTGAATTGGTCTCCTGAGGCTGTTTCTTCCTTTCAGGAGCTGAAGCGAAGGTTCACTTCTGCTCCGGTTTTGCGGCAACCTGATGTCTCACTCCCGTTTCAGGTAGAGGTGGACGCTTCTGAGATTGGTGCAGGAGCTGTTTTGTCCCAAAAAGATCCTGTAACATCTAAAATGAATCCCTGTGCTTTCTTTTCCCGAAAGTTCTCCCCATCCGAACGTAACTATGATGTGGGGAATCGGGAACTGTTAGCCATGAAATGGGCATTTGAGGAGTGGAGACATTGGTTGGAGGGAGCTAAACATCAAGTCGTGGTCCTTACTGACCACAAGAATTTGATTTACCTGAAGTCAGCCAAACGCTTGAATCCTAGACAGGCTAGGTGGGCCTTGTTTTTCACACGTTTTGATTTTGTGGTCTCTTTTCTTCCGGGCACTAAGAATGTCAAGGCAGACGCCCTCTCTAGGAGTTTCTTTGCTGATTCTCCTGTTGTGACCAAGCCTGCTACCATCTTAGGTGAGGGGGTAGTTCTTTCTGCCATCTCACCTGATTTGAGACGTGCTCTGGAAGAGTTTCAGGAGGACAAACCTGAGCGTTGTCCCATTGGAAAATTGAATGTTCCTGACCAGTGGAGGAAGAGAGTGATGTCTGAAGTTCATTGCTCTGCATTGGCTGGTCATCCAGGTATTTTTGGTACTAGAGTTTTGGTGAGTCGGTCTTTTTGGTGGCCCGCCTTGTCTCGTGATGTCAGGAATTTTGTGCAGTCCTGTGGGACTTGCTCTCGGTCTAAACCTTGTTCTCGCTCTAGTGGGTTGCTGATGCCTTTGCTGGTGCCCAGGAGGCCATGGACCCATATTTCAATGGATTTTATCTCTGATATGCCTGTCTCTCAGAGAATGACTGTTATTTGGGTGATTTGTGATAGATTCTCTAAGATGGTCCATCTTGTACCACTCCCTAAGTTGCCATCTTCCTCAGAGTTGGTGCCCTTGTTTTTGCAACAGGTGGTTCGCTTGCACGGGATTCCTGAGAACATTGTATCTGACAGAGGAGTTCAGTTTGTGTCTAGATTTTGAAGGACTTTCTGTTCCAAGCTGGGAATTCAGTTGTCCTTCTCCACTGCGTTTCACCCTCAGACCAATGGGAAGACGGAGAGAACAAACCAGACTTTGGAGTCGTATTTGAGATGTTTTATTTCTGCCGATCAGGATGATTGGGTTTCATTTTTGCCCTTGGCCGAATTTGCTTTAAATAATAGAGCTAGTTCTGCCACTTTGATGTCACCTTTTTTGTAACTTTGGGTTTCATCCTCGATTCTCTTCAGGGAAGGTGGAGCCTTCTGCCTGCCCAGGTGTTGACACTGTGGTAGAGAGAATGCACCAGATCTGGGACCAAGTGGTGGATAAGTTGTCTCTCTCCCAGGAAAAGGCCCAGCGGTTTTCCAACCGGCATAGGACCATTGGTCCCCAGTTTAAGGTGGGTGATATGGTTTGGTTGTCATCAAAGAATATCGCTATGAAGGTGGCTTCTCCAAAGTTTAAACCTAGATTTATTGGACCTTACAAGATTTTGGAGATTCTTAATCCAGTCTCTTTTCGATTGGCTCTTCCTGTTACATTTAAGATCCATGACGTGTTTCATAAGTCTCTGTTAAAGAGGTTTGTTGAGCCAGTAGTTCCTGTGGTGGCACCTCCTGACCCGGTATTGGTTGAAGGTAATGTGGAATATGAGGTTGAGAAGATACTGAATTCTCGCCTGGCTAGACGGAGACTCCAGTATTTGGTTAAATGGGAGGGTTATGGCCAGGTGGATAATTCTTGGGTCCATGCATCCGATATTCATGCCGAAAGATTGGTTCGTGCCTTTCATCGGGCCCATCCTGATCGCCCTGGTGGCATGGATGAGGGTTCGCTGACTCCTCCTCAAGGGGGAGGTACTGTTGTGAGTTCATTTTCACCGTCGATGTCTGATGAACTCCCTCTTCTGGTGAAGGAAGGTAGTGAGGCTGATTACCAAACACCTGATCTGGTAGATGATGACTGGGTAACAGAAAATTCTGACTGGATATAAGGCAGCCAACGCCCTTCTGAGTCGCTGATGATTTCTCTGCTGGAATCTTGGAGACCAGTCTGATTCTTGCTTCCCAAAGATAAGTTTTTGCTCTGCTATTGAACTTATTAGTTTTGTTTTGTTTACCTTGTTTTTTGGAGTTCAGCCATCCCCGGTCGGGGGTGTCCTGAGTTCCATTTTTGTTTCTGATCAGTTTGTCTCTTTGCTCTGTCTTCAGAATTTACCTGAGTGCTGATATAGTCTTTTTGAAGTCCTAGCGACTTCAGGGCCTGTTTTTCCTATCAGACGGTTGGGACATTTTTTGGTAGGGTTCTTTGCGGATTGCAGACAGCAGCTTTTCTATCCTGTCCTTTTTAGTTAGCTTGGGCCCCATCATTTGCTCAGCCTATCTTTCTATCTGTGTTAGTCTTTTCATCTTGCTTCACCGTCATTATATGTTGGGGGCTGCCTATTGCTTTGGGGTCTGCTCTGGGGCAGTTTAGATTTCCCCTTTCTTTCTTTAGGCCTATTTAGTTCTCCGGTTGTGATCGAGGGGTCTAGGGCATCGTAGGAACCCCCCATGGCTACTGTTAGTTGTTGTGGATAGGATCAGGGGTCTGCAATCCGATAGCTACCAACCTCTCCGGTTTTCTGGACTTAGCTTGTATTTTTGTTTTTTCCTCCTTCAGTGACTCATTCATAACAATATACCAAGCGGTCTTCTCCCCGTACGCTGTGAGTGTGAATAGGCTCGGCATTTGTGTATTAGCGTTAGTGCGGCTATGTGAGGTAACAGAGTTCGCCCAGCGCACACCGGGTGATGTTTAACCCGCGTGTGTTATACTGCCATATTGAGCATCCGCCATTACTTAGCAGCAGCATACCAACTCTGCACAGTGGACCCCGGGCGGCGAACGCGCCTACTATTATTTTATAATAACATTATACTAGCGCCAGGGTCTGGCTAGTAATGGCGGATAAGCAGCAGCTCCTGCAGCACATTGGGTATGCAGGTTGGCGGCTCTCGAGCGTTCAACCTCACCTGCGAATGTTACTGCGGCTGCTGTTCAGGCAGCCGCTGAGGCTGTCTCCCATGTTCCTACGTCCATCCCTGCACCGATGTTATCCCACCTCCCGCTGCCCGAGAAGTTCTCAGGCGATAGTGCCTCCTGCAGGGGATTCGTGAGCCAGTATACTATTCAGCTTGAGCTGCTGGCCGCGTGATTTCCCTCTGAGCGGACTAATGTCGGATTCATCGTGTCCTTTCTGGCTGGCAGGGCTCTGGAGTGGGCCACCCCACTGTGGGAGCGTGCTGACCCCGTGGTTCGGGGAGCCTCGCAGTTCCTAGCCTCTCTGAAGCAGGTCTTTCTGGGACCACGGGTCAGACACTGTTAGGAACGGCGGAGCGCACTAAATAAAAATAAATAATAAAGTGTGTTCGCCGCTCGGGGTCCACCGTGCAGTAGGTGTAACAACCGCTGCTGAGTGATGACAGAGGAGCAATATGGCGGTATGATGCACACGGGTTCAACTTCACCTGGAGGGCGCAGAGCGGGCATCAGAAAGCATACAAAACGCTGAACCTGTTAGTGACACAGGCTTCAGGAAAATGCACACACGGTATCTGGTCACAGGAGCAGGACCCAAGACAGAGAAGCTGCGTCCTTCTAGACCTACCATGTGTGTGGCGTCGCTGCTGCGACCGCGAAGAAGGGCTGCAACTGCAGCACAGCGTAGGACACTGCCGCTCGATGACAAAGCCAGATAGCAAGTGCAATGTCGGAAGCTAGCATAGCGGTGCGGTGTGCACAGTAGCTTAAGGCTTGCCACTGACTGGCGCAGACTGCTAAACTAATACCCTATCACCATGCGTAATATCAGAGGGAAGGGGTTTCAAATGAGTCAGTCACCAGAATCATACATCCATCACCATTCACACATAGCAAGTATAGCCTATACTAGCGCATGGCGGAACAGCCATGTGTTCCATGAGCATGCCCAGTAAGAGGACAGAAGGACTTAGCCTCAGGAGAGATTTGCTGCAATGCAATCTCCTCTGCAGTGGAAAAATAGGAGGAGAGTGCAGAATGTGAGGATCTGTATCCCTGCTGAGTAAACGCAGAAATCCGACTCCTAACATTACCCCCCTCCTAGGGCACCCCCTCCCTGAGCCTTACGATCCACCTACTTGTGCCCGTAAGAGGTATAAGGCCTCAGACTTGTCCGCAGGCAAGTCTGATGTCCCGGTAGATGACAGAGAGGCCCGGGACATGTGGAAGGCCTCAGGGGTGGCAAGATCGCCAGGTCTGAAAAGGGGCCCGTGGGAGACAGCGGGAGTGGAAGTTAAAGTGGAACACCACCGTGTGTTGGCAGGCGTCTCCGATCTTCGCATAAAGAAGCTATTCCGAGCACAAAAGGCGCAGGCCCGAATATATTTTTTAACATCCTGAGCCCTGTGCGGCCACCAGTAAGACCCTGCCAGGAGTTTTGTGGTCTGCATATAGCCACAGTGACCACCTCTCCAGGATGTGTGTGCCCAGGCAAGAACCTTTGGCCGAAGGTGGGGAGGAACAAGGGCCTTACCCGGCGGTACAGAATTTGGCCTTTGCGGGGCACTGTTGTTCTGAGACACCGCGTGTTGACAAATAAGACCACGACTGGAGTCTTGTGCCAGACACGCCTGGAGAACGGTGCGAGACACCTCCATGGGCTCTGGGGGTGGAACCTTTGGCTCGGGTAGTTCCAGAGGCTCAAAAAAATTGGGAGCCGGAGTAACCTTCCGTTTGGATTGAGCACGCTCCATACCGCGCTCCGAAAAACAGAGGTCAATGCGGGTGGAAATGGCAATCAGTTCTTCCAAACTGGCAGGAATGTCTCTAGTGGAAAGAGCATCTTTAATGTGCTCCACCAAACCTCTCCAAAACACAGAGATGAGGGCTTTATCGGACCACTCCAACTCGGAAGCAAGTGTCCGAAAACGGACGGCATACTGACTAACCGAGAGAGCACCCTGAGTCAAAGCAAGAAGCTGAAGAGAGGTATCGTGCGTGACCTGTGGACCGAGGAAGACCTGCTTAATAGCTGTTAGAAAGTGAGCAGCGGTCCGGACTTCTGGGTCACCACGCTTCCATAGTGGCGTAGCCCACTCCAACGCTTTGCCCGGCAGCAGGGAAACAATAAACCCCACCTTGGCCCGTTGCGTAGGGAATCGCGCAGCCAGTAATTCCAGCTGAATGGAGCACTGGCTGATGAAACCCCTACAGGAGGCGCCATCGCCATAAAATTTATCGGGCAACGGGAGGCGGGTAACTGTCAGCGCGGGGAAGGACGTGGACATACGGGAAATTGCATCTGTGATTGCCTTTACAGCAGCTTCGGTGGATTGTGCAGCTGAGAGAGCCCTCTCAAGAGTGGCCAGCCGGCCCTCAAGCTGCCGAATACACTGTAAGAGTTGCTGCTGTTCTGCCATCACTAGCCATTCCCTGGCGCTAGTATAATGTTAGGAACGGTGGAACACACTAAATAAAAATAAATAATAAAGTGTGTT
The DNA here is from genome assembly GCF_039654945.1 of Dendrobates tinctorius. Classification (NCBI taxonomy): domain Eukaryota; kingdom Metazoa; phylum Chordata; class Amphibia; order Anura; family Dendrobatidae; genus Dendrobates; species Dendrobates tinctorius. The sequence continues at coordinate 21,813,572 of NW_027361704.1, forward strand.
CGCTGCTCAGGGTCCACCGCGCAGTAGGTGTAACAACCTGAGTGATGACAGAGGAGCAATATGGCGGTATGATGCACATGGGTTCAACGTCACCCGAAGTGCGCAGAGCGGGCTCTGTTCACACACAGAGGTGCCGCAACAAAAACATACAAAACACTGAACCTGTTATTGACACAGGCTTCAGATAGCATACAAAATGCTGAACCTGTTAGTGACACAGGCTTCAGGTAAATGCACACTCGGTATCTGGTCACAGGAGCAGGACCCAAGACAGAGAAGCTGCGTCCCTCTAGACCTACCGTGTGTGTGGCGTCGCTGCTGCGAACACGAAGAAGGGCTGCAACTGCAGCGCGACGTAGGACACTGCTGCTCGACGACAAAGCCAGATAGCAAGCACGATGTCGGACGCTAGCGTAGCGGTGCGGTGTGCACAGTGGCTTAAGGCTTGCCTCTGATTGGCGCTGACTGCTAAACTAATACCATATCACCATGCGTAATATCAGAGGGAAGGAGTTTCAAATGAGTCAGTCACCAGAATCATGCATCCATCACCATTCACACATAGCAAGTATAGCCTATACTAGCGCATGGCGGAACAGCCATGTGGGTCGCCCTCCCAGGGCTGTTGGGTACTCGGTACCGGGCTGGTCTCTCAGAGGGGAATGTCACTGCAGCGGTGAACCGGTTCGTGGCCCTGGGCACCCATGTAAAAGGGATGAAGTGATGGAATAAAGTTTATGAGTGAATGATTTGTGACGCCACTTGTGGTGTTCGGCAATGAAGGTGTTAAGCCGACGCTGCAGACAGATCCTTTGGGACAGATGGTGGGGTGCAGCAAAGATGGGGTGGCCCTCTACAGGCAGGGCTGTAGTGCCATGCCAGAGCAGATGAAGAGGGTAGGTGTTGAGGAAGAGGGTGTAGTGTTTGGCACAGAGATGTAGCAGTGCTGGAGAGTTTGCAGGAAGAAGGCAAGGACACAACAGGGTGCAGTTTCTTTACCTTTACTTTGCTTGGCAAATGCAGTCCAGGGTCCAGATTACAGATGGCACAGGAGCTGGCTAGCCTGGAAGCAACTTAGGAATCTCTCTAGGCAGATGGGTTGTGTATAGAGTTGAGCGACTTTTGGTTTTTTAGGGTCGCGTTTCGTTTCGTGAAACCCGACTTTTCCAAAAGTCGGGTCGAGCAAGGTCGTCCGATTATAGGGAAAAGTCGGGGTCGTCCCGAAACACGAAACCCAATGTAAGTCAATGGGGAATAAAAGTCGGCAGTGAGAGGAGGACAGGAAACACACCTACAGTGCCCATTTGAATGCCAAAAGCATAAATTCTTCTTACTTAAGCTTGTCAACCTTAATTAACTTCATAATACAAGTTACGCACTGAAAAATGGGGGTTATTTGGCTAAAGTTGTGGGGGGGGAGGGCTGGCTGCAGGTTTTCATGTGCCCTGGGCGAAAGAGCGCCCCTTTAACACATGCCACAACTCATCATGCTCCGATACGGCAGAGAAATAGCGGTATAGTACAATGAAAAATACCTCACTTTTTACATCTCATGACGAGGCCCATCTATTTCTCCATACAGAATCATTGGTCCCATATAATGTTTGAAACAGTATATGATGAGCTCCACATAATGCTACAGTATATGTTGGTCCCCATGGATGAAGCTCCACTGTCTTATGGGCCCAAATAATGCTCCAAACATAATGGGCCCCATTTCTAATGCTCTAGTGTATAATGGGCCCTGTAAATGCTGCTTCAGTGTCTGATGTCCACCTTTGGAATGTTCCAGTGTATGGTGGGCCCCATCTATCATTCTCCAGAGTATAGTGCTCCCCAAAAATTGCTGTCCCAACATTGAAAACAATCAAATAAGTCTCCTCGCTAGGGAATCCCTGTACTTGTCTGGATTCCTCGTCGTCCCCATCTTCCATCTCACTGCACAGTATTTCAACTTTGCAAGTGCTGTGATCCTGGGCAAGCAGGGGGGGCCCACTCGTTGGCGACGGCACTGGCACAGGGCCCCTGATAGTACGGTGGTGTGTCTGATGGCGGGTGGGCCGAACCTGCACTTTCATCTGCAGCTTCCTCTTTGTCACCGTGTAAGATGGAACTGTATATGGGAAGGGTAACCTGAGTTTCATCAGGGTCAGATTCAGGTCATGTAGCGTGCGAGGGGAATGTAGTGGTCTGGGTCAATGTACCAGCATATTCATCGAGCAGTGGCTGGGCATCAGTGCACTTGTGTCGCCCCCAGGAGTACGGTCGCCACAGTGGCATTACCTTCTTCCTAGGGAGTGTGATGTCATGCTTGGGAGCAACGAAGGATCTCTCTAGCAGGTTAACTGATTGGGCGGCGTTATTCCCACGAGTCATGACCCTCCAAACAGCGTTCATGAAGGCAAAGTGTTTGTTTTACGTGGGCAGTATGGTTGCAAAGCTGAACCTTAAAGGAATGTCCAGAAGGCACCACCAGGAGTGGAGCCTACGGTTAAATTCGACTCCACCTGGGAAACCTCAACCATGCCAGCTACAGAACAGATGCACACATTGCAAGCTTAGTTCCGTTTACGAACGAGACTCCGTCATGCCCCGCGGTCCGAGTCCGGCTTACTAGAGGGACACGTGAGGCTCTGGCACATGAGATTGGCCAATAACTGGTGTGTCATGCCCTTACATGTCCGTGGCTGCATGTGTGCTACACTGAAAAGGACAGCGTTTGTCGCTTACAGGTGCAGATAACCCGCTGAACAACGTTAGTGATGGGGATCACTGATTACAATTATTACCCGCGAACAATGATTTCCCAGTAAGTGCAGGTCAACCGCAGTTCCGGAATTAGGCCTAACCATCATTCCTGAAAAAATGAAAAACTTACGTGTGCAAACCACAGGTGCTGTAGCTTGCTTAACAGCTCGCCAGCCGTTCTCACGCCCAGTATGGATTACACGTGATTGCACAAAGGTGAGAAAGGGTACCGTATCCCCAGATAACATGTATGGATAGCGTACACATTCAAAATATATGTCTCAGGAGGCAGGCTCAGACGGTGTTAGGCCCAGTATGGATTGCACGTGATTGCTCAAAGGTTAGAAAGGGTACCGTATCCCCGGATAACATGTATGGATAGCGTACACATTCAAAATATATGTCTCAGGAGGCAGGCTCAGACGGTGTTAGGCCCAGTATGGATTGCACGTGATTGCACAAAGGTTAGAAAGGGTACCGTATCCCCAGATAACATGTATGGATAGCGTACACATTCAAAATATATGTCTCAGGAGGCAGGCTCAGACGGTGTTAGGCCCAGTATGGATTGCACGTGATTGCACAAAGGTTAGAAAGGGTACCGTATCCCCGGATAACATGTATGGATAGCGTACACATTCAAAATATATGTCTCAGGAGGCAGGCTCAGACGGTGTTAGGCCCAGTATGGATTGCACGTGATTGCATAAAGGTTAGAAAGGGTACCATATCCCCGGATAACATGTATGGATAGCGTACACATTCAAAATATATATCTCAGGAGGCAGGCTCAGATGGTGTTAGGCCCAGTATGGATTGCACGTGATTGCACAAAGGTTAGAAAGGGTACCGTATCCCCGGATAACATGTATGGATAGCGTACACATTCAAAATATATGTCTCAGGAGGCAGGCTCAGACGGTGTTAGGCCCAGTATGGATTGCACGTGATTGCACAAAGGATAGAAAGGGTACCGTATCCCCGGATAACATGTATGGATAGTGTACACATTCAAAATATATGTCTCAGGAGGCAGGCTCAGACGGTGTTAGGCCCAGTATGGATTGCACGTGATTGCACAAAGGTTAGAAAGGGTACCGTATCCCCGGATAACATGTATGGATAGCGTACATATTCAAAATATATGTCTCAGGAGGCAGGCTCAGACGGTGTTAGGCCCAGTATGGATTGCACGTGATTGCACAAAGGTTAGAAAGGGTACCGTATCCCCGGATAACATGTATGGATAGCGTACACATTCAAAATATATGTCTCAGGAGGAAGGCTCAGACGGTGTTAGGCCCAGTATGGATTGCACGTGATTGCACAAAGGTTAGAAAGGGTACCGTATCCCCGGATAACATGTATGGATAGCGTACACATTCAAAATATATGTCTCAGGAGGCAGGCTCAGACGGTGTTAGGCCCAGTATGGATTGCACGTGATTGCACAAAGGTTAGAAAGGGTACCGTATCCCCGGATAACATGTATGGATAGCGTACACATTCAAAATATATGTCTCAGGAGGCAGGCTCAGACGGTGTTAGGCCCAGTATGGATTGCACGTGATTGCACAAAGGTTAGAAAGGGTACCGTATCCCCGGATAACATGTATGGATAGCGTACACATTCAAAATATATGTCTCAGGAGGCAGGCTCAGACGGTGTTAGGCCCAGTATGGATTGCACGTGATTGCACAAGGGTTAGAAAGGGTACCGTATCCCCGGATAACATGTATGGATAGCGTACACATTCAAAATATATGTCTCAGGAGGCAGGCTCAGACGGTGTTAGGCCCAGTATGGATTGCACGTGATTGCACAAAGGTTAGAAAGGGTACCGTATCCCCGGATAACATGTATGGATAGCGTACACATTCAAAATATATGTCTCAGGAGGCAGGCTCAGACGGTGTTAGGCCCAGTATGGATTGCACGTGATTGCACAAAGGTTAGAAAGGGTACCGTATCCCCGGATAACATGTATGGATAGCGTACACATTCAAAATATATGTCTCAGGAGGCAGGCTCAGACGGTGTTAGGCCCTGTATGGATTGCACGTGATTGCACAAAGGTTAGAAAGGGTACCATATCACCGGATAACATGTATGGATAGTGTACACATTCAAAATATATGTCTCAGGAGGCAGGCTCAGACAGTGTTAGGCCCAGTATGGATTGCACGTGATTGCACAAAGGTTAGAAAGGGTACCGTATCCCCGGATAACATGTATTGATAGCGTACACATTCAAAATATATGTCTCAGGAGGCAGGCTCAGACGGTGTTAGGCCCAGTATGGATTGCACGTGATTGCACAAAGGTTAGAAAGGGTACCGTATCCCTGGATAACATGTATGGATAGCGTACACATTCAAAATATATGTCTCAGGAGGCAGGCTCAGACGGTGTTAGGCCCAGTATGGATTGCACGTGATTGCACAAAGGTTAGAAAGGGTACCGTTTTCCCGGATAACATGTATGGATAGCGTACACATTCAAAATATATGTCTCAGGAGGCAGGCTCAGACGGTGTTAGGCCCAGTACGGATTGCACGTGATTGCACAAAGTTTAGAAAGGGTACCGTATCCCCGGATAACATGTATGGATAGCGTACACATTCAAAATATATGTCTATACATCAGGAGGCAGGCTCAGACGGTGTCAGGCACAGTATGAATTTGACGGCCCAGATTACACAGCGGAGGAGCAGGGAGAGGTAAAGATTGCAAATGCTGGGGCCCTGCCCAAGTAAGGGGGGCCCACTCGTGGGCGTCGGTACTGGCATTGGGCCCCTCATAGTACAGCGGTGTGTCTGACGGCGGGTGTGCACCACCACTGTCAGAGACACTTGATTGCACTATGAAGGACCCTGTGCCAGTGCCCGCGCCCAAGAGTCGGCCTACCCACCTGTCCAGGGCAACGGCACTCGCACGGTGTCATGCGCTAGGTGGTGACCCCGGCCATGGGGGGGGAGGCAGCACAGTTAGGGAGTTTTAGAAAGTGGCATATGTTGATGTTGGACATTCAGCTGATGCAAAAGGCGAAATAGGTGAAGTACCAGGAAGAGGTGGACCAAAGCAAGCCATTTTTCTGTCACCCTATGTGTCATCAGGGGAAGGTGGGACAAAATCCTTGGAAACCCATGCGTGGTTCATTTTAATGAAGGTTAGATCATCCACATTTTGGGTTGACAGACGGGTCCTTTTTTCTGTCAGGATTGATCCAGCTGCACTGAAGACTCTTTCCGATAGCACACTTGCAGCTGGGCAAGCGAGCTCCTGTAAGGCATATTGGGCCAATTCAGGCCAGGTGTCCAGTTTAGCGGCCCAATAGTCAAAGGGGAATGACCTGTGTGGGAGAACATCGATATGGGAGGAAAAGTAGTTTGTAACCATAGTTGACAACTGCTGTCTCCTGTCACTTTCCATCGATGCAGTATTACCAGTTGTGTGAGCGGTATTTGAAAAATCAGTCCACAACATTGTCATGAAACCCCTGTCTCCAACGCCACTTCTGCTGTGTGCACCACGAACACCTCTGCCAAGCTGCCCCCGGCCCGTACGGCTCGTGTGAGAACCATCACCGCTTCTGTGTGCTGGGAATGCCTCAAGCAACCGATTTACCAGAGTTGCTTGTTTATTAGCCAATATTAGGTCAAGGTTCTCCTGTGGCATGATGTTTTGTAATTTGCCTTTATAGCGTGGATCCAGGATACTGGCCAACCAGTAGTCGTCATCGTTCATCATTTTGGCAATGCGGGGGTCCCTTTTTAGGATCCGCAAGGCATAATCTGACATGTGGGCCAATGTTCCCGGTGTCAATGATGCACTGCGAGTGCTGGGTGGAGGAGCACTTTCTGGCAAATCCACATCCCTCCAGTCACGCACAAACCCTGTACCAGACCTTGCCACGCCAACATTTTCACTTGCCCCACGAGATGCATCCTCCTCCCCTAAGTAATCATCCCCATCATCCTCCTCCTCCTCTTCTTCCTCCACCTCGTCCAGGAGAGGTCCCTGAGCAGATAATGGCTGAATGTCATCAAGGATTCCCTCCTCCTCTTCCTCCTCATCAACATTGGCTGCAGACGCCTGCTCCTTAAGGTGCGTCAAAGTTTGCATGAGCAGACGCATAAGTGGGATGCTCATGCTTAGGATGGCGTCGTCTGCGCTTACCAGCCGTGTGCATTCCTCAAAACACTGAAGGACTTTACAAAGGTCTTTCAGCTTCGACCACTGCACACCTGTCAACTCCATGTCTGCTCTCAAAGTGCCTGGCCATGTATCCTCCCACAAATGCATTATGGCCTGCCTCTGCTCGCACAGCCACTCCACCATGTGCAGGGTGGAGTTCCACCTTGTTGCAATGTCGATAATGAGGCGGTGGTTGGGAAGGTGGAGCAATCGCTGCAGCTTCTGCATGCGAACGGAGTGTACAGGCGACCGGCGGATGTGCGCGCACAGTCTTCGCACCTTCTGGAGCAGGGCTGTTAACTCCGGATAATTTTTGAGGAAGCACTGCACCACCAGGTTCAAGGTGTGAGCCAAGCAAGGTATGTGGCTGAGTTTTGAAAGGGCTATGGCTGCCACAAAATTACGGCCGTTATCACTAACTACCTTGCCTGCCTCAAGATGTACACTGCCCAGCCATGACTCAGTTTGTCACTTCAAGTACTCGGCCAGCACCTCGGCGGTGTGTCTGTCACCCAAACACATCATCTGCAACACAGCCTGCTGACGCTTTCCACTAGCTGCTCGATAGGGGGACACATCGTGTGCAACAGTGGCAGCTGCAGATGGAGTGCTCGTACGACTGCGCTCTGTGGACGAGCTTTCGCTTCTGGAGGAGGAGGAGGAGGAGGAGGGTCGAACGCCTACAGCCAACTGTTTCCTATACCGTGGGCTAGGCAGCACTGTCCCACCACCGCTGTCCCCTGTGGACCCTGCATCCACCACATTAACCCAGTGTGCAGTGATGGACACGTAATGGCCCTGGCCATGCCGACTGGACCATGCATCAGTTGTGAGGTGCACCTTTCCGCTCACTGACTGCTTGAGTGCATGGACAATGCGGTCTTTCACATGATGGTGGAGGGCTGGGATGGCTTTGCGAGAGAAGAAGTGGCGACTGGGTAGGTCATAGCGTGGTACTGCATAGGCCATGAGTTAGCGGAAAGCTGTGCTTTCCACCAACCGAAAGGGCATCATCTCAAACGAGATTAGTTTGGCAATGTGGGCGTTCAAACCCAGTGTATGCGGATGAGAGACTGAGTACTTTCTTGACCTACTCATAGTGTCTGGGAGGGTGAGCTGGACTTGAGAGCTGCATATGGTGGAAGTAGCGGTGGACAGGGCGGACTGAGAGAGGGTTGATGATGGTGATGGAGTTGGTGTTCTTTCTGATGGCCTAGAATCAGTCTTTCGTTGATATAACAGTGGGATTCCCTGACTGCTGTGGTCTTGCAACGACACCTCAACATTTGCTGCTGTGCTAACCGGTGGGCTTACAGTGGGGGAAACAATGTAGCGTTGCTGACTACCTTCGTTGTGATCAGTTGCACATGTGGCACTTGAGGTTTGGTGTTGTGTCCACGCTTGCAAGTGCATGCTGGTTAAATGTCTAAGCATGCAACTGGTATTCAAATTTTTCAGATTTTTCCCTCGGCTAAAGGTCTTTGCGCACTTCTTACAGATAACCTTGGCCTGATCATGAGGATTTTGATCAAAAAAGTGCCACACTGCACTTTTCCTACTTTGGCAGACATTTTGCGGCCTAGCACGCTGTGATCTTTTGACCCTCTGGACAAGCTGTCCAGCAACTCTTTTGATGTTTGGAACCTGTCTTTGGAGTGCTCCGGGCCTGCCAGATAACAGCTGTTGCGATGTCGATGTCTGCTGTGGATGCTCCTCATCTGAGCTATTGGAAGCAGCACCCTCTTCCCCCAATGGATGCCAATCTGGGTCAACAACTGGGTCATCCATCACCTCCTCTTCTATGTCATGTGCATCTTCCTCTGTGTCACCGTGTATGGTGGTATAGTGTGCGGGAAGGGGCACCTGAGTCTCATCAGGGTCAGAATCTGGCTCTGTACACTGCGAGGACAATGTAGTGCTCTGAGTGAATGTACCAGCAGAATCATCCATCAGCGGCTGTGCATCAGTGCACTCCATGTCAGATTCATCTTGGCCTGGGTAATTCACCATTTCACTTGATAATCCAGGCATGGTATGTGAAAACAGCTCCATGGAGTAATCAGTAGTATGGCCTGCGTCATCCTTCAATCTTGGTTGGGGTGAAGGACACAAGGAAAGGTGTGGTTCATGAACATGAGCCTCCAATGACGATTCAGTGCTTTTACTTTTTACAACTGAAGAAGAGGAGGCGATAGAGCTGGAGGCTGAGTCAGCAATGTAAGACAAAACTTTTTCCTGATGCTCTGGCTTTAAAAGCGGTTTGCCAACTCCTAGAAAACTAAGCGTTCGAGGCCTTATGTAGCCAGACGATGATGCAGGGTCAGCACCTCCTTCATTCGGTCCTATTTTGCTCTTGCCACTACCATCAGATCCACCACCAACACCATCATTAACAGCTGCCAACCCCCGCCCAATTCCACGGCCTCTTCCACCAGCCTTCCTCAATTTTGGATTGTGTGAGGCCCAATGAATATCTGAGCGCTATGTGACAGGCTCGATGGCACACCTGTGACCAAAGTGACTAGAGGATAAGGGAGATTTTGAATCTCTGCACACACTTTTGGACACTGGACACTTTTGGATTGTGTGAGGCCCAATGAATATCTGAACGCTATGTGACAGGCTCGATGGCACAGCTGTGACCAAAGTGACTAGAGGATAAGGGAGATTTTGAATCTCTGCACACACTTTTGGACACTGGACACTTTTGGATTGTGTGAGGCCCACTGATATCTGAGCGCTATGTGACAGGCTCGATGGCACAGCTGTGACCAAAGTGACTAGAGGATAAGGGAGATTTTGAATCTCTGCACACACTTTTGGACACTGGACACTTTTGGATTGTGTGAGGCCCACTGATATCTGAGCGCTATGTGACAGGCTCGATGGCACAGCTGTGACCAAAGTGACTAGAGGATAAGGGAGATTTTGAATCTCTGCACACACTTTTGGACACTGGACACTTTTGGATTGTGTGAGGCCCAATGAACATCTGAGCGCTATGTGACAGGCTCGATGGCACAGCTGTGACAAAAGTAACTAGAGGATAAGGGAGATTTTGAATCTCTGCACACACTTTTGGACACTGGACACTTTTGGATTGTGTGAGGCCCAATGAATATCTGAACGCTATGTGACAGGCTCGATGGCACAGCTGTGACCAAAGTGACTAGAGGATAAGGGAGATTTTGAATCTCTGCACACACTTTTGGACACTGGACACTTTTGGATTGTGTGAGGCCCACTGATATCTGAGCGCTATGTGACAGGCTCGATGGCACAGCTGTGACCAAAGTGACTAGAGGATAAGGGAGATTTTGAATCTCTGCACACACTTTTGGACACTGGACACTTTTGGATTATGTGAGGCCCACTGATATCTGAGCGCTATGTGACAGGCTCGATGGCACAGCTGTGACCAAAGTGACTAGAGGATAAGGGAGATTTTGAATCTCTGCACACACTTTTGGACACTGGACACTTTTGGATTGTGTGAGGCCCAATGAATATCTGAGCGCTATGTGACAGGCTCGATGGCACAGCTGTGACAAAAGTGACTAGAGGATAAGGGAGATTTTGAATCTCTGCACACACTTTTGGACACTGGACACTTTTGGATTGTGTGAGGCCCACTGATATCTGAGCGCTATGTGACAGGCTCGATGGCACAGCTGTGACCAAAGTGACTAGAGGATAAGGGAGATTTTGAATCTCTGCACACACTTTTGGACACTGGACACTTTTGGATTGTGTGAGGCCCACTGATATCTGAGCGCTATGTGACAGGCTCGATGGCACAGCTGTGACCAAAGTGACTAGAGGATAAGGGAGATTTTGAATCTCTGCACACACTTTTGGACACTGGACACTTTTGGATTGTGTGAGGCCCAATGAATATCTGAGCGCTATGTGACAGGCTCAATGGCACAGCTGTGACCAAAGTGACTAGAGGATAAGGGAGATTTTGAATCTCTGCACACACTTTTGGACACTGGACACTTTTGGATTGTGTGAGGCCCAATGAATATCTGAGCGCTATGTGACAGGCTCGATGGCACAGCTGTGACCAAAGTGACTAGAGGATAAGGGAGATTTTGAATCTCTGCACACACTTTTGGACACTGGACACTTTTGGAGTGTGTGAGGCCCAATGAATATCTGAGCGCTATGTGACAGGCTCGATGGCACAGCTGTGACCAAAGTGACTAGAGGATAAGGGAGATTTTGAATCTCTGCACACACTTTTGGACACTGGACACTTTTGGATTGTGTGAGGCCCACTGATATCTGAGCGCTATGTGACAGGCTCGATGGCACAGCTGTGACCAAAGTGACTAGAGGATAAGGGAGATTTTGAATCTCTTTACACACTTTTGGACACTGGACACTTTTGGATTGTGTGAGGCCCAATGAATATCTGAGCGCTATGTGACAGGCTCGATGGCACAGCTGTGACAAAAGTGACTAGAGGATAAGGGAGATTGGATTGCTTTTAAAAAAGCAGTTTGCAGAACAGTGGGTAAACAGCAATACAGGAATGTCAGGAAGCCTTAGAAGGCAGCCCAACAACCAACACCACTGATACACCACTATATAGCCTCCCCTTGCACTGCACACACAGTGACTGGTGTGTTGTGCAGGCCAAATCGCTAGCAGCAGAAGCAGTTTTTTTGTCTCCTTCCCTGCCTAACGCTCTCCCTACAGAATCAGCAGCAACCTCTCCCTATACTAAGATCGGCAGAAGTAAGATGGCGGTCGGCGTGCACGCCCTTTTATACCCCCTGTGACGCCCACCAAAGCAAGCCAATCACTTGCATGCCCTTCTGAAAGATGGTGGTGACCCGTGCCTATGTCATCACTTGCCCACAGTGTCCGTGGATCCTGATTGGCTGAAAAAGAGCGCAAAACAAACTTTTGAAACGCGACTTTGGCGCGTAAGTCGCCGACCTCGTGGCCGACCTCATCCTAGGGTCGGGTTTCGTTTCATGAAACCCGACTTTGCCAAAAGTCGGCGACTTTTGAATTTTTTCGACCCGTTTCGCTCAACTCTAGTGAGTACTAATAAAATTTATACTTTTGCATATATTTTGGATCCGTTACTCCGTTTTCTCCTTTTTAAGATTAGTATATGGAGTGGTAATCCTTGCACAAGGCGTTTTTGGACCATGGTCACCGCCTTGTCTCGTTCTCTGATACTGGGCATTATCATATATGTAATGACTAGACAAGCTGTGAGGATTCTCCATCGCCGGCGGGAACAGGCGTTCACTTGACTATTAATATGCGGTATGCATGCGGACAGCCATATTCTGACCAGTCTGCATAACCTCACTCAATATACAGTACTTGTATTGAACGAGGCCAGATGTGTCTCACAATGTGGCCTGATATATGCGTATCGCATATGGCCGCTTGGTCTCAGCACCGTAAAATCCTGACAGCTGCACCTGCTGGGAGGATTCCCAAATCTGCAGTCATATAGAGTGACACACTGTGATAAATGTTGACAACCCCTTTTAAGAATGCTGGTTTCACAATAATATTTCAGTTAGACAGGCTTCTGATCAAAGGTGAAAAAAGATAATAATAATAATAATAATAAATTTTATTTCTATAGCGTCGACATATTCCGCAGCATTTTACATTTCAGAGGGGACTTGTACAGACAATATACATTACAGCATAACAATAATCACATAGATCATAACAGATACCAAGGGGAATGAGGGCCCTGCTCGCAAGCTTACAATCTATGAGGAAAAAAGGGGAGACACGAAAGGTGGGTGGTAACAGTTACCCTGATTGTATGTGGGTCGCCCCTCACACCCAGGGCAGCGGGGTACTCGGTACCGGGCTGGTGTCAGGGGGAATGTGTCACAGCAGCGGTGACCCGGTCCGTGGCCCTGGGCGACCAATATCAATGGCGGTGATGTTAATGATGTTAAAGTTTATTGGAATAGTTCGTGACGCCACCTGTGGTGTTTGGCAAGCAAGATGTTAAGCCAACGCTGCGTGCAGATCCACTGGGACTGATGGTGTGGTGCAGCAAAGATGGTGTAGCTCTCCACAGGTGGAGCTGTAGTCCCAGGGCAGTGTAGGTGCAATGGATAAGGAGAGGCGCAGAATAGTATAGATGCTGGTACCCAGGTGTAGCGGTGCTGGAATAACTGAAGGACACCAGAGTATGCGGTTCCAAAGCTTTACTCACTGTTTGCAGTTCACACAACTGCCTGCCTCCGCACTGTGTTCTTCAGGTCAGGGCCCCAGTCAACCTCCAGGCAGGATAGTATTCTCCTCTCCACACTCCGCCAATATGTACCTTACTGAACGACTCCTCCAATGCGCCTTTAGGTTCGAAGCACTCCAGTACTTAGTTACCCTGGAATGCCTCTCTCTAGGTGTTCCTAGTCTCTACTTGTATGACAGACAGCTGTAGCCTGCTTGGGGGGCTCCGCTCTGCGTCCCGGCTCACTATCCAAGTGCTGTTGTGTCCCAAGTCTGCGATGGGAGTAAGGCGTTGGTGGCTCACTACTCCTCCGGTGTCTGTTGCCGGACATAAAGATCCAATCAACCTCGGGGACCGGGCCCCTGCCTTTGCGCTCTGGACTGGAAGGGTTCTCTCGCTTTCTCAACCTGCTTCCCACCATCCTTCTATTCTCCTTCGTTCCGATCTGTTCTATCTCTCTTATGGAATCTGTAGTCTCCAGTCTACATCTCTTTCTCCTTCTCTTCCTTCACTGCCCCAGTTCACTGGGGCAGCTGCAGCACTCCTTCCTCCATCCCTTCTTCCAGGGATCCCCACTCTTCACCGAGTGGCTGTTCTCTCCTACTCTGCCTGCCTTCTTCTGCGGACTGACCTGAAATCCTACACCTTCCCTCTCTTTTATATCTAACTCCACCCGCCTCCCCAGCACCTTTCGTGTTACGAAGCCAGGAACAACAAAAGGCACCCTATGACCTTTCCAGCATAAAGCATGGATGGGTCCCTGCTGAACTATCCTGTGTGTGGGGTGCAGGTGTGGGAATGTGGAAGGGAGTTCCCACCCTACCTGGATGGTGGGGTACCACACCTTAGGAGAAGGTGCAGTACCTCTGTGGTGACTGAAGCCTCAGGGGCGACACATATGGACCAGCCATAATGTTAAGTGTGTAACAGTTCAGATGCAGAGGGCTAATGGAAGCATAAAGCATGTGGGAACATGATGCGGGGAACCTGGTTATGGTAAAAAACTTTTGGCTGTGCCACATAGGGATAGATTAGGTTAATGTGTTGAGGCGGTAGGCCAGTCTGAATAAATGAGTTTTCAGGGCACGCTTAAAATTGTGGGGATTGGGGACTAATCGTATTGACCAGGGAAGTGCATTCCAAAGAATTGGCGCAGCACGTGTATAGTCTTGAAGACGGGAGTAGGAGGTTCTGATTATTGAGGATGCTAACCTCAGGTCATGAGCAGAATGGAGGGCGCGGGTAGGATGGTATACTGAAACAAGGAAGGAGATGTAGGGTGATGCTGAGCCATGAAGAGCTTTGTGGGTGAGGGTAATAAGTTTGTACTGGATTCTGGAGTGAATGGGTAGCCAGTGTAATGACTGGCACAAGGTAGAGGCATCGGTGTAACGATTGGCGAGAAATATGATCCTGGCAGCAGCATTCAAGACAGATTGGAGGGGGGGAGAGTTTGGTAAGAGGGAGACCGATTAGAAGGGAGTTACAATAGTCGAGACGAGAATGAATAAGAGAAACAGTCAGAGTTTTTGCAGAGTCAAAAGTAAGAAAGGGTCGAATTCTTGAAATGTTTTTGAGGTGCAGATAACAAGAGCGAGCCAGTGATTGGATGTGGGGGACAAAGGAAAACTCAGAGTCAAGTATGACCCCAAGACAGCGGGCATGTTGCTGGGGAGTAATAGTAGAACCACACACGGAAATGGCAATGTCGGGTATAGGTACATTAGTAGCGGGAGGAAACACAAGGAGTTCAGTCTTTGACAGGTTCAGTTTCAGATATAGTGAGGACATGATGTTATACACAGCATTTAGAAAATTGACGGTGTTTTCTAGAAAGGCTGGCGTCATGTCAGGAGAAGAAGCGTATAATTGGGTGTCGTCAGCATAGAGATGGATTGTTTGACCATTAGGGGCAGTATACAAAGAGAAGAGGAGGGGGCCTAGGACTGATCCTTGAGGAACCCCAACAGTAAGGGGAAGATGAGAGGAGGAGGAGCCAGCAAAAGATACAGTAAAGGAGTGGTCAGAGAGATAGGAGGAGAACCAGGAGAGAACGGTGTCCTTGAGGCCAATGGAATGGAGCATAGTGAGGAGAAGCAGATGATCCACAGTGTTGAATGCTGCAGAGAGATCCAAGAGAATTAGCATGGAGTAATGACCTTTTGATTTAGCTGTTAGTAGATCATTAGAGACTTTAGTGAGGGAAGTTTCAGTAGAGTGTAAAGAGCGGAAACCGGATTGGAGAGGGTCGAGAAGAGAGTTTTCTGAGAGATAGCGGATAAGACGGGAGTGGACCAGGCGTTCCAGGAGTTTAGAGATGAAGGGAAGATTAGAAACAGGTCTATAGTTAGCGGCACAGATTTGGTCAAGGGATGTTTTTTTAACTAGTGGATGTATGATGGCATGCTTAAATGAGGAGGGAAAGATAAGAGAAGAGAGAGAGAGGTTAAATATTTTAGTTAGGTGAGGGGTGACAGCAGGGGAAAGGGGCTGGAGTAGATGTGACGGAAATGGGTCACTGGTGCAAGTGGTTGGGCGAGAAGATGCAAGGAGCCTGCTTACTTCTTCTTCTGTGACTGGTTCAAAATCAGAGAGTGAGCTAGATGCAGTGGGGGAGGGAGGACAGTGCATGGTATGAGGTGATTGGGAGATAATTTCCTGTTGGATCTGGTCAATTTCTTCATTGAAGTAATTGGCCAGATCGTCAGCTCGAAGCTCCGTGGTTGGGGCCTGTACTCTTGGGTTGAGTAGAGAATGAAAAGTGTCAAAGAGACCTTTAGGGTTATTGGACAGTGAAGTGATGAGGGTGTTGAAGTAGGTTTGTTTTGAGAGGTGAAGGGCAGTGTTGTATGTTCGAAGCATAAACTTATGATGGATGAAATCTTCGGGTAGATTGGATTTTCTCCACAGACTTTCGGCGCACCTGAAGCACCGCTGCAGGAAACGTGTTTGCAGGGTGTGCCAGGGTTGTCGCCGTCTGTGTTGTGGTGTTCTAGGTATAGGAGGAGAAAATTCATCCAGGGCACTTTGAAGTGTTTCATTGTAATGCTTCAATGCAGAATCAGGACATGAGAGGGAGGAGATAGGGGCCAATGAAGACTGCAAGTTCTTCATAAGTTTCTGGGTGTTAATGGCCTGTATGTTTCTATAAATATGGACAGTGGGGGTGACCTGAGCAGCTTGGCGGTTCTTAATAGAGAATGAAAGAAGGTTGTGGTCAGAGAGCGGGAGAGGGGAGTTTGCAAAATCATCCACTGCACAAAGCCGAGAGAAGACCAAGTCGAGGGAGTTTCCGTCTTCATGCGTTGGAGAATTAGTAAGCTGCAAAAGGCCAAATGAGGAGGTTAGAGATAAAAGGTGAGTAGCAGACGGGGAGAGTGGAAGAGCAATGGGGATGTTGAAATCTCCCATTATGAGGGTAGGGATGTCACAGGAGAGAAAATGTGGAAGCCAAGTGGCAAAATGATCCAGGAACTGAAGGGAGGGGCCGGGAGGACGATATACCACCACCACTCGCATGGAGAAGGGGGTGAAGAGTCTGACGGCATGGACCTCAAAAGAAGGAAAGACAAGTGAGGGTACTTAAGGGATAACCTGAAAGGTACATTTTGATGATAGGAGCAGACCAACGCCTCCACCTGCTCTATTGTCTGATCTTGGGGATCATCCTTAAGGACGAATAATCACAGTCATCCATCTAGTCCATGTAACAGAGCCCAAGTTAGACGTGTTGTCTAGTCAGGGAATACTGATCACCCCTCTGCAGGATAAATAATCATTCTGAGACTTGAGTAGAGTAATGTTTGGATTCAGCTTTACTGGGAGCTCAAGCAGTTGACACATGACTGTAAGTATGCTTTTACCAACCAGATTCTCATCCATTTTTCTCAAAGGGGTTATCTAGTCTAAATCCACGAGTCTGCATTCACGCTATATGTCACTAGTAAGTATATTGCAAGTGTGAATGTGGCCGGGTCAGAGCTGGACTGGCCATCTGGCAATTCTAGCAAATAGCAGAATGGCCTGTCTGGTCATGGGCCACATTGCCTGCTACGTTGTAAACAGAATTGGTGTTCTCAAGACACCCATACTGTTAAGAGTTGTGACGGAGCACAAAGTCGCCGACTCCATCGCTTATCCCAGCAGGCCACGGGTATCATTAGAAATATTGGTCATGTTGTAATTCTTGCTTTGCTCCATCCAGGGGAATATTAGTAATATATTCCATCTAGTGCTTGGGGATATGAACAGCATGGGCCTGTATGATTTCAAATGCCAGGGCTGAATTTCAGTCCCAGTCTGTACCTGGGCCGGGTGTATGCATATTAACTACTCGCAGTCACGAGACCAACTGACCGTCATTCCTAGCTCTGACACCAAAGAATCCACAAAGTGTGCAGTGTGTACAGTGTGAGGATTCACAAGTCTGCGGTCATATAGAGTGACAAAGAGTAAATGCAGACTTGGGGATTTAGACAACCCCTTTAAGGCCTCTTTCACACTTCAGTCTTTTGGCGTCAGTCAAAATCCTTCAAAGTGTGAAAAAACGGATCCAGTGAAGATTGGCTAAAAACTGAAGCACCGGATCTGTTTTTTTGACGGATCCATCGAAGTTGCAGATTTTGGAATTTAAAGGAGGAGAGAGAGAGACAATTTTGCTGTGCCAGAACGGCTTTTTGAGTTAAATTAAATGAATGAAAAATCTTGTGGGCATGCTCAGTTTAAAAAACGGAATCCATCACTTGATTCCGTCATGTGACGGACGGCGACGGATCTGCCGCCCATAGTCATCCATTATAGCAGACAACGGACTGCGACGGATCCGTCACCATCCGTCTTTTCAACGCAGACAAAAAACGTTACTATGTCCGTTGTATCCAGACGACGGATGCTGAAATTTCGAAGGAACCGTCAAATGACGGATGCAATGGATGGCCATCCATTGCAATCCGTCCTTAATGCAAGTCTATGAGAAAAAAAACGGATTCCGCTAAAAAAAGATCCGTTTTTTTCAAAAAAGGGCGGATTTCGACTGACGTCAAAAGACTGAAGTGTGATAAGTGCTTGAACCACCTAATAAAGTCCAATCTGAAGATTGCATTCTTTTAGTAATCAGCACTGGTGACTAAACATTTTCACTGGGTGGAAAACCCCTATAATAAGGATGTGCTGAGTATAAACTATAACTATTAGGCCAGGATAACACTACCGTGTGTGATGCGAGAAACTCGCACGAGTCTCTCGCATCAACACCAGGCGCTGCCGCCGGCACACAGGAGCGGAGCAGCTGCTGCATAGAAATACATATAGTCACACTATTGTATAATCTGGATGTGAACCTGCTTTGCATCTTGTTCTTGATTACCGCACTCCAACTGCTTGATCAATAATGTTTACATTATTATCACCATATCCTACATTGACCAGTTTTTTCGGCTTTACAGCTAAGGTGTATATTATGCTTTTCTGTATCAGCTTAGTGCATTGTGAGGTTTTACAGGCAGCTAAGAATAATGTAACCATATGAATAAAGACTGATATAGATCCGTATTCACTTACAGTGAGTATTGTAGCACAGCCAGATAGGACAGGGTTAAACCCAAACTCTGCAGGCTCTGATTATTAGCACCTGGCTGGTCTGCATATAATCGGGCTAGGTACTCACATTAGTCAATCTGCTTGGGAAAAGCTGACCAGAGTGGGTGATAGTGGAGCTGAAGAGAGACTGCACAGGCTGTGTGCACCAAACTGCAAGTATCACTGGTTACTGTGGACAATAGCTGTTTTGTTTGACCGAACTGAGACTAGCTCAGCTGTGCCTGAGTAGCCAGGGTATATATTGTGTAGTCAGCCCCTGGATAAGGCTAGGGATTTATGCTTATGGTTTTGTTTTTTTGGTCCTGTACAACCTGTGGAAAAAATGTCACATTATTCCACAAGAAACCTGTGCCTGTGTGCAGAGCCACCATAAGAGCATTACTGCCCTTACTAGTGTATGGGGCATGGTGAGCAGAAGCAAAGAGGGGGGCGGTGTACTTCTTCTTACTGGGCTCCAGGGGCAGGATTCGGCCAGGTCAGTAACGGAACGCATGTCCGAGAACACACAATAAGTTAAAATCTATGCACAGCTATAGCTTTCTGCACGGCAATAGTTTAAAGCTGCCAGTCAATCAGAGGCCGGCAGCTGATGTCAGCATGTTATGTCATTGCCATGCACTGGCGCATCAAATGGAAGAGGATGCTGCTGGACCGCGGCCAGGTAAAAAGAAGCTTTTATTCTACTGAAAGCTGCCATATGGGGGCTGGGATAGTAGAGCATGTGGGGCCCAGGATGTGGGAGAGTATTACTGTAGGGGTTAATTAAGGGATATTATTAATGCTGTGATGTATTTTATTTTTGAGGATCCTGTTTTTAGTGTGGGATGTTATGTTACTGTGCAGTGCGACACTGTTGATTTTACTTTTTTCATCTGGCGTAGTGTAGAAGTTGGGGAATGTGCTATGGAAGTGATCAGCTATTGAGCACTGTGTGCTTATTTTCTGCAGAGACGAGTCCTGGCTGGAAGAAGTGATGTCAGTCTGCACTGGATGAAGAAGAAAAAGAGAAGTTGAAGGACTTCAAAAACAAATTTCACTGAGTCAGTGTATTGCATACAACATACAGAGCTCCTGTTTATAATGTCACTGCTGATCACCATTACCTGCACACCAACACTATATACAGAGCTCCTGTGTATAATGTCACTGGTGATCAGTGTATTACTTGTACACTGTATACTATATTCAGAGCCCCTGTGCATAATGTCACTAGTGATCCCTGTATTAACTGTACACTTACACTATACACTGCATACTATGTATAGAGTTCCTGTGTATAATGGTAATATTAGTATTGTGTGGGTTTTTTTTTTTTAATTAATGATGAGCTTTGTAGTATTCGGTCACTGTGGTCTGGTCATGGTGTGGCGATATTTATCCCTTGTATGTAATATTATTCGGACATTACAGTGCCTTGTGAAAGTATTCAGCCCCCTGGAACTTTTCCCACATATCATGCTTAAAACATAAAGATACCAAATATACATTTTTGGTGAAGAATCAACAACAAGTGGGACACAATGGTGAAATTGAATGAAATTTATTGGTTATTTTAAATTTTTGGGGAAATTCAAAAACTGAAAAGTGGGGCGTGCAATATTATTAGGCCCCTTTACTTTCAGTGCAGCAAACTCACTCCAGAAGTTCATTGTGGATCCCTGAATGATCCAATGTTCTCCTAAAATGATTAATGATAAATATAATCCACCTGTGTGTAAACAAGTCTCCGTATAAATGCACCTGCTCTGTGATAATCTCAGGGCTCTGTTTGAAGCACAGAGAGCATCATGAAGACCAAGAAACACAACAGGCAGGTCTGTGATACTATTGTGGAGGAGTTTAAAGCTGGATTTGGATACAAAATGATTTCCAAAACGTTAAACATCCCAAGGAGCACTGTGCAAGCGATCATATTGAAATGGAAGGAGTATCATACCACTGCAAATCTACCAAGACCCGGCTATCCCTCTAAACTTTCATCTCAAACAAGGAGAAGACTGATCAGAGATGCAGCCAAGAGTCCCATGATCACTCTGGATGAACTGCAGAGATCTACAGCGGAGGTGGGACAGTCTGTCCATAGGACAACAATCAGTCGTACACTGCACAAATCTAGCCTTTATGGAGTGGCAAGAAGAGAGCCATTTCTCAAAGATATCCATAAAAAGTGTCATTTAAAGTTGGCAACAAGCCACCTGGGAGACACACCAAACATGTGGAAGAAGGTGCTCTGGTCAGATGAAACCAAAATTGAACATTTTGGCATAAAGGCAACACAGCTCATCACCATGAACACACCATCCTAACCGTCAAACATGGTGGTGGCAGCATCATGGCTTGTGGTGGTAGCATCATGGTTTGGGCCTGCTTTTCTTCAGCAGGGACAGGGAAGATGGTTAAATTTGATGGGAAGATGGATGGAGCCAAATACAGGACCATTCTTGAAGAAAACCTGTTGGGAGTCTGAAAAGACCTGAGACTGTGATGGAGATTTGTCTTCCAACAAGACAATGATCCCAAACATGAAGCAAAATCTACAATGGAAAGGTTTACAAATAAACGTATCCAGGTGTTAGAATGTCAAAATCGAGACCTGAAAACAATCGAGAATCTATGGAAAGAGCTGAAAACTACTGTTCACAAACGATCTCCATCAAAGCTCACTGAGCGCAAGCTGTTTGCCAAGGAAGAATGGGCAAGAATTTCAGTCTCTCGATGTACCAAAACTGATACAGACATACCCCAAGCAACTTGCAGCTGTAATCGCAGCAAAAGGTGGCGCAACAATGTATTAAGTTAAAGGGGCCGAATAATATTGCACGCCCCACTTTTCAGTTTCTGAATCTTAACAAAAAATTGAAATAACCAATAACTTTCGTTCAACTTCACAATTTGTCCCACTCGTTGTTGATTCTTCACCAAAAATTTACATTTGGTATCTTTATGTTTTGAAGCATGATATGTGGGAAAAGGTTGAAAAGTTCCAGGGGGCCGAATACTTTCGCAAGGCACTGTATGTGGTTCGGCTATTGTAATACAGTACTTGTTCCTTTTATGTGGTATTATTCGGTTACTACGTGGTTTAGTCATAGTGTGATGGTATTTGTCCTTTGAATGTGGTATTATTAGTAATTTTAAAAAATGTTTGACACATACTTACAGAAAAATAAATAAAACGTACCTAAAAAGATTATTAGGTATTTTAAGAAATGTTTAATAGCTTAGAGTAGGGTCCGGCCAAAACAGTTTACCTTGCTGTTTGTGGTGGTGGCTTAAAATCTTTTGGCCAAAACAAAAGCTGCTGGCTATGAATGTGATATGGTGTTAGATGGTAACTGTTATAAGGTATGTCTCCACGGGGCATGCTGGCAGCACTTTGGGCAAAGCGGAAACATGCTCTGCCCAAAGTGCCGCCCCCCCTTTGTATGCGACTTGATACCGCATGTGTTCATTGAACAAATGCAGAATCACCGCATCGTATCCATAGACAGGGTTATTTACAGTCATATGTTAAAGTTTGGGCACCCCTATTAATGTTAACCTTTTTTCTTTATACCAATTTTGGTTTTTGCAACAGCTATTTCAGTTTCATATATCTAATAACTGATGGACTCAGTTATATTTCTGGATTCAAATGAGGTTTATTGTACAGAA
Organism: Dendrobates tinctorius; assembly: GCF_039654945.1. Taxonomy (NCBI): domain Eukaryota; kingdom Metazoa; phylum Chordata; class Amphibia; order Anura; family Dendrobatidae; genus Dendrobates; species Dendrobates tinctorius. The sequence goes on from NW_027361704.1 coordinate 21,835,996, forward strand.
ATTGTGCAATCTGCATTTTAACAAAATTTGACCGGTGCAAAAGTATGGGCACCTCAACATAAAAGTGACATTAATATTTCGTAGATCCTCCTTTTGCAAAAATAACAGCCTCTAGTCGCTTCCTGTAGCTATTAATGAGTTCCTGGATGAAGGTATCTGTGACCATTCCTGTTTACAAAACAATTCCAGTTAAGTTTGATGGTCGCCGAGCATGGACAGCCCGCTTCAAATCATCCCACAGATGTTCAATGATATTCAGGTCTGGGGACTGGGATGGCCATTCCAGAACATTGTAATTGTTCCTCTGCATGAATGCCTGAGTAGATTTGGAGCGGTGTTTTGGATCATTGTCTTGCTGAAATATCCATCCCTTGCGTAACTTCAACTTTGTCACTGATTCTTGCACATTATTGTCAAGAATCTGCTGATACTGAGTTGAATCCATGCGACCCTCAACTTTAACAAGATTCCCAGTGTCAGCATTGGCCACACAGCCCCAAAGCATGATGGAACCTCCACCAAATTTTACTGTGGGTAGCAAGTGTTTTCTTGGAATGCTGTGTTTTTTAGCCTCCATGCATAACGCCTTTTTGTATGACCAAACAACTCAATCTTTGTTTCATCAGTCCACAGGACCTTCTTCCAAAATGTAACTGGCTTGTCCAAATGTGCTTTTGCATACCTCAGGCGACTGTGTTTGTGACGTGCTTGCAGAAACGGCTTTTTTTGCATCACTCTCCCATACAGCTTCTCCTTGTGCAAAGTGGCTGTATTGTTGACCGATGCACAGTGACACCATCTGCAGCAAGATGATGCTGCAGGTCTTTGGAGGTGGTCTGTGGATTGTCCTTGACTGTTCTCACCATTCTTCTTCTCTGCCTTTCTGATATTTTTCTTGGCCTGCCACTTCTGGGCTTAACAAGAACTGTACCTGTGTTCTTCCATTTCCTTACTATGTTCCTCACAGTGGAAACTGACAGGTTAAATCTCTGAGACAACTTTTTGTATCCTTCCCCTGAAAAGCTATGCTGAATAATCTTTGTTTTCAGATCATTTGACAGTTGTTTTGAGGAGCCCATGATGCCACTCTTCATAGGAGAATCAAATAGGAGAACTACTTGCAAGTGGCCACCTTAAATACCTTTTCTCATGATTTGATACACCTGGCTATAAAGTTCAAAGCTCAATGAGGTTACAAAACCAATTTAGTGCTTCCGGAAGTCAGCAAAAAGTAGTTAGGAGTGTTCAAATCAAGAAAATGATAAGGGTGCCCATACTTTTGCACCGGTCAAATTTTGTTTAAATGCAGATTGCACATTTTCTGTTAGAACAATAAACCTCACTTGAATCCAGAAATATAACTGAGTCCATCAGTTATTAGATATATGAAACTGAAATAGCTGTTGCAAAAACCAAAATTGTTATAAAGAAAAAAAGGTTACCATTAATAGGGGTGCCCAAACTTTAACACATGACTGTATCTTGCGGAGACGGAGTGTCGCCACAAGATAAATAGACATGCTGCGGTCAGGAAAGACGCACTGCATGTCCAGATACACAGGGCCGCCGGATGCAGCCCTGCACGCATAGTGGAGACGGGATTTCATAAAATCCCCTCCAATATGCTGTAACATTTGGATGCTGCAGCTGTACGCAGCGTCCAATCCACAGCAGATAGTGAATGTTTCCGGACCATGGAAACATACCCTAAAAGTGTGAATGGTGAGGACATGATGCAGAAGTGGAGTTTTTCCAAGACTAGACAGTGGGACTGTGTATAATGTCACTGGTGATCCCTGTATTACCTGTATACTTACACTACTGTATATACAGAGCTCTTTGGTATAATGGCCCTTATGGTAATATTAGTATTGTGTTTTTTTAAATTAATGATCAGTATTGTAGTATCTGGTCATGGTGTGGTGGTATTTATCCCTTGTATGTAATATTATTTGGTCATTATATTGTGGTAATATGTGGTCCAGCCATGGTATGACAGAATTTGTTCCTTGTATGTGGTATTAGTCATTTTTAAAAATGTACCTAAAGAGCATTGAATATTTTAAGAAATGTTTAATAGAGTAGGGCCCGATCAAAAGAGTCTTCCTTGTGGTGGGGCTTAAAAAATCGATGGCTGTATGTGATCTGGTGTTCGATGGGTACTACTAATGTGTGATTGGTGAGGACGTGATGCAGAAGTGGAGTTTTTCCAAGACTGGGCAGGGGACTGTAGAATATGGGGCTCCAAAATTCCTGGTGACAGCCCTGCCTGTGTGAATGCTACCTAATGTCTGATAGTAAGAAATCCTTCATTGTGTGGGTTTATATAATAGTATTTATGCACTCATAGAAATATAGATCTATACCGCTTAAAGTATCCTCTAAAGAAAGCAGCACTATACAAAACTGACACTGCAAACGAGAGCAAGCTTCAGAGTATCGACCCAGTATCCTCCATATATACATGGCCCATCCTCTGTCACACTGGAGGGATGAGACCCATAGATGGGTGTCTGTCAATTTGGTAGACGGCACTAAATTATAATACATATAATGGGTGAGAGATACAGACAACCATCTGGATACTAACTAGCAGTCTGCCACGAATGGCACCCATTTCTTCTTATACCAGAAACAGACTGGATAGATTCAATGTATTTGCAGTTTCCATCTGCTATGTGGCCATTGCCCTTTGTTCACATAGGTCCCTGTTCAAACAAGGTGGCTCTTCTTCCTATACTATTTATTACTCCCATACCATCTTTTTTATATACTAGATATATCTGTAATTCTGCTTATTTTGCCTATATTTTACTATTGAGAAACCAGAGCAATCTTCAAATTATCTACAAGCTTATACAGCCTGTGCCGGAGTGTGAGCATTCCCCACTCCAATATGGCAGGTACATATAACTGAGTGCAGTAGACATGCACAGATTGAGGGCAGCTCCCTGATCTAATATGGCGCCACACAACTTGATGGAGAGAAGAGAGCTTGTGCAAATCAGTCAGTGCCGGGGTGTACACTGACAGCTTGGGGCCCCTGTGCAAAAAAAATGTTTGGGCCCCTCTATGTTTATGGCAACCAAGCTACAGATATTTGTCTCCTCTCAATATGAATATTACTGTCCCCTATTACATGATGCCCTCTTATGTACAGCACCATCCCTTACATATCGGAATCTCGTTATTTAGAGCATCCTGTTTTATTATAGTATCCACTCTTGTTATGTAAAAACTGAAGTGATTGCTGATGGAAGTTGGTAAAGCTACTTTTCTGATAGCAAAGTATGATTAACTGGTGAGATGCTGCACCATCAGCAGTCATGTTATATCTAACAAGAGAGGACACTGTAGTAAAGAAAGCGCTGTGAGTAACAAAAATAACAAGAAAGCAATATGTAAAGAACGGTGCTATATATGATGACATAATACTTTGTAATAATGGGACAATAATGTACATAAAAACAGAGGACGCAACATAATAGGGGACTGTCCCATACATAACTAAAGAGGATGGTACGTAATCAGGGATGCCCCTTCCTGGGATAATGTCCCCCATACTGGGACCATTCCTGGGATAGTGTGCCCCTTCCTGGGATAATGTGTTCTGTTCTCCAATGCATAAAAAAATACTACTCGTCTTCCCCCTATGCTGCCTGGTGTTCGCTTCTACAGCCGCTGCAGTTGACTTCAGCATCCTCGCCATGGTGCATGATGTCGATGCCATGTGTCACCAGTCACGGGCACGCCGACGTCAGCTACCAGTCTCTGATAGGCCACTGGCATGTATTGCAGCTCAGGGAGCCAGCGGGTCCCCTGCACCACAAAACATTTCAGCAGAATGTGGCTCCAAGGACTTGCATCCAGCTGATATAGTCGTTGGTGTTGGCGTGCCCCCTCCACCTCTAGGCCCCTGGTGTAGTGAGTAGCTGGGATCACTGACATCACATTTGAGCCTAGAGCACATTCTATGTATATTACTACCGTCAGCAGTTATATGAGCAATCATTAATAACACTTGTGTTATCACATTATCTCTATCAAGCAATTAAGGTTTTAATATTATATGCACAATACCTGTGAACTGGCACAGGATGAAAATCAATTATTGTTATATGCTTAATGACTCATGAGGAGATTGATATTATTGCACTGTATACATATGCAGGGCCAGCGTCAGCTCTTGGGTAAGTGTCAGGGCCCTGAGCAGGCTGGGGGGCCCACTCACCATTGGGGACACCAGCACGCTATGGGGACCGGTGCCAGCACCCACAAGTTGGCCCCCCCCCCGCTTGCTTAGGGCCCAAGTACTAGCAATACTTACCTCTCCCTGTTCTTCCGCTGCAGTGTCTTCCACATCTTCTCACTCTGGGATGTTTCAGGTCAGATGGTGCGATGATGTGACTAGTGTGCTCCCTCTTCTCTGAACAGTCACAGTGCAAAAAGCCGGACGACTGCAATGCTGAGGAGTCTGGAGCAGCGGCCAGCGAGGAGAGGTGAGCATTTCATTTTTTTACGCTTGGCGCAATATATTGGACTCATATATACTGGAGCATTGTATGGGGCCCATCATATACTGGAGCATTATATGGGGCCCACGATCCTGTATGGAGAGCTATGTGGAACCCATAATACTGGAGCCCAACACCGGAACTGCTGCAACCCACCAACCTACTGTCTCCTTCCCCACCATCCTGTAGCATGTAAGCCCGACAGGGCAGGGTCCTCTCCCCTCTGTATCAGTCTGTCATTGTTAGTTTACTGTAAGTGATATCTGTAATTTGTATGTAACCCCTTCTCATGTACAGCACCATGGAATCAATGGTGCTATATAAATAAATAATAATACTGTATAGAGGACTAAACTGTCCGGTTTCTGAGCTAAATAGTTATTACTCATGTAATGTAAGAAGTAAGTGAAATCTTTGGCATTGTTCTATACCTATATTTCTCTGCCGTATCTGTGCATCATGTATCGTGGTATGTCTTAAAGGGACCCACTGAGACCATTTCCCCAGGGCCCATGAAAACCTGGAGCCGGCCCTGTACATATCAACTATTCTTTCCTGATGTATATTGATTGATCACTGATTATAGAGTGTAACCTATATGTACTGTGCTTATACTCTGTGAATGTTGATGGCTTGAGAAAGGTTCACAGTTTTGAAAAGTTGAAATATCGCGCATATCTGGGTGAATAAAGACCACAGTTTATTTCACGATCTCATGCCTGGAGTGCTGCTATATTTTTATATTTTTTTGCCATGTATCTACATCAATCTATATTCATATGGTTACATTTCTATATGAAAAACAGCTGCATACATGTGTCCATATATATCAGTGTATAATACACAGACTTGATTATTCTGACACAAGCATCCTGGCTGAATGTGGCATGTAATACAGGAGTGTACTATATCTTGACCAGATGTGTAACTTTCCATGACCCTAACTGGATTCCCATGGAGTCCTGTAAATCTTTTTATTCGGCTTTACAGTACACTGCATTATATACTGATTCTGGGTTACACAATGATTTTGGCCATGGCACAGGTTGGGCAGCATAAAATCATTGTAAGCTGCTGCTACATGACATAGCAGCAGAAATAAAGTGATTAGGGTCACAATACATGCCCTGGGTACCACGACAAGCAGATTGAAAAAAAAAAATCAGAACTTGTCCCACCACTGCAGGGGTCGCAATGTGACCCTCCTCACCTGTATCAGAGGCATGAAGAGAAGTTTGGCAGCTTGATCTATGTTGTAACTAAACATCATTTTGCTTCAGCATATGTTTATGGGATAACGTTCCTGCCGTGCACATCAATGTCAGTTGCTATCTCCACGCTGCAACACACTTGGATGCACATACACCTGACGTGGGGGTCCCCCTCCAGTATGGACCCGGTTGCACCCTCTGTAATTGCAATCATTACACCCATGAGTAACAGAGGACATGTGACAGTGCTATCACCATTGTGGTGTGAGGTGTAGTGATCGGTGCTGAACTGCCACAGATGGAAGCACAGGATCACTACTCAGTCAGTTTCAGTGCTGGAATGAATGATAGTATCTGCCCCAGCACTAATCTTAAAAGCCAATGATTGTGTAGTGCGTGGGAAGAGGGCAGCGCTGGATGAGAGTTTAGGGAAAAAAAGCAGAGCAATTTGCCTAGTGTGGGGAGCAGCATGTAATCAAACTCCGTGCAGGCAATAAAGTGAAATTCAGGGTGTCATAAATTCAATAGAGGTGAAACTAGCTTTATTAATAAATTAGAATGTTATTTTTTCAGGCTGGCAGTATATCTCGGGCTGCGGCTGGCAGTATATCTCGGGCTGCGGCTGGCAGTATGTCTCGGGCTGCGGCTGGCAGTATGTCTCGGGCTGCGGCTGGCAGTATGTCTCGGGCTGCGGCTGGCAGTATGTCTCGGGCTGCGGCTGGCAGTATGTCTCGGGCTGCGGCTGGCAGTATGTCTCGGGCTGCGGCTGGCAGTATGTCTCGGGCTGCGGCTGGCAGTATGTCTCGGGCTGCGGCTGGCAGTATGTCTCGGGCTGCGGCTGGCAGTATGTCTCGGGCTGCGGCTGGCAGTATGTCTCGGGCTGCGGCTGGCAGTATGTCTCGGGCTGCGGCTGGCAGTATGTCTCGGGCTGCGGCTGGCAGTATGTCTCGGGCTGCGGCTGGCAGTATGTCTCGGGCTGCGGCTGGCAGTATGTCTCGGGCTGCGGCTGGCAGTATGTCTCGGGCTGCGGCTGGCAGTATGTCTCGGGCTGCGGCTGGCAGTATGTCTCGGGCTGCGGCTGGCAGTATGTCTCGGGCTGCGGCTGGCAGTATGTCTCGGGCTGCGGCTGGCAGTATGTCTCGGGCTGCGGCTGGCAGTATGTCTCGGGCTGCGGCTGGCAGTATGTCTCGGGCTGCGGCTGGCAGTATGTCTCGGGCTGCGGCTGGCAGTATGTCTCGGGCTGCGGCTGGCAGTATGTCTCGGGCTGCGGCTGGCAGTATGTCTCGGGCTGCGGCTGGCAGTATGTCTCGGGCTGCGGCTGGCAGTATGTCTCGGGCTGCGGCTGGCAGTATGTCTCGGGCTGCGGCTGGCAGTATGTCTCGGGCTGCGGCTGGCAGTATGTCTCGGGCTGCGGCTGGCAGTATGTCTCGGGCTGCGGCTGGCAGTATGTCTCGGGCTGCGGCTGGCAGTATGTCTCGGGCTGCGGCTGGCAGTATGTCTCGGGCTGCGGCTGGCAGTATGTCTCGGGCTGCGGCTGGCAGTATGTCTCGGGCTGCGGCTGGCAGTATGTCTCGGGCTGCGGCTGGCAGTATGTCTCGGGCTGCGGCTGGCAGTATGTCTCGGGCTGCGGCTGGCAGTATGTCTCGGGCTGCGGCTGGCAGTATGTCTCGGGCTGCGGCTGGCAGTATGTCTCGGGCTGCGGCTGGCAGTATGTCTCGGGCTGCGGCTGGCAGTATGTCTCGGGCTGCGGCTGGCAGTATGTCTCGGGCTGCGGCTGGCAGTATGTCTCGGGCTGCGGCTGGCAGTATGTCTCGGGCTGCGGCTGGCAGTATGTCTCGGGCTGCGGCTGGCAGTATGTCTCGGGCTGCGGCTGGCAGTATGTCTCGGGCTGCGGCTGGCAGTATGTCTCGGGCTGCGGCTGGCAGTATGTCTCGGGCTGCGGCTGGCAGTATGTCTCGGGCTGCGGCTGGCAGTATGTCTCGGGCTGCGGCTGGCAGTATGTCTCGGGCTGCGGCTGGCAGTATGTCTCGGGCTGCGGCTGGCAGTATGTCTCGGGCTGCGGCTGGCAGTATGTCTCGGGCTGCGGCTGGCAGTATGTCTCGGGCTGCGGCTGGCAGTATGTCTCGGGCTGCGGCTGGCAGTATGTCTCGGGCTGCGGCTGGCAGTATGTCTCGGGCTGCGGCTGGCAGTATGTCTCGGGCTGCGGCTGGCAGTATGTCTCGGGCTGCGGCTGGCAGTATGTCTCGGGCTGCGGCTGGCAGTATGTCTCGGGCTGCGGCTGGCAGTATGTCTCGGGCTGCGGCTGGCAGTATGTCTCGGGCTGCGGCTGGCAGTATGTCTCGGGCTGCGGCTGGCAGTATGTCTCGGGCTGCGGCTGGCAGTATGTCTCGGGCTGCGGCTGGCAGTATGTCTCGGGCTGCGGCTGGCAGTATGTCTCGGGCTGCGGCTGGCAGTATGTCTCGGGCTGCGGCTGGCAGTATGTCTCGGGCTGCGGCTGGCAGTATGTCTCGGGCTGCGGCTGGCAGTATGTCTCGGGCTGCGGCTGGCAGTATGTCTCGGGCTGCGGCTGGCAGTATGTCTCGGGCTGCGGCTGGCAGTATGTCTCGGGCTGCGGCTGGCAGTATGTCTCGGGCTGCGGCTGGCAGTATGTCTCGGGCTGCGGCTGGCAGTATGTCTCGGGCTGCGGCTGGCAGTATGTCTCGGGCTGCGGCTGGCAGTATGTCTCGGGCTGCGGCTGGCAGTATGTCTCGGGCTGCGGCTGGCAGTATGTCTCGGGCTGCGGCTGGCAGTATGTCTCGGGCTGCGGCTGGCAGTATGTCTCGGGCTGCGGCTGGCAGTATGTCTCGGGCTGCGGCTGGCAGTATGTCTCGGGCTGCGGCTGGCAGTATGTCTCGGGCTGCGGCTGGCAGTATGTCTCGGGCTGCGGCTGGCAGTATGTCTCGGGCTGCGGCTGGCAGTATGTCTCGGGCTGCGGCTGGCAGTATGTCTCGGGCTGCGGCTGGCAGTATGTCTCGGGCTGCGGCTGGCAGTATGTCTCGGGCTGCGGCTGGCAGTATGTCTCGGGCTGCGGCTGGCAGTATGTCTCGGGCTGCGGCTGGCAGTATGTCTCGGGCTGCGGCTGGCAGTATGTCTCGGGCTGCGGCTGGCAGTATGTCTCGGGCTGCGGCTGGCAGTATGTCTCGGGCTGCGGCTGGCAGTATGTCTCGGGCTGCGGCTGGCAGTATGTCTCGGGCTGCGGCTGGCAGTATGTCTCGGGCTGCGGCTGGCAGTATGTCTCGGGCTGCGGCTGGCAGTATGTCTCGGGCTGCGGCTGGCAGTATGTCTCGGGCTGCGGCTGGCAGTATGTCTCGGGCTGCGGCTGGCAGTATGTCTCGGGCTGCGGCTGGCAGTATGTCTCGGGCTGCGGCTGGCAGTATGTCTCGGGCTGCGGCTGGCAGTATGTCTCGGGCTGCGGCTGGCAGTATGTCTCGGGCTGCGGCTGGCAGTATGTCTCGGGCTGCGGCTGGCAGTATGTCTCGGGCTGCGGCTGGCAGTATGTCTCGGGCTGCGGCTGGCAGTATGTCTCGGGCTGCGGCTGGCAGTATGTCTCGGGCTGCGGCTGGCAGTATGTCTCGGGCTGCGGCTGGCAGTATGTCTCGGGCTGCGGCTGGCAGTATGTCTCGGGCTGCGGCTGGCAGTATGTCTCGGGCTGCGGCTGGCAGTATGTCTCGGGCTGCGGCTGGCAGTATGTCTCGGGCTGCGGCTGGCAGTATGTCTCGGGCTGCGGCTGGCAGTATGTCTCGGGCTGCGGCTGGCAGTATGTCTCGGGCTGCGGCTGGCAGTATGTCTCGGGCTGCGGCTGGCAGTATGTCTCGGGCTGCGGCTGGCAGTATGTCTCGGGCTGCGGCTGGCAGTATGTCTCGGGCTGCGGCTGGCAGTATGTCTCGGGCTGCGGCTGGCAGTATGTCTCGGGCTGCGGCTGGCAGTATGTCTCGGGCTGCGGCTGGCAGTATGTCTCGGGCTGCGGCTGGCAGTATGTCTCGGGCTGCGGCTGGCAGTATGTCTCGGGCTGCGGCTGGCAGTATGTCTCGGGCTGCGGCTGGCAGTATGTCTCGGGCTGCGGCTGGCAGTATGTCTCGGGCTGCGGCTGGCAGTATGTCTCGGGCTGCGGCTGGCAGTATGTCTCGGGCTGCGGCTGGCAGTATGTCTCGGGCTGCGGCTGGCAGTATGTCTCGGGCTGCGGCTGGCAGTATGTCTCGGGCTGCGGCTGGCAGTATGTCTCGGGCTGCGGCTGGCAGTATGTCTCGGGCTGCGGCTGGCAGTATGTCTCGGGCTGCGGCTGGCAGTATGTCTCGGGCTGCGGCTGGCAGTATGTCTCGGGCTGCGGCTGGCAGTATGTCTCGGGCTGCGGCTGGCAGTATGTCTCGGGCTGCGGCTGGCAGTATGTCTCGGGCTGCGGCTGGCAGTATGTCTCGGGCTGCGGCTGGCAGTATGTCTCGGGCTGCGGCTGGCAGTATGTCTCGGGCTGCGGCTGGCAGTATGTCTCGGGCTGCGGCTGGCAGTATGTCTCGGGCTGCGGCTGGCAGTATGTCTCGGGCTGCGGCTGGCAGTATGTCTCGGGCTGCGGCTGGCAGTATGTCTCGGGCTGCGGCTGGCAGTATGTCTCGGGCTGCGGCTGGCAGTATGTCTCGGGCTGCGGCTGGCAGTATGTCTCGGGCTGCGGCTGGCAGTATGTCTCGGGCTGCGGCTGGCAGTATGTCTCGGGCTGCGGCTGGCAGTATGTCTCGGGCTGCGGCTGGCAGTATGTCTCGGGCTGCGGCTGGCAGTATGTCTCGGGCTGCGGCTGGCAGTATGTCTCGGGCTGCGGCTGGCAGTATGTCTCGGGCTGCGGCTGGCAGTATGTCTCGGGCTGCGGCTGGCAGTATGTCTCGGGCTGCGGCTGGCAGTATGTCTCGGGCTGCGGCTGGCAGTATGTCTCGGGCTGCGGCTGGCAGCATGTCTCGGGCTGCGGCTGGCAGCATGTCTCGGGCTGCGGCTGGCAGCATGTCTCGGGCTGCGGCTGGCAGCATGTCTCGGGCTGCGGCTGGCAGCATGTCTCGGGCTGCGGCTGGCAGCATGTCTCGGGCTGCGGCTGGCAGCATGTCTCGGGCTGCGGCTGGCAGCATGTCTCGGGCTGCGGCTGGCAGCATGTCTCGGGCTGCGGCTGGCAGCATGTCTCGGGCTGCGGCTGGCAGCATGTCTCGGGCTGCGGCTGGCAGCATGTCTCGGGCTGCGGCTGGCAGCATGTCTCGGGCTGCGGCTGGCAGCATGTCTCGGGCTGCGGCTGGCAGCATGTCTCGGGCTGCGGCTGGCAGCATGTCTCGGGCTGCGGCTGGCAGCATGTCTCGGGCTGCGGCTGGCAGCATGTCTCGGGCTGCGGCTGGCAGCATGTCTCGGGCTGCGGCTGGCAGCATGTCTCGGGCTGCGGCTGGCAGCATGTCTCGGGCTGCGGCTGGCAGCATGTCTCGGGCTGCGGCTGGCAGCATGTCTCGGGCTGCGGCTGGCAGCATGTCTCGGGCTGCGGCTGGCAGCATGTCTCGGGCTGCGGCTGGCAGCATGTCTCGGGCTGCGGCTGGCAGCATGTCTCGGGCTGCGGCTGGCAGCATGTCTCGGGCTGCGGCTGGCAGCATGTCTCGGGCTGCGGCTGGCAGCATGTCTCGGGCTGCGGCTGGCAGCATGTCTCGGGCTGCGGCTGGCAGCATGTCTCGGGCTGCGGCTGGCAGCATGTCTCGGGCTGCGGCTGGCAGCATGTCTCGGGCTGCGGCTGGCAGCATGTCTCGGGCTGCGGCTGGCAGCATGTCTCGGGCTGCGGCTGGCAGCATGTCTCGGGCTGCGGCTGGCAGCATGTCTCGGGCTGCGGCTGGCAGCATGTCTCGGGCTGCGGCTGGCAGCATGTCTCGGGCTGCGGCTGGCAGCATGTCTCGGGCTGCGGCTGGCAGCATGTCTCGGGCTGCGGCTGGCAGCATGTCTCGGGCTGCGGCTGGCAGCATGTCTCGGGCTGCGGCTGGCAGCATGTCTCGGGCTGCGGCTGGCAGCATGTCTCGGGCTGCGGCTGGCAGCATGTCTCGGGCTGCGGCTGGCAGCATGTCTCGGGCTGCGGCTGGCAGCATGTCTCGGGCTGCGGCTGGCAGCATGTCTCGGGCTGCGGCTGGCAGCATGTCTCGGGCTGCGGCTGGCAGCATGTCTCGGGCTGCGGCTGGCAGCATGTCTCGGGCTGCGGCTGGCAGCATGTCTCGGGCTGCGGCTGGCAGCATGTCTCGGGCTGCGGCTGGCAGCATGTCTCGGGCTGCGGCTGGCAGCATGTCTCGGGCTGCGGCTGGCAGCATGTCTCGGGCTGCGGCTGGCAGCATGTCTCGGGCTGCGGCTGGCAGCATGTCTCGGTTTTCCTTTATAGAGTTGGGATATAACAAACAATTTTAAAGCGCATTCAAGCTACAAGATATTGATATGCTATCCTCAGGACCTACAGTATATCACAAATATCATAAATATTTTATCTTCAGTGTTGTAAATTTACGGAATCCTGTGAAGTCCATCCTATAGTACAAGGAAATACATCCATGCATAGATTAGGTAAGGGTTAACTAGAAGGTATGGTAACACTAGTAATTGATGGGAGCTGTTAAAATAGATGTTCCCACTTATTTATCCCCAATCCACAGTATAGGGAATAAGCTGCTGTTTGCTGGGGCTGCGTTCCCCGGACCCTCCAGCCCTGAGATGCCCCTGTAGGATGGAGCCGAGGTGGCGCATGCGCCCCATACACTGTACAATGATGAGAAAGACTCTTACCTGCGATTTACACCTTCAGCTGAAAAAGAAGTTTACAATTAGATTTATTGAAGTATTTAATAACAGTTGCAGCGGACGACTTATTTTTGGGTCGTATTCACACGTCTTTGTTTTTCTCATCTGCACAAACCCAAACTAATTTTCATCAGTGCGCTGCTTCCAATTTTCATCTAGTTTTAGTCCATGTGTCCATTTTTTTACCATCAGTATCTCATCCTTTTCTATTGTATGCAAAAAGAAAACCAAAACCTGATGGAAGTTTCCCAAGTTTCTCCTAGTAGTCAGTCAGTGGGTGAGTGTGATCCACAATTCGCCCCACAGCTGACATGTTACCAGCTCCATAGAATATAAGGGCCAGTGAAAAATACTGGCAGCACCCCTGGTACATAGACACACATGTGACTGAGCCCTTCCTTTACAACGTGATTGTACAGAGACTTCCTTACACAATATCTGATCTAGCATCCAGGTTTCGGCTATACAGTCCCTACTGGAGTGCAGGGGCGTCACATCAATAGCGGGGGGCCACACGACCCGTGAGTCCTGGCGAGTGTTGGCTTTGTTTCCCCATCATCATAATTTTACCATCAGCTTCTTGTTCCACCATTCAGCCTGAGACTCGGCTCAGCAGGCGCGATAGGCAGGCAGCAATAGATCGCGCCTGCTGTAGAAAACCTCAGCCCCACACTGCACAGACCGGAGCAGGGTGCTGGGGGACACGGCCAGGCATAAATGCTATAAATGCATGTGAGAAGAATGTGATACTTACATGGGATGTCAATCACTGCAGGCTGTAAAAGTAAAACAGAGAAGTGTAAAAAGTCTATGAAATCTTTCATCTTCTTACATTGTCCTGTACATCACATACTCATAGGCTTCCATTGCACTAGACAATGAATGTGACATTATCACACAAGATAGACTGCGCTAGTATTAATAAATCTATGAGCAGAGCGCCAGTCCGTGCCCCATGCAGCATTCATACAGTCCATAAACAGCACGCCTGCTATGTGACCCGGCATCAGCTGACAACTATAAGATATGTGGAATATATTTATACATTAGTTGTGTATTAGGAATCTCTGGAGCTGCGTCCATTCTGTACATATTTATTGGGTTTAAAAATGGGGGTAAACTGGCATCGCTGCGTTACTACATCTGCCGTAATGTAACAAAGAGTTGTGTGTGTTTCATGGCACTGCAGCCTTGCAGCGCTGGGGTTCAAATCCCACCAAGGACAATATCTGCAAGGAGTTTGTATGTTCTCCCCATACTGATAGGGAAAGTAGATTGTGTGCTCCATTGGGGACAGCGATGATAATGTATGCACTGCACAATATGCTAGCGCTATATATAAGTAAACGTTATTATGCTACAAAGATTTAACTCTTTAAAAGAGTTGTCCACTACTTGGACAATTCCTTCTTGAACTAAATGTTTGGTCCCAATAAAATAATAAAGCTTAGACTCCCCTCCCATGCTGGTGCTGTTCCAGCAGTGTCAGCACTTGCGGTCCCCAGAGCTCTGGTGCCGTGTTGTGACACGTGGTGCTCGGCGCCCAATCAGCGCTGGCATCATTGTCCCCACCTTCGTACAGATTGAACATGAAGAGGAAGTCCGGGCTGCAGCTGATCTCAGTCTTCCTTCCAGCCCTGAGAACCCCTCTATACTTGATACCCAGCCTTGCTGAAGCTGACAGCTGAGCATTGGGGCCCCAAGCTGTCAGTTTTGCCTGGCAGGTTATCAAAAATACAGGGGAAGCCACACATTGTTTTTTTAATTATTTATTTAGAGAGCATGAGTCATCACCTGCTCTCAATGTTATTAGCAGCAGCTGGCGTCGGTTGATGGGAGCAGATGTCTCATCAGCCGACACCAGTGACTGGAGGTAAACTTTGTACCGCCGATCTCAGCGGTGGGTTCACGCTGTCATTTGTAGTGGTAGTGCATGGCAGACACTGGATATTCGGGCTCCCCATTCAAGTGAATGGGGTCCGGGTTTTTTAACAGTTCGGCCGAACCTGCTGGACCCAAACAACCAGGGGTCCACTCATCTCTACCCATGAAAGAAAAAAGTTTTTAAAAATGTAAAAAGATAAAAATTCAAATCAACCCCCTTTCCTCCAGTTAATATTAAAGAAAGGGAATAATAAAAGGAAAACACATATTTGGTATCAATCTGTTCAGAAAAGTCTGACCTATGAAAATATAACATTAACTGACCTAATCTGTAGAAACTGTAAAGCATAAAAAAGAATCAAAATGCCAACGTTGCAGGTTTCTGGTTGCTACAACTCCACAAAAAAATACATAACAGCAATCACATAATCATAACTACCTCAAAATATTATTAATACATCAGGATACCATGCAAAAAAAGAAAGTGTATAAAGAACGGACATCAGACAACAGAAATTCATTATTACATACACGTATAGAGACAGCATTACTATCACTATTCTGAATTCCACGGCTTTTCTTATTTGGAACTTACATAGATCGGTCTCTCGTTTGTGCTCCACATTCTTCTCCTAGAGCCAATCGCACAATCCTGAATAGGACAAATAGAGAGGTTTCCATATAAATAGCCTAATCTCAAATGCTAACTTTATCAACAGTAAATATTACTGTAACTAATTAACAAATATAAGGTTTTCTTTCTAAAAATGTATGGGACATGAGAATTGGGAAATAGGGGAAGCTTATCACAAGAAATCAGAAATTTGTATAGCTAGGAAATGGGGAATAATGAGGGCAGGGCAGGAGCATAAGACGCGCATACTCACTCTCATCCACAACTGCAACTCTCAAAGAAGTTCCAGTAGAGCGGCTGACAATAGCGCCGATCCTGTGATGTCACAACATTCTAGAATGTCTGCAGGAGACAATCAGATCCAGTATAATCCTGTATAATAAAGTATTGGAGGATTTATAGATATATGTAAATAATGTGATACAGCAAATTATAGAAAACAGCACCCCTGCGCCCCCCCACTCTGCACACACATGAACACATGTATAAAGAAGAGTATAGTCCAATTTTTTTCGTATATTGTTATTATACATATGCACATAAGTGTAGGGATACGGAATTTTATAACATGTTACTCTAAATTCATAGGCATTAATGTGGAGTTTGTCTTTTTCTCCAAGATTTTGGAGGTGTCTGTGGGGATTTTTGCCCCTTCAATCAGGATCGCATTTGTGACAGTAGACATTGATGCTGGATGGGTGGTCCTGGCTAGCAATCTCCATTCTTGTTCATCCCAAATGTGTTGGATGGGGTTGAAGTCAGGGCTCTGTCCGCCCTTAGCGGCTGCAGGTCCCTCACTGCTCCTTTGCATGGTGCTGCTCCTCTATCCTGGAAATATTCACTGCACACTCAATTCAGTTCAAGCAAAATAGATGATTTGTATTTATTTCCATAGGTATCAGTCATGTATTCATGTATTGATTCAATGAATCTTTCTCAAATATGTCACAGGGTATTCCAGAGCCACGGTTATACAGGTGCTCCTGTCAGGACACTGTGCAGCGTCATATGTTATAGCACACCACATACTATTTGCACACACACAAGCCACATACAATATACACACACCATATACTATATACACACATACAAGCCACATATAACATACGCACAACATACTATATACACACAACATACCATATATACACACACAAGCCACACATTATATACTCACACCATACTATATACACACACCACATACTATATACACACCACATACTATATACACACCATATATTATACACACACCACATACTATATACACACATACAAGCCACATATAACATACACACAACATACTATATACACACAACATACCATATATACACACTAGCCACACATTATATACACACACCACATACTATATACACACCACATACTATATACACACCACATACTATATACACACCATATATTATACACACACCACATACTATATACACACATACAAGCCACATATAACATACACACAACATACTATATACACACAACATACCATATATACACACTAGCCACACATTATATACTCTCACCATACTATATACACACACCACATACTATACACACACATCATATACTATATTCACACCACATACTATATACACACATACAAGCCACATATAACATACACACAACATACTATATACACACAACATACCATATATACACACACAAGCCACACATTATATATTCACACCATACTATATACACACACCACATACTATATACAAACAAGCCACATACTATACACACGCCATATACTATATACACACCACATATTATACACACACCACATACTATATATACACATACAAGCCACATATAACATACACACAACATACTATACACACAACATACCATATATACACACACGCCACACATTATATATTCTCACCATACTATATACACACACCACATACTATTTACACACAAGCCACATACTATACACACACCACATACTATATACACACATACAAGCCACATATAACATACACACAACATACTATATACACACAACATACCATATATACACACACAATCCACACATTATATACTCTCACCATACTATATACACACCACATACTATATACACACAAGCCACATACTATACACACCACATACTATATACACATACAAGCCACATATAACATACACACAACATACTATATACACATAACATACTATATACACACAACATACCATATATACACACACAAGCCACACATTATATACTCACACCATACTATATACACACACCACATACTATATACACACAAGCCATATACTATATACACACCACATATTATACACACACCACATACTATATACACAAACAAGTCACATATAACATACACACACCACATACAATATACACAAGCCACATTTTATATACACACACACCACATACTGTATACACACCACATATTACTGTATATACACAAGCCACATACTATATACATGCCACATACCCACCTCATACAACACATACACAAGCCACATACTATGTATACATACCACATACTATATATACTCCACATACAATATATACACAAGCCACATCTAATATATAAAGCTCAAGTGTGTGTATGTATGTATGTATGCATGTGTGTATGTCCAGGATTGGCATCCGCACCGTCGCAGCTACAGCCACAAAATTTGGCACAGTCACACGTCTGGACCCCGAGAGTGTCCTAGGCTATGTTGTGAGGTGAAATTTCAGCCCCACGCGTTCCAATTCACCAAACAATTTTGCCCCTATCTACATAATGGGGGAAAAAGTGTGTGTGTGTGTGTATTAAGCCCCGCCCCTCATTATGATGTCATAATGGTTGAGTATGAGATGGAGGATGTGTGATGGGTATATGGGCACTGAACTATGGATGGAGGATATGTATGACGGGTATATGGGCAAGGGACTATGGGATGGAGGATGTGTGATTGGTATATGGGCACTGGACTATGGGATGGAGGATATGTATGACGGGTATATGGGCACAGGACTATGGGATGGCGGATATGTATGATGGGTATATGGGCACGGGACTATGGGATGGAGGATATGTATGACGGGTATATGGGCACAGGACTATGGGATGGCGGATATGTATGATGGGTATATGGGCACGGGACTATGGGATGGTGAATATGTATGATGGGCATGGGACTATGGGATGGAGGTTGTGTGATGGGTATATGGGCATGGGACTATGGGATGGAGGTTGTGTGATGGGTATATGGGCATGGGACTATGGGATGGAGGATGTGTGATGGGTATATGGGCACTCGACTGTGGGATGGAGGATATGTATGATGGGCATGGGACTATGGGATGGAGGATATGTATGATGGGTATATGGGCATGGGACTATGGGATGGAGGTTGTGTGATGGGTATATGGGCATGGGACTATGGGATGGAGGATGTGTGATGGGTATATGGGCACTCGACTGTGGGATGGAGGATATGTATGATGGGCATGGGACTATGGGATGGCGGATATGTATTATGGGTATATGGGCACGGGACTATGGGATGGAGGATATGTATGACGGGTATATGGGCACGGGACTATGGGATGGAGGATATGTATGATGGGTATATGGGCACGGGACTATGGGATGGTGAATATGTATGATGGGCATGGGACTATGGGATGGAGGTTGTGTGATGGGTATATGGGCATGGGACTATGGGATGGAGGTTGTGTGATGGGTATATGGGCATGGGACTATGGGATGGAGGATGTGTGATGGGTATATGGGCACTCGACTGTGGGATGGAGGATATGTATGATGGGTATATGGGCACGGGCCTATGGGATCGTGGATATGTATGATGGGTGTATGGGCACAAGACTATGGGATGGAGGATAATTATAATTTGCTATAACTAACCACAGTTAGTTACTATGCCCGGGCAGCGCCGGGCTCTTCAGCTAGTATTATATAAAAGAAAAAAGGGGTTCGGTACCATTTTAGCCAGTTGAAAAATAATGCATAGCATATTATATATACACACACACACACACCATACTATATACACACCACATACACACCTCATACTATAAACCAGGAGCATTGCTAGAGTCCTATAAGATCAGGGGCCCAAGCCCCAAAGTGCATATTTCCCCATATAACTCCCCTAAGCCATTTAAAATATCATCTATACATACATAATTACAGTATACCAATGTTGCTAACCAAAAATACACAATGCAAAGACTAATATTATCAACATGCTACTTTAAAATATGGCTACACAATGTCCACTACCATCACCACTACACAGCGAATACATATTATAATAAGCAATATTATTATAAGAAAGCTGACTACACAGACACAAATGGAACCAAGATTAAGCTGGCTGGCTTAGTGATAGAAAACAAAGAGTGGTTATTAATGGGGCATACTCAGATTGGGCCAGGGTTACTAGTGGGGTACCACAGGGTTCTGTATTGGGCCCCCTACTATTTAATATATTTATTAATGATCTAGTGGATGGCTTACACAGTAAAATATCAGTATTTGCAGATGATACAAAACTATGTAAGGTAGTTAACACAAAGGAGGACAGTTTGCAACTACAGACAGATTTGAGTAAATTGGAGAATTGAGCTGAAAAATGGCAAATGAGGTTTAACACAGATAAGTGTAAGGTTATGCACATGGGAAGGAGAAACAGATGCTATAATTACTTACTAAATGGAAAACTGCTGGGGAAATAAGACATGGAAAAAGACTTAGGCATCTTAGTCAATAATAAGCTAAATTGGAGTGCCCAGTGTCAGGCAGCTGCCAGCAAAGCAAATAGGGTCATGGGATGCATTAGATCTGGGGACACGAGATGAAAACATAATTCTCCCTCTGTACAAATCTCTCGTCAGACCACACTTGGAGTATTGTGTGCTATTTTGGACGTCGGTGCTCAAGAAAGACATTACTGAACTAGAAAGTGTTCAAAGGCGGGCTACTAAAATGATAAATGGAGTTGGTTCACTACAATACCCAGAAAGGTTATCAAAATTAGGTCTATTTACTCTAGAAAAGAGAAGACTTAGGGAAGACCTAATATATATGTACAAGTATATCAGAGGGCAATACAGAGATCTCTCCAATGAACTGTTTGTACTAAGGACTGTGACAAGAACAAGGGGGCATTCTCTTCGTTTGGAGGAAAGACAATTTCTGCACCAGCATAGAAGAGGGTTCTTCACGGTAAGAGCAGTGAGGCTCTGGAATTCTCTTCCTGAGGAAGTGGTGATGGCCAACTCATTGAATGAATTTAAGAAAGGAATGGATGCTTTTCTTGTGAGTAACAGTATACAAGGTTATGAATAACATAATATTATAGGTAGATGATTGACCCAGCTTAGGGGAAGGAATTTTTTCCCTATGGAGAAAATTGGCTTCTACTCTGTGGGTTTTTTGCCTTCCCCAGGATCAACAATGCAGAACAGCTGCACTAAAAATAGGCTGAACTAGATGGACATAAGTTATTCCTTCAGCCTTCAAAACTATGTCACTATGTTATTACTACGTAGATAAGGGAACTGAGATATGGGATCAAAACCGATCTTACTACAAAGATAAGGGAGCAGAACCAAGCTTAATACAAAGCTATAGGAGCAGAACCGAGACTACTACAGAGCTATGGGAGCAGAATCAAGCTTACTAGAGAGATATGGGAGTGGGTCGCCCTCCCAGGGCCGTGGGGTACTCGGTACCAGGCCGGTGTCAGTGGGACGTGTCACAGCAGTGGTGACCCAGACCGTGGCCCTGGTCGCCCAAGTAATAGGAAGATGTGAATAGTGAAATGTAGTTAGATGAATAGTTCGTGACGCCACCTGTGGTGTTCGGCAAGGGAGGTGTTAAGCCAACACTGCATGCAGATCCTCCAGGACAGATGGCGTGGTGCAGCAATGATGATATAGCCCTCCACAGGCAGGGCTGTTGTCCCAGGGCGGTGTAGATGTGGAGACACTTAGGTGATGTATTGTCTGGCGCAGGGGATGTAGCAGTGTCAGGCAGACGGACGCAGGAAGGAATGGAGGACACCAGGGCATGTACTTCCAAAGCTTTACTCACAGTCTGTAGTGCCCGCTTCTGTGCCGTGTCCTTCGGGTCAGGGACTCAGTCAACCTCCAGGCAAGATGGAAAGCTCCCTTCTACACTCCGCCAACTTATATGCCTTTCCTGAAGGTCTCCTCTAAAGCGCCTTTAAGTGTGAAGATCTCCAGTACCGTGTTACACTGGAGTTCCTCCTGACAGATGTTCCCAAGAACTCTACTTGCACGGCAGACAGCTGTAGCCTGCTTTGTGGACTCTCTACTCCTAAGTCCCGGCTCTCTATCTGTATTGCTGTTGTGCCCTTTGGTCGCCCTCACACACCAAGGGCAGCGGGGTACTCGGTACCGGGCCAGTGTCAAGGTGGGAATGTGTCACATCAGCGGTGACCCGGTCCGTGGCCCTGGGTGCCCAATATCAATGGCGGTAATGTTAATGGTGTTAAAGTTTATTAGAATAGTTCGTGATGCCACCCGTGGTGTTTGGCAAGTAAGATGTTGAGCCATCGCTGCATGCAGATCCGCTGGGACTGATGGTGTGGTGCAGCAAAGATGGTGTAGCTCCCCACAGGTGGAGCTGTAGTCCCAGGGCAGTGTAGGTGCAATGGATGAGGAGAGGCGCAGAATGGTATGGAGGCTGGTACCCAGGTGTAGTGGTGCGGGAATAACTGGAGGACACCCGAGTATGTGGTTCCAAAGCTTTACTCACTGTTTGCAGTTCACTCCACTGCCTGCCTCCGTACTGTGTTCTCCAGGTCAGGGCTCCAGCCAACCTCCAGGCAGGATAGGATTCTCCCTTCCACACTCCGCCAACACGTACCTTACTGAATGACTCCTCCAATGCGCCTTTAGGTGCGAAGCACTCCAGTACTTAGTTACCCTGGAATGCCTCTCTCTAGGTGTTCCTAGTCTTTGCTTGTATGACAGACAGCTGTAGCCTGCTTCGGGGACTCCTCACTGCGTCCCGGCTCTCTATTCAGTTGCTGTTGTGTCCTGTTGTGAGTTCATTTTCCCCTTCGTCACTGAGGTCTGGTGAACTCCCTATTCTGGTAAAGGAAGGTAATGAGTCTGATTATCAGGCACCTGAGCCTGATGATGATGACTGGCTGAGTGGAGTCACGGACTGGATATAAGGCTGCCGACGCCCTTCTGCCCTGCGGGTGATTTCTCTGTGGACTTCTAGGAGACCAGTCTGATTCCTGCTCCTATAAAGCTAAGTTTTCTGCTTTGCCTGTTAGCATTTGTGTTTGTTTTTGTTTGCCTTGCTTTTCTGGATTCTGCCATTCCCTGCTGGGGTGAGCTGAATCTCCTTTTGCCGGTTGCTCTGTCTTCAGAATATTCCTGAGTACTGACATAGCTTTTTGAAGCCTAGCGTCTTCAGGGCCTTTTTCACTGTCAGTTTGTTGGCTCTTATTTTCATAGGGTTTTTCACGGATTGCAGACAGCAGCCTTCCTGTCCTTTCCTATCTAGTTAGACTGAGCAAAGACGGGGCCCAAGCTATGTGCCCACGCTAGCATTTTTAAACGCTCAGGAAAAGGATCCCCTTCCCAGAAATCGCGCGTCTTTTTCCGCGCGTTTTTTGCGCGATTTTTGACGCGATTTTGACGAGTTTTTGACGCTTTTTTTGACACGCAATTTCTGGGATCATTGGGGATGGCTAAAAACGCTCAGCAATGCGGAAATTAATGAGCATGCTGCGTTTTTAGCCGCTAAGCGATTCCTGAGCGGTTAAAAACGCATGCATTGGCACAAAAAGCCAAAAATGCATGCTAATTAATTTGATGCATCTTTTAAGCGTTTCTGCAGCATCTGAGCCGGCTCAAACGCTGCAGAAACGCTTAAAAAAATGCATCGTGTGCACACAGCCTTAGTGTTCTTTCTTCTTGCTTCACCGTCATTATATGTTGGGGGCTGCCTTATGCTTTGGGGTCTGCTCTGGGGCAGTTTAGATTTCCCTTTCTGTCTTTAGGCTTTATAGTCCTCCGGCTGTGATCGTGGGGTCTAGGGCATTGTAGGAACCCCCCACGGCTACTGCTAGTTGTGTTGATAGGTTCAGGGGTCTGCAATCCGATAGCTGCCAACTTCTCTGGTTTTCTGGACTTAGCTAGCATTTCTATTTTTGCCTCCTACGGTGACTCATTCATAACAGTGTTCCAAGTCTATGATGGAAGCAAGGTGTTAGCGGATCACTACTCCTCCGGTGTCTGTTGCCGGACATAAAGATCCAATCAACCTCGGGGACCGGGCCCCGGCCTTTGCGCTCTCTGGACTGGAAGGGTTCTCTATCTTTCTTCAACCAGCTTCCCACTGTCCTTCTATTCTCCTTCGTTCCGATCTGTTCTATCTGTCTTATGGAAGGTTAGGTTATCAATCTCTTTCTCTGTTTTTCTCGTGCCAGCAGCCCAGATCACTGGGACCTGCTGCAGCACGTCCTTCAGACACCCATCTTCTCTCTTCTCTCTCCAACTAACCAACCAACTCCTCCCTAACTCTCACTCTTCCCACTCTTTTATATCATCTCACTCCACCCGCCTCCCAACACATCTCGTGTTATGAAGCAGGGTTCCACGAGGGGTGCTCTGCTAACCCCCAGCCTGAAGCTGTTAGGCGGCCCCATTGAACTATCCTGTGTGTGGAATGCAGGTGTGGAGGTCAGGAGTTCCCACCTTACCTGGATGGTGGGGCACTACACCTTAGAGAAGGTGCAGTACCTCTGTGGCGACTGAAGCCTCAGGGGCGCCACATCCCCCCCCGTTTAACACAGCACGTCCGCGGGTTGTAAGACAACAAAAGGTACAATACAGGAACACACAAAAATTTTTAAATGCTATTCAACAATACTTATCTAATCTTCCTAATGTAGGAGGCACATTTCTTAAACATTACAAACAGCTTAACTTCCTATCTTAGTATCAAAAATTTACTTAAGTGCAATTCATAGTTCAAAGTGCAATTATTCTTTCTCTCTCTTTCTACTGGATGCAAGACACTGACTATCTGTACTTGGCCTGTCACCTGTCACTTTCAATTCTTCAGTCTTTATTCAATTCTCACATTCTATCTCAAAACTTTTCTAATTCCCTGTATCAAATATTCTATAAAAGACATTTACTTTCCACAAGACACAACATTATCAAATAGGTTATCATAAAACAATCAAAGATTCTTGCAAAGTGTGATGTGAGACTTAGGTAGATCTCCTGGAGTGGACCCGCTGGACGATGGCAACGAATCTCCCACGGGCGAGCTGGCCAGGTGGACCACCCCCTATACAGGGAGTGTTTGGGGCAGGCCCGCGGGTAACTATCACCACGGCAGCTGGTACCCAGAGAGAATACAGGAGAGCTGGCAAGGGGCCAGAGATGCTGGCGGAGGACCTCCACAGAAACAAGAATACGGATGGCGGACAGGTCAGGAACACAGGCGATACGGAGGGAAGCAGGCACGAACTGGAGAACTCAGCCAGGGGACCAGGACAGACCGGAGCACGAGCTCAGACTTCCAGATCCTAGGAGAGAAGACAGTGGAGAAGACGGGTAAGCTACAGGCAGGGAGGCAACGGGGGTGCATACAGAGACAAGGGCCAGAATCACCGCCAGCAGGAAGAGGCCGCCTGATATAGGGAGTCATGGCAGGGACTTCCGGGTCATGACCCCTCCCAGCGCAAGGTGAGGAGAGCGCGTGGCCTCAGGAGGGGTAGAGAGCACGCGTGCTCCTGACCACAGTGTGTGCGCGCACGCCCGCCGAGGAACAGGAAGCTGAACCGGGGCGCGCGCCCGACGGGACACAGGAGACGAGGCAGGAGCGAGTGCCGGGAACAAGAGACGGGGAAAGGAGGAGCGCGGAGAAGGCCGAGGCAGCCGGGACCGCGGCGTGGAGGCCGCCAGATAGTGGGCAGACTGCCGGCAGAAGAGAAGGTATTGGTGGGGGCTGCGGCGGCAGCAGCGTGACAGTACCCCCCCCTCCCTACGCGCCCCCCTCCGCAGAGTGGAAAAAACTTAGCCAAAATTCGAGGAGCCCGAATATTCTCCCGAGGCTCCCAGGACCTCTCCTCAGGACCAAAGCCCTTCCAATCGACCAGAAAAAAGGTCCTCCCCCTTCGCTTCTTCATGGTCAAAATGTCTT
This sequence comes from Dendrobates tinctorius, assembly GCF_039654945.1. Classification (NCBI taxonomy): domain Eukaryota; kingdom Metazoa; phylum Chordata; class Amphibia; order Anura; family Dendrobatidae; genus Dendrobates; species Dendrobates tinctorius. The sequence goes on from NW_027361704.1 coordinate 21,861,254, forward strand.
TAACCTCAAACTCATTGTCAGTGGAGACAGGCGGTGGCGACTGAGTGGCAGAGGTTTGGAAGCGATTGAGGATGACCGGTTTTAGAAGGGAGACATGAAAAGCACTGGGGATGCGGAGTGAGGCGGGAAGTCGCAGTTTGTAGGAGACGTCGTTAATACGAGCCAATACCTCAAAGGGTCCAATATAGCAGGGACCAAGTTTATGTGAAGGGATCTTGAGACGAATGAACTTGGAGTACAGCCAAACTTTATCACCAGGGTGATATGGCAGGGAATCCAGGCGCCTTTTGTCTGCGTGTCTCTTTACCTTGTCGCGTGCTAACTCGAGAGCGGCCTTTGTCTCCTGCCAGATCCTGGAGGAATCCCCGGACAGATCAGCCGCCAGTACACCCGAGGTAGAGGGAACCGGTAGAGGTACACCCGGATGCTGCCCATAGACAACAAAAAAAGGAGATTTGCCAGAAGACTCGCTGACGTGGTTATTATAGGTGAACTCTGCCCACGGGAGTAAGTCTGACCAGTCGTCCTGGTGGGCATTAGAAAAGTGCCGGAGATAGTTCACCAAATTCTGGTTAGTCGGCTCCGCTTGACCATTGGACTGTGGATGGTAAGATGAGGAGAAGTCAAGTGTGACATCCATCGACTTGCATAGGGCTCTCCAAAATCGAGAGGTAAATTGGACTCCTCTGTCAAAAACAATATGTTGGGGTAGTCCATGGAGACGGAAGATGTGGTGAACGAAAACTTTTGCCAAGTCTCGTGCTGAAGGTAACCCGGGGAGAGAGATGAAATGTGCCATCTTAGAGAATCTGTCTACCACCACAAGGACGATGGTACAATCTGCAGACCTGGGTAGATCGGTAATGAAATCCATGGCAATGTGTTGCCAAGGGGACAATGGAACTGGAAGCGGATGCAGAAGACCGGAAGGCAACTGCCTAGGCACCATGGTTTTAGCACAGGACGGACAGGAAGCGACAAAATCTCGGACATCCAGGGGAAGAGTCGGCCACCAGTAGTAGCGGGAGACAAGGACAAGTGTTTTTTTAAGGCCGACATGACCAGCAAGTTTGGAAGCATGCCCCCAGTGTAGGATCTGTCTTCGGTCCTTCTCTGCCACGAAAGTCTTACCACGTGGCGGCGAGACGAGAGAGAGAGGTGCCACCGTGATGAGCCTGGAGGGATCGAGATATGTGTGGGTTCCTCCTCCAAATCTGCAGAAAGGAAGGACCTGGACAAAGCGTCAGCCTTGAGGTTCTTGTTGCCGGGACGAAAGTGCAGATCAAAATCGAATCGGCCGAAGAACAGAGACCACCTGGCCTGCCGAGGATTGAGTCTGTGCCGATTGAAGGTAAGCCAGATTTTTATGGTCCGTGTAGATTGTAAACGGATGTAGGGCTCCCTCTAATAAGTACCTCCATTCCTCCAGAGCTAATTTGATGGCAAGCAGTTCCCGGTCTCCGATGGAATAGTTTCGCTCCGAAGTGGAGAAGGACTTGGAAAAGAAACCGCACGTAACAAGTCTACCAGAGGGAGATTTTTGAGACAGAACTGCTCCGGCCCCAGTTGCGGAAGCATCCACCTCGAGGATGAAAGGTTTATTGGCTTCTGGGCGATGGAGCACGGGTGCCGTGGCGAATGCGTGTTTCAGAGACAAGAAGGCGTTCTCGGCTTCAGGGGACCAGGCGTGCGGGTTAGCTCCCTTACAGATCAAAGAGGAGATAGGACCAGTCAAAGAGGAAAAATGAGGAATGAACTGCCGGTAGTAATTTGCGAAGCCAAGAAATCGCTGAATGGCTTTTACCCCATGGGGACGCGGCCAGTTAAGCACGGCAGATACTTTCTCCGGGTCCATGCATAAGCCTGAGTCGGAGATGACGTATCCTAGGAATGGAAGGGTGGACTGTTCAAAGGCGCATTTCTCCAGCTTAGCATATAGGCGATTCTCCCTTAGGCGTAACAGTACTCGACGGACATCTCTCCTGTGGGCGGGCAGATCGGGAGAGAAGACGAGGATATCATCCAGATATACGACCACACAGGAGTACAGAAGGTCTCGGAAAATGTCATTTACAAATTCCTGAAAGACTGCGGGGGCGTTGCACAAACCGAATGGCATGACGAGATACTCGTAGTGCCCATCCCTGGTGTTAAAAGCAGTATTCCATTCATCTCCAGAGCGAATACGGATGAGATTGTAGGCTCCACGGAGATCCAGTTTGGTAAAGATTCGCGCCCCTCGCAGCCGGTCGAATAACTCGGGGATGAGAGGTAGGGGGTTATTTGTTCTTGATAGTGATTTCATTAAGACCCCGATAGTCGATACACTGGCAAAGGGACCCATCCTTCTTCTTGACAAAAAAGAAACCTGCTCCGGCAGGTGAAGATGACTTCCGGATAAAGTCCCTGGCCAAATTCTCCTGAACGTACTCAGTCATGGCTTGGGATTCGAGCGGACTCAAAGGATAGATTCGCCCCTGGGGCGGAGTTGAACCTGGAACAAACTCGATCGGGCAATCATATGGCCAGTGCGGTGGAAGAGTCTCTGCCTCCTTTTTGTCAAAGACGTCAGCAAAGGCCCAGTAGGCCGGGGGCAGATCCGCTGGACCCAAGGCAGGTAGCGAAGTCATGAGAGGTTGTACCGGAAGAAGACATTTAGTCTGGCAGAAACGACCCCAACGAAGAATGTCTCCAGAGCGCCAATCCAAGACGGGTTTGAAGACCCAGAAGCAAGGTGTGGGACAGTGACGGCAGCACGAAGAAGGCTATCTTCTCACGGTGCAGGACCCCGATCTGTAACTCCACCTCTTCGGTGACCAAAGTGACGGTCTCGCGCAGGGGAACACGGTCGACTGAAGCTAACTGCTGGGGAACCTCCAAGGACCTGACAGGTATCTGCAATCTTTTTACCGCCTCGAGTTGGATGAAGTTCCCTGCAGCCCCTGAGTCAATATAGGCCACCTCAGAAAAACGTTTGGATCCCAGGACAAACAAAACAGAGAGGGTCAAGGGTAGAGAGGTATCACAGACACCTAGGGAGGCCTCTCTTACCTGTCCTAGGCTGAGGCGTTTCCCGGCCTCACTGGACAGGAACGCAGAAGATGGGAGGCGCTGCCACAATAGAGACAAAGACCATGTGTAAGTCTCTCCTGGCGACGCAGCTCCGCTGGTCTGAGTCAGTCCACTTGCATGGGCTCCAAAGCTGACGCCATGGTGGTAGGTCGTGGGCGAGGAGGACTGCGTGGAGAAGGGGAAAAACGAGAAGGCCTTCTCTCCCTGGCGGCTTCGCGGGAGCGCTCCTGGAAACGCAGATCAATTTGCGTTGCCAGAGAGATGAGGTCCTCCAAAGACGTGGGTGTGTCTCTCCCAGCCAACTCGTCTTTGATTCGAGCCGACAAGCCGCGCCAAAAAGCCCCCACTAGGGCCTCGTTGTTCCATCCAAGCTCGGAGGACACTGTACGGAACTGGATGGCATACTGCCCCACAGAGAGAGCACCCTGGCGGAGGTTAAATAAGGACTCGGTGGCCGAGACCAGGCGACCGGGCTCATCGAAGACTCTACGAAAGGTCTCTAAGAAGGTTGCAAGCTGGGAGACTAACGGGTCGTCACGTTCCCACAAGGGATTTACCCAAGCCAGCGTCTCACCCTCCAAATGGGATACCACAAAGGCCACCTTGGCCCGGTCGGTAGGATACTGCAGGGGCGTCAATTCAAAATGCAGCTGGCATTGGCTAATGAACTGCCGCCTGAACAGGGGCAGCAGCAGCGGTCTGGAGAGCTAGTAGGAGTTTATCCACCGAGGCCATGTAATTCAGAATGTGGGCCTGGGTGTCGCGCTGCTGGGCAAGCTCCTGCTGGAGGCTGGAGATCTGAGAGGCAGTCCCTGGATCGGAGGCTTGCAAAGAGGAAAGACGGGACTCCATAGATTTGAGGAATGACATGATCCTCGCCTGATTTTCTCGGAGGAACAAAAGTTCCTTCTGGGTCGGGGTACCAGCAGGATCCATGGCCTGATTATTCTGTGATTTGAGACTTAGGTAGATCTCCTGGAGTGGACCCGCTGGACCGTGGCAACGAACCTCCCACGGGCGAGCTGGCCAGGTGGACCACCCCCTATACAGGGAGTGTTTGGGGCAGGCCCCGCGGGTAACTATCACCACGGCAGCTGGTACCCAGAGAGAATACAGGAGAGCTGGCAAGGGGCCAGAGATGCTGGTGGTGGACCTCCCCAGAAACAGGAATACAGATGGCGGACAGGTCAGGAACACAGGCGATACGGAGGGAAGCAGGCACGAACTGGAGAACTCAGCCAGGGGACCAGGACAGACCGGAGCACGAGCTCAGACTTCCAGATCCTAGGAGAGAGGACAGTGGAGAAGACAGGTAAGCTACAGGCAGGGAGGCAACGGGGGTGCACACAGAGACAAGGGCCAGAATCACTTAGCAGGGCACAAGTGATAATCAGGCACCGCCAGCAGGAAGAGGCGGCCTGATATAGGGAGTCGTGGCAGGGACTTCCGGGTCATGACCCCTCCCAGCGCAAGGTGAGGAGAGCGTGTGGCCTGAGGAGGGGTAGAGAGCGTGCGTCCTGCGGACCACGGTGTGCGCGCGCGCCCGCCGAGGAACAGGAAGCTGGACCGGGGCGCGCGCCTGACGGGACACAGGACACCGGGCAGGAGCGGGCGCCGGGAACGAGAGACGGGGAAAGGAGGAGCGCGGAGAAGGCCGAGGCAGCCGGGACCGCGGTGTGGAGGCCACCAGAGAGTGGGCAGACTGCGGCAGAAGACAAGGTATTGGCGGAGGCTGCGGCGGCAGCAGCGTGACACAAAGGTGCTGAACATTGCTCCCAGCCGCGCTTTCTTGCTGTGTCCCTTGAGGTAGACATCATTCCTCGAAAAGTGTCCATGCAAATCATTATCTTTGCAAAGTGTCTTTATATGTAAAACCAAGAAAGGGCACCTAAAGAGGTGCAACTATTTACAATAAAAGTTTTTGGATTAATCAGTGTCTATGATCTCCACAGTTCCATTTCAAAAACAACGCTGCCAATCAAAACTGGGCAACATGATGAACAAAAAGGCAAAGGCACAACTGGTGCAACAAACCCTCCTGGGTAACAAGATTTAGTAAATTATTTCAATTGTGGTCCCCTCCTGGGGTTCTGGTAGCTGAACTGGAACTGTTCTCAGAGGTGGTATCTTCGTCCCGTTGGCTACTTGCTAGCCGCATATACTCAATCTCCCATACAGAGGGATAGGGACTGGTGGGGCCCAGGGAAAGGGCCATGGATATTTCTACTGTCTGCGGGGATATGGGTCCCTCCAGTTCCATAGGAAGTTCAGGAGATGGTGCCGCAGCCCGAGGCCGCCAGCCAGGAACAACTTGATCATCTCCCCTATAGGCACTGCAGCCGGGGATCGTCGGAGAAGGTCAGTGGGCCCGTTCCTATCTGTGGGTTCCGCTCCCAAAACCAGGGTCAGACCGGGGGTAGCGATCATACCTGGCGTTTCCAGCCGCGGTTCCGGCTCCGGTTCCTGGTGGTAGATGGCAGCAGCCGCAACTCCCGGAGTGACTGGTGGAGTAGGCCGCAGTTGGATCCGTGCCGGGACCAGGCCGGTCTCAGCTGGGGTTGACGGTGGAGGCCGGTGCCACCGCGCCCGATCCAGGCAGAGACACGGTCCCGGTCCTCCATTCTGTTCCAGAGCCTTCATGTATCTCCTCCGGACGGGGCTCCCCCAATGACAATATCTGTTGTGAGGCGGTGGCAGACGCAGCTGAGGATGAATCAGCGGTCGCAACCTCCGCGTAGGCGGCCTAGGGGCGAGTGACTTCTCCCCTCCCTGTTCTTCTGTCTTCTCATCTGCTTTCATGATGGCATTCTGGCGTTCTCCTTGCTCCGCCCTTCTGCTCGCCAGAGGCTTCATCTGCCCCTCCTTCTGGGGGCGGCGTCTTCTTCCAGCGCCTCCATACCAAGCCAGTGTACGAACCCCTCGGGGGGTGGGCCATGCATCGGTCACATAGTAATTCAGGCAGGGATGGCCCTAGACTATTCGCGGTCTTTTCTTAGGACCTCCCATCTCTTCACGCCCTTCTTCTCCGCACCAGTGGCCATTTCTAATGTCCATTTTACAGTCTATTTAATTTGGTCTTCGGCACATTTTCAAAAGTTGTAAATCCAAGGCACACAGAACCCGATGGCATCGGGTCTCGTCATCCTGTTCGTGACGCCAAAATTGGGTCGCCCTCGCACACCCAGGGCAGCGGGTTACTCGGTACCGGGCCGGTGTCAAGGTGGGAATGTGTCACAGCAGCGGTGACCCGGTCCGTGGCCCTGGGCGCCCAATATCAATGGCGGTGATGTTAATGGTGTTAAAGTTTATTAGAATAGTTCGTGACGCCACCCGTGGTGTTTGGCAAGTAAGATGTTGAGCCAACTCTGCATGCAGATCCGCCGGGACTGATGGTGTGGTGCAGCAAAGATGGTGTAGCTCCCCACAGGTGGAGCTGTAGTCCCAGGGCAGTGTAGGTGCAATGGATGAGGAGAGGCGCAGAATGGTATGGAGGCTGGTACCCAGGTGTAGTGGTGCGGGAATAATTGGAGGACACCAGAGTATGCGGTTCCAAAGCTTTACTCACTGTTTGCAGTTTACTCCACTGCCTGCCTCCGTACTGTGTTCTCCAGGTCAGGGCTCCAGCCAACCTCCAGGCAGGATAGGATTCTCCCTTCCACACTCCGCCAACATGTACCTTACTGAACGAGTCGTCCAATGCGCCTTTAGGTGCGAAGCACTCCAGCACTTGGTTACCCTGGAATGCCTCTCTCTAGGTGTTCCTAGTCTTTACTTGTATGACAGACAGCTGTAGCCTGCTTCGGGGACTCCTCACTGCGTCCCGGCTCTCTATTCAGTTGCTGTTGTGTCCCAAGTCTATGATGGGAGCAAGGCGTTAGCGGATCACTACTCCTCCGGTGTCTGTTGCCGGACATAAAGATCCAATCAACCTCGGGGACCAGCCCCGGCCTTTGTGCTCTCTGGACTGGAAGGGTTCTCTATCTTTCTTCAACCTGCTTCCCACCGTCCTTCTATTCTCCTTCATTCCGATCTGTTCTATCTCTCTTATGGAAGGTTAGGTTATCAATCTCTTTTTCTGTCTTTCTCGTGCCAGCAGCCCAGATCACTGGGACCTGCTGCAGCATGTCCTTCAGACACCCATCTTCTCTCTTCTCTCTCCAACTAACCAACCAACTCCTCCATAACTCTCACTCTTCCCACTCTTTTATATCATCTCACTCCACCCGCCTCCCAGCACATCTCGTGTTACGAAGCAGGGTTTCACGAGGGGTGCTCTGCTAACCCCCAGCCTGAAGCTGTTAGGTGGCCCCACTGAACTATCCTGTGTGTGGAATGCAGGTGTGGAGCGTGGTCAGGCGTTCCCACCTTACCTGGATGGTGGGGCACTACACCTTAGGAGAAGGTGCAGTACCTCTATGGCGACTGAAGCCTCAGGGGCACCACACCCTCAAGTCTTAGATGGGAGTAGTGCATTTACAACCCACTACTCCACTGGTGTCTGCTGCAGAACCATTAGCGTTCGTACAACCTCGGGGACCGGGAGCCGGCCTTTCGCTTAGAACTTCTAGGCAGGGTTCTTCCTCTAACCCACGTCCTCTGTGTTCCCTTTTACTCCTACGTTCCGTGCTTGTCCTTTCCCTTCTATGGAAGCTCAGGCTTCAGGTCAACGTCCTTCTCCTTCTTTCCTTTCCTTTCCCGTGCCAGCTGGCTCAGGTCACTGAGGCAGCTGCAGCACTTCTTTCATCCCTTCTTCCAGGGATCCCCACTCCTCCCGAGTGGCTTCCTTCCTCACTGACCTCCTGTCAGACTGACTTGTCATCCTAAACCATCCCACTCATATATATATTCTGAACGACACCCACCTCCCAGCACGTCTAGTGTTCCAAGCAGGAAACCACCAAAGGTGCTCTGCCTCTCTCTAAGCAAAGAGCCGCAATGTGGTTGTGCTGAACTACTCTATTGTGTGGGGTGCGAGTGTTGGAGTGTGGTCAGGAGCCTCCAACTTACCTGGATGGTCCTTAGTAGAAGGTGCAGTACCTCTGTGGCGACTGAGCTTCAGGGGCACCACATACCCCCCTGTTAAACACAGCACATCCGCGGGCTTCAAGGTAAGCAAAGTTGACAGCACAGGAACATGCAAATTTTTGCAATGCTGAATAAACTTTTCTTATACTAAACTTTCCAATATGAGAGGCACTCGCTCTTGAACGTTGCAAACAGTTATTGATTAACTACCTAAAATTCTAAGTCAAAGAGTGCAATTTTTCCATACCATACTTAATTCAAAGTGCTATTATCTGTTACTCACTATCACTTCAGTATTCTTCATCTTTCCATCTCTAGTACACATTTCTTTTCTCTCTCTAGTGCACATTTTCTACCTTCTCTCAAGTGACAACCGTGATGCCTGGTTCATCATATACTTTTTCAATTCTTTATTCAAATCTCTCATCTCTGTATCAAAACATTCCTAATTCTATATAAAAGCTATCATAAGACACATTATGAAATACTTCACGTTAAAACTTTCAACAATAATTCTTGTAAGTGCTGGACACCGCTCCCAGCCGGGATCTCTTGCAGTGCCCTTTGATTGGAGTCATGCTCCAATGAGGTAGACTTAATCTTCGCAATGTGTCCATATGTAAAACCAAGAGAGGGCACCTAAAGAGGTGCAACTATTTACAAATAAAAGTTTTTGGATCACTCCAAGTTCATGATCGCTAGTTCAATATGAAGGCTGCCAACAACACAGGGCAACACTGGGAAAGCAAAAGCTAACCATGATGGTCAAAAATAAAACAAGAGGCACAACGGTGCAAATAAACCCTCCTGGGTCACGAGAGTTAGTGCAAATTTTAGTGCTGGTCCCCTCCTGGGGTTCTGGAAGCTGTTGCTGGGGTACTGCTACCAGATGAAATACTTTGGGTGTCTTCATCCTGCTGGTTACTTGATAGTCGCATATACTCTGCCTCCTACAGGGAGAGATAGGGACTGGTCGGGGTAATTGAAAGGGCCATAGAAACGTCTACTGCCTGCGGGGACGGCATATCCGCCACCTCCGATGGCTCTTCTGCTGCCGTTGGAGACTCAGCCGGCGTTGTCACTGGTTCCTCGGGGTCAGACTCTTTGGTGTCCATCGGGACCTCGGCTGGCAGCACTGCAGCCTGAGGCTGCCGGCGGAGGTCAATTGGGCCATTCCTATTTGTGGGTTCTGTTCCCAAGACTAAGGTCAGGTCGGGGGCGGTGATCGTACCTTGTGCCTCCAGGCGAGGTTCCGGTCCCGGCACCGGGTAGTGGACAGTGGCAGCCGCAACTCTCAGAGTTGATGATGGGATGGGCCGCAGTTGAATCTGGGCAGGGGCAAGGTCGGCCTCGGCCGGGGTCATCGGTGGAGGCTGGTGCAACAGCGCCCGGCCCAGACGGAGACACGCTCAATGCCCTCCGTTCTGCTCCAGAGCCCTCATATATCTCCTCTGGACGGGACTCACTGAATGGCAATATCGGTTGTAAGGTGGTGGCAGCCGCTGCAGAGGATGTATCAGCGGTCGCAGCCTTCGCAGGGGCGGCCTGGGGGTGAGTGACTTCTCCTCCCCCCGTTTTTCTGTCTTCTCTTCTCTTTTCATCATGGCGTTGTGGCGTTCTTGTCCCTCCTCTCTCGGCCCCTTTCCTGTCACTGGCTTCTGCCCCTCCTTCTGGGTGCAGTGTCTTCTTCCAGCTCCTCCATACCAAGCCAGTATACGAACCCCTTGGGGGGGCCATGTTGCTGTTACAGGCAGGGGAGGCCCAAGACTCTTCGCGGTCTTTTCCTAGGACCTCCCATCTCTTCACCCCCTTCTTCTCCACGCCAACGGCCATTTTTAATGTTCATTTCACAGTCTATCAAACTGGGTCTTCTGCACATTGTCACAAGATTTAAGTCCAACAAATCCCGGCCGCACAGAACCCGATGGCATCGGGTCTCGTCATCCTGTTGGTGACGCCAAGTTGGGTTGCCCTCCCAGGGCTGTGGGGTACTCGGTACCGGGCCGGTGTCAGTGGGACGTGTCACAGCATGGTAACCCGGACCGTGGCCCTGGGCGCCCAAGAAATTAGAAGTTGTGAATAATGAAATGTAGTTAGATGAATAGTTTGTGACGCCACCTGTGGTGTTCGGCAAGGGAGGCGTTAAGCCGACGCTGCATGCAGATCCTCCAGGACAGATGGTGTGGTGCAGCAATGATGGTATAGCCCTCCACAGGCAGCGCTGTTGTCCCAGAGCAGTATAGATGTGGAGACACTTAGGTGATGTAGTGTCTGGCGCAGGGGATGTAGCAGTGTCAGGCAGACGGACGCAGGAAGGAATAGAGGACACCAGGGCATGTAGTTCCAAAGCTTTACTCACAGTCTGTAGTGCCCGCTTCTGTGCCGTGTCCTCCGGGTCAGGCACTCAGTCAACCACCAGGCAAGATGGAAAGCTCCCTTCCACACTCTGCCAACTTATGTGCCTTTCCTGAACGTCTCCTCTATAGCACCTTTAAGTGTGAAGATCTCCACTACCGTGTTACACTGGAGTTCCTCCTGACAGATGTTCCCAAGAACTCTACTTGCATGGCACACAGCTGTAGCCTGCTTCGGGGACTCTCTACTCCTAAGTCCCGGCTCTCTATCCTTATTGCTGTTGTGCCCTCAAGTCGTAGATGGGAGTAGTGCATTTACAGCCCACTACTCCACCAGTGTCTGCTGCAGAACCATTAGCGTTCGTACAACCTCGGGGACCGGGCCCCGGCCTTGCACTTAGAACTTCTAGGCAGGATTCTTCCTCTAACCCACGTCCTCTGTGTTCCCTTTTACTCCTACATTCCGTGCTTGTCCTTTCCCTTCTATGGAAGCTCAGGCTTCAGGTCAACGTCCTTCTCCTTCTTTCCTTTCCTTTCCTTTCCCGTGCCAGCTGGCTCAGGTCACTGAGGCAGCTGCAGCACTTCTTCTTCCATCCCTTCTTCCAGGGATCCCCACTCCTCCCGAGTGGCTTCCTTCCTCACTGACCTCCTGTCAGACTGACTTGTCATTCTAAACCATCCCACTCATATATATATATTCTGAACTCCACCCACCTCCCAGCACGTCTAGTGTTCCAAGCAGGGAACCACCAAAGGTGCTCTGCCTCTCTCTAAGCAAAGAGCCGCAATGTGGTTGTGGTGAACTACTCTATTGTGTGGGGTGCGAGTGTTGGAGCGTGGTCAAGAGCCTCCAACTTACCTGGATGGTGGGGCACCACACCTAAGGAGAAGGTGCAGTACCTCTGTGGCGACTGAGCCTCAGGGGCGCCACAGGAGCAGAACTGAGCTTATTACAGAGCTATGGGAGCAGGATCAAGCTTAATAGAGGGATATGGGAGCAGAACCGAGCTTACTACAGAGATATAGGAGTGGGACTGAGCTTACTACAGAGCTATGGGCGCAGAACAGAGCTTACTAGAGAGATATGGGAGCACAACCGAGCTTACTAGAGTGATATGGGAACAGCACCAAGCTTACTACAGCTCTATGGGAGCAGAATCAAGCTTACTACAAAAATAAGGGTGCAGAACCAAGCTTGCAACAGAGCTATGGAAGCAGAACCGAGATTACTACAGAGCTATGAGAACAGAACCAAGTTTACAAAAGAGCTATGGAAGCAGAACTGAGCTTACTACAGAGATATGGAAGCAGAACCGAGCTTACTAGAGAGATATGGGAGCAGAACCAAGCTTACTAGAGTGATATGGGAACATAACAAACCTTACTAAGGATCTGTGGGAGCAGAAACAAGCTTACTACAGAGCTATGGGAGCAGAGCCGAGCTTACTACAGAGCTATGGGAGCAGAACCGACTTACTGCAGAGATATGGGAGCAGAACCGAGCTTACTACAGACATATGGAAGCAGACCCGAGCTTATTACCGAGATATGGGAGCAGAACCAAGCTTACTATAGAGATATGGGGGAAGAACCGAGCTTACTACAGAGATAAGGGAGCAGAACCGAGCTTGCTACAGTGATATCAGACCAGAACCCAGCTTACTACAGAGATATCAGTCCAGAACTGAGCTTATGGAGCGCCCACCAGGGCCGTGGGGAACTCGGTACCAGGCAGTTCTTAAAGGGGAAGTGTCACGATAGCGGTGACCTGGTCCATGGCCCTGGGCATCCAATGAAAATGTTCAATAAAGTTTATAGTGGATGATTTAAAAGGAAATTAGTTCATGATGCTACCTGTGGTATTCGTCAAATAAGGTGTTAGCCGACCCGGCTTCAGAGTCCGATGGGGCTGATGGTGATGCAGTAGAGTTGTTACAGCTCTCCACAGGTAGAGCTAGGCCCCAGGGTAATTGTATGTGTAAGTGATGAGATGATGGTGGTTGTAGTGCAGGGCAGATGGTATAGCAAACAAATCTGAGGACACATCAGGGTTGTATTTCCTTTACCTTTACTGGTAACCTTAACTGGTAATATATGGTAACCAGCTTTTCCAACCTCTGCTCTGAATCCACTCCTGTGTCTCCATTCAATGTCAGCAAGCAGTTAATCCTGAATGCTATCTCTGTGTTTTCAACTCTGCAAGCTTATATATGGTATATAGTTTTTTTCAACTTACTCTGCTTGTCCCCTTATGTTGTGAGGTCAAGAAACTTTTCAAAGTGCTTTATGATCCATGTAGTGCTGGACATGTGTTTATTTGACCACAACATTTTATTGGGTCCTGGTGTCTCAATTTAGTGTGATTGATTAACGAGAAGAGAGAGAGCCAAAAAAAAAAAAAAAAAAAGTTCTAAGTCTTATCCTCCTATATATTCAGACATAGCTTGGGGATAGCATTTATGCAGGGGGCATTTATGCACACTTTATCCAAGTACAGTTTATCAAAGTACTGGCAGTTATAACATGGCAGTTAGACAAGGCAGGAGACAGGTAAGACACTTATATACTTCTTCTCTCTGTACATTTGGAGTACAACAAATATATACCATATGCATTTGTGTAATTTTAATCCTGGCCGCTGCATTCACACACATCCACCGCCCTGGCATTAACTCTCTACACTCCATCCACATTGGCCCCTCGCTTCTTTCCTCTCCTATGTATAGCACTCATGCTCTTTTCACGTTGTTAAATTGCACAGATCCAGTCAGTCCCACCATTCAACATCAGAGACGCTCTCACAAATCACTTAACCATCTGCTCACTCTTTCTATCCTCCTTCTCCTAGTCGCAGGAGACATTGCTCCCAACCCTGGTCCCCCATGTTATAGAAAGTCAAACCTCCTGACTGCTACACTCAGAAACCCCTCTAATCTTATTAATATTCCCTGCCTGCCATCTGTCTCTCTTAATTGTGCACTTTGGAATTCTCGCTCAGTGTGTAACAAACTCTCCTTCATTCATGACTTTTTCCTTTCTAATTCTCTTAACCTTCTGGCTCTTACTGAAACCTGGATCCAGCAGTCAGACACTACCGCTGCTGCTGCTCTTTCATATGGGGGGCTTCACTTCTCTCATACCCCAAGATCAGACAATAGAGCTGGTGGAGGCGTTGGTCTGCTCCTATCACCAAAATGTACCTTTCAGGTTATCCCTCAAGTACCCTCACTTGTCTTCCCTTCTTTTGAGGTCCATGCCGTCAGACTCTACACCCCCTTCTCCATGCGAGTGGCGGTGGTGTATCGTCCTCCCGGCCCCTCCCATCAGTTCCTGGATCATTTTGCCACTTGGCTTCCACATTTTCTCTCCTGTGACATCCCTACCCTCATCATGGGAGATTTCAACATCCCCATTGCTCTTCCACTCTCCCCGTCTGCTACTCACTTTTTATCTCTAACCTCCTCATTTGGCCTTTCGCAGCTTACTAATTCTCCAACGCATGAAGACGGAAACTCCCTCGACTTGGTCTTCTCTCGGCTTTGTGCAGTGGATGATTTTGCAAACTCCCCTCTCCCGCTCTCTGACCACAATCTTCTTTCATTCTCTATCAAGAACTGCCAGGCTGCTCAGGTCACCCCCACTGTCCAGACTTATAGAAACATACAGGCCATTAACACCCAGAAACTTATGAAGAACTTGCAGTCTTCATTGGCCCCTATCTCCTCCCTCTCATGTCCTGATTCTGCATTGAAGCATTACAATGAAACACTTCAAACTGCCCTGGATGAATTTGCACCCCCTATAAATAGAACACCACAACGCAGACGGCGACAACCCTGGCACACGGTGCAAACACGTTTCCTGCAGCGGTGCTCCAGGTGCGCCGAACGTCTGTGGAGAAAATCCAATCTACCCGAAGATTTCATCCATTTTAAGTTTATGCTTAGAACATACAACACTGCCCTTCACCTCTCCAAACAAACCTATTTCAACACCCTCATCACCTCACTGTCCAATAACCCGAAACGTCTCTTTGACACTTTTCATTCTCTACTCAATCCAAGAGTACAGGCCCCAACCACGGAGCTCCGAGCTGATGATCTGGCCAATTACTTCAAAGAAAAAATTGACCAGATCCGACAGGAAATTACCTCCCAATCAACTCATACCATGCACTGTCCTCCCTCCCCCACTGCATCTAACTCTCTCTCTGATTTTGAACCAGTCACAGAAGAAGAAGTAAGCAGGCTCCTTGCATCTTCTTGCCCAACTACTTGCACCAGTGACCCATTTCCGTCACAGCTCCTCCAGTCCCTTTCCCCTGCTGTCACCCCTCACCTAACTAAAATATTTAACCTCTCTCTCTCTCTTCTGGTATTTTTCCCTCCTCATTTAAGCATGCCATCATACATCCACTACTTAAAAAACCATCCCTCGACCAAAACTGTGCCGCTAACTATAGACCTGTCTCTAATCTTCCCTTCATCTCTAAACTCCTGGAACGCCTGGTCCACTCCCGTCTTATCCGCTATCTCTCAGAAAACTCTCTTCTCGACCCTCTCCAATCCGGTTTCCGCTCTTTACACTCCACTGAAACTGCCCTCACTAAAGTCTCTAATGATCTGCTAACAGCTAAATCAAATGGTCACTACTCCATGCTAATTCTCTTGGATCTCTCTGCAGCATTCGACACTGTGGATCATCAGCTCCTCCTCACTATGCTCCGTTCCATTGGCCTCAAGGATACCGTTCTCTCCTGGTTCTCCTCCTATCTCTCCGACCGCTCCTTTACTGTATCTTTTGCCAGTTCCGCCTCCTCTCATCGTCCCCTTACTGTTGGGGTCCCCCAAGGATCGGTTCTAGGTCCCCTCCTCTTCTCCTTGTACACTGCCCCTATTGGTCAAACAATCAGTAGATTTGGTTTCCAGTACCATCTCTATGCTGATGACACCCAATTATACGCTTCTTCTCCTGACATCACGCCAGCCTTTCTAGAAAACACCGGCGATTGTCTAAACGCTGTGTCTAATATCATGTCCTCACTATATCTGAAACTGAACCTGTCAAAGACTGAACTCCTGGTGTTTCCTCCCTCTACTAATGTACCTATACCCGACATTGCCATTTCTATGTGTGGTTCCACTATTACTCCCCAGCAACAGGCCCGCTGTCTTGGGGTCATACTTGATTCCAAGCTTTCCTTTGCCCCCCCACATTCGATCACTGGCTCGCTCTTGTCATCTGCACCTCAAAAACATTTCTAGAATTTGACCTTTTCTTACCTTTGACTCTGCAAAAACTCTTACTGTTTCTCTTATTCATTCTCGTCTCGACTATTGTAACTCTCTTCTAATCGGTCTCCCTCTTACCAAACTCTCCCCTCTCCAATCTGTCTTGAATGCTGCAGCCAGGATCATATTCCTCACCAATCGTTACACCGATGCCTCTACCTTGTGCCAGTCATTACACTGGCTACCCATCCACTCCAGAATTCAGTATAAACTTATTACCCTCACCCACAAAGCCCTCCATGGCTCAGCACCACCCTACATCTCCTCCCTTGTTTCAGTATACCACCCTACCCGCGCCCTCCGTTCTGCTGATGACCTGAGGTTAGCATCCTCAATAGTCAGAACCTCCCACTCCCGTCTCCAAGACTTTACACGTGCCGCGCCAATTCTTTGGAATGCACTTCCCAGGTCAATATGATTAGTCCCCAATCCCCAAATTTTAAGCGTGTCCTGAAAACGCATTTATTCAGACTGGCCTACCACCTCAACACATTAACCTAATCTATCCCTATGTGGCAGAGCCAAAAGTTTTACCATAACCAGGTTCCCCGCATCATTCTCCCACATGCTTTATGCATCCATTAGCCCTCAGTGTCCGTACTGTCACACACCTAACATTATGGCTGGTCCATACAATCAGGGCAACTGTTACCACCCACCTTTCGTGTCTACCTCTTTCCTCATAGACTGTAAGCTTGCGAGCAGGGCCCTCTTTCCTCTTGGTATTTGTTATAATCTACTGTATGTGATTATTGTTATGCTGTAATGTCTATTGTCTGTACAAATCCCCTCTGAAATGTAAAGTGCTGCGGAATATGTCGGCGCTATAAAAATAAAATTTATTATTATTATTATTACTGAATTTATAGAGGTGCCGATGGGAGCACTGGTTACAGGTGTCAATGAAGGTCCAGGCAGCCCAAAGCAACTTAGGATCCACTCAGCCAGGTGGCTTGGAGGCCTCCTTACTGCGCTGCTCTATTTGAGGTCCTTGCTGCCTAAAGCTCAGCTCTGTCCTCTGTTCCTCTCACTGTCTTTTAGAAAACGTTACTCGCGTGACAGGCAGCTTGAGCTTTTCACAGGAGTCGCTCCTCGTGGCATCTCCGGGCTCTATCCTGCTGCTGTGTCTTCAGGTGTGTGATAGGGGCCAGAAGACCTGCAATCTGTCCTCCGGATTTAGCTGATGAAACTGTTGTGCTCTGCAGCCACAGACTCTGGTGTCCAGTTCTAGCACTGAGCTCTGGGATGAGCGTGGTCACAACTCCTCTTCCCAAGCTTCCCTATACTTTTATCTTCCTCTCTGACTCAGAATGCACTCTAGTCTGGGGACAAGCTTCTCACTCGTCCAGTTCCCAGCACTGACTGACTGAAACTCTAACTAACTTCCTCCTCCTGACCAGATAGAGCAGCTCCCCTCAAGTCAGGTTCAGAGTTCCCCCTGCTGGCCTAGAGCAGGATCTGTGTTGCATGCTGTGTATACCTGGCCAGGGGATCCCTCCTTGCTTCAGGCCTGACAATATCCCCTGTGAGGAAGGCAATGCCCTTGTGGCTACAGGACTCCTGTGGTGCCACACTTACAACAGAGATAAGGGAGCAGAGCCAAGCTTACTACAGAGATAAGGGAGCAGAACGGAGCTTACTAGGTCTACTACATAGATACGGGAACAGAACCAAGCATACAGCATATATATGGTGCCTGAATCTAGATTACTACATCGATAGAGTACGAGAACCAAGCTTACTAGAGAGATAATGGGAGCAGAACCAAGCTTACTAGAGAGATATGGGAGCAGAACTGAGCTTACTACAGAGATAAGGGAGCAGAATCAAGCTTATGTGATAATCATAGAAAACAAAAAGCAAAAAACAAATATCCTGAACTAAAAGTAAAAAATATACTGCAAATAATGCATAAGGGTAATAATAATAATAATAATAATAATAAGGGTATTTAGTAAACATAATTTTGATCAAAATAATGTACAAGCCATCCCGCCACGTCACGGCAACCCTTGTGGGACAGTCCCTACTCTAGTATTTAAAACCTTTTCACTTGCCAAGTGGCGTGAATGTGAATAAGGGTCGAGCGGCTGAACCACTAGTAACAGCTTAGGCCAGACTGGATGGCTTTCCCAGCTCAGAAAGAGGGCGGTCACACCCATATATGCACTGAATGCACAATGAAATGAATAAAAAACAAATCTGAACTGAGAAAAGTAAGTAAATGTGTATGCACAATGTAAGTGCATATTAACACATGACCATTAACCAAAGAAAACAAAAAGCAAAAAACAAATATCCTGAACTAAAAGTAAAAAAGATACTGCAAATAATGCATAAGGGTAATAATAATAATAAGGGTATTTAGTAAACATAATTTTGATCAAAATAATGTACAAGCCATCCCGCCACGTCACGGCAACCCTTGTGGGACAGTCCCTACTCTAGTATTTAAAACCTTTTCACTTGCCAAGTGGCGTGAATGTGACGTAGAGTAGGGACTGTCCCACAAGGGTTGCCGTGACGTGGCGGGATGGCTTGTACATTATTTTGATCAAAATTATGTTTACTAAATACCCTTATTATTATTATTATTATTATTATTACCCTTATGCATTATTTGCAGTATATTTTTTACTTTTAGTTCAGGATATTTGTTTTTTGCTTTTTGTTTTCTTTGGTTAATGGTCATGTGTTAATATGCACTTACATTGTGCATACACATTTACTTACTTTTCTCAGTTCAGATTTGTTTTTTATTCATTTCATTGTGCATTCAGTGCATATATGGGTGTGACCGCCCTCTTTCTGAGCTGGGAAAGCCATCCAGTCTGGCCTAAGCTGTTACTAGTGGTTCAGCCGCTCGACCCTTATTCACATTCACGCCACTTGGCAAGTGAAAAGGTTTTAAATACTAGAGTAGGGACTGTCCCACAAGGGTTGCCGTGACGTGGCGGGATGGCTTGTACATTATTTTGATCTAAATTATGTTTACTAAATACCCTTATTATTATTATTATTATTATTACCCTTATGCATTATTTGCAGTATATTTTTTATTTTTAGTTCAGGATATTTGTTTTTTGCTTTTTGTTTTCTTTGGTTAATGGTCATGTGTTAATATGCACTTACATTGTGCATACACATTTACTTACTTTTCTCAGTTCAGATTTGTTTTTTATGTGATAATCATGTGGGAATAGTGGATGAGGGCAGGTATATCTCGCCCAGATTCCTTTCCTATGTGGCCTAGTCTGGTTAGTATCGCACCTGCTTGCTAATGAATAATGGGAGGTGGATATAAAAGGATGCCAGGTGGTTGTGTGAGTGTCTCAGCCTGGGAACACAGAGAGCCTGTCTGTGTGAGAGACACACGTGAGTGAAAGCAGTGCCCACTGCAACTGTGGTTTGGCTGGACGGGAGAAGCCCGCCAGTTGGTAGTTAGGTTGTCCATTGTTTAGTTAGTGCCGGACAGGCAAGGATTTGTTTTATGTTTTTTTTCTTTATGCATTGCTTTCACCGTTAATAAACCTGACCCAGTGTCAGTTATACCCGGACCCCGGCTCTGCGCCTGAGTTTCATGCTTTACGCACGTGACCTTTGACCCCAGCAAAGCCGATCCCGGAGTGTTTTATCACACTTGCTACAGAGATATCAGACCAGAACCAACTAGGTCTGGTATATAGATACGGGAACAGAACCAAGTTTACAGCATAGATATGGTTTCAGAATCTAGATTACTACATTGATAGAGTCCCTGTTCCCACCATATGTATAGTATGATGGCCCCAGTTCCCCCATATATATAGTAGGATGGCCCCAGTTCCCCATATATATAGTAGGATGGCCCCAGTTCCCCATATATATAGTAGGATAGCCCTAGTTCCTCCGTATATCTAGTAGGATGGCCCCAGTTCTTCCCATATATAAATTATGATCGCCCCAGTTCCTCCTTGTAACGCCAGTGTGTTTGTACTTTGCTTCCCCGGCGTTACTCTGCATGTCTGCATTAACCCTTTGCTCCTCTCCTCCTAACTAGCAGGGATACTGTTGCCTGTTACCGTTATGGATGCTGCTCAGGTCCCTGCCCCGCTGCGTAGCCGTACATGCGTGCGTGGCTCCGCTGCTTTGCAAGACCACCCGCTGGTGCAGTCCCTGGCTGCTGCTGTGGAAAGCTATCGGTGGGTTAATAGGTCCTCTACATTGTGTATGGCTTGCCACGTATGTTCAGGCTTGCAGCTCTCGCCAGGTGTCCTCTGCAATGCTGATTTGTTTGGCCTTGCTTAGGGTGCGCGCGGCCACACCTCCCCTGCTTTTATGAGGAATGGGTGTGTGCTACAATTGCTGCTCCAGCCTATCACTGTGAGGCAGCTGCTATATAAAGTTCCCTCCCCCTTTGGGGCGTCGCCAGTGCTTCGCATTGAGTTCCTGAACCTAGCGATGTGAGTATGTGTGTTCAGCTCCTGCTCTGATTGTGATCAGTTCTGGGGGAGCTGGTGCTCTTTGTCCCCATGTGAACTGTGTTTTGCCACCTGCCAGGAGGCAGAATATCCTGGCCCTCGGCCCTGTCCGCCTTCCCAGGAGGCAGAATATCCTGGCCCTTGTCCGCCCTCCCAGAAGGCAGAATATCCTGGTCCCTGTGTTTGTGTGGAGTCTTGCCTTGCACCTGTGTCTTGTTCCCTGAATCCTGGATCCTGAATTGTTCCTGCACCTGACTCTGTCTGAATTGTGTCTTGTTTCTTTGCCTGCTCTGGGGGCAGTAATACCAAGATCGCCCTTCCTGGAGGCTGCATATCCAGGCCTGTCTATGTTGTGTCTTGTTCCCTGAATTCTGGACCTGCTCCTTTACCTGACCCTGTCTGAACTGTGTCCTCTGTGGGATGTTCCTGAGGTCCCTTCATGTCTTGAACCCTGTGCCCAGTGACTGTGACTCTTTGCTACCTGACTTGCTGTGATTTAACCTGGGTTCATCTAGGAAGTAGGAGTCCGGTGTGTCCGCTGGGTTTCTGCCACTCTGTGCTCAGCTGGGGATTCAGTGCAATTCCCTGCCAGTTCCAGTCCAACCCGGCAGGGATTGCACCAGACCGCTGGGGTTCCTTTCTAGGTCGCTGCCAGATGACCGGAGCCTGATGACCACGGCCTGATGTCCGGTGTCTGACGACCCCTTCCAGATGTGCTGTGCCTGATGTCCTCTGCCAGATGGCTGGATCCTATGCTTCTCTGCCTGATGTTCGGAGCCTGCCGATCGCTGCCAGTGGTCCGGAGCCTGATGACTGCGGCTTGATGTCCGTAGCTGATGCCCGCAGCCTGATGTCCGGATCCTGTCGGTCGCTGCCAGATGTCCGGAGTCCGATGCCAGTGTGCTGATGCTCTATCTAAGATCCGAGTCCTGATGCCCTGCCTGTGTCCTGATGTCCAGTCCATGTTCCTGGTGTCCTGATGTCCGTGTTCCTGGTGTCCTGATGTCCGTGTTCCTTGTGTCCTGATGTCCGTGTTCCTTGTGTCCTGATGTCCGTGTTCCTTGTGTCCTGATGTCCGTGTTCCTGGTGGCCTGATGTCCGTGTTCCTGGTGGCCTGATGTCCGTGTTCCTGGTGGCCTGATGTCCGTGTTCCTGGTGGCCTGATGTCCGTGTTCCTGATGTTCTGCCCGTGTCCCGATGTTCCGCCAATTATCTGAGGTCCACCCAGTGATGACGTCCTTCTCGGATCGGTGTTTGATGTTCTCCTGCTGAGCCTGTGCTACGCCTGAGGCCTGAGAGAGAGGCCGTCCTAGTATGCCCGTGCCAGAGGATCCTGGACTGCATCAACCCATGATGACTCCTGCCATCGTCTGACATCTGTCCTGGGTATGTGTCTGATGTTCTCCTGCTGAGCCAGTGCTATGCCTGAGGCCTGAGAAAGAGGCCGTCCTGATATGCCCGTGCCAGATGACCCTGGACTGCATCAACCCATGATGACCCCTGCCATTGTCTGAAGTCAGTCTGAGGTTGGTGTCTGATGTTCTCCTGCTGAGCCTGTGCTATGCCTGGGGCCTGAGGAAGAGGCCACCCTAGTATGCCCATGCCAGACAACCCTGGACTGCATCAACCTGTGATGTCCTCCTGCCTTCGTCTGTTATCCTGAGACGTGTACCCTTCCCTGATGTGCAGAACCGAGAGCCTTGCATAACTATTTTGTTTCTGTACCATGTCTTGTTCAAGTAAACTTTGTCTATACCTGAAGTTGTGCGGTGTCGTTCTGCCTCCTCGTCCACATGCTCAGCTGCCACAGACCCCGGTCTCTACTCTTCCCTTGTCTGGGTATGCCAGGGTCCCCCCTGTGGTCCAGTGGGTCCACATTCCGTTCCCACCTGGGATGCTCGCCCCACGTCGGCGTGGTCGGTCGACGTGGAGGTGCCGGCTCGGCCGCGAACGCGGTCGCTGGTCGCGACACCCCTATATATAGTTGCTTCTCACAAAATTAGAATATCATCAAAAGGTTAATTAATTTCAGTGAAACACATATTATATAGAGTCATTACAAACAGAGTAATCTATTTCAAGTGTTTGTTTCTGTTAATGTTGATGATTATGGCTTACAGCCAATTAAAACCCAAAAGTCATTATCTCAGTAAATTAGAATACTTTATAACACCAGCTTGAAAAATTATCTTAAAATCCAAAATGTTGGCCTACTAAAATGTATGTTCACTAAATGCACTCAATACTTGGTCAGGGCTCCTTTTGCATCTGAATTGTTGGGTCTGGTGTCTCTCATCTTTCACTTGACAATACCCTTTAGATTCTCTATGGGTTTAAGGTCAGGCGAGTTTGATGGCCATTCAAGCACAGTGATACTGTTGTTTTTAAACCAGGTATTGGTACTTTTGGCAGTGTAGACAGGTGCCAAGTTATGCTGGAGAATGAAATTTCCATCTCCAAAACCTTGTCGGCACAGGGATGCATGAAGTGGACCTACACCAGCTGGCGGCATGGCTCCCCAAAACATCACTGATTGTGGAAACTTCACACTGGACCTCAAGCAGTTTGGATTGTGTGCCTCTCCACTTTTCCTCCAGACTCTGGGACCTTGATTTTCAAATGAAATGCAAAATTTACTTTCATGTGAAATCAACACCTTGGACCACTGAGCAACAGTCCAGTTCTTTTTCTCCTTGGCCCAGGGAAGGCGCTTCTCGTCTTGTCTATTGTTCATGAGTGGCTTGACACAAGGAATGAGACACTTGTAGCCCATATCCTGGATACGTCTGTGTGTCCACAGCAGTCCACTCCTTGTGAATCTCCCCCCAAACTTTTAAATGGCCTTTTCTTAACAATCCTTTCAAGGCTGTGGTTATCTCAGTTGCTTGTGCACCTTTTTCTACCACACTTTTTCCTTCCATTCAACTTTCCATTAATATGCTTGGATACAGCACCCTGTGAAAAGCCACCTTCTTTAGCAATGACCTTTTGTGTTTTAGTATGTTGGTCACAGTTCCCCCCCATATATATAGTAGGATGGCCCCAGTTACCGTATATATAGTAAGATGGCCCCAATTCCCCCATATATATAGTATGATGGCCCCAGTTCCCCCCATATATAGTATGATGCCCCAGTTCCCCTAAATATAGTAAGATGGCCCCAATTCCCCCATATATAAAGTATGATTGCCCCAGTTCCCCATATATATATATATAGTATGATGGCCCCAGTTCCCCCCCCACAAATAGAATGATGGCCCCAGTTCACCCCATACATATAGTATGATGGCCCCAGTATACCCCATATACATATAATATGATAGGCCCAGTTCTCCGATATATATGGTATGGTTGACCCAGTTCCCCCATATATACATACTTGTGGCCAAAAGTATTGACACCCCTGCAATTCTGTCAGATAATACTCAGCTTCTTCCTGAAAATGATTGCAAACACAAATTCTTTGGTATTATTATCTTCATTTAATTTGTCTTAAATGAATAAACACAAAAAGAATTGTCCTAAAGCCACTCCCACTCCCTGCCGACTTTGCTTCCCCATTGACTTGCATTGGGTTTCTGTCAGAGACACCGCACTACACTTGCTCATAGAGCCAGTGCGCGTGTCCTGAGTACAGAAGCAGTGCTAAGAGTTACCTGGGGAGCAGGGCAGCAGAGGTGACCGGGCGTGCTTCAACTATTAGTGTCAGGGTCCAGTCAGCGCTGGAAAGTAAAGAGGCACGGGACCTGCGGACACTGAAAATGAACAAGCTTGAATGGGACCCATGGTCATGTGACTGCAAGGGGGCGTGGCTTAGCATCCTGCTTTCAGATATGACAGTACACCATACAACAACTCAGAGTCAGGCAAAATGGAGGTCACAACAGTATGGGCAAATGAAGTACAAGAGGGACAAACAGACGGGAGGTCAGACAAAGCCAAAGGTCATACACAGGATCACAGTACAGTACCAGGGATGAGACAGAGCGGATAATCAGGGTCAAGCAGAGATCAAGACCAAACAGACATAGGAGGTACCAGGCAGAATCCAAAGCGATATCCAGGGAACAGACCGAGTCATATACAGAGAATCAAGTAACCAGAACACAGCACTAACACACTCAGGGGTCACCACACAATGCCAAGGGCAAGAGTATAACTGACAGGGATGGGAGCGTCCTGAGGCTATAAGAAGCCTCCCCCAGAACCAGGGAGAGGCCGCAATCATAGCCCCAGGTGTGCAGGTAAGCCTACATCGGGATCACAACCTTTAACCCCAGAAATGCCAGTCATCAGCACTGGTTCCAAACATTAACCCCACGTGTGCGAGTCAAACCCGCACTGAGATCATGACAGTTTTGTGTTTCAGTTGGACCTCCGACTTTTCCCTATAGTCGGCCGTTTTCGTTCAACCCGACTTTTGCGAAAGTCGGGTTTCATGAAACCCGACTTGACCCTAAAAAAGGCAAAGTCGCTCATCTCTATATTAAAATTTTTTTTTACAATTCTTTCCTTCTTTTGAGTACCCTAGAGTCTGCGGTTAGGCTGGTGATTCTGTTATGAATGGGTCACTGAGGAGGATGGCAGGAACAGGCTAAACCACCAGAGGACCAGAGAGGTTGGTAACTAAGCGGATTGCAGGCCCGTGATCCTATCCACGTAACTAGCAGTAGCCATGGAGCGTTCCTACGATGCCCTAGACGCTTCGTCACAGCTGGAGAACTATCTAAGCCTAAAGACAGAAAGGTGAAATCTAAACTGCCCTGGAGCAGATCCCCAAAGGAATAGACAGCCCCCAAACATATGTTGTCGGTGAGACAAGATGAGACACAAACACAGGCAGAGAACAGACTGAGCAAACGGGGGGGGGGCAAGCTGTCTAGACAGGACAGGACAGAAAAGATACTGTCTGCAATCACACACAAAACCCTAAAAAAGTCCAACACTTCTGATATACAAAAAACCTGAGGTCACATGACCTCACCCCCGCTAGATCAGCACTCTGGTATGAACTGGAAGCAAAGCAAAAAGATACTAACATGACAGGGGACTGAACAAGCTGCAACATATGAAGCAGGGCCCAGCGCTGCCCTCAGCAGGGAGCACGCTGAATCCTAGCAACAAAGCAGAAAGCAAAAAAAAGGCAAAACCAGATTAGATGCAAAGGATTAGCAAAAGAATCACTTAGCTGAACAATGCAGATCAGGCAGGGGACAAAAGAACTCCAAATGCACAGGGAGGAAATCACCAGCAACCTCAAAGAGCAGCCAGCTCAATTATATGCACCCAGCTAGTAATCCCAGGTTTCCAATTATCGTCGTCAGGTGGGGATCTTCCGTCCACCTTGCCAGCTCCACTAATCTCAGTAACCACCAGAGGGAGCAGAGGGAGCTTCGGCTCAGAACTCCGATCAAGAGAATTCACAACATCTTCTGCTATAAACTGCTAATGTATGACCATTTTATGTATATTTTATAAAAGATATTAACAGTCATATCTATACATGTAATATTAAATTCAATGCGCCGTTATTTAGGAATGGAAGAATACTTATAAAAAGCTGGCATACAAATATGTAACGGAATCTTGTTCTTCTACCAATTTAAAGTACTTACAACATTTGGGTGGCATTGTGAACCTGCCTACATGCACAATGTTTGTCTCAAAGTCAAGAAAATTTAATGTCTGTACATTGTGCACAGGGGATTTAAGGTGACTTCAGATCATACTAGGTTCCAGTAACACACAGATAGACATAAATGTGCAAATAGACGGTGCAAGCAGGGCCGGACTGGGACTAAAATTCAGCCCTGGCATTTGAAGTTACACAGGCCCACTAGTCACATGGTGACTATATAATATCTTTGTACACTTGTAGTTTACAAGAAGTGAGAGGAGATTAACACAACTATATAACATGTAGTCACAGCTGTGCCCAGTATTTCAGCTCAGTCCTATTTATTGCTTTTAGGTACAGTACTCCTCCCAAATCTCTGTCCCCTTTTGTATGCATGATTACAGAATTCCTGGCAGAACTGCTCTTTATTGGGCAACCAGACCCCCTGTTCATAGCCGCCCCTATCATACCTCCCAACTTTTGAAGAAGGGAAAGATGGACAAAGACTGCAAATTTTTGGCCACGCCCAGCCACACCCATTTCACAACTAGTCACACCCATGTCCACACCTAATCGCACCCATTTAGCACTGCTGATCACACTGACTGGTACTGAGGGCACAGTGGCTGGCATTATGGGCACACTGACTGGCACAAAGGAAGAGAGAAAACAGAGAGAGAGAGAAAAAAGAAAACAGAGAGAGCGAGAAAGAAAGGGGAAAGAAAGAACAGAGAGAGACAGAGAAAGAACAGAGAGAGAAAGAAAGAAGTAAAGAAAAGAAAGAAAGAACAGAGAGAAAGAGAGGGAAGAAAGAACAGAGAGAGAAAGAAAGAAAGATTAGAGAGAGAAAGAAAGAACAGAGAGAGAAAGAAAGAACAGAGAGAGAAAGAAAATGAGGGATAGACAGAACAGAGAATGAAAGAACAGAGAAAGAAAGAAAAAGAGAGAAAGAAATAAAGAAAGATTCTACAAAGATACTATAGCAGCCCGGCTCCCATTGTAGTGCCCACCTGAGCCTCCCGGTGCAGGACCTATCATGATCCGCTCACATGGCCGACATCCCCGATTCCAAGGCGATCCTGCTGTCTGCGCTGTCGGAGGAGGACACGGTGATGGATCTGAAGCATTCCTGGTTCCGTCACAATCTCCTCAAGAAATTATCTCATTTCCGGTCAGCTTCCAGCACATCACTTCAGGTGGAACGTCATGTGTGTGTTTTAAAATTCTCCTCGGGGCTCCGCCGTGTACTCCTGTGTCCGTGGGAAAAGCCCGCTTTGTATGCTTTGTACACACTTGGCTCCGCTCTGTACACATATGGCTCCACTCCATACACGCGCGGCTCCTCTCCGTACACCTCGTACACGCGCGGCTCCTCTCCGTACACCTCGTACATGCGCGGCTCCTCTCCGTACACCTCGTACACACTGCTCCGCTCCGTACACCTCGTACACACGGCTCCGCTCCGTACACCTTGTACACACGCGGCTCCTCTCCGTACACCTCGTACACGCGCGGCTCCTCTCCGTACACCTCGTACACACGGCTCATCTCCGTACACCTCGTACACACGGCTCCGCTCCGTACACCTCGTACACACGGCTCCGCTCCGTACACCTCGTACACACAGCTCGGCTCCGTACACCTAGTACACCCGCGGCTCCGCTCCGTACACCTCGTACACACACGGCTCCGCTCCGTACACCTCGTACACACACGGCTCCGCTCCGTACACCTCGTACACACACGGCTCCGCTCCGTACACCTCGTACACACATGGCTCCGCTCCGTACACCTCGTACACACACGGCTCCGCTCCGTACACCTCATACACACACAGCTCTGCTACATCCACACTGTAAATCCTGACCCCACACATACTTACCTCAACCAGCACCATGACAACAGCAAAGCAGAGTCTTGCAGACGGTAGAGGCAAGGCTGCGCGCACAGGACCTGTGATGAGGTCACAGGAGGGGCGGAGTCAGGGGTGACATGATCGGGGGTCTGGACAAAGGCTCCTGATCATGTGACCCCCTGACTCCTCCCCTCCTGTGACCTCATCACAGGTCCTGCGAACATAGCGAGCAGGCAAGCGAGTGCAACGCTGTGAGTGGCTGCGGGGGGAGGGGGTCTCATGCTAAGGCGAGGATGGGGTGCGTGGGGGGGGCGTGGTGGCTTATCTCCCTGCAGTGCAGGAGGGACTTGAAACTATCACCGCCGTGCCCGCAGAGGGCCGGCGTCAGGAGCAACAGTGGCCGCAGCAGCTGGCAAACGGCCAGATGATCGGGCGCTGCCGCCCGCGGCCCACGTGACAGCGGCCCAGCGGGAAAATGCCCGGTTGATTATATTGCCAATCCGGGCCTGGGTGCAAGAGTGAAAACAATAGATTGAAGCACGCATTGCACTGTAACTTTAAATCGGAAAAATCTTATTTTTGCAGTATTATACAGTTGTGGCCAAAAGTATTGACACCCTTGCAATTTTGTCAGATAATACTCAGTTTCTTCCTGAAAATGATTGCAAACACAAATTCTTTGGTATTATTATCTTCATTTAATTTGTCTTAAATGAAAAAACACATAAGAGAATGAAGCAAAAAGTAAAACATTGATCATTTCACACGAAACTCCAACAATGGGCCAGACAAAAGTATTGGCACCCTCAGCCTAATGTCTTAAATGAAAAAACACAAAAAGAATTGTCCTAAAGCCAAATTGGATATAATTCCACACCAAACATAAAAAAAGAGGGTGGACAAAAGTATTGGCACTGTCTGAAAAATCATGTGATGCTTCTCTAATTTGTGTAATTAACAGCACCTGTAACTTACCTGTGGCACCTAACAGGTGTTGGCAATAACTAAATCACACTTGCAGCCAGTTGACATGGATTAAAGTTGACTCAACCTCTGTCCTGTGTCCTTGTGTGTACCACATTGAGCATGGAGAAAAGAAAGAAGACCAAAGAACTGTCTGAGGACTTGAGAAACCAAATTGTGAGGAAGCATGAGCAATCTCAAGGCTACAAGTCCATCTCCAAAGACCTGAATGTTCCTGTGTCTACCGTGCGCAGTGTCATCAAGAACTTTAAAGCCCATGGCACTGTGGCTAACCTCCCTAGATGTGGACGGAAAAGAAAAATTGACAAGAGATTTCAACGCAAGACTGTGCGGATGTTGGATAAAAAACTTTGTCTAACATCCAAACAAGTTCAAGCTGCCCTGCAGTCCGAGGGTACAACAGTGTCAACCCGTACTATCCGTCGGCGTCTGAATGAAAAGGGACTGTATGGTAGGAGACCCAGGAAGATCCCACTTCTTACCCCGAGACATAAAAAAAGTCATGCTGGAGTTTGCCAAAACTTACCTGAAAAGCCTAAAACGTTTTGGAAGAATGTTCTCTGGTCAGATGAGAAAAAAAGTAGTACTTTTTGGGCAAAGGCATCAACATAGAGTTTACAGGAGAAAAAAGAGGCATTCAAAGAAAAGAACATGGTCCCTACAGTCACACATGGCGGAGGTTCCCTGATGTTTTGGGGTTGCTTTGCTGCCTCTGGCACTGGACTGCTTGACCGTGTGCATGGCATTATGAAGTCAGAAGACTACCAACAAATTTTGCAGCATAATGTAGGGCCCAGTGTGAGAAAGCTGGGTCTCCCTCAGAGGTCATGGGTCTTCCAGCAGGACAATGACCCAAAACACTTCAAAAAGCACTAGAAAATGGTTTGAGAGAAAGCACTGGAGACTTCTAAGGTGGCCAGCAATGAGTCCAGACCTGAATCCCATAGAATACCTGTGGAGAGATCTAAAAATGGCAGTTTGGAGAAGGCACCCTTCAAATATCAGGGACCTGGAGCAATTTGCCAAAGAAGAATGGTCTAAAATTCCAGCAGAGCATTGTAAGAAACTCATTGATGGTTACCGGAAGCGGTTGGTCGCAGTTATTTTGGCTAAAGGTTGTGCAACCAAGTATTAGGCTGAGGGTGCCAATACTTTTATCTGGCCCATTTTTGGAGTTTCGTGTGAAATGATCAATGTTTTACTTTTTGCTTCATTCTCTTATGTGTTTTTTCATTTAAGACAAATTAAATGAAGATAATAATACCAAAGAATTTGTGTTTGCAATCATTTTCAGGAAGAAACTGAGTATTATCTGACAGAATTGCAGGGGTGTCAATACTTTTGGCCACAACTGTATGTTTTTCAGCTTAGTAAAAATCTTGCTAACACCCATGCTCTAGTTTCTTTTTCTCTTCCAGATTCATCAGAAACCGACACCTGTCATAATCTGAAGCCTGGTGATTTGGTAGTTGTGAAAAGGCATGTCAGAAAGCATGGACAAGAACCGTTGTATGACGGTCCCTATCAAGTCCTCCTCATCACCCAACAAGCCAATAGCAAATAAAGGGGGCAAAATGTTTTGGTTTTCCACATTTTCTGTATTATTATTGGTAGAAATTAAAGTTAAAGTTAGAAGATATTCAAAGGCTCAGAGATCAATATGATAAAGACAATGATCATAATAAGGACAGTTGGTGGTCTGACACCTTCTCCTTTCTCAATCCAGCCAATTGATTTAAGGGAATTGGGGGCTGGATAACTGGGATTTTACAAAGCTTGATGTATATTGCTGCCTGTATCCTTGTTGTATATGTGATACTAAAACTTGTTCTTTGGTGTATTTCTGTATGTATTAGGAAATTCTGCACTAGGATAGCTAGCGATGATACCAAAGTCATCGTTGCCCCTGCTCTTCTCTATACCGATCTCAAAAGGCTACTTGATGAAGATGTTGAAGCCAAGCGCATGGCTACCTTCAAAAGATCTCCACCACCATCATCAAAAATTGTTATTTGTAAATTGTAGCATACGGGGAGATGGGTGCGCTGCAACAGCCATGACTGATAACATGGCATCAGCCATGTGAAGACCAGTACCCCTGGAGCTTATGGCTTTGGATAGCACCTCTGATGCTGCATATTAGATAACTAAATTTATCTAGGGGGGATTGTGAAGTACAGTATTCAGTTGCACGGGACATCTTGTTCTCCAGACCTCCATTTTAGTGCTTGCGACGCCATTTTGTTGCTTACGAGTTAAATTTTGTAGTTAGGTGAAAGTTTGCGGTTGTTAAGAAACCAGACTGTCCCAGTCTGAACAAGATATGATATATGAGACCCTGATGAATGTGCTATTGTTCTATTCTCTGCGTCACATAGCTAGGGACATATTCCGATTTTCTTGCAATACTATTGGCTTATAAAGTAAATGTGTCACGACGATGCTATTGGTAGCTGAGTACTTTGCATATTTAAGCAAAATACTATAAAAAGGTGACATAATAAACGGGGTTAGTGATCTGCCTTGATCCTCCCATACAGAGGCATACGTCTCCGTCTGGTCATTCCCAGTTGCTAGCAACGCCCTGTGGATTAATTTGGAAATCACTTGGTCAACCGTGAGGGGTTAATTTAGCCCTCCCTCAATAGCTCCCTCATCATACGGTATTAAGAAATGGGGTATGTAAACTTTTGATCAGGGTCATTTGAATGTTTTGGGTTGTCATTATGATTTAAAACGTGAAAACACATTGGTTTGACAATAAATGGCTTCACAAAACCACTAACCATGAGTGAAGAAAAAGTTTTGGTGTTATCATTCATATTCTCTGAAAAAAGGCCAAGAAAGTAAAAATTCTGCCAGGATATAAAAACTTTTGAGCACAACTGTATGTAAACTTCTGGTTTCAACTGTATGTGAGCTGAGTGCTCACAATAGTATCAAAGAGAAGAGACTAGCAGCTTACAAGAAACTGTAACCCTTTCAAAATAAACCTTTATTAGGAAATAATTAAAATCCATCAGACTAACGAAAAAATGATAATCATATATACCATGGATATATGATGTAATACCAAACATATAGATATAACAGCAGACTATACAAATTTGTACCATGTGCCCACAGGTAATCCTGTAGCCAGGTGAGCAATACTATACAATCTACAATGTTAATTGCCTGGGTAATGCCATATTATGCGCATTTTGTTTTTTGAGCTATACTACCAGAGGTCTACAGCAGCATTTAAGGAGCTACAAAAATTTCTGGCAAGTACTGGTTGTGTACTGCAAGTGACAACAATCTCATGTATTCTTCATAAGTATGGCCTGTGGGGTAGGTTGGCAAGTCGCAAGCCTTTTCCTACAAAGAAAAAACACAAACGTGGCAATCTATTGCCAAAACCTACATCAAGTCTGCCAAAATCATGAGGGAAAATGTGTTGTGTGATGAGATCAAGATGTAACTTTGCACCAACCATATCGTTAACAATGTGTATCACCAAAAGAACATTATACCCACAGGGAAGCATGGTGGAGGCAACATTGAAGCATGGTGGAGGCAGCATTTGTGACTATTTTCTTGCAGCTGGAGTTGGAGAGAATTATGGAGAGCTCTAAATATCAGTCAATTTTTCATCAAAACCTGTTAGTTGAAAATGAAGAGGAATTTCACTTTGTAGCACAACAGCGATCTTAAGAAGACCAAAGTTTTGAAAATAGCCCAGTTAGAGCCCAGACCTGTATAGAATTGAAAATTTGTGGGTTGACCTAAAGAGAGCTGTACACAAGTGATTCCCTTGCAATCTGACAAATTTGGAGCGCTATGCAAGGCAGAGTGAACAAAGATTGCAAATTCTAGGTTTGTCATGCTGAAATACTCCTACCCAACAACACTTAATGCTGTCATAAATTCAAAGGGTACATAAAAAAGTATTTGTTTAAGGCTAGTTTCACACTAGTGTATGGCTGAAGTGCGGAGGGCTGCTGGCTTCCTCCGTGAAGCTCTGCCCCTGCACCTCAAGTTGACAGACGGCACAGAGAGGCTGCAGCTTGCCGGCTCCCAGTATTCAATTGCACTCGCATCTTTCAGAGCGACTCTAGCTGCGTGATCAGGTCATGTGATCACGCTGATGATGTCACTCCCTGAGGCACAATGGTGGTAAGTGCTTCATGCTAGTGGAGCTGAAGACACCTAAGATTGGATCTATCTATCACAATAAGTGACATCACACTTTCCCCTGTACCAGGAGTCTGCTGCCTCGGAGTAACCCCTGACTCCGCCCTGTCCTTCAAACTGCACATCCAAGCTCTCGCCACCTCCTGTCACCTCTAGCTAAAAAATATTTCCAGACTCCATTCTTTCCTCAACCCTCAATCTACTAAAATGCTTGTGCATGCCCTAATCATCTCCCACCTTGACTACTGCAACATTCTTCTCTGTGGCCTACATTCCAACCCTCTTGCACCTCTCCATTCTGTCCTTAAAAGTGCTGCCAGACTAATTCATCTCTGTCCTCTCTACTTCCCTGCTTCCCCCCTTTGCAAATCCCTTCACTGGCACCCAATTTCCGAGCACATCCTGTTCAAACTACTAACACTGACCTACAAAGCCATCCATAACCTTTCTCCTCTGTATTGTTCCGAACTAATCTCCCAATATCTTCCCTCACGTAATCTCTGGTCCTCCCAAGACCTCCTTCTCTCCTTCATGCTTACTCACTCCTCACCCAATCGCTTCCAAGACTTCTCCTGAATATCCCCCATCTTCTGGAACTGTGTGCCCCAACACATCTGATTAGCCACCACAATTGGATCATTCAAGTGGAACTTGAAAACCCATCTCTTCAAGAAAGCGTACAACCTGTAATGACCACGCTGCCACATCAACACCATCGGAGCTACTGTAACCCCCAACCTTCTATCTCCTTCCCCATAATCCTGTAGAATGTAATCAGGCAAGAGGCAGGGACCTCTTCC
This sequence comes from Dendrobates tinctorius, assembly GCF_039654945.1. Lineage (NCBI taxonomy): Eukaryota > Metazoa > Chordata > Amphibia > Anura > Dendrobatidae > Dendrobates > Dendrobates tinctorius. The sequence goes on from NW_027361704.1 coordinate 21,894,888, forward strand.
CTCTGTACTAGTCTGTCATTGTTTCTTTGTCTTCTGTGAGGCCTCGTTCACACGTACCGTTTATTCGCGTTTCCGCGGCGGTATTTTCCGAGCGTTTTTGCCGCGAAAACGTGAAAAATAAGCATCCCATGCATTCCTATGGGATTCCGCAATGCTGTGCTAATGCTGCGGTTTTTACCGCTGCAGAATCGCTTCGTGGTGAAAAACGCAGCATGCTCATTAATTTTGCGGAATCGCGGCGATCCCACACCCATAGGAATGCATTGTTCTGCTTACTTTCCGCATGTGGCTGTGCACACCATGCGAAAAGTAAGCAGAACATTTGCGGATGGCACCTACGGTCCGGAGGAGAGGATACTGTCCTCCAGGCTTTGGGTACCATATCCCTGTAAAAAATAGAATTTAAAATAAAAAATATTGCTTTCTCACCTTCTCACCTTCCGACATCCCGCGCAGCCTTCCCGCCTCTCTCCACGCTCCCGGTCCCAGTAAGCCTTTGCGAGCGATGACGTCCGTTCTCGCGGTCATTCGCACAACGTCAACCCGAATGACCGCGAGACGTCACGATCGCGTGAGAACGGACGTCATCGCGGTAATTGTCGCAAATGATTACTGGGACCAGGAGCGTGGAGAGAGGCGGGAAGGCTGCGCGGGACATCGGAAGGTGAGAATAACAATATTTTTTTTTTATTATTATTTTTTACATTCTGTCTTTTACTATTGATGCCGCATAGGCAGCCTCAATAGTAAAAAGTTGGTCACACTCGTCAAACACATGTTTGACGAGTGTGGCCAACCTGTCAATCAGTTCTCCAAGCGATGCTACAGATCGCTTGGAAAACGCTAGCAATTCTGCAAGCTAAATACGCTTGCAAAATGCTAGTTTTTCTGTGGGAAAATCGCGGGAATTTAAAATGCGATTTTCCCGCGGAATGGAATTCCGGAATTCTCACGGTAATTTCCGCGAGAGTTCCGCTACGTGTGAACCCAGCCTAAGTGATATTTGTGTTTTGACGTAACTCCTTCTCATGAACAGCACCATGGAATCAATGGTGCTATATAAATAAATAATAATTGGAGGAGTAGGTGAGATTACTGTGTTTGTGTGTGTGTGGTATTTACTGTGTGTGGGGGGGTGGTATTACAGTGTGAGTGGGGAGTATTTAGTGTGGGTGGGTGTTACTATGTGTGGGGGGGTATTTTGTGTGGAGGCATAAGATAATGCTCACTGTATGGTTTGGGGTCACTCACTTGGCAACAGGATTAAGGCACACAGGAACGGTTTCTCACTTAAACAGACCATCCGGTTTATTTAGACACGACATAAACCGGATAGACTACAGACCGTTTAGTTACATTCATGAACATAACAAGACACCAGTCTGCTCATGTAGCAGATATACCTCCCTGCCATTCTTACAACCCCCTTGTCTGAGGTTAGCTTCCAGGAGCTCAGCTCCACATGCTGTCTTTTTGTCAGTCCTGGCTTCCAGGGAAGCTGCCTAACTGGAATCCCTGTCCCGGGCAATGACTGGCTCAACAGGTCAAACCCGACAGTTCCAGACCCTCAGAAGGGCGAAGGTCGGTAGCTTCCCCAATGCAGTTAGCCATCACAGACTGCAGGTACATGGCCTCACCATGTGCTATTCAGGAATCCAGTCCTCTTGCAGGACATTCCAACACAGAGACCATGTGACTAAATCACAGTCTCATTATAACGTATGAGACCCACCCCTTGATTGGAGGTCTGTGACTAGCCAGATCCGCCCAGCTCTCTGGCTAACCCTGTAAGCACAACGCCTTATAAGCTAAATAAGTCTCATGGAAGTACAGGTCCCAGAGCAACAGGCTAAGAGCCCAGAGGACCTTCTCCACTGCAACACATACCGTCCATTCACCACAACACCAGTCACTGTCTCACATACCCCCCTCTGTTCAAACTTGTGGGGTTGAACACTTGACATAAACCAGGGGCCTTGAGACATGTCACGCATGTCACCATGCCCTACCTGTCGAGAGGGCCTTCTCAGTCCCGAAAACATAGTCCATCAGTCACTAAATTCTTTGTCGCCTTACGTTTCATAGTCATCAATTTGTTAGGCCTCCCCTGCCCCCAGAGGTCCGTATGTAGGCTTTGAGCTTCAGCCCTTGAGCCCTTGAGTCACAGTCTGTCTGTGTCACCAGACCCTTTTTAGTCACCACATTTCTCAAGTATAACCTTCACCCGACCTTTCTCTCCTTGACCGCTTCCAACGGTTGGTGCAGTCACGAGACTCACTTACAGTCGAACCTACTGTCTGAGTCTGACCCATCTAGTATGTTACAGGGGCTATTGTCCAGGTCCTTCAGCTTTGCCCTGAGAGTAGATCTGCCATTTTCAGATTCTTGGCATCCTTGTTTTCCTTCCTGAACTTCCAAGGTTTCTTCTTTCTAGATGTCTTTGGCTGTCAGCAATTCCATTATTTGGAGGGCCCCTTCAGTTCCCATTACCTTGGGTTGAAGGCGGCAGCCATCATCCACCAATGTGGCAAAGCTGTCCTGTAAGAAGCAATCTTTCGAGCCTTAACTGCTCTATCTCCTTTAGATACACCATTCGATACTCCAACAGAGTATAGCTCCGAGACTCTCCATCGTACCCAAGACGAAGAATCGAATCATACCCTTTTCTCTGGGTTTCTGGTCTTCATGGTCACCTGGAATTCTTAATCTCACCACTCCAGACTTATCCACCATCTCTTGCATGGCTCGACCATTTCTTCCAATGACTTTTTCCACCATAGGAATAGGCAGAAGACTCTGAGCTTTCCTCATATGCTCCAGCTGCCTAGCAGCGTCTTCATTCCTCAATCGAAATATCCACGTTGCACGCACACATCTCCACTCAGGATAGCTACTCTCCTCGCTGTGACATCATTTGTGGACAGTACCACTAACTGTTTAGCTTCTGGGGGCCAGTACACCTTACACGCCCCCACAGCCTTCTTGAATTCTTCAAGCACAGACTGCCTGGCACATGCCTCTCTCAGGTCCTCGGGTACCTCAACAACTCACTTGAATTTCAAAGTGCTATTCTCTTCACGGACGGACGGCTCCTGTTTTGCCTAGGACATTTCCATCAAGACATCTGCCATGACTGGCTGATTGTCTTGTCCAGCTCTTAGCGCAAACTCTCCCTGAGCTTTACCCTCTTCAAGACCCTTTGCCAAGATGGGCCTTTACAGCTTTGCCTCATTACCACTCTGGCACTGCCGCTGTAAGTCTGCGACCACCAACTCCTTCTCTTGTAGAAGTCCTCCTAATGCTTCTCTGAGCACCTCCATATCTTCCAATGTGGCCTTGTTCACGGTTTGACACTTTGACAGGTGACCTCTGAGCTCAGAGACTTCCTTCTCCAGCTCATCCACTCTGTGCCCAGGACCCTTTCTCATTCGACATGCTCTTTTACCGTCTCTTTAAGCATCTTTATTTCATGATCCTGTTCTCTTTTGGCCAGCATGTGTCGCACCATAACTTCTTTAATTATATTTTCAGATGGGCCAGCTTGCCCACCCAAACTCTGCTGCTTGAGAGTTCTATCTGTTCCTTCATCACCAGGTTTAGCTTTCTCTTGGGTCTTCCATCCATTACCTTCGACTGCCTCTAGGGTCTCTGCTGGGCTCTCTGAAGAATCACTGTTCTTGCTCCCAGACTCCAAAGCTGAGTTTTTGTCAGATTTTTGTTCCTTCAAATGCTTTACTTCGGCTTGTAAATCTGTCACTTTTTCCTACTCCCGAGACAACTCTTTGGCGAGGTCCTGGAACTCCTGCACTTTGCTCCAGTAGGTCATTTCCAGCTGAGACACATTTTCTGCATTCTCCTGCCAAGCAGAGCACAGCTTCTCTTCGGTGGAGTGGAGGGTATGGAGCAGCTTCTGCTCCTGCGCATCCTTCTCTCTGAGCTGAGCCTTGACTACCGAGAGCTCGGACTCCAGGTGACGCACCTGATCCAGCTGCGTGGAGTTGGCAGCTTTCATACTCGACACCTTCAACCTCTCTTGAGGCTCTGCCCGGTCACCCTTAGGTACCTTTCTACTCTCTAGAACTTAAGAGAACTCCACACTCTCCAGCTCTTCAGCATCAGGTTCTCTGGAGGCTTCACCATACTCAGCCATCTCACCCCTTTGTCACCACAGATGTGGGTCTACTACAGGTCTCCGTGACCTTCGTAGATTCTCGCTTAACCAGCACTCTCCAGGTTCTCTTCTCCTTCAGTGCCACCAACTGACCGACCATTAGCTGATTGTCCCGACACCGAAGAGGTCAGCCATACTATCTTCTTGGCTGGCTCCTTCGTCCTGACTTCACCTTGTGGAGCACTGTCATTCCACTGTGTCAGTGCTTCTTACAGCACAACATCATACTCAGCCCTAGCGGTTACTACTGGCAATGAGACGTCATCTTCCTTTCCAACCTTTTCAGTGTCTGGAAGAGTACTCACATCTTGAGTAAAAGCACAAGTCCCTACTTTTCCTTTATTTATATCCTCAAAGTGTGCAACTTGTTCAGTCTCTTTGCGCCCTTTACGTCTCTGGCGACAGGAGGAAGACTTGCCATTTGTACCCGGGTCAACTTTATTGCACTCTTTTCCCCTTGCGTCACCATCTGAATGGGAGTCACCCCTACTCAATCTTTCATCCTGGAACCAGCAGTCCCCACTTAAACAGGTGTTGGACCCCTCTCCTGGAGATGCCCCCCTTCTACTTTCTGGTCATACTTTCCGGTCATACATTCTGGTATTGTTTCCACCGTCATGTCGCTAAGTTGTGCCTGTCCCAGGCCCGGATTTTGGGGGGGCCCAATGGGCCCAGGCCCTGGGCCACCCACCAAGCGGAGGCCTCCCACCAATATAGGGATAAATATCTCAAAACATGTAAAATACACGTCTCTTTGCTGTGAACCGTTTCTAATGATAAGGAACAGTTAACAAAAGAGAAACTATTGAAAGTGTAGGGACCTGGCTACGGGCCTACATCTCAGTGGCTGGCACAGAGCGGCAGAATCATGGCACCTGACCTGCGTCAGCATCCACTGACTTGGCTAACCAGACTTCCTTAGTACCCTGTACCTAGTGCTTAGCTTATGGCATGTCGCAGCCTTCTCCGATCCCAACAGAAGCTTCTAGGTGCTACCTATTCAGCTATATGATCGCTCACTTGGATTAGATCAGATGAGAGTTTGTTCAGCTACCTTCGAGGAAGGAGGCGGAGCCACAATGTCGGCACGAGAAGAGGATTCTCCACCGCGGAGTGCGGCAGGACTTCACTCTGGAATGGAACTTCAGTCACTGAAGATCCAGAGGTGAAGTGGTTCAGTCTTCACAGTGTCGCAGTGGATGAGTATGATTTCTGTATGTCTGTGTGTGTGTCTGTCTGTCTGTGTGTCTGTCTGTGTATCTTTATTGCAGCTCCTGTCCTACACAGTACCATACTGTATATACAGGTCCAGAAGCCTTTTATACATATACTGCCCAGCAGCTGCCTCTGGCATATGGAGCCCAGCAGCAGTGTTTGATATAGACAGCCCAAATTTCTACAATATACATATGCAAATTGCTTCTTTATGTCACTGTCCACAAGGAGGAACCTTACCCGTTAGACTACAATATGCATACATACATATGTGCATATTTTCATCTTTAATTCCCTTTCAGGACTTCAAGGGTTGACAAGATCATTTTGTTACTTTTGGATTATCATGATGGACAATCCTGAAGGAGATAGGCACAGACATCACACAAGAATTTGAGAGTCTGGGGCTTCTAAAAGATGTAAGGCAAAAGAAGCAACAAGGAAATCAACAGAAGAGATAGCGAAGACAAGAAAATTGTACAAGTTCTTCACTGTTCAAGGCAAGTGTCGGAAAGGAGTAATGACTTAGTAGAATCTGATCAACCTGACAATGCATCAGTGGAAATGGTTGTTGATCCTGGCAAAGAAAAGGCTGAAGTAGTAACGTGTACAACTGAAGAACACAAAGAAAAGGAGATTGATAGTGGCACATCTTATGAAGAAGGTGAAGTTGAGGGACCACCAGGGGGCGATGACATTAGACTTTGACCATCCATTATTTCGGAACAGATGGGAGATTACTGGCTGAAAAGGGGTGTATCAACAATCCAGCACTGTGATGAAATGTTTGTTCGTTGCACACTCGGTTCAGCAACCTAGAAAGGACCTCAATATTTCAAGAATGTGCACACTTGGGCTTTTCCGTTGTCAAAATCATAACGGAGAAGTCATAATGAGGAATTGGTTATGCTTCTCCCCCTCTAAAGGACGCATTTATTGCTTCACATGCAGATTGATGATGTGCTTTATTACAGCATCTGAGTCTTCTCAGCTTTCATCTAAAGTGGAAACATTCCCAAGAACGTATAAAAAGTCATGAGCAGTCAGCGGAACATCTGAACTCTACAATTGCTTTCAATATGAGGTTAAAAGCGATTGGGCGAATTGATACGGAGCTAACACAACAGGTCGAGGCTTGGGAGCATTATTGGAGGTCAGTGTTGAAACGAGTAGTAAATGTTATTCAGTTTATCAGTTTAGGTGGGATCACCTAGAAATGGAAATTTTCTGGGCATTCTTGAGCTCATCGCCCAGTACGATGATTTTCTTCCACAGCATATCAAAACTCAAGCCAATCGCGGCAAGGGTCATACAAACTACCTGTCATCTACAATTATGGAAGAAATCATCAATGTAATGGGTGAACAAGTCCTCAGAGAAATTATTTCTCGAGTTAACCAATCAAAATACTACTCCATTTCTTTGGATTCCACACGCGATGCAGCTCATGTTGACCAACTAACCCTTGTATTGAGGTATATGGAGAAAGATGGCCCTGTGGAATGCTTTGTAACATTCATGGCAAACAAAGGCTATGGTGCTCAAGACATGTTCAATGCCTTGTTGGAATTTTTGAAGAGACATGACCTAGACCTGGGAAATTGCCACAGTCAAAGTTATGACAATGCATCTGCAATGAGTGGCAAATACAACGGCCTGCAAGCCAAAGTAAGAGAGAAGAACAATCTTGCATCCTTGTATGGCACACTCTTTAAATCTTGTTGTTAAAAATGCTGTAGAAAGCTGCTCAAGTACTGTACATTATTTTTGCTTCCTTGAAAAGATGTTCCTCTTCTTCACAGTTTCAACGCATCGGCATCAGCTCCTGACTAAGGCTTTGAAAAATATTGACTCAGCGACACCATTGACTCTCAAACGTGTCACAACAAAGCGTTGTTCCTGCAGAGCTGACACTACTAATGGCCCTGTTACCCATAACAATGTCCCAGCGATCCCACCAATGATCCGATCCGACATGATGGGATCGCTGGGACATCGTTAGGCTGATCGCTGGTGAGCTGTCACAAGACAGCCCCTCCAGCGACCAGGACCAGCGATGCTGGATGCTGGTTTCTAATCCTGTGGCTCCTGGATACCCGCTGTTTACATTGGAAACTGGCGTACACGCAATCTCGCTGGCAAGATAGCTGTGGCGTCGCTGGCGAGATCGCTGTGTGTGACGGGGCCTTAAGGCCCTTAAGCATGACTATCAGCAGATTAAAGATGTACTTAAACAGATTGCTGATGACTTTGAAGAAAAAGCTGTGTACGGTGTTAAGCAGAAGGACTGTTAAGACAAATGCATCAGCTTGAAATTGGTATTAACACCACCTTCTGGAATGATATCCTGCAAAGAACAGATGCTACTAGTGAAAATCTACAACACGCAAAACTAGATCTAAACACTGCTGTGGTGTCACTGACTGTTAGGCGTCGGGTTCCGAACACTGCACAGCAGGAATCCCAAGCCTTGCCACCTTCGGTCTCCTATTCCTCTCCGGCCGCAGTGGAGTCTGCTCAGCAGACTTCACAATCCCGGCGTTCAGCCCACACCAACATTGTGGGTTCAGTTGCTACTGCCACCTCTGGTTCTGTTATGGCAATGCAGCCTGGCCAGCAGCAAAAGCCTCCAGAGGCTAAGTTCCTCCTTCGGCCCACTGAGCATGCTCATGGACGATCTCCCATTGGGGATCGGGAGTCACATGCTCAGGTCCTTTACCTGTTCCGATTGGTCCATCTTGAGCATCAGGAAGGTCCCAGAAGCGAACGGCTATAAAAGGTCCACATGGCCGCTCAGCCATGCGCTAGTATAGACTATAGTTGCTATATGTGTGGATGATGACGGATGCATGCACCTGGTGAATGACTCATTAAAATTCCCCTCCCTTTGATATTACTTATGTGGTTAGGGAATTAGTTGCAGAGTCAGTGTCAGCCAGTGGCTAGCCATAGGACACAAGTGCTCGTCACTTCCCAGCACTAGCGTCCGATGGTGTCGCCTGCCATAGGGCACATCGTACCACGGCAGGCATTGTCGCTTCGCGGCAGTCGGTTTCTGTTAGCGGCGTTCACAGCTGCAACGCCACATGCTCGGTAGGTCTAGAGTGATGCTGGTCCTATGTCCTGGGGCCAGAATCCTGTGACCATACACTGTTGTGAGTTCATTTTCCCCTTCACCGTCGATGTCTGATGAACTCCCTCTTCTGGTGAAGGAAGGAAGTGAGGCTGATTACCAAACACCTGATCTGGTAGATGATGACTGGGTAACAGGAAATTCTGACTAGATATATGGCAGCCGACACCCTTCTGAGTGCTGATGTGCTGAATTGGTCTCCTGAGGCTGTTTCTTCCTTTCAGGAGCTGAAGCGAAGGTTTACTTCTGCTCCGGTTTTGCGGCAACCTGATGTCTCTCTCCCGTTTCAGGTAGAGGTGGACGCTTCTGAGATTGGTGCAGGAGCTGTTTTGTCCCAAAAAGATCCTGTAACATCTAAAATCAATCCCTGTGCTTTCTTTTCCCAAAAGTTCTCCCCATCGCAACGTAACTATGATGTGGGGAATCGGGAACTGTTAGCCATGAAATGGGCATTTGAGGAGTGGAGACATTGGTTGGAGGGAGCTAAACATCAAGTCGTGGTCCTTACTGACCACAAGAATTTGATTTACCTGAAGTCAGCCAAACGCTTGAATCCTACACAGGCTAGGTGGGCCTTGTTTTTCACACGTTTTGATTTTGTGGTCTCTTTTCTTCCGGGCACTAAGAATGTCAAGGCAGACGCCCTCTCTAGGAGTTTCTTTGCTGATTCTCCTGTTGTGACCAAGCCTGCTACCATCTTAGGTGAGGGGGTAGTTCTTTCTGCCATCTCGCCCGATTTGAGACGTGCTCTGGAAGAGTTTCAGGAGGACAAACCTGAGCGTTGTCCCATTGGAAAATTGTATGTTCCTGACCAGTGGAGGAAGAGAGTGATGTCTGAAGTTCATTGCTCTGAATTGGCTGGTCATCCAGGTATTTTTGGTACTAGAGTTTTGGTGAGTCGGTCTTTTTGGTGGCCCGCCTTGTCTCGTGATGTCAGGAATTTTGTGCAGTCCTGTGGGACTTGCTCTCGGTCTAAACCTTGTTCTCGCTCTAGTGGGTTGTTGATGCCTTTGCTGGTGCCCAGGAGGCCATGGACCCATATTTCAATGGATTTTATCTCTGATATGCCTGTCTCTCAGAGAATGACTGTTATTTGGGTGATTTGTGATAGATTCTCTAAGATGGTCCATCTTGTACCACTCCCTAAGTTGCCATCTTCCTCAGAGTTGGTGCCCTTGTTTTTGCAACAGGTGGTTCGCTTGCACGGGATTCCTGAGAACATTGTTTCTGACAGAGGAGTTCAGTTTGTGTCTAGATTTTGAAGGACTTTCTGTTCCAAGCTGGGAATTCAGTTGTCCTTCTCCACTGCGTTTCACCCTCAGACCAATGGGCAGACGGAGAGAACAAACCAGACTTTGGAGTCGTATTTGAGATGTTTTATTTCTGCCGATCAGGATGATTGGGTTTCATTTTTGCCCTTGGCCGAATTTGCTTTAAATAATAGAGCTATTTCTGCCACTTTGATGTCACCTTTTTTGTAACTTTGGGTTTCATCCTCGATTCTCTTCAGGGAAGGTGGAGCCTTCTGCCTGCCCAGGTGTTGACACTGTGGTGGAGAGAATGCACCAGATCTGGGACCAAGTGGTGGATAAGTTGTCTCTCTCCCAGGAAAAGGCCCAGCGGTTTTCCAACCGGCATAGGACCATTGGTCCCCAGTTTAAGGTGGGTGATATGGTTTGGTTGTCATCAAAGAATATCGCTATGAAGGTGGCTTCTCCAAAGTTTAAACCTAGATTTATTGGACCTTACAAGATTTTGGAGATTCTTAATCCAGTCTCTTTTCGATTGGCTCTTCCTGTTACATTTAAGATCCATGACGTGTTTCATAAGTCTCTGTTAAAGAGGTTTGTTGAGCCAGTAGTTCCTGTGGTGGCACCTCCTGACCCGGTATTGGTTGAAGGTAATGTGGAATATGAGGTTGAGAAGATACTGGATTCTCGCCTGGCTAGACGGAGACTCCAGTATTTGGTTAAATGGGAGGGTTATGGCCAGGTGGATAATTCTTGGGTCCATGCATCCGATATTCATGCCGAAAGATTGGTTCGTGCCTTTCATCGGGCCCATCCTAATCGCCCTGGTGGCGTGGATGAGGGTTCGCTGACCCCTCCTCAAGGGGGAGGTACTGTTGTGAGTTCATTTTCCCCTTCACCGTCGATGTCTGATGAACTCCCTCTTCTGGTGAAGGAAGGTAGTGAGGCTGATTACCAAACACCTGATCTGGTAGATGATGACTGGGTAACAGAAAATTCTGACTGGATATAAGGCAGCCAACGCCCTTCTGAGTCGCTGGTGATTTCTCTGCTGGATTCTTGGAGACCAGTCTGATTCTTGCTTCCCAAATATAAGTTTTTGCTCTGCTATTGAACTTATTAGTTTTGTTTTGTTTACCTTGTTTTTTGGAGTTCAGCCATCCCCGGTCGGGGGTGTCCTGAGTTCCATTTTTGTCTCTGATCACTTTGTCTCTTTGCTCTGTCTTCAGAATTTACCTGAGTGCTGATATAGTCTTTTTGAAGTCCTAGCGACTTCAGGGCCTGTTTTTCCTATCAGACAGTTGGGACATTTTTTGGTAGGGTTCTTTGCGGATTGCAGACAGCAGCTTTTCTATCCTGTCCTTTTTAGTTAGCTTGGGCCCCATCATTTGCTCAGCCTATCTTTCTATCTGTGTTAGTCTTTTCATCTTGCTTCACCGTCATTATATGTTGGGGGCTGCCTATTGCTTTGGGGTCTGCTCTGGGGCAGTTTAGATTTCCCCTTTCTTTCTTTAGGCCTATTTAGTTCTCCGGTTGTGATCGAGGGGTCTAGGGCATCGTAGGAACCCCCCATGGCTACTGTTAGTTGTTGTGGATAGGATCAGGGGTCTGCAATCCGATAGCTACCAATCTCTCCGGTTTTCTGGACTTAGCTTGTATTTTTGTTTTTTCCTCCTTCGGTGACTCATTCATAACAATATACCAAGCGGTCTTCTCCCCGAACGCTGTGAGTGTGAACAGGCTCGGCATTTGTGTATTAGCGTTAGTGCGGCTATGTGAGGTAACAGAGTTCGCCCAGCGCACACCGGGTGATGTTTAACCCGCGGGTGTTATACTGCCATATTGAGCATCCGCCATTACTTAGCAGCAGCATACCAACTCTGCACAGTGGACCCCGGGCGGCGAACGCGCCTACTATTATTTTATAATAACATTATACTAGCGCCAGGGTCTGGCTAGTAATGGCGGATAAGCAGCAGCTCCTGCAGCACATTGGGTATGCAGGTTGGCGGCTCTCGAGCGTTCAACCTCACCTGCGAATGTCACTGCGGCTGCTGTCTCCCATGTTCCTACGTCCATCCCTGCACCGATGTTATCCCACCTCCCGCTGCCCGAGAAGTTCTCAGGCGATAGTGCCTCCTGCAGGGGATTCGTGAGCCAGTATGCTATTCAGCTTGAGCTGCTGGCCGCGTGATTTCCCTCTGAGCGGACTAATGTCGGATTCATCATGTCCCTTCTGGCTGGCAGGGCTCTGGAGTGGGCCACCCCACTGTGGGAGCGTGCTGACCCCGTGGTTCGGGGAGCCTCGCAGTTCCTAGCCTCTCTGAAGCAGGTCTTTCTGGGACCACGGGTCAGACACTGTTAGGAACGGCGGAGCGCACTAAATAAAAATAAATAATAAAGTGTGTTCGCCGCTCGGGGTCCACCGTGCAGTAGGTGTAACAACCGCTGCTGAGTGATGACAGAGGAGCAATATGGCGGTATGATGCACACGGGTTCAACTTCACCTGGAGTGCGCAGAGCGGGCTTCAGATAGCATACAAAACGCTGAACCTGTTAGTGACACAGGCTTCAGGAAAATGCACACACGGTATCTGGTCACAGGAGCAGGACCCAAGACAGAGAAGCTGCGTCCCTCTAGACCTACCATGTGTGCGGCGTCGCTGCTGCGAACGCCAAGAAGGGCTGCAACTGCAGCACAGCGTAGGACACTGCCGCTCGACGACAAGGGCCAGATAGCAAGCGCAATGTCGGAAGCTAGCATAGCGGTGCGGTGTGCACAGTAGCTTAAGGCTTGCCACTGACTGGCGCAGACTGCTAAACTAATACCCTATCACCATGCGTAATATCAGAGGGAAGGGGTTTCAAATGAGTCAGTCAACAGAATCATACATCCATCACCATTCACACATAGCAAGTATAGCCTATACTAGCGCATGGCGGAACAGCCATGTTTTCCATGAGCATGCCCAGTAAGAGGACAGAAGGACTTAGCCTCAGGAGAGATTTGCTGCAAGGCAATCTCCTCTGCAGTGGAAAAATAGGAGGAGAGTGCAGAATGTGAGGATCTGTATCCCTGCTGAGTAAACGCAGAAATCCGACTCCTAACATTACCCCCCTCCTAGGGCACCCCCTCCCTGAGTCTTACGATCCACCTACTTGTGCCCGTAAGAGGTATAAGGCCTCAGACTCATCCGCAGGCAAGTCTGATGTCCCGGTAGATGACAGAGAGGCCCGGGACATGTGGAGGGCCTCAGGGGTGGCAAGATCGCCAGGTCTGAAAAGGGGCCCGTGGGAGACAGCGGGAGCGGAAGTTAAAGTGGAACGCCACCGTGTGTCGGCAGGCGTCTCCGATCTTCGCTTAAGGAAGCTATTCCGAGCACAAAAGGCGCAGGCCCGAATATATTTTTTAACATCCTGAGCCCTGTGCGGCCACCAGTAAGACCCTGCCAGGAGTTTTGTGGTCTGCATATAGCCACAGTGACCACCTCTCCAGGATGTGTGTGCCCAGGCAAGAACCTTTGGCCGAAGGTGGGGAGGAACAAGGGCCTTACCCGGCGGTACAGAATTTGGCCTTTGCGGGGCACTGTTGTTCTGAGACACCGCGTGTTGACAAATAAGACCACGACTGGAGTCTTGTGCCAGACACGCCTGGAGAACGGTGCGAGACACCTCCATGGGCTCTGGGGGTGGAACCTCTGGCTCGGGTAGTTCCAGAGGCTCAAAAAAATTGGGACCTGGAGTAACCTTCCGTTTGGATTGAGCACGCTCCATACCGCGCTCCGAAAAACAGAGGTCAATGCGGGTGGAAATGGCAATCAGTTCTTCCAAACTGGCAGGAATGTCTCTAGTGGAAAGAGCATCTTTAATGTGCTCCACCAAACCTCTCCAAAACACAGAGATGAGGGCTTTATCGGACCACTCCAACTCGGAAGCAAGTGTCCGAAAACGGACGGCATACTGACTAACCGAGAGAGCACCCTGAGTCAAAGCAAGAAGCTGAAGAGAGGTATCGTGCGTGACCTGTGGACCGAGGAAGACCTGCTTAATAGCTGTTAGAAAGTGAGCAGCGGTCCGGACTTCTGGGTCACCACGCTTCCATAGTGGCGTAGCCCACTCCAACGCTTTGCCCGACAGCAGGGAAACAATAAACCCCACCTTGGCCCGTTGCGTAGGGAATCGCGCAGCCAGTAATTCCAGCTGAATGGAGCATTGGCTGATGAAACCCCTACAGGAGGCGCCATCGCCATAAAATTTATCGGGCAACGGGAGGCGGGTAACTGTCAGCGCGGGGGAGGACGTGGACATACGGGAAACTGCGTCTGTGTTTGCCTTTACAGCAGCTTCGGTGGATTGTGCAGCTGAGAGAGCCCTCTCAAGAGTGGCCAGCCGGCCCTCAAGCTGCCGAATACACTGTAAGAGTTGCTGCTGTTCTGCCATCACTAGCCAGACCCTGGCGCTAGTATAATGTTAGGAATGGTGGAACACACTAAATAAAAATAAATAATAAAGTGCGTTCGCTGCTCAGGGTCCACCGCGCAGTAGGTGTAACAACCTGAGTGATGACAGAGGAGCAATATGGCGGTATGATGCACATGGGTTCAACGTCACCCGAAGTGCGTAGAGCGGGCTCTGTTCACACACAGAGGTGCCGCAACAAAAACATACAAAACACTGAACCTGTTATTGACACAGGCTTCAGATAGCATACAAAATGCTGAACCTGTTAGTGACACAGGCTTCAGGTAAATGCACACTCGGTATCTGGTCACAGGAGCAGGACCCAAGACAGAGAAACTGCGTCCCTCTAGACCTACCGTGTGTGCGGCGTCGCTGCTGCGAACGCGAAGAAGGGCTGCAACTGCAGCGCGACGTAGGACACTGCTGCTCGACGACAAAGCCAGATAGCAAGCACGATGTCGGCGCTAGCGTAGCGGTGCGGTGTGCACAGTGGCTTAAGGCTTGCCTCTGATTGGCGCTGACTGCTAAACTAATACCATATCACCATGCGTAATATCAGAGGGAAGGAGTTTCAAATGAGTCAGTCACCAGAATCATACATCCATCACCATTCACACATAGCAAGTATAGCCTATACTAGCGCATGGCGGAACAGCCATGTGGGTCGCCATCCCAGGGCTGTTGGGTACTCGGTACCGGGCTGGTCTCTCAGAGGGGAATGTCACAGCAGTGGTGAACCGGTTCGTGGCCCTGGGTACCCATGTAAAAGGGATGAAGTGATGGAATAAAGTTTATGAGTGAATGATTTGTGACGCCACTTGTGGTGTTCGGCAATGAAGGTGTTAAGCCGACGCTGCAGACAGATCCTTTGGGACAGATGGTGGGGTGCAGCAAAGATGGGGTGGCCCTCTACAGGCAGGGCTGTAGTGCCATGCCAGAGCAGATGAAGAGGGTAGGTGTTGAGGAAGAGGGTGTAGTGTTTGGCACAGAGATGTAGCAGTGCTGGAGAGTTTGCAGGAAGAAGGCAAGGACACAACGGGTGCAGTTTCTTTACCTTTACTTTGCTTGGCAAATGCTGTCCAGGGTCCAGATTACAGATGGCACAGGAGCTGGCTAGCCTGGAAGCAACTTAGGAATCTCTCTAGGCAGATGGGTTGTGTATAGAGTTGAGCGACTTTTGGTTTTTTAGGGTCGCGTTTCGTTTCGTGAAACCCGACTTTTCCAAAAGTTGGGTCGAGCAAGGTCGTCCGATTATAGGGAAAAGTCGGGGTCGTCCCGAAACACGAAACCCAATGTAAGTCAATGGGGAATAAAAGTCGGCAGTGAGAGGAGGACAGGAAACACACCTACAGTGCCCATTTGAATGCCAAAAGCATCAATTCTTCTTACTTAAGCTTGTCAACCTTAATTAACTTCATAATACAAGTTACGCACTGAAAAATGGGGGTTATTTGGCTAAAGTTGTGGGGGGGAGGGCTGGCTGCAGGTTTTCATGTGCCCTGGGCGAAAGAGCGCCCCTTTAACAGATACCACAACTCATCATGCTCCGATACGGCAGAGAAATAGCGGCATAGTACAATAAAAAATACCTCACGTTTTACATCTCATGACGAGGCCCATCTATTTCTCCATACAGAATCATTGGTCCCATATAATGTTTGAAACAGTATATGATGAGCTCCACATAATGCTACAGTATATGTTGGTCCCCATGGATGAAGCTCCACTGTCTTATGGGCCCAAATAATGCTCCAAACATAATGGGCCCCATTTCTAATGCTCTAGTGTATAATGGGCCCTGTAAATGCTGCTCCAGTGTCTGATGTCCACCTTTGGAATGTTCCAGTGTATGGTGGGCCCCATCTATCATTCTCCAGAGTATAGTGCTCCCCAAAAATTGCTGTCCCAACATTGAAAACAATCAAATAAGTCTCCTCGCTAGGGAATCCCTGTACTTGTCTGGATTCCTCTTCGTCCCCATCTTCCATCTCACTGCACAGTATTTCAACTTTGCAAGTGCTGTGATCCTGGGCAAGCAGGGGGGGCCCACTCGTTGGCGACGGCACTGGCACAGGGCCCCTGATAGTACGGTGGTGTGTCTGATGGCGGGTGGGCCGAACCTGCACTTTCATCTGCAGCTTCCTCTTTGTCACCGTGTAAGATGGAACTGTATATGGGAAGGGTAACCTGAGTTTCATCAGGGTCAGATTCAGGTCGTGTAGCATGCTAGGGGAATGTAGTGGTCTGGGTCAATGTACCAGCAGATTCATCGAGCAGTGGCTGGGCATCAGTGCACTTGTGTCGCACCCAGGAGTACGGTCGCCACAGTGGCATTACCTTCTTCCTAGGGAGTGTGATGTCATGCTTGGGAGCAACGAAGGATCTCTCTAGCAGGTTAACTGATTGGGCGGCGTTAATCCCACGAGTCATGACCCTCCAAACAGCGTTCATGAAGGCAAAGTGTTTGTTTTACGTGGGCAGTATGGTTGCAAAGCTGAACCTTAAAGGAATGTCCAGAAGGGCACCACCAGGAGTGGAGCCTACGGTTAAATTCGACTCCACCTGGGAAACCTCAACCATGCCAGATACAGAACAGATGCACACATTGCAAGCTTAATTCCGTTAACGAACGAGACTCCGTCATGCCCCGCGGTCGGAGTCCGGCTTACTAGAGGGACACGTGAGGCTCTGGCACATGAGATTGGCCAATAACTGGTGTGTCATGCCCTTACATGTCCGTGGCTGCATGTGCGCTACACTGAAAAGGCCAGCGTTTGTCGCCTACAGGTGCAGATAACCCACTGAACAACGTTAGTGATGGGGATCACTGATTACAATTATTACCCGCGAACAATGATTTCCCGTAAGTGCAGGTCAACCGCAGTTCCGGAATTAGGCCTAACCGTCATTCCTGAAAAAATGAAAAACTTACGTGTGCAAACCACAGGTGCTATAGCTTGCTTAACAGCTCGCCAGCCGTTCTCACGCCCAGTATGGATTACACGTGATTGCACAAAGGTGAGAAAGGGTACCGTATCCCCAGATAACATGTATGGATAGCGTACACATTCAAAATATATGTGTCAGGAGGCAGGCTCAGACGGTGTTAGGCCCAGTATGGATTGCACGTGATTGCTCAAAGGTTAGAAAGGGTACCGTATCCCCGGATAACATGTATGGATAGCGTACACATTCAAAATATATGTCTCAGGAGGCAGGCTCAGACGGTGTTAGGCCCAGTATGGATTGCACGTGATTGCACAAAGGTTAGAACGGGTACCGTATCCCCGGATAACATGTATGGATAGCGTACACATTCAAAATATATGTCTCAGGAGGCAGGCTCAGACGGTGTTAGGCCCAGTATGGATTGCACGTGATTGCACAAAGGTTAGAAAGGGTACCGTATCCCCGGATAACATGTATGGATAGCGTACACATTCAAAATATATGTCTCAGGAGGCAGGCTCAGACGGTGTTAGGCCCAGTATGGATTGCACGTGATTGCACAAAGGTTAGAACGGGTACCGTATCCCCGGATAACATGTATGGATAGCGTACACATTCAAAATATATGTCTCAGGAGGCAGGCTCAGACGGTGTTAGGCCCAGTATGGATTGCACGTGATTGCACAAAGGTTAGAAAGGGTACCGTATCCCCGGATAACATGTATGGATAGCGTACACATTCAAAATATATGTCTCAGGAGGCAGGCTCAGACGGTGTTAGGCCCAGTATGGATTGCACGTGATTGCACAAAGGTTAGAAAGGGTACAGTATCCCCGGATAACATGTATGGATAGCGTACACATTCAAAATATATGTCTCAGGAGGCAGGCTCAGACGGTGTTAGGCCCAGTATGGATTGCACGTGATTGCACAAAGGTTAGAAAGGGTACCGTATCCCCGGATAACATGTATGGATAGCGTACACATTCAAAATATATGTCTCAGGAGGCAGGCTCAGACGGTGTTAGGCCCAGTATGGATTGCACGTGATTGCACAAAGGTTAGAAAGGGTACCGTATCCCCGGATAACATGTATGGATAGCGTACACATTCAAAATATATGTCTCAGGAGGCAGGCTCAGACGGTGTTAGGCCCAGTATGGATTGCACGTGATTGCACAAAGGTTAGAAAGGGTACCGTATCCCCGGATAACATGTATGGATAGCGTACACATTCAAAATATATGTCTCAGGAGGCAGGCTCAGACGGTGTTAGGCCCAGTATGAATTGCACGTGATTGCACAAAGGTTAGAAAGGGTACCGTATCCCCAGATAACATGTATGGATAGCGTACACATTCAAAATATATGTCTCAGGAGGCAGGCTCAGATGGTGTTAGGCCCAGTATGGATTGCACATGATTGCACAAAGGTTAGAAAGGGTACCGTATCCCCGGATAACATGTATGGATAGCGTACACATTCAAAATATATGTCTCAGGAGGCAGGCTCAGACAGTGTTAGGCCCAGTATGGATTGCACGTGATTGCACAAAGGTTAGAAAGGGTACCGTTTCCCCGGATAACATGTATGGATAGCGTACACATTCAAAATATATGTCTCAGGAGGCAGGCTCAGACGGTGTTAGGCCCAGTATGGATTGCACGTAATTGCACAAAGGTTAGAAAGGGTACCGTTTCCCTGGATAACATGTATGGATAGCGTACACATTCAAAATATATGTCTATACATCAGGAGGCAGGCTCAGACGGTGTCAGGCACAGTATGGATTTGACGGCCCAGACTACACAGCGGAGGAGCAGGGAGAGGTAAAGATTGCAAATGCTGGGGCCCTGCCCAAGCAAGGGGGGCCCACTCGTGGGCGTCGGTACTGGCACTGGGCCTCTCATAGTACGGCGGTGTGTCTGACGGCGGGTGTACACCACCACTGTCAGAGACACTTGATTGCACTATGAAGGACCCTGTACCAGTGCCCGCGCCCAAGAGTCGGCCTGCCCACCTGTCCAGGGCAACGGCACTCGCACGGTGTCGTGCGCTAGGTGGTGACCCCGGCCATGGGGGGGGAGGCAGCACAGTTAGGGAATTTTAGAAAGTGGCATATGTTGATGTTGGACATTCAGCTGATGCAAAAGGTGAAATAGGTCAAGTCCCAGGAAGAGGTGGACCAAAGCAAGCCATTTTTCTGTCACCCTATGTGTCATCAGAGGAAGGTGGGACAAAATCCTTGGAAACCCATGCGTGGTTCATTTTAATGAAGGTTAGATCATCCACATTTTGGGTTGACAGACGGGTCCTTTTTTCTGTCAGGATTGATCCAGCTGCACTGAAGACTCTTTCCGATAGCACACTTGCAGCTGGGCAAGCGAGCTCCTGTAAGGCATATTGTGCCAATTCAGGCCAGGTGTCCAGTTTAGCGGCCCAATAGTCAAAGGGGAATGACCTGTGTGGGAGAACATCGATATGGGAGGAAAAGTAGTTTGTAACCATAGTTGACAACTGCTGTCTCCTGTAACTTTCCATCGATGCAGTATTACCAGTTGTGTGAGCGGTACTTGAAAAATCAGTCCACAACATTGTCATGAAACCCCTGTCTCCAACGCCACTTCTGCTGTGTGCACCACGAACACCTCTGCCAAGCTGCCCCCGGCCCGTACGGCTCGTGTGAGAACCATAACCGCTGCTGTGTGCTGGGAATGCCTCAAGCAACCGATTTACCAGAGTTGCTTGTTTATTAGCCAATATTAGGTCAAGGTTCTCCTGTGGCATGATGTTTTGTAATTTGCCTTTATAGCGTGGATCCAGGATGCTGGCCAACCAGTAGTCATCATCGTTCATCATTTTGGCAATGCGTGGGTCCCTTTTTAGGATCTGCAAGGCATAATCTGACATGTGGGCCAATGTTCCCGGTGTCAATGATGCACTGCGAGTGCTGGTTGGAGGAGCACTTTCTGGCAAATCCACATCCCTCCAGTCATGCACAAACCCTGTACCAGACCTTGCCACGCCAACATTTTCACTTGCCCCACGAGATGCATCCTCCTCCCCTAAGTAATCATCCCCATCATCATCCTCCTCCTCCTCCTCTTCTTCCTCCACCTCGTCAAGGAGAGGTCCCTGGGCAGACAATGGCTGAATGTCATCAAGGATTCCCTCCTCCTCTTCCTCCTCATCAACATTGGCTGCAGACGCCTGCTCCTTAAGGTGCGTCAAAGTTTGCATGAGCAGACGCATAAGTGGGATGCTCATGCTTAGGATGGCGTCGTCTGCGCTTACCAGCCGTGTGCATTCCTCAAAACACTGAAGGACTTTACAGAGGTCTTTCAGCTTCGACCACTGCACACCTGTCAACTCCATGTCTGCTCTCAAAGTGCCTGGCCGTGTATCCTCCCACAAATGCATTATGGCCTGCCTCTGCTCGCACAGCCGCTCCACCATGTGCAGGGTGGAGTTCCACCTTGTTGCAATGTCGATAATGAGGCGGTGGTTGGGAAGGTAGAGCAATCGCTGCAGCTTCTGCATACGAACGGAGTGTACAGGCGACCGGCGGATGTGCGCGCACAGTCTTCGCACCTTCTGGAGCAGGGCTGTTAACTCCGGATAATTTTTGAGGAAGCACTGCACCACCAGGTTCAAGGTGTGAGCCAAGCAAGGTATATGGCTGAGTTTTGAAAGGGCTAAGGCTGCCACAAAATTACGGCCGTTATCACTAACTACCTTGCCTGCCTCAAGATGTACACTGCCCAGCCATGACTCAGTTTGTCGCTTCAAGTACTCGGCCAGCACCTCGGCGGTGTGTCTGTTGCCCAAACACATCATCTGCAACACAGCCTGCTGACGCTTTCCACTAGCTGCTCGATAGGGGGACACATCGTGTGCAACAGTGGCAGCTGCAGATGGAGTGCTCGTACGACTGCGCTCTGTGGACGAGCTTTCGCTTCTGGAGGAGGAGGAGGAGGGTCGAACGCCTACAGCCAACTGTTTCCTATACGGTGGGCTAGGCAGCACTGTCCCACCACCGCTGTCCCCTGTGGACCCTGCATCCACCACATTAACCCAGTGCGCAGTGATGGACACGTAACGGCCCTGGCCATGCCGACTGGACCATGCATCAGTTGTGAGGTGCACCTTTCCGCTCACTGACTGCTTGAGTGCATGGACAATGCGGTCTTTCACATGATGGTGGAGGGCTGGGATGGCTTTGCGAGAGAAGAAGTGGCGACTGGGTAGGTCATAGCATGGTACTGCATAGGCCATGAGTTCGCGGAAAGCTGTGCTTTCCACCAACCGAAAGGGCATCATCTCAAACGAGATTAGTTTGGCAATGTGGGCGTTCAAACCCAGTGTACGCGGATGAGAGACTGAGTACTTTCTTGACCTACTCATAGTGTCTGGGAGGGTGCGCTGGACTTGAGAGCTGCATATGGTGGAAGTAGCGGTGGACAGGGCGGACTGAGAGAGGGTTGATGATGGTGATGGAGTTGGTGTTCTTTCTGATGGCCTAGAATCAGTCTTTCGTTGATATAACAGTGGGATTCCCTGACTGCTGTGGCCTTGCAACGACACCTCAACATTTGCTGCTGTGCTAACCGGTGGGCTTACAGTGGGGGAAACAATGTAGCGTTGCTGACTACCTTCGTTGTGATCAGTTGCACATGTGGCACTTGAGGTTTGGTGTTGTGTCCACGCTTGCAAGTGCATGCTGGTTAAATGTCTAAGCATGCAACTGGTATTCAAATTTTTCAGATTTTTCCCTCGGTTAAAGGTCTTTGCGCACTTCTTACAGATAACCTTGGCCTGATCATGAGGATTTTGTTCAAAAAAGTGCCACACTGCACTCTTCCTACTTTGGCAGACATTTTGCGGTCTAGCATGCTGTGATCTTTTGACCCTCTGGACAAGCTGTCCAGCAACTCTTTTGATGTTTGGAACCTGTCTTTGGAGTGCTCCGGGCCTGCCAGATAACAGCTGTTGCGATGTCGATGTCTGCTGTAGATGCTCCTCATCTGAGCTATTGGAAGCAGCACCCTCTTCCCCCAATGGATGCCAATCTGGGTCAACAACTGGGTCATCCATCACCTCCTCTTCTATGTCATGTGCACCTTCCTCTGTGTCACCGTGTATGGTGGTATAGTGTGCGGGAAGGGGCACCTGAGTCTCATCAGGGTCAGAATCTGGCTCTGTACACTGCGAGGACAATGTAGTGCTCTGAGTGAATGTACCAGCAGAATCATCCATCAGCGGCTGTGCATCAGTGCACTCCATGTCAGATTCATCTTGGCCTGGGTAATTCACCATTTCACTTGATAATCCAGGCATGGTATGTGAAAACAGCTCCATGGAGTAATCAGTAGTATGGCCTGCGTCATCCTTCAATCTTGGTTGGGGTGAAGGACACAAGGAAAGGTGTGGTTCATGAACATGAGCCTCCAATGACGACTCAGTGCTTTTACTTTTTACAACTGAAGAAGAGGAGGCGATAGAGCTGGAGGCTGAGTCAGCAATGTAAGACAAATCTTTTTCCTGATGCTCTGCCTTTAAAAGCGGTTTGCCAACTCCTAGAAAACTAAGCGTTTGAGGCCTTATGTAGCCAGACGATGACGCAGGCTCAACACCTCCTGCATTCGGTCCTATTTTGCTCTTGCCACTACCATCAGATCCACCACCAACACCATCATTACCAGCTGCCAACCCCCGCCCAATTCCACAGCCTCTTCCACCAGCCTTCCTCATTTTTGGTAGAAATGTAGACAAAATTCAACAAACTATATAGTAATGTAAAACAAGGTACAAGGTGTCTATAGGACAGGGGAGATTTTGAATTTCTGCAGACACTTGT
This sequence comes from Dendrobates tinctorius, assembly GCF_039654945.1. Lineage (NCBI taxonomy): Eukaryota > Metazoa > Chordata > Amphibia > Anura > Dendrobatidae > Dendrobates > Dendrobates tinctorius. Next base: position 21,917,925 of record NW_027361704.1, read on the forward strand.
GGACTCTGGACACTTTTGGATTGTGTGAGGCCCACTGATATCTGAGCGCTATGTGACAGGCTCGATGGCACAGCTGTGACCAAAGTGACTAGAGGATAAGGGAGATTTTGAATTTCTGCAGACACTTGTGGACACTGGACACTTTTGGATTGTGTGAGGCCCAATGAATATCTGAGCGCTATGTGACAGGCTCGATGGCACAGCTGTGACCAAAGTGACTAGAGGATAAGGGAGATTTTGAATCTCTGCACACACTTTTGGACACTGGACACTTTTGGATTGTGTGAGGCCCAATGAATATCTGAGCGCTATGTGACAGGCTCGATGGCACAGCTGTGACCAAAGTGACTAGAGGATAAGGGAGATTTTGAATCTCTGCACACACTTTTGGACACTGGACACTTTTGGATTGTGTGAGGCCCAATGAATATCTGAGCGCTACGTGACAGGCTCGATGGCACAGCTGTGACCAAAGTGACTAGAGGATAAGGGAGATTTTGAATCTCTGCACACACTTTTGGACACTGGACACTTTTGGATTGTGTGAGGCCCAATGAATATCTGAGCGCTATGTGACAGGCTCGATGGCACAGCTGTGACCAAAGTGACTAGAGGATAAGGGAGATTTTGAATCTCTGCACACACTTTTGGACACTGGACACTTTTGGATTGTGTGAGGCCCAATGAATATCTGAGCGCTATGTGACAGGCTCGATGGCACAGCTGTGACCAAAGTGACTAGAGGATAAGGGAGATTTTGAATCTCTGCACACACTTTTGGACACTGGACACTTTTGGAGTGTGTGAGGCCCAATGAATATCTGAGCGCTATGTGACAGGCTCGATGGCACAGCTGTGACCAAAGTGACTAGAGGATAAGGGAGATTTTGAATCTCTGCACACACTTTTGGACACTGGACACTTTTGGATTGTGTGAGGCCCAATGAATATCTGAGCGCTATGTGACAGGCTCGATGGCACAGCTGTGACCAAAGTGACTAGAGGATAAGGGAGATTTTGAATCTCTGCACACACTTTTGGACACTGGACACTTTTGGATTGTGTGAGGCCCAATGAATATCTGAGCGCTATGTGACAGGCTCGATGGCACAGCTGTGACCAAAGTGACTAGAGGATAAGGGAGATTTTGAATCTCTGCACACACTTTTGGACACTGGACACTTTTGGATTGTGTGAGGCCCAATGAATATCTGAGCGCTATGTGACAGGCTCGATGGCACAGCTGTGACCAAAGTGACTAGAGGATAAGGGAGATTTTGAATCTCTGCACACACTTTTGGACACTGGACACTTTTGGATTGTGTGAGGCCCAATGAATATCTGAGCGCTATGTGACAGGCTCGATGGCACAGCTGTGACCAAAGTGACTAGAGGATAAGGGAGATTTTGAATCTCTGCACACACTTTTGGACACTGGACACTTTTGGATTGTGTGAGGCCCAATGAATATCTGAGCGCTATGTGACAGGCTCGATGGCACAGCTGTGACCAAAGTGACTAGAGGATAAGGGAGATTTTGAATCTCTGCACACACTTTTGGACACTGGACACTTTTGGATTGTGTGAGGCCCACTGATATCTGAGCGCTATGTCACAGGCTCGATGGCACAGCTGTGACAAAAGTGACTAGAGGATAAGGGAGATTGGATTGCTTTTAAAAAAGCAGTTTGCAGAGCAGTGGGTAAACAGCAATGCCAGCCTGTCAGGAAGCCTTAAAAGGCAGCCCAACAACCAACACCACTGATACACCACAATATAGCCTCCCCTTGCACTGCACACACAGTGACTGGTGTGTTGTGCAGGCCAAATTGCTAGCAGCAGAAGCAGTTTTTTTTTCTTCTCAGCAGGACAAAAAAAAAAAAATTGGGATTGCTTTTAAAAAAGCAGTTTGTGGAGCAGTGGGTAAACAGCAATGCAGGAATGTCAGGAAGCCTTAGAAGGCAGCCCAACAACCAACACCACTGATACACCACTATATAGCCTCCCCTTGCACTGCACACACAGTGACTGGTGTGTTGTGCAGGCCAAATCGCTAGCAGCAGAAGCAGTTTTTTTGTCTTCTTCCCTGCCTAACGCTCTCCCTACAGAATCAGCAGCAACCTCTCCCTATACTGAGATCGGCAGAAGTAAGATGGCGGTCGGCGTGCACGCCCTTTTATACCCCCTGTGACGCCCACCAAAGCAAGCCAATCACTTGCATGCCCTTCTGAAAGATGGTGGTGACCCCTGCCTATGTCATCACGTTGCCCACAGTGTCCGTGGATCCTGATTGGCTGAAAAAGAGCGCAAAACAACCTTTTGAAACGCGACTTTGGCGCGTAAGTCGCCGACCTCGTGGCCGACCTCATCCTAGGGTCGGGTTTCGTTTCATGAAACCCGACTTTGCCAAAAGTCGGCGACTTTTGAAATTTTTCGACCCGTTTCGCTCAACTCTAGTTGTGTAGTCTCCTTCCTAGCGCTTAGTTTTAGGTACTTGCAGTACTGTGTTACACTGAAGTTCCACTTGCTTATTCTCTTTAGAACTCCCTCGTATGACAGACAGCTGTAGCCTTTCTCTTCTGCCTCACACGTCGCTGTTGTGCCTCCGAGTCTTATGTGGAATAGAGCATTTACACCTTCCTATTCCTCCGGTTTCTGTTGCAGGACCATCAGTGTCCATACAGCCTTGGATACCGGACTCCATATAATGCGCTATAACTGGGAATGAGCCTGAACTCTCTGCTTAATTCCCCAGCTCTTCTCCTCATGTCCACACACATTGCCCTCCTCATACGAACTCCTAATTTCCCCTTCCTGGACCTCAGAGAGCAGCTCTTCCCCCAGTTTTGGGTTCAGAGCTCCCTCTGCTGGGCTGGAATGAGAACTGTGTTGTGTGTTGTGATTAACTGTCAGAGTGATCCTTTATTGCTTCCAAGCATGACATCACACTCCCTAGGAGGAAGGTAATGCCACTGTGGCGACCATACTCCTGGGGATGCCACATTCCCCCCTAGTGCAATTCAGTACTCCTGGACTGAAGGGAAAACATGTAAACACATAAACAATTATAGATATAACAAGATTTTTAAAAAAATGAAAAATTACAAAAACCAAAGCTGAAAAATAGTCCTAATGATGATTAGTCCATGCGTCAATGTCCATGGTGCAATTCCTGAGCAAGATGGTGAACTATTTACAAGTAGAGTTCTGACCACACATAGTCCTGTGGTCCAATCGTCCATCAAAACAAAATAAGATCTTCAAAAAGTTTCTTGCAGAGTCTCTGTAGGCACATAAACTTCAACAGTTGTATATTTACATTTTAACAATTACAAAACTTATCTATTTGCGGAACCTTAAGGGTGGAATACCTTGGGTACTACGGACAGACCTACATAGCACTGGTGTTGTTGGGGAACTTACTGGATGCCTTGTGTTAACTACTGGTGTAGTGTGTGCTGTACTGGCTACAATACTGGTGCTTCTGCGTAGCACAGGAATACTAGATTTCCTAGGACCTCTTCTACACACTGTGGGCATGACAAATTCACCACTGGCAGGGTGAGAATTCTCTTGTTCCACTGCTGGTGTAGCATCCGCTGCTTGTACATGCTGGTTTTCAGGGTGGTCATGAGTAACTTCTTGCACTACCAGTTGGGGAAAGGTCAAAACTGGCACCAGTATGGCATTATTTGCTCTAGTCCAATTTGCAGGGAATTCTCCAAGTACAGTGCTGACCTTTTTTTCTTCCTCTATGGGCTGAAGGTTGTTTTGTTCTTCCATTCTGTCCTTTAGTTGGTCAGGGCACAGTTTCAGATGATCCCTCGATACTGCTGATGAGGTTTCTCCTCCATCCTTACTGATAAGGCACACTTTAGTGTTGTCGAAGTTTGATGGTAAGACGGTGTAGGGTTCAGCTTCCCATTGGTCATCCAATTTATGCATCCTTCTTTCCCTCTTTAAGACTTGTTCTCCTGGTGACAAGGGAACTGCAGGTGCATGTTGATTGTAGTTCTTTTCTGTTTTTGTCTCGCCTGAGCTACTCTTTTCTACACACTCTTGTACTCTACGGTACTGTTCTGCCGCTCCGTATCCCAGTCAGCATCTGGTGATGTTACCTCAGGTATCAGGACTCCCATATCCAAATCAATAGGCAGCTTGCCAGGCCTCGCTCTCATTAGGTAGGCTGGAGTGCAGTTGGTGGAATTCACAGAAATGTGATTGTAGAGGTCGACCAGATCTGGCAACTTCTCTGGCCACAGATTCCTCTCCTCCAAAGGCAAGGTCTTCAGTAGATCGATCACCACCTGATTCATCTTTTCACACATGCCATTGGTCTGTGGATGGTACAGTGTTGTCCTGATCTTCTTGCAACCGTACAAATTACAGAATTCCTGGAACACTTCTGCCTCAAAGGCTGGACCTTGATCTGTAAGCACTCCCTCAGGATATCAGTGTGGTCGACAAAAGTGCTGTTGGAATGCTCTGGCTGCTGTCCTGGCTGTTTGATCCTTGACAGGCACGACTACCAGGAATCTCGAGTAGTGGTCAACGATGGTAAGAGCATAAATGTAGCCTGAACGGCTTGGAACCAGCTTCACATGGTCCAGGGCGACCAACTCGAGTGGCTGTTTAGTTATTATTGGCTGCAAAGGAGCTCGCTGGCTGTTACGGTCCTTCCTGCGCAGGTTGCATTGTCCACACTCCCGGCACCAATTTTCAATGGCTTTCCTCATCCCAGCCCAGTAGAATCTCTCCCGGAGCAAGGCCTTAAACTTCTTCCATCCGAAGTGTCCAGCTCCATTGTGGTATGCTTCCAAGACCATTGATGCCTCCCTCTTTGGGACTACCACTTGCCAGACCAACTCATGAGTGCGGGCGTTGATACTCCTCCAGTACAGCTTCCCTTCATAGATGAACAGCCTGCCTCTTTCCTTCCACAACTGCTGTGTTTCTTCAGGAGCATCTGGACCTGGGCGTGAGTCAGCTTGTGACAGTAGCTCCTTTACAAGGTGGACTGCGGGGTCGCTATCCTGCGTCTCTGCCCAGTCCAGATGAGGCAATGGATTTAGGGTGGCCTCTTTCATGATAGACCCTCTGTTTCTCAATCCTTGGGCACATTGGGCCTCAATTGGCAGGTGGAAGGCAGGTAACTCTATTTCTTCGAGTGCCTCAGGGTCTTCTCCTGCATCTGGCAGATTGGGCATTCTGGACAGCGCATCAGCATTGGCATTCTTGTGCCCCGCTTGGTACTTGATGGTAAATTCATAGTTAGACAGCCGGGCCATCCATCGCTGCTCCAGTGCATCTAGCTTGGCAGTTTCCAAGTGAGTCAATGGGTTGTTGTCCGTGAAGATGGTAAACTTGGCTGAAGCTAGGTAATGCTTGAATCGTTCAGTCACAACCCAGACTATGGCGAGGAACTCCAGTTTGAAGGAACTGTAGTTGTCAGGGTTCCTTTCAGAGGGACGAAGCTTCCTGCTGGTGTAGGAGATCACTCTTTCTTTGCCATTCTGTACTTGTGACAGTACTGCTCCCAGTCCCACGTTGCTGGCATCAGTATACAGAACAAATGGTTGGTCATAATCTGGGTAGGCCAGAACTTCATCTCCTGTGAGAGCCATCTTCAGTCGAGTGAAAGACCTCTCCAGTTCCTCATTCCATTCAAATGTAGGACTCTTCTTCCTGGCCTTCTTGGGCTGGCCCACCAGAAGATTTTGCATAGGCGTGGCTATTTCAGTGAAGCCTTTGATAAACCTTCGGTAGTAGCCTACCAACCCGAGGAATTGACGTACTTCATGGAGGTTGCTGGGCTTCTGCCAGTCCCGGATGACTGTGACTTTGTCAGGATCTGGTGCCACACCTTCTGCACTCACTACATGACCGAGGTACTGTACCTTGGGCTTCAGGAGGTGGCATTTGGAAGGCTTCACTTTCAGACCAAAGTTGGACAAGGCTTCAAACACCTCAGCCAGGTGCTTCAGATGGTCTTCATAAGTCTTGGAGAAAACAATGACATCATCAAGGTATAACAGAACTGTCTCGAAGTTTTTGTGTCCAATACAGCATTCCATTAGCCGTTGAAATGTCCCTGGGGCGGTGCAGAGCCCGAACGGCATGTAGTTGAACTCGCAGAGACCCATTGGTGTAGTAAACGCTGTTTTCTCCTTGTCTGCCTCTGCCACGGGAACCTGCCAATACCCACTAGTGAGATCTATGGTGGAAAAATAGTTAGCAGTTTTAAGTGCAGCTAAAGACTCCTCAATTCTGGGTAATGGGTAGGCATCCTTATGTGTAATGCTGTTAATTTTTCAGTAATCAACACACATTCTCATGGTACCATCTTTCTTTTTCACAAAGACTATTGGGGCTGCCCAGGGGCTACAACTGTCTCTGAGCACCCCAGCCTCCTTCATTTCCTGCAACATACTTTTGGCACATTGATATTGTGTTAGGGGTATAGGCCGGTACCTTTTTTTAATGGGTGGATGATCTCCAGTGGGGATATGATGTTGAACCCCTTTTGCCTGCCCAAAATCTAGTGGGTGTTTACTGAATACCCGCTCATACTCCTGAGTCACTCGGTAAACCCCACACTTTTGGTATGAAGGGATGGAGTCAGTTCCCACATGCAGCTGTTGACACCACTCCTCTAGCTACTTTACAGAGCCATTGTCCTCCACCTGGTCGGATGAGACCAAGGGCTGGTCGGATGAGACCAAGGGCTCTGCTGCCTGTATTGCGTTGTTACAGACAGTAAGCAGCTTAGCAACTGGCATACCGAGGTATTGTGGCCTCCTCCTTCCCACAATTCAAGAGGCGTACAGGTACTCTCCCTTTGCGGACATCAACTACACCTCTGCCTGTCAGGACAGTGGGCCGGCTATCAAAGTACACTGGCTCTACCAATGCTTGGTAATCTTTTCCTCTGAGGCCTATGGCTGCCCGACACCAAATTAACATTTCACATCTGGGGGGTATCGCAATGGCGAAAGAATCACTCACTCTGACGCTGCCAATTTCTCCGCCAGAGAGTTGTACCTGCTGTCTTTGCATCAGGGCCTTGATCTCCTTCTGCAGGACTCGTTGTTCACTGGAACCAGCAGTCTCAGCCACCTGTTGCAACAAAACAAGGTCCTCATTAGGTTACATTCTCGTCGATCAATGTCTACAACTATCAGACCTTGAGATTTTAACTCTACTCACCCTACTTTAATGGTAATCTCTTTACATCCTACTTGCGGCAAAGACTTACCATTGCTGGCAACTACTGTCAGTTCATCACTTGGGTCGCGAGTAAGTTCAGAGTCAGCCCAATATCGCTTGTAAAGGATATATGGCATAGTTGTCACCTGAGAGCCAGTGTCCAGCAAAGCCTTCATGGGGATGCCGCCAATCACCACTGGGAGGACCGGTCGCCCTCCGACATACTTGGCTCGCCAGTTCTTTGGGCCTTGTGGTCCTACTCCTGGGGGTTGGCCCTCTGCCCCAGGGTAGCAGAATCTTGCGATGTGGTCTGCCTTGTAGCAGCGACGACAGTTGGGATATCCGTCCAGGTCATAGCGATCATTGTCTCTCCCTCGGCGTGGTGGGATCCTCTTCTTCCGTAGCCACGGGACATCCTCTGGACTGGAGGCCAGCTGGATCTTCTCCTTGGATGACACCTGCAGGGACTGCACAGTTTTGACAAATGCAGCCATACTTTTGGTCAGCTCCTGGACCTGAAGACGCAGTTCGGCAGATGGGTCTTTGTCCACAGTCTGTGCATCAGCCTCCACAGGGCTGGGAGGTAAAGATGCAGCTTCTTGGTGGTATGTGATCGCTGGGCACCTAGGGGGCACTGGACGGCTGACAATTGGTTCATGCAGCACCCGGATAGCCTTGTCCTTGAAGTCTGCAAAGTCTAGGTCAGGGTTTTGTAGGGCTATAATGCGCAGCTGTGCTCTGTGGGTACTGGATAGGAGGCCCTCAATAAATTGCTTCTTTAGCAGTCTGTCTCCATCTTTCACACTGTCTGGATCAATCTGCTTGATGGCTCGCAGTGCCTCCTGCAGGTTAAGGGCATAGTCCCGTATACTGTCCTGCGCTCTCTGCTTACACCCAAAGAATCTCATCTTTATTTCAGCTGCAGGGAGGGTGTCAAAGGTGCTTCTTAGCTTAGCAAGGATCTTTTTAACAGTCTCTTTATCAGTGTCCTGCCAGGCTTTTACTTCCCTTTGCGCTGCACCAGTCAGCTGCCCAATAAGGATGTTCAATTTCTGGCTTTCATACAAACTGCACAGTCTCTCTTTAAATTCAATCAGGGTATGTGACTCCCCTGAGTACTGCGGTAGCCAGGCTGCTCCCGGTATATACGGCATGGACAGTGGCATTATGGGGACCTCTGCAGTGGGCGCTGATTCTTGTGGCGCTGTGGAGGCAGCGCTGGCTGCTGGATGCAGCGGCGCTATGGGAGTCGCAGCTGCGCTGGGCCCTGCAGCTTGTGGCACTGTGGGGTTTGCAGTGGCGTCCGCCGCTGCGTCTGCTCTCGCTTCAGACATTCTCTTCCCCCCTAGTTAATGTTTGCCAGGCCCTGAGTTTCGCTTGCTTACTGGCTGCCATTCTGCAGGCTGGAGGATCGGGGGACGCCGGGACTGCAGGCCTCGGCTTCTCACTTCTCGCGCGCTGGCCTCTTCCCACGCCGCACTTCACTGTTTTGCGCTTTTCGGCTGGCTCCGCCCACGATGGCCCGCCCCTTTTGCTTCCTGTGCACGCCAAGCAGCAGGGTAATGGCGGCAATTGCACAAATAGTCTATGGCACAAAACACAGTCTCTGGCACACAGGACCCGGGGACACCGGGCTCCATAAATCCTGTTCATGATGCCAAAATGGGTCGCCCTCCCAGGGCTGTGGGGTACTCGGTACCGGGCCGGTCTCTCAGAGGGGAATGTCACAGCAGCGGTGACCTGGTCCATGGCCCTGGGCATCCATGTAAAAGGGATGAAGTGATGGAATAAAGTTTATGAGTGAATGATTTGTGATGCCACCTGTGGTGTTCGGCAATGAAGGTGTTAAGCCGATGCTGCAGACAGATCCTTTGGGACAGATGGTGGGGTGCAGCAATGATGGGGTGGCCCTCCACAGGCAGTGCTGTAGTCCCAGGGCAGAGTAGATGAAGAGGGTAGATGTTGAGGAAGAGGGTGTAGTGTTTGGTACAGAGATGTAGCAGTGCTGGAGAGTTTGAAGGAAGAAATCAAGGACACAACAGGGTGCAGTTTCTTTACCTTTACTTTGCTTGGCAAATGCAGTCCAGGGTCCAGATTACAGATGGCACAGGAGCTGGCTAGCCTGGAAGCAACTTAGGAATCTCTCTAGGCAGATGGGTTGTGTAGTCTCCTTCCTAGCGCTTAGTTTTAAGGTACTTGCAGTACTGTGTTACACTGAAGTTCCACTTGCTTATTTCTCTTTAGAACTCCCTCGTATGGCAGACAGCTGTAGCCTTTCTCTTCTGGCTCACACATCGCTGTTGTGCCTCTGAGTCTTATGTGCGAATGGAGCATTTACAGCTTCCTATTCCTCCGATTTCTGTTGCAGGACCACCGGTGTCCGTACAGCCATGGATACCGGGCTCCAAATCATGCACTACAGCTGGGAATGAGCCTGAACTCTCTGCTCAATCCCCCAGCTCTTCTCCTCATGTCCACACACGTTGCTCTCCTCACACGAACTCCTAATTTCCCCTTCCTGGCCCTCAGAGAGCAGCTCTTCCCTCAGTTTTGGGTTCAGAGCTCCCTCTGCTGGCCTGGAATGAGAACTGTGTTGTGTGTTGTGATTAACTGCAAGAGAGATCCTTTATGGCTTCCATGCATGACATCACCCTCCCTAGGAGGAAGGTAATGCCACTGTGGCGACCATACTCCTGGGGGCGCCACACATGCGCGCCTTTTATAGCAAGCGGGACCTTCTGCACGCTTCCAGATCTCTGAGATGGACCAATGAGAACTGGAGCGGGACCTGAGCACATGACTCCCGCTCTCCAATAGGAGATCATCCCATGAGCATGCCCAGTAAGAGGACAGAAGGACAGCCTCAGGAGGGATTTGCTGCAAGGCAATCTCCTCTGCAATCTCTTCTGCAGTGGAAAAACAGGAGAGTGCAGAATGTGAGGATTTGGATCTCTGCTGAGTAAACACAGAAATCCGACTCCTAACAAACGCGATACCGCGCTCCAACTGTTGGCCTTGACACAGGGTTCATTCCTGGTCAATAAGTATGCCATTTGGTTTCGGACACTGGCTTCCGAGCTGGAATGGTCAGACAATACCCCAATTTTTTGGAGGGGTTTGGCTGACCACGTTAAGGATGCTGTGGCCACTCGGGAGGTTCCCGGCACTCTGGAGGAGCTCATTACCATCTCCAACCATATTAATCTCCGCTTCTTCGAGCGAGGGTTGGAGCGCTCCCAGTCCAGACAGAGGTTTAGGTTGGCTCCAACTTTCTCCAAACCTCTGGAGCCTCCCGATCGAGCGTTCGAGTTGTCGGCAGTTAGGGAGGTGCCTCACACGGGCTCTAAGTTCTGCCCAGATCGAACCTCCATAGCCCACGCTCACTGCCGACAGTCTGGTCACCTTGCCAATAGGTGCCCACAGCGTTCAGAGATGTCCGCGTCTAGTGGCAACAGCAAGAGGGTTACGAGACACCACACTGTTTTCCTCCAAGCTAACCTTTAAGGGGGTGTTGGAGTTCGGCTCCTCTCCTCTGGCGGTGGAGGTTTGCGTAGATTCTGGAGCACGCAGTCCCATTGGTTATGCTACCTCAGCTGGTCACCATCAGGGTGGTGAACGTTTCGACATTACCCTCGCAAATTACCCATCAATTACTCCATTAAAACTCTCACTGCCTCTGTCCCTACACGAGACAGTGTCGCTCCTTATTATCGCCGAGGGCATTAACCAGGTCCTCCTAGGAGTTCCCTGGTTGCGTTGCCACTCTCCCCATATAGAGTGGTCCTTGGGGAGAATACTGGGTTGGAGCAAGTCCTGTGAGGATAGGTGTGTGAAGGACCGCGTTCAGATAGCCTCCACCGATGCCCTCATGGATCTCTCCGCACTCCCAAGTCACTACCAGCAATGCGCAGACATGTTCTTGAAAAAGTCCGCTGAGACCCTTCCGCCCCATCGCCCCTACGACTGTCCTATAGACCTCTTGCCAGGCGCAGAACCCCTCGAGGTCGCGTATATCCTCTGTCCCTTCTGGAGATGGAGGCCATGTCCCAGTACATCAGTGAGAACCTGGCAAGGGGGTTTATTAGGAAGTCGGTGTCACCAGCGGGGGTGGGATTCTTCTTCGTACAGAAGAGTAGAGAGCTGCGCCTGTGCGTTGATTACAGAGGTCTCAATGCCATAACCGTCAAAAACAAATATCCTCTTCCCCTGATCTCTGAGTTGTTCGACAGGTTGCGTGGGGCCCGGGTCTTCACTAAGCTAGACCTACGAGGGGCTTACAACCTGATCCGCATACGCGAAGGGGATGAGCAGAAGACAGCCTTTAATACCAGGGATGGCCATTATGAGTATCTGGTCATGCCCTTCAGCCTCTGTAACGCCCCAGCTGTCTTCCAGGACTTCGTAAATGATGTATTTTGCGATATGCTCTCCACCTCGGTGGTGCTCTATCTGGATGACATCCTCATCTTCTCTCCAGATTTGGCTTCTCACCGGAGAGACGTCTGAAAGGTCTTCGACCGCTTGCGGGCGAATTCTCTCTTCGCCAAGTTGGAGAAGTGTCAGTTTGAGCAGGAGTCTTTACCTTTCCTGGGCTATATCATCTCGGCCCAGGGGTTGGCTATGGATCCTGCCAAATTGCAGGCGGTAATGGAATGGCAGGAACCCCATTCCCTTAAAGCGGTGCAGCGCTTTTTGAGGTTCGTTAATTACTACCGTCAGTTCATTCCCCACTTCTCCACACTGGTAGCTCCTTTGGTCACCCTCACCAAAAAGGGAGCCAATCCCAAGGTTTGGTCAGAACAGGTCTCCGCGGGCTTCTCGTCTTTTAAGACCCATTTTGCTGGCGCTCCTATCCTCCACCGTCCCGATGTGGATAAACCCTTTATCCTAGAGGTGGATGCCTCGTCTGTCGGTGCAGGAGCAGTCCTTTTCAAGGTCGGAAGCATCTCTGCTTCTTTTCAAAGACCTTCTCACCGGCGGAGAGAAACTACTCCATTGGGGACAGGGAGCTGCTGGCAATGAAGTTGGCCTTTTCCGAGTGGAGACATCTCCTGGTCTATTTACAAACAGCCCAGCGCTTGAACTCTCGACAAGCTAGGTGGTCGCTCTTCTTCTCCCGCTTCCATTTTACCTTGCACTATCTGTCCGGTGAGAAGAACGTCCTGGCTGATGCTCTCTCTCTCGCTCGGTAGTGTCAGTGGAGGAGGCTGAGCTTCGGCTAATCGTCCCCTCTGAGAGTCTGAGGACCGTGGCTCGGGTTGCCCTCGAGTCAGTGCCACCGGGCAAGACCTTTGTTCCTCCCCGCCTGCAGCCAGAGATTCTCGCGTGGGCAAACACGTCCAGGGTGGGTGGTCACTTTGGTGATAAGCGGACCACGGAACTTCTGGCAAGGACTTATTGGTGGCCGCATATGGCTCGGGACATGAGAGAATACATTCAGGCATGAGTCTTTTGTGCTCGGAACAGGTCCTCTAGGCAGAGGCTGGCTGGGTTATTGTTACCCTTTGCCGGTGGCAGACAGACCCTGGGAGATGGTTGGCATGGATTTTGTGGTCGGCCTCCCCAAATCCAGTGGCAGCACGGTCATCTGGGTGGTCACCGATCATTTTTCTAAAATGGTGCATCTGGTGCCACTCGTGCAGTTGCCTTCTGCCCGTGGTCTCACTGCGCTGTTCATAAGGCACGTATTTCGTTTGCACGGTATGCCGGACAAGATAGTTAGTGACCGAGGTCCCCAATTTGCGTCTCAGTTTCGGAGGGAGCTCTGCAGTCTACTCAGTATTGAGCTAAATTTGTCCTCCGCTTATCATCCCAAGATGAACGGGTTGGTTGAGAAAGCTAACCAAACTCTGGTCACATACCTGCGACATTTTGTCTCGGCCAGGCAGGATGACTGGGCATCCTTACTACGGTGGGCAGAATTTGCCCTGAATAATGCAGTGGCTGATTCCACTGGTCAGACTCCGTTCCTCAATCAACTCCGCCATGCTGGAGGACTGGCCGCAAAAAATTCACAGAAAGGCGGACCCATGATACAGGAAGAATCTGATTCGTATATACAAGTGTATGGCCAGGTAGAAACAGGACAGGGCACAGCAACCAGAGCAGGACAGCTGCCGTGTCAATATGTAATAAATGCAGTGGGACATTGATATGACCCTATCAATATTCCTAGGTCCCAACAATTGCTTACTGAGGCTGTCCAGAACGCAATCCTGTATGCCTCCTCTCTCCCCCCGATACGATGCCTCAACGTACAGTGGCTATACCATTAATCTCTGCCGGTATTTTTCAATATCCCAGGAAGGATGCTGCCATGGTCATAGTATCAGCAATAGAACGGTGCATACAGGGAAACCCCATAAAATTGGAGGAGGTCCGATTTGTCCTCGACAGCCGCCTAACGGCCCATCAGGCAATACAATCTTTAACTGTAACAGAGCCTCCTGCCCCGCTCCCACAGCAGATGCCTCTTGTGCCCGTACTGCCGCTACCTCCTCCCTCCATGTTGTCAGTAATATATGAATTTAAAGAAGAAAATGTGGAAACGACTCCTGACAGGTCAAAGTATACTCCCTTCACCCCATCACAAATAGACACTCTTTGCAATCAATTACCCGTTCCAGAGACTTCCCCCATGGCTTTCTACAGGCAAATGGCATCAAATCGAGAGATTTATTCTACTCCCCGAAGAGATCTATTGCACATACTTCGAATAAAAGCTGGGGAGGGGTATTTTCCAATTATTGAGGGTGGCATAATGTATAATGTGGATCTGGATGGGGGAACCTATGAGAATGGTGTTGATTTCTGCAATGCTTTAAAGGTCTGGGCACAAGATAGATTGGCGGACCAAGCTACCTCTCTCACAGATGTCACACAGGACAAGGGGGAGACTGCCGAGAAGTTCTATGGGCGTCTTATGGTAGTATTTAGAGATCTGGGATTCTCACTGTATAATAAAGCCCATATACATCTTTTTGTGGCAGCTTTGATGTCCGGCCTTAAACCCGAATTGCAAGAGGCGATAATGTCAGTTAGACCTGATGTTGAGAATTCCACTCCGGATGATGCTTTGAAAGTAGTAAAAAGTTTTCAGAAGAATTTAACCCATTCTGCAGCGGCAGGGAAACAAAAATAAGCCTGCAGCTGCAGCTGCAGCAGCTCCAGTTCCTCCAATAACAGCAGCCCCCACCATTGTGCCCAGCGCGGCTGCGAGTACACAGCTGGTTTCTTATCACTGGAGCACACAGCAAACTCTGGCCCCCCCTCAGACTTCAGCTCCCTACTCCAATATCTCTGCTAATCCTATGAATAGGAACCTTCCTCCCCAGATCCACTGTGCCAATTCTCGTCTACAATGCTGGCGCTGCAGCCGACTCGGTCACTTTCAGAGGGACTGTCACACTCCCGCTGATAGATGCTACCCTCAAGTTCTCTCTTCCAATCGTAATCTAAATACTGGGAACCCTAGAGGATACCCCGGTTACGGACAGCCCCAAAATCCTGATAATTGTCCATACTGAAGGGTTGGCCAACCAGGGTCTTCCATCACAATGTCCTCCACCAAACCTGGGGCATGCTCATCCGTCACGCTCCCTGTAGGGGACACCCTTGTTAAGTTCATGGTAGACACTAGGGCGGCCAATTCTATAATCAAATCATCAGATGTACCTACGGATATCCCTATTCAATTCTCAGATCAAGAGCTTGTTTTAATTGGAGTAGATGGCAGACCCAATAAACATACTCTTACAAAATCCATCCCTGTGGGACCCTTCCCCAAGGTTACTGCTCAGTTCGTGATCTCTCCCACATGTCCAGTAAATTTACTGGGGGTAGATTTATTATCACAGTTCCGCTCCAGAATACAATTCCAAGATGATGGTCAGATGGTTCTTAGGTTACATAACCCCTATGCAGATGAAGACAGTGAGGAAATCTGTATTTTGCATGCCCTTACCACAGTTATGATGGCCCTGATAGGCCCAGATCCACCCCCAATATTGCCTGAGGATCAACGACTCACCCCATACCTCTCAGAGATACCATCTAAACTTTGGTCAAAAGGTCCAAATGATATAGGGAAAATGCCCGTAGAACCAGTAAAAGTATTTCTCAAACCTGGTGCCCCTTTTCCCAAAGTCCATCAATATCCTTTGAAACATGATCAGGAGCGGGGCCTTCAGGAACAAATACAAACGTTACTTGATAACGGTGCTCTGGTACCCTGTTTTTCTCCATGTAATACGCCCTTGTTTCCCGTTAAGAAAAAGACCCCACCTGGCCAGCCCCCTGTGTACCGGCTGGTGCAAGATCTACGGGCAGTTAATGCAGCTACTATTCTGGAAACTCCAGTGGTGCCTAATCCACATACTCTTTTGTCCCAAATACCCCAGGATGCTGCTTGGTTTACAGTCATTGACCTTGCCAATGCCTTCTTTAGCATTCCGTTAAACCCAGATTGCTAGTTTCTGTTTGCATTCAGTTTTCAGGGACGACAGTTAACATGGACAGTTATGCCACAAGGGGCCCAAAACAGTCCCAACCAGTTTGCAAAAAACATGAGCGAGTGTCTCTTGCCCTGGCAGTTAGGTCACCCTCAAGTTATGCTGCTTCAGTATGTGGATGATCTTTTGTTGTGTGCACGGACGGAGCAGGAAGCCATTGCTGCCACTGTTAGCCTCCTCAAGCATCTGGCAGCACTGAACTGTCGGGTTTCAGCCTCGAAACTTCAGTTCTGCCTTGGTCAAGTGATATTCTTGGGTCACTGTCTCCTTCAGGGTGTCAGACACCGCACAGAAGAAAGAAAAATAGCTGTCAACTCCCTTCCTTTCCCAAAAGATGAAACTGAACTCCAGCGCTTTCTTGGACTGTGCACTTATTGTCGTCAGTGGATACCGGATGCATCCCACATAATGCACCCCCTTTACAATGCCTTGAAAGACGGCATAATGAACTACAAGGAAAGATCACCGGTTTGCATGGAAAGCCTTCATCATGCCTTCTCTGAGTTGAAGCGGCTTATTGCTTCCGCCCCTGCCTTGGGTATCCCGGACTATACTCGACCGTTCCATTTGTATGTGTCTGAGAATGAAGGACACGCAGCAGGGGTACTTACACAATCACATGGCAGCAGGCAACGACCAGTGGGCTATTATTCGGCCCGCCTCGACCCAGTGGCCAGAGCATCACCAAGATATGCTGACGAGTTTGATCGATTCCACACGGGATACGCTGTTACCACAGAGGACACTGTAGTGCACGCAGCTGCACTCCCACCTTCACAGTCAGCACAAGAAGCAGAACTCCAGGCTCTGTCTACTGCATGTACTTTGGCCAAGAACAGACGGGCTAATATATATACGGACTCACAGTATGCATTTGGTATTGCTCGCGATTTTGGGGCTTTATAGGCCAATCGAGGGTTTATTACTACTGCCGGAACCCCAGTTAAAAATGCTGCTGAAACTGTTAAAAACCTCATGGACTCGATTAAATTACCTACTCAGGTGGCTATTATCAAAGTTAAGGCGCACGGTCCTAGGAACATCCACAGACTGTTGGCAACGCATTTGCAGATATGCAAGCAAAAGCCGACGCTCTTTTACCCGTTGAACCAACCATACCAACTATGGTGACCACACGCTCTCAGCGTAAACAGTTACAAGAAGCATTGACCCTACGAGAACCTGATGATCTACAACAGACTGAAGTTTTCTGTCGGACCCTGCGAGACCGCTTAATGACGATGCAGAGAATGTCTCCAAAGGAAGAGGTGAAGCAATGGAAGACTGATGGGGCACGAATGGATAATGGTCTCTGGAAAAAGGACCAACTTGTGTGTCTCCCTAAGCGGATGTACCCTGCTATTGCCACATGGGCACATGGACCTACACATCGAGGAAAGAATCAGGCCCTCACACTGGTGCGAAATTTCTACTGGGCCCTGGGAATTTCCACAGTTTTGACAGCGCTCAACCGTGCCTGTAATATCTGTCAAACTTGTAATCCCGGTCAACTTCAACGTGTACCCCCGAAGCATCTTGCTAAGCCCGACTATCCTTTCCAAAGGCTCCAGGTGGACCATATCACATTACCTAAGTCTGGAAGGTATGAATACTGTTTGGTTGTTGTTGACATGTTCTCCAGTTGGCCATAAGCATTCCCTGTTACCAACATGACTGCAAAAACCACAGCAAAGAAACCGGTGATGGAAGTCATATGCAGATATGGGGTTCCAGAAGTTGTTGAAAGTAACCAAGGCCCAGCCTTTTCTTCTCATGTGTACCAAGAAGTTCTGACAATGCTTGGATCCACTGTAGCCCTCCATACTCCGTACCACCCACAATCCAGTGGGAAAGTTGAGAGGTTGAATGGCACACTGAAGGGACAATTTACCAAAATGATGCAGGAGACTACGGCTCCATGGCCAGAGCTCCTACCCATTGTACTATACCATATTCGTACTACCCCTATTGCAAAACATGGCCTGTCCCCATATGAGATATTGTTTGGTACTAGGCCCCCAGTTGCAAATTTCCAACCTCAGCAGTTATCAGAAGAGACTGACCGTGCTGTTCAATATGTTATTCAGCTTAGTAAAAATCTTGCTAACACCCATGCTCTAGTTTCTTCTTCTCTTCCAGATTCAGCAGAAACCGACACCTGTCATAACCTGAAGCCTGTTGATTTGTTAGTCGTGAAAAGACATGTCAGGAAGCATGGACTAGAACCCTTGTATGACGGTCCATATCAAGTCCTCCTCATCACCCCTACATCAGTGAAACTAGAAGGAAGACCGACTTGGATTCACACATCGCACTGCAAGCTGGTTAAACAAGCCAATAGCAAATAAGGGGGCATAATGTTCTGGTCTTTCGCATTTTCGATATTATTATTGGTAACCGCATGGGACAGCCTAAATTCCCCAATGTCCTTGAATAAGTTTATACAACATCATGAAAAATTACTGAGAGATTTGTTGGGCAATTCCCAGTCTCTGGCAGACTGTTGGATCTGCATGTATTCACCAATGTCAGCCACGAGCATCCCCTTTTTGGCTATCCCTGTTCCACCTGAGGAGTTATTTGCTTGGACTAACTGTTCTGACACACTCGCTAATAATGCCACAGATAATGCTAAATTATGGAATTTAACTGTTGGTATACCTATTGTGGGATGGGTAGGATACCCCTGGTGACAAGGTAACCTTTCAGGAAGCAATACCCAACTTCAATATTTGGCCTACAAAGGAGGGGCTTGGGTCCCTAAGAATAAGACTAGTCTAACAAATCTAGGGCAAATTCCAACATATGGTTTACAAGTCAGCTTCAATGTAACTTCACACTTTACTGATGCCTTCAAACCAATGTTGCTAGAAAGAAGGTTGCATAATACGTCATGGAAATTTTCTAATTTGTTTCCCCAGGGTTCTAACGAAACCTGTGCCATTATTCCTGGCAATATATCTTGTAATGAGTCCTCTGAATATATACTAGGAACCCCCACTTGTGGAAATCCCGATGTAGGCTATTGTAGTCCTTTAGGACAATCTCCAGCTTGGTGTATGCTTCAGAATGTATCTGCATTCATAGACTTAGTTCATAGATTGGTGCTGCAACATTAAGCCCTATGGGATTTACCTGATGATATGTTCTAGGTATGTGGAGACAATGCTTATTAATGGTTGCCAGTAGGGGTATGAGGTACTTGTTCTCTTTGTCGCTTGACCCTGACCACCTTTGTTATTCCAAACAAACAGTTGGATACACAGGCTATACCCAAAAATACATTATACAAAAGAGCTGCAGACAATTCACTCTGCCCTTCAGGGAGACCACATATAGTGCAGATGAGTGTGGCCAATAAAATTGTCAGTTCCATTTTCATTTACCCTATGATTACACAAATGCGAGATAAATTGGTTAGGGCCACAGACTATCTAGATGATCAAATTTGGAATATACTGGACATACTTAATACTACTGTTGCTGTCCAAAATCAAATTATTATAGTCACTAATCAACTTACTATAGTGCTGGACTACTTAACAGCAGCACAAGGTGGTATGTGTCAGGTCATTGGACCCGCTTGCTGTCATTATATAGATCCTAACAGTACTATGAAGTTAAAGTTAAAGTTAGAAGACATTCGAAGACGCAGAGATCAATACAATAAAGACAATGATCGTACTAAGGACAGTTGGTGGTCAGACACCTTCTCCTTTCTCAATCCAGCCAATTGGTTTAAGGGAATTGGGGGCTGGATAGCTGGGATCTTACAAAGCTTGTTACACATTGCTGCCTGTATCCTTTTTGTATATGTGATACTAAAACTTGTTTTTTGGTGTACTTCTGTATGTATTAGGAAATTCTGCACCAAGACAGCTAATGATGATACCAAAGGTGACGTTGTCCCTGCTCTTCTCTGCACCGATCTCAAAAGGCTACTTGATGAAGATGTTGAAGCCAAGCACATGGCTACCTACAAAAGATCTCCACCACCGTCATCAAAAATTGTTATTCGTGAATTGCAGCATACAGGGGGCATGGGTGCGCCGCGACAGCCATGACTGGTAACACGGCATCAGTCATGTGAAGACCAGTACCCCTCAAGCTGTTAGCTTGGGATAGCACCTCTGATGCTGCATATGTGTTAAAAAAAAATGTATCTAGGGGGATTGTGAAGGGTTAAAACTAAAGTCAAAGCTGAAGTTTCGTTTTATCCATTCTCTGAAGGTTTCATTTCTCCATTTTTTTTGCTGTAAGATAATTTTTTGTAATTGGCATGGGCTGTCATGAAACCTGACTGTTCCTATCAGGTGCAATATAAGGGAACCGGGGGTGTACTACTCTGAAGAATATGCCACTATACTACTTTCAATGACGGACATATATGTAGTTTCCGGTTTTCTTGCAATATTATTGGCTTATAAAGTGAAATGATGTTATTGGTATTTGAGAACTTTGCATAATTAAGCAAAATATTATAAAAGAAGTGACTACAATAAACGGGTTACCGATCTCTTTGGATCGTCCCATACAGAGACACGTCTCCATTTGGTCAATTGAGTTGCTAGCAACACTCTGTGGAATAATTTGGACATCACTGGCTCAACTATGAAGGGTTAATTTAACTCTCTCCCTATCAACCTGTGATCCAGTGTCCACGAGGGTGGTGAAGGGGATACCATCCACTACCACGCTCCCAGAAGAGTCAAATCGGTCTGTTCTCCTGCCGGTGCAAGTCAGTTGCCACTGATGTTGCGGCATCCTCTTTGGCAATCGCCATGGGAGATCAACCGGGCTTGATGCTAGCTGGATCCTCTCTGTGGGGGGACAAGTATGGAGAGTCTGAACAGTTTTACATAGAACAGACATATTTTTAGTCAGTTCCTGTACTTGCAGTCGTAAATCTACAATAGAATCTTCAGCTGGAGTCTGCACATGCCGTACTGCAGGCACCTTGGGTGAGGATACTGCCCCCTGGAGGTATGTAACTGCTGGATCTTTAACTGGCTCAGTGCAGACATAAGTAGAAAGTCTTAAGATATGTATGGATCTGTCTTTAAACTGAACAAAGGGTTCTGTAATGACATCAAGCGCAGTTGTGCCTTACTGGAATCAGACAAAAGACCTTCAATGAACTGTTCTTTCAGCATTTTGTTCTCATCTCTTACACTGTCTGGATCACTTTGTTTAATGGCCTGCAGCGACTCCTGCAGGTTTAAGGTATAGTCTCCAACAGTGTCCTGTGGTTTCTGTCTGCAGCTGAAAAATCGCATCTTTATTTCTGAAGCAGGTGTCAAAAGTATCCTTTAATTTAGCAAAAATGTCTTTTACAGTCTTTTTATCAGTAGCTGGCCAAGATTCAACTTCTCTCTGAGCAACGCCACTGAGCTGACTTGTAAGTATACTGACTTTCTGCTCCTCTGACATAGGATAAATTTCACACATGCTGCGCAGCTTCCCCTTGAAGTCACTTAAGGTGTGCAATTCTCCATTGTACTGTGGCAGCCATGTCGCACCCAATAAAAAAGGCATGGTGAGAGGCAATATGGGAGCTGCAGCTGCTGCACCCTGGGTGTCACTGGGATTAGACATCTTCCCCCCTAGTTAACCCTTGCAGGGGTGCGACTCACCGCTTCAGTTGATGCAGGTCGTTGCTCCTGTAGTACTTTAGGCACGCACGGTATCCTGTTCGAATCCTGTTCGTGATGCCAAAATGACGTGCCCCAGGAGCCGTGGGATGCTCGGTGCCGGGTCGGTCATCTTAAAGGGATATGTCACAGTGGCAGTGACCCGGTCTGTGGCCCCAGGTGGTCATGTAAAAGAGGTAGAATTGAATGGGAATAAAATTTATGTAGTGATTTGTTACAACAGTTGGAGTGTTCGACTGTAGTATACTACTGGGGGAGTAGACGGTGATGGCAGTGCAGATATTTAACCCTCTCCAACCAGGGCAGACCCCCAGAGATTGTGATGGAAGTAAAGGGCACAGAGTAATAAGGCAGGATACAAGAAAAGTCTATCATTTACTGAAGTTCAGGTGCAGTTCAGAGGAGATATCACAACTCTCACCAGGTTACAGTCTGCTCTGGAGAATGTGAGTTATCCTTCCTCTGCTGTGACTCGGTGTAAGCTTCCTGCTGTTTTATTCCCCTGAGAAAACAGAAGGAGCGGAGCTGCAAAGATCCTTCCTGCCCGGCGCTAGAGCTTCCTGTGTCTCTCTGACACAGATAGCAGCACGGCTGAATGACGTCATCATTGTGCGGCGCGGCTGCTGTGCTAGAGACACAGGAAGCAGCCGGAGGGAGAAGACGGTGATGCTGCAGACCAGACATGTGAGGTACTGTGCTGCCTGTCACTGCTGCTGTGTGTGTGTGCGAGTGACTGTGTATGTGTGTGTATGTATGTAGTGTGATGATGGGAGTGATGGGGAGTGATGGAGAAGGCAATGATGTAATATGTAGTATGTGTGTGAAGTGGATGTGTGTGTGTATGTATGTATGTGTCGTGTGTATGTGTGTGTGTGGATCGATGTGTATGTGTAGGCGGAGAAGGCCATGATGGGGTGATGGGGAGAAGGCCATGATGGAGGTGATGGGGAGAAGGCCATGATGGAGCTGATGGGGAGAAGGCCATGATGGAGGTGAGGGGGAGAAGGCCATGATGGAGGTGATGGGGAAAAGGCCATGATGGAAGTGATGGGGAAAAGGTCATGATGGAGGTGATGGGGAAAAGGTCATGATGGAGGTGACGGGGAAAAGGCCATGATGGAGGTGATGGGGAAAAGGCCATGATGGAGGAGATGGGGAAAAGGCCATGATGGAGGTGATGGGGAGAAGGCCATGATGGAGGTGATGGGAAAAAGGCCATGATGGAGGTGATGGTGATAAGGCCATGATGGGGGTGATGGAGAGGGCAATGATGGGGATGGTGGGGAAAGAGAAAATGATGGAAGTGGTGGAAAGGGCAATGATGGGGTGGGGGAGAAGGCAATGATGGTGGTAGTGGAAAAGACAATGATGGGAGTGATGAGGAAGGAGGCAATGATGGGGGTGGTGGAGGAGAAGGCAATGATGGAGGTGGTGGAAAAAGGAAATGGTGGGGTGGCAGGGGAGAAAGCAATGATAGTGGTGGGGGAGAAGGCAATGATGGAGGTGGGAAAGAGGGCAATGATGGGGTGGGAGAGAGGACAATAATGGGATGTGGGGAGAGGAGGACAATGAGGGGTGTAGGGGATTGGGATGGGAGGAAGGGGGACCTATAATGGCCTTAGGAACAGGGGGAGGTGGAGTACGACATTATTATCTCTTATTATGTCTAACACAGTCCCTTAGTATATAGTGTACTCACTTATTATGTCTAACACAGTCCCTTAGCATATAGTAAATGTACTTATTATGTATAACACAGTCCCTTAGCATATAGTGCACTCACTAATTCTGTATAACACCATCCTTAGTTATATAGTTTCCTCTTTTATTATGTATAACACCGTCCCTTATTACGTACCATCCTATCTAGTTATATATCGTGCCGTCCCTTATTATATAGCTTCCTCTGCTGTTATGTACAGTGCTGTCTCTTACATAGTGTATTCTTGTTAATTTTGTAATTAACATTGCCCTCTTTTATTACATAGTCCCCACTCATTTAGATATAAAATGACTGTTGATGGAGGAGCCGGTGACCAGACGACTAGTCCACCATCTCCTCCATTAGAAAGGAAACTTTCCTAGCCATCATTGCATTATACAGCTAACAAGACGGTATGTAATAAAAAACAGGGATCTATATAATACAATATGCAGGGAACGGTGCTGTACAGTACATAACAAGAGAGGGCACTGCATAATAAGGGACAGCAATATACATAATAAAGGAGACTATGTAATATATACATGTATGTGTGTGGCGCAATATATATATATATATATATACCGTATATATATATATATATATATATATATATATATATAGCTTTGTCACCATAAAAGGAAGAGGGCCCAGACACATTTCTTGCACAGGGGCCCCAAGCTGTCAGTGTCCGCCCCTGGATTGAACCCCAGGTGGAAGATTCCCTATAATGAGGCAGATGGAGGCACTGTGGGTGCTATAGAAGGACCTGTGATCCAGTGGTGTCCATCTTTTTAGGATTGCATAAACGTGCTCTCAGCCACAGTTTTGTGCACTTCTGAAAAGAATACCACTGAACAGAGGCCAGACGGAGTCCAGATTAACTCTGCTGCCTCATTATAGTGAATAGATCAATCGCAGGCCAGGATTGATAATCTGCCCAACCGGGCATTTTCCCTCTGGGCCACGATGTTTCCATTCATAGTGGGTGCGGGCCGGTAATGCCCACTGATCTTGCCGACCGACTGGCCGCTAATCTGGCCACCGACCCGTTTTTCCGGCCACTGGCCCTTTAAATCTGCTGGCACGGTGGTTCTAGAAGGGTTGCAACAAGAATGGAGTTGATTTTTTGAGGTAATTATGCCACCGGAAGGGGCGGGGTCTAGAGCTGTTTAGACCAGAGTTGATTTTTGTGATCCTCATTTTAGCCACTCTAATCAATATGGCTCTAGTCACCGCCCCTTCTGGTGACATCATTACCTCAAAAAATCGTTCTAGTCGCTACTGTGCCGGAAGAGGAGCTGCTGCTGCCAGAGAGATATCTGTGCTTGCAGCTCTGTGCCTGTCTGCTGGTGATCTGTGCCCCTCAGCTATGTGCCGCCCAGTGATCTATGTGTCCCCCCTGTGATCTCTGTGGCTCCAGCTATGTGCCCACCCTGCGATTTCTGTAGCCCCAGCTATGTGCCCCCCAGATTTGTGCCCCATGTGATATCTGTGTTCCCTTCCAACTATATGCCCCCATGTGATCTGTGCCTCCCAGCAATGTGCCCCCCATGATCTCTGTGGTCCCAGCTATGTGCCCCCTGTGATCTGTGCACATAGCTATATGGACCCCTGTGATCCCTGTGCCCCCCAGCTATGTGTCCCCTGTGATCTCTGCTCCCCCTGTGATTTCTGTGCCCTTCAGTTATGTGCCCTCCTGTGATCTCTGTGGCCCCAGTTATATGCCCCCTTGTGATCATTGTGGCCCTAGCCATGTGCCCCCATGATCTCTGTGGCCCCAATTATGTGTCTCCCTGTGATCTCTGTGACCCCAGCTATGTGCCTTCTCTATGATCTCTGTGGCTCTAGCTATGTGCCCCCTGTGATCTCTGTACCCCCTTTGATTTGTGTGCCCTCCATCTATATGCCCCCCGGTAATCTCTGTGGCCCCAGCTATGTGTTCCTCGTGATCTCTGTTCCCCCACTGATTTCTGTGCCCTTCAGCTATGTGCCCTCCCGTGATCTCTGTGGCCCCAGCTATGTGCCTCCCTGTGATCTCTGTGGCCACAGCTATGTGGCTTCTCTGTGATCTCTGTGGCTCTAGGTAAGTGCCCCCCTGTGATCTCTGTACCCCCTGTGATTTGTGTGCCCTCCATCTCTATGCCCCCTGTGATCTCTTGCCCCAGCTATGTGCCCCCCAGCTATGTTCCCCAATATGATCTCTGTGCACCCATGTGATCTCTGTCCCCCCAACTATATGCCCCCTGTGATCTCTGTGCCTCCCAGCTATGTGCCCCTGTGATCTCTGTGCTCTCGGCTATGTGCCCCCCCTGTGATCTCTGTGGCCCTAGTTATGTGCCCCCTGTGATCTGTTCCCCATGTGATCTCTCTGCTCCCCCAGCTATATGCCCGCTGTGATCTCTGTGGCACCAGCTATGCACCCCTCTGTGATTTCTGGCCCCAGCTATGTGCCCCCCAGCTATGTGCCCCAATATGATCTCTGTGCACCCATGTGATCTCTGTCCCCCAACTATATGCCCCCCTGTGATCTCTGTGCTCCCAGCTATGAGCCCCTGTGATCTCTGTGGCCCTAGCTATATGCCACCCTGTAATCTCTGTTGCCCCAGCTATGTGCCCCCTTGATCTCTGTGGCACCAGCTATGTGCCCCCCTGTGATTTATGTCCCCCATAGCTATATGTCCTCCTGTGATCTCTGTGCCTCCCAGCTATGTGCACCTGTGATCTCTGTGCTCCCAGCTATGTGCCCCACTCTGATGTCTGTGGCCCTAGCTATGTGCCCCCTGTGATCTCTGTTGCCCCAGCTATGTGCCCCCATCTGTGATTTCTGTGTCCCATAGCTAAATGTCCTCCTGTGATCCCTGTGCCCCCAGCTATGTGCCCCCTTGTGATCTGTTCCCCATGTGATCTCTCTGCTCCCCCAGCTATATGCCCCCTGTAATCTGTGCCCCCCAGCTATGTACACCCCTGTGATCTTAGTGGCTCCCAGCTTTGTGACCCCTGTGATTGCTGTGCCCCCCTGCTATGTACCCCCT
Organism: Dendrobates tinctorius; assembly: GCF_039654945.1. NCBI lineage: Eukaryota > Metazoa > Chordata > Amphibia > Anura > Dendrobatidae > Dendrobates > Dendrobates tinctorius. Next base: position 21,944,029 of record NW_027361704.1, read on the forward strand.
GTGATATTTGTGCTACCATGTGATCTCTGTGCCCCCTGTGATCTTTGTCCCCCCCAGCTATGTGCCCCCCAGCTATGTGCCCTCCTGTGATCTTTGTACCCCCCTGTGATTTCTGTGCCCCCTGTGATCTTCGTGCCCCCCAGGTGATCTCTGTCCCCCCGGTGATCTATGAGCCCTACCCGGTAATTTATGTGCCTGCCTGGCAATACCTGTACCCCCCAGTGCTGTATATCCCCCCTCCCCCATTGCTGTAAATCCTCCCCAGGGCTGTATGTGCCCCCAACTGATATGTATATTCACCAGTGCTGCATTTACCCCAGAAGTGCTGTATATCCCCCCAGTGCTGTATATCCCCCCATCTGTGATGTATGTAGCCCCCACCAGTGATGTATATTCTCCCCAGGGACATATATACCCCCAGGGCTGACGATGCTTCCTAGTGATGTATATAGCCCCTCAGTGATGTCTATTCCTCCCAGCCTCCCCAGTGATGAATATGTCCCAGCCTCTCCTGTGACATCTATGCCCCCAGTCCCTCCTGTAATTTATATGACCCCAGAGGTTCCTGTGATGCAGCAGTCTCAATGTTATGTATGTACAGCAGTCCCAGCGTCTCCTATGTGACGTATATACAGCAGTCCCATCGTCTCCTATGTGATGCATGTACAGCTGTCTCAGCGTCTCCTATGTGATATATACAGCAGTCCCAGCATCTCCTATGTGATGTATAGACAGCTGTCACAGTGTTTCCTATGTGATGTATATACAGTTGTCTCAGTGTTACCTATGTGATGTATATACAGTAGTCTTGGCGTCTCCCATGATTTACAAAACTTATTATGACAAAAAGTCGACTGCGCTCCTGGCCGTCACAAACCTGGAAAAGCAGCTGTGAGAAGCAACATGATCAATACCACCTAACATTACAAATGCACCAAAGAGAAGCAGCTCCAGCCGTCACATTAAGGGTGAGTTACCGCAATTGATTGTTTGACTAAATATACCGGGGTAATTTTCAAGGTGGTCATTTTTGTGTGGCCCCTGAATGATGGTACAAATTTCCCCCACCAAGAAACGGGTTACCCACCCCTGCTCTAGTGCATTCCATACTGAGACAGCTAGAATGTATGGTTGTAGTCAGGATCTGGAAGGAGCCCATACGTTTTAACTACAACCCTGCTGTTAGTTGAGCCCTGCAGTGCAGCACCAGGACGTATCAGGGACAGCTGGAGCTCCTACCTGCATGCCTGATCTCGGCTGCTGCCTGCTTCCATTTAAGTTCGGGTCTGGGTGAGTGTTCCCAGCCCTGAAACAAGTATACAGCCGGGGTCATACTTGTGGTAGGCACTGATCTGATTAAGGAAAGTGCCACTGACTGGGTGTCCCTTTCCTACCCTCCCCTTACCCCTGATTGGTTCGGGCATGACAGCTGCCCTTCCATGATTTAGTGAGGTGGGGTTTAAGTATGGGGGGGCCAATTGGGATGAAGAAGGGATTAGCACAGCCCCTTCCTACGTATATAAAGTCCTTGGACGTTAGCAGCCCTTCCTCTTCCTCCGTTCACTGCGGTCCTGGAAGTGCTTTTCCCACCCTCCCTCCCCTTTTTGTTACAAATTTGCTGATGTTATGTTATTTCGTTCTTTTATTCGTAGTTATTACAAGTCACGGCAGTGGAGAAGTTATGGCACGAAGCTACGGCTTGCCGGCTGACTTGCCTGCGTCTATGGAGCAGGGCATTGAGCGGCTAGTGCGTTTTAAGAAAGCTAAGTGCCTGTTTACAAAAGGTTGTTAAATTTTATAAAAGAAGTTTAATAAAGCTGTGACCGACTTTCACCCATCATTCGATCTCAGTGTTTGATTAATAGTGGTTAAGAGGGGCTGTGGAAATGCGTTAAGGGGTTACCTTCCCCTCCTTTTAGGTCGACACAGTCTGAGAAACTCGCACGAGACTGGCACCTCAATACTAGGCACTGCCACCGGAGCTTCAGACCAGAGCGTTCAGCTGCATAGAAAAACATGCAGCTGCACACTCCAGTCCAGAGCAGTGCCGGGTATTGAGGTGCGAGTCTCGTGTGAGTTTCTCGCAAGTGTGACCCCGACCTACATGAAAATATGTTCTGATTCCCTTGCCTTTTCCCTTCCCTGGTCCAGAACTGGCTGCAGGCTGCCTACTGGGACTGGGGATATGAGTTATCATAATTAGATTTTCCCCTTCTTAAAGTGGCCAGTCCTCCAGCAAGTTTTGCACCAGGAGCTTATTTGTCAAAGAGATGCTATGATTTCTACAGAGACTGATTTTCCAGAGGTCATATCACAATAAGCCCCTGCAAAGATCACCATTCTTTTTTTGGATGCTGTATGTGATGGAGCCGCGTGAGGACAGTGTGAAACAGTAATACTGCTTGTATACTGAAGGGTAGTTATGAACAATTATTTTTTAGGGTATGTGCACACTATCAGTAAACACTGCGGCTTGGACGCTGTGTACAGCCGCAGCATCCAGATGTTAAAGCATAGTGGATGGGATTTCAAGAAATCCCATGTTCACTATATGTCCGTAGACGGCTGCAGAGACGCACATGTCTCTCCAGACCGCAGCATGTCTATTTATCTTGCGTAGACACGAGTCTCCACAAGATAAATTTCACCATTACAACGTATTGGACACAGGCGGAATCACCTGCGTTCAATAGCCGGCAGCGCTTTGGATGCAGCGGACATCTGCTGTGTCCAAAGTGCTGCTAATTAATGACCATGTGCACATACCCATAACGGGGTTGTCCAGGCTTATGGCAAAGTCTGCACTCTATATGACTAGAAATTTTATTAGTACTCACATCAAGTGCTGACAAGTATACAAGTTGACTAAAATAGGGGGGATAAACCACAATGATACAACAATCAGGACAGACAAGGACAGGGTAAATAAAATGATACCAGTGCTCCAAATCTACATGGCACAACGTTCAGTCAGCCCATGGGCATTGCACATAACAGACACATGTCTAATGGTAAAAGATAGTCAAATATGGCATACTCAATTAAATGTGTATTGTACATAGTTGTACATGTCTAGAGCGCCAAAAAAAAAAAAAAAAAAAAAAAACAACCAGAGGGGTCAATGTGCAAGTCCAATGGACACTGAACATAAATAAATCAATGACATGTGAAAGGATTCTTAAATAGTGAATTACATATGTATCAACATATCAAAAACTGCGCAATTGTGCCAGAGAGAACCCGGGAGACGACCCGCCCAGCGGTCCAAATGACCGAAGTGTGGAAACAAGTAAAGGCAGGCTGCTTACCGGGGAGCAGAGCAGACTCCCTTGATAAAGCGCATGTGGCGGGCGCGAAACGTACGTCGGGGGTCGTTGCATGGGCCTTCACCTCCTCTGCTCCCCTCTGGTTGTTTTTTTTTTTTTTATTTATTTTTTTTTTTGGCGCTCTAGACATGTACAACTATGTACAATACACATTTAATTGAGTATGCCATATTTGACTATCTTTTACCATTAGACATGTGTCTGTTATGTGCAATGCCCATGGGCTGACTGAACGTTGTGCCATGTAGATTTGGAGCACTGGTATCATTGTATTTACCCTGTCCTTGTCTGTCCTGATTGTTGTATCATTAGGGTTTATCCCCCTATTTTAGTCAACTTGTATACTTGTCAGCACTTGATGTGAGTACTAGAGTTGAGCGACTTTTGGTTTTTTAGGGTCGCGTTTCGTTTCGTGAAACCCGACTTTTCCAAAAGTCGGGTCGAGCAAGATCGTCCGATTATAGGGAAAAGTCGGGGTCGTCCCGAAACACGAAACCCAATGTAAGTCAATGGGGAATAAAAGTCGGCAGTGAGAGGAGGACAGGAAACACACCAACAGTGCCCATTTGAATGCCAAAAGCATCAATTCTTCTTACTTAAGCTTGTCAACCTTAATTAACTTCATAATACAAGTTACGCACTGAAAAATGGGGGTTATTTGGCTACAGACTGTGGGGGGGGAGGGCTGGCTCCAGGTTTTCATGTGCCCTGGGTGAAAGAGCGCCCCTTTAACACATACCACAACTCATCATGCTCCGATACGGCAGAGAAATAGCGGTATAGTACAATGAAAAATACCTCACTTTTTACATCTCATGACGAGGCCCATCTATTTCTCCATACAGAATCATTGGTCCCATATAATGTTTGAAACAGTATATGATGAGCTCCACATAATGCTACAGTATATGTTGGTCCCCATGGATGAAGCTCTACTGTCTTATGAGCCCAAATAATGCTCCAAACATAATGGGCCCCATTTCTAATGCTCTAGTGTATAATGGGCCCTGTAAATGCTGCTCCAGTGTCTGATGTCCACCTTTGGAATGTTCCAGTGTATGGTGGGCCCCATCTATCATTCTCAGACGGTGTTAGGCCCAGTATGGATTGCACGTGATTGCACAAAGGTTAGAAAGGGTACCGTATCCCCGGATAACATGTATGGATAGCGTACACATTCAAAATATATGTCTCAGGAGGCAGGCTCAGACGGTGTTAGGCCCAGTATGGATTGCACAAATGTTAGAAAGGGTACCGTATCCCCAGAAAACATGTATGGATAGCGTACACATTCAAGATATATGTCTCAGGAGGCAGGCTCAGACGGTGTTAGGCCCAGTATGGATTGCACGTGATTGCACAAAGGTTAGAAAGGGTACCGTATCCCCAGATAACATGTATGGATAGCGTACACATTCAAAATATATGTCTCAGGAGGCAGGCTCAGACGGTGTTAGGCCCAGTATGGATTGCACGTGATTGCACAAAGGTTAGAAAGGGTACCGTATCCCCAGATAACATGTATGGATAGCGTACACATTCAAAATATATGTCTCAGGAGGCAGGCTCAGACGGTGTTAGGCCCAGTATGGATTGCACGTGATTGCACAAAGGTTAGAAAGGGTACCGTATCCCCAGATAACATGTATGGATAGCGTACACATTCAAAATATATGTCTCAGGAGGCAGGCTCAGACGGTGTTAGGCCCAGTATGGATTGCACGTGATTGCACAAAGGTTAGAAAGGGTACCGTATCCCCAGATAACATGTATGGATAGCGTACACATTCAAAATATATGTCTCAGGAGGCAGGCTCAGACGGTGTTAGGCCCAGTATGGATTGCACGTGATTGCACAAAGGTTAGAAAGGGCACCGTATCCCCAGATAACATGTATGGATAGCGTACACATTCAAGATATATGTCTCAGGAGGCAGGCTCAGACGGTGTTAGGCCCAGTATGGATTGCACATGATTGCACAAAGGTTAGAAAGGGTACCGTATCCCCAGATAACATGTATGGATAGCGTACACATTCAAAATATATGTCTCAGGAGGCAGGCTCAGACGGTGTTAGGCCCAGTATGGATTGCACGTGATTGCACACACGTTAGAAAGGGTACCGTATCCCCAGATAACATGTATGGATAGCGTACACATTCAAAATATATGTCTCAGGAGGCAGGCTCAGACGGTGTTAGGCCCAGTATGGATTGCACATGATTGCACAAAGGTTAGAAAGGGTACCGTATCCCCAGATAACATGTATGGATAGCGTACACATTCAAAATATATGTCTCATGAGGCAGGCTCAGACGGTGTTAGGCCCAGTATGGATTGCACGTGATTGCACAAAGGTTAGAAAGGGTACCGTAACCCCAGATAACATGTATGGATAGCGTACACATTCAAAATATATGTCTCAGGAGGCAGGCTCAGACGGTGTTAGGCCCAGTATGGATTGCACGTGATTGCACAAATGTTAGAAAGGGTACCGTATCCCCAGATAACATGTATGGATAGCGTACACATTCAAGATATATGTCTCAGGAGGCAGGCTCAGACGGTGTTAGGCCCAGTATGGATTGCACGTGATTGTACAAAGGTTAGAAAGGGTACCGTATCCCCAGATAACATGTATGGATAGCGTACACATTCAAAATATATGTCTCAGGAGGCAGGCTCAGACGGTGTTAGGCCCAGTATGGATTGCACGTGATTGCACAAATGTTAGAAAGGGTACCGTATCCCCAGATAACATGTATGGATAGCGTACACATTCAAGATATATGTCTCAGGAGGCAGGCTCAGACGGTGTTAGGCCCAGTATGGATTGCACGTGATTGCACAAAGGTTAGAAAGGGTACCGTATCCCCAGATAACATGTATGGATAGCGTACACATTCAAAATATATGTCTCAGTAGGCAGGCTCAGACGGTGTTAGGCCCAGTATGGATTGCACGTGATTGCACAAATGTTAGAAAGGGTACCGTATCCCCAGATAACATGTATGGATAGCGTACACATTCAAAATATATGTCTCAGGAGGCAGGCTCAGACGGTGTTAGGCCCAGTATGGATTGCACGTGATTGCACAAAGGTTAGAAAGGGTACCGTATCCCCGGATAACATGTATGGATAGCGTACACATTCAAAATATATGTCTCAGGAGGCAAGCTCAGACGGTGTTAGGCCCAGTATGGATTGCACGTGATTGCACAAAGGTTAGAAAGGGTACCGTATCCCCGGATAACATGTATGGATAGCGTACACATTCAAAATATATGTCTCAGGAGGCAGGCTCAGACGGTGTCAGGCACAGTATGGATTTGACGGCCCAGATTACACAGCGGAGGAGCAGGGAGAGGTAAAGATTGCAAATGCTGGGGCACTGCCCATGCAAGGGGGGCCCACTCGTGGGCGTCGGTACTGGCACTGGGCCCCTCATAGTACAGCGGTGTGTCTGACGGCGGGTGTGCACCACCACCGTCAGAGACACTTGATTGCACTATGAAGGACCCTGTGCCAGTGCCTGCGCCCAAGAGTCGGCCTACCCACCTGTCCAGGGCAATGGCACTCGCACGGTGTCGTGCGCTAGGTGGTGACCCCGGCCATGGGGGGGGAGGCAGCACAGTTAGGGAGTTTTAGAAAGTGGCATATGTTGATGTTGGACATTCAGCTGATGCAAAAGGCGAAATAGGTGAAGTACCAGGAAGAGGTGGACCAAAGCAAGCCATTTTTCTGTCACCCTATGTGTCATCAGGGGAAGGTGGGACAAAATCCTTGGAAACCCATGCGTGGTTCATTTTAATGAAGGTTAGATCATCCACATTTTGGGTTGACAGACGGGTCCTTTTTTCTGTCAGGATTGATCCAGCTGCACTGAAGACTCTTTCCGATAGCACACTTGCAGCTGGGCAAGCGAGCTCCTGTAAGGCATATTGGGCCAATTCAGGCCAGGTGTCCAGTTTAGCGGCCCAATAGTCAAATGGGAATGACCTGTGTGGGAGAACATCGATATGGGAGGAAAAGTAGTTTGTAACCATAGTTGACAACTGCTGTCTCCTGTCACTTCCCATCGATGCAGTATTACCAGTTGTGTGAGCGGTATTTGAAAAATCAGTCCACAACATTGTCATGAAACCCCTGTCTCCAACGCCACTTCTGCTGTGTGCACCACGAACACCTCTGCCAAGCTGCCCCCGGCCCGTACGGCTCGTGTGAGAACCATCACCGCTGCTGTGTGCTGGGAATGCTTCAAGCAACCGATTTACCAGAGTTGCTTGTTTATTAGCCAATATTAGGTCAAGGTTCTCCTGTGGCATGATGTTTTGTAATTTGCCTTTATAGCGTGGATCCAGGATGCTGGCCAACCAGTAGTCGTCATCGTTCATCATTTTGGCAATGCGGGGGTCCCTTTTTAGGATCCGCAAGGCATAATCTGACATGTGGGCCAATGTTCCCGGTGTCAATGATGCACTGCGAGTGCTGGGTGGAGGAGCACTTTCTGGCAAATCCACATCCCTCCAGTCACGCACAAACCCTGTACCAGACCTTGCCACACCATCATTTTCACTTGCCCCACGAGATGCATCCTCCTCCCCTAAGTAATCATCCCCATCATCATCCTCCTCCTTCTCTTCTTCCTCCACCTCGTCCAGGAGAGGTCCCTGAGCAGACAATGGCTGAATGTCATCAAGGATTCCCTCCTCCTCTTTCTCCTCATCAACATTGGCTGCAGACGCCTGCTCCTTAAGGTGCATCAAAGTTTTCATGAGCAGACGCATAAGTGGGATGCTCATGCTTAGGATGGCGTCGTCTGCGCTTTCCAGCCGTGTGCATTCCTCAAAACACTGAAGGACTTTACAAAGGTCTTTCAGCTTCGACCACTGCACACCTGTCAACTCCATGTCTGCTCTCAAAGTGCCTGGCCGTGTATCCTCCCACAAATGCATTATGGCCTGCCTCTGCTCGCACAGCCGCTCCACCATGTGCAGGGTGGAGTTCCACCTTGTTGCAATGTCGATAATGAGGCGGTGGTTGGGAAGGTGGAGCAATCGCTGCAGCTTCTGCATGCAAACGGAGTGTACAGGCGACCGGCGGATGTGCGCGCACAGTCTTCGCACCTTCTGGAGCAGGGCTGTTAACTCCGGATAATTTTTGAGGAAGCACTGCACCACCAGGTTCAAGGTGTGAGCCAAGCAAGGTATGTGGCTGAGTTTTGAAAGGGCTATGGCTGCCACAAAATTACGGCCGTTATCACTAACTACCTTGCCTGCCTCAAGATGTACACTGCCCAGCCATGACTCAGTTTGTCGCTTCAAGTACTCGGCCAGCACCTCGGCGGTGTGTCTGTCGCCCAAACACATCATCTGCAACACAGCCTGCTGACGCTTTCCACTAGCTGCTCGATAGGGGGACACATCGTGTGCAACAGTGGCAGCTGCAGATGGAGTGCTCGTACGACTGCGCTCTGTGGACGAGCTTTCGCTTCTGGAGGAGGAGGAGGAGGAGGAGGAGGGTCGAACGCCTACAGCCAACTGTTTCCTATACCGTGGGCTAGGCAGCACTGTCCCACCACCGCTGTCCCCTGTGGACCCTGCATCCACCACATTAACCCAGTGCGCAGTGATGGACACGTAACGGCCCTGGCCATGCCGACTGGACCATGCATCAGTTGTGAGGTGCACCTTTCCGCTCACTGACTGCTTGAGTGCATGGACAATGCGGTCTTTCACATGATGGTGGAGGGCTGGGATGGCTTTGCGAGAGAAGAAGTGGCGACTGGGTAGGTCATAGCGTGGTACTGCATAGGCCATGAGTTCGCGGAAAGCTGTGCTTTCCACCAACCGAAAGGGCATCATCTCAAACGAGATTAGTTTGGCAATGTGGGCGTTCAAACCCAGTGTACGCGGATGAGAGACTGAGTACTTTCTTGACCTACTCATAGTGTCTGGGAGGGTGAGCTGGACTTGAGAGCTGCATATGGTGGAAGTAGCGGTGGACAGGGCGGACTGAGAGAGGGTTGATGATGGTGATGGAGTTTGTGTTCTTTCTGATGGCCCAGAATCAGTCTTTCGTTGATATAACAGTGGGATTCCCTGACTGCTGTGGTCTTGCAACGACACCTCAACATTTGCTGCTGTGCTAACCGGTGGGCTTACAGTGGGGGAAACAATGTAGCATTGCTGACTACCTTCGTTGTGATCAGTTGCACATGTGGCACTTGAGGTTTGGTGTTGTGTCCACGCTTGCAAGTGCATGCTGGTTAAATGTCTAAGCATGCAACTGGTATTCAAATTTTTCAGATTTTTCCCTCGGCTAAAGGTCTTTGCGCACTTCTTACAGATAACCTTGGCCTGATCATGAGGATTTTGATCAAAAAAGTGCCACACTGCACTCTTCCTACTTTGGCAGACATTTTGCGGCCTAGCACGCTGTGATCTTTTGACCCTCTGGACAAGCTGTCCAGCAACTCTTTTGATGTTTGGAACCTGTCTTTGGAGTGCTCCGGGCCTGCCAGATAACAGCTGTTGCGATGTCGATGTCTGCTGTGGATGCTCCTCATCTGAGCTATTGGAAGCAGCACCCTCTTCCCCCAATGGATGCCAATCTGGGTCAACAACTGGGTCACCCATCACCTCCTCTTCTATGTCATGTGCACCTTCCTCTGTGTCACCGTGTATGGTGGTATAGTGTGCGGGAAGGGGCACCTGAGTCTCATCAGGGTCAGAATCTGGCTCTGTACACTGCGAGGACAATGTAGTGCTCTGAGTGAATGTACCAGCAGAATCATCCATCAGCGGCTGTGCATCAGTGCACTCCATGTCAGATTCATCTTGGCCTGGGTAATTCACCATTTCACTTGATAATCCAGGCATGGTATGTGAAAACAGCTCCATGGAGTAATCAGTAGTATGGCCTGCGTCATCCTTCAATCTTGGTTGGGGTGAAGGACACAAGGAAAGGTGTGGTTCATGAACATGAGCCTCCAATGACGACTCAGTGCTTTTACTTTTTACAACTGAAGAAGAGGAGGCGATAGAGCTGGAGGCTGAGTCAGCAATGTAAGACAAAACTTTTTCCTGATGCTCTGGCTTTAAAAGCGGTTTGCCAACTCCTAGAAAACTAAGCGTTCGAGGCCTTATGTAGCCAGACGATGACGCAGGGTCAGCACCTCCTGCATTCGGTCCTATTTTGCTCTTGCCACTACCATCAGATCCACAACCAACACCATCATTACCAGCTGCCAACCCCCGCCCAATTCCACGGCCTCTTCCACCAGCCTTCCTCATTTTTGGTAGAAATGTAGACAAAATCCAACAAACTATATAGTAATGTAAAACAAGGTACAAGGTGTCTATAGGACAGGGGAGATTTTGAATTTCTGCAGACACTTTTGGACACTGGACATTTTTGGATTGTGTGAGGCCCACTGATATCTGAGCGCTATGTGACAGGCTCGATGGCACAGCTGTGACCAAAGTGACTAGAGGATAAGGGAGATTTTGAATCTCTGCACACACTTTTGGACACTGGACACTTTTGGATTGTGTGAGGCCCACTGATATCTGAGCGCTATGTGACAGGCTCGATGGCACAGCTGTGACCAAAGTGACTAGAGGATAAGGGAGATTTTGAATCTCTGCACACACTTTTGGACACTGGACACTTTTGGATTGTGTGAGGCCCAATGAATATCTGAGCGCTATGTGACAGGCTCGATGGCACAGCTGTGACAAAAGTGACTAGAGGATAAGGGAGATTTTGAATCTCTGCACACACTTTTGGACACTGGACACTTTTGGATTGTGTGAGGCCCACTGATATCTGAGCGCTATGTGACAGGCTCGATGGCACAGCTGTGACCAAAGTGACTAGAGGATAAGGGAGATTTTGAATCTCTGCACACACTTTTGGACACTGGACACTTTTGGATTGTGTGAGGCCCACTGATATCTGAGCGCTATGTGACAGGCTCGATGGCACAGCTGTGACCAAAGTGACTAGAGGATAAGGGAGATTTTGAATCTCTGCACACACTTTTGGACACTGGACACTTTTGGATTGTGTGAGGCCCAATGAATATCTGAGCGCTATGTGACAGGCTCGATGGCACAGCTGTGACCAAAGTGACTAGAGGATAAGGGAGATTTTGAATCTCTGCACACACTTTTGGACACTGGACACTTTTGGATTGTGTGAGGCCCACTGATATCTGAGCGCTATGTGACAGGCTCGATGGCACAGCTGTGACCAAAGTGACTAGAGGATAAGGGAGATTTTGAATCTCTGCACACACTTTTGGACACTGGACACTTTTGGATTGTGTGAGGCCCACTGATATCTGAGCGCTATGTGACAGGCTCGATGGCACAGCTGTGACCAAAGTGACTAGAGGATAAGGGAGATTTTGAATCTCTGCACACACTTTTGGACACTGGACACTTTTGGATTGTGTGAGGCCCAATGAATATCTGAGCGCTATGTGACAGGCTCGATGGCACAGCTGTGACCAAAGTGACTAGAGGATAAGGGAGATTTTGAATCTCTGCACACACTTTTGGACACTGGACACTTTTGGATTGTGTGAGGCCCAATGAATATCTGAGCGCTATGTGACAGGCTCGATGGCACAGCTGTGACCAAAGTGACTAGAGGATAAGGGAGATTTTGAATCTCTGCACACACTTTTGGACACTGGACACTTTTGGATTGTGTGAGGCCCACTGATATCTGAGCGCTATGTGACAGGCTCGATGGCACAGCTGTGACCAAAGTGACTAGAGGATAAGGGAGATTTTGAATCTCTGCACACACTTTTGGACACTGGTCACTTTTGGATTGTGTGAGGCCCAATGAATATCTGAGCGCTATGTGACAGGCTCGATGGCACAGCTGTGACAAAAGTGACTAGAGGATAAGGGAGATTGGATTGCTTTTAAAAAAGCAGTTTGTGGAGCAGTGGGTAAACAGCAATGCAGGAATGTCAGGAAGCCTTAGAAGGCAGCCCAACAACCAACACCACTGATACACCACTATATAGCCTCCCCTTGCACTGCACACACAGTGACTGGTGTGTTGTGCAGGCCAAATTGCTAGCAGCAGAAGCAGTTTTTTTTTTACTTCTCAGCAGGACAAAAAAAAAATTGGGATTGCTTTTAAAAAAGCAGTTTGCGGAGCAGTGGGTAAACAACAATGCAGGAATGTCAGGAAGCCTTAGAAGGCAGCCCAACAACCAACACCACTGATACACCACTATATAGCCTCCCCTTGCACTGCACACACAGTGACTGGTGTGTTGTGCAGGCCAAATTGCTAGCAGCAGAAGCAGTTTTTTTGTCTTCTTCCCTGCCTAACGCTCTCCCTACAGAATCAGCAGCAACCTCTCCCTATACTAAGATCGGCAGAAGTAAGATGGCGGTCGGCATGCACGCCCTTTTATACCCCCTGTGACGCCCACCAAAGCAAGCCAATCACTTGCATGCCCTTCTGAAAGATGGTGGTGACCCGTGCCTATGTCATCACGTTGCCCACAGTGTCCGTGGATCCTGATTGGCTGAAAAAGAGCGCAAAACAAACTTTTGAAACGCGACTTTAGCGCGTAAGTCGCCGACCTCGTGGCCGACCTCATCCTAGGGTCGGGTTTCGTTTCATGAAACCCGACTTTGCCAAAAGTCGGCGACTTTTGAATTTTTTCGACCCGTTTCGCTCAACTCTAGTGAGTACTAATAAAATTTATACTTTTGCATATATTTTGGATCCGTTACTCCGTTTTCTCCTTTTTAAGATTAGTATATGGAGTGGTAATCCTTGCACAAGGCATTTTTGGACCATGGTCACCGCCTTGTCTCGTTCTCTGATACTGGGCATTATCATATATGTAATGACTAGACAAGCTGTGAGGATTCTCCATCGCCGGCGGGAACAGGCGTTCACTTGACTATTAATATGCGGTATGCATGCGGACAGCCATATTCTGACCAGTCTGCATAACCTCACTCAATATACAGTACTTGTATTGAACGAGGCCAGATGTGTCTCACAATGTGGCCTGATATATGCGTATCGCATATGGCCGCTTGGTCTCAGCACCGTAAAATCCTGACAGCTGCACCTGCTGGGAGGATTCCCAAATCTGCAGTCATATAGAGTGACACACTGTGATAAATGTTGACAACCCCTTTTAAGAATGCTGGTTTCACAATAATATTTCAGTTAGACAGGCTTCTGATCAAAGGTGAAAAAAGATAATAATAATAATAATAATAATAATAATAATACATTTTATTTCTATAGCTTCGACATATTCCGCAGCATTTTACATTTCAGAGGGGACTTGTACAGACAATATACATTACAGCATAACAATAATCACATAGATCATAACAGATACCAAGGGGAATGAGGGCCCTGCTCGCAAGCTTACAATCTATGAGGAAAAAAGGGGAGACACGAAAGGTGGGTGGTAACAGTTACCCTGATTGTGTGTGGGTCGCCCCTCACACCCAGGGCAGCGGGGTACTCGGTACCGGGCTGGTGTCAGGGGGAATGTGTCACAGCAGCGGTGACCCGGTCCGTGGCCCTGGGCGACCAATATCAATGGCGGTGATGTTAATGATGTTAAAGTTTATTGGAATAGTTCGTGACGCCACCTGTGGTGTTTGGCAAGCAAGATGTTAAGCCAACGCTGCGTGCAGATCCACTGGGACTGATGGTGTGGTGCAGCAAAGATGGTGTAGCTCTCCACAGGTGGAGCTGTAGTCCCAGGGCAGTGTAGGTGCAATGGATAAGGAGAGGCGCAGAATAGTATAGATGCTGGTACCCAGGTGTAGCGGTGCTGGAATAACTGGAGGACACCAGAGTATGCGGTTCCAAAGCTTTACTCACTGTTTGCAGTTCACACAACTGCCTGCCTCCGCACTGTGTTCTTCAGGTCAGGGCCCCAGTCAACCTCCAGGCAGGATAGTATTCTCCTCTCCACACTCCGCCAATATGTACCTTACTGAACGACTCCTCCAATGCGCCTTTAGGTTCGAAGCACTCCAGTACTTAGTTACCCTGGAATGCCTCTCTCTAGGTGTTCCTAGTCTCTACTTGTATGACAGACAGCTGTAGCCTGCTTGGGGGGCTCCGCTCTGCGTCCCGGCTCACTATCCAAGTGCTGTTGTGTCCCAAGTCTGCGATGGGAGTAAGGCGTTGGTGGCTCACTACTCCTCCGGTGTCTGTTGCCGGACATAAAGATCCAATCAACCTCGGGGACCGGGCCCCTGCCTTTGCGCTCTGGACTGGAAGGGTTCTCTCGCTTTCTCAACCTGCTTCCCACCATCCTTCTATTCTCCTTCGTTCCGATCTGTTCTATCTCTCTTATGGAATCTGTAGTCTCCAGTCTACATCTCTTTCTCCTTCTCTTCCTTCACTGCCCCAGTTCACTGGGGCAGCTGCAGCACTCCTTCCTCCATCCCTTCTTCCAGGGATCCCCACTCTTCACCGAGTGGCTGTTCTCTCCTACTCTGCCTGCCTTCTTCTGCGGACTGACCTGAAATCCTACACCTTCCCTCTCTTTTATATCTAACTCCACCCGCCTCCCCAGCACCTTTCGTGTTACGAAGCCAGGAACAACAAAAGGCACCCTATGACCTTTCCAGCATAAAGCATGGATGGGTCCCTGCTGAACTATCCTGTGTGTGGGGTGCAGGTGTGGGAATGTGGAAGGGAGTTCCCACCCTACCTGGATGGTGGGGTACCACACCTTAGGAGAAGGTGTAGTACCTCTGTGGCGACTGAAGCCTCAGGGGCGACACATATGGACCAGCCATAATGTTAAGTGTGTAACAGTTCAGATGCAGAGGGCTAATGGAAGCATAAAGCATGTGGGAACATGATGCGGGGAACCTGGTTATGGTAAAAAACTTTTGGCTGTGCCACATAGGGATAGATTAGGTTAATGTGTTGAGGCGGTAGGCCAGTCTGAATAAATGAGTTTTCAGGGCACGCTTAAAATTGTGGGGATTGGGGACTAATCGTATTGACCAGGGAAGTGCATTCCAAAGAATTGGCGCAGCACGTGTATAGTCTTGAAGACGGGAGTAGGAGGTTCTGATTATTGAGGATGCTAACCTCAGGTCATGAGCAGAATGGAGGGCGCGGGTAGGATGGTATACTGAAACAAGGAAGGAGATGTAGGGTGATGCTGAGCCATGAAGAGCTTTGTGGGTGAGGGTAATAAGTTTGTACTGGATTCTGGAGTGAATGGGTAGCCAGTGTAATGACTGGCACAAGGTAGAGGCATCGGTGTAACGATTGGCGAGAAATATGATCCTGGCAGCAGCATTCAAGACAGATTGGAGGGGGGGAGAGTTTGGTAAGAGGGAGACCGATTAGAAGGGAGTTACAATAGTCGAGACGAGAATGAATAAGAGAAACAGTCAGAGTTTTTGCAGAGTCAAAAGTAAGAAAGGGTCGAATTCTTGAAATGTTTTTGAGGTGCAGATAACAAGAGCGAGCCAGTGATCGGATGTGGGGGACAAAGGAAAACTCAGAGTCAAGTATGACCCCAAGACAGCGGGCATGTTGCTGGGGAGTAATAGTAGAACCACACACGGAAATGGCAATGTCGGGTATAGGTACATTAGTAGCGGGAGGAAACACAAGGAGTTCAGTCTTTGACAGGTTCAGTTTCAGATATAGTGAGGACATGATGTTATACACAGCATTTAGAAAATTGCTGGTGTTTTCTAGAAAGGCTGGCGTGATGTCAGGAGAAGAAGCGTATAATTGGGTGTCGTCAGCATAGAGATGGTACTGGAAACCAAATCTACTGATTGTTTGACCATTAGGGGCAGTATACAAAGAGAAGAGGAGGGGGCCTAGGACTGATCCTTGAGGAACCCCAACAGTAAGGGGAAGATGAGAGGAGGAGGAGCCAGCAAAAGATACAGTAAAGGAGTGGTCAGAGAGATAGGAGGAGAACCAGGAGAGAACGGTGTCCTTGAGGCCAATGGAATGGAGCATAGTGAGGAGAAGCTGATGATCCACAGTGTTGAATGCTGCAGAGAGATCCAAGAGAATTAGCATGGAGTAATGACCCTTTGATTTAGCTGTTAGTAGATCATTAGAGACTTTAGTGAGGGAAGTTTCAGTAGAGTGTAAAGAGCGGAAACCGGATTGGAGAGGGTCGAGAAGAGAGTTTTCTGAGAGATAGCGGATAAGACGGGAGTGGACCAGGCGTTCCAGGAGTTTAGAGATGAAGGGAAGATTAGAAACAGGTCTATAGTTAGCGGCACAGTTTTGGTCAAGGGATGTTTTTTTAACTAGTGGATGTATGATGGCATGCTTAAATGAGGAGGGAAAGATAAGAGAAGAGAGAGAGAGGTTAAATATTTTAGTTAGGTGAGGGGTGACAGCAGGGGAAAGGGGCTGGAGTAGATGTGACGGAAATGGGTCACTGGTGCAAGTGGTTGGGCGAGAAGATGCAAGGAGCCTGCTTACTTCTTCTTCTGTGACTGGTTCAAAATCAGAGAGTGAGCTAGATGCAGTGGGGGAGGGAGGACAGTGCATGGTATGAGGTGATTGGGAGATAATTTCCTGTTGGATCTGGTCAATTTCTTCATTGAAGTAATTGGCCAGATCGTCAGCTCGAAGCTCCGTGGTTGGGGCCTGTACTCTTGGGTTGAGTAGAGAATGAAAAGTGTCAAAGAGACCTTTAGGGTTATTGGACAGTGAAGTGATGAGGGTGTTGAAGTAGGTTTGTTTTGAGAGGTGAAGGGCAGTGTTGTATGTTCGAAGCATAAACTTATGATGGATGAAATCTTCGGGTAGGTTGGATTTTCTCCACAGACTTTCGGCGCACCTGGAGCACCGCTGCAGGAAACGTGTTTGCAGGGTGTGCCAGGGTTGTCGCCGTCTGTGTTGTGGTGTTCTAGGTATAGGAGGAGAAAATTCATCCAGGGCACTTTGAAGTGTTTCATTGTAATGCTTCAATGCAGAATCAGGACATGAGAGGGAGGAGATAGGGGCCAATGAAGACTGCAAGTTCTTCATAAGTTTCTGGGTGTTAATGGCCTGTATGTTTCTATAAATATGGACAGTGGGGGTGACCTGAGCAGCCTGGCGGTTCTTAATAGAGAATGAAAGAAGGTTGTGGTCAGAGAGCGGGAGAGGGGAATTTGCAAAATCATCCACTGCACAAAGCCGAGAGAAGACCAAGTCGAGGGAGTTTCCGTCTTCATGCGTTGGAGAATTAGTAAGCTGCAAAAGGCCAAATGAGGAGGTTAGAGATAAAAGGTGAGTAGCAGACAGGGAGAGTGGAAGAGCAATGGGGATGTTGAAATCTCCCATTATGAGGGTAGGGATGTCACAGGAGAGAAAATGTGGAAGCCAAGTGGCAAAATGATCCAGGAACTGAAGGGAGGGGCCGGGAGGACGATATACCACCACCACTCGCATGGAGAAGGGGGTGAAGAGTCTGACGGCATGGACCTCAAAAGAAGGAAAGACAAGTGAGGGTACTTGAGGGATAACCTGAAAGGTACATTTTGATGATAGGAGCAGACCAACGCCTCCACCTGCTCTATTGTCTGATCTTGGGGATCATCCTTAAGGACGAATAATCACAGTCATCCATCTAGTCCATGTAACAGAGCCCAAGTTAGACGTGTTGTCTAGTCAGGGAATACTGATCACCCCTCTGCAGGATAAATAATCATTCTGAGACTTGAGTAGAGTAATGTTTGGATTCAGCTTTACTGGGAGCTCAAGCAGTTGACACATGACTGTAAGTATGCTTTTACCAACCAGATTCTCATCCATTTTTCTCAAAGGGGTTATCTAGTCTAAATCCACGAGTCTGCATTCACGCTATATGTCACTAGTAAGTATATTGCAAGTGTGAATGTGGCCGGGTCAGATCTGGACTGGCCATCTGGCAATTCTAGCAAATAGCAGAATGGGCCTGTCTGGTCATGGGCCACATTGCCTGCTACGTTGTAAACAGAATTGGTGTTCTCAAGACACCCATACTGTTAAGAGTTGTGACGGAGCACAAAGTCGCCGACTCCATCGCTTATCCCTGCAGGCCACGGGTATCATTAGAAATATTGGTCATGTTGTAATTCTTGCTGTGCTCAATCCAGGGGAATATTAGTAATATATTCCATCTAGTGCTTGGGGATATGAACAGCATGGGCCTGTATGATTTCAAATGCCAGGGCTGAATTTCAGTCCCAGTCTGTACCTGGGCCGGGTGTATGCATATTAACTACTCGCAGTCACGAGACCAACTGACCGTCATTCCTAGCTCTGACACCAAAGAATCCACAAAGTGTGCAGTGTGTACAGTGTGAGGATTCACAAGTCTGCGGTTATATAGAGTGACAAAGAGTAAATGCAGACTTGGGGATTTAGACAACCCCTTTAAGGCCTCTTTCACACTTCAGTCTTTTGGCGTCAGTCAAAATCCTTCAAAGTGTGAAAAAACGGATCCAGTGAAGATTGGCTAAAAACTGAAGCACCGGATCTGTTTTTTTGACGGATCCGTCGAAGTTGCAGATTTTGGAATTTAAAGGAGGAGAGAGAGAGACAATTTTGCTGTGCCAGAACGGCTTTTTGAGTTAAATTAAATGAATGAAAAATCTTGTGGGCATGCTCAGTTTAAAAAACGGAATCCATCACTTGATTCCGTCATGTGACGGATGGCGACGGATCTGCCGCCCATAGTCATCCATTATAGCAGACAACGGACTGCGACGGATCCGTCACCATCCGTCTTTTCAACGCAGACAAAAAACGTTACTATGTCCGTTGTATCCAGACGACGGATGCTGAAATTTCGAAGGAACCGTCAAATGACGGATGCAATGGATGGCCATCCATTGCAATCCGTCCTTAATGCAAGTCTATGAGAAAAAAAACGGATTCCGCTAAAAAAAAGATCCGTTTTTTTCAAAAAAGGGCGGATTTAGACTGACGTCAAAAGACTGAAGTGTGACAAGTGCTTGAACCACCTAATAAAGTCCAATCTGAAGATTGCATTCTTTTAGTAATCAGCACTGGTGACTAAACATTTTCACTGGGTGGAAAACCCCTATAATAAGGATGTGCTGAGTATAAACTATAACTATTAGGCCAGGATAACACTACCGTATGTGATGCGAGAAACTCGCACGAGTCTCTCGCATCAACACCAGGCGCTGCCGCCGGCACACAGGAGCGGAGCAGCTGCTGCATAGAAATACATATAGTCACACTATTGTTTAATCTGGATGTGAACCTGCTTTGCATCTTGTTCTTGATTACCGCACTCCAACTGCTTGATCAATAATGTTTACATTATTATCACCATATACTACATTGACCAGTTTTTTCGGCTTTACAGCTAAGGTGTATATTATGCTTTTCTGTATCAGCTTAGTGCATTGTGAGGTTTTTCAGGCAGCTAAGAATAATGTAACCATATGAATAAAGACTGATATAGATCCGTATTCACTTACAGTGAGTATTGTAGCACAGCCAGATAGGACAGGGTTAAACCCAAACTCTGCAGGCTCTGATTATTAGCACCTGGCTGGTCTGCATATAATCGGGCTAGGTACTCACATTAGTCAATCTGCTTGGGAAAAGCTGACCAGAGTGGGTGATAGTGGAGCTGAAGAGAGACTGCACAGGCTGTGTGCACCAAACTGCAAGTATCACTGGTTACTGTGGACAATAGCTGTTTTGTTTGACCGAACTGAGACTAGCTCAGCTGTGCCTGAGTAGCCAGGGTATATATTGTGTAGTCAGCCCCTGGATAAGGCTAGGGATTTATGCTTATGGTTTTGTTTTTTTGGTCCTGTACAACCTGTGGAAAAAATGTCACATTATTCCACAAGAAACCTGTGCCTGTGTGCAGAGCCACCATAAGAGCATTACTGCCCTTACTAGTGTATGGGGCATGGTGAGCAGAAGCAAAGAGGGGGGCGGTGTACTTCTTCTTACTGGGCTCCAAGGGCAGGATTCGGCCAGGTCAGTAACGGAACACATGTCCGAGGACACACAATAAGTTAAAATCTATGCACAGCTATAGCTTTCTGCACGGCAATAGTTTAAAGCTGCCAGTCAATCAGAGGCCGGCAGCTGATGTCAGCATGTTATGTCATTGCCATGCACTGGCGCATCAAATGAATGAGGAAGAGGATGCTGCTTGACCGCGGCCAGGTAAAAAGAATCTTTTATTCTACTGAAAGCTGCCATATGGGGGCTGGGATAGTAGAGAATGTGGGGCCCAGGATGTGGGAGAGTATTACTGTAGGGGTTAATTAAGGGATATTATTAATGCTGTGATGTATTTTATTTTTGAGGATCCTGTTTTCAGTGTGGGATGTTATGTTACTGTGCAGTGCGACACTGTTGATTTTACTTTTTTCATCTGGCGTAGTGTAGAAGTTGGGGAATGTGCTATGGAAGTGATCAGCTATTGAGCACTGTGTGCTTATTTTCTGCAGAGACGAGTCCTGGCTGGAAGAAGTGATGTCAGTCTGCACTGGATGAAGAAGAAAAAGAGAAGTTGAAGGACTTCAAAAACAAATTTCACTGAGTCAGTGTATTGCATACAACATACAGAGCTCCTGTTTATAATGTCACTGCTGATCACCATTACCTGCACACCAACACTATATACAGAGCTCCTGTGTATAATGTCACTGGTGATCAGTGTATTACTTGTACACTGTATACTATATTCAGAGCCCCTGTGCATAATGTCACTAGTGATCCCTGTATTAACTGTACACTTACACTATACACTGCATACTATGTATAGAGTTCCTGTGTATAATGGTAATATTAGTATTGTGTTTTTTTTTTTTTTTAATTAATGATGAGTTTTGTAGTATTCGGTCACTGTGGTCTGGTCATGGTGTGGCGATATTTATCCCTTGTATGTAATATTATTCGGACATTACAGTGCCTTGTGAAAGTACTCAGCCCCCTGGAACTTTTCCCACATATCATGCTTAAAACATAAAGATACCAAATATACATTTTTGGTGAAGAATCAACAACAAGTGGGACACAATGGTGAAATTGAATGAAATTTATTGGTTATTTTAAATTTTTGGGGAAATTCAAAAACTGAAAAGTGGGGCGTGCAATATTATTAGGCCCCTTTACTTTCAGTGCAGCAAACTCACTCCAGAAGTTCATTGTGGATCCCTGAATGATCCAATGTTCTCCTAAAATGATTAATGATGATAAATATAATCCACCTGTGTGTAAACAAGTCTCCGTATAAATGCACCTGCTCTGTGATAATCTCAGGGTTCTGTTTGAAGCACAGAGAGCATCATGAAGACCAAGAAACACAACAGGCAGGTCTGTGATACTATTGTGGAGGAGTTTAAAGCTGGATTTGGATACAAAATGATTTCCAAAACGTTAAACATCCCAAGGAGCACTGTGCAAGCGATCATATTGAAATGGAAGGAGTATCATACCACTGCAAATCCACTAAGACCCGGCTATCCCTCTAAACTTTCATCTCAAACAAGGAGAAGACTGATCAGAGATGCAGCCAAGAGTCCCATGATCACTCTGGATGAACTGTAGAGATCTACAGCGGAGGTGGGACAGTCTGTCCATAGGACAACAATCAGTCGTACACTGCACAAATCTAGCCTTTATGGAGTGGCAAGAAGAGAGCCATTTCTCAAAGATATCCATAAAAAGTGTCATTTAAAGTTGGCAACAAGCCACCTGGGAGACACACCAAACATGTGGAAGAAGGTGCTCTGGTCAGATGAAACCAAAATTGAACATTTTGGCATAAAGGCAACACAGCTCATCACCATGAACACACCATCCTAACCGTCAAACATGGTGGTGGCAGCATCATGGCTTGTGGTGGTAGCATCATGGTTTGGGCCTGCTTTTCTTCAGCAGGGACAGGGAAGATGGTTAAATTTGATGGGAAGATGGATGGAGCCAAATACAGGACCATTCTTGAAGAAAACCTGTTGGGAGTCTGAAAAGACCTGAGACTGTGACGGAGATTTGTCTTCCAACAAGACAATGATCCCAAACATGAAGCAAAATCTACAATGGAAAGGTTTACAAATAAACGTATCCAGGTGTTAGAATGTCAAAATCGAGACCTGAAAACAATCGAGAATCTATGGAAAGAGCTGAAAACTACTGTTCACAAACGATCTCCATCAAAGCTCACTGAGCGCAAGCTGTTTGCCAAGGAAGAATGGGCAAGAATTTCAGTCTCTCGATGTACCAAAACTGATACAGACATACCCCAAGCAACTTGCAGCTGTAATCGCAGCAAAAGGTGGCGCAACAATGTATTAAGTTAAAGGGGCCGAATAATATTGCACGCCCCACTTTTCAGTTTCTGAATCTTAACAAAAAATTGAAATAACCAATAACTTTCGTTCAACTTCACAATTGTGTCCCACTTGTTGTTGATTCTTCACCAAAAATTTACATTTGGTATCTTTATGTTTTGAAGCATGATATGTGGGAAAAGGTTGAAAAGTTCCAGGGGGCCGAATACTTTCGCAAGGCACTGTATGTGGTTCGGCTATTGTAATACAGTACTTGTTCCTTTTATGTGGTATTATTCGGTCACTACGTGGTTTAGTCATAGTGTGATGGTATTTGTCCTTTGAATGTGGTATTATTAGTAATTTTAAAAAATGTTTGACACATACTTACAGAAAAATAAATAAAACGTACCTAAAAAGATTATTAGGTATTTTAAGAAATGTTTAATAGTTTAGAGTAGGGTCCGGCCAAAACAGTTTACCTTGCTGTTTGTGGTGGCGGCTTAAAAAAATCTTTTGGCCAAAACAAAAGCTGCTGGCTATGAATGTGATATGGTGTTAGATGGTAACTGTTATAAGGTATGTCTCCACGGGGCATGCTGGCAGCACTTTGGGCAAAGCGGAAACATGATCTGCCCAAAGTGCCGCCCCCCCTTTGTATGCGACTTGATACCGCATGTGTTCATTGAACATATGCAGAATCACCGCATCGTATCCATAGACAGGGTTATTTACAGTCATATGTTAAAGTTTGGGCACCCCTATTAATGTTAACCTTTTTTCTTTATACCAATTTTGGTTTTTGCAACAGCTATTTCAGTTTCATATATCTAATAACTGATGGACTCAGTTATATTTCTGGATTCAAATGAGGTTTATTGTACAGAAAATGTGCAATCTGCATTTTAACAAAATTTGACTGGTGCAAAAGTATGGGCACCTCAACATAAAAGTGACATTAATATTTCGTAGATCCTCCTTTTGCAAAAATAACAGCCTCTAGTCGCTTCCTGTAGCTATTAATGAGTTTCTGGATGAAGGTATCTGTGACCATTCCTGTTTACAAAACAATTCCAGTTAAGTTTGATGGTCGCCGAGCATGGACAGCCCGCTTCAAATCATCCCACAGATGTTCAATGATATTCAGATCTGGGGACTGGGATGGCCATTCCAGAACATTGTAATTGTTCCTCTGCATGAATGCCTGAGTAGATTTGGAGCGGTGTTTTGGATCATTGTCTTGCTGAAATATCCATCCCTTGCGTAACTTCAACTTTGTCACTGATTCTTGCACATTATTGTCAAGAATCTGCTGATACTGAGTTGAATCCATGCGACCCTCAACTTTAACAAGATTCCCAGTGTCAGCATTGGCCACACAGCCCCAAAGCATGATGGAACCTCCACCAAATTTTACTGTGGGTACCAAGTGTTTTCTTGGAATGCTGTTTTTTAGCCTCCATGCATAATGCCTTTTTGTATAACCAAACAACTCAATCTTTGTTTCATCAGTCCACAGGACCTTCTTCCAAAATGTAACTGGCTTGTCCAAATGTGCTTTTGCATACCTCAGGTTTGTGGCGTGCTTGCAGAAACGGCTTCTTTTGCATCACTCTCCCATACAGCTTCTCCTTGTGCAAAGTGGCTGTATTGTTGACCGATGCACAGTGACACCATCTGCAGCAAGATGATGCTGCAGGTCTCTGGAGGTGGTCTGTGGATTGTCCTTGACTGTTCTCACCATTCTTGTTCTCTGCCTTTCTGATATTTTTCTTGGCCTGCCACTTCTGGGCTTAACAAGAACTGTACCTGTATTCTTCCATTTCCTTACTATGTTCCTCACAGTGGAAACTGACAGGTTAAATCTCTGAGACAACTTTTTGTATCCTTCCCCTGAAAAGCTATGTTGAATAATCTTTGTTTTCAGATCATTTGAGAGTTGTTTTGAGGAGCCCATGATGCCACTCTTCATAGGAGAATCAAATAGGAGAACTACTTGCAAGTGGCCACCTTAAATACCTTTTCATGATTTGATACACCTGGCTATGAAGTTCAAAGCTCAATGAGGTTACAAAACCAATTTAGTGCTTCAGGAAGTCAGTAAAAAGTAGTTAGGAGTGTTCAAATCAAGAAAATGATAAGGGTGCCCATACTTTTGCACTGGTCAAATTTTGTTTAAATGCAGATTGCACATTTTCTGTTAGAACAATAAACCTCATTTGAATCCAGAAATATAACTGAGTCCATCAGTTATTAGATATATGAAACTGAAATAGCTGTTGCAAAAAACAAAATTGTTATAAAGAAAAAAGGTTAACATTAATAGGGGTGCCCAAACTTTAACACATGACTGTATCTTGCGGAGACGGAGTGTCGCCATAAGATAAATAGACATGCTGCGGTCAGGAAAGACGCACTGCATGTCCAGATACACAGGGCCGCCGGATGCAGCCCTGCACGCATAGTGGAGACGGGATTTCATAAAATCCCCTCCAATATGCTGTAACATTTGGATGCTGCAGCTGTACGCAGCGTCCAATCCACAGCAGATAGTGAATGTTTCCGGACCATGGAAACATACCCTAAAAGTGTGAATGGTGAGGACATGATGCAGAAGTGGAGTTTTTCCAAGACTAGACAGTGGGACTGTGTATAATGTCACTGGTGATCCCTGTATTACCTGTATACTTACACTACTGTATATACAGAGCTCTTTGGTATAATGGCCCTTATGGTAATATTAGTAATGTGTTTTTTTAAATTAATGATCAGTATTGTAGTATCTGGTCACTATGTGGTCTGGTCATGGTGTGGTGGTATTTATCCCTTGTATGTAATATTATTTGGTCATTATATTGTGGTAATATGTGGTCCAGCCATGGTATGACAGAATTTGTTCCTTGTATGTGGTATTAGTCATTTTTAAAAATGTACCTAAAGAGCATTGAATATTTTAAGAAATGTTTAATAGAGTAGGGCCCGATCAAAAGAGTCTTCCTTGTGGTGGGGCTTAAAAAATCGATGGCTGTATGTGATCTGGTGTTCGATGGGTACTACTAATGTGTGATTGGTGAGGACGTGATGCAGAAGTGGAGTTTTTCCAAGACTGGGCAGGGGACTGTAGAATATGGGGCTCCAAAATTCCTGGTGACAGCCCTGCCTGTGTGAATGCTACCTAATGTCTGATAGTAAGAAATCCTTCATTGTGTGGGTTTATATAATAGTATTTATGCACTCATAGAAATATAGATCTATATCGCTTAAAGTATCCTCTAAAGAAAGCAGCACTATACAAAACTGACACTGCAAACGAGAGCAAGCTTCAGAGTATCGACCCAGTATCCTCCATATATACATGGCCCATCCTCTGTCACACTGGAGGGATGAGACCCATAGATGGGTGTCTGTCAATTTGGTAGACGGCACTAAATTATAATACATATAATGGGTGAGAGATACAGACAACCATCTGGATACTAACTAGCAGTCTGCCACGAATGGCACCCATTTCTTCTTATACCAGAAACAGACTGGATAGATTCAATGTATTTGCAGTTTCCATCTGCTATGTGGCCATTGCCCTTTGTTCACATAGGTCCCTGTTCAAACAAGGTGGCTCTTCTTCCTATACTATTATTTATTACTCCCATACCATCTTTTTTATATACTAGATATATCTGTAATTCTGCTTATTTTGCCTATATTTTACTATTGAGAAACCAGAGCAATCTTCAAATTATCTACAAGCTTATACAGCCTGTGCGGGAGTGTGAGCATTCCCCACTCCAATATGGCAGGTACATATAACTGAGTGCAGTAGACATGCACAGATTGAGGGCAGCTCCCTGATCTAATATGGCGCCACACAACTTGATGGAGAGAAGAGAGCTTGTGCAAATCAGTCAGTGCCGGGGTGTACACTGACAGCTTGGGGCCCCTGTGCAAAAAAAATGTTTGGGCCCCTCTATGTTTATGGCAACCAAGCTACAGATATTTGTCTCCTCTCAATATGAATATTACTGTCCCCTATTACATGATGCCCTCTTATGTACAGCACCATCCCTTACATATCGTAATCTCGTTATTTAGAGCATCCTGTTTTATTATAGTATCCACTCTTGTTATGTAAAAACTGAAGTGATTGCTGATGGAAGTTGGTAAAGCTACTTTTCTGATAGCAAAGTATGATTAACTGGTGAGATGTTGCACCATCAGCAGTCATGTTATATCTAACAAGAGAGGACACTGTAGTAAAGAAAGCGCTGTGAGTAACAAAAATAACAAGAAAGCAATATGTAAAGAACGGTGCTATATATAAGATGACATAATACTTTGTAATAATGGGACAATAATGTACATAAAAACAGAGGACGCAACATAATAGGGGACTGTCCCATACATAACTAAAGAGGATGGTACGTAATCAGGGATGCCCCTTCCTGGGATAATGTCCCCCATACTGGGACCATTCCTGGGATAGTGTGCCCCTTCCTGGGATAATGTCCCCCATACTGGGACCATTCCTGGGATAGTGTGCCCCTTCCTGGGATAATGTCCCCCATACTGGGACCATTCCTGGGATAGTGTGCCCCTTCCTGGGATAATGTCCCCCATACTGGGACCATTCCTGGGATAGTGTGCCCCTTCCTGGGATAATGTGTTCTGTTCTCCAATGCATAAAAAAATACTACTCGTCTTCCCCCTATGCTGCCTGGTGTTCGCTTCTACAGCCGCTGCAGTTGACTTCAGCATCCTCGCCATGGTGCATGATGTCGATGCCATGTGTCACCAGTCACGGGTACGCCGACGTCAGCTACCAGTCTCTGATAGGCCACTGGCATGTATTGCAGCTCAGGGAGCCAGCGGGTCCCCTGCACCACAAAACATTTCAGCAGAATGTGGCTCCAAGGACTTACATCCAGCTGATATAGTCGTTGGTGTTGGCGTGCCCCCTCCACCTCTAGGCCCCTGGTGTAGTGAGTAGCTGGGATCACTGACATCACATCTGAGCCTAGAGCACATTCTATGTATATTACTACCGTCAGCAGTTATATGAGCAATCATTAATTATAACACTTGTGTTATCACATTATCTCTATCAAGCAATTAAGGTTTTAATATTATATGCACAATACCTGTGAACTGGCACAGGATGAAAATCAATTATTGTTATATGCTTAATGACTCATGAGGAGATTGATATTATTGCACTGTATACATATGCAGGGCCAGCGTCAGCTCTTGGGTAAGTGTCAGGGCCCTGAGCAGGCTGGGGGGCCCACTCACCATTGGGGACACCAGCACGCTATGGGGACCGGTGCCAGCACCCACAAGTTGGCCCCCCCGCTTGCTTAGGGCCCAAGTACTAGCAATACTTACCTCTCCCTGTTCTTCCGCTGCAGTGTCTTCCACATCTTCTCACTCTGGGATGTTTCAGGTCAGATGGTGCGATGATGTGACTAGTGTGCTCCCTCTTCTCTGAACAGTCACAGTGCAAAAAGCCGGACGACTGCAATGCTGAGGAGTCTGGAGCAGAGCAGCGGCCAGCGAGGAGAGGTGAGCATTTCATTTTTTTTTACGCTTGGCGCAATATATTGGACTCATATATACTGGAGCATTGTATGGGGCCCATCATATACTGGAGCATTATATGGGGCCCACGATCCTGTATGGAGAGCTATGTGGAACCCATAATACTGGAGCCCAACACCGGAACTGCTGCAACCCACCAACCTACTGTCTCCTTCCCCACCATCCTGTAGCATGTAAGCCCGAAAGGGCAGGGTCCTCTCCCCTCTGTATCAGTCTGTCATTGTTAGTTTACTGTAAGTGATATCTGTAATTTGTATGTAACCCCTTCTCATGTACAGCACCATGGAATCAATGGTGCTATATAAATAAATAATAGTGTATAGAGGACTAAACTGTCCGGTTTCTGAGCTAAATAGTTATTACTCATGTAATGTAAGAAGTAAGTGAAATCTTTGGCATTTTTCTATACCTATATTTCTCTGCCGTATCTGTGCATCATGTATCGTGGTATGTCTTAAAGGGACCCACTGAGACCATTTCCCCAGGGCCTATGAAAACCTGGAGCCGGCCCTGTACATATCAACTATTCTTTCCTGATGTATATTGATTGATCACTGATTATAGAGTGTAACCTATATGTACTGTGCTTATACTCTGTGAATGTTGATGGCTTGAGAAAGGTTCACAGTTTTGAAAAGTTGAAATATCGCGCATATCTGGGTGAATAAAGACCACAGTTTATTTCACGATCTCATGCCTGGAGTGCTGCTATATTTTTATTTTTTTTTGCCATGTATCTACATCAATCTATATTCATATGGTTACATTTCTATATGAAAAACAGCTGCATACATGTGTCCATATATATCAGTGTATAATACACAGACTTGATTATTCTGACACAAGCATCCTGGCTGAAAGTGGCATGTAATACAGGTGTGTACTATATCTTGACCAGATGTGTAACTTTCCATGACCCTAACTGGATTCCCATGGAGTCCTGTAAATCTTTTTATTCGGCTTTACAGTACACTGCATTATATACTGATTCTGGGTTACACAATGATTTTGGCCATGGCACAGGTTGGGCAGCATAAAATCATTGTAAGCTGCTGCTACATGACATAGCAGAAATAAAGTGATTAGGGTCACAATACATGCCCTGGGTACCACGACAAGCAGATTGAAAAAAAAAATCAGAACTTGTCCCACCACTGCAGGGGTCGCAATGTGACCCTCCTCACCTGTATCAGAGGCATGAAGAGAAGTTTGGCAGCTTGATCTATGTTGTAACTAAACATCATTTTGCTTCAGCATATGTTTATGGGATAACGTTCCTGCCATGCACGTCAATGTCAGTTGCTATCTCCACGCTGCAACACACTTGGATGCACATACACCTGACGTGGGGGTCCCCCTTCAGTATGGACCCGGTTGCACCCTCTGTAATTGCAATCATTACACCCATGAGTAACAGAGGACATGTGACAGTGCTATCACCATTGTGGTGTGAGGTGTAGTGATCGGTGCTGAACTGCCACAGATGGAAGCACAGGATCACTACTCAGTCAGTTTCAGTGCTGGAATGAATGACAGTATCTGCCCCAGCACTAATCTTAAAAGCCAATGATTGTGTAGTGCGTGGGAAGAGGGCAGCGCTGGATGAGAGTTTAGGGAAAAAAAGCAGAGCAATTTGCCTAGTGTGGGGAGCAGCATGTAATCAAACTCCGTGCAGGCAATAAAGTGAAATTCAGGGTGTCATAAATTCAATAGAGGTGAAACTAGCTTTATTAATAAATTAGAATGTTATTTTTTCAGGCTGGCAGTATATCTCGGGCTGCGGCTGGCAGTATATCTCGGGCTGCGGCTGGCAGTATGTCTCGGGCTGCGGCTGGCAGTATGTCTCGGGCTGCGGCTGGCAGTATGTCTCGGGCTGCGGCTGGCAGTATGTCTCGGGCTGCGGCTGGCAGTATGTCTCGGGCTGCGGCTGGCAGTATGTCTCGGGCTGCGGCTGGCAGTATGTCTCGGGCTGCGGCTGGCAGTATGTCTCGGGCTGCGGCTGGCAGTATGTCTCGGGCTGCGGCTGGCAGTATGTCTCGGGCTGCGGCTGGCAGTATGTCTCGGGCTGCGGCTGGCAGTATGTCTCGGGCTGCGGCTGGCAGTATGTCTCGGGCTGCGGCTGGCAGTATGTCTCGGGCTGCGGCTGGCAGTATGTCTCGGGCTGCGGCTGGCAGTATGTCTCGGGCTGCGGCTGGCAGTATGTCTCGGGCTGCGGCTGGCAGTATGTCTCGGGCTGCGGCTGGCAGTATGTCTCGGGCTGCGGCTGGCAGTATGTCTCGGGCTGCGGCTGGCAGTATGTCTCGGGCTGCGGCTGGCAGTATGTCTCGGGCTGCGGCTGGCAGTATGTCTCGGGCTGCGGCTGGCAGTATGTCTCGGGCTGCGGCTGGCAGTATGTCTCGGGCTGCGGCTGGCAGTATGTCTCGGGCTGCGGCTGGCAGTATGTCTCGGGCTGCGGCTGGCAGTATGTCTCGGGCTGCGGCTGGCAGTATGTCTCGGGCTGCGGCTGGCAGTATGTCTCGGGCTGCGGCTGGCAGTATGTCTCGGGCTGCGGCTGGCAGTATGTCTCGGGCTGCGGCTGGCAGTATGTCTCGGGCTGCGGCTGGCAGTATGTCTCGGGCTGCGGCTGGCAGTATGTCTCGGGCTGCGGCTGGCAGTATGTCTCGGGCTGCGGCTGGCAGTATGTCTCGGGCTGCGGCTGGCAGTATGTCTCGGGCTGCGGCTGGCAGTATGTCTCGGGCTGCGGCTGGCAGTATGTCTCGGGCTGCGGCTGGCAGTATGTCTCGGGCTGCGGCTGGCAGTATGTCTCGGGCTGCGGCTGGCAGTATGTCTCGGGCTGCGGCTGGCAGTATGTCTCGGGCTGCGGCTGGCAGTATGTCTCGGGCTGCGGCTGGCAGTATGTCTCGGGCTGCGGCTGGCAGTATGTCTCGGGCTGCGGCTGGCAGTATGTCTCGGGCTGCGGCTGGCAGTATGTCTCGGGCTGCGGCTGGCAGTATGTCTCGGGCTGCGGCTGGCAGTATGTCTCGGGCTGCGGCTGGCAGTATGTCTCGGGCTGCGGCTGGCAGTATGTCTCGGGCTGCGGCTGGCAGTATGTCTCGGGCTGCGGCTGGCAGTATGTCTCGGGCTGCGGCTGGCAGTATGTCTCGGGCTGCGGCTGGCAGTATGTCTCGGGCTGCGGCTGGCAGTATGTCTCGGGCTGCGGCTGGCAGTATGTCTCGGGCTGCGGCTGGCAGTATGTCTCGGGCTGCGGCTGGCAGTATGTCTCGGGCTGCGGCTGGCAGTATGTCTCGGGCTGCGGCTGGCAGTATGTCTCGGGCTGCGGCTGGCAGTATGTCTCGGGCTGCGGCTGGCAGTATGTCTCGGGCTGCGGCTGGCAGTATGTCTCGGGCTGCGGCTGGCAGTATGTCTCGGGCTGCGGCTGGCAGTATGTCTCGGGCTGCGGCTGGCAGTATGTCTCGGGCTGCGGCTGGCAGTATGTCTCGGGCTGCGGCTGGCAGTATGTCTCGGGCTGCGGCTGGCAGTATGTCTCGGGCTGCGGCTGGCAGTATGTCTCGGGCTGCGGCTGGCAGTATGTCTCGGGCTGCGGCTGGCAGTATGTCTCGGGCTGCGGCTGGCAGTATGTCTCGGGCTGCGGCTGGCAGTATGTCTCGGGCTGCGGCTGGCAGTATGTCTCGGGCTGCGGCTGGCAGTATGTCTCGGGCTGCGGCTGGCAGTATGTCTCGGGCTGCGGCTGGCAGTATGTCTCGGGCTGCGGCTGGCAGTATGTCTCGGGCTGCGGCTGGCAGTATGTCTCGGGCTGCGGCTGGCAGTATGTCTCGGGCTGCGGCTGGCAGTATGTCTCGGGCTGCGGCTGGCAGTATGTCTCGGGCTGCGGCTGGCAGTATGTCTCGGGCTGCGGCTGGCAGTATGTCTCGGGCTGCGGCTGGCAGTATGTCTCGGGCTGCGGCTGGCAGTATGTCTCGGGCTGCGGCTGGCAGTATGTCTCGGGCTGCGGCTGGCAGTATGTCTCGGGCTGCGGCTGGCAGTATGTCTCGGGCTGCGGCTGGCAGTATGTCTCGGGCTGCGGCTGGCAGTATGTCTCGGGCTGCGGCTGGCAGTATGTCTCGGGCTGCGGCTGGCAGTATGTCTCGGGCTGCGGCTGGCAGTATGTCTCGGGCTGCGGCTGGCAGTATGTCTCGGGCTGCGGCTGGCAGTATGTCTCGGGCTGCGGCTGGCAGTATGTCTCGGGCTGCGGCTGGCAGTATGTCTCGGGCTGCGGCTGGCAGTATGTCTCGGGCTGCGGCTGGCAGTATGTCTCGGGCTGCGGCTGGCAGTATGTCTCGGGCTGCGGCTGGCAGTATGTCTCGGGCTGCGGCTGGCAGTATGTCTCGGGCTGCGGCTGGCAGTATGTCTCGGGCTGCGGCTGGCAGTATGTCTCGGGCTGCGGCTGGCAGTATGTCTCGGGCTGCGGCTGGCAGTATGTCTCGGGCTGCGGCTGGCAGTATGTCTCGGGCTGCGGCTGGCAGTATGTCTCGGGCTGCGGCTGGCAGTATGTCTCGGGCTGCGGCTGGCAGTATGTCTCGGGCTGCGGCTGGCAGTATGTCTCGGGCTGCGGCTGGCAGTATGTCTCGGGCTGCGGCTGGCAGTATGTCTCGGGCTGCGGCTGGCAGTATGTCTCGGGCTGCGGCTGGCAGTATGTCTCGGGCTGCGGCTGGCAGTATGTCTCGGGCTGCGGCTGGCAGTATGTCTCGGGCTGCGGCTGGCAGTATGTCTCGGGCTGCGGCTGGCAGTATGTCTCGGGCTGCGGCTGGCAGTATGTCTCGGGCTGCGGCTGGCAGTATGTCTCGGGCTGCGGCTGGCAGTATGTCTCGGGCTGCGGCTGGCAGTATGTCTCGGGCTGCGGCTGGCAGTATGTCTCGGGCTGCGGCTGGCAGTATGTCTCGGGCTGCGGCTGGCAGTATGTCTCGGGCTGCGGCTGGCAGTATGTCTCGGGCTGCGGCTGGCAGTATGTCTCGGGCTGCGGCTGGCAGTATGTCTCGGGCTGCGGCTGGCAGTATGTCTCGGGCTGCGGCTGGCAGTATGTCTCGGGCTGCGGCTGGCAGTATGTCTCGGGCTGCGGCTGGCAGTATGTCTCGGGCTGCGGCTGGCAGTATGTCTCGGGCTGCGGCTGGCAGTATGTCTCGGGCTGCGGCTGGCAGTATGTCTCGGGCTGCGGCTGGCAGTATGTCTCGGGCTGCGGCTGGCAGTATGTCTCGGGCTGCGGCTGGCAGTATGTCTCGGGCTGCGGCTGGCAGTATGTCTCGGGCTGCGGCTGGCAGTATGTCTCGGGCTGCGGCTGGCAGTATGTCTCGGGCTGCGGCTGGCAGTATGTCTCGGGCTGCGGCTGGCAGTATGTCTCGGGCTGCGGCTGGCAGTATGTCTCGGGCTGCGGCTGGCAGTATGTCTCGGGCTGCGGCTGGCAGTATGTCTCGGGCTGCGGCTGGCAGTATGTCTCGGGCTGCGGCTGGCAGTATGTCTCGGGCTGCGGCTGGCAGTATGTCTCGGGCTGCGGCTGGCAGTATGTCTCGGGCTGCGGCTGGCAGTATGTCTCGGGCTGCGGCTGGCAGTATGTCTCGGGCTGCGGCTGGCAGTATGTCTCGGGCTGCGGCTGGCAGTATGTCTCGGGCTGCGGCTGGCAGTATGTCTCGGGCTGCGGCTGGCAGTATGTCTCGGGCTGCGGCTGGCAGTATGTCTCGGGCTGCGGCTGGCAGTATGTCTCGGGCTGCGGCTGGCAGTATGTCTCGGGCTGCGGCTGGCAGTATGTCTCGGGCTGCGGCTGGCAGTATGTCTCGGGCTGCGGCTGGCAGTATGTCTCGGGCTGCGGCTGGCAGTATGTCTCGGGCTGCGGCTGGCAGTATGTCTCGGGCTGCGGCTGGCAGTATGTCTCGGGCTGCGGCTGGCAGTATGTCTCGGGCTGCGGCTGGCAGTATGTCTCGGGCTGCGGCTGGCAGTATGTCTCGGGCTGCGGCTGGCAGTATGTCTCGGGCTGCGGCTGGCAGTATGTCTCGGGCTGCGGCTGGCAGTATGTCTCGGGCTGCGGCTGGCAGTATGTCTCGGGCTGCGGCTGGCAGTATGTCTCGGGCTGCGGCTGGCAGTATGTCTCGGGCTGCGGCTGGCAGTATGTCTCGGGCTGCGGCTGGCAGTATGTCTCGGGCTGCGGCTGGCAGTATGTCTCGGGCTGCGGCTGGCAGTATGTCTCGGGCTGCGGCTGGCAGTATGTCTCGGGCTGCGGCTGGCAGTATGTCTCGGGCTGCGGCTGGCAGTATGTCTCGGGCTGCGGCTGGCAGTATGTCTCGGGCTGCGGCTGGCAGTATGTCTCGGGCTGCGGCTGGCAGTATGTCTCGGGCTGCGGCTGGCAGTATGTCTCGGGCTGCGGCTGGCAGTATGTCTCGGGCTGCGGCTGGCAGTATGTCTCGGGCTGCGGCTGGCAGTATGTCTCGGGCTGCGGCTGGCAGTATGTCTCGGGCTGCGGCTGGCAGTATGTCTCGGGCTGCGGCTGGCAGTATGTCTCGGGCTGCGGCTGGCAGTATGTCTCGGGCTGCGGCTGGCAGTATGTCTCGGGCTGCGGCTGGCAGTATGTCTCGGGCTGCGGCTGGCAGTATGTCTCGGGCTGCGGCTGGCAGTATGTCTCGGGCTGCGGCTGGCAGTATGTCTCGGGCTGCGGCTGGCAGTATGTCTCGGGCTGCGGCTGGCAGTATGTCTCGGGCTGCGGCTGGCAGTATGTCTCGGGCTGCGGCTGGCAGTATGTCTCGGGCTGCGGCTGGCAGTATGTCTCGGGCTGCGGCTGGCAGTATGTCTCGGGCTGCGGCTGGCAGTATGTCTCGGGCTGCGGCTGGCAGTATGTCTCGGGCTGCGGCTGGCAGTATGTCTCGGGCTGCGGCTGGCAGTATGTCTCGGGCTGCGGCTGGCAGTATGTCTCGGGCTGCGGCTGGCAGTATGTCTCGGGCTGCGGCTGGCAGTATGTCTCGGGCTGCGGCTGGCAGTATGTCTCGGGCTGCGGCTGGCAGTATGTCTCGGGCTGCGGCTGGCAGTATGTCTCGGGCTGCGGCTGGCAGTATGTCTCGGGCTGCGGCTGGCAGTATGTCTCGGGCTGCGGCTGGCAGTATGTCTCGGGCTGCGGCTGGCAGTATGTCTCGGGCTGCGGCTGGCAGTATGTCTCGGGCTGCGGCTGGCAGTATGTCTCGGGCTGCGGCTGGCAGTATGTCTCGGGCTGCGGCTGGCAGTATGTCTCGGGCTGCGGCTGGCAGTATGTCTCGGGCTGCGGCTGGCAGTATGTCTCGGGCTGCGGCTGGCAGTATGTCTCGGGCTGCGGCTGGCAGTATGTCTCGGGCTGCGGCTGGCAGTATGTCTCGGGCTGCGGCTGGCAGTATGTCTCGGGCTGCGGCTGGCAGTATGTCTCGGGCTGCGGCTGGCAGTATGTCTCGGGCTGCGGCTGGCAGTATGTCTCGGGCTGCGGCTGGCAGTATGTCTCGGGCTGCGGCTGGCAGTATGTCTCGGGCTGCGGCTGGCAGTATGTCTCGGGCTGCGGCTGGCAGTATGTCTCGGGCTGCGGCTGGCAGTATGTCTCGGGCTGCGGCTGGCAGTATGTCTCGGGCTGCGGCTGGCAGTATGTCTCGGGCTGCGGCTGGCAGTATGTCTCGGGCTGCGGCTGGCAGTATGTCTCGGGCTGCGGCTGGCAGTATGTCTCGGGCTGCGGCTGGCAGTATGTCTCGGGCTGCGGCTGGCAGTATGTCTCGGGCTGCGGCTGGCAGTATGTCTCGGGCTGCGGCTGGCAGTATGTCTCGGGCTGCGGCTGGCAGTATGTCTCGGGCTGCGGCTGGCAGTATGTCTCGGGCTGCGGCTGGCAGTATGTCTCGGGCTGCGGCTGGCAGTATGTCTCGGGCTGCGGCTGGCAGTATGTCTCGGGCTGCGGCTGGCAGTATGTCTCGGGCTGCGGCTGGCAGTATGTCTCGGGCTGCGGCTGGCAGTATGTCTCGGGCTGCGGCTGGCAGTATGTCTCGGGCTGCGGCTGGCAGTATGTCTCGGGCTGCGGCTGGCAGTATGTCTCGGGCTGCGGCTGGCAGTATGTCTCGGGCTGCGGCTGGCAGTATGTCTCGGGCTGCGGCTGGCAGTATGTCTCGGGCTGCGGCTGGCAGTATGTCTCGGGCTGCGGCTGGCAGTATGTCTCGGGCTGCGGCTGGCAGTATGTCTCGGGCTGCGGCTGGCAGTATGTCTCGGGCTGCGGCTGGCAGTATGTCTCGGGCTGCGGCTGGCAGTATGTCTCGGGCTGCGGCTGGCAGTATGTCTCGGGCTGCGGCTGGCAGTATGTCTCGGGCTGCGGCTGGCAGTATGTCTCGGGCTGCGGCTGGCAGTATGTCTCGGGCTGCGGCTGGCAGTATGTCTCGGGCTGCGGCTGGCAGTATGTCTCGGGCTGCGGCTGGCAGTATGTCTCGGGCTGCGGCTGGCAGTATGTCTCGGGCTGCGGCTGGCAGTATGTCTCGGGCTGCGGCTGGCAGTATGTCTCGGGCTGCGGCTGGCAGTATGTCTCGGGCTGCGGCTGGCAGTATGTCTCGGGCTGCGGCTGGCAGTATGTCTCGGGCTGCGGCTGGCAGTATGTCTCGGGCTGCGGCTGGCAGTATGTCTCGGGCTGCGGCTGGCAGTATGTCTCGGGCTGCGGCTGGCAGTATGTCTCGGGCTGCGGCTGGCAGTATGTCTCGGGCTGCGGCTGGCAGTATGTCTCGGGCTGCGGCTGGCAGTATGTCTCGGGCTGCGGCTGGCAGTATGTCTCGGGCTGCGGCTGGCAGTATGTCTCGGGCTGCGGCTGGCAGTATGTCTCGGGCTGCGGCTGGCAGTATGTCTCGGGCTGCGGCTGGCAGTATGTCTCGGGCTGCGGCTGGCAGTATGTCTCGGGCTGCGGCTGGCAGTATGTCTCGGGCTGCGGCTGGCAGTATGTCTCGGGCTGCGGCTGGCAGTATGTCTCGGGCTGCGGCTGGCAGTATGTCTCGGGCTGCGGCTGGCAGTATGTCTCGGGCTGCGGCTGGCAGTATGTCTCGGGCTGCGGCTGGCAGTATGTCTCGGGCTGCGGCTGGCAGTATGTCTCGGGCTGCGGCTGGCAGTATGTCTCGGGCTGCGGCTGGCAGTATGTCTCGGGCTGCGGCTGGCAGTATGTCTCGGGCTGCGGCTGGCAGTATGTCTCGGGCTGCGGCTGGCAGTATGTCTCGGGCTGCGGCTGGCAGTATGTCTCGGGCTGCGGCTGGCAGTATGTCTCGGGCTGCGGCTGGCAGTATGTCTCGGGCTGCGGCTGGCAGTATGTCTCGGGCTGCGGCTGGCAGTATGTCTCGGGCTGCGGCTGGCAGTATGTCTCGGGCTGCGGCTGGCAGTATGTCTCGGGCTGCGGCTGGCAGTATGTCTCGGGCTGCGGCTGGCAGTATGTCTCGGGCTGCGGCTGGCAGTATGTCTCGGGCTGCGGCTGGCAGTATGTCTCGGGCTGCGGCTGGCAGTATGTCTCGGGCTGCGGCTGGCAGTATGTCTCGGGCTGCGGCTGGCAGTATGTCTCGGGCTGCGGCTGGCAGTATGTCTCGGGCTGCGGCTGGCAGTATGTCTCGGGCTGCGGCTGGCAGTATGTCTCGGGCTGCGGCTGGCAGTATGTCTCGGGCTGCGGCTGGCAGTATGTCTCGGTTTTCCTTTATAGAGTTGGGATATAACAAACAATTTTAAAGCGCATTCAAGCTACAAGATATTGATATGCTATCCTCAGGACCTACAGTATATCACAAATATCATAAATATTTTATCTTCAGTGTTGTAAATTTACGGAATCCTGTGAAGTCCATCCTATAGTACAAGGAAATACATCCATGCATAGATTAGGTAAGGGTTAACTAGAAGGTATGGTAACACTAGTAATTGATGGGAGCTGTTAAAATAGATGTTCCCACTTATTTATCCCCAATCCACAGTATAGGGAATAAGCTGCTGTTTGCTGAGGCTGCGTTCCCCGGACCCTCCAGCCCTGAGATGCCCCTGTAGGATGGAGCCGAGGTGGCGCATGCGCCCCACACACTGTACAATGATGAGAAAGACTCTTACCTGCGATTTACACCTTCAGCTGAAAAAGAAACAACAGTTTACAATTAGATTTATTGAAGTATTTAATAACAGTTGCAGCGGACGACTTATTTTTGGGTCGTATTCACACGTCTGTTTTTCTCATCTGCACAAACCCAAACTAATTTTCATCAGTGCGCTGCTTCCAATTTTCATCTAGTTTTAGTCCATGTGTCCATTTTTTTACCATCAGTATCTCATCCTTTTCTATTGTATGCAAAAAGAAAACCAAAACCTGATGGAAGTTTCCCAAGTTTCTCCTAGTAGTCAGTCAGTGGGTGAGTGTGATCCACAATTCGCCCCACAGCTGACATGTTACCAGCTCCATAGAATATAAGGGCCAGTGAAAAATACTGGCAGCACCCCTGGTACATAGACACACATGTGACTGAGCCCTTCCTTTACAACGTGATTGTACAGAGACTTCCTTACACAATATCTGATCTAGCATCCAGGTTTCGGCTATACAGTCCCTACTGGAGTGCAGGGGCGTCACATCAATAGCGGGGGGCCACACGACCCGTGAGTCCTGGGGAGTGTTGGCTTTGTTTCCCCATCATCATAATTTTACCATCAGCTTCTTGTTCCACCATTCAGCCTGACACTCGGCTCAGCAGGCGCGATAGGCAGGCAGCAATAGATCGCGCCTGCTGTAGAAAACCTCAGCCCCACACTGCACAGACCGGAGCAGGGCGCTGGGGGACACGGCCAGGCATAAATGCTATAAATGCATGTGAGAAGAATGTGATACTTACATGGGATGTCAATCACTGCAGGCTGTAAAAGTAAAACAGAGAAGTGTAAAAAGTCTATGAAATCTTTCATCTTCTTACATTGTCCTGTACATCACATACTCATAGGCTTCCATTACACCCATTACACTAGACAATGAATGTGACATTATCACACAAGATAGACTGCGCAGGTATTAATAAATCTATGAGCAGAGCGCCAGTCCGTGCCCCATGCAGCATTCATACAGTCCATAAACAGCACGCCTGCTATGTGACCCGGCATCGGCTGACAACTATAAGATATGTGGAATATATTTATACATTAGTTGTGTATTAGGAATCTCTGGAGCTGCGTCCATTCTGTACATATTTATTGGGTTTAAAAATGGGGGTAAACTGGCATCGCTGCGTTACTACATCTGCCGTAATGTAACAAAGAGTTGTGTGTGTTTCATGGCACTGCAGCCTTGCAGCGCTGGGGTTCAAATCCCACCAAGGACAATATCTGCAAGGAGTTTGTATGTTCTCCCCATACTGATAGGGAAAGTAGATTGTGTGCTCCATTGGGGACAGCGATGATAATGTATGCAAAGCACTGCACAATATGCTAGCGCTATATATAAGTAAACGTTATTATGCTACAAAGATTTAACTCTTTAAAAGAGTTGTCCACTACTTGGACAATTCCTTCTTGAACTAAATGTTTGGTCCCAATAAAATAATAAAGCTTAGACTCCCCTCCCATGCTGGTGCTGTTCCAGCAGTGTCAGCACTTGCGGTCCCCAGAGCTCTGGTGCCGTGTTGTGACACGTGGTGCTCGGCGCCCAATCAGCGCTGGCATCATTGTCCCCACCTTCGTACAGATTGAACATGAAGAGGAAGTCCGGGCTGCAGCTGATCTCAGTCTTCCTTCCAGCCCTGAGAACCCCTCTATACTTGATACCCAGCCTTGCTGAAGCTGACAGCTGAGCATTGGGGCCCCAAGCTGTCAGTTTTGCCTGGCAGGTTATCAAAAATACAGGGGAAGCCACACATTGTTTTTTTAATTATTTATTTAGAGAGCATGAGTCATCACCTGCTCTCAATGTTATTAGCAGCAGCTGGCGTCGGTTGATGGGAGCAGATGTCTCATCAGCCGACACCAGTGACTGGAGGTAAACTTTGTACCGCCGATCTCAGCGGTGGGTTCACGCTGTCATTTGTAGTGGTAGTGCA
The DNA here is from genome assembly GCF_039654945.1 of Dendrobates tinctorius. Taxonomy (NCBI): domain Eukaryota; kingdom Metazoa; phylum Chordata; class Amphibia; order Anura; family Dendrobatidae; genus Dendrobates; species Dendrobates tinctorius. The sequence continues at coordinate 21,984,305 of NW_027361704.1, forward strand.
TGGCAGACACTGGATATTCGGGCTCCCCATTCAAGTGAATGGGGTCCGGGTTTTTTAACAGTTCGGCCGAACCTGCTGGACCCAAACAACCAGGGGTCCACTCATCTCTACCCATGAAAGAAAAAAGTTTTTAAAAATGTAAAAAGATAAAAATTCAAATCAACCCCCTTTCCTCCAGTTAATATTAAAGAAAGGGAATAATAAAAGGAAAACACATATTTGGTATCAATCTGTTCAGAAAAGTCTGACCTATGAAAATATAACATTAACTGACCTAATCTGTAGAAACTGTAAAGCATAAAAAAGAATCAAAATGCCAACGTTGCAGGTTTTTGGTTGCTACAACTCCACAAAAAAATACATAACAGCAATCACATAATCATAACTACCTCAAAATATTATTAATACATCAGGATACCATGCAAAAAAAGAAAGTGTATAAAGAACGGACATCAGACAACAGAAATTCATTATTACATACACGTATAGAGACAGCATTACTATCACTATTCTGAATTCCACGGCTTTTCTTATTTGGAACTTACATAGATCGGTCTCTCGTTTGTGCTCCACATTCTTCTCCTAGAACCAATCGCACAATCCTGAATAGGACAAATAGAGAGGTTTCCATATAAATAGCCTAATCTCAAATGCTAACTTTATCAACAGTAAATATTACTGTAACTAACAAATATAAGGTTTTCTTTCTAAAAATGTATGGGACATGAGAATTGGGAAATAGGGGAAGCTTATCACAAGAAATCAGAAATTTGTATAGCTAGGAAATGGGGAATAATGAGGGCAGGGCAGGAGCATAAGACGCGCATACTCACTCTCATCCACAACTGCAACTCTCAAAGAAGTTCCAGTAGAGCGGCTGACAATAGCGCCGATCCTGTGATGTCACAACATTCTAGAATGTCTGCAGGAGACAATCAGATCCAGTATAATCCTGTATAATAAAGTATTGGAGGATTTATAGATATATGTAAATAATGTGATACAGCAAATTATAGAAAACAGCACCCCTGCGCCCCCCCCACTCTGCACACACATGAACACATGTATAAAGAAGAGTATAGTCCAATTTTTTTCGTATATTGTTATTATACATATGCACATAAGTGTAGGGATACGGAATTTTATAACATGTTACTCTAAATTCATAGGCATTAATGTGGAGTTTGTCTTTTTCTCCAAGATTTTGGAGGTGTCTGTGGGGATTTTTGCCCCTTCAATCAGGATCGCATTTGTGACAGTAGACATTGATGCTGGATGGGTGGTCCTGGCTAGCAATCTCCATTCTTGTTCATCCCAAATGTGTTGGATGGGGTTGAAGTCAGGGCTCTGTCCGCCCTTAGCGGCTGCAGGTCCCTCACTGCTCCTTTGCATGGTGCTGCTCCTCTATCCTGGAAATATTCACTGCACACTCAATTCAGTTCAAGCAAAATAGATGATTTGTATTTATTTCCATAGGTATCAGTCATGTATTCATGTATTGATTCAATGAATCTTTCTCAAATATGTCACAGGGTATTCCAGAGCCACGGTTATACAGGTGCTCCTGTCAGGACACTGTGCAGCGTCATATGTTATAGCACACCACATACTATTTGCACACACACAAGCCACATACAATATACACACACCATATACTATATACACACATACAAGCCACATATAACATACGCACAACATACTATATACACACAACATACCATATACAGTGCCTACAAGTAGTATTCAACCCCCTGCAGATTTAGCAGGTTTGATAAGATGCAAATAAGTTAGAGCCTTCAAACTTCAAACAAGAGCAGGATTTATTAACAGATGCATAAATCTTAAAAAACAAAAAATTATGTGGCTCAGTTAAATTTTAATAAATTTTAAACATAAAAGTGTGGGTCAATTATTATTCAACCCCTAGGTTTAATATTTTGTGGAATAACCCTTGTTTGCAATTACAGCTAATAATCGTCTTTTATAAGACCTGATCAGGTCGGCACAGGTCTCTGGAGTTATCTTGGCCCACTCCTCCATGCAGATCTTCTCCAAGTTATCTAGGTTCTTTAGGTGTCTCATGTGGACTTTAATCTTGAGCTCCTTCCACAAGTTTTCAATTGGGTTAAGGTCAGGAGACTGACTAGGCCACTGCAACACCTTGATTTTTTCCCTCTCGAACCAGGCCTTGGTTTTCTTGGCTGTGTGCTTTGGGTCGTTGTCTTGTTGGAAGATGAAATGACGACCCATCTTAAGATTCTTGATGGAGGAGCGGAGGTTCTTGGCCAAAATCTCCAGGTAGGCCGTGCTATCCATCTTCCCATGGATGCGGACCAGATGGCTAGGCCCCTTGGCTGAGAAACAGCCCCACAGCATGATGCTGCCACCACCATGCTTGACTGTAGGGATGGTATTCTTGGGGTTGTATGCAGTGCCATCCAGTCTCCAAACGTCACGTGTGTGGTTGGCACCAAAGATCTCGATCTTGGTCTCATCTGACCAGAGAACCTTGAACCAGTCTGTCTCAGAGTCCTCCAAGTGATCATGAGCAAACTGTAGACGAGCCTTGACATGATGCTTTGAAAGTAAAGGTACCTTACGGGCTCGTCTGGAACGGAGATCATTGCGGTGGAGTACGTTACTTATGGTATTGACTGAAACCAATGTCCCCACTGCCATGAGATCTTCCCGGAGCTCCTTCCTTGTTGTCCTTGGGTTAGCCTTGACTCTTCGGACAAGCCTGGCCTCGGCACGGGAGGAAACTTTCAAAGGCTGTCCAGGCCGTGGAAGGCTAACAGTAGTTCCATAAGCCTTCCACTTCCGGATGATGCTCGCAACAGTGGAGACAGGTAGGCCCAACTTCTTGGAAAGGGTTTTGTACCCCTTGCCAGCCCTGTGACCCTCCACGATCTTGTCTCTGATGGCCTTGGAATGCTCCTTTGTCTTTCCCATGTTGACCATGTATGAGTGCTGTTCACAAGTTTGGGGAGGGTCTTAAATAGTCAGAAAAGGCTGGAAAAAGAGATAATTAATCCAAACATGTGAAGCTCATTGTTCTTTGTGCCTGAAATACTTCCTAATACTTTAGGGGAACCAAACAGAATTCTGGTGGTTTGAGGGGTTGAATAATAAATGACCCTCTGAATAAACTTTTCACAATTTAAAAAAAAATTAAACAAAGAAATAACATTCTTTTTTGCTGCAGTGCATTTCACACTTCCAGGCTGATCTACAGTCCAAATGTCACAATGCCAAGTTAATTCCGAATGTGTAAACCTGCTAAATCTGCAGGGGGTTGAATACTACTTGTAGGCACTGTATACACACACAAGCCACACATTATATACTCACACCATACTATACACACACCACATACTATATACACACCATATATTATACACACACCACATACTATATACACACATACAAGCCACATATAACATACACACAACATACTATATACACACAACATACCATATATACACACTAGCCACACATTATATACTCTCACCATACTATATACACACACCACATACTATACACACACATACAAGCCACATATAACATACACACAACATACTATATACACACAACATACCATATATACACACACAAGCCACACATTATATATTCACACCATACTATATACACACACCACATACTATATACAAACAAGCCATATACTATATACACACCACATATTATACACACACCACATACTATATACACACATACAAGCCACATATAACATACACACAACATACTATATACACACAACATACCATATATACACACACGCCACACATTATATATTCTCACTGTGACGCCTCTGGCTAATACGTCCAAGAGTGGACCCTCTGGATCGCGGATCCGGAGCCCCTGGGCCGAGCGCACCTGGTGAAGACCGACCCCTGTACAGGGATCGTTAGGGGCAGGACCGCAGGGGGCAGAACCGCGACAGCCGGAGCCAGCAGGGACGACTCGGAGGACAGGCAGACAGAGCAGGAATAGCGGGGTGGAAGGCGGAAGGTAATGGCTAGGAGACTACAGGAAAGGTTCAGCGGGGACCACGGGGAGGAGACAGACAGACGGAAATGGACCAGGAACAGGGCAGACAATGGAAACGGCAAGGATAGGCAGGGTACACTGGAAAAGGTATGGCCGATGAGTGCTGCAAGTCACAAACAATCACCAGGCGCCCTCAGAATAGAGCGGACGCCTGATATATGCGGAGACCGGAAGTGCGCCCTACAGACCCTCCCCTAGCGACGCCCCCTACCAACAGAAGAGGCCGGGGGAACGCGCGTGCGCGGCCTAAGGCCGGCGCGGTTACCCGTAGCAGAGCGGTGAGCAGCGCGGAAGAGCGCGCGGACAGGGGGACGCAGGTGAGAGGAAGCTGCGGCGGGCACCGCCGCTGAAGGGGCATCGGCGGGCACGGCCGCCGATGTCACAGTACCCCCTCCCATATGTCCTCTCCTTCAGAGGTTGGTCAGAAATCTTTTCATGATAAGGGGGGCATCGACATTCTCTCGGGGCTCCCAGGACCTCTCCTCTGGGCCAAAACCCTTCCAGTCGATAAGAAAAAGAGTCTTACCCTTGACCCTTTTCATAGCCAGAATGTCCTTTACTTCAAAGACATTGTTAGAACAAATTGGCGAGGGAGGGGACATGGAGGTTGGTTGGAACCGATTCAAGACCACAGGTTTAAGGAGCGAGATATGGAAGGCGTTAGGGACCCGGAGTGATGCCGGCAACCTCAATTTGTAGGCTACTTTGTTAATGCGCCCAAGTACTTCAAAAGGCCCGATGTACCGAGGACTTAATTTGTAAGCAGGGACTTTCAGGCGGATATGTTTGGTAGAAAGCCAGACTTTGTCCCCGGGATGGTACGGGGGTAGATCCCTTCATCTTTTGTCCGCGTGTTTCTTAATTCGGATGTTGGCTAGCTCGAGCGCCTCTCTGGTCTCCTTCCAAATTTGCGAAAACTCCTTGGCGAGAGTGTCTGCTGCAGGAACTCCAGATGATGCGGAAAAGGGCAATGGAACCCCAGGATTTAGCCCAGTTACCACAAAGAACGGTGTCTTGGACGTTGATTCGCTGGAATGATTATTATGAGCGAATTCCGCCCAAGGTAGAAGAGAGACCCAATTATCCTGATGGGCGTTAGAAAAGTGGCGTAAGTAGGTGGTCAGAATTTGGTTAATCCGTTCCACTTGACCGTTGGTTTGAGGATGATACGCTGAGGAGAAGTCGAGAGACGTGCCCAGGAGCCGACAGAGGGCCCTCCAGAATCGGGAAGTAAACTGGACCCCTCGATCGGTCACGATTCGCAGAGGAAGACCATGTAGCCTGAATACGTGGTGGATAAAGATCTCGGCCAACTTTGGAGCAGATGGCAGTCCGACTAAGGGAATAAAGTGGGCCATCTTGGAAAAGCGGTCTGCGACGACTAAGATGGTAGTACATCCAGCAGAGCGAGGCAGATCAGTCACGAAATCCATGGCGATTTGCTGCCAAGGGGCCTCTGGCACAGGCAACGGATGAAGGAGACCGGAGGGCAGAGTCCTTGGAACCTTGTTCTGAGCACAAGTCCTGCAGGAGGCTACAAAGTCCTTTGCATCCTGGTGGAGAGAGGGCCACCAGTAATACCGGGAAAGAAGCAAAAGAGTCTTCTTAATCCCAACGTGCCCAGCAACCTTGGAAGAATGTCCCCAGCGCAGTACTTCCAGACGTTTGTTTGAAGGGACGAAGGTCTTGCCAGGCGGAAGGGTAGAGAATCTCACGGGGGCCACGGAGATAACTTTAGCCGGCTCGATAATATATGATGGATCCTCCTCCTTCTCCGGTGGCTGCAAAGACCTGGAAAGCGCATCAGCTTTGATGTTCTTACTGCCGGGCCGGAAGTGGAGCTTAAACTCAAAACGGGAAAAATACAGAGCCCACCTGGCTTGTCTGGAGTTGAATCTCTGGGCAGATTGCAGGTAGGACAGGTTCTTGTGGTCCGTGAAGATAGTAAAGGGATGCACTGCCCCCTCGAGCAGATATCGCCATTCCTCCAGCGCCATCTTAATGGCCAATAATTCCCGGTCCCCAATGGAGTAGTTGCACTCCGCCGGAGAAAAGGATTTGGAGAAGAACCCGCAGGGGACTAGACGTCCAGATGGAGCCTGTTGGGAGAGAACCGCCCCAGCTCCAGTGGAGGAGGCATCAACTTCCAGGATGAAGGGCCTACTAGCCACTGGACGGTGTAAGATCGGAGCAGAGGCAAACGAGCGTTTCAGGGCAAGAAAGGCGTCCTCGGCTTCGGAAGACCAGACGTTAGACTTCGTCCCCTTACGGGTCAGGACCGTGATGGGCTTGGTGACTGTAGAGAAGTGGGGTACAAACTGTCGGTAATAGTTAGCGAAGCCGAGGAAACGCTGGATGGCCTTTATGCCAACTGGACGAGGCCACTGGAGTACCGCGGACAGCTTCTCCGGATCCATCTTAAGACCGGAATCCGTGATGATATACCCCAAGAAGGGTAACGCTGTTTGCTCGAAGAGGCACTTCTCGATCTTGGCGTAAAGACGATTTTCTCGAAGGCGCTGCAGGACCATGCGTACACTTCTCCGATGGGAGGAGAGGTCGGTCGAGAAAACGAGGATATCATCCAAATACACCACCACGCAGGAATAGAGTAGGTCTCGGAACACCTCATTTACGAATTCCTGAAACACCGCTGGAGCATTGCAGAGACCGAACGGCATGACCAAGTATTCATAATGGCCGTCCCGGGTATTGAAGGCCGTCTTCCACTCGTCCCCCGCTCGGATTCGGATTAAGTTGTAAGCTCCCCGCAGATCCAACTTCGTGAAGATTCTGGCCCCCCTCAGCCGGTCGAAGAGTTCAGGAATCAGCGGGAGCGGGTACCGGTTTTTAACAGTGATGTTGTTCAGGCCCCGGTAATCAATACAGGGTCGCAGGGACCCATCTTTCTTCCGGACGAAGAAGAAACCTGCGCCCGCAGGGGACGAGGACTTCCGGATGAACCCCTTGGCCAGATTCTCCTGTATATATTCCGACATAGCCGAGGTCTCTGCTGGGGACAAAGGATAAGTTCTCCCTCTGGGAGGAGTGGCTCCGGGAACTAGGTCGATAGGGCAGTCATAGGAGCGATGAGGGGGTAAGGAGTCCGCCTCCTTTTTGCTGAACACATCGGCAAACGTGTGATAGGGTGCGGGTAGGCCCGGAAGGTCGGCAGGCTTCGAGCATGGACGGGGACGAGTGAGAGCCCGTAGGCAGTGCTCCTGGCAGGAGTGCCCCCAACGGAGAACTTCCCCAGAGCGCCAGTCAATCACCGGCTCGTGCCGTCTGAGCCAGGGTAGCCCTAGAAGAACAGCATGGGCTAGTTGTGGCAGGACATAAAAGGCTATCTTTTCGAGGTGGAGAGCTCCGATTTGGAGGTCTACTTCGGCGGTAACCATGGTGATGAGTCCGGGTAAAGGTTTACCATCAACGGAGGAAATAGCGCGAGGGTTCTTCAATACCAACACCGGAATCTGGAGTTTGTCAACCTCTTCCTGGCGGATGAAATTACCGGCAGCACCCGAGTCCACATACGCCTCCACAGATCCACGCTCCCGACCTGTAATTAGCAAAGCTGAAAGGGTAAGGGGAAGAGAGGAATTTTGATCACCTAGGGGGTCCTCTCTTACCTGACCTAGGTGGAGGCATTTCCCGACCTCTCTGGCTTCTCCGGACAAGAACGCACAAAATGGTTGGCACCTCCACAGTACAGGCAGAGACCCTTGGTCATCCTCTCCCTGCGGCGTTGCTCGGACAGTCTGACACGATCAATCTGCATAGGCTCAGGAGCGGTACTAACAGGAGATACAGGGAAACGGGGGACAGGAGCCTGATACAGCCTAAAGGACCTTCTCTCTCCGACTGCCTCTCGAGCGTGCTCCTGAAAGCGTAGATCAATGCGAGTGGCCAGCGAAATAAGGTCCTCCAGAGTGGTGGGGGTGTCTCGCCCGGCAAGCTCATCCTTGATCTTACTGGAGAGGCCTCTCCAAAAGGCTCCCACAAGAGCCTCATTGTTCCACCCCAACTCAGAAGAGAGGGTCCGGAAGCAGATGGCGTATTGCCCCACTGTGAGGGAACCCTGGCGGAGGTTAAAAAGGGCCTCCGTGGAGGATGCTAAGCGACCCGGTTCATCGAATACCTTGCGAAAGGTTTCCAAGAAGGTCTGTATACTTAACACTACGGGGTCATCTCTCTCCCACAAGGGGTTCACCCAGGACAGGGCCTCACCCTCGAGATGGGACACAACGAACGCCACCTTGGCGCGGTCAGTGGGGTACTGAAGGGGGGCAAGCTCAAAATGTAGCCTGCATTGATTTAGAAAACCCCGGCATAACTTGGGATCTCCGCTGTACCTGGGGGGTTTACCCAGACGGGGAGCCGGAGTAGAGACTACGTCCGGGGAGGAAGTTGCAGCAGCAGCAGAGGATTGCAGAGCAAGCAATCGGTCATCCACGGATGCCATGTAACCTAAGATGTGGGATTGAGCGTCGCGCTGCTGCGCGAGCTCCTGCTGGAGGCTGACTAAGAGGGGAGCGTGCCCGGGGTCAGAGGTCTGCAGGGCGGACAACCGGGTGTCCATAGACTTCATAAAGGACATTATCCGGGTCTGATTTTCACGAAGAAAAAGCAATTCCTTTTGTGTGGCGGCTGCGGCACCGGCGGGATCCATGGCCTGGTGATACTGTGACGCCTCTGGCTAATACGTCCAAGAGTGGACCCTCTGGATCGCGGATCCGGAGCCCCTGGGCCGAGCGCACCTGGTGAAGACCGACCCCTGTACAGGGATCGTTAGGGGCAGGACCGCAGGGGGCGGAACCGCGACAGCCGGAGCCAGCAGGGACGACTCGGAGGACAGGCAGACAGAGCAGGAATAGCGGGGTGGAAGGCGGAAGGTAATGGCTAGGAGACTACAGGAAAGGTTCAGCGGGGACCACGGGGAGGAGACAGACAGACGGAAATGGACCAGGAACAGGGCAGACAATGGAAACGGCAAGGATAGGCAGGGTACACTGGAAAAGGTATGGCCGATGAGTGCTGCAAGTCACAAACAATCACCAGGCGCCCTCAGAATAGAGCGGACGCCTGATATATGCGGAGACCGGAAGTGCGCCCTACAGACCCTCCCCTAGCGACGCCCCCTACCAACAGAAGAGGCCGGGGGAACGCGCGTGCGCGGCCTAAGGCCGGCGCGGTTACCCGTAGCAGAGCGGTGAGCAGCGCGGAAGAGCGCGCGGACAGGGGGACGCAGGTGAGAGGAAGCTGCGGCGGGCACCGCCGCTGAAGGGGCATCGGCGGGCACGGCCGCCGATGTCACACTCACCATACTATATACACACACCACATACTATTTACACACAAGCCACATACTATACACACACCACATACTATATACACACATACAAGCCACATATAACATACACACAACATACTATATACACACAACATACCATATATACACACACAATCCACACATTATATACTCTCACCATACTATATACACACCACATACTATATACACACAAGCCACATACTATACACACCACATACTATATACACATACAAGCCACATATAACATACACACAACATACTATATACACATAACATACTATATACACACAACATACCATATATACACACACAAGCCACACATTATATACTCACACCATACTATATACACACACCACATACTATATACACACCAGCCATATACTATATACACACCACATATTATACACACACCACATACTATATACACAAACAAGTCACATATAACATACACACACCACATACAATATACACAAGCCACATTTTATATACACACACCACATACTGTATACACACCACATATTACTGTATATACACAAGCCACATACTATATACATGCCACATACCCACCTCATACAACACATACACAAGCCACATACTATGTATACACACCACATACTATATATACTCCACATACAATATATACACAAGCCACATCTAATATATAAAGCTCAAGTGTGTGTATGTATGTATTTATGCATGTGTGTATGTCCAGGATTGGCATCCGCACCGTCGCAGCTACAGCCACAAAATTTGGCACAGTCACACGTCTGGACCCCGAGAGTGTCCTAGGCTATGTTGTGAGGTGAAATTTCAGCCCCACGCGTTCCAATTCACCAAACAATTTTGCCCCTATCTACATAATGGGGAAAAAGTGTGTGTGTGTGTGTATTAAGCCCCGCCCCTCATTATGATGTCATAATGGTTGAGTATGAGATGGAGGATGTGTGATGGGTATATGGGCACTGAACTATGGGATGGAGGATATGTATGACGGGTATATGGGCAAGGGACTATGGGATGGAGGATGTGTGATTGGTATATGGGCACTGGACTATGGGATGGAGGATATGTATGACGGGTATATGGGCACGGGACTATGGGATGGCGGATATGTATGATGGGTATATGGGCACGGGACTATGGGATGGAGGATATGTATGACGGGTATATGGGCACGGGACTATGGGATGGCGGATATGTATGATGGGTATATGGGCACGGGACTATGGGATGGTGAATATGTATGATGGGCATGGGACTATGGGATGGAGGTTGTGTGATGGGTATATGGGCATGGGACTATGGGATGGAGGTTGTGTGATGGGTATATGGGCATGGGACTATGGGATGGAGGATGTGTGATGGGTATATGGGCACTCGACTGTGGGATGGAGGATATGTATGATGGGTATATGGGCACGGGCCTATGGGATCGTGGATATGTATGATGGGTGTATGGGCACAAGACTATGGGATGGAGGATAATTATAATTTGCTATAACTAACCACAGTTAGTTACTATGCCCGGGCAGCGCCGGGCTCTTCAGCTAGTATTATATAAAAGAAAAAAGGGGTTCGGTACCATTTTAGCCAGTTGAAAAATAATGCATAGCATATTATATACACACACACACACCATACTATATACACACCACATACTATAAACCAGGAGCATTGCTAGAGTCCTATAAGATCAGGGGCCCAAGCCCCAAAGTGCATATTTCCCCATATAACTCCCCTAAGCCATTTAAAATATCATCTATACATACATAATTACAGTATACCAATGTTGCTAACCAAAAATACACAATGCAAAGACCAATATTATCAACATGCTACTTTAAAATATGGCTACACAATGTCCACTACCATCACCACTACACAGCGAATACATATTATAATAAGCAATATTATTATAAGAAAGCTGACTACACAGACACAAATGGAACCAAGATTAAGCTGGCTGGCTTAGTGATAGAAAACAAAGAGTGGTTATTAATGGGGCATACTCAGATTGGGCCAGGGTTACTAGTGGGGTACCACAGGGTTCTGTATTGGGCCCCCTACTTTTTAATATATTTATTAATGATCTAGTGGATGGCTTACACAGTAAAATATCAGTATTTGCAGATGATACAAAACTATGTAAGGTAGTTAACACAAAGGAGGACAGTTTGCAACTACAGACAGATTTGAGTAAATTGGAGAATTGAGCTGAAAAATGGCAAATGAGGTTTAACACAGATAAGTGTAAGGTTATGCACATGGGAAGGAGAAACAGATGCTATAATTACTTACTAAATGGAAAACTGCTGGGGAAATAAGACATGGAAAAAGACTTAGGCATCTTAGTCAATAAGAAGCTAAATTGGAGTGCCCAGTGTCAGGCAGCTGCCAGCAAAGCAAATAGGGTCATGGGATGCATTAGAAGAGGTCTGGGGACACGAGATGAAAACATAATTCTCCCTCTGTACAAATCTCTCGTCAGACCACACTTGGAGTATTGTGTGCTATTTTGGACGTCGGTGCTCAAGAAAGACATTACTGAACTAGAAAGTGTTCAAAGGCGGGCTACTAAAATGATAAATGGAGTTGGTTCACTACAATACCCAGAAAGGTTATCAAAATTAGGTCTATTTACTCTAGAAAAGAGAAGACTTAGGGAAGACCTAATATATATGTACAAGTATATCAGAGGGCAATACAGAGATCTCTCCAATGAACTGTTTGTACTAAGGACTGTGACAAGAACAAGGGGGCATTCTCTTCGTTTGGAGGAAAGACAATTTCTGCACCAGCATAGAAGAGGGTTCTTCACGGTAAGAGCAGTGAGGCTCTGGAATTCTCTTCCTGAGGAAGTGGTGATGGCCAACTCATTGAATGAATTTAAGAAAGGAATGGATGCTTTTCTTGTGAGTAACAGTATACAAGGTTATGAATAACATAATATTATAGGTAGATGATTGACCCAGCTTAGGGGAAGGAATTTTTTCCCTATGGAGAAAATTGGCTTCTACTCTGTGGGTTTTTTGCCTTCCCCAGGATCAACAATGCAGAACAGCTGCACTAAAAATAGGCTGAACTAGATGGACATAAGTTATTCCTTCAGCCTTCAAAACTATGTCACTATGTTATTACTACGTAGATAAGGGAACTGAGATATGGGATCAAAACCGATCTTACTACAAAGATAAGGGAGCAGAACCAAGCTTAATACAAAGCTATAGGAGCAGAACCGAGACTACTACAGAGCTATGGGAGCAGAATCAAGCTTACTAGAGAGATATGGGAGTGGGTCGCCCTCCCAGGGCCGTGGGGTACTCGGTACCAGGCCGGTGTCAGTGGGATGTGTCACAGCAGTGGTGACCCAGACCGTGGCCCTGGTCGCCCAAGTAATAGGAAGATGTGAATAGTGAAATGTAGTTAGATGAATAGTTTGTGACGCCACCTGTGGTGTTCGGCAAGGGAGGTGTTAAGCCAACACTGCATGCAGATTCTCCAGGACAGATGGCGTGGTGCAGCAATGATGATATAGCCCTCCACAGGCAGGGCTGTTGTCCCAGGGCGGTGTAGATGTGGAGACACTTAGGTGATGTATTGTCTGGCGCAGGGGATGTAGCAGTGTCAGGCAGACGGACGCAGGAAGGAATGGAGGACACCAGGGCATGTACTTCCAAAGCTTTACTCACAGTCTGTAGTGCCCGCTTCTGTGCCGTGTCCTTCGGGTCAGGGACTCAGTCAACCTCCAGGCAAGATGGAAAGCTCCCTTCTACACTCCGCCAACTTATATGCCTTTCCTGAAGGTCTCCTCTAAAGCGCCTTTAAGTGTGAAGATCTCCAGTACCGTGTTACACTGGAGTTCCTCCTGACAGATGTTCCCAAGAACTCTACTTGCACGGCAGACAGCTGTAGCCTGCTTTGTGGACTCTCTACTCCTAAGTCCCGGCTCTCTATCTGTATTGCTGTTGTGCCCTTTGGTCGCCCTCACACACCAAGGGCAGCGGGGTACTCGGTACCGGGCCAGTGTCAAGGTGGGAATGTGTCACATCAGCGGTGACCCGGTCCGTGGCCCTGGGTGCCCAATATCAATGGCGGTAATGTTAATGGTGTTAAAGTTTATTAGAATAGTTCGTGATGCCACCCGTGGTGTTTGGCAAGTAAGATGTTGAGCCAACGCTGCATGCAGATCCGCTGGGACTGATGGTGTGGTGCAGCAAAGATGGTGTAGCTCCCCACAGGTGGAGCTGTAGTCCCAGGGCAGTGTAGGTGCAATGGATGAGGAGAGGCGCAGAATGGTATGGAGGCTGGTACCCAGGTGTAGTGGTGCGGGAATAACTGGAGGACACCCGAGTATGTGGTTCCAAAGCTTTACTCACTGTTTGCAGTTCACTCCACTGCCTGCCTCCGTACTGTGTTCTCCAGGTCAGGGCTCCAGCCAACCTCCAGGCAGGATAGGATTCACCCTTCCACACTCCGCCAACACGTACCTTACTGAATGACTCCTCCAATGCGCCTTTAGGTGCGAAGCACTCCAGTACTTAGTTACCCTGGAATGCCTCTCTCTAGGTGTTCCTAGTCTTTGCTTGTATGACAGACAGCTGTAGCCTGCTTCGGGGACTCCTCACTGCGTCCCGGCTCTCTATTCAGTTGCTGTTGTGTCCTGTTGTGAGTTCATTTTCCCCTTCGTCACTGAGGTCTGGTGAACTCCCTATTCTGGTAAAGGAAGGTAATGAGTCTGATTATCAGGCACCTGAGCCTGATGATGATGACTGGCTGAGTGGAGTCACGGACTGGATATAAGGCTGCCAACGCCCTTCTGCCCTGCGGGTGATTTCTCTGTGGACTTCTAGGAGACCAGTCTGATTCCTGCTCCTATAAAGCTAAGTTTTCTGCTTTGCCTGTTAGCATTTGTGTTTGTTTTTGTTTGCCTTGCTTTTCTGGATTCTGCCATTCCCTGCTGGGGTGAGCTGAATCTCCTTTTGCCGGTTGCTCTGTCTTCAGAATATTCCTGAGTACTGACATAGCTTTTTGAAGCCTAGCGTCTTCAGGGCCTTTTTCACTGTCAGTTTGTTGGCTCTTATTTTCATAGGGTTTTTCACGGATTGCAGACAGCAGCCTTCCTGTCCTTTCCTATCTAGTTAGACTGAGCAAAGACGGGGCCCAAGCTATGTGCCCACGCTAGCATTTTTAAACGCTCAGGAAAAGGATCCCCTTCCCAGAAATCGCGCGTCTTTTGCGCGATTTTTGACGCGATTTTGACGCGTTTTTGACGCTTTTTTTGACACGCAATTTCTGGGATCATTGGGGATGGCTAAAAACGCTCAGCAATGCGGAAATTAATGAGCATGCTGCGTTTTTAGCCGCTAAGCGATTCCTGAGCGGTTAAAAACGCATGCATTGGCACAAAAAGCCAAAAATGCATGCTAATTAATTTGTTGCATCTTTTAAGCGTTTCTGCAGCATCTGAGCCGGCTCAAACGCTGCAGAAACGCTTAAAAAAATGCATCGTGTGCACACAGCCTTAGTGTTCTTTCTTCTTGCTTCACCGTCATTATATGTTGGGGGCTGCCTTATGCTTTGGGGTCTGCTCTGGGGCAGTTTAGATTTCCCTTTCTGTCTTTAGGCTTTATAGTCCTCCGGCTGTGATCGTGGGGTCTAGGGCATTGTAGGAACCCCCCACGGCTACTGCTAGTTGTGTTGATAGGTTCAGGGGTCTGCAATCTGATAGCTGCCAACGTCTCTGGTTTTCTGGACTTAGCTAGCATTTCTATTTTTGCCTCCTACGGTGACTCATTCATAACAGTGTTCCAAGTCTATGATGGAAGCAAGGTGTTAGCGGATCACTACTCCTCCGGTGTCTGTTGCCGGACATAAAGATCCAATCAACCTCGGGGACCGGGCCCCGACCTTTGCGCTCTCTGGACTGGAAGGGTTCTCTATCTTTCTTCAACCAGCTTCCCACTGTCCTTCTATTCTCCTTCGTTCCGATCTGTTCTATCTGTCTTATGGAAGGTTAGGTTATCAATCTCTTTCTCTGTTTTTCTCGTGCCAGCATCCCAGATCACTGGGACCTGCTGCAGCACGTCCTTCAGACACCCATCTTCTCTCTTCTCTCTCCAACTAACCAACCAACTCCTCCCTAACTCTCACTCTTCCCACTCTTTTATATCATCTCACTCCACCCACCTCCCATCACATCTCGTGTTATGAAGCAGGGTTCCACGAGGGGTGCTCTGCTAACCCCCAGCCTGAAGCTGTTAGGCGGCCCCATTGAACTATCCTGTGTGTGGAATGCAGGTGTGGAGGTCAGGAGTTCCCACCTTACCTGGATGGTGGGGCACTACACCTTAGAGAAGGTGCAGTACCTCTGTGGTGACTGAAGCCTCAGGGGCGCCACATCCCCCCCGTTTAACACAGCACGTCCGCGGGTTGCAAGACAACAAAAGGTACAATACAGGAACACACAAAAATTTTTAAATGCTATTCAACAATACTTATCTAATCTTCCTAATGTAGGAGGCACATTTCTTAAACATTACAAACAGCTTAACTTCCTATCTTAGTATCAAAAATTTACTTAAGTGCAATTCATAGTTCAAAGTGCAATTATTCTTTCTCTCTCTTTCTACTGGATGCAAGACACTGACTATCTGTACTTGGCCTGTCACCTGTCACTTTCAATTCTTCAGTCTTTATTCAATTCTCACATTCTATCTCAAAACTTTTCTAATTCCCTGTATCAAATATTCTATAAAAGACATTTACTTTCCACAAGACACAACATTATCAAATAGGTTATCATAAAACAATCAAAGATTCTTGCAAAGTGTGATGTGAGACTTAGGTAGATCTCCTGGAGTGGACCCGCTGGACGATGGCAACGAATCTCCCACGGGCGAGCTGGCCAGGTGGACCACCCCCTATACAGGGAGTGTTTGGGGCAGGCCCGCGGGTAACTATCACCACGGCAGCTGGTACCCAGAGAGAATACAGGAGAGCTGGCAAGGGGCCAGAGATGCTGGCGGAGGACCTCCCCAGAAACAAGAATACGGATGGCGGACAGGTCAGGAACACAGGCGATACGGAGGGAAGCAGGCACGAACTGGAGAACTCAGCCAGGGGACCAGGACAGACCGGAGCACGAGCTCAGACTTCCAGATCCTAGGAGAGAGGACAGTGGAGAAGACGGGTAAGCTACAGGCAGGGAGGCAACGGGGGTGCATACAGAGACAAGGGCCAGAATCAACGCCAGCAGGAAGAGGCCGCCTGATATAGGGAGTCATGGCAGGGACTTCCGGGTCATGACCCCTCCCAGCGCAAGGTGAGGAGAGCGTGTGGCCTCAGGAGGGGTAGAGAGCACGCGTGCTCCTGACCACAGTGTGTGCGCGCACGCCCGCCGAGGAACAGGAAGCTGAACCGGGGAGCGCGCCCGACGGGACACAGGAGACGAGGCAGGAGCGAGTGCCGGGAACAAGAGACGGGGAAAGGAGGAGCGCGGAGAAGGCCGAGGCAGCCGGGACCGCGGCGTGGAGGCCGCCAGATAGTGGGCAGACTGCCGGCAGAAGAGAAGGTATCGGTGGGGGCTGCGGCGGCAGCAGCGTGACAGTACCCCCCCTCCCTACGCGCCCCCCTCCGCAGAGTGGAAAAAACTTAGCCAAAATTCGAGGAGCCCGAATATTCTCCCGAGGCTCCCAGGACCTCTCCTCAGGACCAAAGCCCTTCCAATCGACCAGAAAAAAGGTCCTCCCCCTTCGCTTCTTCATGGTCAAAATGTCTTTAACCTCAAACTCATTGTCAGTGGAGACAGGCGGCGGCGACTGAGTGGCAGAGGTTTGGAAGCGATTGAGGATGACCGGTTTTAGAAGGGAGACATGAAAAGCACTGGGGATGCGGAGTGAGGCGGGAAGTCGCAGTTTGTAGGAGACGTCGTTAATACGAGCCAATACCTCAAAGGGTCCAATATAGCAGGGACCCAGTTTATGTGAAGGGATCTTGAGACGAATGAACTTGGAGGACAGCCAAACTTTATCACCAGGGTGATATGGCAGGGAATCCAGGCGCCTTTTGTCTGCGTGTCTCTTTACCTTGTCGCGTGCTAACTCGAGAGCGGCCTTTGTCTCCTGCCAGATCCTGGAGAAATCCCCGGACAGATCAGCCGCCAGTACACCCGAGGCAGAGGGAACCGGTAGAGGTACACCCGGATGCTGCCCGTAGACAACAAAAAAAGGAGATTTGCCAGAAGACTCGCTGACGTGGTTATTATAGGTGAACTCTGCCCACGGGAGTAAGTCTGACCAGTCGTCCTGGTGGGCATTAGAAAAGTGCCGGAGATAGTTCACCAAATTCTGGTTAGTCGGCTCCGCTTGACCATTGGACTGTGGATGGTAAGATGAGGAGAAGTCAAGTGTGACATCCATCGACTTGCATAGGGCTCTCCAAAATCGAGAGGTAAATTGGACTCCTCTGTCAAAAACAATATGTTGGGGTAGTCCATGGAGACGGAAGATGTGGTGAACGAAAACTTTTGCCAAGTCTCGTGCTGAAGGTAACCCGGGGAGAGAGATGAAATGTGCCATCTTAGAGAATCTGTCTACCACCACAAGGACGACGGTACAATCTGCAGACCTGGGTAGATCGGTAATGAAATCCATGGCAATGTGTTGCCAAGGGGACAATGGAACTGGAAGCGGATGCAGAAGACCGGAAGGCAACTGCCTAGGCACCATGGTTTTAGCACAGGACGGACAGGAAGCGACAAAATCTCGGACATCCAGGGGAAGAGTCGGCCACCAGTAGTAGTGGGAGACAAGGACAAGTGTTTTTTTAAGGCCGACATGACCAGCAAGTTTGGAAGCATGCCCCCAGTGTAGGATCTGTCTTCGGTCCTTCTCTGCCACGAAAGTCTTACCACGTGGCGGCGAGACGAGAGAGAGAGGTGCCACTGTGATGAGCCTGGAGGGATCAAGATATGTGTGGGTTCCTCCTCCAAATCTGCAGAAAGGAAGGACCTGGACAAAGCATCAGCCTTGAGGTTCTTGTTGCCGGGACGAAAGTGCAGATCAAAATCGAATCGGCCGAAGAACAGAGACCACCTGGCCTGCCGAGGATTGAGTCTGTGCCGATTGAAGGTAAGCCAGATTTTTATGGTCCGTGTAGATTGTAAACGGATGTAGGGCTCCCTCTAATAAGTACCTCCATTCCTCCAGAGCTAATTTGATGGCAAGCAGTTCCCGGTCTCCGATGGAATAGTTTCGCTCCGAAGTGGAGAAGGACTTGGAAAAGAAACCGCACGTAACAAGTCTACCAGAGGGAGATTTTTGAGACAGAACTGCTCCGGCCCCAGTTGCGGAAGCATCCACCTCGAGGATGAAAGGTTTATTGGCTTCTGGGCGATGGAGCACGGGTGCCGTGGCGAATGCGTGTTTCAGAGACAAGAAGGCGTTCTCGGCTTCAGGGGACCAGGCGTGCGGGTTAGCTCCCTTACAGATCAAAGAGGAGATAGGACCAGTCAAAGAGGAAAAATGAGGAATGAACTGCCGGTAGTAATTTGCGAAGCCAAGAAATCGCTGAATGGCTTTTACCCCATGGGGACGCGGCCAGTTAAGCACGGCAGATACTTTCTCCGGGTCCATGCATAAGCCTGAGTCGGAGATGACGTATCCTAGGAATGGAAGGGTGGACTGTTCAAAGGCGCATTTCTCCAGCTTAGCATATAGGCGATTCTCCCTTAGGCATAACAGAACTCGACGGACATCTCTCCTGTGGGCGGGCAGATCGGGAGAGAAGACGAGGATATCATCCAGATATACGACCACACAGGAGTACAGAAGGTCTCGGAAAATGTCATTTACAAATTCCTGAAAGACTGCGGGGGCGTTGCACAAACCGAATGGCATGACGAGATACTCGTAGTGCCCATCCCTGGTGTTAAAAGCAGTATTCCATTCATCTCCAGAGCGAATACGGATGAATTTGTAGGCTCCACGGAGATCCAGTTTGGTAAAGATTCGCGCCCCTCGCAGCCGGTCGAATAACTCGGGGATGAGAGGTAGGGGGTTATTTGTTCTTGATAGTGATTTTATTAAGACTCCGATAGTCGATACACTGGCAAAGGGACCCATCCTTCTTCTTGACAAAAAAGAAACCTGCTCCGGCAGGTGAAGATGACTTCCGGATAAAGTCCCTGGCCAAATTCTCCTGAACGTACTCAGTCATGGCTTGGGATTCGAGCGGACTCAAAGGATAGATTCGCCCCTGGGGCGGAGTTGAACCTGGAACAAACTCGATCGGGCAATCATATGGCCAGTGCGGTGGAAGAGTCTCTGCCTCCTTTTTGTCAAAGACGTCAGCAAAGGCCCAGTAGGCTGGGGGCAGATCCGCTGGACCCAAGGCAGGTAGCGAAGTCATGAGAGGTTGTACCGGAAGAAGACATTTAGTCTGGCAGAAACGACCCCAACGAAGAATGTCTCCAGAGCGCCAATCCAAGATGGGTTTGTGTATCCTCAACCATGGAAGACCCAGAAGCAAGGTGTGGGACAGTGACGGCAGCACGAAGAAGGCTATCTTCTCACGGTGCAGGACTCCGATCTGTAACTCCACCTCTTCGGTGACCAAAGTGACGGTCTCGCGCCGGGGAACACGGTCGACTGAAGCTAACTGCTGGGGAACCTCCAAGGACCTGACAGGTATCTGCAATCTTTTTACCGCCTCGAGTTGGATGAAGTTCCCTGCAGCCCCTGAGTCAATATAGGCCACCTCAGAAAAACGTTTGGATCCCAGGACAAACAAAACAGAGAGGGTCAAGGGTAGAGAGGTATCACAGACACCTAGGGAGGCCTCTCTTACCTGTCCTAGGCTGAGGCGTTTCCCGGCCTCACTGGACAGGAACGCAGAAGATGGGAGGCGTTGCCACAATAGAGACAAAGACCATGTGTAAGTCTCTCCTGGCAACGCAGCTCCGCTGGTCTGAGTCAGTCCACTTGCATGGGCTCCAAAGCTGACGCCACGGTGGTAGGTCGTGGGCGAGGAGGACTGCGTGGAGAAGTGGAAAAACGAGAAGGCCTTCTCTCCCTGGCGGCTTCGCGGGAGCGCTCCTGGAAACGCAGATCAATTCGCGTTGCCAGAGAGATGAGGTCCTCCAAAGACGTGGGTGTGTCTCTCCCAGCCAACTCGTCTTTGATTCGAGCCGACAAGCCGCGCCAAAAAGCCCCCACTAGGGCCTCGTTGTTCCATCCAAGCTCGGAGGACACTGTACGGAACTGGATGGCATACTGCCCCACAGAGAGAGCACCCTGGCGGAGGTTAAATAAGGACTCGGTGGCTGAGACCAGGCGACCGGGCTCATCGAAGACTCTACGAAAGGTCTCTAAGAAGGTCGCAAGCTGGGAGACTAATGGGTCGTCACGTTCCCACAAGGGATTTACCCAAGCCAGCGTCTCACCCTCCAAATGGGATACCACAAAGGCCACCTTGGCCCGGTTGGTAGGATACTGCAGGGGCGTCAACTCAAAATGCAGCTGGCATTGGCTAATGAACTGCCGCCTGAACAGGGGCAGCAGCAGCGGTCTGGAGAGCTAGTAGGGGTTTATCCACCGAGGCCATGTAATTCAGAATGTGGGCCTGGGTGTCGCGCTGCTGGGCAAGCTCCTGCTGGAGGCTGGAGATCTGAGAGGCAGTCCCTGGATCGGAGGCTTGCAAAGAGGAAAGACGGGACTCCATAGATTTGAGGAATGACATGATCCTCGCCTGATTTTCTCGGAGGAACAAAAGTTCCTTCTGGGTCGGGGTACCAGCGGGATCCATGGCCTGATTATTCTGTGATTTGAGACTTAGGTAGATCTCCTGGAGTGGACCCGCTGGACCGTGGCAACGAACCTCCCACGGGCGAGCTGGCCAGGTGGACCACCCCCTATACAGGGAGTGTTTGGGGCAGGCCCCGCGGGTAACTATCACCACGGCAGCTGGTACCCAGAGAGAATACAGGAGAGCTGGCAAGGGGCCAGAGATGCTGGCGGTGGACCTCCCCAGAAACAGGAATACAGATGGCGGACAGGTCAGGAACACAGGCGAGACGGAGGGAAGCAGGCACGAACTGGAGAACTCAGCCAGGGGAACAGGACAGACCGGAGCACGAGCTCAGACTTCCAGATCCTAGGAGAGAGGACAGTGGAGAAGACAGGTAAGCTACAGGCAGGGAGGCAACGGGGGTGCACACAGAGACAAGGGCCAGAATCACTTAGCAGGGCACAAGTGATAATCAGGCACCGCCAGCAGGAAGAGGCGGCCTGATATAGGGAGTCGTGGCAGGGACTTCCGGGTCATGACCCCTCCCAGCACAAGGTGAGGAGAGCGTGTGGCCTCAGGAGGGGTAGAGAGCGTGCGTGCTGCGGACCACAGTGTGCGCGCGCGCCCGCCGAGGAACAGGAAGCTGGACCGGGGCACGCGCCTGACGGGACACAGGAGACCGGGCAGGAGCGGGCGCCGGGAACGAGAGACGGGGAAAGGAGGAGCGCGGAGAAGGCCGAGGCAGCCGGGACCGCGGTGTGGAGGCCGCCAGAGAGTGGGCAGACTGCGGCAGAAGAGAAGGTATTGGCGGAGGCTGCGGTGGCAGCAGCGTGACACAAAGGTGCTGAACATTGCTCCCAGCCGGGCTTTCTTGCTGTGTCCCTTGAGGTAGACATCATTCCTCGAAAAGTGTCCATGCAAAAACATTATCTTCGCAAAGTGTCTTTATATGTAAAACCAAGAAAGGGCACCTAAAGAGGTGCAACTATTTACAATAAAAGTTTTTGGATTAATCAGTGTCTATGATCTCCACAGTTCCATTTCAAAAACAACGCTGCCAATCAAAACTGGGCAACATGATGAACAAAAAGGCAAAGGCACAACTGGTGCAACAAACCCTCCTGGGTAACAAGATTTAGTAAATTATTTCAATTGTGGTCCCCTCCTGGGGTTCTGGTAGCTGAACTGGAACTGTTCTCAGAGGTGGTATCTTCGTCCCGTTGGCTACTTGCTAGCCGCATATACTCAATCTCCCATACAGAGGGATAGGGACTGGTGGGGCCCAGGGAAAGGGCCATGGATATTTCTACTGTCTGCGGGGATATGGGTCCCTCCAGTTCCATAGGAAGTTCAGGAGATGGTGCCGCAGCCCAAGGCCGCCAGCCAGGAACAACTTGATCATCTCCCCTATAGGCACTGCAGCCGTGGATCGTCGGCGAAGGTCAGTGGGCCCATTCCTATCTGTGGGTTCCGCTCCCAAAACCAGGGTCAGACCGGGGGTAGCGATCATACCTGGCGTTTCCAGCCGCAGTTCCGGCTCCGGTTGCTGGTGGTAGATGGCAGCAGCCGCAACTCCCGGAGTGACTGGTGGAGTAGGCCGCAGTTGGATCCGTGCCGGGACCAGGCCGGTCTCAGCTGGGGTTGACGGTGGAGGCCGGTGCCACCGCGCCCGATCCAGGCAGAGACACGGTCCCGGTCCTCCATTCTGTTCCAGAGCCTTCATGTATCTCCTCCGGACGGGGCTCCCCCAATGACAATATCTGTTGTGAGGCGGTGGCAGACGCAGCTGAGGATGAATCAGCGGTCGCAACCTCCGCGTAGGCGGCCTAGGGGCGAGTGACTTCTCCCCTCCCTGTTCTTCTGTCTTCTCATCTGCTTTCATGATGGCATTCTGGCGTTCTCCTTGCTCCGCCCTTCTGCTCGCCAGAGGCTTCATCTGCCCCTCCTTCTGGGGGCGGCGTCTTCTTCCAGCGCCTCCATACCAAGCCAGTATACGAACCCCTCGGGGGGGTGGGCCATGCATCGGTCACATAGTAATTCAGGCAGGGATGGCCCAAGACTCTTTGCGGTCTTTTCTTAGGACTTCCCATCTCTTCACGCCCTTCTTCTCCAAACCAGTGGCCATTTCTAATGTCCATTTTACAGTCTATTTAATTTGGTCTTCTGCACATTTTCAAAAGTTGTAAATCCAAGGCACACAGAACCCGATGGCATCGGGTCTCGTCATCCTGTTCGTGACGCCAAAATTGGGTCGCCCTCGCACACCCAGGGCAGCGGGGTACTCGGTACCGGGCCGGTGTCAAGGTGGGAATGTGTCACGGCAGCGGTGACCCGGTCCGTGGCCCTGGGCGCCCAATATCAATGGCGGTGATGTTAATGGTGTTAAAGTTTATTAGAATAGTTCGTGACGCCACCCGTGGTGTTTGGCAAGTAAGATGTTGAGCCAACGCTGCATGCAGATCCTCCGGGACTGATGGTGTGGTGCAGCAAAGATGGTGTAGCTCCCCACAGGTGGAGCTGTAGTCCCAGGGCAGTGTAGGTGCAATGGATGAGGAGAGGCGCAGAATGGTATGGAGGCTGGTACCCAGGTGTAGTGGTGCGGGAATAATTGGAGGACACCCGAGTATGCGGTTCCAAAGCTTTACTCACTGTTTGCAGTTCACTCCACTGCCTGCCTCCGTACTGTGTTCTCCAGGTCAGGGCTCCAGCCAACCTCCAGGCAGGATAGGATTCTCCCTTCCACACTCCGCCAACATGTACCTTACTGAACGACTCGTCCAATGGGCCTTTAGGTGCGAAGCACTCCAGCACTTGGTTACCCTGGAATGCCTCTCTCTAGGTGTTCCTAGTCTTTACTTGTATGACAGACAGCTGTAGCCTGCTTCGGGGACTCCTCACTGCGTCCCGGCTCTCTATTCAGTTGCTGTTGTGTCCCAAGTCTATGATGGGAGCAAGGCGTTAGCGGATCACTACTCCTCCGGTGTCTGTTGCCGGACATAAAGATCCAATCAACCTTGGGGACCGAACCCGGCCTTTGTGCTCTCTGGACTGGAAGGGTTCTCTATCTTTCTTCAACCTGCTTCCCACCGTCCTTCTATTCTCCTTCATTCCGATCTGTTCTATCTCTCTTATGGAAGGTTAGGTTATCAATCTTATCAATCTCTTTTTCTGTCTTTCTCGTGCCAGCAGCCCAGATCACTGGGACCTGCTGCAGCATGTCCTTCAGACACCCATCTTCTCTCTTCTCTCTCCAACTAACCAACCAACTCCTCCATAACTCTCACTCTTCCCACTCTTTTATATCATCTCACTCCACCCGCCTCCCAGCACATCTCGTGTTACGAAGCAGGGTTCCACGAGGGGTGCTCTGCTAACCCCCAGCCTGAAGCTGTTAGGTGGCCCCACTGAACTATCCTGTGTGTGGAATGCAGGTGTGGAGCGTGGTCAGGCGTTCCCACCTTACCTGGATGGTGGGGCACTACACCTTAGGAGAAGGTGCAGTACCTCTATGGCGACTGAAGCCTCAGGGGCGCCACACCCTCAAGTCTTAGATGGGAGTAGTGCATTTACAGCCCACTACTCCACTGGTGTCTGCTGCAGAACCATTAGCGTTCGTACAACCTCGGGGACCGGGAGCCGGCCTTTCGCTTAGAACTTCTAGGCAGGGTTCTTCCTCTAACCCACGTCCTCTGTGTTCCCTTTTACTCCTACGTTCCGTGCTTGTCCTTTCCCTTCTATGGAAGCTCAGGCTTCAGGTCAACGTCCTTCTCCTTCTTTTCTTTCCTTTCCCGTGCCAGCTGGCTCAGGTCACTGAGGCAGCTGCAGCACTTCTTCCATCCCTTCTTCCAGGGATCCCCACTCCTCCCGAGTGGCTTCCTTCCTCACTGACCTCCTGTCAGACTGACTTGTTATCCTAAACCATCCCACTCATATATATATTCTGAACTACACCCACCTCCCAGCACGTCTAGTGTTCCAAGCAGGAAACCACCAAAGGTGCTCTGCCTCTCTCTAAGTAAAGAGCCGCAATGTGGTTGTGCTGAACTACTCTATTGTGTGGGGTGCGAGTGTTGGAGTGTGGTCAGGAGCCTCCAACTTACCTGGATGGTCCTTAGTAGAAGGTGCAGTACCTCTGTGGCGACTGAGCTTCAGGGGCACCACATACCCCCCCCGTTAAACACAGCACATCCGCGGGCTTCAAGGTAAGCAAAGTTGACAGCACAGGAACATACAAATTTTTGCAATGCTGAATAAACTTTTCTTATACTAAACTTTCCAATATGAGAGGCACTCGCTCTTGAACGTTGCAAACAGTTATTGATTAACTACCTAAAATTCTAAGTCAAAAAGTGCAATTTTTCCATACCATACTTAATTCAAAGTGCTATTATCTGTTACTCACTATCACTTCAGTATTCTTCATCTTTCCATCTCTAGTACACATTTCTTTTCTCTCTCTAGTGCACATTTTCTACCTTCTCTCAAGTGACAACCGTGATGCCTGGTTCATCATATACTTTTTCAATTCTTTATTCAAATCTCTCATCTCTGTATCAAAACATTCCTAATTCTATATAAAAGCTATCATAAGACACATTATGAAATACTTCACGTTAAAACTTTCAACAATAATTCTTGTAAGTGCTGGACACCGCTCCCAGCCGGGATCTCTTGCAGTGCCCTTTGATTGGAGTCATGCTCCAATGAGGTAGACTTAATCTTCGCAATGTGTCCATATGTAAAACCAAGAGAGGGCACCTAAAGAGGTGCAACTATTTACAAATAAAAGTTTTTGGATCACTCCAAGTTCATGATTGCTAGTTCAATATGAAGGCTGCCAACAACACAGGGCAACACTGGGAAAGCAAAAGCTAACCATGATGGTCAAAAATAAAACAAGAGGCACAATGGTGCAAATAAACCCTCCTGGGTCACGAGCGTTAGTGCAAATTTTAGTGCTGGTCCCCTCCTGGGGTTCTGGAAGCTGTTGCTGGGGTACTGCTACCAGATGAAATACTTTGGGTGTCTTCATCCTGCTGGTTACTTGATAGTCGCATATACTCTGCCTCCTACAGGGAGAGATAGGGACTGGTCGGGGTAATTGAAAGGGCCATAGAAATGTCTACTGCCTGCGGGGACGGCATATCCGCCACCTCCGATGGCTCTTCTGCTGCCGTTGGAGACTCATCCGGCGTTGTCACTGGTTCCTCGGGGTCAGACTCTTTGGTGTCCATCGGGACCTCGGCTGGCAGCACTGCAGCCTGAGGCTGCAGGCGGAGGTCAATTGGGCCATTCCTATCTGTGGGTTCCGTTCCCAAGACTAAGGTCAGGTCGGGGGCGGTGATCGTACCTTGTGCCTCCAGGCGAGGTTCCGGTCCCGGCACCGGGTAGTGGACAGTGGCAGCCGCAACTCTCAGAGTTGATGATGGGATGGGCCGCAGTTGAATCCGGGCAGGGGCAAGGTCGGCCTCGGCCGGGGTCATCGGTGGAGGCTGGTGCAACAGCGCCCGGCCCAGACGGAGACGCGGTCAATGCCCTCCGTTCTGCTCCAGAGCCCTCATATATCTCCTCTGGACGGGACTCACTGAATGGCAATATCGGTTGTAAGGTGGTGGCAGCCGCTGCAGAGGATGTATCAGCGGTCGCAGCCTTCGCAGGGGCGGCCTGGGGGTGAGTGACTTCTCCTCCCCCCGTTTTTCTGTCTTCTCTTCTCTTTTCATCATGGCGTTCTGGCGTTCTTCTCCCTCCTCTCTCGGCCCCTTTCTTGCCACTGGCTTCTGCCCCTCCTTCTGGGTGCAGTGTCTTCTTCCAGCTCCTCCATACCAAGCCAGTATACGAACCCCTCAGGGGGGGGCCATGTTGCTGTTACATAGTAATTCAGGCAGGGGAGGCCCAAGACTCTTCGCGGTCTTTTCCTAGGACCTCCCATCTCTTCACCCCCTTCTTCTCCACGCCAACGGCCATTTTTAATGTTCATTTCACAGTCTATCAAACTGGGTCTTCTGCACATTGTCACAAGATTTAAGTCCAGCAAATCCCGGCCGCACAGAACCCGATGGCATCGGGTCTCGTCATCCTGTTGGTGACGCCAAGTTGGGTTGCCCTCCCAGGGCTGTGGGGTACTCGGTACCGGGCCGGTGTCAGTGGGACGTGTCACAGCAGCGGTAACCCGGACCGTGGCCCTGGGCGCCCAAGAAATTAGAAGTTGTGAATAATGAAATGTAGTTAGATGAATAGTTTGTGACGCCACCTGTGGTGTTCGGCAAGGGAGGCGTTAAGCCGACGCTACATGCAGATCCTCCAGGACAGATGGTGTGGTGCAGCAATGATGGTATAGCCCTCCACAGGCAGCGCTGTTGTCCCAGAGCAGTATAGATGTGGAGACACTTAGGTGATGTAGTGTCTGGCGCAGGGGATGTAGCAGTGTCAGGCAGATGGACGCAGGAAGGAATAGAGGACACCAGGGCATGTAGTTCCAAAGCTTTACTCACAGTCTGTAGTGCCCGCTTCTGTGCCGTGTTCTCCGGGTCAGGGACTCAGTCAACCTCCAGGCAAGATGGAAAGCTCCCTTCCACACTCTGCCAACTTATGTGCCTTTCCTGAACGTCTCCTCTATAGCACCTTTAATTGTGAAGATCTCCACTACCCTGTTACACTGGAGTTCCTCCTGACAGATGTTCCCAAGAACTCTACTTGCATGGCACACAGCTGTAGCCTGCTTCGGGGACTCTCTACTCCTAAGTCCCGGCTCTCTATCCTTATTGCTGTTGTGCCCTCAAGTCGTAGATGGGAGTAGTGCATTTACAGCCCACTACTCCACCAGTGTCTGCTGCAGAACCATTAGCGTTCGTACAACCTCGGGGACCTGGCCCCGGCCTTGCATTTAG
Organism: Dendrobates tinctorius; assembly: GCF_039654945.1. Classification (NCBI taxonomy): domain Eukaryota; kingdom Metazoa; phylum Chordata; class Amphibia; order Anura; family Dendrobatidae; genus Dendrobates; species Dendrobates tinctorius. The sequence goes on from NW_027361704.1 coordinate 22,012,373, forward strand.
AACTTCTAGGCAGGATTCTTCCTCTAACCCACGTCCTCTGTGTTCCCTTTTACTCCTACATTCCGTGCTTGTCCTTTCCCTTCTATGGAAGCTCAGGCTTCAGGTCAACGTCCTTCTCCTTCTTTCCTTTCCTTTCCTTTCCCGTGCCAGCTGGCTCAGGTCACTGAGGCAGCTGCAGCACTTCTTCTTCCATCCCTTCTTCCAGGGATCCCCACTCCTCTCGAGTGGCTTCCTTCCTCACTGACCTCCTGTCAGACTGATTTGTCATTCTAAACCATCCCACTCATATATATATTCTGAACTCCACCCACTTCCCAGCACGTCTAGTGTTCCAAGCAGGGAACCACCAAAGGTGCTCTGCCTCTCTCTAAGCAAAGAGCCGCAATGTGGTTGTGGTGAACTACTCTATTGTGTGGGGTGCGAGTGTTGGAGCGTGGTCAAGAGCCTCCAACTTACCTGGATGGTGGGGCACCACACCTAAGGAGAAGGTGCAGTACCTCTGTGGCGACTGAGCCTCAGGGGCGCCACAGGAGCAGAACTGAGCTTATTACAGAGCTATGGGAGCAGGATCAAGCTTAATAGAGGGATATGGGAGCAGAACCGAGCTTACTACAGAGCTATGGGTGCAGTACCGAACTTACTACAGAGCTATGGGAGCAGAACCGAGCTTACTACAGAGATATAGGAGTGGGACTGAGCTTACTACAGAGCTATGGGCGCAGAACAGAGCTTACTAGAGAGATATGGGAGCAGAACCGAGCTTACTAGAGTGATATGGGAACAGCACCAAGCTTACTACAGCTCTATAGGAGCAGAATCAAGCTTACTACAAAAATAAGGGTGCAGAACCAAGCTTGCAACAGAGCTATGGAAGCAGAACCGAGATTACTACAGAGCTATGAGAACAGAACCAAGTTTACAAAAGAGCTATGGAAGCAGAACTGAGCTTACTACAGAGATATGGAAGCAGAACCGAGCTTACTAGAGAGATATGGGAGCAGAACCAAGCTTACTAGAGTGATATGGGAACATAACAAACCTTACTAAGGATCTGTGGGAGCAGAAACAAGCTTACTACAGAGCTATGGGAGCAGAGCCGAGCTTACTACAGAGCTATGGGAGCAGAACCGACTTACTGCAGAGATATGGGAGCAGAACTGATCTTACTACAGACATATGGAAGCAGACCCGAGCTTATTACCGAGATATGGGAGCAGAACCAAGCTTACTATAGAGATATGGGGGAAGAACCGAGCTTACTACAGAGATAAGGGAGCAGAACCGAGCTTGCTACAGTGATATCAGACCAGAACCCAGCTTACTACAGAGATATCAGTCCAGAACTGAGCTTATGGAGCGCCCACCAGGGCCGTGGGGAACTCGGTACCAGGCAGTTCTTAAAGGGGAAGTGTCACGATAGCAGTGACCTGGTCCGTGGCCCTGGGCATCCAATGAAAATGTTCAATAAAGTTTATAGTGGATGATTTAAAAGGAAATTAGTTCATGATGCTACCTGTGGTATTCGGCAAATAAGGTGTTAGCCGACCCGGCTTCAGAGTCCGATGGGGCTGATGGTGATGCAGTAGAGTTGTTACAGCTCTCCACAGGTAGAGCTAGGCCCCAGGGTAATTGTATGTGTAAGTGATGAGAGGATGGTGGTTGTAGTGCAGGGCAGATGGTATAGCAAACAAATCTGAGGACACATCAGGGTTGTATTTCCTTTACCTTTACTAAATTTATACAGGTGCCGATGGGAGCACTGGTTACAGGTGTCAATGAAGGTCCAGGCAGCCCGAAGCAACTTAGGATCCACTCAGCCAGGTGGCTTGGAGGCCTCCTTACTGCGCTGCTCTATTTGAGGTCCTTGCTGCCTAAAGCTCAGCTCAGTCCTCTGTTCCTCTCACTGTCTTTTAGAAAACGTTACTCGCGTGACAGGCAGCTTGAGCTTTTCACAGGAGTCGCTCCTCGTGGCATCTCCGGGCTCTATCCTGCTGCTGTGCCTTCAGGTGTGTGATAGGGGCCAGAAGACCTGCAATCTGTCCTCCGGATTTAGCTGATGAGACTGTAGTGCTCTGCAGCCACAGACTCTGGTGTCCAGTTCTAGCACTGAGCTCTGGGATGAGCGTGGTCACTAGGGTTGAGCGAAACGGGTTGAAAAAATTCAAAAGTCGCCGACTTTTGGCAAAGTCGGGTTTCATGAAACGAAACCCGCCCCTAGGATGAGGTCGGCCACGAGGTCGGCGACTTACGCGCCAAAGTCGCGTTTCAAAAGTTTGTTTTGCGCTCTTTTTCAGCCAATCAGGATCCACGGACACTGTGGGCAACGTGATGACCTAGGCACGGGTCACCACCATCTTTCAGAAGGGCATGCAAGTGATTGGCTTGCTTTGGTGGGCGTCACAGGGGGTATAAAAGGGCGTGCACGCCGACCGCCATCTTACTTCTGCCGATCTTAGTATAGGGAGAGGTTGCTGCTGATTCTGTAGGGAGAGCGTTAGGCAGGGAAGAAGACAAAAGAACTGCTTCTGCTGCTAGCGATTTGGCCTGCACAACACACAAGTCACTGTGTGTGCAGTGCAAGGGGAGGCTATATTGTGGTGTATCAGTGGTGTTGGTTGTTGGGCTGCCTTCTAAGGCTTCCTGACACGCTGGCATTGCTGTTTACCCACTGCTCCGCAAACTGCTTTTTTAAAAGCAATCCAATCTCCCTTATCCTCTAGTCACTTTTGTCACAGCTGTGCCATCGAGCGTGTCACATAGCGCTCAGATATCAGTGGGCCTCACACAATCTACAAGTGTCCAGTGTCCAAAAGTGTACGCAGAGATTCAAAATCTCCATTATCCTCTCGTCACTTTGGTCACAGGCAGCTGTGCCATCGAGCGTGTCACATAGCACTCAGATATCAGTGGGCCTCACACAATCCACAAGTGTCCAGTGTCCAAAAGTGTACGCAGAGATTCAAAATCTCCATTATCCTCTCGTCACTTTGGTCACAGGCAGCTGTGCCATCGAGCGTGTCACATAGTGCTCAGATATCAGTGGGCCTCACACAATCCACAAGTGTCCAGTGTCCAAAAGTGTACGCAGAGATTCAAAATCTCCATTATCCTCTCGTCACTTTGGTCACAGGCAGCTGTGCCATCGAGCGTGTCACATAGCGCTCAGATATCAGTGGGCTCACACAATCTACAAGTGTCCAGTGTCCAAAAGTGTACGCAGAGATTCAAAATCTCCATTATCCTCTCGTCACTTTGGTCACAGGCAGCTGTGCCATCGAGCGTGTCACATAGCGCTCAGATATCAGTGGGCCTCACACAATCTACAAGTGTCCAGTGTCCAAAAGTGTACGCAGAGATTCAAAATCTCCATTATCCTCTCGTCACTTTGGTCACAGGCAGCTGTGCCATTGAGCGTGTCACATAGCGCTCAGATATCAGTGGGCCACACACAATCCAAAAGTGTCCACTGTCCACAAGTGTGTGCAGAAATTCTAAATCTCCCCTGTCCTATAGACACCTTGTACCTTGTTTTACATTACTATATAGTTTGTTGGATTTTGTCTACATTTCTACCAAAAATGAGGAAGGCTGGTGGAAGAGGCCGTGGAATTGGGCGGGGGTTGGCAGCTGGTAATGATGGTGTTGGTGGTGGATCTGATGGTAGTGGCAAGAGCAAAATAGGACCGAATGCAGGAGGTGCTGACCCTGCGTCATCGTCTGGCTACATAAGGCCTCGAACGCTTAGTTTTCTAGGAGTTGGCAAACCGCTTTTAAAGGCAGAGCATCAGGAAAAAGTTTTGTCTTACATTGCTGACTCAGCCTCCAGCTCTATCGCCTCCTCTTCTTCAGTTGTAAAAAGTAAAAGCACTGAGTCGTCATTGGAGGCTCATGTTCATGAACCACACCTTTCCTTGTGTCCTTCACCCCAACCAAGATTGAAGGATGACGCAGGCCATACTACTGATTACTCCATGGAGCTGTTTTCACATACCATGCCTGGATTATCAAGTCAAATGGTGAATTACCCAGGCCAAGATGAATCTGACATGGAGTGCACTGATGCACAGCCGCTGATGGATGATTCTGCTGGTACATTCACTCAGAGCACTACATTGTCCTCGCAGTGTACAGAGCCAGATTTTGACCCTGATGAGACTCAGGTGCCCCTTCCCGCACACTATACCACCATACACGGTGACACAGAGAAAGGTGCACATGACATAGAAGAGGAGGTGATGGATGACCCAGTTGTTGACCCAGATTGGCATCCATTGGGGGAAGAGGGTGCTGCTTCCAATAGCTCAGATGAGGAGCATCCACAGCAGACATCGACATCGCAACAGCTGTTATCTGGCAGGCCCGGAGCACTCCAAAGACAGGTTCCAAACATCAAAAGAGTTGCTGGACAGCTTGTCCAGAGGGTCAAAAGATCACAGCGTGCTAGGCCGCAAAATGTCTGCCAAAGTAGGAAGAGTGCAGTGTGGCACTTTTTTGAACAAAATCCTCATGATCAGGCCAAGGTTATCTGTAAGAAGTGCGCAAAAACCTTTAGCCGAGGGAAAAATCTGAAAAATTTGAATACCAGTTGCATGCTTAGACATTTAACCAGCATGCACTTGCAAGCGTGGACACAACACCAAACCTCAAGTGCCACATGTGCAACTGATCACAACGAAGGTAGTCAGCAACGCTACATTGTTTCCCCCACTGTAAGCCCACCGGTTAGCACAGCAGCAAATGTTGAGGTGTCGTTGCAAGGCCACAGCAGTCAGGGAATCCCACTGTTATATCAACGAAAGACTGATTCTAGGCCATCAGAAAGAACACCAACTCCATCACCATCATCAACCCTCTCTCAGTCCGCCCTGTCCACCGCTACTTCCACCATATGCAGCTCTCAAGTCCAGCTCACCCTCCCAGACACTATGAGTAGGTCAAGAAAGTACTCAGTCTCTCATCTGCGTACACTGGGTTTGAACGCCCACATTGCCAAACTAATCTCGTTTGAGATGATGCCCTTTCGGTTGGTTGAAAGCACAGCTTTCCGCGAACTCATGGCCTATGCAGTACCACGCTATGACCTACCCAGTCGCCACTTCTTCTCTCGCAAAGCCATCCCAGCCCTCCACCATCATGTGAAAGACCGCATTGTCCATGCACTCAAGCAGTCAGTGAGCGGAAAGGTGCACCTCACAACTGATGCATGGTCCAGTCGGCATGGCCAGGGCCGTTACGTGTCCATCACTGCGCACTGGGTTAATGTGGTGGATGCAGGGTCCACAGGGGACAGCGGTGGTGGGACAGTGCTGCCTAGCCCACGGTATAGGAAACAGTTGGCTGTAGGCGTTCGACCCTCCTCCTCCTCCTCCTCCAGAAGCGAAAGCTCGTCCACAGAGCGCAGTCGTACGAGCACACCATCTGCAGCTGCCACTGTTGCACACGATGTGTCCCCCTATCGAGCAGCTAGTGGAAAGCGTCAGCAGGCTGTGTTGCAGATGATGTGTTTGGGCGACAGACACACCGCCGAGGTGCTGGCCGAGTACTTGAAGCGACAAACTGAGTCATGGCTGGGCAGTGTACATCTTGAGGCAGGAAAGGTAGTTAGTGATAACGGCCGTAATTTTGTGGCAGCCATAGCCCTTTCAAAACTCAGCCACATACCTTGCTTGGCTCACACATTGAACCTGGTGGTGCAGTGCTTCCTCAAAAATTATCCGGAGTTAACAGCCCTGCTCCAGAAGGTGCGAAGACTGTGCGCGCACATCCGCCGGTCGCCTGTACACTCCGTTCGTATGCAGAAGCTGCAGCGATTGCTCCACCTTCCCAACCACCGCCTCATTATCGACATTGCAACAAGGTGGAACTCCACCCTGCACATGGTGGAGTGGCTGTGCGAGCAGAGGCAGGCCATAATGCATTTGTGGGAGGATACACGGCCAGGCACTTTGAGAGCAGACATGGAGTTGACAGGCGTGCAGTGGTCGAAGCTGAAAGACCTTTGTAAAGTCCTTCAGTGTTTTGAGGAATGCACACGGCTGGTAAGCGCAGACGACGCCATCCTAAGCATGAGCATCCCACTTATGCGTCTGCTCATGCAAACTTTGACGCACCTTAAGGAGCAGGCGTCTGCAGCCAATGTTGATGAGGAGGAAGAGGAGGAGGGAATCCTTGATGACATTCAGCCATTGTCTGCTCAGGGACCTCTCCTGGATGAAGTGGAGGAAGAAGAGGAGGAGGAGGAGGAGGATGATGGGGATGATTACTTAGGGGAGGAGGATGCATCTCGTGGGGCAAGTGAAAATGTTGGCGTGGCAAGGTCTGGTACAGGGTTTGTGCGTGACTTGAGGGATGTGGATTTGCCAGAAAGTGCTCCTCCACCCAGCACTCGCAGTGCATCATTGACACCGGGAACATTGGCCCACATGTCAGATTATGCCTTGCGGATCCTAAAAAGGGACCCCCGCATTGCCAAAATGATGAACGATGACGACTACTGGTTGGCCAGCATCCTGGATCCACGCTATAAAGGCAAATTACAAAACATCATGCCACAGGAGAACCTTGACCTAATATTGGCTAATAAACAAGCAACTCTGGTAAATCGGTTGCTTGAGGCATTCCCAGCACACAGCAGCGGTGATGGTTCTCACACGAGCCGTACGGGCTGGGGGCAGCTTGGCAGAGGTGTTCGTGGTGCACACAGCAGAAGTGGCGTTGGAGACAGGGGTTTCATGACAATGTTGTGGACTGATTTTTCAAATACCGCTCACACAACTGGTAATACTGCATCGATGGAAAGTGACAGGAGACAGCAGTTGTCAACTATGGTTACAAACTACTTTTCCTCCCATATCGATGTTCTCCCACACAGGTCATTCCCCTTTGACTATTGGGCCACTAAACTGGACACCTGGCCTGAATTGTCCCAATATGCCTTACAGGAGCTCGCTTGCCCAGCTGCAAGTGTGCTATCGGAAAGAGTCTTCAGTGCAGCTGGATCAATCCTTACAGAAAAAAGGACCCGTCTGTCAACCCAGAATGTGGATGATCTAACCTTCATTAAAATGAACCACGCATGGGTTTCCAAGGATTTTGTCCCACCTTCCCCTGATGACACATAGGGTGACAGAAAAATGGCTTGCTTTGGTCCACCTCTTCCTGGTACTTCACCTATTTCGCCTTTTGCATCAGCTGAATGTCCAACATCAACATATGCCACTTTCTAAAACTCCCTAACTGTGCTGCCTCCCCCCCCATGGCTGGGGTCACCACCTACCGCACGACACCGTGCGAGTGCCGTTGCCCTGGACAGGTGGGTAGGCCGACTCTTGGGCGCGGGCACTGGCACAGGGTCCCTCATAGTGCAATCAAGTGTTTCTTACGGCGGTGGTGCACACCCGCCGTCAGACACACCGCTGTACTATGAGGGCCCAGTGCCAGTACCGACGCCCACGAGTGGGCCCCCCTTGCTTGGGCAGGGCCCCAGCATTTGCAATCTTTACCTCTCCCTGCTCCTCCGCTGTGTAATCTGGGCCGTCAAATCCATACTGTGCCTGACACCGTCTGAGCCTGCCTCCTGAGACATATATTTTGAATGTGTACGCTATCCATACATGTTATCCGGGGATACGGTACCCTTTCTAACCTTTGTGCAATGACGTGCAATCCATACTGGGCCTAACACCGTCTGAGCCTGCCTCATGCTGTATAGACATATATTTTGAATGTGTACGCTATCCATACATGTTATCCGGGGATACGGTACCCTTTCTAACCTTTGTGCAATGACGTGCAATCCATACTGGGCCTAACACCGTCTGAGCCTGCCTCATGCTGTATAGACATATATTTTGAATGTGTACGCTATCCATACATGTTATCCGGGGATACGGTACCCTTTCTAACCTTTGTGCAATGACGTGCAATCCATACTGGGCCTAACACCGTCTGAGCCTGCCTCATGCTGTATAGACATATATTTTGAATGTGTACGCTATCCATACATGTTATCCGGGGATACGGTACCCTTTCTAACCTTTGTGCAATCACGTGCAATCCATACTGGGCGTGAGAACGGCTGGCGAGCTGTTAAGCAAGCTACAGCACCTGTCCAGACAAGTACAGGGATTCCCTAGCGAGGAGACTTATTTGATTGTTTTCAATGTTGGGACAGCAATTTTTGGGGAGCACTATACTCTGGAGAATGATAGATGGGGCCCACCATACACTGGAACATTCCAAAGGTGGACATCAGACACTGGAGCAGCATTTACATGGCCCATTATACACTAGAGCATTAGAAATGGGGCCCATTATGTTTGGAGCATTATTTGGGCCCATAAGACAGTGGAGCTTCATCCATGGGGACCAACATATACTGTAGCATTATGTGGAGCTCATCATATACTGTTTCAAACATTATATGGGACCAATGATTCTGTATGGAGAAATAGATGGGCCTCGTCATGAGATGTAAAAAGTGAGGTATTTTTCATTGTACTATACCGCTATTTATCTGCCGTATCGGAGCATGATGAGTTGTGGTATGTGTTAAAGGGGCGCTCTTTCGCCCAGGGCACCTGAAAACCTGCAGCCAGCCCTCCCCCCCCACAACTTTAGCCAAATAACACCCATTTTTCAGTGCGTAACTTATATTATGAAGTTAATTAAGGTTAACAAGCTTAAGTAAGAAGAATTGATGCTTTTGGCATTCAAATGGGCACTGTTGGTGTGTTTCCTGTCCTCCTCTCACTGCCGACTTTTATTCCCCATTGACTTACATTGGGTTTCGTGTTTCGGGACGACCCCGACTTTTCCCTATAATCGGACGATCTTGCTCGACCCGACTTTTGGAAAAGTCGGGTTTCACGAAACGAAACGCGACCCTAAAAAACCAAAAGTCGCTCAACTCTAGTGGTCACAACTCCTCTTCCCAAGCTTCCCTATACTTTTATCTTCCTCTCTGACTCAGAATGCACTCTAGTCTGGGGACAAGCTTCTCACTCGTCCAGTTCCCAGCACTGACTGACTGAAACTCTAACTAACTTCCTCCTCCTGACCAGATAGAGCAGCTCCCCTCAAGTCAGGTTCAGAGTTCCCCCTGCTGGCCTAGAGCAGGATCTGTGTTGCATGCTGTGTATACCTGGCCAGGGGATCCCTCCTTGCTTCAGGCCTGACATTATCCCCTGTGAGGAAGGCAATGCCCTTGTGGCTACCGGACTCCTGTGGTGCCACACTTACAACAGAGATAAGGGAGCAGAGCCAAGCTTACTACAGAGATAAGGGAGCAGAACGGAGCTTACTAGGTCTACTACATAGATACGGGAACAGAACCAAGCATACAGCATATTTATGGTGCCTGAATCTAGATTACTACATCGATAGAGTACGAGAACCAAGCTTACTAGAGAGATAATGGGAGCAGAACCAAGCTTACTAGAGAGATATGGGAGCAGAACTGAGCTTACTAGAGCTATGGTGGAAGAACTGAGCTTACTACAGAGATAAGGGAGCAGAATCAAGCTTATGTGATAATCATGTGGGAATAGTGGATGAGGGCAGGTATATCTCGCCCAGATTCCTTTCCTATGTGGCCTAGTCTGGTTAGTATCGCACCTGCTTGCTAATGAATAATGGGAGGTGGATATAAAAGGATGCCAGGTGGTTGTGTGAGTGTCTCAGCCTGGGAACACAGAGAGCCTGTCTGTGTGAGAGACACACGTGAGTGAAAGCAGTGCCCACTGCAACTGTGGTTTGGCTGGACGGGAGAAGCCCGCCAGTTGGTAGTTAGGTTGTCCAATGTTTAGTTAGTGCCGGACAGGCAAGGATTTGTTTTATGTTTTTTTTCTTTATGCATTGCTTTCACCGTTAATAAACCTGACCCAGTGTCAGTTATACCCGGACCCCGTCTCTGTGCCTGAGTTTCATGCTGAATGCACGTGACCTTTGACCCCAGCAAAGCCGATCCCGGAGTGTTTTATCACACTTGCTACAGAGATATCAGACCAGAACCAACTAGGTCTGGTATATAGATACGGGAACAGAACCAAGTTTACAGCATAGATATGGTTTCAGAATCTAGATTACTACATTGGTAGAGTCCCTGTTCCCACCATATGTATAGTATGATGGCCCCAGTTCCCCCATATATATAGTAGGATGGCCCCAGTTCCCCCATATATATAGTAGGATGGCCCCAGTTCCCCATATATATAGTAGGATGGCCCCAGTTCCCCATATATATAGTAGGATAGCCCTAGTTCCTCCGTATATCTAGTAGGATGGCCCCAGTTCTTCCCATATATAAATTATGATCGCCCCAGTTCCTCCTTGTAACGCCAGTGTGTTTGTACTTTGCTTCCCTGGCGTTACTCTGCATGTCTGCATTAACCCTTTGCTCCTCTCCTCCTAACTAGCAGGGATACTGTTGCCTGTTACCGTTATGGATGCTGCTCAGGTCCCTGCCCCGCTGCGTAGCCGTACATGCGTGCGTGGCTCCGCTGCTTTGCAAGACCACCCGCTGGTGCTGTCCCTGGCTGCTGCTGTGGAAAGCTATCGGTGGGTTAATAGGTCCTCTACATTGTGTATGGCTTACCACGTATGTTCAGGCTTGCAGCTCTCGCCAGGTGTCCTCTGCAATGCTGATTTGTTTGGCCTTGCTTAGGGTGCGCACGGCCACACCTCCCCTGCTTTTATGAGGAATGGGTGTGTGCTACAATTGCTGCTCCAGCCTATGACTGTGAGGCAGCTGGTATATAAAGTTCCCTCCCCCTTTGGGGCATCGCCAGAGCTTCGCATTGAGTTCCTGAACCTAGCGATGTGAGTATGTGTGTTCAGCTCCTGCTCTGATTGTGATCAGTTCTGGGGGAGCTGGTGCTCTTTGTCCCCATGTGAACTGTGTTTTGCCACCTGCCAGGAGGCAGAATATCCTGGCCCTCGGCCCTGTCCGCCTTCCCAGGAGGCAGAATATCCTGGCCCTTGTCCGCCCTCCCAGAAGGCAGAATATCCTGGTCCCTGTGTTTGTGTGGAGTCTTGCCTTGCACCTGTGTCTTGTTCCCTGAATCCTGGATCCTGAATTTGTTCCTGCACCTGACTCTGTCTGAATTGTGTCTTGTTTCTTTGCCTGCTCTGGGGGCAGTAATACCAAGATCGCCCTTCCTGGAGGCTGCATATCCAGGCCTGTCTATGTTGTGTCTTGTTCCCTGAATTCTGGACCTGCTCCTTTACCTGACCCTGTCTGAACTGTGTCCTCTGTGGGATGTTCCTGAGGTCCCTTCATGTCTTGAACCCTGTGCCCAGTGACTGTGACTCTTTGCTACCTGACTTGCTGTGATTTAACCTGGGTTCATCTAGGAAGTAGGAGTCCGGTGTGTCCGCTGGGTTTCTGCCACTCTGTGCTCAGCTGGGGATTCAGTGCAATTCCCTGCCAGTTCCAGTCCAACCCGGCAGGGATTGCACCAGACCGCTGGGGTTCCTTTCTAGGTCGCTGCCAGATGACCGGAGCCTGATGACCACGGCCTGATGTCCGGTGTCTGACGACCCCTTCCAGATGTGCTGTGCCTGATGTCCTCTGCCAGATGGCCGGATCCTATGCTTCTCTGCCCGATGTCCGGAGCCTTCCGATCGCTGCCAGTGGTCCGGAGCCTGATGACTGCGGCCTGATGTCCGTAAATGATGCCCGCAGCCTGATGTCCGGATCCTGTCGGTCGCTGCCAGATGTCCGGAGTCCGATGCCAGTGTGCTGATGCTCTATCTAAGATCCGAGTCCTGATGCCCTGCCTGTATCCTGATGTCCAGTCCATGTTCCTGGTGTCCTGATGTCCGTGTTCCTCGTGTCCTGATGTCCGTGTTCCTTGTGGCCTGATGTCCGTGTTCCTGGTGGCCTGATGTCCGTGTTCCTGGTGGCCTGATGTCCGTGTTCCTGGTGGCCTGATGTCCGTGTTCCTGGTGGCCTGATGTCCGTGTTCCTGGTGGCCTGATGTCCGTGTTCCTGATGTTCTGCCCGTGTCCCGATGTTCCGCCAATTATCTGAGGTCCACCCAGTGATGACGTCCTTCTCGGATCGGTGTTTGATGTTCTCCTGCTGAGCCTGTGCTATGCCTGAGGCCTGAGAGAGAGGCCGTCCTAGTATGCCCGTGCCAGAGGATCCTGGACTGCATCAACCCATGATGACTCCTGCCATCGTCTGACATCTGTCCTGGGTATGTGTCTGATGTTCTCCTGCTGAGCCAGTGCTATGTCTGAGGCCTGAGAAAGAGGCCGTCCTGATATGCCCGTGCCAGATGACCCTGGACTGCATCAACCCATGATGACCCCTGCCATTGTCTGAAGTCAGTCTGAGGTTGGTGTCTGATGTTCTCCTGCTGAGCCTGTGCTATGCCTGGGGCCTGAGGAAGAGGCCGCCCTAGTATGCCCGTGCCAGACAACCCTGGACTGCATCAACCCGTGATGTCCTCCTGCCTTCGTCTGTTATCCTGAGACGTGTACCCTTCCCTGATGTGCAGAACCGAGAGCCTTGCATAACTATTTTGTTTCTGTACCATGTCTAGTTCAAGTAAACTTTGTCTATACCTGAAGTTGTGCGGTGTCGTTCTGCCTCCTCGTCCACATGCTCAGCTGCCACAGACCCCGGTCTCTACTCTTCCCTCGTCTGGGTATGCCAGGGTCCCCCCTGTGGTCCAGTGGGTCCACATTCCGCTCCCACCTGGGATGCTCGCCCCACGTCGGCGTGGTCGGTCGACGTGGAGGTGCCGGGTCGGCCGCGAACGCGGTCGCTAGTCGCGACACCCCTATATATAGTTGCTTCTCACAAAATTAGAATATCATCAAAAGGTTAATTAATTTCAGTGAAACACATATTATATAGAGTCATTACAAACAGAGTAATCTATTTCAAGTGTTTGTTTCTGTTAATGTTGATGATTATGGCTTACAGCCAATTAAAACCCAAAAGTCATTATCTCAGTAAATTAGAATACTTTATAACACCAGCTTGAAAAATTATCTTAAAATCCAAAATGTTGGCCTACTAAAATGTATGTTCACTAAATGCACTCAATACTTGGTCAGGGCTCCTTTTGCATCTGAATTGTTGGGTCTGGTGTCTCTCATCTTTCACTTGACAATACCCTTTAGATTCTCTATGGGTTTAAGGTCAGGCGAGTTTGCTGGCCATTCAAGCACAGTGATACTGTTGTTTTTAAACCAGGTATTGGTACTTTTGGCAGTGTAGACAGGTGCCAAGTTATGCTGGAGAATGAAATTTCCATCTCCAAAACCTTGTCGGCACAGGGATGCATGAAGTGGACCTACACCAGCTGGCGGCATGGCTCCCCAAAACATCACTGATTGTGGAAACTTCACACTGGACCTCAAACAGTTTGGATTGTGTGCCTCTCCACTCTTCCTCCAGACTCTGGGACCTTGATTTTCAAATGAAATGCAAAATTTACTTTCATGTGAAATCAACACCTTGGACCACTGAGCAACAGTCCAGTTCTTTTTCTCCTTGGCCCAGGGAAGGCACTTCTCGTCTTGTCTATTGTTCATGAGTGGCTTGACACAAGGAATGAGACACTTGTAGCCCATATCCTGGATACGTCTGTGTGTCCACAGCAGTCCACTCCTTGTGAATCTCCCCCCAAACTTTTAAATGGCCTTTTCTTAACAATCCTTTCAAGGCTGTGGTTATCTCAGTTGCTTGTGCACCTTTTTTCTACCACACTTTTTCCTTCCATTCAACTTTCCATTGATATGCTTGGATACAGCACCCTGTGAAAAGCCACCTTCTTTAGCAATGACCTTTTGTGGCTTAGTATGTTGGTCACAGTTCCCCCACATATATATAGTAGGATGGCCCCAGTTACCGTATATATAGTAAGATGGCCCCAATTCCCCCATATATATAGTATGATGACCCCAGTTCCCCCCATATATAGTATGATGCCCCAGTTCCCCTAAATATAGTAAGATGGCCCCAATTCCCCCATATATAAAGTATGATGGCCCCAGTTCCCCATATATATAGTATGATGGCCCCAGTTCCCCCCACACATATAGAATGATGGCCCCAGTTCACCCCATACATATAGTATGATGGCCTCAGTATACCCCATATACATATAATATGATAGGCCCAGTTCTCCGATATATATGGTATGGTTGACCCAGTTCCCCCATATATACACAGTTGTGGCCAAAAGTATTGACACCCCTGCAATTCTGTCAGATAATACTCAGCTTCTTCCTGAAAATGATTACAAACACAAATTCTTTGGTATTATTATCTTCATTTATTTTGTCTTAAATGAATAAACACAAAAAGAATTGTCCTAAAGCCACTCCCACAGTACCAGGGATGAGACAGAGCGGATAATCAGGGTCAAGCAGAGATCAAGACCAAACAGACATAGGAGGTACCAGGCAGAATCCAAAGCGATATCCAGGGAACAGACCGAGTCAAATACAGAGAATCAAGTAACCAGAACACAGCACTAACACACTCAGGGGTCACCACACAATGCCAAGGGCAAGAGTATAACTGACAGGGATGGGAGCGTCCTGAGGCTATAAGAAGCCTCCCCCAGAACCAGGGAGAGGCCGCAATCATAGCCCCAGGTGTGCAGGTAAGCCTGCATCGGGATCACAACCTTTAACCCCAGAAATGCCAGTCATCAGCACTGGTTCCAAACATTAACCCCACGTGTGCGAGTCAAACCCGCACTGAGATGATGACAGTTTCGTGTTTCAGTTGGACCTCTGACTTTTCCCTATAGTCGGCCGTTTTCGTTCAACCCGACTTTTGCGAAAGTCGGGTTTCATGAAACCCGACTTGACCCTAAAAAAGGCAAAGTCGCTCATCTCTATATTAAAATTTTTTTTTACAATTCTTTCCTTCTTTTGAGTACCCTAGAGTCTGCGGTTAGGCTGGTGATTCTGTTATGAATGGGTCACTGAGGAGGATGGCAGGAACAGGCTAAACCACCAGAGGACCAGAGAGGTTGGTAACTAAGCGGATTGCAGGCCCGTGATCCTATCCACATAACTAGCAGTAGCCATGGAGCGTTCCTACGATGCCCTAGACGCTTTGTCACAGCCGGAGAACTATCTAAGCCTAAAGACAGAAAGGTGAAATCTAAACTGCCCTGGAGCAGATCCCCAAAGGAATAGACAGCCCCCAAACATATGTTGTCGGTGAGACAAGATGAGACACAAACACAGGCAGAGAACAGACTGAGCAAACGGGGGGGGGCAAGCTGTCTAGACAGGACAGGACAGAAAAGATACTGTCTGCAATCACACACAAAACCCTAAAAAAGTCCAACACTTCTGATATACAAAAAACCTGAGGTCACATGACCTCACCCCCGCTAGATCAGCACTCTGGTATGAACTGGAAGCAAAGCAAAAAGATACTAACATGACAGGGGACTGAACAAGCTGCAACATATGAAGCACGGCCCAGCGCTGCCCTCAGCAGGGAGCACGCTGAATCCTAGCAACAAAGCAGAAAGCAAAAAAAAGGCAAAACCAGATTAGATGCAAAGGATTAGCAAAAGAATCACTTAGCTGAACAATGCAGATCAGGCAGGGGACAAAAGAACTCCAAATGCACAGGGAGGAAATCACCAGCAACCTCAAAGAGCAGCCAGCTCAATTATATGCACCCAGCTAGTAATCCCAGGTTTCCAATTATCGTCGTCAGGTGGGGATCTTCCGTCCACCTTGCCAGCTCCACTAATCTCAGTAACCACCAGAGGGAGCAGAGGGAGCTTCGGCTCAGAACTCCGATCAAGAGAATTCACAACATCTTCTGCTATAAACTGCTAATGTATGACCATTTTATGTATATTTTATAAAAGATATTAACAGTCATATCTATACATGTAATATTAAATTCAATGCGCCGTTATTTAGGAATGGAAGAATACTTATAAAAAGCTGGCATACAAATATGTAACGGAATCTTGTTCTTCTACCAATTTAAAGTACTTACAACATTTGGGTGGCATTGTGAACCTGCCTACATGCACAATGTTTGTCTCAAAGTCAAGAAAATTTAATGTCTGTACATTGTGCACAGGGGATTTAAGGTGACTTCAGATCATACTAGGTTCCAGTAACACACAGATAGACATAAATGTGCAAATAGACGGTGCAAGCAGGGCCGGACTGGGACTAAAATTCAGCCCTGGCATTTGAAGTTACACAGGCCCACTAGTCACATGGTGACTATATAATATCTTTGTACACTTGTAGTTTACAAGAAGTGAGAGGAGATTAACACAACTATATAACATGTAGTCACAGCTGTGCCCAGTATTTCAGCTCAGTCCTATTTATTGCTTTTAGGTACAGTACTCCTCCCAAATCTCTGTCCCCTTTTGTATGCATGATTACAGAATTCCTGGCAGAACTGCTCTTTATTGGGCAACCAGACCCCCTGTTCATAGCCGCCCCTATCATACCTCCCAACTTTTGAAGAAGGGAAAGATGGACAAAGACTGCAAATTTTTGGCCACGCCCAGCCACACCCATTTCACAACTAGTCACACCCATGTCCACACCTAATCGCACCCATTTAGCACTGCTGATCACACTGACTGGTACTGAGGGCACAGTGGCTGGCATTATGGGCACACTGACTGGCACAAAGGAAGAGAGAAAACAGAGAGAGAGAGAAAAAAGAAAACAGAGAGAGCGAGAAAGAAAGGGGAAAGAAAGAACAGAGAGAGACAGAGAAAGAACAGAGAGAGAAAGAAAGAAGTAAAGAAAAGAAAGAAAGAACAGAGAGAAAGAGAGGGAAGAAAGAACAGAGAGAGAAAGAAAGAAAGATTAGAGAGAGAAAGAAAGAACAGAGAGAGAAAGAAAGAACAGAGAGAGAAAGAAAATGAGGGATAGACAGAACAGAGAATGAAAGAACAGAGAAAGAAAGAAAAAGAGAGAAAGAAATAAAGAAAGATTCTACAAAGATACTATAGCAGCCCGGCTCCCATTGTAGTACCCACCTGAGCCTCCCGGTGCATGACCTATCATGATCCGCTCACATGGCCGACATCCCCGATTCCAAGGCGATCCTGCTGTCTGCGCTGTCGGAGGAGGACACGGTGATGGATCTGAAGCATTCCTGGTTCCGTCACAATCTCCTCAAGAAATTATCTCATTTCCGGTCAGCTTCCAGCACATCACTTCAGGTGGAACGTCATATGTGTGTTTTAAAATGCTCCTCGGGGCTCCGCCGTGTACTCCTGTGTCCGTGGGAAAAGCCCGCTTTGTATGCTTTGTACACACTTGGCTCCGCTCTCCGTACACCTCGTACATGCGCGGCTCCTCTCCGTACACCTCGTACACACGGCTCCGCTCCGTACACCTCGTACACACGGCTCCGCTCCGTACACCTCGTACACGCGCGGCTCCTCTCCGTACACCTCGTACACACGGCTCCTCTCCGTACACCTCGTACACACGGCTCCTCTCCGTACACCTCGTACACACGGCTCCGCTCCGTACACCTCGTACACACGGCTCGGCTCCGTACACCTCGTACTCCCGCGGCTCCGCTCCGTACACCTCGTACACATGCGGCTCCGCTCCGTACACCTCGTACACACACGGCTCCGCTCTGTACACCTCGTACACACACGGCTCCGCTCCGTACACCTCGTACACACACGGCTCCGCTCTGTACACCTCGTACACACACGGCTCCGCTCCGTACACCTCGTACACACACGGCTCCGCTCCGTACACCTCATACACACACAGCTCTGCTACATCCACACTGTAAATCCTGACCCCACACATACTTACCTCAACCAGCACCATGACAACAGCAAAGCAGAGTCTTGCAGACGGTAGAGGCAAGGCTGAGCGCACAGGACATGTGATGAGGTCACAGGAGGGGCGGAGTCAGGGGTGACATGATCGGGGGTCTGGACAAAGGCTCCTGATCATGTGACCCCCTGACTCCTCCCCTCCTGTGACCTCATCACAGGTCCTGCGAACATAGCGAGCAGGCAAGCGAGTGCAACGCTGTGAGTGGCTGCGGGGGGAGGGGGTCTCATGCTAAGGCGAGGATGGGGTGCGTGGGGGGGGTGGCGGCTTATCTCCCTGCAGTGCAGGAGGGACTTGAAACTATCACCGCCGTGCCCGCAGAGGGCCAGCGTCAGGAGCAACAGTGGCCGCAGCAGCTGGCAAGCGGCCAGATGATCGGGCGCTGCCGCCCGCGGCCCACGTGACAGCGGCCCAGCGGGAAAATGCCCGGTTGATTCTATTGCCAATCCGGGCCTGGGTGCAAGAGTGACAACAATAGATTGAAGCACGCATTGCACTGTAACTTTAAATCGGAAAAATCTTATTTTTGCAGTATTATACAGTTGTGGCCAAAAGTATTGACACCCTTGCAATTTTGTCAGATAATACTCAGTTTCTTGGCTGAGGGTGCCAATACTTTTGTCTGGCCCATTTTTGGAGTTTCGTGTGAAATGATCAATGTTTTACTTTTTGCTTCATTCTCTTATGTGTTTTTTCATTTAAGACAAATTAAATGAAGATAATAATACCAAAGAATTTGTATTTGCAATCATTTTCAGGAAGAAACTGAGTATTATCTGACAGAATTGCAGGGGTGTCAATACTTTTGGCCACAACTGTATGTTTTTCAGCTTAGTAAAAATCTTGCTAACACCCATGCTCTAGTTTCTTTTTCTCTTCCAGATTCATCAGAAACCGACACCTGTCATAATCTGAAGCCTGGTGATTTGGTAGTTGTGAAAAGGCATGTCAGAAAGCATGGACAAGAACCCTTGTATGACGGTCCCTATCAAGTCCTCCTCATCACCCAACAAGCCAATAGCAAATAAAGGGGGCAAAATGTTTTGGTTTTCCACATTTTCTGTATTATTATTGGTAGAAATTAAAGTTAAAGTTAGAAGATATTCAAAGGCTCAGAGATCAATATGATAAAGACAATGATCATAATAAGGACAGTTGGTGGTCTGACACCTTCTCCTTTCTCAATCCAGCCAATTGATTTAAGGGAATTGGGGGCTGGATAACTGGGATTTTACAAAGCTTGATGTATATTGCTGCCTGTATCCTTGTTGTATATGTGATACTAAAACTTGTTCTTTGGTGTATTTCTGTATGTATTAGGAAATTCTGCACTAGGATAGCTAGCGATGATACCAAAGTCATCGTTGCCCCTGCTCTTCTCTATACCGATCTCAAAAGGCTACTTGATGAAGATGTTGAAGCCAAGCGCATGGCTACCTTCAAAAGATCTCCACCACCATCATCAAAAATTGTTATTTGTAAATTGTAGCATACGGGGAGATGGGTGCGCTGCAACAGCCATGACTGATAACATGGCATCAGCCATGTGAAGACCAGTACCCCTTGAGCTTATGGCTTGGGATAGCACCTCTGATGCTGCATATTAGTTAACTAAATTTATCTAGGGGGGATTGTGAAGTACAGTATTCAGTTGTACGGGACATCTTGTTCTCCAGACCTCCATTTTAGTGCTTGCGACGCCATTTTGTTGCTTACGAGTTAAATTTTGTAGTTAGGTGAAAGTTTGCGGTTGTTAAGAAACCAGACTGTCCCAGTCTGAACAAGATATGATATATGAGACCCTGATGAATGTGCTATTGTTCTATTCTCTGCGTCACGTAGCTAGGGACATATTCCGATTTTCTTGCAATACTATTGGCTTATAAAGTAAATGTGTCACGACGATGCTATTGGTAGCTGAGTACTTTGCATATTTAAGCAAAATACTATAAAAAGGTGACATAATAAACGGGGTTAGTGATCTGCCTTGATCCTCCCATACAGAGGCATACGTCTCCGTCTGGTCATTCCCAGTTGCTAGCAACGCCCTGTGGATTAATTTGGAAATCACTTGGTCAACCGTGAGGGGTTAATTTAGCCCTCCCTCAATAGCTCCCTCATCATACAGTATTAAGAAATGGGGTATGTAAACTTTTGATCAGGGTCATTTGAATGTTTTGGGTTGTCATTATGATTTAAAACGTGAAAACACATTGGTTTGACAATAAATGGCTTCACACAACCACTAACCATGAGTGAAGAAAAAGTTTTGGTGTTATCATTCATATTCTCTGAAAAAAGGCCAAGAAAGTAAAAATTCTGCCAGGATATAAAAACTTTTGAGCACAACTGTATGTAAACTTCTGGTTTCAACTGTATGTGAGCTGAGTGCTCACAATAGTATCAAAGAGAAGAGACTAGCAGCTTACAAGAAACTGTAACCCTTTCAAAATAAACCTTTATTAGTAAATAATTAAAATCCATCAGACTAACGAAAAAATGATAATCATATATACCATGGATATATGATGTAATACAAAACATATAGATATAACAGCAGACTATAAAAATTTGTACCATGTGCCCACAGGTAATCCTGTAGCCAGGTGAGCAATACTATACAATCTACAATGTTAATTGCCTGGGTAATGCCATATTATGCGCATTTTGTTTTTTGAGCTATACTACCAGAGGTCTACAGCAGCATTTAAGGAGCTACAAAAATTTCTGGCAAGTACTGGTTGTGTACTGCAAGTGACAACAATCTCATGTATTCTTCATAAGTATGGCCTGTGGGGTAGGTTGGCAAGTCGCAAGCCTTTTCTTACAAAGAAAAAACACAAACGTGGCAATCTATTGCCAAAACCTACATCAAGTCTGCCAAAATCATGAGGGAAAATGTGTTGTGTGATGAGACCAAGATGTAACTTTGCACCAACCATATCGTTAACAATGTGTATCACCAAAAGAACACTATACCCACAGGGAAGCATGGTGGAGGCAGCATTGAAGCATGGTGGAGGCAGCATTTGTGACTATTTTCTTGCAGCTGGAGTTGGAGAAAATTATGGAGAGCTCTAAATATCAGTCAATTTTTCATCAAAACCTGTTAGTTGAAAATGAAGAGGAATTTCACTTTGTAGCACAACAGCGATCTTAAGAAGACCAAAGTTTTGAAAATAGCCCAGTTAGAGCCCAGACCTGTATAGAATTGAAAATTTGTGGGTTGACCTAAAGAGAGCTGTACACAAGTGATTCCCTTGCAATCTGACAAATTTGGAGCGCTATGCAAGGCAGAGTGAACAAAGATTGCAAATTCTAGGTTTGTCATTCTGAAATACTCCTACCCAACAACACTTAATGCTGTCATAAATTCAAAGGGTACATAAAAAAGTATTTGTTTAAGGCTAGTTTCACACTAGTGTATGGCTGAAGTGCGGAGGGCTGCTGGCTTCCTCCGTGAAGCTCTGCCCCTGCACCTCAAGTTGACAGACGGCACAGAGAGGCTGCAGCTTGCCGGCTCCCAGTATTCAATTGCACTCGCATCTTTCAGAGCGACTCTAGCTGCGTGATCAGGTCATGTGATCACGCTGATGATGTCACTCCCTGAGGCACAATGGTGGTAAGTGCTTCATGCTAGTGGAGCTGAAGACACCTAAGATTGGATCTATCTATCACAATAAGTGACATCACACTTTCCTCTGTACCAGGAGTCTGCTGCCTCGGAGTAACCCCTGACTCCGCCCTGTCCTTCAAACTGCACATCCATGCTCTCGCCACCTCCTGTCACCTCTAGCTAAAAAATATTTCCAGACTCCATTCTTTCCTCAACCCTCAATCTACTAAAATGCTTGTGCATGCCCTAATCATCTCCCACCTTGACTACTGCAACATTCTTCTCTGTGGCCTACATTCCAACCCTCTTGCACCTCTCCATTCTGTCCTTAAAAGTGCTGCCAGACTAATTCATCTCTGTCCGCTCTACTTCCCTGCTTCCCCCCTTTGCAAATCCCTTCACTGGCACCCAATTTCCGAGCACATCCTGTTCAAACTACTAACACTGACCTACAAAGCCATCCATAACCTTTCTCCTCTGTATTGTTCCGAAATAATCTCCCAATATCTTCCCTCACGTAATCTCTGGTCCTCCCAAGACCTCCTTCTCTCCTTCATGCTTACTCACTCCTCACCCAATCGCTTCCAAGACTTCTCCTGAGTATCCCCCATCTTCTGGAACTGTGTGCCCCAACACATCTGATTAGCCACCACAATTGGATCATTCAAGTGGAACTTGAAAACCCATCTCTTCAAGAAAGCGTACAACCTGTAATGACCACGCTGCCACATCAACACCATCGGAGCTACTGCAACCCCCAACCTTCTGTCTCCTTCCCCATAATCCTGTAGAATGTAATCAGGCAAGAGGCAGGGACCTCTTCCCTCTGTACTAGTCTGTCATTGTTTCTTTGTCTTCTGTGAGGCCTCGTTCACACGTACCGTTTTTTCGCGTTTCCGCAGCGGTATTTTCCGAGCGTTTTTGCCGCGAAAACGTGAAAAATAAGCATCCCATGCATTCCTATGGGATTCCGCAATGCTGTGCTAATGCTGCGGTTTTTACCGCTGCAGAATCGCTTCGTGGTAAAAAACGCAGCATGCTCATTAATTTTGCGGAATCGCGGCGATCCCACACCCATAGGAATGCATTGTTCTGCTTACTTTCCGCATGTGGCTGTGCACACCATGCGAAAAGTAAGCAGAACTTAAGCGGATGGCAACCACGGTCCGGAGGAGAGGATACTGTCCCCCGGGCTTTGGGTACCATATCCCTGTAAAAAATAGAATTTAAAATAAAAAATATTGTTATTCTCACCTTCCGACATCCCGCGCAGCCTTCCCGCCTCTCTCCACGCTCCCGGTCCCAGTAAGCCTTTGCGAGCGATGACGTCCGTTCTCGCGGTCATTCGCACAACGTCATCGCGAATGACCGCGAGACGTCACGATCGCGTGAGAACGGACGTCATCGCGGTAATTGTCGCAAATGATTACTGGGACCAGGAGCGTGGAGAGAGGCGGGAAGGCTGCGCGGGACATCGGAAGGTGAGAATAACAATATTTTTTTTTTATTACTATTTTTTACATTCTGTCTTTTACTATTGATGCCGCATAGGCAGCCTCAATAGTAAAAAGTTGGTCACACTCGTCAAACACTATGTTTGACGAGTGTGGCCAACCTGTCAATCAGTTCTCCAAGCGATGCTACAGATCGCTTGGAAAACGCTAGCAATTCTGCAAGCTAAATACGCTTGCAAAATGCTAGTTTTTCTGTGGGAAAATCGTGGGAATTTAAAATGCGATTTTCCCGCGGAATGGAATTCCGGAATTCTCACGGTAATTTCCGCGAGAGTTCCGCTACGTGTGAACACAGCCTAAGTGATATTTGTGTTTTGACGTAACTCCTTCTCATGAACAGCACCATGGAATCAATGGTGCTATATAAATAAATAATAATTGGAGGAGTAGGTGAGATTACTGTGTTTGTGTGTGTGTGGTATTTACTGTGTGTGGGGGGGTGGTATTACAGTGTGAGTGGGGAGTATTTAGTGTGGGTGGGTGTTACTATGTGTGGGGGGGTATTTTGTGTGGAGGCATAAGATAATGCTCACTGTATGGTTTGGGGTCACTCACTTGGCAACAGGATTAAGGCACACAGGAACGGTTTCTCACTTAAACAGACCATCCGGTTTATTTAGACACGGCATAAACCGGATAGACTACAGACCGTTTAGTTACATTCATGAACATAACAAGACACCAGTCTGCTCATGTAGCAGATATACCTCCCTGCCATTCTTACAACCCCCTTGTCTGAGGTTAGCTTCCAGGAGCTCAGCTCCACATGCTGTCTTTTTGTCAGTCCTGGCTTCCAGGGAAGCTGCCTAACTGGAATCCCTGTCCCGGGCAATGACTGGCTCAACAGGTCAAACCCGACAGTTCCAGACCCTCAGAAGGGCGAAGGTCGGTAGCTTCCCCAATGCAGTTAGCCATCACAGACTGCAGGTACATGGCCTCACCATGTGCTATTCAGGAATCCAGTCCTCTTGCAGGACCTTCCAACACAGAGACCATGTGACTAAACCACAGTCTCATTATAACGTATGAGACCCACCCCTTGATTGGAGGTCTGTGACTAGCCAGATCCGCCCAGCTCTCTGGCTAACCCTGTAAGCACAACGCCTTATAAGCTAAATAAGTCTCATGGAAGTACAGGTCCCAGAGCAACAGGCTAAGAGCCCAGAGGACCTTCTCCACTGCAACACATACCATCCATTCACCACAACACCAGTCACTGTCTCACATACCCCCCTCTGTTCAAACTTGTGGGGTTGAACACTTGACATAAACCAGGGGCCTCGAGACATGTCACGCATGTCACCATGCCCTACCTGTCGAGAGGGCCTTCTCAGTCCCGAAAACATAGTCCATCAGTCACTAAATTCTTTGTCGCCTTACGTTTCATAGTCATCAATTTGTTAGGCCTCCCCTGCCCCCAGAGGTCCGTATGTAGGCTTTGAGCTTCAGCCCTTGAGCCCTTGAGTCACAGTCTGTCTGTGTCACCAGACCCTTTTTAGTCACCACATTTCTCAAGTATAACCTTCACCCGACCTTTCTCTCCATGACCGCTTCGAACGGTTGGTGCAGTCACGAGACTCACTTACAGTCGAACCTACTGTCTGAGTCTGACCCATCTAGTATGTTACAGGGGCTATTGTCCAGGTCCTTCAGCTTTGCCCTGAGAGTAGATCTGCCATTTTCAGATTCTTGGCATCCTTGTTTTCCTTCCTGAACTTCCAAGGTTTCTTCTTTCTAGATGTCTTTGGCTGTCAGCAATTCCATTATTTGGAGGGCCCCTTCAGTTCCCATTACCTTGGGTTGAAGGCGGCAGCCATCATCCACCAATGTGGCAAAGCTGTCCTGTAAGAAGCAATCTTTCGAGCCTTAACTGCTCTATCTCCTTTAGATACACCATTCGATACTCCAACAGAGTATAGCTCCGAGACTCTCCATCGTACCCAAGACGAAGAATCGAATCATATCCTTTTCTCTGTGTTTCTGGTCTTCATGGTCACCTGGAATTCTTAATCTCACCACTCCAGACTTATCCACCATCTCTTGCATGGGTCGACCATTTCTTCCAATGACTTTTTCCACCATAGGAATAGGCAGAAGACTCTGAGCTTTCCTCATATGCTCCAGCTGCCTAGCAGCGTCTTCATTCCTCAATCGAAATATCCACGTTGCACGCACACATCTCCACTCAGGATAGCTACTCTCCTCGCTGTGACTTAATTTGTGGACAGTACCACTAACTGTTTAGCTTCTGGGGGCCAGTACACCTTACACGCCCCCACAGCCTTCTTGAATTCTTCAAGCACAGACTGCCTGGCACATGCCTCTCTCAGGTCCTCGGGTACCTCAACAACTCACTTGAATTTCAAAGTGCTATTCTCTTCACGGACGGACGGCTCCTGTTTTGCCTAGGACATTTCCATCAAGACATCTGCCATGACTGGCTGATTGTCTTGTCCAGCTCTTAGCGCAAACTCTCCCTGAGCTTTACCCTCTTCAAGACCCTTTGCCAAGATGGGCCTTTACAGCTTTGCCTCATTACCACTCTGGCACTGCCGCTGTAAGTCTGCGACCACCAACTCCTTCTCTTGTAGAAGTCCTCCTAATGCTTCTCTGAGCACCTCCATATCTTCCAATGTGGCCTTGTTCACGGTTTGACACTTTGACAGGTGACCTCTGAGCTCAGAGACTTCCTTCTCCAGCTCATCCACTCTGTGCCCAGGACCCTTTCTCATTCGACATGCTCTTTTACCATCTCTTTAAGCATCTTTATTTCATGATCCTGTTCTCTTTTGGCCAGCATGTGTCGCACCATAACTTCTTTAATTATATTTTCAGATGGGCCAGCTTGCCCACCCAAACTCTGCTGCTTGAGAGTTCTATCTGTTCCTTCATCACCAGGTTTAGCTTTCTCTTGGGTCTTCCATCCATTACCTTCGACTGCCTCTAGGGTCTCTGCTGGGCTCTCTGAAGAATCACTGTTCTTGCTCCCAGACTCCAAAGCTGAGTTTTTGTCAGATTTTTGTTCCTTCAAATGCTTTACTTCGGCTTGTAAATCTGTCACTTTTTCCTACTCCCGAGACAACTCTTTGGCGAGGTCCTGGAACTCCTGCATTTTGTTCCAGTAGGTCATTTCCAGCTGAGACACGTTTTCTGCATTCTCCTGCCAAGCAGAGCACAGCTTCTCCTCGGTGGAGTGGAGGGTATGGAGCAGCTTCTGCTCCTGCGCATCCTTCTCTCTGAGCTGAGCCTTGACTACCGAGAGCTCGGACTCCAGGTGACGCACCTGATCCAGCTGCGTGGAGTTGGCAGCTTTCATACTCGACACCTTCAACCTCTCTTGAGGCTCTGCCCGGTCACCCTTAGGTACCTTTCTACTCTCTAGAACTTAAGAGAACTCCACACTCTCCAGCTCTTCAGCATCAGGTTCTCTGGAGGCTTCACCATACTCAGCCATCTCACCCCTTTGTCACCACAGATGTGGGTCTACTACAGGTCTCCGTGACCTTCGTAGATTCTCGCTTAACCAGCACTCTCCAGGTTCTCTTCTCCTTCAGTGCCACCAACTGAGCGACCATTAGCTGATTGTCCCGACACCGAAGAGGTCAGCCATACTATCTTCTTGGCTGGCTCCTTCGTCCTGACTTCACCTTGTGGAGCACTGTCATTCCACTGTGTCAGTGCTTCTTACAGCACAACATCATACTCAGCCCTAGCGGTTACTACTGGCAATGAGACGTCATCTTCCTTTCCAACCTTTTCAGTGTCTGGAAGAGTACTCACATCTTGAGTAAAAGCACAAGTCCCTACTTTTCCTTTATTTATATCCTCAAAGTGTGCAACTTGTTCAGTCTCTTTGCGCCCTTTACGTCTCTGGCGACAGGAGGAAGACTTGCCATTTGTACCCGGGTCAACTTTATTGCACTCTTTTCCCCTTGCGTCACCGTCTGAATGGGAGTCACCCCTACTCAATCTTTCATCCTGGAAACAGCAGTCCCCACTTAAACAGGTGTTGGACCCCTCTCCTGGAGATGCCCCCCTTCTACTTTCTGGTCATACTTTCCGGTCATACATTCTGGTATTGTTTCCACCGTCATGTCGCTAAGTTGTGCCTGTCCCAGGCCCGGATTTTGGGGGGGCCCAATGGGCCCAGGCCCTGGGCCACCCACCAAGTGGAGGCCTCCCACCAATATAGGGATAAATATCTCAAAACATGTAAAATACACGTCTCTTTGCTGTGAACCATTTCTAATGATAAGGAACAGTTAATAAAAGAGAAACTATTGAAAGTGTAGGGACCTGGCTACGGTCCTACATCTCAGTGGCTGGCACAGAGCGGCAGAGTCATGGCACCTGACCTGCGTCAGCATCCACTGACTTGGCTAACCATACTTCATTAGTACTCTGTACCTAGTGCTTAGCTTATGGCATGTCGCAGCCTTCTCCGATCCCAACACAAGCTTCTAGGTGCTACCTATTCAGCTATATGATCGCTCCCTTGGATTAGATCAGATGAGAGTTTGCTCAGCTACCTTCGAGGAAGGAGGCGGAGCCACAATGTCGGCACGAGAAGAGGATTCTCCACCGCGGAGTGTGGCAGGACATCACTCTGGAATGGAACTTCAGTCACTGAAGATCCAGAGGTGAAGTGGTTCAGTCTTCACAGTGTCGCAGTGGATGAGTATGATTTCTGTATGTCTGTGTGTGTGTCTGTCTGTCTGTGTGTCTGTCTGTGTATCTTTCTTGCAGCTCCTGTCCTACACAGTACCATACTGTATATACAGGTCCAGAAGCCTTTCATACATATACAGCCCAGCAGCAGCCTCTGACATATAGAGCCCAGCAGCAGTGTTTGATATAGACAGCCCAAATTTCTACAATATACATATGCAAATTGCTTCTTTATGTCACTCTCCACAAGGAGGAACCTTACCCGTTAGACTACAATATGCATACATACATATGTGCATATTTTCATCTTTAATTCCCTTTCAGGACTTCAAGGGTTGACAAGGTCATTTTGTTACTTTTGGATTATCATGATGGACATTCGTGAAGGAGATAGGCACAGACATCACACAAGAATTTGAGAGTCTGGGGCTTCTAAAAGACGTAAGGCAAAA
The DNA here is from genome assembly GCF_039654945.1 of Dendrobates tinctorius. NCBI lineage: Eukaryota > Metazoa > Chordata > Amphibia > Anura > Dendrobatidae > Dendrobates > Dendrobates tinctorius. The sequence goes on from NW_027361704.1 coordinate 22,040,455, forward strand.
GAAGCAACAAGGAAATCAACAGAAGAGATAGCGAAGACAAGAAAATTGTACAAGTTCTTCACTGTTCAAGGCAAGTGTCGGAAAGGAGTAATGACTTAGTAGAATCTGATCAACCTGACAATGCATCAGTGGAAATGGTTGTTGATCCTGGCAAAGAAAAGGCTGAAGTAGTAACGTGTACAACTGAAGAACACAAAGAAAAGGAGATTGATAGTGGCACATCTTATGAAGAAGGTGAAGTTGAGGGACCACCAGGGGGCGATGACATTAGACTTTGACCATCCATTATTTCGGAACAGATGGGAGATTACTGGCTGAAAAGGGGTGTATCAACAATCCAGCACTGTGATGAAAGTTTGTTCATTGCACACTCGGTTCAGCAACCTAGAAAGGACCTCAATATTTCAAGAATGTGCACACTTGGGCTTTTCCGTTGTCAAAATCATAACGGAGAAGTCATTATGAGGAATTGGTTATGCTTCTCCCCCTCTAAAGGATGCATTTATTGCTTCACATGCAGATTGATGATGTGCTTTATTACAGCATCTGAGTCTTCTCAGCTTTCGTCTAATGTGGAAACATTCCCAAGAACGTATAAAAAGTCATGAACAGTCAGCGGAACATCTGAACTCTACAATTGCTTTCAATATGAGGTTAAAAGCGATTGGGCGAATTGATACGGAGCTAACACAACAGGTCGAGGCTTGGGAGCATTATTGGAGGTCAGTGTTGAAACGAGTAGTAAATGTTATTCAGTTTATCAGTTTAGGTGGGATCACCTAGAAATGGAAATTTTCTGGGCATTCTTGAGCTTATCGCCCAGTACGATGACTTTCTTCCACAGCATATCAAAACTCAAGCCAATCGCGGCAAGGGTCATACAAACTACCTGTCATCTACAATTATGGAAGAAATTATCAATGTAATGGGTGAACAAGTCCTCAGAGAAATTATTTCTCGAGTTAACCAATCAAAATACTACTCCATTGCTTTGGATTCCACACCCGATGCAGCTCATGTTGACCAACTAACCCTTGTATTGAGGTATATGGAGAAAGATGGCCCTGTGGAATGCTTTGTAACATTCATGGCAAGCAAAGGCTATGGTGCTCAAGACATGTTCAATGCCTTGTTGGAATTTTTGAAGAGACATGACCTAGACCTGGGAAATTGCCACAGTCAAAGTTATGACAATGCATCTGCAATGAGTGGCAAATACAACGGCCTGCAAGCCAAAGTAAGAGAGAAGAACAATCTTGCATCCTTGTATGGCACACTCTTTAAATCTTGTTGTTAAAAATGCTGTAGAAAGCTATTCAAGTACTGTACATTATTTTTACTTTCTTGAAAAGCTGTTCCTCTTCTTCACAGTTTCAACGCATCGGCATCAGCTCCTGACTAAGGCTTTGAAAAATATTGACTCAGCGACACCATTGACTCTCAAACGTGTCACAACAAAGCGTTGTTCCTGCAGAGCTGACACTACTAATGGCCCCGTTACACATAACAATGTCCCAGCGATCCCACCAATGATCCGATCCGACATGATGGGATCGCTGCGACATCGTTAGGCTGATCGCTGGTGAGCTGTCACAAGACAGCCCCTCCAGCGACCAGGACCAGCGATGCTGGATGCTGGTTTCTAATCCTGTGGCTCCTGGATACCCGCTGTTTACATTGGAAACTGGCGTACACGCAATCTCGCTGGCAAGATAGCTGTGGCGTCGCTGGCGAGATCGCTGTGTGTGACGGGGCCTTAAGGCCCTTAAACATGACTATCAGCAGATTAAAGATGTACTTAAACAGATTGCTGATGACTTTGAAGAAAAACCTGTGTACGGTGTTAAGCAGAAGGACTGTTAAGACAAATGCATCAGCTTGAAATTGGTATTAACACCACCTTCTGGAATGATATCCTGCAAAGAACAGATGCTACTAGTAAAAATCTACAACACGCAAAACTAGATCTAAACACTGCTGTGGTGTCACTGACTGTTAGGCGTCGGGTTCCGAACACTGCACAGCAGGAATCCCAAGCCTTGCCACCTTCGGTCTCCTATTCCTCTCCGGCCGCAGTGGAGTCTGCTCAGCAGACTTCACAATCCCGGCGTTCAGCCCACACCAACATTGTGGGTTCAGTTGCTACTGCCACCTCTGGTTCTGTTATGGCAATGCAGCCTGGCCAGCAGCAAAAGCCTCCAGAGGCTAAGTTCCTCCTTCGGCCCACTGAGCATGCTCATGAGACGATCTCCCATTGGGGATCGGGAGTCACATGCTCAGGTCCTTTTCCTGTTCCGATTGGTCCATCTTGAGCATCAGGAAGGTCCCAGAAGCGAACGGCTATAAAAGGTCCACATGGCCGCTCAGCCATGCGCTAGTATAGACTCTAGTTGCTATATGTGTGGATGATGACGGATGCATGCACCTGGTGAATGACTCATTAAAATTCCCCTCCCTTTGATATTACTTATGTGGTTAGGGAATTAGTTGCAGAGTCAGTGTCAGCCAGTGGCTAGCCATAGGACACAAGTGCTCGTCACTTCCCAGCACTAGCGTCCGATGGTGTCGCCTGCCATAGGGCACATCGTACCACGGCAGGCATTGTCGCTTCGCGGCAGTCGGTTTCTGTTAGCGGCGTTCACAGCTGCAACGCCACATGCTCGGTAGGTCTAGAGGGATGCTGGTCCTATGTCCTGGGGCCAGAATCCTGTGACCATACACTGTTGTGAGTTCATTTTCCCCTTCACCGTCGATGTCTGATGAACTCCCTCTTCTGGTGAAGGAAGGAAGTGAGGCTGATTACCAAACACCTGATCTGGTAGATGATGACTGGGTAACAGGAAATTCTGACTAGATATATGGCAGCCGACACCCTTCTGAGTCGCTGGTGATTTCTCTGCTGGATTCTTGGAGACCAGTCTGATTCTTGCTTCCCAAAGATAAGTTTTTGCTCTGCTATTGAACTTATTAGTTTTGTTTTGCTTACTTTGTTTTTTGGAGTTCAGCCATCCCCGGTCGGGGGTGTCCTGAGTTCCATTTTTGTCTCTGATCACTTTGTCTCTTTGCTCTGTCTTCAGAATTTACCTGAGTGCTGATACAGTCTTTTTGAAGTCCTAGTGACCTCAGGGCCTGTTTTTCCTATCAGACGGTTGGGACATTTTTTGGTAGGGTTTTTTGCGGATTGCAGACAGCAGCTTTTCTATCCTGTCCTTTTTAGTTAGCTTGGGCCCCATCGTTTGCTCAGCCTATCTTTCTATCTGTGTTAGTGTTTTCATCTTGCTTCACCGTCATTATATGTTGGGGGCTGCCTATTGCTTTGGGGTCTGCTCTGGGGCAGTTTAGATTTCCCCTTTCTTTCTTTAGGCCTATTTAATTCTCCGGCTGTTATCGAGGGGTCTAGGGCATCGTAGGAACCCCCCATGGCTACTGTTAGTTGTTGTGGATAGGATCAGGGGTCTGCAATCCGATAGCTACCAACCTCTCCGGTTATCTGGACTTACCTTGTATTTTTGTTTTTTCCTCCTTCGGTGACTCATTCATAACAATATACCAAGCGGTCTTCTCCCCGAACGCTGTGAGTGTGAACAGGCTCGGCATTTGTGTATTAGCATTAGTGCGGCTATGTGAGGTAACAGAGTTCGCCCAGCGCACACCGGGTGATGTTTAACCCGCGTGTGTTATACTGCCATATTGAGCATCCGCCATTACTTAGCAGCAGCATACCAACTCTGCACAGTGGACCCCGGGCGGCGAACGCGCCTACTATTATTTTATAATAACATTATACTAGCGCCAGGGTCTGGCTAGTAATGGCGGATAAGCAGCAGCTCCTGCAGCACATTGGGTATGCAGGTTGGCGGCTCTCGAGTGTTCAACCTCACCTGCTGATGTTACTGCGGCTGCTGTTCAGGCAGCCGCTGAGGCTGTCTCCCATGTTCCTACGTCCATCCCTGCACCGATGTTATCCCACCTCCCGCTGCCCGAGAAGTTCTCAGGCGATAGTGCCTCCTGCAGGGGATTCGTGAGCCAGTATATTATTCAGCTTGAGCTGCTGGCCGCGTGATTTCCCTCTGAGCGGACTAATGTCGGATTCATCGTGTCCCTTCTGGCTGGCAGGGCTCTGGAGTGGGCCACCCCACTGTGGGAGCGTGCTGACCCCGTGGTTCGGGGAGCCTCGCAGTTCCTAGCCTCTCTGAAGCAGGTCTTTCTGGGACCACGGGTCAGACACTGTTAGGAACGGCGGAGCGCACTAAATAAAAATAAATAATAAAGTGTGTTCGCCGCTCGGGGTCCACCGTGCAGTAGGTGTAACAACCGCTGCTGAGTGATGACAGAGGAGCAATATGGCGGTATGATGCACACGGGTTCAACTTCACCTGGAGGGCGCAGAGCGGGCTTCAGAAGGCATACAAAACGCTGAACCTGTTAGTGACACAGGCTTCAGGAAAATGCACACACGGTATCTGGTCACAGGAGCAGGACCCAAGACAGAGAAGCTGCGTCCTTCTAGACCTACCATGTGTGTGGCGTCGCTGCTGACACCGCGTGTTGACAAATAAGACCACGACTGGAGTCTTGTGCCAGACACGCCTGGAGAACGGTGCGAGACACCTCCATGGGCTCTGGGGGTGGAACCTCTGGCTCGGGTAGTTCCAGAGGCTCAAAAAAATTGGGAGCCGGAGTAACCTTCCGTTTGGATTGAGCACGCTCCATACCGCGCTCCGAAAAACAGAGGTCAATGCGGGTGGAAATGGCAATCAGTTCTTCCAAACTGGCAGGAATGTCTCTAGTGGAAAGAGCATCTTTAATGTGCTCCACCAAACCTCTCCAAAACACAGAGATGAGGGCTTTATCGGACCACTCCAACTCGGAAGCAAGTGTCCGAAAACGGACGGCATACTGACTAACCGAGAGAGCACCCTGAGTCAAAGCAAGAAGCTGAAGAGAGGTATCGTGCGTGACCTGTGGACCGAGGAAGACCTGCTTAATAGCTGTTAGAAAGTGAGCAGCGGTCCGGACTTCTGGGTCACCACGCTTCCATAGTGGCATAGCCCACTCCAACGCTTTGCCCGGCAGCAGGGAAACAATAAACCCCACCTTGGCCCGTTGCGTAGGGAATCGCGCAGCCAGTAATTCCAGCTGAATGGAGCACTGGCTGATGAAACCCCTACAGGAGGCGCCATCGCCATAAAATTTATCGGGCAACGGGAGGCGGGTAACTGTCAGCGCGGGGGAGGACGTGGACATACGGGAAATTGCGTCTGTGATTGCCTTTACAGCAGCTTCGGTGGATTGTGCAGCTGAGAGAGCCCTCTCAAGAGTGGCCAGCCGGCCCTCAAGCTGCCGAATACACTGTAAGAGTTGCTGCTGTTCTGCCATCACTAGCCAGACCCTGGCGCTAGTATAATGTTAGGAACGGTGGAACACACTAAATAAAAATAAATAATAAAGTGCGTTCGCTGCTCAGGGTCCACCGCGAAGTAGGTGTAACAACCTGAGAGATGACAGAGGAGCAATATGGCGGTATGATGCACATGGGTTCAACGCCACCCGAAGTGCACAGAGCGGGCTCTGTTCACACACAGAGGTGCCGCAACAAAAACATACAAAACACTGAACCTGTTATTGACACAGGCTTCAGATAGCATACAAAATGCTGAACCTGTTAGTGACACAGGCTTCAGGTAAATGCACACTCGGTATCTGGTCACAGGAGCAGGACCCAAGACAGAGAAGCTGCGTCCCTCTAGACCTACCGTGTGTGTGGCGTCGCTGCTGCGAACGCGAAGAAGGGCTGCAACTGCAGCGCGACGTAGGACACTGCTGCTCGACGACAAAGCCAGATAGCAAGCACGATGTCGGACGCTAGCGTAGCGGTGCGGTGTGCACAGTGGCTTAAGGCTTGCCTCTGATTGGCGCTGACTGCTAAACTAATACCATATCACCATGCGTAATATCAGAGGGAAGGAGTTTCAAATGAGTCAGTCACCAGAATCATACATCCATCACCATTCACACATAGCAAGTATAGCCTATACTAGCGCATGGCGGAACAGCCATGTGGGTCGCCCTCCCAGGGCTGTTGGGTACTCGGTACCGGGCTGGTCTCTCAGAGGGGAATGTCACAGCAGCGGTGAACCGGTTCGTGGCCCTGGGCACCCATGTAAAAGGGATGAAGTGATGGAATAAAGTTTATGAGTGAATGATTTGTGACGCCACTTGTGGTGTTCGGCAATGAAGGTGTTAAGCCGACGCTGCAGACAGATCCTTTGGGACAGATGGTGGGGTGCAGCAAAGATGGGGTGGCCCTCTACAGGCAGGGCTGTAGTGCCATGCCAGAGCAGATGAAGAGGGTAGGTGTTGAGGAAGAGGGTGTAGTGTTTGGCACAGAGATGTAGCAGTGCTGGAGAGTTTGCAGGAAGAAGGCAAGGACACAACAGGGTGCAGTTTCTTTACCTTTACTTTGCTTGGCAAATGCTGTCCAGGGTCCAGATTACAGATGGCACAGGAGCTGGCTAGCCTGGAAGCAACTTAGGAATCTCTCTAGGCAGATGGGTTGTGTATAGAGTTGAGCGACTTTTGGTTTTTTAGGGTCGCGTTTCGTTTCGTGAAACCCGACTTTTCCAAAAGTCGGGTCGAGCAAGGTCGTCCGATTATAGGGAAAAGTCGGGGTCGTCCCGAAACACGAAACCCAATGTAAGTCAATGGGGAATAAAAGTCGGCAGTGAGAGGAGGACAGGAAACACACCTACAGTGCCCATTTGAATGCCAAAAGCATCAATTCTTCTTACTTAAGCTTGTCAACCTTAATTAACTTCATAATACAAGTTACGCACTGAAAAATGGGGGTTATTTGGCTAAAGTTGTGGGGGGGAGGGCCGGCTGCAGGTTTTCATGTGCCCTGGGCGAAAGAGCGCCCTTTTAACAGATACCACAACTCATCATGCTCCGATACGGCAGAGAAATAGCGGTATAGTACAATGAAAAATACCTCACTTTTTACATCTCATGACGAGGCCCATCTATTTCTCCATACAGAATCATTGGTCCCATATAATGTTTGAAACAGTATATGATGAGCTCCACATAATGCTACAGTATATGTTGGTCCCCATGGATGAAGCTCCACTGTCTTATGGGCCCAAATAATGCTCCAAACATAATGGGCCCCATTTCTAATGCTCTAGTGTATAATGGGCCCTGTAAATGCTGCTCCAGTGTCTGATGTCCACCTTTGGAATGTTCCAGTGTATGGTGGGCCCCATCTATCATTCTCCAGAGTATAGTGCTCCCCAAAAATTGCTGTCCCAACATTGAAAACAATCAAATAAGTCTCCTCGCTAGGGAATCCCTGTACTTGTCTGGATTCCTCGTCGTCCCCATCTTCCATCTCACTGCACAGTATTTCAACTTTGCAAGTGCTGTGATCCTGGGCAAGCAGGGGGGGCCCACTCGTTGGCGACGGCACTGGCACAGGGCCCCTGATAGTACGGTGGTGTGTCTGATGGCGGGTGGGCCGAACCTGCACTTTCATCTGCAGCTTCCTCTTTGTCACCGTGTAAGATGGAACTGTATATGGGAAGGGTAACCTGAGTTTCATCAGGGTCAGATTCAGGTCGTGTAGCGTGCGAGGGGAATGTAGTGGTCTGGGTCAATGTACCAGCAGATTCATCGAGCAGTGGCTGGGCATCAGGGCACTTGTGTCGCCCCCAGGAGTACGGTCGCCACAGTGGCATTACCTTCTTCCTAGGGAGTGTGATGTCATGCTTGGGAGCAACGAAGGATCTCTCTAGCAGGTTAACTGATTGGGCGGCGTTATTCCCACGAGTCATGACCCTCCAAACAGCGTTCATGAAGGCAAAGTGTTTGTTTTAAGTGGGCAGTATGGTTGCAAAGCTGAACCATAAAGGAATGTCCAGAAGGGCACCACCAGGAGTGGAGCCTACGGTTAAATTCGACTCCACCTGGGAAACCTCAACCATGCCAGCTACAGAACAGATGCACACATTGCAAGCTTAATTCCGTTAACGAACGAGACTCCGACATGCCCCGCGGTCCGAGTCCGGCTTACTAGAGGGACACGTGAGGCTCTGGCACATGAGATTGGCCAATAACTGGTGTGTCATGCCCTTACATGTCCGTGGCTGCATGTGCGCTACACTGAAAAGGCCAGCGTTTGTCGCTTACAGGAGCAGATAACCCGCTGAACAACGTTAGTGATGGGGATCACTGATTACAATTATTACCCGCGAACAATGATTTCCCAGTAAGTGCAGGTCAACCGCAGTTCCGGAATTAGGCCTAACCGTCATTCCTGAAAAAATGAAAAACTTACGTGTGCAAACCACAGGTGCTGTAGCTTGCTTAACAGCTCGCCAGCCGTTCTCACGCCCAGTATGGATTACACGTGATTGCACAAAGGTGAGAAAGGGTACCGTATCCCCAGATAACATGTATGGATAGCGTACACATTCAAAATATATGTCTCAGGAGGCAGGCTCAGACGGTGTTAGGCCCAGTATGGATTGCACGTGATTGCTCAAAGGTTAGAAAGGGTACCGTATCCCCGGATAACATGTATGGATAGCGTACACATTCAAAATATATGTCTCAGGAGGCAGGCACAGACGGTGTTAGGCCCAGTATGGATTGCACGTGATTGCACAAAGGTTAGAAAGGGTACCGTATCCCCGGATAACATGTATGGATAGCGTACACATTCAAAATATATGTCTCAGGAGGCAGGCTCAGATGGTGTTAGGCCCAGTATGGATTGCACGTGATTGCACAAAGGTTAGAAAGGGTACCGTATCCCCGGATAACATGTATGGATAGCATACACATTCAAAATATATGTCTCAGGAGGCAGGCTCAGACGGTGTTAGGTCCAGTATGGATTGCACGTGATTGCACAAAGGTTAGAAAGGGTACCGTATCCCCGGATAACATGTATGGATAGCGTACACATTAAAAATATATGTCTCAGGAGGCAGGCTCAGACGGTGTTAGGCCCAGTATGGATTGCACGTGATTGCACAAAGGTTAGAAAGGGTACCGTATCCCCGGATAACATGTATGGATAGCGTACACATTCAAAATATATGTCTCAGGAGGCAGGCTCAGATGGTGTTAGGCCCAGTATGGATTTCACGTGATTGCACAAAGGTTAGAAAGGGTACCGTATCCCCAGATAACATGTATGGATAGCGTACACATTCAAAATATATGTCTCAGGAGGCAGGCTCAGACGGTGTTAGGCCCAGTATGGATTGCACGTGATTGCACAAAGGTTAGAAAGGGTACCGTACCCCGGAAAACATGTATGGATAGCGTACACATTCAAAATATATGTCTCAGGAGGCAGGCTCAGACGGTGTTAGGCCCAGTATGGATTGCACGTGATTGCACAAAGGTTAGAAAGGGTACCGTATCCCCGGATAACATGTATGGATAGCGTACACATTCAAAATATATATCTCAGGAGGCAGGCTCAGATGGTGTTAGGCCCAGTATGGATTGCACGTGATTGCACAAAGGTTAGAAAGGGTACCGTATCCCCGGATAACATGTATGGATAGAGTACACATTCAAAATATATGTCTCAGGAGGCAGGCTCAGACGGTGTTAGGCCCAGTATGGATTGCACGTGATTGCACAAAGGTTAGAAAGGGTACCGTATCCCCAGATAACATGTATGGATAGCGTACACATTCAAAATATATGTCTCAGGAGGCAGGCTCAGACGGTGTTAGGCCCAGTATGGATTGCACGTGATTGCACAAAGGTTAGAAAGGGTACCGTATCCCCGGATAACATGTATGGATAGCGTACACATTCAAAATATATGTCTCAGGAGGCAGGCTCAGACGGTGTTAGGCCCAGTATGGATTGCACGTGATTGCACAAAGGTTAGAAAGGGTACCGTATCCCCGGATAACATGTATGGATAGCGTACACATTCAAAATATATGTCTCAGGAGGCAGGCTCAGACGGTGTTAGGCCCAGTATGGATTGCACGTGATTGCACAAAGGTTAGAAAGGGTACCGTATCCCCGGATAACATGTATGGATAGCGTACACATTCAAAATATATGTCTCAGGAGGCAGGCTCAGACGGTGTTAGGCCCAGTATGGATTGCACGTGATTGCACAAAGGTTAGAAAGGGTACCGTATCCCCGGATAACATGTATGGATAGCGTACACATTCAAAATATATGTCTCAGGAGGCACGCTCAGACGGTGTTAGGCCCAGTATGGATTGCACGTGATTGCACAAAGGTTAGAAAGGGTACCGTATCCCCGGATAACATGTATGGATAGCGTACACATTCAAAATATATGTCTCAGGAGGCAGGCTCAGACGGTGTTAGGCCCAGTATGGATTGCACGTGATTGCACAAAGGTTAGAAAGGGTACCGTATCCCCGGATAACATGTATGGATAGCGTACACATTCAAAATATATGTCTCAGGAGGCAGGCTCAGACGGTGTTAGGCCCAGTATGGATTGCACGTGATTGCACAAAGGTTAGAAAGGGTACCGTATCCCCGGATAACATGTATGGATAGCGTACACATTCAAAATATATGTCTCAGGAGGCAGGCTCAGACGGTGTTAGGCCCAGTATGGATTGCACGTGATTGCACAAAGGTTAGAAAGGGTACCGTATCCCCGGATAACATGTATGGATAGCGTACACATTCAAAATATATGTCTCAGGAGGCACGCTCAGACGGTGTTAGGCCCAGTATGGATTGCACGTGATTGCACAAAGGTTAGAAAGGGTACCGTATCCCCGGATAACATGTATGGATAGCGTACACATTCAAAATATATGTCTCAGGAGGCAGGCTCAGACGGTGTTAGGCCCAGTATGGATTGCACGTGATTGCACAAAGGTTAGAAAGGGTACCGTATCCCCGGATAACATGTATGGATAGCGTACACATTCAAAATATATGTCTCAGGAGGCAGGCTCAGACGGTGTTAGGCCCAGTATGGATTGCACGTGATTGCACAAAGGTTAGAAAGGGTACCATATCCCCGGATAACATGTATGGATAGTGTACACATTCAAAATATATGTCTCAGGAGGCAGGCTCAGACGGTGTCAGGCACAGTATGGATTTGACGGCCCAGATTACACAGCGGAGGAGCAGGGAGAGGTAAAGATTGCAAATGCTGGGGCCCTGCCCAAGTAAGGGGGGCCCACTCGTGGGCGTCGGTACTGGCACTGGGCCCCTCATAGTACAGCGGTGTGTCTGACGGCGGGTGTGCACCACCACCGTCAGAGACACTTGATTGCACTATGAAGGACCCTGTGCCAGTGCCCGCGCCCAAGAGTCGGCCTACCCACCTGTCCAGGGCAACGGCACTCGCATGGTGTCGTGCGCTAGGTGGTGACCCCGGCCATGGGGGGGAGGCAGCACAGTTAGGGAGTTTTAGAAAGTGGCATATGTTGATGTTGGACATTCAGCTGATGCAAAAGGCGAAATAGGTGAAGTACCAGGAAGAGGTCGACCAAAGCAAGCCATTTTTCTGTCACCCTATGTGTCATCAGGGGAAGGTGGGACAAAATCCTTGGAAACCCATGCGTGGTTCATTTTAATGAAGGTTAGATCATCCACATTTTGGGTTGACAGACGGGTCCTTTTTTCTGTCAGGATTGATCCAGCTGCACTGAAGACTCTTTCCGATAGCACACTTGCAGCTGGGCAAGCGAGCTCCTGTAAGGCATATTGGGCCAATTCAGGCCAGGTGTCCAGTTTAGCGGCCCAATAGTCAAAGGGGAATGACCTGTGTGGGAGAACATCGATATGGGAGGAAAAGTAGTTTGTAACCATAGTTGACAACTGCTGTCTCCTGTCACTTTCCATCGATGCAGTATTACCAGTTGTGTGAGCGGTATTTGAAAAATCAGTCCACAACATTGTCATGAAACCCCTGTCTCCAACGCCACTTCTGCTGTGTGCACCACGAACACCTCTGCCAAGCTGTCCCCGGCCCGTACGGCTCGTGTGAGAACCATCACCGCTGCTGTGTGCTGGGAATGCCTCAAGCAACCGATTTACCAGAGTTGCTTGTTTATTAGCCAATATTAGGTCAAGGTTCTCCAGTGGCATGATGTTTTTTAATTTGCCTTTATAGCGTGGATCCAGGATGCTGGCCAACCAGTAGTCGTCATCGTTCATCATTTTGGCAATGCGGGGGTCCCTTTTTAGGATCCGCAAGGCATAATCTGACATGTGGGCCAATGTTCCCGGTGTCAATGATGCACTGCGAGTGCTGGGTGGAGGAGCACTTTCTGGCAAATCCACATCCCTCCAGTCACGCACAAACCCTGTACCAGACCTTGCCACGCCAACATTTTCACTTGCCCCACGAGATGCATCCTCCTCCCCTAAGTAATCATCCCCATCATCATCCTCCTCCTCCTCTTCTTCCTCCACCTCGTCCAGGAGAGGTCCCTGAGCAAACAATGGCTGAATGTCATCAAGGATTCCCTCCTCCTCTTCCTCCTCATCAACACTGGCTGCAGATGCCTGCTCCTTAAGGTGCGTCAAAGTTTGCATGAGCAGACGCATAAGTGGGATGCTCATGCTTAGGATGGCGTCGTCTGCGCTTACCAGCCGTGTGCATTCCTCAAAACACTGAAGGACTTTACAAAGGTCTTTCAGCTTCGACCACTGCACACCTGTCAACTCCATGTCTGCTCTCAAAGTGCCTGGCCGTGTATCCTCCCACAAATGCATTATGGCCTGCCTCTGCTCGCACAGCCGCTCCACCATGTGCAGGGTGGAGTTCCACCTTGTTGCAATGTCGATAATGAGGCGGTGGTTGGGAAGGTGGAGCAATCGCTGCAGCTTCTGCATGCGAACGGAGTGTACAGGCGACCGGCGGATGTGCGCGCACAGTCTTCGCACCTTCTGGAGCAGGGCTGTTAACTCCGGATAATTTTTGAGGAAGCACTGCACCACCAGGTTCAAGGTGTGAGCCAAGCAAGGTATGTGGCTGAGTTTTGAAAGGGCTATGGCTGCCACAAAATTACGGCCGTTATCACTAACTACCTTGCCTGCCTCAAGATGTACACTGCCCAGCCATGACTCAGTTTGTCGCTTCAAGTACTCGGCCAGCACCTCGGCGGTGTGTCTGTCGCCCAAACACATCATCTGCAACACAGCCTGCTGACGCTTTCCACTAGCTGCTCGATAGGGGGACACATCGTGTGCAACAGTGGCAGCTGCAGATGGAGTGCTCGTACGACTGCGCTCTGTGGACGAGCTTTCGCTTCTGGAGGAGGAGGAGGAGGGTCGAACGCCTACAGCCAACTGTTTCCTATACCGTGGGCTAGGTAGCACTGTCCCACCACCGCTGTCCCCTGTGGACCCTGCATCCACCACATTAACCCAGTGCGCAGTGATGGACACGTAATGGCCCTGGCCATGCCGACTGGACCATGCATCAGTTGTGAGGTGCACCTTTCCGCTCACTGACTGCTTGAGTGCATGGACAATGCGGTCTTTCACATGATGGTGGAGGGCTGGGATGGCTTTGCGAGAGAAGAAGTGGCGACTGGGTAGGTCATAGCGTGGTACTGCATAGGCCATGAGTTCGCGGAAAGCTGTGCTTTCCACCAACCGAAAGGGCATCATCTCAAACGAGATTAGTTTGGCAATGTGGGCGTTCAAACCCAGTGTACGCGGATGAGAGACTGAGTACTTTCTTGACCTACTCATAGTGTCTGGGAGGGTGAGCTGGACTTGAGAGCTGCATATGGTGGAAGTAGCGGTGGACAGGGCGGACTGAGAGAGGGTTGATGATGGTGATGGAGTTGGTGTTCTTTCTGATGGCCTAGAATCAGGCTTTCGTTGATATAACAGTGGGATTCCCTGACTGCTGTGGTCTTGCAACGACACCTCAACATTTGCTGCTGTGCTAACCGGTGGGCTTACAGTGGGGGAAACAATGTAGCGTTGCTGACTACCTTCGTTGTGATCAGTTGCACATGTGGCACTTGAGGTTTGGTGTTGTGTCCACGCTTGCAAGTGCATGCTGGTTAAATGTCTAAGCATGCAACTGGTATTCAAATTTTTCAGATTTTTCCCTCGGCTAAAGGTCTTTGCGCACTTCTTACAGATAACCTTGGCCTGATCATGAGGATTTTGATCAAAAAAGTGCCACACTGCACTCTTCCTACTTTGGCAGACATTTTGCGGCCTAGCACGCTATGATCTTTTGACCCTCTGGACAAGCTGTCCAGCAACTCTTTTGATGTTTGGAACCTGTCTTTGGAGTGCTCTGGGCCTGCCAGATAACAGCTGTTGCGATGTCGATGTCTGCTGTGGATGGTCCTCATCTGAGCTATTGGAAGCAGCACCCTCTTCCCCCAATGGATGCCAATCTGGGTCAACAACTGGGTCATCCATCACCTCCTCTTCTATGTCATGTGCACCTTCCTCTGTGTCACCGTGTATGGTGGTATAGTGTGTGGGAAGGGGCACCTGAGTCTCATCAGGGTCAGAATCTGGCTCTGTACACTGCGAGGACAATGTAGTGCTCTGAGTGAATGTACCAGCAGAATCATCCATCAGCGGCTGTGCATCAGTGCACTCCATGTCAGATTCATCTTGGCCTGGGTAATTCACCATTTCACTTGATAATCCAGGCATGGTATGTGAAAACAGCTCCATGGAGTAATCAGTAGTATGGCCTGCGTCATCCTTCAATCTTGGTTGGGGTGAAGGACACAAGGAAATGTGTGGTTCATGAACATGAGCCTCCAATGATGACTCAGTGCTTTTACTTTTTACAACTGAAGAAGAGGAGGCGATAGAGCTGGAGGCTGAGTCAGCAATGTAAGACAAAACTTTTTCCTGATGCTCTGGCTTTAAAAGCGGTTTGCCAACTCCTAGAAAACTAAGCGTTCGAGGCCTTATGTAGCCAGACGATGATGCAGGGTCAGCACCTCCTGCATTCGGTCCTATTTTGCTCTTGCCACTACCATCAGATCCACCACCAACACCATCATTACCAGCTGCCAACCCCCGCCCAATTCCACGGCCTCTTCCACCAGCCTTCCTCATTTTTGGTAGAAATGTAGACAAAATCCAACAAACTATATAGTAATGTAAAACAAGGTACAAGGTGTCTATAGGACAGGGGAGATTTTGAATTTCTGCAGACACTTTTGGACACTGGACACTTTTGGATTGTGTGAGGCCCACTGATATCTGAGCGCTATGTGACAGGCTCGATGGCACAGCTGTGACCAAAGTGACTAGAGGATAAGGGAGATTTTGAATCTCTGCACACACTTTTGGACACTGGACACTTTTGGATTGTGTGAGGCCCACTGATATCTGAGCGCTATGTGACAGGCTCGATGGCACAGCTGTGACCAAAGTGACTAGAGGATAAGGGAGATTTTGAATCTCTGCACACACTTTTGGACACTGGACACTTTTGGATTGTGTGAGGCCCAATGAATATCTGAACGCTATGTGACAGGCTCGATGGCACAGCTGTGACAAAAGTGACTAGAGGATAAGGGAGATTTTGAATCTCTGCACACACTTTTGGACACTGGACACTTTTGGATTGTGTGAGGCCCACTGATATCTGAGCGCTATGTGACAGGCTCGATGGCACAGCTGTGACCAAAGTGACTAGAGGCTAAGGGAGATTTTGAATCTCTGCACACACTTTTGGACACTGGACACTTTTGGATTGTGTGAGGCCCACTGATATCTGAGCGCTATGTGACAGGCTCGATGGCACAGCTGTGACCAAAGTGACTAGAGGATAAGGGAGATTTTGAATCTCTGCACACACTTTTGGACACTTTTGGATTGTGTGAGGCCCAATGAATATCTGAGCGCTATGTGACAGGCTCGATGGCACAGCTGTGACCAAAGTGACTAGAGGATAAGGGAGATTTTGAATCTCTGCACACACTTTTGGACACTGGACACTTTTGGATTGTGTGAGGCCCACTGATATCTGAGCGCTATGTGACAGGCTCGATGGCACAGCTGTGACCAAAGTGACTAGAGGATAAGGGAGATTTTGAATCTCTGCACACACTTTTGGACACTGGACACTTTTGGATTGTGTGAGGCCCACTGATATCTGAGCGCTATGTGACAGGCTCGATGGCACAGCTGTGACCAAAGTGACTAGAGGATAAGGGAGATTTTGAATCTCTGCACACACTTTTGGACACTGGACACTTTTGGATTGTGTG
The DNA here is from genome assembly GCF_039654945.1 of Dendrobates tinctorius. Lineage (NCBI taxonomy): Eukaryota > Metazoa > Chordata > Amphibia > Anura > Dendrobatidae > Dendrobates > Dendrobates tinctorius. The sequence continues at coordinate 22,056,700 of NW_027361704.1, forward strand.
AGGCCCAATGAATATCTGAGCGCTATGTGACAGGCTCGATGGCACAGCTGTGACAAAAGTGACTAGAGGATAAGGGAGATTGGATTGCTTTTAAAAAAGCAGTTTGCGGAACAGTGGGTAAACAGCAATGCAGGAATGTCAGGAAGCCTTAGAAGGCAGCCCAACAACCAACACCACTGATACACCACTATATAGCCTCCCCTTGCACTGCACACACAGTGACTGGTGTGTTGTGCAGGCCAAATTGCTAGCAGCAGAAGCAGTTTTTTTTTCTTCTCAGCAGGACAAAAAAAAAAATTGGGATTGCTTTTAAAAAAGCAGTTTGCGGAGCAGTGGGTAAACAGCAATGCAGGAATGTCAGGAAGCCTTAGAAGGCAGCCTAACAACCAACACCACTGATACACCACTATATAGCCTCCCCTTGCACTGCACACACAGTGACTGGTGTGTTGTGCAGGCCAAATCGCTAGCAGCAGAAGCAGTTTTTTTTGTCTTCTTCCCTGCCTAACGCTCTCCCTACAGAATCAGCAGCAACCTCTCCCTATACTAAGATCGGCAGAAGTAAGATGGCGGTCGGCGTGCACGCCCTTTTATACCCCCTGTGACGCCCACCAAAGCAAGCCAATCACTTGCATGCCCTTCTGAAAGATGGTGGTGACCCGTGCCTATGTCATCACGTTGCCCACAGTGTCCGTGGATCCTGATTGGCTGAAAAAGAGCGCAAAACAAACTTTTGAAACGCGACTTTGGCGCGTAAGTCGCCGACCTCGTGGCCGACCTCATCCTAGGGTCGGTTTCGTTTCATGAAACCCGACTTTGCCAAAAGTCGGCGACTTTTGAATTTTTTCGACCCGTTTCGCTCAACTCTAGTGAGTACTAATAAAATTTATACTTTTGCATATATTTTGGATCCGTTACTCCGTTTTCTCCTTTTTAAGATTAGTATATGGAGTGGTAATCCTTGCACAAGGCGTTTTTGGACCATGGTCACCGCCTTGTCTCGTTCTCTGATACTGGGCATTATCATATATGTAATGACTAGACAAGCTGTGAGGATTCTCCATCGCCGGCGGGAACAGGTGTTCACTTGACTATTAATATGCGGTATGCATGCGGACAGCCATATTCTGACCAGTCTGCATAACCTCACTCAATATACAGTACTTGTATTGAACGAGGCCAGATGTGTCTCACAATGTGGCCTGATATATGCGTATCGCATATGGCCGCTTGGTCTCAGCACCATAAAATCCTGACAGCTGCACCTGCTGGGAGGATTCCCAAATCTGCAGTCATATAGAGTGACACACTGTGATAAATGTTGACAACCCCTTTTAAGAATGCTGGTTTCACAATAATATTTCAGTTAGACAGGCTTCTGATCAAAGGTGAAAAAAGATAATAATAATAATAATAATAATAAATTTTATTTCTATAGCGTCGACATATTCCGCAGCATTTTACATTTCAGAGGGGACTTGTACAGACAATATACATTACAGCATAACAATAATCACATAGATCATAACAGATACCAAGGGGAATGAGGGCCCTGCTCGCAAGCTTACAATCTATGAGGAAAAAAGGGGAGACACGAAAGGTGGGTGGTAACAGTTACCCTGATTGTATGTGGGTCGCCCCTCACACCCAGGGCAGCGGGGTACTCGGTACCGGGCTGGTGTCAGGGGGAATGTGTCACAGCAGCGGTGACCCGGTCCGTGGCCCTGGGTGACCAATATCAATGGCGGTGATGTTAATGATGTTAAAGTTTATTGGAATAGTTCGTGACTAGAGTTGAGCGATACCATCCGATACTTCAAAGTATCGTATCGGATGGTATCGGCCGATCTTTAAAAAAAGTATCGGTATCGCCGATTCCAATACCGGAAGTCCCATTCAAGTCTATGGGACTTCCGGTATCGGAATAAGAAAAACCCTTTCCTGCCCTTGTACAGCCTCTCTGGGGTCTGTACGGGCCTTTCGGGGGGCTGTGCCGGCCTGCCAGGGGGTCTGTGCAGGCTCCGGTGGTCTGTGCCGGCCTGCCGGTGGTCTGTGCAGGCTCCGGGGGGCTGTGCCGGCCTGCCGGGGGACTGTGCAGGCTCCGGGGGGCTGTGCCGGCCTGCCGGGGGGCTGTGCAGGCTCCGGGGGGCTGTGCCGGCCTGCCGGGGGACTGTGCAGGCTCCGGGGGGCTGTGCAGGCCTGCCGGGGGGCTGTGCCGGCCTGCCGGTGGTCTGTGCAGGCTCCGGGGGTCTGTGCAGGCATCGTCCGATGGGACTACAAGTCCCATCGGGCGATGCCTGCTACCATGACAGTGATTGACACATTAGCCAATGATGGGACAGTAGTAGTCCCATCATCCGGCTAATGTGTTAAATGTAAAAAAAAAAAAAAAAAAAAAAAAAAAAAATTACATGCTACATACATACAACATGCATACTACATACATGCTACATTCATACTACATACTACATACATGCTACATTCATACTACATGCAACATACATACTACATATATACTACATGCATGCTACATACATACTGCATACTACATGCTACATACATACTACATATATACTACATGCATGCTACATACATACTACATGCTACATACATACCACATACATACTACATATATACTACATGCATGCTACATACATACTACATATATACTACATGCATGCTACATACATACTACATGCTACATACATACTACATACATACTACATATATACTACATACATGCTACATACATACTACATGCATGCTACATACATACTACATGCTACATACATACCACATACATGCTACATATATACTACATGCATGCTACATACATACTACATATATACTACATGCATGCTACATACATACTGCATGCTACATGCATGCTACATACATACTACATACATACTACATGCTACATACATACCACATATATACTACATACATACAATACATTCATACAATACATACATAGACATACAGTACATATAACATAGAGTAACATACTTACCAATACTTGTCACATTGTTCCCCGAAGCCATTGTCGTCTACGGAATAAATATTAACATAACAAACCACAAAAATACTCACCCACGATCCGAAGCAGTCCACGAGTGTGTCCCACGACGATCTTGGGTAGAGAACTGCAGCATCAGATGATGCTGCCGTTCTCTACGGGCTGCAGGAATCCAATGACGGAAGGTAGGTATCCTTCCGCACTGTATTCCTCCGCCACTTAAAAAAAAAAAAGTCCCTAGTCTCACTTTATGCCATTGCTGTGTGGGAAATTCCCACACAGCAATGGCATAAAGTGAGACTAGGGACTTTTTTTTTTTTTAAGTGGCGGAGGAATACAGTGCGGAAGGATACCTACCTTCCGTCATTGGATTCCTGCAGCCCGTAGAGAACGGCAGCATCATCTGATGCTGCAGTTCTCTACCCAAGATCGTCGTGGGACACACTCGTGGACTGCTTCGGATCGTGGGTGAGTATTTTTGTGGTTTGTTATGTTAATATTTATTCCGTAGACGACAATGGCTTCGGGGAACAATGTGACAAGTATTGGTAAGTATGTTACTCTATGTTATATGTACTGTATGTCTATGTATGTATTGTATGAATGTATTGTATGTAGTATGTATGTAGTATATATGTGGTATGTATGTAGCATGTAGTATGTATGTAGTATGTATGTAGCATGCATGTAGCATGTAGTATGTATGTAGCATGCATGTAGTATATATGTAGTATGTATGTAGCATGCATGTAGCATGCATGTAGTATGTATGTAGTATGTATGTAGCATGTATGTAGTATGTATGTGGTATGTATGTAGCATGTAGTATATATGTAGCATGTATGTGGTATGTATGTGGTATGTATGTAGCATGTAGTATATATGTAGCATGTATGTGGTATGTATGTGGTATGTATGTAGCATGTAGTATATATGTAGCATGCATGTAGTATGTATGTGGTATGTATGTAGCATGTAGTATATATGTAGCATGCATATAGTATGTATGTAGTATGTATGTAGTATGTATGTAGCATGCAGTATGTATGTAGTATGTATGTAGTATATATGTAGTATGTATGTAGCATGCATGTAGCATGTATGTAGCATGTATGTAGTATGTATGTAGTATATATGTAGTATGTATGTAGCATGTAGTATGTATGTAGTATTTTTTTTTTTTAACATTTAACACATTAGCCGGATGATGGAACTACTACTGTCCCATCATTGGCTAATGTGTCAATCACTGTCATGGTAGCAGGCATCGCCCGATGGGACTTGTAGTCCCATCGGACGATGCTTGCACAGACCCCCGGACATCAGCACAGCCCCCCGGCAGGCCGGCACAGCCCCCCGGCAGGCCGGTACAGACCCCCACAGGGTGCACAGACCACCGGCAGGCCGTCACAGCCCCCCGGCAGGCCGGTACAGACCCCGGGCAGTCCACACAGCCCCCCGGCAGGCCGGCACAGCCCCCCGGCAGGCCGGCACAGCCCCCCGGCAGGCCGGCAGAGACCCCCGGAAGGCCCGAAATGACGGCGCATCATGATGCGCACACACCGCGCATCATGATGACGTCAGGCCGTCAATCAACTGAACTTCCGATTCCGATGCCGAATTCCGATATTGAAAAAATATCGGAAGTCGGTATCGGAATTCCGATACAGCAAGTATCGGCCGATACCCGATACTTGCGGTATCGGAATGCTCAACACTATTCGTGACGCCACCTGTGGTGTTTGGCAAGCAAGATGTTAAGCCAACGCTGCGTGCAGATCCACTGGGACTGATGGTGTGGTGCAGCAAAGATGGTGTAGCTCTCCACAGGTGGAGCTGTAGTCCCAGGGCAGTGTAGGTGCAATGGATAAGGAGAGGCGCAGAATAGTATAGATGCTGGTACCCAGGTGTAGCAGTGCTGGAATAACTGGATGACACCAGAGTATGCGGTTCCAAAGCTTTACTCACTGTTTGCAGTTCACACAACTGCCTGCCTCCGCACTGTGTTCTTCAGGTCAGGGCCCCAGTCAACCTCCAGGCAGGATAGTATTCTCCTCTCCACACTCCGCCAATATGTACCTTACTGAACGACTCCTCCAATGCGCCTTTAGGTTCGAAGCACTCCAGTACTTAGTTACCCTGGAATGCCTCTCTCTAGGTGTTCCTAGTCTCTGCTTGTATGACAGACAGCTGTAGCCTGCTTGGGGGGCTCCGCTCTGCGTCCCGGCTCACTATCCAAGTGCTGTTGTGTCCCAAGTCTGCGATGGGAGTAAGGCGTTGGTGGCTCACTACTCCTCCGGTGTCTGTTGCCGGACATAAAGATCCAATCAACCTTGGGGACCGGGCCCCTGCCTTTGCGCTCTGGACTGGAAGGGTTCTCTCGCTTTCTCAACCTGCTTCCCACCATCCTTCTATTCTCCTTCGTTCCGATCTGTTCTATCTCTCTTATGGAATCTGTAGTCTCCAGTCTACATCTCTTTCTCCTTCTCTTCCTTCACTGCCCCAGTTCACTGGGGCAGCTGCAGCACTCCTTCCTCCATCCCTTCTTCCAGGGATCCCCACTCTTCACCGAGTGGCTGTTCTCTCCTACTCTGCCTGCCTTCTTCTGCGGACTGACCTGAAATCCTACACCTTCCCTCTCTTTTATATCTAACTCCACCCGCCTCCCCAGCACCTTTCGTGTTACGAAGCCAGGAACAACAAAAGGCACCCTATGACCTTTCCAGCATAAAGCATGGATGGGTCCCTGCTGAACTATCCTGTGTGTGGGGTGCAGGTGTGGGAATGTGGAAGGGAGTTCCCACCCTACCTGGATGGTGGGGTACCACACCTTAGGAGAAGGTGCAGTACCTCTGTGGCGACTGAAGCCTCAGGGGCGACACATATGGACCAGCCATAATGATAAGTGTGTAACAGTTCAGATGCAGAGGGCTAATGGACGCATAAAGCATGTGGGAACATGATGCGGGGAACCTGGTTATGGTAAAAAACTTTTGGCTGTGCCACATAGGGATAGATTAGGTTAATGTGTTGAGGCGGTAGGCCAGTCTGAATAAATGAGTTTTCAGGGCACGCTTAAAATTGTGGGGATTGGGGACTAATCGTATTGACCAGGGAAGTGCATTCCAAAGAATTGGCGCAGCACGTGTATAGTCTTGAAGACGGGAGTAGGAGGTTCTGATTATTGAGGATGCTAACCTCAGGTCATGAGCAGAATGGAGGGCGCGGGTAGGATGGTATACTGAAACAAGGAAGGAGATGTAGGGTGATGCTGAGCCATGAAGAGCTTTGTGGGTGAGGGTAATAAGTTTGTACTGGATTCTGGAGTGAATGGGTAGCCAGTGTAATGACTGGCACAAGGTAGAGGCATCGGTGTAACGATTGGCGAGAAATATGATCCTGGCAGCAGCATTCAAGACAGATTGGAGGGGGGGAGAGTTTGGTAAGAGGGAGACCGATTAGAAGGGAGTTACAATAGTCGAGACGAGAATGAATAAGAGAAACAGTCAGAGTTTTTGCAGAGTCAAAAGTAAGAAAGGGTCGAATTCTTGAAATGTTTTTGAGGTGCAGATAACAAGAACGAGCCAGTGATCGGATGTGGGGGACAAAGGAAAACTCAGAGTCAAGTATGACCCCAAAACAGCGGGCATGTTGCTGGGGAGTAATAGTAGAACCACACACGGAAATGGCAATGTCGGGTATAGGTACATTAGTAGCGGGAGGAAACACAAGGAGTTCAGTCTTTGACAGGTTCAGTTTCAGATATAGTGAGGACATGATGTTATACACAGCATTTAGAAAATTGCTGGTGTTTTCTAGAAAGGCTGGCGTGATGTCAGGAGAAGAAGCGTATAATTGGGTGTCGTCAGCATAGAGATGGTACTGGAAACCAAATCTACTGATTGTTTGACCATTAGGGGCAGTATACAAAGAGAAGAGGAGGGGGCCTAGGACTGATCCTTGAGGAACCCCAACAGTAAGGGGAAGATGAGAGGAGGAGGAGCCAGCAAAAGATACAGTAAAGGAGTGGTCAGAGAGATAGGAGGAGAACCAGGAGAGAACGGTGTCCTTGAGGCCAATGGAATGGAGCATAGTGAGGAGAAGCAGATGATCCACAGTGTTGAATGCTGCAGAGAGATCCAAGAGAATTAGCATGGAGTAATGACCCTTTGATTTAGCTGTTAGTAGATCATTAGAGACTTTAGTGAGGGAAGTTTCAGTAGAGTGTAAAGAGCGGAAACCGGATTGGAGAGGGTCGAGAAGAGAGTTTTCTGAGAGATAGCGGATAAGACGGGAGTGGACCAGGCGTTCCAGGAGTTTAGAGATGAAGGGAAGATTAGAAACAGGTCTATAGTTAGCGGCAAAGTTTTGGTCAAGGGATGTTTTTTTAACTAGTGGATGTATGATGGCATGCTTAAATGAGGAGGGAAAGATAGAGAGGTTAAATATTTTAGTTAGGTGAGGGGTGACAGCAGGGGAAAGGGGCTGGAGTAGATGTGACGGAAATGGGTCACTGGTGCAAGTGGTTGGGCGAGAAGATGCAAGGAGCCTGCTTACTTCTTCTTCTGTGACTGGTTCAAAATCAGAGAGTGAGCTAGATGCAGTGGGGGAGGGAGGACAGTGCATGGTATGAGGTGATTGGGAGATAATTTCCTGTTGGATCTGGTCAATTTCTTCATTGAAGTAATTGGCCAGATCGTCAGCTCGAAGCTCCGTGGTTGGGGCCTGTACTCTTGGGTTGAGTAGAGAATGAAAAGTGTCAAAGAGACCTTTAGGGTTATTGGACAGTGAAGTGATGAGGGTGTTGAAGTAGGTTTGTTTTGAGAGGTGAAGGGCAGTGTTGTATGTTCGAAGCATAAACTTATGATGGATGAAATCTTCGGGTAGGTTGGATTTTCTCCACAGACTTTCGGCGCACCTGGAGCACCGCTGCAGGAAACGTGTTTGCAGGGTGTGCCAGGGTTGTCGCCATCTGTGTTGTGGTGTTCTAGGTATAGGAGGAGAAAATTCATCCAGGGCACTTTGAAGTGTTTCATTGTAATGCTTCAATGCAGAATCAGGACATGAGAGGGAGGAGATAGGGGCCAATGAAGACTGCATGTTCTTCATAAGTTTCTGGGTGTTAATGGCCTGTATGTTTCTATAAATATGGACAGTGGGGGTGACCTGAGCAGCCTGGCGGTTCTTAATAGAGAATGAAAGAAGGTTGTGGTCAGAGAGCGGGAGAGGGGAGTTTGCAAAATCATCCACTGCACAAAGCCGAGAGAAGACCAAGTCGAGGGAGTTTCCGTCTTCATGCGTTGGAGAATTAGTAAGCTGCAAAAGGCCAAATGAGGAGGTTAGAGATAAAAGGTGAGTAGCAGACAGGGAGAGTGGAAGAGCAATGGGGATGTTGAAATCTCCCATTATGAGGGTAGGGATGTCACAGGAGAGAAAATGTGGAAGCCAAGTGGCAAAATGATCCAGGAACTGAAGGGAGGGGCCGGGAGGACGATATACCACCACCACTCGCATGGAGAAGGGGGTGAAGAGTCTGACGGCATGGACCTCAAAAGAAGGAAAGACAAGTGAGGGTACTTGAGGGATAACCTGAAAGGTACATTTTGATGATAGGAGCAGACCAACGCCTCCACCTGCTCTATTGTCTGATCTTGGGGATCATCCTTAAGGACGAATAATCACAGTCATCCATCTAGTCCATGTAACAGAGCCCAAGTTAGACGTGTTGTCTAGTCAGGGAATACTGATCACCCCTCTGCAGGATAAATAATCATTCTGAGACTTGAGTAGAGTAATGTTTGGATTCAGCTTTACTGGGAGCTCAAGCAGTTGACACATGACTGTAAGTATGCTTTTACCAACCAGATTCTCATCCATTTTTCTCAAAGGGGTTATCTAGTCTAAATCCACGAGTCTGCATTCACGCTATATGTCACTAGTAAGTATATTGCAAGTGTGAATGTGGCCGGGTCAGAGCTGGACTGGCCATCTGGCAATTCTAGCAAATAGCAGAATGGGCCTGTCTGGTCATGGGCCACATTGCCTGCTACGTTGTAAACAGAATTGGTGTTCTCAAGACACCCATACTGTTAAGAGTTGTGACGGAGCACAAAGTCGCCGACTCCATCGCTTATCCCTGCAGGCCACGGGTATCATTAGAAATATTGGTCATGTTGTAATTCTTGCTGTGCTCAATCCAGGGGAATATTAGTAATATATTCCATCTAGTGCTTGGGGATATGAACAGCATGGGCCTGTATGATTTCAAATGCCAGGGCTGAATTTCAGTCCCAGTCTGTACCTGGGCCGGGTGTATGCATATTAACTACTCGCAGTCACGAGACCAACTGACCGTCATTCCTAGCTCTGACACCAAAGAATCCACAAAGTGTGCAGTGTGTACAGTGTGAGGATTCACAAGTCTGCGGTCATATAGAGTGACAAAGAGTAAATGCAGACTTGGGGATTTAGACAACCCCTTTAAGGCCTCTTTCACACTTCAGTCTTTTGGCGTCAGTCAAAATCCTTCAAAGTGTGAAAAAACGGATCCAGTGAAGATTGGCTAAAAACTGAAGCACCGGATCTGTTTTTTTGACGGATCCGTCGAAGTTGCAGATTTTGGAATTTAAAGGAGGAGAGAGAGAGACAATTTTGCTGTGCCAGAACGGCTTTTTGAGTTAAATTAAATGAATGAAAAATCTTGTGGGCATGCTCAGTTTAAAAAACGGAATCCATCACTTGATTCCGTCATGTGACGGATGGCGACGGATCTGCCGCCCATAGTCATCCATTATAGCAGACAACGGACTGCGACGGATCCGTCACCATCCGTCTTTTCAACGCAGACAAAAAACGTTACTATGTCCGTTGTATCCAGACGACGGATGCTGAAATTTCGAAGGAACCGTCAAATGACGGATGCAATGGATGGCCATCCATTGCAATCCGTCCTTAATGCAAGTCTATGAGAAAAAAACGGATTCCGCTAAAAAAAAGATCCGTTTTTTTCAAAAAAGGGCGGATTTAGACTGACGTCAAAAGACTGAAGTGTGACAAGTGCTTGAACCACCTAATAAAGTCCAATCTGAAGATTGCATTCTTTTAGTAATCAGCACTGGTGACTAAACATTTTCACTGGGTGGAAAACCCCTATAATAAGGATGTGCTGAGTATAAACTATAACTATTAGGCCAGGATAACACTACCGTATGTGATGCGAGAAACTCGCACGAGTCTCTCGCATCAACACCAGGCGCTGCTGCCGGCACACAGGAGCGGAGCAGCTGCTGCATAGAAATACATATAGTAACACTATTGTTTAATCTGGATGTGAACCTGCTTTGCATCTTGTTCTTGATTACCGCACTCCAACTGCTTGATCAATAATGTTTACATTATTATCACCATATCCTACATTGACCAGTTTTTTCGGCTTTACAGCTAAGGTGTATATTATGCTTTTCTGTATCAGCTTAGTGCATTGTGAGGTTTTACAGGCAGCTAAGAATAATGTAACCATATGAATAAAGACTGATATAGATCCGTATTCACTTACAGTGAGTATTGTAGCACAGCCAGATAGGACAGGGTTAAACCCAAACTCTGCAGGCTCTGATTATTAGCACCTGGCTGGTCTGCATATAATCGGGCTAGGTACTCACATTAGTCAATCTGCTTGGGAAAAGCTGACCAGAGTGGGTGATAGTGGAGCTGAAGAGAGACTGCACAGGCTGTGTGCACCAAACTGCAAGTATCACTGGTTACTGTGGACAATAGCTGTTTTGTTTGACCGAACTGAGACTAGCTCAGCTGTGCCTGAGTAGCCAGGGTATATATTGTGTAGTCAGCCCCTGGATAAGGCTAGGGATTTATGCTTATGGTTTTGTTTTTTTGGTCCTGTACAACCTGTGGAAAAAATGTCACATTATTCCACAAGAAACCTGTGCCTGTGTGCAGAGCCACCATAAGAGCATTACTGCCCTTACTAGTGTATGGGGCATGGTGAGCAGAAGCAAAGAGGGGGGCGGTGTACTTCTTCTTACTGGGCTCCAAGGGCAGGATTCGGCCAGGTCAGTAACGGAACACATGTCCGAGGACACACAATAAGTTAAAATCTATGCACAGCTATAGCTTTCTGCACGGCAATAGTTTAAAGCTGCCAGTCAATCAGAGGCCGGCAGCTGATGTCAGCATGTTATGTCATTGCCATGCACTGGCGCATCAAATGAATGAGGAAGAGGATGCTGCTTGACCGCGGCCAGGTAAAAAGAATCTTTTATTCTACTGAAAGCTGCCATATGGGGGCTGGGATAGTAGAGCATGTGGGGCCCAGGATGTGGGAGAGTATTACTGTAGGGGTTAATTAAGGGATATTATTAATGCTGTGATGTATTTTATTTTTGAGGATCCTGTTTTCAGTGTGGGATGTTATGTTACTGTGCAGTGCGACACTGTTGATTTTACTTTTTTCATCTGGCGTAGTGTAGAAGTTGGGGAATGTGCTATGGAAGTGATCAGCTATTGAGCACTGTGTGCTTATTTTCTGCAGAGACGAGTCCTGGCTGGAAGAAGTGATGTCAGTCTGCACTGGATGAAAAAGAGAAGTTGAAGGACTTCAAAAACAAATTTCACTGAGTCAGTGTATTGCATACAACATACAGAGCTCCTGTTTATAATGTCACTGCTGATCACCATTACCTGCACACCAACACTATATACAGAGCTCCTGTGTATAATGTCACTGGTGATCAGTGTATTACTTGTACACTGTATACTATATTCAGAGCCCCTGTGCATAATGTCACTAGTGATCCCTGTATTAACTGTACACTTACACTATACACTGCATTTTATGTATAGAGTTCCTGTGTATAATGGTAATATTAGTATTGTGTTTTTTTTTTTTTAATTAATGATGAGTTTTGTAGTATTCGGTCACTGTGGTCTGGTCATGGTGTGGCGATATTTATCCCTTGTATGTAATATTATTCGGACATTACAGTGCCTTGTGAAAGTACTCAGCCCCCTGGAACTTTTCCCACATATCATGCTTAAAACATAAAGATACCAAATATACATTTTTGGTGAAGAATCAACAACAAGTGGGACACAATGGTGAAATTGAATGAAATTTATTGGTTATTTTAAATTTTTGGGGAAATTCAAAAACTGAAAAGTGGGGCGTGCAATATTATTAGGCCCCTTTACTTTCAGTGCAGCAAACTCACTCCAGAAGTTCATTGTGGATCCCTGAATGATCCAATGTTCTCCTAAAATGATTAATGATGATAAATATAATCCACCTGTGTGTAAACAAGTCTCCGTATAAATGCACCTGCTCTGTGATAATCTCAGGGTTCTGTTTGAAGCACAGAGAGCATCATGAAGACCAAGAAACACAACAGGCAGGTCTGTGATACTATTGTGGAGGAGTTTAAAGCTGGATTTGGATACAAAATGATTTCCAAAACGTTAAACATCCCAAGGAGCACTGTGCAAGCGATCATATTGAAATGGAAGGAGTATCATACCACTGCAAATCCACTAAGACCCGGCTATCCCTCTAAACTTTCATCTCAAACAAGGAGAAGACTGATCAGAGATGCAGCCAAGAGTCCCATGATCACTCTGGATGAACTGCAGAGATCTACAGCGGAGGTGGGACAGTCTGTCCATAGGACAACAATCAGTCGTACACTGCACAAATCTAGCCTTTATGGAGTGGCAAGAAGAGAGCCATTTCTCAAAGATATCCATAAAAAGTGTCATTTAAAGTTGGCAACAAGCCACCTGGGAGACACACCAAACATGTGGAAGAAGGTGCTCTGGTCAGATGAAACCAAAATTGAACATTTTGGCATAAAGGCAACACAGCTCATCACCATGAACACACCATCCTAACCGTCAAACATGGTGGTGGCAGCATCATGGCTTGTGGTGGTAGCATCATGGTTTGGGCCTGCTTTTCTTCAGCAGGGACAGGGAAGATGGTTAAATTTGATGGGAAGATGGATGGAGCCAAATACAGGACCATTCTTGAAGAAAACCTGTTGGGAGTCTGAAAAGACCTGAGACTGTGACGGAGATTTGTCTTCCAACAAGACAATGATCCCAAACATGAAGCAAAATCTACAATGGAAAGGTTTACAAATAAACGTATCCAGGTGTTAGAATGTCAAAATCGAGACCTGAAAACAATCGAGAATCTATGGAAAGAGCTGAAAACTACTGTTCACAAACGATCTCCATCAAAGCTCACTGAGCGCAAGCTGTTTGCCAAGGAAGAATGGGCAAGAATTTCAGTCTCTCGATGTACCAAAACTGATACAGACATACCCCAAGCAACTTGCAGCTGTAATCGCAGCAAAAGGTGGCGCAACAATGTATTAAGTTAAAGGGGCCGAATAATATTGCACGCCCCACTTTTCAGTTTCTGAATCTTAACAAAAAATTGAAATAACCAATAACTTTCGTTCAACTTCACAATTGTGTCCCACTTGTTGTTGATTCTTCACCAAAAATTTACATTTGGTATCTTTATGTTTTGAAGCATGATATGTGGGAAAAGGTTGAAAAGTTCCAGGGGGCCGAATACTTTCGCAAGGCACTGTATGTGGTTCGGCTATTGTAATACAGTACTTGTTCCTTTTATGTGGTATTATTCGGTCACTACGTGGTTTAGTCATAGTGTGATGGTATTTGTCCTTTGAATGTGGTATTATTAGTAATTTTAAAAAATGTTTGACACATACTTACAGAAAAATAAATAAAACGTACCTAAAAAGATTATTAGGTATTTTAAGAAATGTTTAATAGTTTAGAGTAGGGTCCGGCCAAAACAGTTTACCTTGCTGTTTGTGGTGGCGGCTTAAAAAAATCTTTTGGCCAAAACAAAAGCTGCTGGCTATGAATGTGATATGGTGTTAGATGGTAACTGTTATAAGGTATGTCTCCACGGGCATGCTGGCAGCACTTTGGGCAAAGCGGAAACATGATCTGCCCAAAGTGCCGCCCCCCCTTTGTATGCGACTTGATACCGCATGTGTTCATTGAACATATGCAGAATCACCGCATCGTATCCATAGACAGGGTTATTTACAGTCATATGTTAAAGTTTGGGCACCCCTATTAATGTTAACCTTTTTTCTTTATAACAATTTTGGTTTTTGCAACAGCTATTTCAGTTTCATATATCTAATAACTGATGGACTCAGTTATATTTCTGGATTCAAATGAGGTTTATTGTACAGAAAATGTGCAATCTGCATTTTAACAAAATTTGACTGGTGCAAAAGTATGGGCACCTCAACATAAAAGTGACATTAATATTTCGTAGATCCTCCTTTTGCAAAAATAACAGCCTCTAGTCGCTTCCTGTAGCTATTAATGAGTTTCTGGATGAAGGTATCTGTGACCATTCCTGTTTACAAAACAATTCCAGTTAAGTTTGATGGTCGCCGAGCATGGACAGCCCGCTTCAAATCATCCCACAGATGTTCAATGATATTCAGATCTGGGGACTGGGATGGCCATTCCAGAACATTGTAATTGTTCCTCTGCATGAATGCCTGAGTAGATTTGGAGCGGTGTTTTGGATCATTGTCTTGCTGAAATATCCATCCCTTGCGTAACTTCAACTTTGTCACTGATTCTTGCACATTATTGTCAAGAATCTGCTGATACTGAGTTGAATCCATGCGACCCTCAACTTTAACAAGATTCCCAGTGTCAGCATTGGCCACACAGCCCCAAAGCATGATGGAACCTCCACCAAATTTTACTGTGGGTACCAAGTGTTTTCTTGGAATGCTGTGTTTTTTAGCCTCCATGCATAATGCCTTTTTGTATAACCAAACAACTCAATCTTTGTTTCATCAGTCCACAGGACCTTCTTCCAAAATGTAACTGGCTTGTCCAAATGTGCTTTTGCATACCTCAGGTTTGTGGCGTGCTTGCAGAAACGGCTTCTTTTGCATCACTCTCCCATACAGCTTCTCCTTGTGCAAAGTGGCTGTATTGTTGACCGATGCACAGTGACACCATCTGCAGCAAGATGATGCTGCAGGTCTTTGGAGGTGGTCTGTGGATTGTCCTTGACTGTTCTCACCATTCTTGTTCTCTGCCTTTCTGATATTTTTCTTGGCCTGCCACTTCTGGGCTTAACAAGAACTGTACCTGTGTTCTTCCATTTCCTTACTATGTTCCTCACAGTGGAAACTGACAGGTTAAATCTCTGAGACAACTTTTTGTATCCTTCCCCTGAAAAGCTATGTTGAATAATCTTTGTTTTCAGATCATTTGAGAGTTGTTTTGAGGAGCCCATGATGCCACTCTTCATAGGAGAATCAAATAGGAGAACTACTTGCAAGTGGCCACCTTAAATACCTTTTCATGATTTGATACACCTGGCTATGAAGTTCAAAGCTCAATGAGGTTACAAAACCAATTTAGTGCTTCAGGAAGTCAGTAAAAAGTAGTTAGGAGTGTTCAAATCAAGAAAATGATAAGGGTGCCCATACTTTTGCACTGGTCAAATTTTGTTTAAATGCAGATTGCACATTTTCTGTTAGAACAATAAACCTCATTTGAATCCAGAAATATAACTGAGTCCATCAGTTATTAGATATATGAAACTGAAATAGCTGTTGCAAAAAACAAAATTGTTATAAAGAAAAAAGGTTAACATTAATAGGGGTGCCCAAACTTTAACACATGACTGTATCTTGCGGAGACGGAGTGTCGCCATAAGATAAATAGACATGCTGCGGTCAGGAAAGACGCACTGCATGTCCAGATACACAGGGCCTCCGGATGCAGCCCTGCACGCATAGTGGAGACGGGATTTCATAAAATCCCCTCCAATATGCTGTAACATTTGGATGCTGCAGCTGTACGCAGCGTCCAATCCACAGCAGATAGTGAATGTTTCCGGACCATGGAAACATACCCTAAAAGTGTGAATGGTGAGGACATGATGCAGAAGTGGAGTTTTTCCAAGACTAGAGAGTGGGACTGTGTATAATGTCACTGGTGATCCCTGTATTACCTGTATACTTACACTACTGTATATACAGAGCTCTTTGGTATAATGGCCCTTATGGTAATATTAGTAATGTGTTTTTTTTAAATTAATGATCAGTATTGTAGTATCTGGTCACTATGTGGTCTGGTCATGGTGTGGTGGTATTTATCCCTTGTATGTAATATTATTTGGTCATGATATTGTGGTAATATGTGGTCCAGCCATGGTATGACAGAATTTGTTCCTTGTATGTGGTATTAGTCATTTTTAAAAATGTACCTAAAGAGCATTGAATATTTTAAGAAATGTTTAATAGAGTAGGGCCCGATCAAAAGAGTCTTCCTTGTGGTGGGGCTTAAAAAATCGATGGCTGTATGTGATCTGGTGTTCGATGGGTACTACTAATGTGTGATTGGTGAGGACGTGATGCAGAAGTGGAGTTTTTCCAAGACTGGGCAGGGGACTGTAGAATATGGGGCTCCAAAATTCCTGGTGACAGCCCTGCCTGTGTGAATGCTACCTAATGTCTGATAGTAAGAAATCCTTCATTGTGTGGGTTTATATAATAGTATTTATGCACTCATAGAAATATAGATCTATATCGCTTAAAGTATCCTCTAAAGAAAGCAGCACTATACAAAACTGACACTGCAAACGAGAGCAAGCTTCAGAGTATCGACCCAGTATCCTCCATATATACATGGCCCATCCTCTGTCACACTGGAGGGATGAGACCCATAGATGGGTGTCTGTCAATTTGGTAGACGGCACTAAATTATAATACATATAATGGGTGAGAGATACAGACAACCATCTGGATACTAACTAGCAGTCTGCCACGAATGGCACCCATTTCTTCTTATACCAGAAACAGACTGGATAGATTCAATGTATTTGCAGTTTCCATCTGCTATGTGGCCATTGCCCTTTGTTCACATAGGTCCCTGTTCAAACAAGGTGGCTCTTCTTCCTATACTATTATTTATTACTCCCATACCATCTTTTTTATATACTAGATATATCTGTAATTCTGCTTATTTTGCCTATATTTTACTATTGAGAAACCAGAGCAATCTTCAAATTATCTACAAGCTTATACAGCCTGTGCGGGAGTGTGAGCATTCCCCACTCCAATATGGCAGGTACATATAACTGAGTGCAGTAGACATGCACAGATTGAGGGCAGCTCCCTGATCTAATATGACGCCACACAACTTGATGGAGAGAAGAGAGCTTGTGCAAATCAGTCAGTGCCGGGGTGTACACTGACAGCTTGGGGCCCCTGTGCAAAAAAAATGTTTGGGCCCCTCTATGTTTATGGCAACCAAGCTACAGATATTTGTCTCCTCTCAATATGAATATTACTGTCCCCTATTACATGATGCCCTCTTATGTACAGCACCATCCCTTACATATCGTAATCTCGTTATTTAGAGCATCCTGTTTTATTATAGTATCCACTCTTGTTATGTAAAAACTGAAGTGATTGCTGATGGAAGTTGGTAAAGCTACTTTTCTGATAGCAAAGTATGATTAACTGGTGAGATGCTGCACCATCAGCAGTCATGTTATATCTAACAAGAGAGGACACTGTAGTAAAGAAAGCGCTGTGAGTAACAAAAATAACAAGAAAGCAATATGTAAAGAACGGTGCTATATATAAGATGACATAATACTTTGTAATAATGGGACAATAATGTACATAAAAACAGAGGACGCAACATAATAGGGGACTGTCCCATACATAACTAAAGAGGATGGTACGTAATCAGGGATGCCCCTTCCTGGGATAATGTCCCCCATACTGGGACCATTCCTGGGATAGTGTGCCCCTTCCTGGGATAATGTCCCCCATACTGGGACCATTCCTGGGATAGTGTGCCCCTTCCTGGGATAATGTCCCCCATACTGGGACCATTCCTGGGATAGTGTGCCCCTTCCTGGGATAATGTCCCCCATACTGGGACCATTCCTGGGATAGTGTGCCCCTTCCTGGGATAATGTGTTCTGTTCTCCAATGCATAAAAAAATACTACTCGTCTTCCCCCTATGCTGCCTGGTGTTCGCTTCTACAGCCGCTGCAGTTGACTTCAGCATCCTCGCCATGGTGCATGATGTCGATGCCATGTGTCACCAGTCACGGGCACGCCGACGTCAGCTACCAGTCTCTGATAGGCCACTGGCATGTATTGCAGCTCAGGGAGCCAGCGGGTCCCCTGCACCACAAAACATTTCAGCAGAATGTGGCTCCAAGGACTTGCATCCAGCTGATATAGTCGTTGGTGTTGGCGTGCCCCCTCCACCTCTAGGCCCCTGGTGTAGTGAGTAGCTGGGATCACTGACATCACATCTGAGCCTAGAGCACATTCTATGTATATTACTACCGTCAGCAGTTATATGAGCAATCATTAATTATAACACTTGTGTTATCACATTATCTCTATCAAGCAATTAAGGTTTTAATATTATATGCACAATACCTGTGAACTGGCACAGGATGAAAATCAATTATTGTTATATGCTTAATGACTCATGAGGAGATTGATATTATTGCACTGTATACATATGCAGGGCCAGCGTCAGCTCTTGGGTAAATGTCAGGGCCCTGAGCAGGCTGGGGGGCCCACTCACCATTGGGGACACCAGCACGCTATGGGGACCGGTGCCAGCACCCACAAGTTGGTCCCCCCGCTTGCTTAGGGCCCAAGTACTAGCAATACTTACCTCTCCCTGTTCTTCCGCTGCAGTGTCTTCCACATCTTCTCACTCTGGGATGTTTCAGGTCAGATGGTGCGATGATGTGACTAGTGTGCTCCCTCTTCTCTGAACAGTCACAGTGCAAAAAGCCGGACGACTGCAATGCTGAGGAGTCTGGAGCAGAGCAGCGGCCAGCGAGGAGAGGTGAGCATTTCATTTTTTTTTTACGCTTGGCGCAATATATTGGACTCATATATACTGGAGCATTGTATGGGGCCCATCATATACTGGAGCATTATATGGGGCCCACGATCCTGTATGGAGAGCTATGTGGAACCCATAATACTGGAGCCCAACACCGGAACTGCTGCAACCCACCAACCTACTGTCTCCTTCCCCACCATCCTGTAGCATGTAAGCCCGACAGGGCAGGGTCCTCTCCCCTCTGTATCAGTCTGTCATTGTTAGTTTACTGTAAGTGATATCTGTAATTTGTATGTAACCCCTTCTCATGTACAGCACCATGGAATCAATGGTGCTATATAAATAAATAATAGTGTATAGAGGACTAAACTGTCCGGTTTCTGAGCTAAATAGTTATTACTCATGTAATGTAAGAAGTAAGTGAAATCTTTGGCATTGTTCTATACCTATATTTCTCTGCCGTATCTGTGCATCATGTATCGTGGTATGTCTTAAAGGGACCCACTGAGACCATTTCCCCAGGGCCCATGAAAACCTGGAGCCGGCCCTGTACATATCAACTATTCTTTCCTGATGTATATTGATTGATCACTGATTATAGAGTGTAACCTATATGTACTGTGCTTATACTCTGTGAATGTTGATGGCTTGAGAAAGGTTCACAGTTTTGAAAAGTTGAAATATCGCGCATATCTGGGTGAATAAAGACCACAGTTTATTTCACGATCTCATGCCTGGAGTGCTGCTATATTTTTATATTTTTTTGCCATGTATCTACATCAATCTATATTCATATGGTTACATTTCTATATGAAAAACAGCTGCATACATGTGTCCATATATATCAGTGTATAATACACAGACTTGATTATTCTGACACAAGCATCCTGGCTGAAAGTGGCATGTAATACAGGTGTGTACTATATCTTGACCAGATGTGTAACTTTCCATGACCCTAACTGGATTCCCATGGAGTCCTGTAAATCTTTTTATTCGGCTTTACAGTACACTGCATTATATACTGATTCTGGGTTACACAATGATTTTGGCCATGGCACAGGTTGTGCAGCATAAAATCATTGTAAGCTGCTGCTACATGACATAGCAGCAGAAATAAAGTGATTAGGGTCACAATACATGCCCTGGGTACCACGACAAGCAGATTGAAAAAAAAAATCAGAACTTGTCCCACCACTGCAGGGGTCGCAATGTGACCCTCCTCACCTGTATCAGAGGCATGAAGAGAAGTTTGGCAGCTTGATCTATGTTGTAACTAAACATCATTTTGCTTCAGCATATGTTTATGGGATAACGTTCCTGCCATGCACGTCAATGTCAGTTGCTATCTCCACGCTGCAACACACTTGGATGCACATACACCTGACGTGGGGGTCCCCCTCCAGTATGGACCCGGTTGCACCCTCTGTAATTGCAATCATTACACCCATGAGTAACAGAGGACATGTGACAGTGCTATCACCATTGTGGTGTGAGGTGTAGTGATCGGTGCTGAACTGCCACAGATGGAAGCACAGGATCACTACTCAGTCAGTTTCAGTGCTGGAATGAATGATAGTATCTGCCCCAGCACTAATCTTAAAAGCCAATGATTGTGTAGTGCGTGGGAAGAGGGCAGCGCTGGATGAGAGTTTAGGGAAAAAAAGCAGAGCAATTTGCCTAGTGTGGGGAGCAGCATGTAATCAAACTCCGTGCAGGCAATAAAGTGAAATTCAGGGTGTCATAAATTCAATAGAGGTGAAACTAGCTTTATTAATAAATTAGAATGTTATTTTTTCAGGCTGGCAGTATATCTCGGGCTGCGGCTGGCAGTATATCTCGGGCTGCGGCTGGCAGTATATCTCGGGCTGCGGCTGGCAGTATATCTCGGGCTGCGGCTGGCAGTATATCTCGGGCTGCGGCTGGCAGTATATCTCGGGCTGCGGCTGGCAGTATATCTCGGGCTGCGGCTGGCAGTATATCTCGGGCTGCGGCTGGCAGTATATCTCGGGCTGCGGCTGGCAGTATATCTCGGGCTGCGGCTGGCAGTATATCTCGGGCTGCGGCTGGCAGTATATCTCGGGCTGCGGCTGGCAGTATATCTCGGGCTGCGGCTGGCAGTATATCTCGGGCTGCGGCTGGCAGTATATCTCGGGCTGCGGCTGGCAGTATATCTCGGGCTGCGGCTGGCAGTATATCTCGGGCTGCGGCTGGCAGTATATCTCGGGCTGCGGCTGGCAGTATATCTCGGGCTGCGGCTGGCAGTATATCTCGGGCTGCGGCTGGCAGTATATCTCGGGCTGCGGCTGGCAGTATATCTCGGGCTGCGGCTGGCAGTATATCTCGGGCTGCGGCTGGCAGTATATCTCGGGCTGCGGCTGGCAGTATATCTCGGGCTGCGGCTGGCAGTATATCTCGGGCTGCGGCTGGCAGTATATCTCGGGCTGCGGCTGGCAGTATATCTCGGGCTGCGGCTGGCAGTATATCTCGGGCTGCGGCTGGCAGTATATCTCGGGCTGCGGCTGGCAGTATATCTCGGGCTGCGGCTGGCAGTATATCTCGGGCTGCGGCTGGCAGTATATCTCGGGCTGCGGCTGGCAGTATATCTCGGGCTGCGGCTGGCAGTATATCTCGGGCTGCGGCTGGCAGTATATCTCGGGCTGCGGCTGGCAGTATATCTCGGGCTGCGGCTGGCAGTATATCTCGGGCTGCGGCTGGCAGTATATCTCGGGCTGCGGCTGGCAGTATATCTCGGGCTGCGGCTGGCAGTATATCTCGGGCTGCGGCTGGCAGTATATCTCGGGCTGCGGCTGGCAGTATATCTCGGGCTGCGGCTGGCAGTATATCTCGGGCTGCGGCTGGCAGTATATCTCGGGCTGCGGCTGGCAGTATATCTCGGGCTGCGGCTGGCAGTATATCTCGGGCTGCGGCTGGCAGTATATCTCGGGCTGCGGCTGGCAGTATATCTCGGGCTGCGGCTGGCAGTATATCTCGGGCTGCGGCTGGCAGTATATCTCGGGCTGCGGCTGGCAGTATATCTCGGGCTGCGGCTGGCAGTATATCTCGGGCTGCGGCTGGCAGTATATCTCGGGCTGCGGCTGGCAGTATATCTCGGGCTGCGGCTGGCAGTATATCTCGGGCTGCGGCTGGCAGTATATCTCGGGCTGCGGCTGGCAGTATATCTCGGGCTGCGGCTGGCAGTATATCTCGGGCTGCGGCTGGCAGTATATCTCGGGCTGCGGCTGGCAGTATATCTCGGGCTGCGGCTGGCAGTATATCTCGGGCTGCGGCTGGCAGTATATCTCGGGCTGCGGCTGGCAGTATATCTCGGGCTGCGGCTGGCAGTATATCTCGGGCTGCGGCTGGCAGTATATCTCGGGCTGCGGCTGGCAGTATATCTCGGGCTGCGGCTGGCAGTATATCTCGGGCTGCGGCTGGCAGTATATCTCGGGCTGCGGCTGGCAGTATATCTCGGGCTGCGGCTGGCAGTATATCTCGGGCTGCGGCTGGCAGTATATCTCGGGCTGCGGCTGGCAGTATATCTCGGGCTGCGGCTGGCAGTATATCTCGGGCTGCGGCTGGCAGTATATCTCGGGCTGCGGCTGGCAGTATATCTCGGGCTGCGGCTGGCAGTATATCTCGGGCTGCGGCTGGCAGTATATCTCGGGCTGCGGCTGGCAGTATATCTCGGGCTGCGGCTGGCAGTATATCTCGGGCTGCGGCTGGCAGTATATCTCGGGCTGCGGCTGGCAGTATATCTCGGGCTGCGGCTGGCAGTATATCTCGGGCTGCGGCTGGCAGTATATCTCGGGCTGCGGCTGGCAGTATATCTCGGGCTGCGGCTGGCAGTATATCTCGGGCTGCGGCTGGCAGTATATCTCGGGCTGCGGCTGGCAGTATATCTCGGGCTGCGGCTGGCAGTATATCTCGGGCTGCGGCTGGCAGTATATCTCGGGCTGCGGCTGGCAGTATATCTCGGGCTGCGGCTGGCAGTATATCTCGGGCTGCGGCTGGCAGTATATCTCGGGCTGCGGCTGGCAGTATATCTCGGGCTGCGGCTGGCAGTATATCTCGGGCTGCGGCTGGCAGTATATCTCGGGCTGCGGCTGGCAGTATATCTCGGGCTGCGGCTGGCAGTATATCTCGGGCTGCGGCTGGCAGTATATCTCGGGCTGCGGCTGGCAGTATATCTCGGGCTGCGGCTGGCAGTATATCTCGGGCTGCGGCTGGCAGTATATCTCGGGCTGCGGCTGGCAGTATATCTCGGGCTGCGGCTGGCAGTATATCTCGGGCTGCGGCTGGCAGTATATCTCGGGCTGCGGCTGGCAGTATATCTCGGGCTGCGGCTGGCAGTATATCTCGGGCTGCGGCTGGCAGTATATCTCGGGCTGCGGCTGGCAGTATATCTCGGGCTGCGGCTGGCAGTATATCTCGGGCTGCGGCTGGCAGTATATCTCGGGCTGCGGCTGGCAGTATATCTCGGGCTGCGGCTGGCAGTATATCTCGGGCTGCGGCTGGCAGTATATCTCGGGCTGCGGCTGGCAGTATATCTCGGGCTGCGGCTGGCAGTATATCTCGGGCTGCGGCTGGCAGTATAGTCTCGGGCTGCGGCTGGCAGTATGTCTCGGGCTGCGGCTGGCAGTATGTCTCGGGCTGCGGCTGGCAGTATGTCTCGGGCTGCGGCTGGCAGTATGTCTCGGGCTGCGGCTGGCAGTATGTCTCGGGCTGCGGCTGGCAGTATGTCTCGGGCTGCGGCTGGCAGTATGTCTCGGGCTGCGGCTGGCAGTATGTCTCGGGCTGCGGCTGGCAGTATGTCTCGGGCTGCGGCTGGCAGTATGTCTCGGGCTGCGGCTGGCAGTATGTCTCGGGCTGCGGCTGGCAGTATGTCTCGGGCTGCGGCTGGCAGTATGTCTCGGGCTGCGGCTGGCAGTATGTCTCGGGCTGCGGCTGGCAGTATGTCTCGGGCTGCGGCTGGCAGTATGTCTCGGGCTGCGGCTGGCAGTATGTCTCGGGCTGCGGCTGGCAGTATGTCTCGGGCTGCGGCTGGCAGTATGTCTCGGGCTGCGGCTGGCAGTATGTCTCGGGCTGCGGCTGGCAGTATGTCTCGGGCTGCGGCTGGCAGTATGTCTCGGGCTGCGGCTGGCAGTATGTCTCGGGCTGCGGCTGGCAGTATGTCTCGGGCTGCGGCTGGCAGTATGTCTCGGGCTGCGGCTGGCAGTATGTCTCGGGCTGCGGCTGGCAGTATGTCTCGGGCTGCGGCTGGCAGTATGTCTCGGGCTGCGGCTGGCAGTATGTCTCGGGCTGCGGCTGGCAGTATGTCTCGGGCTGCGGCTGGCAGTATGTCTCGGGCTGCGGCTGGCAGTATGTCTCGGGCTGCGGCTGGCAGTATGTCTCGGGCTGCGGCTGGCAGTATGTCTCGGGCTGCGGCTGGCAGTATGTCTCGGGCTGCGGCTGGCAGTATGTCTCGGGCTGCGGCTGGCAGTATGTCTCGGGCTGCGGCTGGCAGTATGTCTCGGGCTGCGGCTGGCAGTATGTCTCGGGCTGCGGCTGGCAGTATGTCTCGGGCTGCGGCTGGCAGTATGTCTCGGGCTGCGGCTGGCAGTATGTCTCGGGCTGCGGCTGGCAGTATGTCTCGGGCTGCGGCTGGCAGTATGTCTCGGGCTGCGGCTGGCAGTATGTCTCGGGCTGCGGCTGGCAGTATGTCTCGGGCTGCGGCTGGCAGTATGTCTCGGGCTGCGGCTGGCAGTATGTCTCGGGCTGCGGCTGGCAGTATGTCTCGGGCTGCGGCTGGCAGTATGTCTCGGGCTGCGGCTGGCAGTATGTCTCGGGCTGCGGCTGGCAGTATGTCTCGGGCTGCGGCTGGCAGTATGTCTCGGGCTGCGGCTGGCAGTATGTCTCGGGCTGCGGCTGGCAGTATGTCTCGGGCTGCGGCTGGCAGTATGTCTCGGGCTGCGGCTGGCAGTATGTCTCGGGCTGCGGCTGGCAGTATGTCTCGGGCTGCGGCTGGCAGTATGTCTCGGGCTGCGGCTGGCAGTATGTCTCGGGCTGCGGCTGGCAGTATGTCTCGGGCTGCGGCTGGCAGTATGTCTCGGGCTGCGGCTGGCAGTATGTCTCGGGCTGCGGCTGGCAGTATGTCTCGGGCTGCGGCTGGCAGTATGTCTCGGGCTGCGGCTGGCAGTATGTCTCGGGCTGCGGCTGGCAGTATGTCTCGGGCTGCGGCTGGCAGTATGTCTCGGGCTGCGGCTGGCAGTATGTCTCGGGCTGCGGCTGGCAGTATGTCTCGGGCTGCGGCTGGCAGTATGTCTCGGGCTGCGGCTGGCAGTATGTCTCGGGCTGCGGCTGGCAGTATGTCTCGGGCTGCGGCTGGCAGTATGTCTCGGGCTGCGGCTGGCAGTATGTCTCGGGCTGCGGCTGGCAGTATGTCTCGGGCTGCGGCTGGCAGTATGTCTCGGGCTGCGGCTGGCAGTATGTCTCGGGCTGCGGCTGGCAGTATGTCTCGGGCTGCGGCTGGCAGTATGTCTCGGGCTGCGGCTGGCAGTATGTCTCGGGCTGCGGCTGGCAGTATGTCTCGGGCTGCGGCTGGCAGTATGTCTCGGGCTGCGGCTGGCAGTATGTCTCGGGCTGCGGCTGGCAGTATGTCTCGGGCTGCGGCTGGCAGTATGTCTCGGGCTGCGGCTGGCAGTATGTCTCGGGCTGCGGCTGGCAGTATGTCTCGGGCTGCGGCTGGCAGTATGTCTCGGGCTGCGGCTGGCAGTATGTCTCGGGCTGCGGCTGGCAGTATGTCTCGGGCTGCGGCTGGCAGTATGTCTCGGGCTGCGGCTGGCAGTATGTCTCGGGCTGCGGCTGGCAGTATGTCTCGGGCTGCGGCTGGCAGTATGTCTCGGGCTGCGGCTGGCAGTATGTCTCGGGCTGCGGCTGGCAGTATGTCTCGGGCTGCGGCTGGCAGTATGTCTCGGGCTGCGGCTGGCAGTATGTCTCGGGCTGCGGCTGGCAGTATGTCTCGGGCTGCGGCTGGCAGTATGTCTCGGGCTGCGGCTGGCAGTATGTCTCGGGCTGCGGCTGGCAGTATGTCTCGGGCTGCGGCTGGCAGTATGTCTCGGGCTGCGGCTGGCAGTATGTCTCGGGCTGCGGCTGGCAGTATGTCTCGGGCTGCGGCTGGCAGTATGTCTCGGGCTGCGGCTGGCAGTATGTCTCGGGCTGCGGCTGGCAGTATGTCTCGGGCTGCGGCTGGCAGTATGTCTCGGGCTGCGGCTGGCAGTATGTCTCGGGCTGCGGCTGGCAGTATGTCTCGGGCTGCGGCTGGCAGTATGTCTCGGGCTGCGGCTGGCAGTATGTCTCGGGCTGCGGCTGGCAGTATGTCTCGGGCTGCGGCTGGCAGTATGTCTCGGGCTGCGGCTGGCAGTATGTCTCGGGCTGCGGCTGGCAGTATGTCTCGGGCTGCGGCTGGCAGTATGTCTCGGGCTGCGGCTGGCAGTATGTCTCGGGCTGCGGCTGGCAGTATGTCTCGGGCTGCGGCTGGCAGTATGTCTCGGGCTGCGGCTGGCAGTATGTCTCGGGCTGCGGCTGGCAGTATGTCTCGGGCTGCGGCTGGCAGTATGTCTCGGGCTGCGGCTGGCAGTATGTCTCGGGCTGCGGCTGGCAGTATGTCTCGGGCTGCGGCTGGCAGTATGTCTCGGGCTGCGGCTGGCAGTATGTCTCGGGCTGCGGCTGGCAGTATGTCTCGGGCTGCGGCTGGCAGTATGTCTCGGGCTGCGGCTGGCAGTATGTCTCGGGCTGCGGCTGGCAGTATGTCTCGGGCTGCGGCTGGCAGTATGTCTCGGGCTGCGGCTGGCAGTATGTCTCGGGCTGCGGCTGGCAGTATGTCTCGGGCTGCGGCTGGCAGTATGTCTCGGGCTGCGGCTGGCAGTATGTCTCGGGCTGCGGCTGGCAGTATGTCTCGGGCTGCGGCTGGCAGTATGTCTCGGGCTGCGGCTGGCAGTATGTCTCGGGCTGCGGCTGGCAGTATGTCTCGGGCTGCGGCTGGCAGTATGTCTCGGGCTGCGGCTGGCAGTATGTCTCGGGCTGCGGCTGGCAGTATGTCTCGGGCTGCGGCTGGCAGTATGTCTCGGGCTGCGGCTGGCAGTATGTCTCGGGCTGCGGCTGGCAGTATGTCTCGGGCTGCGGCTGGCAGTATGTCTCGGGCTGCGGCTGGCAGTATGTCTCGGGCTGCGGCTGGCAGTATGTCTCGGGCTGCGGCTGGCAGTATGTCTCGGGCTGCGGCTGGCAGTATGTCTCGGGCTGCGGCTGGCAGTATGTCTCGGGCTGCGGCTGGCAGTATGTCTCGGGCTGCGGCTGGCAGTATGTCTCGGGCTGCGGCTGGCAGTATGTCTCGGGCTGCGGCTGGCAGTATGTCTCGGGCTGCGGCTGGCAGTATGTCTCGGGCTGCGGCTGGCAGTATGTCTCGGGCTGCGGCTGGCAGTATGTCTCGGGCTGCGGCTGGCAGTATGTCTCGGGCTGCGGCTGGCAGTATGTCTCGGGCTGCGGCTGGCAGTATGTCTCGGGCTGCGGCTGGCAGTATGTCTCGGGCTGCGGCTGGCAGTATGTCTCGGGCTGCGGCTGGCAGTATGTCTCGGGCTGCGGCTGGCAGTATGTCTCGGGCTGCGGCTGGCAGTATGTCTCGGGCTGCGGCTGGCAGTATGTCTCGGGCTGCGGCTGGCAGTATGTCTCGGGCTGCGGCTGGCAGTATGTCTCGGGCTGCGGCTGGCAGTATGTCTCGGGCTGCGGCTGGCAGTATGTCTCGGGCTGCGGCTGGCAGTATGTCTCGGGCTGCGGCTGGCAGTATGTCTCGGGCTGCGGCTGGCAGTATGTCTCGGGCTGCGGCTGGCAGTATGTCTCGGGCTGCGGCTGGCAGTATGTCTCGGGCTGCGGCTGGCAGTATGTCTCGGGCTGCGGCTGGCAGTATGTCTCGGGCTGCGGCTGGCAGTATGTCTCGGGCTGCGGCTGGCAGTATGTCTCGGGCTGCGGCTGGCAGTATGTCTCGGGCTGCGGCTGGCAGTATGTCTCGGGCTGCGGCTGGCAGTATGTCTCGGGCTGCGGCTGGCAGTATGTCTCGGGCTGCGGCTGGCAGTATGTCTCGGGCTGCGGCTGGCAGTATGTCTCGGGCTGCGGCTGGCAGTATGTCTCGGGCTGCGGCTGGCAGTATGTCTCGGGCTGCGGCTGGCAGTATGTCTCGGGCTGCGGCTGGCAGTATGTCTCGGGCTGCGGCTGGCAGTATGTCTCGGGCTGCGGCTGGCAGTATGTCTCGGGCTGCGGCTGGCAGTATGTCTCGGGCTGCGGCTGGCAGTATGTCTCGGGCTGCGGCTGGCAGTATGTCTCGGGCTGCGGCTGGCAGTATGTCTCGGGCTGCGGCTGGCAGTATGTCTCGGGCTGCGGCTGGCAGTATGTCTCGGGCTGCGGCTGGCAGTATGTCTCGGGCTGCGGCTGGCAGTATGTCTCGGGCTGCGGCTGGCAGTATGTCTCGGGCTGCGGCTGGCAGTATGTCTCGGGCTGCGGCTGGCAGTATGTCTCGGGCTGCGGCTGGCAGTATGTCTCGGGCTGCGGCTGGCAGTATGTCTCGGGCTGCGGCTGGCAGTATGTCTCGGGCTGCGGCTGGCAGTATGTCTCGGGCTGCGGCTGGCAGTATGTCTCGGGCTGCGGCTGGCAGTATGTCTCGGGCTGCGGCTGGCAGTATGTCTCGGGCTGCGGCTGGCAGTATGTCTCGGGCTGCGGCTGGCAGTATGTCTCGGGCTGCGGCTGGCAGTATGTCTCGGGCTGCGGCTGGCAGTATGTCTCGGGCTGCGGCTGGCAGTATGTCTCGGGCTGCGGCTGGCAGTATGTCTCGGGCTGCGGCTGGCAGTATGTCTCGGGCTGCGGCTGGCAGTATGTCTCGGGCTGCGGCTGGCAGTATGTCTCGGGCTGCGGCTGGCAGTATGTCTCGGGCTGCGGCTGGCAGTATGTCTCGGGCTGCGGCTGGCAGTATGTCTCGGGCTGCGGCTGGCAGTATGTCTCGGGCTGCGGCTGGCAGTATGTCTCGGTTTTCCTTTATAGAGTTGGGATATAACAAACAATTTTAAAGCGCATTCAAGCTACAAGATATTGATATGCTATCCTCAGGACCTACAGTATATCACAAATATCATAAATATTTTATCTTCAGTGTTGTAAATTTACGGAATCCTGTGAAGTCCATCCTATAGTACAAGGAAATACATCCATGCATAGATTAGGTAAGGGTTAACTAGAAGGTATGGTAACACTAGTAATTGATGGGAGCTGTTAAAATAGATGTTCCCACTTATTTATCCCCAATCCACAGTATAGGGAATAAGCTGCTGTTTGCTGAGGCTGCGTTCCCCGGACCCTCCAGCCCTGAGATGCCCCTGTAGGATGGAGCCAAGGTGGCGCATGCGCCCCACACACTGTACAATGATGAGAAAGACTCTTACCTGCGATTTACACCTTCAGCTGAAAAAGAAACAACAGTTTACAATTAGATTTATTGAAGTATTTAATAACAGTTGCAGCGGACGACTTATTTTTGGGTCGTATTCACACGTCTTTGTTTTTCTCATCTGCACAAACCCAAACTAATTTTCATCAGTGCGCTGCTTCCAATTTTCATCTAGTTTTAGTCCATGTGTCCATTTTTTTACCATCAGTATCTCATCCTTTTCTATTGTATGCAAAAAGAAAACCAAAACCTGATGGAAGTTTCCCAAGTTTCTCCTAGTAGTCAGTCAGTGGGTGAGTGTGATCCACAATTCGCCCCACAGCTGACATGTTACCAGCTCCATAGAATATAAGGGCCAGTGAAAAATACTGGCAGCACCCCTGGTACATAGACTCACATGTGACTGAGCCCTTCCTTTACAACGTGATTGTACAGAGACTTCCTTACACAATATCTGATCTAGCATCCAGGTTTCGGCTATACAGTCCCTTCTGGAGTGCAGGGGCGTCACATCAATAGCGGGGGGCCACACGACCCGTGAGTCCTGGGGAGTGTTGGCTTTGTTTCCCCATCATCATAATTTTACCATCAGCTTCTTGTTCCACCATTCAGCCTGACACTCGGCTCAGCAGGCGCGATAGGCAGGCAACAATAGATCGCGCCTGCTGTAGAAAACCTCAGCCCCACACTGCACAGACCGGAGCAGGGCGCTGGGGGACACGGCCAGGCATAAATGCTATAAATGCATGTGAGAAGAATGTGATACTTACATGGGATGTCAATCACTGCAGGCTGTAAAAGTAAAACAGAGAAGTGTAAAAAGTCTATGAAATCTTTCATCTTCTTACATTGTCCTGTACATCACATACTCATAGGCTTCCATTACACCCATTACACTAGACAATGAATGTGACATTATCACACAAGATAGACTGCGCTAGTATTAATAAATCTATGAGCAGAGCGCCAGTCCGTGCCCCATGCAGCATTCATACAGTCCATAAACAGCACGCCTGCTATGTGACCCGGCATCGGCTGACAACTATAAGATATGTGGAATATATTTATACATTAGTTGTGTATTAGGAATCTCTGGAGCTGCGTCCATTCTGTACATATTTATTGGGTTTAAAAATGGGGGTAAACTGGCATCGCTGCGTTACTACATCTGCCGTAATGTAACAAAGAGTTGTGTGTGTTTCATGGCACTGCAGCCTTGCAGCGCTGGGGTTCAAATCCCACCAAGGACAATATCTGCAAGGAGTTTGTATGTTCTCCCCATACTGATAGGGAAAGTAGATTGTGTGCTCCATTGGGGACAGCGATGATAATGTATGCAAAGCACTGCACAATATGCTAGCGCTATATATAAGTAAACGTTATTATGCTACAAAGATTTAACTCTTTAAAAGAGTTGTCCACTACTTGGACAATTCCTTCTTGAACTAAATGTTTGGTCCCAATAAAATAATAAAGCTTAGACTCCCCTCCCATGCTGGTGCTGTTCCAGCAGTGTCAGCACTTGCGGTCCCCAGAGCTCTGGTGCCGTGTTGTGACACGTGGTGCTCGGCGCCCAATCAGCGCTGGCATCATTGTCCCCACCTTCGTACAGATTGAACATGAAGAGGAAGTCCGGGCTGCAGCTGATCTCAGTCTTCCTTCCAGCCCTGAGAACCCCTCTATACTTGATACCCAGCCTTGCTGAAGCTGACAGCTGAGCATTGGGGCCCCAAGCTGTCAGTTTTGCCTGGCAGGTTATCAAAAATACAGGGGAAGCCACACATTGTTTTTTTAATTATTTATTTAGAGAGCATGAGTCATCACCTGCTCTCAATGTTATTAGCAGCAGCTGGCGTCGGTTGATGGGAGCAGATGTCTCATCAGCCGACACCAGTGACTGGAGGTAAACTTTGTACCGCCGATCTCAGCGGTGGGTTCACGCTGTCATTTGTAGTGGTAGTGCATGGCAGACACTGGATATTCGGGCTCCCCATTCAAGTGAATGGGGTCCGGGTTTTTTAACAGTTCGGCCGAACCTGCTGGACCCAAACAACCAGGGGTCCACTCATCTCTACCCATGAAAGAAAAAAGTTTTTAAAAATGTAAAAAGATAAAAATTCAAATCAACCCCCTTTCCTCCAGTTAATATTAAAGAAAGGGAATAATAAAAGGAAAACACATATTTGGTATCAATCTGTTCAGAAAAGTCTGACCTATGAAAATATAACATTAACTGACCTAATCTGTAGAAACTGTAAAGCATAAAAAAGAATCAAAATGCCAACGTTGCAGGTTTTTGGTTGCTACAACTCCACAAAAAAATACATAACAGCAATCACATAATCATAACTACCTCAAAATATTATTAATACATCAGGATACCATGCAAAAAAAGAAAGTGTATAAAGAACGGACATCAGACAACAGAAATTCATTATTACATACACGTATAGAGACAGCATTACTATCACTATTCTGAATTCCATGGCTTTTCTTATTTGGAACTTACATAGATCGGTCTCTCGTTTGTGCTCCACATTCTTCTCCTAGAACCAATCGCACAATCCTGAATAGGACAAATAGAGAGGTTTCCATATAAATAGCCTAATCTCAAATGCTAACTTTATCAACAGTAAATATTACTGTAACTAACAAATATAAGGTTTTCTTTCTAAAAATGTATGGGACATGAGAATTGGGAAATAGGGGAACCTTATCACAAGAAATCAGAAATTTGTATAGCTAGGAAATGGGGAATAATGAGGGCAGGGCAGGAGCATAAGACGCGCATACTCACTCTCATCCACAACTGCAACTCTCAAAGAAGTTCCAGTAGAGCGGCTGACAATAGCGCTGATCCTGTGATGTCACAACATTCTAGAATGTCTGCAGGAGACAATCAGATCCAGTATAATAAAGTATTGGAGGATTTATAGATATATGTAAATAATGTGATACAGCAAATTATAGAAAACAGCACCCCTGCGCCCCCCCACTCTGCACACACATGAACACATGTATAAAGAAGAGTATAGTCCAATTTTTTTCGTATATTGTTATTATACATATGCACATAAGTGTAGGGATACGGAATTTTATAACATGTTACTCTAAATTCATAGGCATTAATGTGGAGTTTGTCTTTTTCTCCAAGATTTTGGAGGTGTCTGTGGGGATTTTTGCCCCTTCAATCAGGATCGCATTTGTGACAGTAGACATTGATGCTGGATGGGTGGTCCTGGCTAGCAATCTCCATTCTTGTTCATCCCAAATGTGTTGGATGGGGTTGAAGTCAGGGCTCTGTCCGCCCTTAGCGGCTGCAGGTCCCTCACTGCTCCTTTGCATGGTGCTGCTCCTCTATCCTGGAAATATTCACTGCACACTCAATTCAGTTCAAGCAAAATGGATGATTTGTATTTATTTCCATAGGTATCAGTCATGTATTCATGTATTGATTCAATGAATCTTTCTCAAATATGTCACAGGGTATTCCAGAGCCACGGTTATACAGGTGCTCCTGTCAGGACACTGTGCAGCGTCATATGTTATAGCACACCACATACTATTTGCACACACACAAGCCACATACAATATACACACACCATATACTATATACACACATACAAGCCACATATAACATACGCACAACATACTATATACACACAACATACCATATATACACACACAAGCCACACATTATATACTCACACCATACTATATACACACACCACATACTATATACACACACCACATACTATATACACACCATATATTATACACACACCACATACTATATACACACACATACAAGCCACATATAACATACACACAACATACTATATACACACAACATACCATATATACACACTAGCCACACATTATATACTCTCACCATACTATATACACACACCACATACTATACACACACATACAAGCCACATATAACATACACACAACATACTATATACACACAACATACCATATATACACACACAAGCCACACATTATATATTCACACCATACTATATACACACACCACATACTATATACAAACAAGCCATATACTATATACACACCACATATTATACACACACCACATACTATATACACACATACAAGCCACATATAACATACACACAACATACTATATACACACAACATACCATATATACACACACGCCACACATTATATATTCTCACTGTGACGCCTCTGGCTAATACGTCCAAGAGTGGACCCTCTGGATCGCGGATCCGGAGCCCCTGGGCCGAGCGCACCTGGTGAAGACCGACCCCTGTACAGGGATCGTTAGGGGCAGGACCGCAGGGGGCGGTACCGCGACAGCCGGAGCCAGCAGGGACGACTCGGAGGACAGGCAGACAGAGCAGGAATAGCGGGGTGGAAGGCGGAAGGTAATGGCTAGGAGACTACAGGAAAGGTTCAGCGGGGACCACGGGGAGGAGACAGACAGACGGAAATGGACCAGGAACAGGGCAGACAATGGAAACGGCAAGGATAGGCAGGGTACACTGGAAAAGGTATGGCCGATGAGTGCTGCAAGTCACAAACAATCACCAGGCGCCCTCAGAATAGAGCGGACGCCTGATATATGCGGAGACCGGAAGTGCGCCCTACAGACCCTCCCCTAGCGACGCCCCCTACCAACAGAAGAGGCCGGGGGAACGCGCGTGCGCGGCCTAAGGCCGGCGCGGTTACCCGTAGCAGAGCGGTGAGCAGCGCGGAAGAGCGCGCGGACAGGGGGACGCAGGTGAGAGGAAGCTGCGGCGGGCACCGCCGCTGAAGGGGCATCGGCGGGCGCGGCCGCCGATGTCACAGTACCCCCTCCCATATGTCCTCTCCTTCTGAGGTTGGTCAGAAATCTTTTCATGATAAGGGGGGCATCGACATTCTCTCGGGGCTCCCAGGACCTCTCCTCTGGGCCAAAACCCTTCCAGTCGATAAGAAAAAGAGTCTTACCCTTGACCCTTTTCATAGCCAGAATGTCCTTTACTTCAAAGACATTGTTAGAACAAATTGGCGAGGGAGGGGACATGGAGGTTGGTTGGAACCGATTCAAGACCACAGGTTTAAGGAGCGAGATATGGAAGGCGTTAGGGACCCGGAGTGATGCCGGCAACCTCAATTTGTAGGCTACTTTGTTAATGCGCCCAAGTACTTCAAAAGGCCCGATGTACCGAGGACTTAATTTGTAAGCAGGGACTTTCAGGCGGATATGTTTGGTAGAAAGCCAGACTTTGTCCCCGGGATGGTACGGGGGTAGATCCCTTCGTCTTTTGTCCGCGTGTTTCTTAATTCGGATGTTGGCTAGCTCGAGCGCCTCTCTGGTCTCCTTCCAAATTTGCGAAAACTCCTTGGCGAGAGTGTCTGCTGCAGGAACTCCAGACGATGCGGAAAAGGGCAATGGAACCCCAGGATTTAGCCCAGTTACCACAAAGAACGGTGTCTTGGACGTTGATTCGCTGGAATGATTATTATGAGCGAATTCCGCCCAAGGTAGAAGAGAGACCCAATTATCCTGATGGGCGTTAGAAAAGTGGCGTAAGTAGGTGGTCAGAATTTGGTTAATCCGTTCCACTTGACCGTTGGTTTGAGGATGATACGCTGAGGAGAAGTCGAGAGACGTGCCCAGGAGCCGACAGAGGGCCCTCCAGAATCGGGAAGTAAACTGGACCCCTCGATCGGTCACGATTCGCAGAGGAAGACCATGTAGCCTGAATACGTGGTGGATAAAGATCTCGGCCAACTTTGGAGCAGATGGCAGTCCGACTAAGGGAATAAAGTGGGCCATCTTGGAAAAGCGGTCTGCGACGACTAAGATGGTAGTACATCCAGCAGAGCGAGGCAGATCAGTCACGAAATCCATGGCGATTTGCTGCCAAGGGGCCTCTGGCACAGGCAACGGATGAAGGAGACCGGAGGGCAGAGTCCTTGGAACCTTGTTCTGAGCACAAGTCCTGCAGGAGGCTACAAAGTCCTTTGCATCCTGGTGGAGAGAGGGCCACCAGTAATACCGGGAAAGAAGCAAAAGAGTCTTCTTAATCCCAACGTGCCCAGCAACCTTGGAAGAATGTCCCCAGTGCAGTACTTCCAGACGTTTGTTTGAAGGGACGAAGGTCTTGCCAGGCGGAAGGGTAGAGAATCTCACGGGGGCCACGGAGATAACTTTAGCCGGCTCGATAATATATGATGGATCCTCCTCCTTCTCCGGTGGCTGCAAAGACCTGGAAAGCGCATCAGCTTTGATGTTCTTACTGCCGGGCCGGAAGTGGAGCTTAAACTCAAAACGGGAAAAATACAGAGCCCACCTGGCTTGTCTGGAGTTGAGTCTCTGGGCAGATTGCAGGTAGGACAGGTTCTTGTGGTCCGTGAAGATAGTAAAGGGATGCACTGCCCCCTCGAGCAGATATCGCCATTCCTCCAGCGCCATCTTAATGGCCAATAATTCCCGGTCCCCAATGGAGTAGTTGCACTCCGCCGGAGAAAAGGATTTGGAGAAGAACCCGCAGGGGACTAGACGTCCAGATGGAGCCTGTTGGGAGAGAACCGCCCCAGCTCCAGTGGAGGAGGCATCAACTTCCAGGATGAAGGGCCTACTAGCCACTGGACGGTGTAAGATCGGAGCAGAGGCAAACGAGCGTTTCAGGGCAAGAAAGGCGTCCTCGGCTTCGGAAGACCAGACGTTAGACTTCGTCCCCTTACGGGTCAGGACCGTGATGGGCTTGGTGACTGTAGAGAAGTGGGGTACAAACTGTCGGTAATAGTTAGCGAAGCCGAGGAAACGCTGGATGGCCTTTATGCCAACTGGACGAGGCCACTGGAGTACCGCGGACAGCTTCTCCGGATCCATCTTAAGACCGGAATCCGTGATGATATACCCCAAGAAGGGTAACGCTGTTTGCTCGAAGAGGCACTTCTCGATCTTGGCGTAAAGACGATTTTCTCGAAGGCGCTGCAGGACCATGCGTACACTTCTCCGATGGGAGGAGAGGTCGGTCGAGAAAATGAGGATATCATCCAAATACACCACCACGCAGGAATAGAGTAGGTCTCGGAACACCTCATTTACGAATTCCTGAAACACCGCTGGAGCATTGCAGAGACCGAACGGCATGACCAAGTATTCATAATGGCCGTCCCGGGTATTGAAGGCCGTCTTCCACTCGTCCCCCGCTCGGATTCGGATTAAGTTGTAAGCTCCCCGCAGATCCAACCTCGTGAAGATTCTGGCCCCCCTCAGCCGGTCGAAGAGTTCAGGAATCAGCGGGAGCGGGTACCGGTTTTTAACAGTGATGTTGTTCAGGCCCCGGTAATCAATACAGGGTCGCAGGGACCCATCTTTCTTCCGGACGAAGAAGAAACCTGCGCCCGCAGGGGACGAGGACTTCCGGATGAACCCCTTGGCCAGATTCTCCTGTATATATTCCGACATAGCCGAGGTCTCTGCTGGGGACAAAGGATAAGTTCTCCCTCTGGGAGGAGTGGCTCCGGGAACTAGGTCGATAGGGCAGTCATAGGAGCGATGAGGGGGTAAGGAGTCCGCCTCCTTTTTGCTGAACACATCGGCAAACGTGTGATAGGGTGCGGGTAGGCCCGGAAGGTCGGCAGGCTTCGAGCATGGACGGGGACGAGTGAGAGCCCGTAGGCAGTGCTCCTGGCAGGAGTGCCCCCAACGGAGAACTTCCCCAGAGCGCCAGTCAATCACCGGCTCGTGCCGTCTGAGCCAGGGTAGCCCTAGAAGAACAGCATGGGCTAGTTGTGGCAGGACATAAAAGGCTATCTTTTCGAGGTGGAGAGCTCCGATTTGGAGGTCTACTTCGACGGTAACCATGGTGATGAGTCCGGGTAAAGGTTTACCATCAACGGAGGAAATAGCGCGAGGGTTCTTCAATACCAACACCGGAATCTGGAGTTTGTCAACCTCTTCCTGGCGGATGAAATTACCGGCAGCACCCGAGTCCACATACGCCTCCACAGATCCACGCTCCCGACCTGTAATTAGCAAAGCTGAAAGGGTAAGGGGAAGAGAGGAATTTTGATCACCTAGGGGGTCCTCTCTTACCTGACCTAGGTGGAGGCATTTCCCGACCTCTCTGGCTTCTCCGGACAAGAACGCACAAAATGGTTGGCACCTCCACAGTACAGGCAGAGACCCTTGGTCATCCTCTCCCTGCGGCGTTGCTCGGACAGTCTGACACGATCAATCTGCATAGGCTCAGGAGCGGTACTAACAGGAGATACAGGGAAACGGGGGACAGGAGCCTGATACAGCCTAAAGGACCTTCTCTCTCCGACTGCCTCTCGAGCGCGCTCCTGAAAGCGTAGATCAATGCGAGTGGCCAGCGAAATAAGGTCCTCCAGAGTGGTGGGGGTGTCTCGCCCGGCAAGCTCATCCTTGATCTTACTGGAGAGGCCTCTCCAAAAGGCTCCCACAAGAGCCTCATTGTTCCACCCCAACTCAGAAGAGAGGGTCCGGAAGCAGATGGCGTATTGCCCCACTGTGAGGGAACCCTGGCGGAGGTTAAAAAGGGCCTCCGTGGAGGATGCTAAGCGACCCGGTTCATCGAATACCTTGCGAAAGGTTTCCAAGAAGGTCTGTATACTTAACACTACGGGGTCATCTCTCTCCCACAAGGGGTTCACCCAGGACAGGGCCTCACCCTCGAGATGGGACACAACGAACGCCACCTTGGCGCGGTCAGTGGGGTACTGAAGGGGGGCAAGCTCAAAATGTAGCCTGCATTGATTTAGAAAACCCCGGCATAACTTGGGATCTCCGCTGTACCTGGGGGGTTTACCCAGACGGGGAGCCGGAGTAGAGACTACGTCCGGGGAGGAAGTTGCAGCGGCAGCAGAGGATTGCAGAGCAAGCAATCGGTCATCCACGGATGCCATGTAACCTAAGATGTGGGATTGAGCGTCGCGCTGCTGCGCGAGCTCCTGCTGGAGGCTGACTAAGAGGGGAGCGTGCCCGGGGTCAGAGGTCTGCAGGGCGGACAACCGGGTGTCCATAGACTTCATAAAGGACATTATCCGGGTCTGATTTTCACGAAGAAAAAGCAATTCCTTTTGTGTGGCGGCTGCGGCACCGGCGGGATCCATGGCCTGGTGATACTGTGACGCCTCTGGCTAATACGTCCAAGAGTGGACCCTCTGGATCGCGGATCCGGAGCCCCTGGGCCGAGCGCACCTGGTGAAGACCGACCCCTGTACAGGGATCGTTAGGGGCAGGACCGCAGGGGGCGGAACCGCGACAGCCGGAGCCAGCAGGGACGACTCGGAGGACAGGCAGACAGAGCAGGAATAGCGGGGTGGAAGGCGGAAGGTAATGGCTAGGAGACTACAGGAAAGGTTCAGCGGGGACCATGGGGAGGAGACAGACAGACGGAAATGGACCAGGAACAGGGCAGACAATGGAAACGGCAAGGATAGGCAGGGTACACTGGAAAAGGTATGGCCGATGAGTGCTGCAAGTCACAAACAATCACCAGGCGCCCTCAGAATAGAGCGGACGCCTGATATATGCGGAGACCGGAAGTGCGCCCTACAGACCCTCCCCTAGCGACGCCCCCTACCAACAGAAGAGGCCGGGGGAACGCGCGTGCGCGGCCTAAGGCCGGCGCGGTTACCCGTAGCAGAGCGGTGAGCAGCGCGGAAGAGCGCGCGGACAGGGGGACGCAGGTGAGAGGAAGCTGCGGCGGGCACCGCCGCTGAAGGGGCATCGGCGGGCACGGCCGCCGATGTCACACTCACCATACTATATACACACACCACATACTATTTACACACAAGCCACATACTATACACACACCACATACTATATACACACATACAAGCCACATATAACATACACACAACATACTATATACACACAACATACCATATATACACACACAATCCACACATTATATACTCTCACCATACTATATACACACCACATACTATATACACACAAGCCACATACTATACACACCACATACTATATACACATACAAGCCACATATAACATACACACAACATACTATATACACATAACATACTATATACACACAACATACCATATATACACACACAAGCCACACATTATATACTCACACCATACTATATACACACACCACATACTATATACACACCAGCCATATACTATATACACACCACATATTATACACACACCACATACTATATACACAAACAAGTCACATATAACATACACACACCACATACAATATACACAAGCCACATTTTATATACACACACCACATACTGTATACACACCACATATTACTGTATATACACAAGCCACATACTATATACATGCCACATACCCACCTCATACAACACATACACAAGCCACATACTATGTATACACACCACATACTATATATACTCCACATACAATATATACACAAGCCACATCTAATATATAAAGCTCAAGTGTGTGTATGTATGTATTTATGCATGTGTGTATGTCCAGGATTGGCATCCGCACCGTCGCAGCTACAGCCACAAAATTTGGCACAGTCACACGTCTGGACCCCGAGAGTGTCCTAGGCTATGTTGTGAGGTGAAATTTCAGCCCCACGCGTTCCAATTCACCAAACAATTTTGCCCCTATCTACATAATGGGGAAAAAGTGTGTGTGTGTGTGTGTATTAAGCCCCGCCCCTCATTATGATGTCATAATGGTTGAGTATGAGATGGAGGATGTGTGATGGGTATATGGGCACTGAACTATGGGATGGAGGATATGTATGACGGGTATATGGGCAAGGGACTATGGGATGGAGGATGTGTGATTGGTATATGGGCACTGGACTATGGGATGGCGGATATGTATGACGGGTATATGGGCACGGGACTATGGGATGGCGGATATGTATGATGGGTATATGGGCACGGGACTATGGGATGGAGGATATGTATGACGGGTATATGGGCACGGGACTATGGGATGGCGGATATGTATGATGGGTATATGGGCACGGGACTATGGGATGGTGAATATGTATGATGGGCATGGGACTATGGGATGGAGGTTGTGTGATGGGTATATGGGCATGGGACTATGGGATGGAGGTTGTGTGATGGGTATATGGGCATGGGACTATGGGATGGAGGATGTGTGATGGGTATATGGGCACTCGACTGTGGGATGGAGGATATGTATGATGGGTATATGGGCACGGGCCTATGGGATCGTGGATATGTATGATGGGTGTATGGGCACAAGACTATGGGATGGAGGATAATTATAATTTGCTATAACTAACCACAGTTAGTTACTATGCCCGGGCAGCGCCGGGCTCTTCAGCTAGTATTATATAAAAGAAAAAAGGGGTTCGGTACCATTTTAGCCAGTTGAAAAATAATGCATAGCATATTATATACACACACACACCATACTATATACACACCACATACACACCTCATACTATAAACCAGGAGCATTGCTAGAGTCCTATAAGATCAGGGGCCCAAGCCCCAAAGTGCATATTTCCCCATATAACTCCCCTAAGCCATTTAAAATATCATCTATACATACATAATTACAGTATACCAATGTTGCTAACCAAAAATACACAATGCAAAGACCAATATTATCAACATGCTACTTTAAAATATGGCTACACAATGTCCACTACCATCACCACTACACAGCGAATACATATTATAATAAGCAATATTATTATAAGAAAGCTGACTACACAGACACAAATGGAACCAAGATTAAGCTGGCTGGCTTAGTGATAGAAAACAAAGAGTGGTTATTAATGGGGCATACTCAGATTGGGCCAGGGTTACTAGTGGGGTACCACAGGGTTCTGTATTGGGCCCCCTACTATTTAATATATTTATTAATGATCTAGTGGATGGCTTACACAGTAAAATATCAGTATTTGCAGATGATACAAAACTATGTAAGGTAGTTAACACAAAGGAGGACAGTTTGCAACTACAGACAGATTTGAGTAAATTGGAGAATTGAGCTGAAAAATGGCAAATGAGGTTTAACACATATAAGTGTAAGGTTATGCACATGGGAAGGAGAAACAGATGCTATAATTACTTACTAAATGGAAAACTGCTGGGGAAATAAGACATGGAAAAAGACTTAGGCATCTTAGTCAATAAGAAGCTAAATTGGAGTGCCCAGTGTCAGGCAGCTGCCAGCAAAGCAAATAGGGTCATGGGATGCATTAGAAGAGGTCTGGGGACACGAGATGAAAACATAATTCTCCCTCTGTACAAATCTCTCGTCAGACCACACTTGGAGTATTGTGTGCTATTTTGGACGTCGGTGCTCAAGAAAGACATTACTGAACTAGAAAGTGTTCAAAGGCGGGCTACTAAAATGATAAATGGAGTTGGTTCACTACAATACCCAGAAAGGTTATCAAAATTAGGTCTATTTACTCTAGAAAAGAGAAGACTTAGGGAAGACCTAATATATATGTACAAGTATATCAGAGGGCAATACAGAGATCTCTCCAATAAACTGTTTGTACTAAGGACTGTGACAAGAACAAGGGGGCATTCTCTTCGTTTGGAGGAAAGACAATTTCTGCACCAGCATAGAAGAGGGTTCTTCACGGTAAGAGCAGTGAGGCTCTGGAATTCTCTTCCTGAGGAAGTGGTGATGGCCAACTCATTGAATGAATTTAAGAAAGGAATGGATGCTTTTCTTGTGAGTAACAGTATACAAGGTTATGAATAACATAATATTATAGGTAGATGATTGACCCAGCTTAGGGGAAGGAATTTTTTCCCTATGGAGAAAATTGGCTTCTACTCTGTGGGTTTTTTGCCTTCCCCAGGATCAACAATGCAGAACAGCTGCACTAAAAATAGGCTGAACTAGATGGACATAAGTTATTCCTTCAGCCTTCAAAACTATGTCACTATGTTATTACTACGTAGATAAGGGAACTGAGATATGGGATCAAAACCGATCTTACTACAAAGATAAGGGAGCAGAACCAAGCTTAATACAAAGCTATAGGAGCAGAACCGAGACTACTACAGAGCTATGGGAGCAGAATCAAGCTTACTAGAGAGATATGGGAGTGGGTCGCCCTCCCAGGGCCGTGGGGTACTCGGTACCAGGCCGGTGTCAGTGGGATGTGTCACAGCAGTGGTGACCCAGACCGTGGCCCTGGTCGCCCAAGTAATAGGAAGATGTGAATAGTGAAATGTAGTTAGATGAATAGTTTGTGACGCCACCTGTGGTGTTCGGCAAGGGAGGTGTTAAGCCAACACTGCATGCAGATCCTCCAGGACAGATGGCGTGGTGCAGCAATGATGATATAGCCCTCCACAGGCAGGGCTGTTGTCCCAGGGCGGTGTAGATGTGGAGACACTTAGGTGATGTATTGTCTGGCGCAGGGGATGTAGCAGTGTCAGGCAGACGGACGCAGGAAGGAATGGAGGACACCAGGGCATGTACTTCCAAAGCTTTACTCACAGTCTGTAGTGCCCGCTTCTGTGCCGTGTCCTTCGGGTCAGGGACTCAGTCAACCTCCAGGCAAGATGGAAAGCTCCCTTCTACACTCCGCCAACTTATATGCCTTTCCTGAAGGTCTCCTCTAAAGCGCCTTTAAGTGTGAAGATCTCCAGTACCGTGTTACACTGGAGTTCCTCCTGACAGATGTTCCCAAGAACTCTACTTGCACGGCAGACAGCTGTAGCCTGCTTTGTGGACTCTCTACTCCTAAGTCCCGGCTCTCTATCTGTATTGCTGTTGTGCCCTTTGGTCGCCCTCACACACCAAGGGCAGCGGGGTACTCGGTACCGGGCCAGTGTCAAGGTGGGAATGTGTCACATCAGCGGTGACCCGGTCCGTGGCCCTGGGTGCCCAATATGAATGGCGGTAATTTTAATGGTGTTAAAGTTTATTAGAATAGTTCGTGATGCCACCCGTGGTGTTTGGCAAGTAAGATGTTGAGCCAACGCTGCATGCAGATCCGCTGGGACTGATGGTGTGGTGCAGCAAAGATGGTGTAGCTCCCCACAGGTGGAGCTGTAGTCCCAGGGCAGTGTAGGTGCAATGGATGAGGAGAGGCGCAGAATGGTATGGAGGCTGGTACCCAGGTGTAGTGGTGCGGGAATAACTGGAGGACACCCGAGTATGTGGTTCCAAAGCTTTACTCACTGTTTGCAGTTCACTCCACTGCCTGCCTCCGTACTGTGTTCTCCAGGTCAGGGCTCCAGCCAACCTCCAGGCAGGATAGGATTCACCCTTCCACACTCCGCCAACACGTACCTTACTGAATGACTCCTCCAATGCGCCTTTAGGTGCGAAGCACTCCAGTACTTAGTTACCCTGGAATGCCTCTCTCTAGGTGTTCTTAGTCTTTGCTTGTATGACAGACAGCTGTAGCCTGCTTCGGGGACTCCTCACTGCGTCCCGGCTCTCTATTCAGTTGCTGTTGTGTCCTGTTGTGAGTTCATTTTCCCCTTCGTCACTGAGGTCTGGTGAACTCCCTATTCTGGTAAAGGAAGGTAATGAGTCTGATTATCAGGCACCTGAGCCTGATGATGATGACTGGCTGAGTGGAGTCACGGACTGGATATAAGGCTGCCAACGCCCTTCTGCCCTGCGGGTGATTTCTCTGTGGACTTCTAGGAGACCAGTCTGATTCCTGCTCCTATAAAGCTAAGTTTTCTGCTTTGCCTGTTAGCATTTGTGTTTGTTTTTGTTTGCCTTGCTTTTCTGGATTCTGCCATTCCCTGCTGGGGTGAGCTGAATCTCCTTTTGCCGGTTGCTCTGTCTTCAGAATATTCCTGAGTACTGACATAGCTTTTTGAAGCCTAGCGTCTTCAGGGCCTTTTTCACTGTCAGTTTGTTGGCTCTTATTTTCATAGGGTTTTTCACGGATTGCAGACAGCAGCCTTCCTGTCCTTTCCTATCTAGTTAGACTGAGCAAAGACGGGGCCCAAGCTATGTGCCCACGCTAGCATTTTTAAACGCTCAGGAAAAGGATCCCCTTCCCAGAAATCGCGCGTCTTTTGCGCGATTTTTGACGCGATTTTGACGCGTTTTTGACGCTTTTTTTGACACGCAATTTCTGGGATCATTGGGGATGGCTAAAAACGCTCAGCAATGCGGAAATTAATGAGCATGCTGCGTTTTTAGCCGCTAAGCGTTTCCTGAGCGGTTAAAAACGCATGCATTGGCACAAAAAGCCAAAAATGCATGCTAATTAATTTGTTGCATCTTTTAAGCGTTTCTGCAGCATCTGAGCCGGCTCAAACGCTGCAGAAACGCTTAAAAAAATGCATCGTGTGCACACAGCCTTAGTGTTCTTTCTTCTTGCTTCACCGTCATTAT
This sequence comes from Dendrobates tinctorius, assembly GCF_039654945.1. Taxonomy (NCBI): domain Eukaryota; kingdom Metazoa; phylum Chordata; class Amphibia; order Anura; family Dendrobatidae; genus Dendrobates; species Dendrobates tinctorius. The sequence goes on from NW_027361704.1 coordinate 22,101,450, forward strand.
ATGTTGGGGGCTGCCTTATGCTTTGGGGTCTGCTCTGGGGCAGTTTAGATTTCCCTTTCTGTCTTTAGGCTTTATAGTCCTCCGGCTGTGATCGTGGGGTCTAGGGCATTGTAGGAACCCCCCACGGCTACTGCTAGTTGTGTTGATAGGTTCAGGGGTCTGCAATCCGATAGCTGCCAACTTCTCTGGTTTTCTGGACTTAGCTAGCATTTCTATTTTTGCCTCCTACGGTGACTCATTCATAACAGTGTTCCAAGTCTATGATGGAAGCAAGGTGTTAGCGGATCACTACTCCTCCGGTGTCTGTTGCCGGACATAAAGATCCAATCAACCTCGGGGACCGGGCCCCGGCCTTTGCGCTCTCTGGACTGGAAGGGTTCTCTATCTTTCTTCAACCAGCTTCCCACTGTCCTTCTATTCTCCTTCGTTCCGATCTGTTCTATCTGTCTTATGGAAGGTTAGGTTATCAATCTCTTTCTCTGTTTTTCTCGTGCCAGCAGCCCAGATCACTGGGACCTGCTGCAGCACGTCCTTCAGACACCCATCTTCTCTCTTCTCTCTCCAACTAACCAACCAACTCCTCCCTAACTCTCACTCTTCCCACTCTTTTATATCATCTCACTCCACCCACCTCCCATCACATCTCGTGTTATGAAGCAGGGTTCCTCGAGGGGTGCTCTGCTAACCCCCAGCCTGAAGCTGTTAGGCGGCCCCATTGAACTATCCTGTGTGTGGAATGCAGGTGTGGAGGTCAGGAGTTCCCACCTTACCTGGATGGTGGGGCACTACACCTTAGAGAAGGTGCAGTACCTCTGTGGCGACTGAAGCCTCAGGGGCGCCACATCCCCCCCGTTTAACACAGCACGTCCGCGGGTTGCAAGACAACAAAAGGTACAATACAGGAACACACAAAAATTTTTAAATGCTATTCAACAATACTTATCTAATCTTCCTAATGTAGGAGGCACATTTCTTAAACATTACAAACAGCTTAACTTCCTATCTTAGTATCAAAAATTTACTTAAGTGCAATTCATAGTTCAAAGTGCAATTATTCTTTCTCTCTCTTTCTACTGGATGCAAGACACTGACTATCTGTACTTGGCCTGTCACCTGTCACTTTCAATTCTTCAGTCTTTATTCAATTCTCACATTCTATCTCAAAACTTTTCTAATTCCCTGTATCAAATATTCTATAAAAGACATTTACTTTCCACAAGACACAACATTATCAAATAGGTTATCATAAAACAATCAAAGATTCTTGCAAAGTGTGATGTGAGACTTAGGTAGATCTCCTGGAGTGGACCCGCTGGACGATGGCAACGAATCTCCCACGGGCGAGCTGGCCAGGTGGACCACCCCCTATACAGGGAGTGTTTGGGGCAGGCCCGCGGGTAACTATCACCACGGCAGCTGGTACCCAGAGAGAATACAGGAGAGCTGGCAAGGGGCCAGAGATGCTGGCGGAGGACCTCCCCAGAAACAAGAATACGGATGGCGGACAGGTCAGGAACACAGGCGATACGGAGGGAAGCAGGCACGAACTGGAGAACTCAGCCAGGGGACCAGGACAGACCGGAGCACGAGCTCAGACTTCCAGATCCTAGGAGAGAGGACAGTGGAGAAGACGGGTAAGCTACAGGCAGGGAGGCAACGGGGGTGCATACAGAGACAAGGGCCAGAATCACCGCCAGCAGGAAGAGGCCGCCTGATATAGGGAGTCATGGCAGGGACTTCCGGGTCATGACCCCTCCCAGCGCAAGGTGAGGAGAGCGTGTGGCCTCAGGAGGGGTAGAGAGCACGCGTGCTCCTGACCACAGTGTGTGCGCGCACGCCCGCCGAGGAACAGGAAGCTGAACCGGGGAGCGCGCCCGACGGGACACAGGAGACGAGGCAGGAGCGAGTGCCGGGAACAAGAGACGGGGAAAGGAGGAGCGCGGAGAAGGCCGAGGCAGCCGGGACCGCGGCGTGGAGGCCGCCAGATAGTGGGCAGACTGCCGGCAGAAGAGAAGGTATCGGTGGGGGCTGCGGCGGCAGCAGCATGACAGTACCCCCCCTCCCTACGCGCCCCCCTCCGCAGAGTGGAAAAAACTTAGCCAAAATTCGAGGAGCCCGAATATTCTCCCGAGGCTCCCAGGACCTCTCCTCAGGACCAAAGCCCTTCCAATCGACCAGAAAAAAGGTCCTCCCCCTTCGCTTCTTCATGGTCAAAATGTCTTTAACCTCAAACTCATTGTCAGTGGAGACAGGCGGCGGCGACTGAGTGGCAGAGGTTTGGAAGCGATTGAGGATGACCGGTTTTAGAAGGGAGACATGAAAAGCACTGGGGATGCGGAGTGAGGCGGGAAGTCGCAGTTTGTAGGAGACGTCGTTAATACGAGCCAATACCTCAAAGGGTCCAATATAGCAGGGACCCAGTTTATGTGAAGGGATCTTGAGACGAATGAACTTGGAGGACAGCCAAACTTTATCACCAGGGTGATATGGCAGGGAATCCAGGCGCCTTTTGTCTGCGTGTCTCTTTACCTTGTCGCGTGCTAACTCGAGAGCGGCCTTTGTCTCCTGCCAGATCCTGGAGAAATCCCCGGACAGATCAGCCGCCAGTACACCCGAGGCAGAGGGAACCGGTAGAGGTACACCCGGATGCTGCCCGTAGACAACAAAAAAAGGAGATTTGCCAGAAGACTCGCTGACGTGGTTATTATAGGTGAACTCTGCCCACGGGAGTAAGTCTGACCAGTCGTCCTGGTGGGCATTAGAAAAGTGCCGGAGATAGTTCACCAAATTCTGGTTAGTCGGCTCCGCTTGACCATTGGACTGTGGATGGTAAGATGAGGAGAAGTCAAGTGTGACATCCATCGACTTGCATAGGGCTCTCCAAAATCGAGAGGTAAATTGGACTCCTCTGTCAAAAACAATATGTTGGGGTAGTCCATGGAGACGGAAGATGTGGTGAACGAAAACTTTTGCCAAGTCTCGTGCTGAAGGTAACCCGGGGAGAGAGAGATGAAATGTGCCATCTTAGAGAATCTGTCTACCACCACAAGGACGACGGTACAATCTGCAGACCTGGGTAGATCGGTAATGAAATCCATGGCAATGTGTTGCCAAGGGGACAATGGAACTGGAAGCGGATGCAGAAGACCGGAAGGCAACTGCCTAGGCACCATGGTTTTAGCACAGGACGGACAGGAAGCGACAAAATCTCGGACATCCAGGGGAAGAGTCGGCCACCAGTAGTAGCGGGAGACAAGGACAAGTGTTTTTTTAAGGCCGACATGACCAGCAAGTTTGGAAGCATGCCCCCAGTGTAGGATCTGTCTTCGGTCCTTCTCTGCCACGAAAGTCTTACCACGTGGCGGCGAGACGAGAGAGAGAGGTGCCACTGTGATGAGCCTGGAGGGATCAAGATATGTGTGGGTTCCTCCTCCAAATCTGCAGAAAGGAAGGACCTGGACAAAGCGTCAGCCTTGAGGTTCTTGTTGCCGGGACGAAAGTGCAGATCAAAATCGAATCGGCCGAAGAACAGAGACCACCTGGCCTGCCGAGGATTGAGTCTGTGCCGATTGAAGGTAAGCCAGATTTTTATGGTCCGTGTAGATTGTAAACGGATGTAGGGCTCCCTCTAATAAGTACCTCCATTCCTCCAGAGCTAATTTGATGGCAAGCAGTTCCCGGTCTCCGATGGAATAGTTTCGCTCCGAAGTGGAGAAGGACTTGGAAAAGAAACCGCACGTAACAAGTCTACCAGAGGGAGATTTTTGAGACAGAACTGCTCCGGCCCCAGTTGCGGAAGCATCCACCTCGAGGATGAAAGGTTTATTGGCTTCTGGGCGATGGAGCACGGGTGCCGTGGCGAATGCGTGTTTCAGAGACAAGAAGGCGTTCTCGGCTTCAGGGGACCAGGCGTGCGGGTTAGCTCCCTTACAGATCAAAGAGGAGATAGGACCAGTCAAAGAGGAAAAATGAGGAATGAACTGCCGGTAGTAATTTGCGAAGCCAAGAAATCGCTGAATGGCTTTTACCCCATGGGGACGCGGCCAGTTAAGCACGGCAGATACTTTCTCCGGGTCCATGCATAAGCCTGAGTCGGAGATGACGTATCCTAGGAATGGAAGGGTGGACTGTTCAAAGGCGCATTTCTCCAGCTTAGCATATAGGCGATTCTCCCTTAGGCGTAACAGTACTCGACAGACATCTCTCCTGTGGGCGGGCAGATCGGGAGAGAAGACGAGGATATCATCCAGATATACGACCACACAGGAGTACAGAAGGTCTCGGAAAATGTCATTTACAAATTCCTGAAAGACTGCGGGGGCGTTGCACAAACCGAATGGCATGACGAGATACTCGTAGTGCCCATCCCTGGTGTTAAAAGCAGTATTCCATTCATCTCCAGAGCGAATACGGATGAATTTGTAGGCTCCACGGAGATCCAGTTTGGTAAAGATTCGCGCCCCTCGCAGCCGGTCGAATAACTCGGGGATGAGAGGTAGGGGGTTATTTGTTCTTGATAGTGATTTCATTAAGACCCCGATAGTCGATACACTGGCAAAGGGACCCATCCTTCTTCTTGACAAAAAAGAAACCTGCTCCGGCAGGTGAAGATGACTTCCGGATAAAGTCCCTGGCCAAATTCTCCTGAACGTACTCAGTCATGGCTTGGGATTCGAGCGGACTCAAAGGATAGATTCGCCCCTGGGGCGGAGTTGAACCTGGAACAAACTCGATCGGGCAATCATATGGCCAGTGCGGTGGAAGAGTCTCTGCCTCCTTTTTGTCAAAGACGTCAGCAAAGGCCCAGTAGGCTGGGGGCAGATCCGCTGGACCCAAGGCAGGTAGCGAAGTCATGAGAGGTTGTACCGGAAGAAGACATTTAGTCTGGCAGAAACGACCCCAACGAAGAATGTCTCCAGAGCGCCAATCCAAGATGGGTTTGTGTATCCTCAACCATGGAAGACCCAGAAGCAAGGTGTGGGACAGTGACGGCAGCACGAAGAAGGCTATCTTCTCACGGTGCAGGACCCCGATCTGTAACTCCACCTCTTCGGTGACCAAAGTGACGGTCTCGCGCCGGGGAACACGGTCGACTGAAGCTAACTGCTGGGGAACCTCCAAGGACCTGACAGGTATCTGCAATCTTTTTACCGCCTCGAGTTGGATGAAGTTCCCTGCAGCCCCTGAGTCAATATAGGCCACCTCAGAAAAACGTTTGGATCCCAGGACAAACAAAACAGAGAGGGTCAAGGGTAGAGAGGTATCACAGACACCTAGGGAGGCCTCTCTTACCTGTCCTAGGCTGAGGCGTTTCCCGGCCTCACTGGACAGGAACGCAGAAGATGGGAGGCGTTGCCACAATAGAGACAAAGACCATGTGTAAGTCTCTCCTGGCAACGCAGCTCCGCTGGTCTGAGTCAGTCCACTTGCATGGGCTCCAAAGCTGACGCCACGGTGGTAGGTCGTGGGCGAGGAGGACTGCGTGGAGAAGTGGAAAAACGAGAAGGCCTTCTCTCCCTGGCGGCTTCGCGGGAGCGCTCCTGGAAACGCAGATCAATTCGCGTTGCCAGAGAGATGAGGTCCTCCAAAGACGTGGGTGTGTCTCTCCCAGCCAACTCGTCTTTGATTCGAGCCGACAAGCCGCGCCAAAAAGCCCCCACTAGGGCCTCGTTGTTCCATCCAAGCTCGGAGGACACTGTACGGAACTGGATGGCATACTGCCCCACAGAGAGAGCACCCTGGCGGAGGTTAAATAAGGACTCGGTGGCTGAGACCAGGCGACCGGGCTCATCGAAGACTCTACGAAAGGTCTCTAAGAAGGTCGCAAGCTGGGAGACTAATGGGTCGTCACGTTCCCACAAGGGATTTACCCAAGCCAGCGTCTCACCCTCCAAATGGGATACCACAAAGGCCACCTTGGCCCGGTTGGTAGGATACTGCAGGGGCGTCAACTCAAAATGCAGCTGGCATTGGCTAATGAACTGCCGCCTGAACAGGGGCAGCAGCAGCGGTCTGGAGAGCTAGTAGGGGTTTATCCACCGAGGCCATGTAATTCAGAATGTAGGCCTGGGTGTCGCGCTGCTGGGCAAGCTCCTGCTGGAGGCTGGAGATCTGAGAGGCAGTCCCTGGATCGGAGGCTTGCAAAGAGGAAAGACGGGACTCCATAGATTTGAGGAATGACATGATCCTCGCCTGATTTTCTCGGAGGAACAAAAGTTCCTTCTGGGTCGGGGTACCAGCGGGATCCATGGCCTGATTATTCTGTGATTTGAGACTTAGGTAGATCTCCTGGAGTGGACCCGCTGGACCGTGGCAACGAACCTCCCACGGGCGAGCTGGCCAGGTGGACCACCCCCTATACAGGGAGTGTTTGGGGCAGGCCCCGCGGGTAACTATCACCACGGCAGCTGGTACCCAGAGAGAATACAGGAGAGCTGGCAAGGGGCCAGAGATGCTGGCAGTGGACCTCCCCAGAAACAGGAATACAGATGGCGGACAGGTCAGGAACACAGGCGAGACGGAGGGAAGCAGGCACGAACTGGAGAACTCAGCCAGGGGAACAGGACAGACCGGAGCACGAGCTCAGACTTCCAGATCCTAGGAGAGAGGACAGTGGAGAAGACAGGTAAGCTACAGGCAGGGAGGCAACGGGGGTGCACACAGAGACAAGGGCCAGAATCACTTAGCAGGGCACAAGTGATAATCAGGCACCGCCAGCAGGAAGAGGCGGCCTGATATAGGGAGTCGTGGCAGGGACTTCCGGGTCATGACCCCTCCCAGCACAAGGTGAGGAGAGCGTGTGGCCTCAGGAGGGGTAGAGAGCGTGCGTGCTGCGGACCACAGTGTGCGCGCGCGCCCGCCGAGGAACAGGAAGCTGGACCGGGGCGCGCGCCTGACGGGACACAGGAGACCGGGCAGGAGCGGGCGCCGGGAACGAGAGACGGGGAAAGGAGGAGCGCGGAGAAGGCCGAGGCAGCCGGGACCGCGGTGTGGAGGCCGCCAGAGAGTGGGCAGACTGCGGCAGAAGAGAAGGTATTGGCGGAGGCTGCGGTGGCAGCAGCGTGACACAAAGGTGCTGAACATTGCTCCCAGCCGGGCTTTCTTGCTGTGTCCCTTGAGGTAGACATCATTCCTCGAAAAGTGTCCATGCAAAAACATTATCTTCGCAAAGTGTCTTTATATGTAAAACCAAGAAAGGGCACCTAAAGAGGTGCAACTATTTACAATAAAAGTTTTTGGATTAATCAGTGTCTATGATCTCCACAGTTCCATTTCAAAAACAACGCTGCCAATCAAAACTGGGCAACATGATGAACAAAAAGGCAAAGGCACAACTGGTGCAACAAACCCTCCTGGGTAACAAGATTTAGTAAATTATTTCAATTGTGGTCCCCTCCTGGGGTTCTGGTAGCTGAACTGGAACTGTTCTCAGAGGTGGTATCTTCGTCCCGTTGGCTACTTGCTAGCCGCATATACTCAATCTCCCATACAGAGGGATAGGGACTGGTGGGGCCCAGGGAAAGGGCCATGGATATTTCTACTGTCTGCGGGGATATGGGTCCCTCCAGTTCCATAGGAAGTTCAGGAGATGGTGCCGCAGCCCGAGGCCGCCAGCCAGGAACAACTTGATCATCTCCCCTATAGGCACTGCAGCCGTGGATCGTCGGCGAAGGTCAGTGGGCCCATTCCTATCTGTGGGTTCCGCTCCCAAAACCAGGGTCAGACCGGGGGTAGCGATCATACCTGGCGTTTCCAGCCGCAGTTCCGGCTCCGGTTGCTGGTGGTAGATGGCAGCAGCCGCAACTCCCGGAGTGACTGGTGGAGTAGGCCGCAGTTGGATCCGTGCCGGGACCAGGCCGGTCTCAGCTGGGGTTGACGGTGGAGGCCGGTGCCACCGCGCCCGATCCAGGCAGAGACACGGTCCCGGTCCTCCATTCTGTTCCAGAGCCTTCATGTATCTCCTCCGGACGGGGCTCCCCCAATGACAATATCTGTTGTGAGGCGGTGGCAGACGCAGCTGAGGATGAATCAGCGGTCGCAACCTCCGCGTAGGCGGCCTAGGGGCGAGTGACTTCTCCCCTCCCTGTTCTTCTGTCTTCTCATCTGCTTTCATGATGGCATTCTGGCGTTCTCCTTGCTCCGCCCTTCTGCTCGCCAGAGGCTTCATCTGCCCCTCCTTCTGGGGGCGGCGTCTTCTTCCAGCGCCTCCATACCAAGCCAGTATACGAACCCCTCGGGGGGGTGGGCCATGCATCGGTCACATAGTAATTCAGGCAGGGATGGCCCAAGACTCTTTGCGGTCTTTTCTTAGGACTTCCCATCTCTTCACGCCCTTCTTCTCCACACCAGTGGCCATTTCTAATGTCCATTTTACAGTCTATTTAATTTGGTCTTCTGCACATTTTCAAAAGTTGTAAATCCAAGGCACACAGAACCCGATGGCATTGGGTCTCGTCATCCTGTTCGTGACGCCAAAATTGGGTCGCCCTCGCACACCCAGGGCAGCGGGGTACTCGGTACCGGGCCGGTGTCAAGGTGGGAATGTGTCACGGCAGCGGTGACCCGGTCCGTGGCCCTGGGCGCCCAATATCAATGGCGGTGATGTTAATGGTGTTAAAGTTTATTAGAATAGTTCGTGACGCCACCCGTGGTGTTTGGCAAGTAAGATGTTGAGCCAACGCTGCATGCAGATCCTCCGGGACTGATGGTGTGGTGCAGCAAAGATGGTGTAGCTCCCCACAGGTGGAGCTGTAGTCCCAGGGCAGTGTAGGTGCAATGGATGAGGAGAGGCGCAGAATGGTATGGAGGCTGGTACCCAGGTGTAGTGGTGCGGGAATAATTGGAGGACACCCGAGTATGCGGTTCCAAAGCTTTACTCACTGTTTGCAGTTCACTCCACTGCCTGCCTCCGTACTGTGTTCTCCAGGTCAGGGCTCCAGCCAACCTCCAGGCAGGATAGGATTCTCCCTTCCACACTCCGCCAACATGTACCTTACTGAACGACTCGTCCAATGGGCCTTTAGGTGCGAAGCACTCCAGCACTTGGTTACCCTGGAATGCCTCTCTCTAGGTGTTCCTAGTCTTTACTTGTATGACAGACAGCTGTAGCCTGCTTCGGGGACTCCTCACTGCGTCCCGGCTCTCTATTCAGTTGCTGTTGTGTCCCAAGTCTATGATGGGAGCAAGGCGTTAGCGGATCACTACTCCTCCGGTGTCTGTTGCCGGACATAAAGATCCAATCAACCTTGGGGACCGAACCCGGCCTTTGTGCTCTCTGGACTGGAAGGGTTCTCTATCTTTCTTCAACCTGCTTCCCACCGTCCTTCTATTCTCCTTCATTCCGATCTGTTCTATCTCTCTTATGGAAGGTTAGGTTATCAATCTTATCAATCTCTTTTTCTGTCTTTCTCGTGCCAGCAGCCCAGATCACTGGGACCTGCTGCAGCATGTCCTTCAGACACCCATCTTCTCTCTTCTCTCTCCAACTAACCAACCAACTCCTCCATAACTCTCACTCTTCCCACTCTTTTATATCATCTCACTCCACCCGCCTCCCAGCACATCTCGTGTTACGAAGCAGGGTTCCACGAGGGGTGCTCTGCTAACCCCCAGCCTGAAGCTGTTAGGTGGCCCCACTGAACTATCCTGTGTGTGGAATGCAGGTGTGGAGCGTGGTCAGGCGTTCCCACCTTACCTGGATGGTGGGGCACTACACCTTAGGAGAAGGTGCAGTACCTCTATGGCGACTGAAGCCTCAGGGGCGCCACACCCTCAAGTCTTAGATGGGAGTAGTGCATTTACAGCCCACTACTCCACTGGTGTCTGCTGCAGAACCATTAGCGTTCGTACAACCTCGGGGACCGGGAGCCGGCCTTTCGCTTAGAACTTCTAGGCAGGGTTCTTCCTCTAACCCACGTCCTCTGTGTTCCCTTTTACTCCTACGTTCCGTGCTTGTCCTTTCCCTTCTATGGAAGCTCAGGCTTCAGGTCAACGTCCTTCTCCTTCTTTTCTTTCCTTTCCCGTGCCAGCTGGCTCAGGTCACTGAGGCAGCTGCAGCACTTCTTCCATCCCTTCTTCCAGGGATCCCCACTCCTCCCGAGTGGCTTCCTTCCTCACTGACCTCCTGTCAGACTGACTTGTCATCCTAAACCATCCCACTCATATATATATTCTGAACTACACCCACCTCCCAGCACGTCTAGTGTTCCAAGCAGGAAACCACCAAAGGTGCTCTGCCTCTCTCTAAGTAAAGAGCCGCAATGTGGTTGTGCTGAACTACTCTATTGTGTGGGGTGCGAGTGTTGGAGTGTGGTCAGGAGCCTCCAACTTACCTGGATGGTCCTTAGTAGAAGGTGCAGTACCTCTGTGGCGACTGAGCTTCAGGGGCACCACATACCCCCCCCGTTAAACACAGCACATCCGCGGGCTTCAAGGTAAGCAAAGTTGACAGCACAGGAACATACAAATTTTTGCAATGCTGAATAAACTTTTCTTATACTAAACTTTCCAATATGAGAGGCACTCGCTCTTGAACGTTGCAAACAGTTATTGATTAACTACCTAAAATTCTAAGTCAAAAAGTGCAATTTTTCCATACCATACTTAATTCAAAGTGCTATTATCTGTTACTCACTATCACTTCAGTATTCTTCATCTTTCCATCTCTAGTACACATTTCTTTTCTCTCTCTAGTGCACATTTTCTACCTTCTCTCAAGTGACAACCGTGATGCCTGGTTCATCATATACTTTTTCAATTCTTTATTCAAATCTCTCATCTCTGTATCAAAACATTCCTAATTCTATATAAAAGCTATCATAAGACACATTATGAAATACTTCACGTTAAAACTTTCAACAATAATTCTTGTAAGTGCTGGACACCGCTCCCAGCCGGGATCTCTTGCAGTGCCCTTTGATTGGAGTCATGCTCCAATGAGGTAGACTTAATCTTCGCAATGTGTCCATATGTAAAACCAAGAGAGGGCACCTAAAGAGGTGCAACTATTTACAAATAAAAGTTTTTGGATCACTCCAAGTTCATGATTGCTAGTTCAATATGAAGGCTGCCAACAACACAGGGCAACACTGGGAAAGCAAAAGCTAACCATGATGGTCAAAAATAAAACAAGAGGCACAATGGTGCAAATAAACCCTCCTGGGTCACGAGCGTTAGTGCAAATTTTAGTGCTGGTCCCCTCCTGGGGTTCTGGAAGCTGTTGCTGGGGTACTGCTACCAGATGAAATACTTTGGGTGTCTTCATCCTGCTGGTTACTTGATAGTCGCATATACTCTGCCTCCTACAGGGAGAGATAGGGACTGGTCGGGGTAATTGAAAGGGCCATAGAAATGTCTACTGCCTGCGGGGACGGCATATCCGCCACCTCCGATGGCTCTTCTGCTGCCGTTGGAGACTCAGCCGGCGTTGTCACTGGTTCCTCGGGGTCAGACTCTTTGGTGTCCATCGGGACCTTGGCTGGCAGCACTGCAGCCTGAGGCTGCAGGCGGAGGTCAATTGGGCCATTCCTATCTGTGGGTTCCGTTCCCAAGACTAAGGTCAGGTCGGGGGCGGTGATCGTACCTTGTGCCTCCAGGCGAGGTTCCGGTCCCGGCACCGGGTAGTGGACAGTGGCAGCCGCAACTCTCAGAGTTGATGATGGGATGGGCCGCAGTTGAATCCGGGCAGGGGCAAGGTCGGCCTCGGCCGGGGTCATCGGTGGAGGCTGGTGCAACAGCGCCCGGCCCAGACGGAGACGCGGTCAATGCCCTCCGTTCTGCTCCAGAGCCCTCATATATCTCCTCTGGACGGGACTCACTGAATGGCAATATCGGTTGTAAGGTGGTGGCAGCCGCTGCAGAGGATGTATCAGCGGTCGCAGCCTTCGCAGGGGCGGCCTGGGGGTGAGTGACTTCTCCTCCCCCCGTTTTTCTGTCTTCTCTTCTCTTTTCATCATGGCGTTCTGGCGTTCTTCTCCCTCCTCTCTCGGCCCCTTTCTTGCCACTGGCTTCTGCCCCTCCTTCTGGGTGCAGTGTCTTCTTCCAGCTCCTCCATACCAAGCCAGTATACGAACCCCTCAGGGGGGGGCCATGTTGCTGTTACATAGTAATTCAGGCAGGGGAGGCCCAAGACTCTTCGCGGTCTTTTCCTAGGACCTCCCATCTCTTCACCCCCTTCTTCTCCACGCCAACGGCCATTTTTAATGTTCATTTCACAGTCTATCAAACTGGGTCTTCTGCACATTGTCACAAGATTTAAGTCCAACAAATCCCGGCCGCACAGAACCCGATGGCATCGGGTCTCGTCATCCTGTTGGTGACGCCAAGTTGGGTTGCCCTCCCAGGGCTGTGGGGTACTCGGTACCGGGCCGGTGTCAGTGGGACGTGTCACAGCAGCGGTAACCCGGACCGTGGCCCTGGGCGCCCAAGAAATTAGAAGTTGTGAATAATGAAATGTAGTTAGATGAATAGTTTGTGACGCCACCTGTGGTGTTCGGCAAGGGAGGCGTTAAGCCGACGCTACATGCAGATCCTCCAGGACAGATGGTGTGGTGCAGCAATGATGGTATAGCCCTCCACAGGCAGCGCTGTTGTCCCAGAGCAGTATAGATGTGGAGACACTTAGGTGATGTAGTGTCTGGCGCAGGGGATGTAGCAGTGTCAGGCAGATGGACGCAGGAAGGAATAGAGGACACCAGGGCATGTAGTTCCAAAGCTTTACTCACAGTCTGTAGTGCCCACTTCTGTGCCGTGTTCTCCGGGTCAGGGACTCAGTCAACCTCCAGGCAAGATGGAAAGCTCCCTTCCACACTCTGCCAACTTATGTGCCTTTCCTGAACGTCTCCTCTATAGCACCTTTAATTGTGAAGATCTCCACTACCCTGTTACACTGGAGTTCCTCCTGACAGATGTTCCCAAGAACTCTACTTGCATGGCACACAGCTGTAGCCTGCTTCGGGGACTCTCTACTCCTAAGTCCCGGCTCTCTATCCTTATTGCTGTTGTGCCCTCAAGTCGTAGATGGGAGTAGTGCATTTACAGCCCACTACTCCACCAGTGTCTGCTGCAGAACCATTAGCGTTCGTACAACCTCGGGGACCTGGCCCCGGCCTTGCACTTAGAACTTCTAGGCAGGATTCTTCCTCTAACCCACGTCCTCTGTGTTCCCTTTTACTCCTACATTCCGTGCTTGTCCTTTCCCTTCTATGGAAGCTCAGGCTTCAGGTCAACGTCCTTCTCCTTCTTTCCTTTCCTTTCCTTTCCCGTGCCAGCTGGCTCAGGTCACTGAGGCAGCTGCAGCACTTCTTCTTCCATCCCTTCTTCCAGGGATCCCCACTCCTCTCGAGTGGCTTCCTTCCTCACTGACCTCCTGTCAGACTGATTTGTCATTCTAAACCATCCCACTCATATATATATTCTGAACTCCACCCACTTCCCAGCACGTCTAGTGTTCCAAGCAGGGAACCACCAAAGGTGCTCTGCCTCTCTCTAAGCAAAGAGCCGCAATGTGGTTGTGGTGAACTACTCTATTGTGTGGGGTGCGAGTGTTGGAGCGTGGTCAAGAGCCTCCAACTTACCTGGATGGTGGGGCACCACACCTAAGGAGAAGGTGCAGTACCTCTGTGGCGACTGAGCCTCAGGGGCGCCACAGGAGCAGAACTGAGCTTATTACAGAGCTATGGGAGCAGGATCAAGCTTAATAGAGGGATATGGGAGCAGAACCGAGCTTACTACAGAGCTATGGGAGCAGTACCGAACTTACTACAGAGCTATGGGAGCAGAACCGAGCTTACTACAGAGATATAGGAGTGGGACTGAGCTTACTACAGAGCTATGGGCGCAGAACAGAGCTTACTAGAGAGATATGGGAGCAGAACCGAGCTTACTAGAGTGATATGGGAACAGCACCAAGCTTACTACAGCTCTATAGGAGCAGAATCAAGCTTACTACAAAAATAAGGGTGCAGAACCAAGCTTGCAACAGAGCTATGGAAGCAGAACCGAGATTACTACAGAGCTATGAGAACAGAACCAAGTTTACAAAAGAGCTATGGAAGCAGAACTGAGCTTACTACAGAGATATGGAAGCAGAACCGAGCTTACTAGAGAGATATGGGAGCAGAACCAAGCTTACTAGAGTGATATGGGAACATAACAAACCTTACTAAGGATCTGTGGGAGCAGAAACAAGCTTACTACAGAGCTATGGGAGCAGAGCCGAGCTTACTACAGAGCTATGGGAGCAGAACCGACTTACTGCAGAGATATGGGAGCAGAACTGATCTTACTACAGACATATGGAAGCAGACCCGAGCTTATTACCGAGATATGGGAGCAGAACCAAGCTTACTATAGAGATATGGGGGAAGAACCGAGCTTACTACAGAGATAAGGGAGCAGAACCGAGCTTGCTACAGTGATATCAGACCAGAACCCAGCTTACTACAGAGATATCAGTCCAGAACTGAGCTTATGGAGCGCCCACCAGGGCCGTGGGGAACTCGGTACCAGGCAGTTCTTAAAGGGGAAGTGTCACGATAGCGGTGACCTGGTCCGTGGCCCTGGGCATCCAATGAAAATGTTCAATAAAGTTTATAGTGGATGATTTAAAAGGAAATTAGTTCATGATGCTACCTGTGGTATTCGGCAAATAAGGTGTTAGCCGACCCGGCTTCAGAGTCCGATGGGGCTGATGGTGATGCAGTAGAGTTGTTACAGCTCTCCACAGGTAGAGCTAGGCCCCAGGGTAATTGTATGTGTAAGTGATGAGAGGATGGTGGTTGTAGTGCAGGGCAGATGGTATAGCAAACAAATCTGAGGACACATCAGGGTTGTATTTCCTTTACCTTTACTAAATTTATAGAGGTGCCGATGGGAGCACTGGTTACAGGTGTCAATGAAGGTCCAGGCAGCCCGAAGCAACTTAGGATCCACTCAGCCAGGTGGCTTGGAGGCCTCCTTACTGCGCTGCTCTATTTGAGGTCCTTGCTGCCTAAAGCTCAGCTCAGTCCTCTGTTCCTCTCACTGTCTTTTAGAAAACGTTACTCGCGTGACAGGCAGCTTGAGCTTTTCACAGGAGTCGCTCCTCGTGGCATCTCCGGGCTCTATCCTGCTGCTGTGCCTTCAGGTGTGTGATAGGGGCCAGAAGACCTGCAATCTGTCCTCCGGATTTAGCTGATGAGACTGTAGTGCTCTGCAGCCACAGACTCTGGTGTCCAGTTCTAGCACTGAGCTCTGGGATGAGCGTGGTCACTAGGGTTGAGCGAAACGGGTTGAAAAAATTCAAAAGTCGCCGACTTTTGGCAAAGTCGGGTTTCATGAAACGAAACCCGCCCCTAGGATGAGGTCGGCCACGAGGTCGGCGACTTACGCGCCAAAGTCGCGTTTCAAAAGTTTGTTTTGCGCTCTTTTTCAGCCAATCAGGATCCACGGACACTGTGGGCAACGTGATGACCTAGGTACGGGTCACCACCATCTTTCAGAAGGGCATGCAAGTGATTGGCTTGCTTTGGTGGGCGTCACAGGGGGTATAAAAGGGCGTGCACGCCGACCGCCATCTTACTTCTGCCGATCTTAGTATAGGGAGAGGTTGCTGCTGATTCTGTAGGGAGAGCGTTAGGCAGGGAAAAAGACAAAAGAACTGCTTCTGCTGCTAGCGATTTGGCCTGCACAACACACAAGTCACTGTGTGTGCA
The DNA here is from genome assembly GCF_039654945.1 of Dendrobates tinctorius. Lineage (NCBI taxonomy): Eukaryota > Metazoa > Chordata > Amphibia > Anura > Dendrobatidae > Dendrobates > Dendrobates tinctorius. Next base: position 22,117,142 of record NW_027361704.1, read on the forward strand.
GTGCAAGGGGAGGCTATATTGTGGTGTATCAGTGGTGTTGGTTGTTGGGCTGCCTTCTAAGGCTTCCTGACACGCTGGCATTGCTGTTTACCCACTGCTCCGCAAACTGCTTTTTTAAAAGCAATCCAATCTCCCTTATCCTCTAGTCACTTTTGTCACAGCTGTGCCATCGAGCGTGTCACATAGCGCTCAGATATCAGTGGGCCTCACACAATCTACAAGTGTCCAGTGTCCAAAAGTGTACGCAGAGATTCAAAATCTCCATTATCCTCTCGTCACTTTGGTCACAGGCAACTGTGCCATCGAGCGTGTCACATAGCACTCAGATATCAGTGGGCCTCACACAATCCACAAGTGTCCAGTGTCCAAAAGTGTACGCAGAGATTCAAAATCTCCATTATCCTCTCGTCACTTTGGTCACAGGCAGCTGTGCCATCGAGCGTGTCACATAGTGCTCAGATATCAGTGGGCCTCACACAATCCACAAGTGTCCAGTGTCCAAAAGTGTACGCAGAGATTCAAAATCTCCATTATCCTCTCGTCACTTTGGTCACAGGCAGCTGTGCCATCGAGCGTGTCACATAGCGCTCAGATATCAGTGGGCTCACACAATCTACAAGTGTCCAGTGTCCAAAAGTGTACGCAGAGATTCAAAATCTCCATTATCCTCTCGTCACTTTGGTCACAGGCAGCTGTGCCATCGAGCGTGTCACATAGTGCTCAGATATCAGTGGGCCTCACACAATCCACAAGTGTCCAGTGTCCAAAAGTGTACGCAGAGATTCAAAATCTCCATTATCCTCTCGTCACTTTGGTCACAGGCAGCTGTGCCATCGAGCGTGTCACATAGCGCTCAGATATCAGTGGGCTCACACAATCTACAAGTGTCCAGTGTCCAAAAGTGTACGCAGAGATTCAAAATCTCCATTATCCTCTCGTCACTTTGGTCACAGGCAGCTGTGCCATCGAGCGTGTCACATAGCGCTCAGATATCAGTGGGCCTCACACAATCTACAAGTGTCCAGTGTCCAAAAGTGTACGCAGAGATTCAAAATCTCCATTATCCTCTCGTCACTTTGGTCACAGGCAGCTGTGCCATTGAGCGTGTCACATAGCGCTCAGATATCAGTGGGCCTCACACAATCCAAAAGTGTCCACTGTCCACAAGTGTGTGCAGAAATTCTAAATCTCCCCTGTCCTATAGACACCTTGTACCTTGTTTTACATTACTATATAGTTTGTTGGATTTTGTCTACATTTCTACCAAAAATGAGGAAGGCTGGTGGAAGAGGCCGTGGAATTGGGCGGGGGTTGGCAGTTGGTAATGATGGTGTTGGTGGTGGATCTGATGGTAGTGGCAAGAGCAAAATAGGACCGAATGCAGGAGGTGCTGACCCTGCGTCATCGTCTGGCTACATAAGGCCTCGAACGCTTAGTTTTCTAGGAGTTGGCAAACCGCTTTTAAAGGCAGAGCATCAGGAAAAAGTTTTGTCTTACATTGCTGACTCAGCCTCCAGCTCTATCGCCTCCTCTTCTTCAGTTGTAAAAAGTAAAAGCACTGAGTCGTCATTGGAGGCTCATGTTCATGAACCACACCTTTCCTTGTGTCCTTCACCCCAACCAAGATTGAAGGATGACGCAGGCCATACTACTGATTACTCCATGGAGCTGTTTTCACATACCATGCCTGGATTATCAAGTCAAATGGTGAATTACCCAGGCCAAGATGAATCTGACATGGAGTGCACTGATGCACAGCCGCTGATGGATGATTCTGCTGGTACATTCACTCAGAGCACTACATTGTCCTCGCAGTGTACAGAGCCAGATTTTGACCCTGATGAGACTCAGGTGCCCCTTCCCGCACACTATACCACCATACACGGTGACACAGAGAAAGGTGCACATGACATAGAAGAGGAGGTGATGGATGACCCAGTTGTTGACCCAGATTGGCATCCATTGGGGGAAGAGGGTGCTGCTTCCAATAGCTCAGATGAGGAGCATCCACAGCAGACATCGACATCGCAACAGCTGTTATCTGGCAGGCCCGGAGCACTCCAAAGACAGGTTCCAAACATCAAAAGAGTTGCTGGACAGCTTGTCCAGAGGGTCAAAAGATCACAGCGTGCTAGGCCGCAAAATGTCTGCCAAAGTAGGAAGAGTGCAGTGTGGCACTTTTTTGAACAAAATCCTCATGATCAGGCCAAGGTTATCTGTAAGAAGTGCGCAAAAACCTTTAGCCGAGGGAAAAATCTGAAAAATTTGAATACCAGTTGCATGCTTAGACATTTAACCAGCATGCACTTGCAAGCGTGGACACAACACCAAACCTCAAGTGCCACATGTGCAACTGATCACAACGAAGGTAGTCAGCAACGCTACATTGTTTCCCCCACTGTAAGCCCACCGGTTAGCACAGCAGCAAATGTTGAGGTGTCGTTGCAAGGCCACAGCAGTCAGGGAATCCCACTGTTATATCAACGAAAGACTGATTCTAGGCCATCAGAAAGAACACCAACTCCATCACCATCATCAACCCTCTCTCAGTCCGCCCTGTCCACCGCTACTTCCACCATATGCAGCTCTCAAGTCCAGCTCACCCTCCCAGACACTATGAGTAGGTCAAGAAAGTACTCAGTCTCTCATCTGCGTACACTGGGTTTGAACGCCCACATTGCCAAACTAATCTCGTTTGAGATGATGCCCTTTCGGTTGGTGGAAAGCACAGCTTTCCGCGAACTCATGGCCTATGCAGTACCACGCTATGACCTACCCAGTCGCCACTTCTTCTCTCGCAAAGCCATCCCAGCCCTCCACCATCATGTGAAAGACCGCATTGTCCATGCACTCAAGCAGTCAGTGAGCGGAAAGGTGCACCTCACAACTGATGCATGGTCCAGTCGGCATGGCCAGGGCCGTTACGTGTCCATCACTGCGCACTGGGTTAATGTGGTGGATGCAGGGTCCACAGGGGACAGCGGTGGTGGGACAGTGCTGCCTAGCCCACGGTATAGGAAACAGTTGGCTGTAGGCGTTCGACCCTCCTCCTCCTCCTCCTCCAGAAGCGAAAGCTCGTCCACAGAGCGCAGTCGTACGAGCACACCATCTGCAGCTGCCACTGTTGCACACGATGTGTCCCCCTATCGAGCAGCTAGTGGAAAGCGTCAGCAGGCTGTGTTGCAGATGATGTGTTTGGGCGACAGACACACCGCCGAGGTGCTGGCCGAGTACTTGAAGCGACAAACTGAGTCATGGCTGGGCAGTGTACATCTTGAGGCAGGAAAGGTAGTTAGTGATAACGGCCGTAATTTTGTGGCAGCCATAGCCCTTTCAAAACTCAGCCACATACCTTGCTTGGCTCACACATTGAACCTGGTGGTGCAGTGCTTCCTCAAAAATTATCCGGAGTTAACAGCCCTGCTCCAGAAGGTGCGAAGACTGTGCGCGCACATCCGCCGGTCGCCTGTACACTCCGTTCGTATGCAGAAGCTGCAGCGATTGCTCCACCTTCCCAACCACCGCCTCATTATCGACATTGCAACAAGGTGGAACTCCACCCTGCACATGGTGGAGTGGCTGTGCGAGCAGAGGCAGGCCATAATGCATTTGTGGGAGGATACACGGCCAGGCACTTTGAGAGCAGACATGGAGTTGACAGGCGTGCAGTGGTCGAAGCTGAAAGACCTTTGTAAAGTCCTTCAGTGTTTTGAGGAATGCACACGGCTGGTAAGCGCAGACGACGCCATCCTAAGCATGAGCATCCCACTTATGCGTCTGCTCATGCAAACTTTGACGCACCTTAAGGAGCAGGCGTCTGCAGCCAATGTTGATGAGGAGGAAGAGGAGGAGGGAATCCTTGATGACATTCAGCCATTGTCTGCTCAGGGACCTCTCCTGGACGAAGTGGAGGAAGAAGAGGAGGAGGAGGAGGAGGATGATGGGGATGATTACTTAGGGGAGGAGGATGCATCTCGTGGGGCAAGTGAAAATGTTGGCGTGGCAAGGTCTGGTACAGGGTTTGTGCGTGACTTGAGGGATGTGGATTTGCCAGAAAGTGCTCCTCCACCCAGCACTCGCAGTGCATCATTGACACCGGGAACATTGGCCCACATGTCAGATTATGCCTTGCGGATCCTAAAAAGGGACCCCCGCATTGCCAAAATGATGAACGATGACGACTACTGGTTGGCCAGCATCCTGGATCCACGCTATAAAGGCAAATTACAAAACATCATGCCACAGGAGAACCTTGACCTAATATTGGCTAATAAACAAGCAACTCTGGTAAATCGGTTGCTTGAGGCATTCCCAGCACACAGCAGCGGTGATGGTTCTCACACGAGCCGTACGGGCTGGGGGCAGCTTGGCAGAGGTGTTCGTGGTGCACACAGCAGAAGTGGCGTTGGAGACAGGGGTTTCATGACAATGTTGTGGACTGATTTTTCAAATACCGCTCACACAACTGGTAATACTGCATCGATGGAAAGTGACAGGAGACAGCAGTTGTCAACTATGGTTACAAACTACTTTTCCTCCCATATCGATGTTCTCCCACACAGGTCATTCCCCTTTGACTATTGGGCCACTAAACTGGACACCTGGCCTGAATTGTCCCAATATGCCTTACAGGAGCTCGCTTGCCCAGCTGCAAGTGTGCTATCGGAAAGAGTCTTCAGTGCAGCTGGATCAATCCTTACAGAAAAAAGGACCCGTCTGTCAACCCAAAATGTGGATGATCTAACCTTCATTAAAATGAACCACGCATGGGTTTCCAAGGATTTTGTCCCACCTTCCCCTGATGACACATAGGGTGACAGAAAAATGGCTTGCTTTGGTCCACCTCTTCCTGGTACTTCACCTATTTCGCCTTTTGCATCAGCTGAATGTCCAACATCAACATATGCCACTTTCTAAAACTCCCTAACTGTGCTGCCTCCCCCCCCATGGCTGGGGTCACCACCTACCGCACGACACCGTGCGAGTGCCGTTGCCCTGGACAGGTGGGTAGGCCGACTCTTGGGCGCGGGCACTGGCACAGGGTCCCTCATAGTGCAATCAAGTGTTTCTTACGGCGGTGGTGCACACCCGCCGTCAGACACACCGCTGTACTATGAGGGCCCAGTGCCAGTACCGACGCCCACGAGTGGGCCCCCCTTGCTTGGGCAGGGCCCCAGCATTTGCAATCTTTACCTCTCCCTGCTCCTCCGCTGTGTAATCTGGGCCGTCAAATCCATACTGTGCCTGACACCGTCTGAGCCTGCCTCCTGAGACATATATTTTGAATGTGTACGCTATCCATACATGTTATCCGGGGATACGGTACCCTTTCTAACCTTTGTGCAATGACGTGCAATCCATACTGGGCCTAACACCGTCTGAGCCTGCCTCATGCTGTATAGACATATATTTTGAATGTGTACGCTATCCATACATGTTATCCGGGGATACGGTACCCTTTCTAACCTTTGTGCAATGACGTGCAATCCATACTGGGCCTAACACCGTCTGAGCCTGCCTCATGCTGTATAGACATATATTTTGAATGTGTACGCTATCCATACATGTTATCCGGGGATACGGTACCCTTTCTAACCTTTGTGCAATGACGTGCAATCCATACTGGGCCTAACACCGTCTGAGCCTGCCTCATGCTGTATAGACATATATTTTGAATGTGTACGCTATCCATACATGTTATCCGGGGATACGGTACCCTTTCTAACCTTTGTGCAATCACGTGCAATCCATACTGGGCGTGAGAACGGCTGGCGAGCTGTTAAGCAAGCTACAGCACCTGTCCAGACAAGTACAGGGATTCCCTAGCGAGGAGACTTATTTGATTGTTTTCAATGTTGGGACAGCAATTTTTGGGGAGCACTATACTCTGGAGAATGATAGATGGGGCCCACCATACACTGGAACATTCCAAAGGTGGACATCAGACACTGGAGCAGCATTTACAGGGCCCATTATACACTAGAGCATTAGAAATGGGGCCCATTATGTTTGGAGCATTATTTGGGCCCATAAGACAGTGGAGCTTCATCCATGGGGACCAACATATACTGTAGCATTATGTGGAGCTCATCATATACTGTTTCAAACATTATATGGGACCAATGATTCTGTATGGAGAAATAGATGGGCCTCGTCATGAGATGTAAAAAGTGAGGTATTTTTCATTGTACTATACCGCTATTTATCTGCCGTATCGGAGCATGATGAGTTGTGGTATGTGTTAAAGGGGCGCTCTTTCGCCCAGGGCACCTGAAAACCTGCAGCCAGCCCTCCCCCCCCACAACTTTAGCCAAATAACACCCATTTTTCAGTGCGTAACTTATATTATGAAGTTAATTAAGGTTAACAAGCTTAAGTAAGAAGAATTGATGCTTTTGGCATTCAAATGGGCACTGTTGGTGTGTTTCCTGTCCTCCTCTCACTGCCGACTTTTATTCCCCATTGACTTACATTGGGTTTCGTGTTTCGGGACGACCCCGACTTTTCCCTATAATCGGACGATCTTGCTCGACCCGACTTTTGGAAAAGTCGGGTTTCACGAAACGAAACGCGACCCTAAAAAACCAAAAGTCGCTCAACTCTAGTGGTCACAACTCCTCTTCCCAAGCTTCCCTATACTTTTATCTTCCTCTCTGACTCAGAATGCACTCTAGTCTGGGGACAAGCTTCTCACTCGTCCAGTTCCCAGCACTGACTGACTGAAACTCTAACTAACTTCCTCCTCCTGACCAGATAGAGCAGCTCCCCTCAAGTCAGGTTCAGAGTTCCCCCTGCTGGCCTAGAGCAGGATCTGTGTTGCATGCTGTGTATACCTGGCCAGGGGATCCCTCCTTGCTTCAGGCCTGACATTATCCCCTGTGAGGAAGGCAATGCCCTTGTGGCTACCGGACTCCTGTGGTGCCACACTTACAACAGAGATAAGGGAGCAGAGCCAAGCTTACTACAGAGATAAGGGAGCAGAACGGAGCTTACTAGGTCTACTACATAGATACGGGAACAGAACCAAGCATACAGCATATATATGGTGCCTGAATCTAGATTACTACATCGATAGAGTACGAGAACCAAGCTTACTAGAGAGATAATGGGAGCAGAACCAAGCTTACTAGAGAGATATGGGAGCAGAACTGAGCTTACTAGAGCTATGGTGGAAGAACTGAGCTTACTACAGAGATAAGGGAGCAGAATCAAGCTTATGTGATAATCATGTGGGAATAGTGGATGAGGGCAGGTATATCTCGCCCAGATTCCTTTCCTATGTGGCCTAGTCTGGTTAGTATCGCACCTGCTTGCTAATGAATAATGGGAGGTGGATATAAAAGGATGCCAGGTGGTTGTGTGAGTGTCTCAGCCTGGGAACACAGAGAGCCTGTCTGTGTGAGAGACACACGTGAGTGAAAGCAGTGCCCACTGCAACTGTGGTTTGGCTGGACGGGAGAAGCCCGCCAGTTGGTAGTTAGGTTGTCCAATGTTTAGTTAGTGCCGGACAGGCAAGGATTTGTTTTATGTTTTTTTTCTTTATGCATTGCTTTCACCGTTAATAAACCTGACCCAGTGTCAGTTATACCCGGACCCCGTCTCTGCGCCTGAGTTTCATGCTGAATGCACGTGACCTTTGACCCCAGCAAAGCCGATCCCGGAGTGTTTTATCACACTTGCTACAGAGATATCAGACCAGAACCAACTAGGTCTGGTATATAGATACGGGAACAGAACCAAGTTTACAGCATAGATATGGTTTCAGAATCTAGATTACTACATTGGTAGAGTCCCTGTTCCCACCATATGTATAGTATGATGGCCCCAGTTCCCCCATATATATAGTAGGATGGCCCCAGTTCCCCCATATATATAGTAGGATGGCCCCAGTTCCCCATATATATAGTAGGATGGCCCCAGTTCCCCATATATATAGTAGGATAGCCCTAGTTCCTCCGTATATCTAGTAGGATGGCCCCAGTTCTTCCCATATATAAATTATGATCACCCCAGTTCCTCCTTGTAACGCCAGTGTGTTTGTACTTTGCTTCCCTGGCGTTACTCTGCATGTCTGCATTAACCCTTTGCTCCTCTCCTCCTAACTAGCAGGGATACTGTTGCCTGTTACCGTTATGGATGCTGCTCAGGTCCCTGCCCCGCTGCGTAGCCGTACATGCGTGCGTGGCTCCGCTGCTTTGCAAGACCACCCGCTGGTGCAGTCCCTGGCTGCTGCTGTGGAAAGCTATCGGTGGGTTAATAGGTCCTCTACATTGTGTATGGCTTACCACGTATGTTCAGGCTTGCAGCTCTCGCCAGGTGTCCTCTGCAATGCTGATTTGTTTGGCCTTGCTTAGGGTGCGCACGGCCACACCTCCCCTGCTTTTATGAGGAATGGGTGTGTGCTACAATTGCTGCTCCAGCCTATGACTGTGAGGCAGCTGGTATATAAAGTTCCCTCCCCCTTTGGGGCATCGCCAGAGCTTCGCATTGAGTTCCTGAACCTAGCGATGTGAGTATGTGTGTTCAGCTCCTGCTCTGATTGTGATCAGTTCTGGGGGAGCTGGTGCTCTTTGTCCCCATGTGAACTGTGTTTTGCCACCTGCCAGGAGGCAGAATATCCTGGCCCTCGGCCCTGTCCGCCTTCCCAGGAGGCAGAATATCCTGGCCCTTGTCCGCCCTCCCAGAAGGCAGAATATCCTGGTCCCTGTGTTTGTGTGGAGTCTTGCCTTGCACCTGTGTCTTGTTCCCTGAATCCTGGATCCTGAATTTGTTCCTGCACCTGACTCTGTCTGAATTGTGTCTTGTTTCTTTGCCTGCTCTGGGGGCAGTAATACCAAGATCGCCCTTCCTGGAGGCTGCATATCCAGGCCTGTCTATGTTGTGTCTTGTTCCCTGAATTCTGGACCTGCTCCTTTACCTGACCCTGTCTGAACTGTGTCCTCTGTGGGATGTTCCTGAGGTCCCTTCATGTCTTGAACCCTGTGCCCAGTGACTGTGACTCTTTGCTACCTGACTTGCTGTGATTTAACCTGGGTTCATCTAGGAAGTAGGAGTCCGGTGTGTCCGCTGGGTTTCTGCCACTCTGTGCTCAGCTGGGGATTCAGTGCAATTCCCTGCCAGTTCCAGTCCAACCCGGCAGGGATTGCACCAGACCGCTGGGGTTCCTTTCTAGGTCGCTGCCAGATGACCGGAGCCTGATGACCACGGCCTGATGTCCGGTGTCTGACGACCCCTTCCAGATGTGCTGTGCCTGATGTCCTCTGCCAGATGGCCGGATCCTATGCTTCTCTGCCCGATGTCCGGAGCCTTCCGATCGCTGCCAGTGGTCCGGAGCCTGATGACTGCGGCCTGATGTCCGTAAATGATGCCCGCAGCCTGATGTCCGGATCCTGTCGGTCGCTGCCAGATGTCCGGAGTCCGATGCCAGTGTGCTGATGCTCTATCTAAGATCCGAGTCCTGATGCCCTGCCTGTATCCTGATGTCCAGTCCATGTTCCTGGTGTCCTGATGTCCGTGTTCCTCGTGTCCTGATGTCCGTGTTCCTTGTGGCCTGATGTCCGTGTTCCTGGTGGCCTGATGTCCGTGTTCCTGGTGGCCTGATGTCCGTGTTCCTGGTGGCCTGATGTCCGTGTTCCTGGTGGCCTGATGTCCGTGTTCCTGGTGGCCTGATGTCCGTGTTCCTGATGTTCTGCCCGTGTCCCGATGTTCCGCCAATTATCTGAGGTCCACCCAGTGATGATGTCCTTCTCGGATCGGTGTTTGATGTTCTCCTGCTGAGCCTGTGCTATGCCTGAGGCCTGAGAGAGAGGCCGTCCTAGTATGCCCGTGCCAGAGGATCCTGGACTGCATCAACCCATGATGACTCCTGCCATCGTCTGACATCTGTCCTGGGTATGTGTCTGATGTTCTCCTGCTGAGCCAGTGCTATGCCTGAGGCCTGAGAAAGAGGCCGTCCTGATATGCCCGTGCCAGATGACCCTGGACTGCATCAACCCATGATGACCCCTGCCATTGTCTGAAGTCAGTCTGAGGTTGGTGTCTGATGTTCTCCTGCTGAGCCTGTGCTATGCCTGGGGCCTGAGGAAGAGGCCGCCCTAGTATGCCCGTGCCAGACAACCCTGGACTGCATCAACCCGTGATGTCCTCCTGCCTTCGTCTGTTATCCTGAGACGTGTACCCTTCCCTGATGTGCAGAACCGAGAGCCTTGCATAACTATTTTGTTTCTGTACCATGTCTTGTTCAAGTAAACTTTGTCTATACCTGAAGTTGTGCGGTGTCGTTCTGCCTCCTCGTCCACATGCTCAGCTGCCACAGACCCCGGTCTCTACTCTTCCCTCGTCTGGGTATGCCAGGGTCCCCCCTGTGGTCCAGTGGGTCCACATTCCGCTCCCACCTGGGATGCTCGCCCCACGTCGGCGTGGTCGGTTGACGTGGAGGTGCCGGCTCGGCCGCGAACGCGGTCGCTAGTCGCGACACCCCTATATATAGTTGCTTCTCACAAAATTAGAATATCATCAAAAGGTTAATTAATTTCAGTGAAACACATATTATATAGAGTCATTACAAACAGAGTAATCTATTTCAAGTGTTTGTTTCTGTTAATGTTGATGATTATGGCTTACAGCCAATTAAAACCCAAAAGTCATTATCTCAGTAAATTAGAATACTTTATAACACCAGCTTGAAAAATTATCTTAAAATCCAAAATGTTGGCCTACTAAAATGTATGTTCACTAAATGCACTCAATACTTGGTCAGGGCTCCTTTTGCATCTGAATTGTTGGGTCTGGTGTCTCTCATCTTTCACTTGACAATACCCTTTAGATTCTCTATGGGTTTAAGGTCAGGCGAGTTTGCTGGCCATTCAAGCACAGTGATACTGTTGTTTTTAAACCAGGTATTGGTACTTTTGGCAGTGTAGACAGGTGCCAAGTTATGCTGGAGAATGAAATTTCCATCTCCAAAACCTTGTCGGCACAGGGATGCATGAAGTGGACCTACACCAGCTGGCGGCATGGCTTCCCAAAACATCACTGATTGTGGAAACTTCACACTGGACCTCAAGCAGTTTGGATTGTGTGCCTCTCCACTCTTCCTCCAGACTCTGGGACCTTGATTTTCAAATGAAATGCAAAATTTACTTTCATGTGAAATCAACACCTTGGACCACTGAGCAACAGTCCAGTTCTTTTTCTCCTTGGCCCAGGGAAGGCACTTCTCGTCTTGTCTATTGTTCATGAGTGGCTTGACACAAGGAATGAGACACTTGTAGCCCATATCCTGGATACGTCTGTGTGTCCACAGCAGTCCACTCCTTGTGAATCTCCCCCCAAACTTTTAAATGGCCTTTTCTTAACAATCCTTTCAAGGCTGTGGTTATCTCAGTTGCTTGTGCACCTTTTTTCTACCACACTTTTTCCTTCCATTCAACTTTCCATTAATATGCTTGGATACAGCACCCTGTGAAAAGCCACCTTCTTTAGCAATGACCTTTTGTGGCTTAGTATGTTGGTCACAGTTCCCCCACATATATATAGTAGGATGGCCCCAGTTACCGTATATATAGTAAGATGGCCCCAATTCCCCCATATATATAGTATGATGACCCCAGTTCCCCCCATATATAGTATGATGCCCCAGTTCCCCTAAATATAGTAAGATGGCCCCAATTCCCCCATATATAAAGTATGATGGCCCCAGTTCCCCATATATATAGTATGATGGCCCCAGTTCCCCCCACACATATAGAATGATGGCCCCAGTTCACCCCATACATATAGTATGATGGCCTCAGTATACCCCATATACATATAATATGATAGGCCCAGTTCTCCGATATATATGGTATGGTTGACCCAGTTCCCCCATATATACACAGTTGTGGCCAAAAGTATTGACACCCCTGCAATTCTGTCAGATAATACTCAGCTTCTTCCTGAAAATGATTACAAACACAAATTCTTTGGTATTATTATCTTCATTTATTTTGTCTTAAATGAATAAACACAAAAAGAATTGTCCTAAAGCCACTCCCACTCCCTGCCGACTTTGCTTCCCCATTGACTTGCATTGGGTTTCTGTCAGAGACACCGCACTACACTTGCTCATAGAGCCAGTGCGCGTGTCCTGAGTACAGAAGCAGTGCTAAGAGTTACCTGGGGAGCAGGGCAGCAGAGGTGACCGGGCGTGCTTCAACTATTAGTGTCAGGGTCCAGTCAGCGCTGGAAAGTAAAGAGGCACGGGACCTGCGGACACTGAAAATGAACAAGCTTGAACGGGACCTATGGTCATGTGACTGCAAGGGGGCGTGGCTTAGCGTCCTGCTTTCAGATATGACAGTACACCATACAACAACTCAGAGTCAGGCAAAATGGAGGTCACAACAGTATGAGCAAATGAAGTACAGGAGGGACAAACAGACGGGAGGTCAGACAAAGCCAAAGGTCATACACAGGATCACAGTACAGTACCAGGGATGAGACAGAGCGGATAATCAGGGTCAAGCAGAGATCAAGACCAAACAGACATAGGAGGTACCAGGCAGAATCCAAAGCGATATCCAGGGAACAGACCGAGTCAAATACAGAGAATCAAGTAACCAGAACACAGCACTAACACACTCAGGGGTCACCACACAATGCCAAGGGCAAGAGTATAACTGACAGGGATGGGAGTGTCCTGAGGCTATAAGAAGCCTCCCCCAGAACCAGGGAGAGGCCGCAATCATAGCCCCAGGTGTGCAGGTAAGCCTGCATCGGGATCACAACCTTTAACCCCAGAAATGCCAGTCATCAGCACTGGTTCCAAACATTAACCCCACGTGTGCGAGTCAAACCCGCACTGAGATCATGACAGTTTCGTGTTTCAGTTGGACCTCTGACTTTTCCCTATAGTCGGCCGTTTTCGTTCAACCCGACTTTTGCGAAAGTCGGGTTTCATGAAACCCGACTTGACCCTAAAAAAGGCAAAGTCGCTCATCTCTATATTAAAATTTTTTTTTACAATTCTTTCCTTCTTTTGAGTACCCTAGAGTCTGCGGTTAGGCTGGTGATTCTGTTATGAATGGGTCACTGAGGAGGATGGCAGGAACAGGCTAAACCACCAGAGGACCAGAGAGGTTGGTAACTAAGCGGATTGCAGGCCCGTGATCCTATCCACATAACTAGCAGTAGCCATGGAGCGTTCCTACGATGCCCTAGACGCTTCGTCACAGCCGGAGAACTATCTAAGCCTAAAGACAGAAAGGTGAAATCTAAACTGCCCTGGAGCAGATCCCCAAAGGAATAGACAGCCCCCAAACATATGTTGTCGGTGAGACAAGATGAGACACAAACACAGGCAGAGAACAGACTGAGCAAACGGGGGGGGGCAAGCTGTCTAGACAGGACAGGACAGAAAAGATACTGTCTGCAATCACACACAAAACCCTAAAAAAGTCCAACACTTCTGATATACAAAAAACCTGAGGTCACATGACCTCACCCCCGCTAGATCAGCACTCTGGTATGAACTGGAAGCAAAGCAAAAAGATACTAACATGACAGGGGACTGAACAAGCTGCAACATATGAAGCAGGGCCCAGCGCTGCCCTCAGCAGGGAGCACGCTGAATCCTAGCAACAAAGCAGAAAGCAAAAAAAAGGCAAAACCAGATTAGATGCAAAGGATTAGCAAAAGAATCACTTAGCTGAACAATGCAGATCAGGCAGGGGACAAAAGAACTCCAAATGCACAGGGAGGAAATCACCAGCAACCTCAAAGAGCAGCCAGCTCAATTATATGCACCCAGCTAGTAATCCCAGGTTTCCAATTATCGTCGTCAGGTGGGGATCTTCCGTCCACCTTGCCAGCTCCACTAATCTCAGTAACCACCAGAGGGAGCAGAGGGAGCTTCGGCTCAGAACTCCGATCAAGAGAATTCACAACATCTTCTGCTATAAACTGCTAATGTATGACCATTTTATGTATATTTTATAAAAGATATTAACAGTCATATCTATACATGTAATATTAAATTCAATGCGCCGTTATTTAGGAATGGAAGAATACTTATAAAAAGCTGGCATACAAATATGTAACGGAATCTTGTTCTTCTACCAATTTAAAGTACTTACAACATTTGGGTGGCATTGTGAACCTGCCTACATGCACAATGTTTGTCTCAAAGTCAAGAAAATGTAATGTCTGTACATTGTGCACAGGGGATTTAAGGTGACTTCAGATCATACTAGGTTCCAGTAACACACAGATAGACATAAATGTGCAAATAGACGGTGCAAGCAGGGCCGGACTGGGACTAAAATTCAGCCCTGGCATTTGAAGTTACACAGGCCCACTAGTCACATGGTGACTATATAATATCTTTGTACACTTGTAGTTTACAAGAAGTGAGAGGAGATTAACACAACTATATAACATGTAGTCACAGCTGTGCCCAGTATTTCAGCTCAGTCCTATTTATTGCTTTTAGGTACAGTACTCCTCCCAAATCTCTGTCCCCTTTTGTATGCATGATTACAGAATTCCTGGCAGAACTGCTCTTTATTGGGCAACCAGACCCCCTGTTCATAGCCGCCCCTATCATACCTCCCAACTTTTGAAGAAGGGAAAGATGGACAAAGACTGCAAATTTTTGGCCACGCCCAGCCACACCCATTTCACAACTAGTCACACCCATGTCCACACCTAATCGCACCCATTTAGCACTGCTGATCACACTGACTGGTACTGAGGGCACAGTGGCTGGCATTATGGGCACACTGACTGGCACAAAGGAAGAGAGAAAACAGAGAGAGAGAGAAAAAAGAAAACAGAGAGAGCGAGAAAGAAAGGGGAAAGAAAGAACAGAGAGAGACAGAGAAAGAACAGAGAGAGAAAGAAAGAAGTAAAGAAAAGAAAGAAAGAACAGAGAGAAAGAGAGGGAAGAAAGAACAGAGAGAGAAAGAAAGAAAGATTAGAGAGAGAAAGAAAGAACAGAGAGAGAAAGAAAGAACAGAGAGAGAAAGAAAATGAGGGATAGACAGAACAGAGAATGAAAGAACAGAGAAAGAAAGAAAAAGAGAGAAAGAAATAAAGAAAGATTCTACAAAGATACTATAGCAGCCCGGCTCCCATTGTAGTACCCACCTGAGCCTCCCGGTGCATGACCTATCATGATCCGCTCACATGGCCGACATCCCCGATTCCAAGGCGATCCTGCTGTCTGCGCTGTCGGAGGAGGACACGGTGATGGATCTGAAGCATTCCTGGTTCCGTCACAATCTCCTCAAGAAATTATCTCATTTCCGGTCAGCTTCCAGCACATCACTTCAGGTGGAACGTCATATGTGTGTTTTAAAATGCTCCTCGGGGCTCCGCCGTGTACTCCTGTGTCCGTGGGAAAAGCCCACTTTGTATGCTTTGTACACACTTGGCTCCGCTCTCCGTACACCTCGTACATGCGCGGCTCCTCTCCGTACACCTCGTACACACGGCTCCGCTCCGTACACCTCGTACACACGGCTCCGCTCCGTACACCTCGTACACGCGCGGCTCCTCTCCGTACACCTCGTACACACGGCTCCTCTCCGTACACCTCGTACACACGGCTCCTCTCCGTACACCTCGTACACACGGCTCCGCTCCGTACACCTCGTACACACGGCTCGGCTCCGTACACCTCGTACACCCGCGGCTCCGCTCCGTACACCTCGTACACATGCGGCTCCGCTCCGTACACCTCGTACACACACGGCTCCGCTCCGTACACCTCGTACACACACGGCTCCGCTCCGTACACCTCGTACACACACGGCTCCGCTCTGTACACCTCGTACACACACGGCTCCGCTCCGTACACCTCGTACACACACGGCTCCGCTCCGTACACCTCATACACACACAGCTCTGCTACATCCACACTGTAAATCCTGACCCCACACATACTTACCTCAACCAGCACCATGACAACAGCAAAGCAGAGTCTTGCAGACGGTAGAGGCAAGGCTGAGCGCACAGGACATGTGATGAGGTCACAGGAGGGGCGGAGTCAGGGGTGACATGATCGGGGGTCTGGACAAAGGCTCCTGATCATGTGACCCCCTGACTCCTCCCCTCCTGTGACCTCATCACAGGTCCTGCGAACATAGCGAGCAGGCAAGCGAGTGCAACGCTGTGAGTGGCTGCGGGGGGAGGGGGTCTCATGCTAAGGCGAGGATGGGGTGCGTGGGGGGGGTGGCGGCTTATCTCCCTGCAGTGCAGGAGGGACTTGAAACTATCACCGCCGTGCCCGCAGAGGGCCAGCGTCAGGAGCAACAGTGGCCGCAGCAGCTGGCAAGCGGCCAGATGATCGGGCGCTGCCGCCCGCGGCCCACGTGACAGCGGCCCAGCGGGAAAATGCCCGGTTGATTCTATTGCCAATCCGGGCCTGGGTGCAAGAGTGACAACAATAGATTGAAGCACGCATTGCACTGTAACTTTAAATCGGAAAAATCTTATTTTTGCAGTATTATACAGTTGTGGCCAAAAGTATTGACACCCTTGCAATTTTGTCAGATAATACTCAGTTTCTTGGCTGAGGGTGCCAATACTTTTGTCTGGCCCATTTTTGGAGTTTCGTGTGAAATGATCAATGTTTTACTTTTTGCTTCATTCTCTTATGTGTTTTTTCATTTAAGACAAATTAAATGAAGATAATAATACCAAAGAATTTGTGTTTGCAATCATTTTCAGGAAGAAACTGAGTATTATCTGACAGAATTGCAGGGGTGTCAATACTTTTGGCCACAACTGTATGTTTTTCAGCTTAGTAAAAATCTTGCTAACACCCATGCTCTAGTTTCTTTTTCTCTTCCAGATTCATCAGAAACCGACACCTGTCATAATCTGAAGCCTGGTGATTTGGTAGTTGTGAAAAGGCATGTCAGAAAGCATGGACAAGAACCCTTGTATGACGGTCCCTATCAAGTCCTCCTCATCACCCAACAAGCCAATAGCAAATAAAGGGGGCAAAATGTTTTGGTTTTCCACATTTTCTGTATTATTATTGGTAGAAATTAAAGTTAAAGTTAGAAGATATTCAAAGGCTCAGAGATCAATATGATAAAGACAATGATCATAATAAGGACAGTTGGTGGTCTGACACCTTCTCCTTTCTCAATCCAGCCAATTGATTTAAGGGAATTGGGGGCTGGATAACTGGGATTTTACAAAGCTTGATGTATATTGCTGCCTGTATCCTTGTTGTATATGTGATACTAAAACTTGTTCTTTGGTGTATTTCTGTATGTATTAGGAAATTCTGCACTAGGATAGCTAGCGATGATACCAAAGTCATCGTTGCCCCTGCTCTTCTCTATACCGATCTCAAAAGGCTACTTGATGAAGATGTTGAAGCCAAGCGCATGGCTACCTTCAAAAGATCTCCACCACCATCATCAAAAATTGTTATTTGTAAATTGTAGCATACGGGGAGATGGGTGCGCTGCAACAGCCATGACTGATAACATGGCATCAGCCATGTGAAGACCAGTACCCCTTGAGCTTATGGCTTGGGATAGCACCTCTGATGCTGCATATTAGTTAACTAAATTTATCTAGGGGGGATTGTGAAGTACAGTATTCAGTTGTACGGGACATCTTGTTCTCCAGACCTCCATTTTAGTGCTTGTGACGCCATTTTGTTGCTTACGAGTTAAATTTTGTAGTTAGGTGAAAGTTTGCGGTTGTTAAGAAACCAGACTGTCCCAGTCTGAACAAGATATGATATATGAGACCCTGATGAATGTGCTATTGTTCTATTCTCTGCGTCACGTAGCTAGGGACATATTCCGATTTTCTTGCAATACTATTGGCTTATAAAGTAAATGTGTCACGACGATGCTATTGGTAGCTGAGTACTTTGCATATTTAAGCAAAATACTATAAAAAGGTGACATAATAAACGGGGTTAGTGATCTGCCTTGATCCTCCCATACAGAGGCATACGTCTCCGTCTGGTCATTCCCAGTTGCTAGCAACGCCCTGTGGATTAATTTGGAAATCACTTGGTCAACCGTGAGGGGTTAATTTAGCCCTCCCTCAATAGCTCCCTCATCATACAGTATTAAGAAATGGGGTATGTAAACTTTTGATCAGGGTCATTTGAATGTTTTGGGTTGTCATTATGATTTAAAACGTGAAAACACATTGGTTTGACAATAAATGGCTTCACACAACCACTAACCATGAGTGAAGAAAAAGTTTTGGTGTTATCATTCATATTCTCTGAAAAAAGGCCAAGAAAGTAAAAATTCTGCCAGGATATAAAAACTTTTGAGCACAACTGTATGTAAACTTCTGGTTTCAACTGTATGTGAGCTGAGTGCTCACAATAGTATCAAAGAGAAGAGACTAGCAGCTTACAAGAAACTGTAACCCTTTCAAAATAAACCTTTATTAGTAAATAATTAAAATCCATCAGACTAACGAAAAAATGATAATCATATATACCATGGATATATGATGTAATACAAAACATATAGATATAACAGCAGACTATAAAAATTTGTACCATGTGCCCACAGGTAATCCTGTAGCCAGGTGAGCAATACTATACAATCTACAATGTTAATTGCCTGGGTAATGCCATATTATGCGCATTTTGTTTTTTTAGCTATACTACCAGAGGTCTACAGCAGCATTTAAGGAGCTACAAAAATTTCTGGCAAGTACTGGTTGTGTACTGCAAGTGACAACAATCTCATGTATTCTTCATAAGTATGGCCTGTGGGGTAGGTTGGCAAGTCGCAAGCCTTTTCTTACAAAGAAAAAACACAAACGTGGCAATCTATTGCCAAAACCTACATCAAGTCTGCCAAAATCATGAGGGAAAATGTGTTGTGTGATGAGACCAAGATGTAACTTTGCACCAACCATATCGTTAACAATGTGTATCACCAAAAGAACACTATACCCACAGGGAAGCATGGTGGAGGCAGCATTGAAGCATGGTGGAGGCAGCATTTGTGACTATTTTCTTGCAGCTGGAGTTGGAGAAAATTATGGAGAGCTCTAAATATCAGTCAATTTTTCATCAAAACCTGTTAGTTGAAAATGAAGAGGAATTTCACTTTGTAGCACAACAGCGATTTTAAGAAGACCAAAGTTTTGAAAATAGCCCAGTTAGAGCCCAGACCTGTATAGAATTGAAAATTTGTGGGTTGACCTAAAGAGAGCTGTACACAAGTGATTCCCTTGCAATCTGACAAATTTGGAGCGCTATGCAAGGCAGAGTGAACAAAGATTGCAAATTCTAGGTTTGTCATTCTGAAATACTCCTACCCAACAACACTTAATGCTGTCATAAATTCAAAGGGTACATAAAAAAGTATTTGTTTAAGGCTAGTTTCACACTAGTGTATGGCTGAAGTGCGGAGGGCTGCTGGCTTCCTCCGTGAAGCTCTGCCCCTGCACCTCAAGTTGACAGACGGCACAGAGAGGCTGCAGCTTGCCGGCTCCCAGTATTCAATTGCACTCGCATCTTTCAGAGCGACTCTAGCTGCGTGATCAGGTCATGTGATCACGCTGATGATGTCACTCCCTGAGGCACAATGGTGGTAAGTGCTTCATGCTAGTGGAGCTGAAGACACCTAAGATTGGATCTATCTATCACAATAAGTGACATCACACTTTCCTCTGTACCAGGAGTCTGCTGCCTCGGAGTAACCCCTGACTCCGCCCTGTCCTTCAAACTGCACATCCATGCTCTCGCCACCTCCTGTCACCTCTAGCTAAAAAATATTTCCAGACTCCATTCTTTCCTCAACCCTCAATCTACTAAAATGCTTGTGCATGCCCTAATCATCTCCCACCTTGACTACTGCAACATTCTTCTCTGTGGCCTACATTCCAACCCTCTTGCACCTCTCCATTCTGTCCTTAAAAGTGCTGCCAGACTAATTCATCTCTGTCCTCTCTACTTCCCTGCTTCCCCCCTTTGCAAATCCCTTCACTGGCACCCAATTTCCGAGCACATCCTGTTCAAACTACTAACACTGACCTACAAAGCCATCCATAACCTTTCTCCTCTGTATTGTTCCGAAATAATCTCCCAATATCTTCCCTCACGTAATCTCTGGTCCTCCCAAGACCTCCTTCTCTCCTTCATGCTTACTCACTCCTCACCCAATCGCTTCCAAGACTTCTCCTGAGTATCCCCCATCTTCTGGAACTGTGTGCCCCAACACATCTGATTAGCCACCACAATTGGATCATTCAAGTGGAACTTGAAAACCCATCTCTTCAAGAAAGCGTACAACCTGTAATGACCACGCTGCCACATCAACACCATCGGAGCTACTGCAACCCCCAACCTTCTGTCTCCTTCCCCATAATCCTGTAGAATGTAATCAGGCAAGAGGCATGGACCTCTTCCCTCTGTACTAGTCTGTCATTGTTTCTTTGTCTTCTGTGAGGCCTCGTTCACACGTACCGTTTTTTCGCGTTTCCGCAGCGGTATTTTCCGAGCGTTTTTGCCGCGAAAACGTGAAAAATAAGCATCCCATGCATTCCTATGGGATTCCGCAATGCTGTGCTAATGCTGCGGTTTTTACCGCTGCAGAATCGCTTCGTGGTAAAAAACGCAGCATGCTCATTAATTTTGCGGAATCGCGGCGATCCCACACCCATAGGAATGCATTGTTCTGCTTACTTTCCGCATGTGGCTGTGCACACCATGCGAAAAGTAAGCAGAACATAAGCGGATGGCAACCACGGTCCGGAGGAGAGGATACTGTCCCCCGGGCTTTGGGTACCATATCCCTGTAAAAAATAGAATTTAAAATAAAAAATATTGTTATTCTCACCTTCCGACATCCCGCGCAGCCTTCCCGCCTCTCTCCACGCTCCCGGTCCCAGTAAGCCTTTGCGAGCGATGACGTCCGTTCTCGCGGTCATTCGCACAACGTCATCGCGAATGACCGCGAGACGTCACGATCGCGTGAGAACGGACGTCATCGCGGTAATTGTCGCAAATGATTACTGGGACCAGGAGCGTGGAGAGAGGCGGGAAGGCTGCGCGGGACATCGGAAGGTGAGAATAACAATATTTTTTTTTTATTACTATTTTTTACATTCTGTCTTTTACTATTGATGCCGCATAGGCAGCCTCAATAGTAAAAAGCTGGTCACACTCGTCAAACACTATGTTTGACGAGTGTGGCCAACCTGTCAATCAGTTCTCCAAGCGATGCTACAGATCGCTTGGAAAACGCTAGCAATTCTGCAAGCTAAATACGCTTGCAAAATGCTAGTTTTTCTGTGGGAAAATCGTGGGAATTTAAAATGCAATTTTCCCGCGGAATGGAATTCCGGAATTCTCACGGTAATTTCCGCGAGAGTTCCGCTACGTGTGAACACAGCCTAAGTGATATTTGTGTTTTGACGTAACTCCTTCTCATGAACAGCACCATGGAATCAATGGTGCTATATAAATAAATAATAATTGGAGGAGTAGGTGAGATTACTGTGTTTGTGTGTGTGTGGTATTTACTGTGTGTGGGGGGGTGGTATTACAGTGTGAGTGGGGAGTATTTAGTGTGGGTGGGTGTTACTATGTGTGGGGGGTTATTTTGTGTGGAGGCATAAGATAATGCTCACTGTATGGTTTGGGGTCACTCACTTGGCAACAGGATTAAGGCACACAGGAACGGTTTCTCACTTAAACAGACCATCCGGTTTATTTAGACACGGCATAAACCGGATAGACTACAGACCGTTTAGTTACATTCATGAACATAACAAGACACCAGTCTGCTCATGTAGCAGATATACCTCCCTGCCATTCTTACAACCCCCTTGTCTGAGGTTAGCTTCCAGGAGCTCAGCTCCACATGCTGTCTTTTTGTCAGTCCTGGCTTCCAGGGAAGCTGCCTAACTGGAATCCCTGTCCCGGGCAATGACTGGCTCAACAGGTCAAACCCGACAGTTCCAGACCCTCAGAAGGGCGAAGGTCGGTAGCTTCCCCAATGCAGTTAGCCATCACAGACTGCAGGTACATGGCCTCACCATGTGCTATTCAGGAATCCAGTCCTCTTGCAGGACCTTCCAACACAGAGACCATGTGACTAAACCACAGTCTCATTATAACGTATGAGACCCACCCCTTGATTGGAGGTCTGTGACTAGCCAGATCCGCCCAGCTCTCTGGCTAACCCTGTAAGCACAACGCCTTATAAGCTAAATAAGTCTCATGGAAGTACAGGTCCCAGAGCAACAGGCTAAGAGCCCAGAGGACCTTCTCCACTGCAACACATACCATCCATTCACCACAACACCAGTCACTGTCTCACATACCCCCCTCTGTTCAAACTTGTGGGGTTGAACACTTGACATAAACCAGGGGCCTCG
Organism: Dendrobates tinctorius; assembly: GCF_039654945.1. NCBI lineage: Eukaryota > Metazoa > Chordata > Amphibia > Anura > Dendrobatidae > Dendrobates > Dendrobates tinctorius. The sequence goes on from NW_027361704.1 coordinate 22,139,507, forward strand.
AGACATGTCACGCATGTCACCATGCCCTACCTGTCGAGAGGGCCTTCTCAGTCCCGAAAACATAGTCCATCAGTCACTAAATTCTTTGTCGCCTTACGTTTCATAGTCATCAATTTGTTAGGCCTCCCCTGCCCCCAGAGGTCCGTATGTAGGCTTTGAGCTTCAGCCCTTGAGCCCTTGAGTCACAGTCTGTCTGTGTCACCAGACCCTTTTTAGTCACCACATTTCTCAAGTATAACCTTCACCCGACCTTTCTCTCCATGACCGCTTCGAACGGTTGGTGCAGTCACGAGACTCACTTACAGTCGAACCTACTGTCTGAGTCTGACCCATCTAGTATGTTACAGGGGCTATTGTCCAGGTCCTTCAGCTTTGCCCTGAGAGTAGATCTGCCATTTTCAGATTCTTGGCATCCTTGTTTTCCTTCCTGAACTTCCAAGGTTTCTTCTTTCTAGATGTCTTTGGCTGTCAGCAATTCCATTATTTGGAGGGCCCCTTCAGTTCCCATTACCTTGGGTTGAAGGCGGCAGCCATCATCCACCAATGTGGCAAAGCTGTCCTGTAAGAAGCAATCTTTCGAGCCTTAACTGCTCTATCTCCTTTAGATACACCATTCGATACTCCAACAGAGTATAGCTCCGAGACTCTCCATCGTACCCAAGACGAAGAATCGAATCATATCCTTTTCTCTGTGTTTCTGGTCTTCATGGTCACCTGGAATTCTTAATCTCACCACTCCAGACTTATCCACCATCTCTTGCATGGGTCGACCATTTCTTCCAATGACTTTTTCCACCATAGGAATAGGCAGAAGACTCTGAGCTTTCCTCATATGCTCCAGCTGCCTAGCAGCGTCTTCATTCCTCAATCGAAATATCCACATTGCACGCACACATCTCCACTCAGGATAGCTACTCTCCTCGCTGTGACTTAATTTGTGGACAGTACCACTAACTGTTTAGCTTCTGGGGGCCAGTACACCTTACACGCCCCCACAGCCTTCTTGAATTCTTCAAGCACAGACTGCCTGGCACATGCCTCTCTCAGGTCCTCGGGTACCTCAACAACTCACTTGAATTTCAAAGTGCTATTCTCTTCACGGACGGACGGCTCCTGTTTTGCCTAGGACATTTCCATCAAGACATCTGCCATGACTGGCTGATTGTCTTGTCCAGCTCTTAGCGCAAACTCTCCCTGAGCTTTACCCTCTTCAAGACCCTTTGCCAAGATGGGCCTTTACAGCTTTGCCTCATTACCACTCTGGCACTGCCGCTGTAAGTCTGCGACCACCAACTCCTTCTCTTGTAGAAGTCCTCCTAATGCTTCTCTGAGCACCTCCATATCTTCCAATGTGGCCTTGTTCACGGTTTGACACTTTGACAGGTGACCTCTGAGCTCAGAGACTTCCTTCTCCAGCTCATCCACTCTGTGCCCAGGACCCTTTCTCGTTCGACATGCTCTTTTACCATCTCTTTAAGCATCTTTATTTCATGATCCTGTTCTCTTTTGGCCAGCATGTGTCGCACCATAACTTCTTTAATTATATTTTCAGATGGGCCAGCTTGCCCACCCAAACTCTGCTGCTTGAGAGTTCTATCTGTTCCTTCATCACCAGGTTTAGCTTTCTCTTGGGTCTTCCATCCATTACCTTCGACTGCCTCTAGGGTCTCTGCTGGGCTCTCTGAAGAATCACTGTTCTTGCTCCCAGACTCCAAAGCTGAGTTTTTGTCAGATTTTTGTTCCTTCAAATGCTTTACTTCGGCTTGTAAATCTGTCACTTTTTCCTACTCCCGAGACAACTCTTTGGCGAGGTCCTGGAACTCCTGCATTTTGTTCCAGTAGGTCATTTCCAGCTGAGACACGTTTTCTGCATTCTCCTGCCAAGCAGAGCACAGCTTCTCCTCGGTGGAGTGGAGGGTATGGAGCAGCTTCTGCTCCTGCGCATCCTTCTCTCTGAGCTGAGCCTTGACTACCGAGAGCTCGGACTCCAGGTGACGCACCTGATCCAGCTGCGTGGAGTTGGCAGCTTTCATACTCGACACCTTCAACCTCTCTTGAGGCTCTGCCCGGTCACCCTTAGGTACCTTTCTACTCTCTAGAACTTAAGAGAACTCCACACTCTCCAGCTCTTCAGCATCAGGTTCTCTGGAGGCTTCACCATACTCAGCCATCTCACCCCTTTGTCACCACAGATGTGGGTCTACTACAGGTCTCCGTGACCTTCGTAGATTCTCGCTTAACCAGCACTCTCCAGGTTCTCTTCTCCTTCAGTGCCACCAACTGAGCAACCATTAGCTGATTGTCCCGACACCGAAGAGGTCAGCCATACTATCTTCTTGGCTGGCTCCTTCGTCCTGACTTCACCTTGTGGAGCACTGTCATTCCACTGTGTCAGTGCTTCTTACAGCACAACATCATACTCAGCCCTAGCGGTTACTACTGGCAATGAGACGTCATCTTCCTTTCCAACCTTTTCAGTGTCTGGAAGAGTACTCACATCTTGAGTAAAAGCACAAGTCCCTACTTTTCCTTTATTTATATCCTCAAAGTGTGCAACTTGTTCAGTCTCTTTGCGCCCTTTACGTCTCTGGCGACAGGAGGAAGACTTGCCATTTGTACCCGGGTCAACTTTATTGCACTCTTTTCCCCTTGCGTCACCGTCTGAATGGGAGTCACCCCTACTCAATCTTTCATCCTGGAAACAGCAGTCCCCACTTAAACAGGTGTTGGACCCCTCTCCTGGAGATGCCCCCCTTCTACTTTCTGGTCATACTTTCCAGTCATACATTCTGGTATTGTTTCCACCGTCATGTCGCTAAGTTGTGCCTGTCCCAGGCCCGGATTTTGGGGGGGCCCAATGGGCCCAGGCCCTGGGCCACCCACCAAGTGGAGGCCTCCCACCAATATAGGGATAAATATCTCAAAACATGTAAAATACACGTCTCTTTGCTGTGAACCATTTCTAATGATAAGGAACAGTTAATAAAAGAGAAACTATTGAAAGTGTAGGGACCTGGCTACGGTCCTACATCTCAGTGGCTGGCACAGAGCGGCAGAGTCATGGCACCTGACCTGCGTCAGCATCCACTGACTTGGCTAACCATACTTCATTAGTACTCTGTACCTAGTGCTTAGCTTATGGCATGTCGCAGCCTTCTCCGATCCCAACACAAGCTTCTAGGTGCTACCTATTCAGCTATATGATCGCTCCCTTGGATTAGATCAGATGAGAGTTTGTTCAGCTACCTTCGAGGAAGGAGGCGGAGCCACAATGTCGGCACGAGAAGAGGATTCTCCACCGCGGAGTGTGGCAGGACATCACTCTGGAATGGAACTTCAGTCACTGAAGATCCAGAGGTGAAGTGGTTCAGTCTTCACAGTGTCGCAGTGGATGAGTATGATTTCTGTATGTCTGTGTGTGTCTGTCTGTCTGTGTGTCTGTCTGTGTATCTTTCTTGCAGCTCCTGTCCTACACAGTACCATACTGTATATACAGGTCCAGAAGCCTTTCATACATATACAGCCCAGCAGCAGCCTCTGACATATAGAGCCCAGCAGCAGTGTTTGATATAGACAGCCCAAATTTCTACAATATACATATGCAAATTGCTTCTTTATGTCACTCTCCACAAGGAGGAACCTTACCCGTTAGACTACAATATGCATACATACATATGTGCATATTTTCATCTTTAATTCCCTTTCAGGACTTCAAGGGTTGACAAGGTCATTTTGTTACTTTTGGATTATCATGATGGACATTCGTGAAGGAGATAGGCACAGACATCACTCAAGAATTTGAGAGTCTGGGGCTTCTAAAAGACGTAAGGCAAAAGAAGCAACAAGGAAATCAACAGAAGAGATAGCGAAGACAAGAAAATTGTACAAGTTCTTCACTGTTCAAGGCAAGTGTTGGAAAGGAGTAATGACTTAGTAGAATCTGATCAACCTGACAATGCATCAGTGGAAATGGTTGTTGATCCTGGCAAAGAAAAGGCTGAAGTAGTAACGTGTACAACTGAAGAACACAAAGAAAAGGAGATTGATAGTGGCACATCTTATGAAGAAGGTGAAGTTGAGGGACCACCAGGGGGCGATGACATTAGACTTTGACCATCCATTATTTCGGAACAGATGGGAGATTACTGGCTGAAAAGGGGTGTATCAACAATCCAGCACTGTGATGAAAGTTTGTTCATTGCACACTCGGTTCAGCAACCTAGAAAGGACCTCAATATTTCAAGAATGTGCACACTTGGGCTTTTCCGTTGTCAAAATCATAACGGAGAAGTCATTATGAGGAATTGGTTATGCTTCTCCCCCTCTAAAGGATGCATTTATTGCTTCACATGCAGATTGATGATGTGCTTTATTACAGCATCTGAGTCTTCTCAGCTTTCGTCTAATGTGGAAACATTCCCAAGAACGTATAAAAAGTCATGAACAGTCAGCGGAACATCTGAACTCTACAATTGCTTTCAATATGAGGTTAAAAGCGATTGGGCGAATTGATACGGAGCTAACACAACAGGTCGAGGCTTGGGAGCATTATTGGAGGTCAGTGTTGAAACGAGTAGTAAATGTTATTCAGTTTATCAGTTTAGGTGGGATCACCTAGAAATGGAAATTTTCTGGGCATTCTTGAGCTTATCGCCCAGTACGATGACTTTCTTCCACAGCATATCAAAACTCAAGCCAATCGCGGCAAGGGTCATACAAACTACCTGTCATCTACAATTATGGAAGAAATTATCAATGTAATGGGTGAACAAGTCCTCAGAGAAATTATTTCTCGAGTTAACCAATCAAAATACTACTCCATTGCTTTGGATTCCACACCCGATGCAGCTCATGTTGACCAACTAACCCTTGTATTGAGGTATATGGAGAAAGATGGCCCTGTGGAATGCTTTGTAACATTCATGGCAAGCAAAGGCTATGGTGCTCAAGACATGTTCAATGCCTTGTTGGAATTTTTGAAGAGACATGACCTAGACCTGGGAAATTGCCACAGTCAAAGTTATGACAATGCATCTGCAATGAGTGGCAAATACAACGGCCTGCAAGCCAAAGTAAGAGAGAAGAACAATCTTGCATCCTTGTATGGCACACTCTTTAAATCTTGTTGTTAAAAATGCTGTAGAAAGCTGCTCAAGTACTGTACATTATTTTTACTTTCTTGAAAAGCTGTTCCTCTTCTTCACAGTTTCAACGCATCGGCATCAGCTCCTGACTAAGGCTTTGAAAAATATTGACTCAGCGACACCATTGACTCTCAAACGTGTCACAACAAAGCGTTGTTCCTGCAGAGCTGACACTACTAATGGCCCCGTTACACATAACAATGTCCCAGCGATCCCACCAATGATCCGATCCGACATGATGGGATCGCTGCGACATCGTTAGGCTGATCGCTGGTGAGCTGTCACAAGACAGCCCCTCCAGCGACCAGGACCAGCGATGCTGGATGCTGGTTTCTAATCCTGTGGCTCCTGGATACCCGCTGTTTACATTGGAAACTGGCGTACACGCAATCTCGCTGGCAAGATAGCTGTGGCGTCGCTGGCGAGATCGCTGTGTGTGACGGGGCCTTAAGGCCCTTAAACATGACTATCAGCAGATTAAAGATGTACTTAAACAGATTGCTGATGACTTTGAAGAAAAACCTGTGTACGGTGTTAAGCAGAAGGACTGTTAAGACAAATGCATCAGCTTGAAATTGGTATTAACACCACCTTCTGGAATGATATCCTGCAAAGAACAGATGCTACTAGTAAAAATCTACAACACGCAAAACTAGATCTAAACACTGCTGTGGTGTCACTGACTGTTAGGCGTCGGGTTCCGAACACTGCACAGCAGGAATCCCAAGCCTTGCCACCTTCGGTCTCCTATTCCTCTCCGGCCGCAGTGGAGTCTGCTCAGCAGACTTCACAATCCCGGCGTTCAGCCCACACCAACATTGTGGGTTCAGTTGCTACTGCCACCTCTGGTTCTGTTATGGCAATGCAGCCTGGCCAGCAGCAAAAGCCTCCAGAGGCTAAGTTCCTCCTTCGGCCCACTGAGCATGCTCATGAGACGATCTCCCATTGGGGATCGGGAGTCACATGCTCAGGTCCTTTTCCTGTTCCGATTGGTCCATCTTGAGCATCAGGAAGGTCCCAGAAGCGAACGGCTATAAAAGGTCCACATGGCCGCTCAGCCATGCGCTAGTATAGACTCTAGTTGCTATATGTGTGGATGATGACGGATGCATGCACCTGGTGAATGACTCATTAAAATTCCCCTCCCTTTGATATTACTTATGTGGTTAGGGAATTAGTTGCAGAGTCAGTGTCAGCCAGTGGCTAGCCATAGGACACAAGTGCTCGTCACTTCCCAGCACTAGCGTCCGATGGTGTCGCCTGCCATAGGGCACATCGTACCACGGCAGGCATTGTCGCTTCGCGGCAGTCGGTTTCTGTTAGCGGCGTTCACAGCTGCAACGCCACATGCTCGGTAGGTCTAGAGGGATGCTGGTCCTATGTCCTGGGGCCAGAATCCTGTGACCATACACTGTTGTGAGTTCATTTTCCCCTTCACCGTCGATGTCTGATGAACTCCCTCTTCTGGTGAAGGAAGGAAGTGAGGCTGATTACCAAACACCTGATCTGGTAGATGATGACTGGGTAACAGGAAATTCTGACTAGATATATGGCAGCCGACACCCTTCTGAGTCGCTGGTGATTTCTCTGCTGGATTCTTGGAGACCAGTCTGATTCTTGCTTCCCAAAGATAAGTTTTTGCTCTGCTATTGAACTTATTAGTTTTGTTTTGCTTACTTTGTTTTTTGGAGTTCAGCCATCCCCGGTCGGGGGTGTCCTGAGTTCCATTTTTGTCTCTGATCACTTTGTCTCTTTGCTCTGTCTTCAGAATTTACCTGAGTGCTGATACAGTCTTTTTGAAGTCCTAGTGACTTCAGGGCCTGTTTTTCCTATCAGACGGTTGGGACATTTTTTGGTAGGGTTTTTTGCGGATTGCAGACAGCAGCTTTTCTATCCTGTCCTTTTTAGTTAGCTTGGGCCCCATCGTTTGCTCAGCCTATCTTTCTATCTGTGTTAGTGTTTTCATCTTGCTTCACCGTCATTATATGTTGGGGGCTGCCTATTGCTTTGGGGTCTGCTCTGGGGCAGTTTAGATTTCCCCTTTCTTTCTTTAGGCCTATTTAATTCTCCGGCTGTTATCGATGGGTCTAGGGCATCGTAGGAACCCCCCATGGCTACTGTTAGTTGTTGTGGATAGGATCAGGGGTCTGCAATCCGATAGCTACCAACCTCTCCGGTTATCTGGACTTACCTTGTATTTTTGTTTTTTCCTCCTTCGGTGACTCATTCATAACAATATACCAAGCGGTCTTCTCCCCGAACGCTGTGAGTGTGAACAGGCTCGGCATTTGTGTATTAGCGTTAGTGCGGCTATGTGAGGTAACAGAGTTCGCCCAGCGCACACCGGGTGATGTTTAACCCGCGTGTGTTATACTGCCATATTGAGCATCCGCCATTACTTAGCAGCAGCATACCAACTCTGCACAGTGGACCCCGGGCGGCGAACGCGCCTACTATTATTTTATAATAACATTATACTAGCGCCAGGGTCTGGCTAGTAATGGCGGATAAGCAGCAGCTCCTGCAACACATTGGGTATGCAGGTTGGCGGCTCTCGAGTGTTCAACCTCACCTGCTGATGTTACTGCGGCTGCTGTTCAGGCAGCCGCTGAGGCTGTCTCCCATGTTCCTACGTCCATCCCTGCACCGATGTTATCCCACCTCCCGCTGCCCGAGAAGTTCTCAGGCGATAGTGCCTCCTGCAGGGGATTCGTGAGCCAGTATATTATTCAGCTTGAGCTGCTGGCCGCGTGATTTCCCTCTGAGCAGACTAATGTCGGATTCATCGTGTCCCTTCTGGCTGGCAGGGCTCTGGAGTGGGCCACCCCACTGTGGGAGCGTGCTGACCCCGTGGTTCGGGGAGCCTCGCAGTTCCTAGCCTCTCTGAAGCAGGTCTTTCTGGGACCACGGGTCAGACACTGTTAGGAACGGCGGAGCGCACTAAATAAAAATAAATAATAAAGTGTGTTCGCCGCTCGGGGTCCACCGTGCAGTAGGTGTAACAACCGCTGCTGAGTGATGACAGAGGAGCAATATGGCGGTATGATGCACACGGGTTCAACTTCACCTGGAGGGCGCAGAGCGGGCTTCAGAAGGCATACAAAACGCTGAACCTGTTAGTGACACAGGCTTCAGGAAAATGCACACACGGTATCTGGTCACAGGAGCAGGACCCAAGACAGAGAAGCTGCGTCCTTCTAGACCTACCATGTGTGTGGCGTCGCTGCTGACACCGCGTGTTGACAAATAAGACCACGACTGGAGTCTTGTGCCAGACACGCCTGGAGAACGGTGCGAGACACCTCCATGGGCTCTGGGGGTGGAACCTCTGGCTCGGGTAGTTCCAGAGGCTCAAAAAAATTGGGAGCCGGAGTAACCTTCCGTTTGGATTGAGCACGCTCCATACCGCGCTCCGAAAAACAGAGGTCAATGCGGGTGGAAATGGCAATCAGTTCTTCCAAACTGGCAGGAATGTCTCTAGTGGAAAGAGCATCTTTAATGTGCTCCACCAAACCTCTCCAAAACACAGAGATGAGGGCTTTATCGGACCACTCCAACTCGGAAGCAAGTGTCCGAAAACGGACGGCATACTGACTAACCGAGAGAGCACCCTGAGTCAAAGCAAGAAGCTGAAGAGAGGTATCGTGCGTGACCTGTGGACCGAGGAAGACCTGCTTAATAGCTGTTAGAAAGTGAGCAGCGGTCCGGACTTCTGGGTCACCACGCTTCCATAGTGGCATAGCCCACTCCAACGCTTTGCCCGGCAGCAGGGAAACAATAAACCCCACCTTGGCCCGTTGCGTAGGGAATCGCGCAGCCAGTAATTCCAGCTGAATGGAGCACTGGCTGATGAAACCCCTACAGGAGGCGCCATCGCCATAAAATTTATCGGGCAACGGGAGGCGGGTAACTGTCAGCGCGGGGGAGGACGTGGACATACGGGAAATTGCGTCTGTGATTGCCTTTACAGCAGCTTCGGTGGATTGTGCAGCTGAGAGAGCCCTCTCAAGAGTGGCCAGCCGGCCCTCAAGCTGCCGAATACACTGTAAGAGTTGCTGCTGTTCTGCCATCACTAGCCAGACCCTGGCGCTAGTATAATGTTAGGAACGGTGGAACACACTAAATAAAAATAAATAATAAAGTGCGTTCGCTGCTCAGGGTCCACCGCGAAGTAGGTGTAACAACCTGAGAGATGACAGAGGAGCAATATGGCGGTATGATGCACATGGGTTCAACGCCACCCGAAGTGCACAGAGCGGGCTCTGTTCACACACAGAGGTGCCGCAACAAAAACATACAAAACACTGAACCTGTTATTGACACAGGCTTCAGATAGCATACAAAATGCTGAACCTGTTAGTGACACAGGCTTCAGGTAAATGCACACTCGGTATCTGGTCACAGGAGCAGGACCCAAGACAGAGAAGCTGCGTCCCTCTAGACCTACCGTGTGTGTGGCGTCGCTGCTGCGAACGCGAAGAAGGGCTGCAACTGCAGCGCGACGTAGGACACTGCTGCTCGACGACAAAGCCAGATAGCAAGCACGATGTCGGACGCTAGCGTAGCGGTGCGGTGTGCACAGTGGCTTAAGGCTTGCCTCTGATTGGCGCTGACTGCTAAACTAATACCATATCACCATGCGTAATATCAGAGGGAAGGAGTTTCAAATGAGTCAGTCACCAGAATCATACATCCATCACCATTCACACATAGCAAGTATAGCCTATACTAGCGCATGGCGGAACAGCCATGTGGGTCGCCCTCCCAGGGCTGTTGGGTACTCGGTACTGGGCTGGTCTCTCAGAGGGGAATGTCACAGCAGCGGTGAACCGGTTCGTGGCCCTGGGCACCCATGTAAAAGGGATGAAGTGATGGAATAAAGTTTATGAGTGAATGATTTGTGACGCCACTTGTGGTGTTCGGCAATGAAGGTGTTAAGCCGACGCTGCAGACAGATCCTTTGGGACAGATGGTGGGGTGCAGCAAAGATGGGGTGGCCCTCTACAGGCAGGGCTGTAGTGCCATGCCAGAGCAGATGAAGAGGGTAGGTGTTGAGGAAGAGGGTGTAGTGTTTGGCACAGAGATGTAGCAGTGCTGGAGAGTTTGCAGGAAGAAGGCAAGGACACAACAGGGTGCAGTTTCTTTACCTTTACTTTGCTTGGCAAATGCTGTCCAGGGTCCAGATTACAGATGGCACAGGAGCTGGCTAGCCTGGAAGCAACTTAGGAATCTCTCTAGGCAGATGGGTTGTGTATAGAGTTGAGCGACTTTTGGTTTTTTAGGGTCGCGTTTCGTTTCGTGAAACCCGACTTTTCCAAAAGTCGGGTCGAGCAAGGTCGTCCGATTATAGGGAAAAGTCGGGGTCGTCCCGAAACACGAAACCCAATGTAAGTCAATGGGGAATAAAAGTCGGCAGTGAGAGGAGGACAGGAAACACACCTACAGTGCCCATTTGAATGCCAAAAGCATCAATTCTTCTTACTTAAGCTTGTCAACCTTAATTAACTTCATAATACAAGTTACGCACTGAAAAATGGGGGTTATTTGGCTAAAGTTGTGGGGGGGAGGGCCGGCTGCAGGTTTTCATGTGCCCTGGGCGAAAGAGCGCCCTTTTAACAGATACCACAACTCATCATGCTCCGATACGGCAGAGAAATAGCGGTATAGTACAATGAAAAATACCTCACTTTTTACATCTCATGACGAGGCCCATCTATTTCTCCATACAGAATCATTGGTCCCATATAATGTTTGAAACAGTATATGATGAGCTCCACATAATGCTACAGTATATGTTGGTCCCCATGGATGAAGCTCCACTGTCTTATGGGCCCAAATAATGCTCCAAACATAATGGGCCCCATTTCTAATGCTCTAGTGTATAATGGGCCCTGTAAATGCTGCTCCAGTGTCTGATGTCCACCTTTGGAATGTTCCAGTGTATGGTGGGCCCCATCTATCATTCTCCAGAGTATAGTGCTCCCCAAAAATTGCTGTCCCAACATTGAAAACAATCAAATAAGTCTCCTCGCTAGGGAATCCCTGTACTTGTCTGGATTCCTCGTCGTCCCCATCTTCCATCTCACTGCACAGTATTTCAACTTTGCAAGTGCTGTGATCCTGGGCAAGCAGGGGGGGCCCACTCGTTGGCGACGGCACTGGCACAGGGCCCCTGATAGTACGGTGGTGTGTCTGATGGCGGGTGGGCCGAACCTGCACTTTCATCTGCAGCTTCCTCTTTGTCACCGTGTAAGATGGAACTGTATATGGGAAGGGTAACCTGAGTTTCATCAGGGTCAGATTCAGGTCGTGTAGCGTGCGAGGGGAATGTAGTGGTCTGGGTCAATGTACCAGCAGATTCATCGAGCAGTGGCTGGGCATCAGGGCACTTGTGTCGCCCCCAGGAGTACGGTCGCCACAGTGGCATTACCTTCTTCCTAGGGAGTGTGATGTCATGCTTGGGAGCAACGAAGGATCTCTCTAGCAGGTTAACTGATTGGGCGGCGTTATTCCCACGAGTCATGACCCTCCAAACAGCGTTCATGAAGGCAAAGTGTTTGTTTTAAGTGGGCAGTATGGTTGCAAAGCTGAACCATAAAGGAATGTCCAGAAGGGCACCACCAGGAGTGGAGCCTACGGTTAAATTCGACTCCACCTGGGAAACCTCAACCATGCCAGCTACAGAACAGATGCACACATTGCAAGCTTAATTCCGTTAACGAACGAGACTCCGACATGCCCCGCGGTCCGAGTCCGGCTTACTAGAGGGACACGTGAGGCTCTGGCACATGAGATTGGCCAATAACTGGTGTGTCATGCCCTTACATGTCCGTGGCTGCATGTGCGCTACACTGAAAAGGCCAGCGTTTGTCGCTTACAGGAGCAGATAACCCGCTGAACAACGTTAGTGATGGGGATCACTGATTACAATTATTACCCGCGAACAATGATTTCCCAGTAAGTGCAGGTCAACCGCAGTTCCGGAATTAGGCCTAACCGTCATTCCTGAAAAAATGAAAAACTTACGTGTGCAAACCACAGGTGCTGTAGCTTGCTTAACAGCTCGCCAGCCGTTCTCACGCCCAGTATGGATTACACGTGATTGCACAAAGGTGAGAAAGGGTACCGTATCCCCAGATAACATGTATGGATAGCGTACACATTCAAAATATATGTCTCAGGAGGCAGGCTCAGACGGTGTTAGGCCCAGTATGGATTGCACGTGATTGCTCAAAGGTTAGAAAGGGTACCGTATCCCCGGATAACATGTATGGATAGCGTACACATTCAAAATATATGTCTCAGGAGGCAGGCACAGACGGTGTTAGGCCCAGTATGGATTGCACGTGATTGCACAAAGGTTAGAAAGGGTACCGTATCCCCGGATAACATGTATGGATAGCGTACACATTCAAAATATATGTCTCAGGAGGCAGGCTCAGATGGTGTTAGGCCCAGTATGGATTGCACGTGATTGCACAAAGGTTAGAAAGGGTACCGTATCCCCGGATAACATGTATGGATAGCATACACATTCAAAATATATGTCTCAGGAGGCAGGCTCAGACGGTGTTAGGTCCAGTATGGATTGCACGTGATTGCACAAAGGTTAGAAAGGGTACCGTATCCCCGGATAACATGTATGGATAGCGTACACATTCAAAATATATGTCTCAGGAGGCAGGCTCAGACGGTGTTAGGCCCAGTATGGATTGCACGTGATTGCACAAAGGTTAGAAAGGGTACCGTATCCCCGGATAACATGTATGGATAGCGTACACATTCAAAATATATGTCTCAGGAGGCAGGCTCAGATGGTGTTAGGCCCAGTATGGATTGCACGTGATTGCACAAAGGTTAGAAAGGGTACCGTATCCCCAGATAACATGTATGGATAGCGTACACATTCAAAATATATGTCTCAGGAGGCAGGCTCAGACGGTGTTAGGCCCAGTATGGATTGCACGTGATTGCACAAAGGTTAGAAAGGGTACCGTATCCCCGGATAACATGTATGGATAGCGTACACATTCAAAATATATGTCTCAGGAGGCAGGCTCAGACGGTGTTAGGCCCAGTATGGATTGCACGTGATTGCACAAAGGTTAGAAAGGGTACCGTATCCCCGGATAACATGTATGGATAGCGTACACATTCAAAATATATATCTCAGGAGGCAGGCTCAGATGGTGTTAGGCCCAGTATGGATTGCACGTGATTGCACAAAGGTTAGAAAGGGTACCGTATCCCCGGATAACATGTATGGATAGAGTACACATTCAAAATATATGTCTCAGGAGGCAGGCTCAGACGGTGTTAGGCCCAGTATGGATTGCACGTGATTGCACAAAGGTTAGATAGGGTACCGTATCCCCGGATAACATGTATGGATAGCGTACACATTCAAAATATATGTCTCAGGAGGCAGGCTCAGACGGTGTTAGGCCCAGTATGGATTGCACGTGATTGCACAAAGGTTAGAAAGGGTACCGTATCCCCGGATAACATGTATGGATAGCGTACACATTCAAAATATATGTCTCAGGAGGCAGGCTCAGACGGTGTTAGGCCCAGTATGGATTGCACGTGATTGCACAAAGGTTAGAAAGGGTACCGTATCCCCGGATAACATGTATGGATAGCGTACACATTCAAAATATATGTCTCAGGAGGCAGGCTCAGACGGTGTTAGGCCCAGTATGGATTGCACGTGATTGCACAAAGGTTAGAAAGGGTACCGTATCCCCGGATAACATGTATGGATAGCGTACACATTCAAAATATATGTCTCAGGAGGCAGGCTCAGACGGTGTTAGGCCCAGTATGGATTGCACGTGATTGCACAAAGGTTAGAAAGGGTACCGTATCCCCGGATAACATGTATGGATAGCGTACACATTCAAAATATATGTCTCAGGAGGCAGGCTCAGACGGTGTTAGGCCCAGTATGGATTGCACGTGATTGCACAAAGGTTAGAAAGGGTACCGTATCCCCGGATAACATGTATGGATAGCGTACACATTCAAAATATATGTCTCAGGAGGCAGGCTCAGACGGTGTTAGGCCCAGTATGGATTGCACGTGATTGCACAAAGGTTAGAAAGGGTACCGTATCCCCGGATAACATGTATGGATAGCGTACACATTCAAAATATATGTCTCAGGAGGCAGGCTCAGACGGTGTTAGGCCCAGTATGGATTGCACGTGATTGCACAAAGGTTAGAAAGGGTACCGTATCCCCGGATAACATGTATGGATAGCGTACACATTCAAAATATATGTCTCAGGAGGCAGGCTCAGACGGTGTTAGGCCCAGTATGGATTGCACGTGATTGCACAAAGGTTAGAAAGGGTACCGTATCCCCGGATAACATGTATGGATAGCGTACACATTCAAAATATATGTCTCAGGAGGCACGCTCAGACGGTGTTAGGCCCAGTATGGATTGCACGTGATTGCACAAAGGTTAGAAAGGGTACCGTATCCCCGGATAACATGTATGGATAGCGTACACATTCAAAATATATGTCTCAGGAGGCAGGCTCAGACGGTGTTAGGCCCAGTATGGATTGCACGTGATTGCACAAAGGTTAGAAAGGGTACCGTATCCCCGGATAACATGTATGGATAGCGTACACATTCAAAATATATGTCTCAGGAGGCAGGCTCAGACGGTGTTAGGCCCAGTATGGATTGCACGTGATTGCACAAAGGTTAGAAAGGGTACCATATCCCCGGATAACATGTATGGATAGTGTACACATTCAAAATATATGTCTCAGGAGGCAGGCTCAGACGGTGTCAGGCACAGTATGGATTTGACGGCCCAGATTACACAGCGGAGGAGCAGGGAGAGGTAAAGATTGCAAATGCTGGGGCCCTGCCCAAGTAAGGGGGGCCCACTCGTGGGCGTCGGTACTGGCACTGGGCCCCTCATAGTACAGCGGTGTGTCTGACGGCGGGTGTGCACCACCACCGTCAGAGACACTTGATTGCACTATGAAGGACCCTGTGCCAGTGCCCGCGCCCAAGAGTCGGCCTACCCACCTGTCCAGGGCAACGGCACTCGCATGGTGTCGTGCGCTAGGTGGTGACCCCGGCCATGGGGGGGAGGCAGCACAGTTAGGGAGTTTTAGAAAGTGGCATATGTTGATGTTGGACATTCAGCTGATGCAAAAGGCGAAATAGGTGAAGTACCAGGAAGAGGTCGACCAAAGCAAGCCATTTTTCTGTCACCCTATGTGTCATCAGGGGAAGGTGGGACAAAATCCTTGGAAACCCATGCGTGGTTCATTTTAATGAAGGTTAGATCATCCACATTTTGGGTTGACAGACGGGTCCTTTTTTCTGTCAGGATTGATCCAGCTGCACTGAAGACTCTTTCCGATAGCACACTTGCAGCTGGGCAAGCGAGCTCCTGTAAGGCATATTGGGCCAATTCAGGCCAGGTGTCCAGTTTAGCGGCCCAATAGTCAAAGGGGAATGACCTGTGTGGGAGAACATCGATATGGGAGGAAAAGTAGTTTGTAACCATAGTTGACAACTGCTGTCTCCTGTCACTTTCCATCGATGCAGTATTACCAGTTGTGTGAGCGGTATTTGAAAAATCAGTCCACAACATTGTCATGAAACCCCTGTCTCCAACGCCACTTCTGCTGTGTGCACCACGAACACCTCTGCCAAGCTGTCCCCGGCCCGTACGGCTCGTGTGAGAACCATCACCGCTGCTGTGTGCTGGGAATGCCTCAAGCAACCGATTTACCAGAGTTGCTTGTTTATTAGCCAATATTAGGTCAAGGTTCTCCTGTGGCATGATGTTTTTTAATTTGCCTTTATAGCGTGGATCCAGGATGCTGGCCAACCAGTAGTCGTCATCGTTCATCATTTTGGCAATGCGGGGGTCCCTTTTTAGGATCCGCAAGGCATAATCTGACATGTGGGCCAATGTTCCCGGTGTCAATGATGCACTGCGAGTGCTGGGTGGAGGAGCACTTTCTGGCAAATCCACATCCCTCCAGTCACGCACAAACCCTGTACCAGACCTTGCCACGCCAACATTTTCACTTGCCCCACGAGATGCATCCTCCTCCCCTAAGTAATCATCCCCATCATCATCCTCCTCCTCCTCTTCTTCCTCCACCTCGTCCAGGAGAGGTCCCTGAGCAAACAATGGCTGAATGTCATCAAGGATTCCCTCCTCCTCTTCCTCCTCATCAACACTGGCTGCAGATGCCTGCTCCTTAAGGTGCGTCAAAGTTTGCATGAGCAGACGCATAAGTGGGATGCTCATGCTTAGGATGGCGTCGTCTGCGCTTACCAGCCGTGTGCATTCCTCAAAACACTGAAGGACTTTACAAAGGTCTTTCAGCTTCGACCACTGCACACCTGTCAACTCCATGTCTGCTCTCAAAGTGCCTGGCCGTGTATCCTCCCACAAATGCATTATGGCCTGCCTCTGCTCGCACAGCCGCTCCACCATGTGCAGGGTGAAGTTCCACCTTGTTGCAATGTCGATAATGAGGCGGTGGTTGGGAAGGTGGAGCAATCGCTGCAGCTTCTGCATGCGAACGGAGTGTACAGGCGACCGGCGGATGTGCGCGCACAGTCTTCACACCTTCTGGAGCAGGGCTGTTAACTCCGGATAATTTTTGAGGAAGCACTGCACCACCAGGTTCAAGGTGTGAGCCAAGCAAGGTATGTGGCTGAGTTTTGAAAGGGCTATGGCTGCCACAAAATTACGGCCGTTATCACTAACTACCTTGCCTGCCTCAAGATGTACACTGCCCAGCCATGACTCAGTTTGTCGCTTCAAGTACTCGGCCAGCACCTCGGCGGTGTGTCTGTCGCCCAAACACATCATCTGCAACACAGCCTGCTGACGCTTTCCACTAGCTGCTCGATAGGGGGACACATCGTGTGCAACAGTGGCAGCTGCAGATGGAGTGCTCGTACAACTGCGCTCTGTGGACGAGCTTTCGCTTCTGGAGGAGGAGGAGGAGGGTCGAACGCCTACAGCCAACTGTTTCCTATACCGTGGGCTAGGTAGCACTGTCCCACCACCGCTGTCCCCTGTGGACCCTGCATCCACCACATTAACCCAGTGCGCAGTGATGGACACGTAATGGCCCTGGCCATGCCGACTGGACCATGCATCAGTTGTGAGGTGCACCTTTCCGCTCACTGACTGCTTGAGTGCATGGACAATGCGGTCTTTCACATGATGATGGAGGGCTGGGATGGCTTTGCGAGAGAAGAAGTGGCGACTGGGTAGGTCATAGCGTGGTACTGCATAGGCCATGAGTTCGCGGAAAGCTGTGCTTTCCACCAACCGAAAGGGCATCATCTCAAACGAGATTAGTTTGGCAATGTGGGCGTTCAAACCCAGTGTACGCGGATGAGAGACTGAGTACTTTCTTGACCTACTCATAGTGTCTGGGAGGGTGAGCTGGACTTGAGAGCTGCATATGGTGGAAGTAGCGGTGGACAGGGCGGACTGAGAGAGGGTTGATGATGGTGATGGAGTTGGTGTTCTTTCTGATGGCCTAGAATCAGTCTTTCGTTGATATAACAGTGGGATTCCCTGACTGCTGTGGTCTTGCAACGACACCTCAACATTTGCTGCTGTGCTAACCGGTGGGCTTACAGTGGGGGAAACAATGTAGCGTTGCTGACTACCTTCGTTGTGATCAGTTGCACATGTGGCACTTGAGGTTTGGTGTTGTGTCCACGCTTGCAAGTGCATGCTGGTTAAATGTCTAAGCATGCAACTGGTATTCAAATTTTTCAGATTTTTCCCTCGGCTAAAGGTCTTTGCGCACTTCTTACAGATAACCTTGGCCTGATCATGAGGATTTTGATCAAAAAAGTGCCACACTGCACTCTTCCTACTTTGGCAGACATTTTGCGGCCTAGCACGCTGTGATCTTTTGACCCTCTGGACAAGCTGTCCAGCAACTCTTTTGATGTTTGGAACCTGTCTTTGGAGTGCTCTGGGCCTGCCAGATAACAGCTGTTGCGATGTCGATGTCTGCTGTGGATGCTCCTCATCTGAGCTATTGGAAGCAGCACCCTCTTCCCCCAATGGATGCCAATCTGGGTCAACAACTGGGTCATCCATCACCTCCTCTTCTATGTCATGTGCACCTTCCTCTGTGTCACTGTGTATGGTGGTATAGTGTGTGGGAAGGGGCACCTGAGTCTCATCAGGGTCAGAATCTGGCTCTGTACACTGCGAGGACAATGTAGTGCTCTGAGTGAATGTACCAGCAGAATCATCCATCAGCGGCTGTGCATCAGTGCACTCCATGTCAGATTCATCTTGGCCTGGGTAATTCACCATTTCACTTGATAATCCAGGCATGGTATGTGAAAACAGCTCCATGGAGTAATCAGTAGTATGGCCTGCGTCATCCTTCAATCTTGGTTGGGGTGAAGGACACAAGGAAATGTGTGGTTCATGAACATGAGCCTCCAATGATGACTCAGTGCTTTTACTTTTTACAACTGAAGAAGAGGAGGCGATAGAGCTGGAGGCTGAGTCAGCAATGTAAGACAAAACTTTTTCCTGATGCTCTGGCTTTAAAAGCGGTTTGCCAACTCCTAGAAAACTAAGCGTTCGAGGCCTTATGTAGCCAGACGATGATGCAGGGTCAGCACCTCCTGCATTCGGTCCTATTTTGCTCTTGCCACTACCATCAGATCCACCACCAACACCATCATTACCAGCTGCCAACCCCCGCCCAATTCCACGGCCTCTTCCACCAGCCTTCCTCATTTTTGGTAGAAATGTAGACAAAATCCAACAAACTATATAGTAATGTAAAACAAGGTACAAGGTGTCTATAGGACAGGGGAGATTTTGAATTTCTGCAGACACTTTTGGACACTGGACACTTTTGGATTGTGTGAGGCCCACTGATATCTGAGCGCTATGTGACAGGCTCGATGGCACAGCTGTGACCAAAGTGACTAGAGGATAAGGGAGATTTTGAATCTCTGCACACACTTTTGGACACTGGACACTTTTGGATTGTGTGAGGCCCACTGATATCTGAGCGCTATGTGACAGGCTCGATGGCACAGCTGTGACCAAAGTGACTAGAGGATAAGGGAGATTTTGAATCTCTGCACACACTTTTGGACACTGGACACTTTTGGATTGTGTGAGGCCCAATGAATATCTGAACGCTATGTGACAGGCTCGATGGCACAGCTGTGACAAAAGTGACTAGAGGATAAGGGAGATTTTGAATCTCTGCACACACTTTTGGACACTGGACACTTTTGGATTGTGTGAGGCCCACTGATATCTGAGCGCTATGTGACAGGCTCGATGGCACAGCTGTGACCAAAGTGACTAGAGGATAAGGGAGATTTTGAATCTCTGCACACACTTTTGGACACTGGACACTTTTGGATTGTGTGAGGCCCACTGATATCTGAGCGCTATGTGACAGGCTCGATGGCACAGCTGTGACCAAAGTGACTAGAGGATAAGGGAGATTTTGAATCTCTGCACACACTTTTGGACACTTTTGGATTGTGTGAGGCCCAATGAATATCTGAGCGCTATGTGACAGGCTCGATGGCACAGCTGTGACCAAAGTGACTAGAGGATAAGGGAGATTTTGAATCTCTGCACACACTTTTGGACACTGGACACTTTTGGATTGTGTGAGGCCCACTGATATCTGAGCGCTATGTGACAGGCTCGATGGCACAGCTGTGACCAAAGTGACTAGAGGATAAGGGAGATTTTGAATCTCTGCACACACTTTTGGACACTGGACACTTTTGGATTGTGTGAGGCCCACTGATATCTGAGCGCTATGTGACAGGCTCGATGGCACAGCTGTGACCAAAGTGACTAGAGGATAAGGGAGATTTTGAATCTCTGCACACACTTTTGGACACTGGACACTTTTGGATTGTGTGAGGCCCAATGAATATCTGAGCGCTATGTGACAGGCTCGATGGCACAGCTGTGACAAAAGTGACTAGAGGATAAGGGAGATTGGATTGCTTTTAAAAAAGCAGTTTGCGGAACAGTGGGTAAACAGCAATGCAGGAATGTCAGGAAGCCTTAGAAGGCAGCCCAACAACCAACACCACTGATACACCACTATATAGCCTCCCCTTGCACTGCACACACAGTGACTGGTGTGTTGTGCAGGCCAAATTGCTAGCAGCAGAAGCAGTTTTTTTTTCTTCTCAGCAGGACAAAAAAAAAAATTGGGATTGCTTTTAAAAAAGCAGTTTGCGGAGCAGTGGGTAAACAGCAATGCAGGAATGTCAGGAAGCCTTAGAAGGCAGCCTAACAACCAACACCACTGATACACCACTATATAGCCTCCCCTTGCACTGCACACACAGTGACTGGTGTGTTGTGCAGGCCAAATCGCTAGCAGCAGAAGCAGTTTTTTTTGTCTTCTTCCCTGCCTAACGCTCTCCCTACAGAATCAGCAGCAACCTCTCCCTATACTAAGATCGGCAGAAGTAAGATGGCGGTCGGCGTGCACGCCCTTTTATACCCCCTGTGACGCCCACCAAAGCAAGCCAATCACTTGCATGCCCTTCTGAAAGATGGTGGTGACCCGTGCCTATGTCATCACGTTGCCCACAGTGTCCGTGGATCCTGATTGGCTGAAAAAGAGCGCAAAACAAACTTTTGAAACGCGACTTTGGCGCGTAAGTCGCCGACCTCGTGGCCGACCTCATCCTAGGGTCGGTTTCGTTTCAAGAAACCCGACTTTGCCAAAAGTCGGCGACTTTTGAATTTTTTCGACCCGTTTCGCTCAACTCTAGTGAGTACTAATAAAATTTATACTTTTGCATATATTTTGGATCCGTTACTCCGTTTTCTCCTTTTTAAGATTAGTATATGGAGTGGTAATCCTTGCACAAGGCGTTTTTGGACCATGGTCACCGCCTTGTCTCGTTCTCTGATACTGGGCATTATCATATATGTAATGACTAGACAAGCTGTGAGGATTCTCCATCGCCGGCGGGAACAGGTGTTCACTTGACTATTAATATGCGGTATGCATGCGGACAGCCATATTCTGACCAGTCTGCATAACCTCACTCAATATACAGTACTTGTATTGAACGAGGCCAGATGTGTCTCACAATGTGGCCTGATATATGCGTATCGCATATGGCCGCTTGGTCTCAGCACCATAAAATCCTGACAGCTGCACCTGCTGGGAGGATTCCCAAATCTGCAGTCATATAGAGTGACACACTGTGATAAATGTTGACAACCCCTTTTAAGAATGCTGGTTTCACAATAATATTTCAGTTAGACAGGCTTCTGATCAAAGGTGAAAAAAGATAATAATAATAATAATAATAATAATAATAAATTTTATTTCTATAGCGTCGACATATTCCGCAGCATTTTACATTTCAGAGGGGACTTGTACAGACAATATACATTACAGCATAACAATAATCACATAGATCATAACAGATACCAAGGGGAATGAGGGCCCTGCTCGCAAGCTTACAATCTATGAGGAAAAAAGGGGAGACACGAAAGGTGGGTGGTAACAGTTACCCTGATTGTATGTGGGTCGCCCCTCACACCCAGGGCAGCGGGGTACTCGGTACCGGGCTGGTGTCAGGGGGAATGTGTCACAGCAGCGGTGACCCGGTCCGTGGCCCTGGGTGACCAATATCAATGGCGGTGATGTTAATGATGTTAAAGTTTATTGGAATAGTTCGTGACGCCACCTGTGGTGTTTGGCAAGCAAGATGTTAAGCCAACGCTGCGTGCAGATCCACTGGGACTGATGGTGTGGTGCAGCAAAGATGGTGTAGCTCTCCACAGGTGGAGCTGTAGTCCCAGGGCAGTGTAGGTGCAATGGATAAGGAGAGGCGCAGAATAGTATAGATGCTGGTACCCAGGTGTAGCAGTGCTGGAATAACTGGATGACACCAGAGTATGCGGTTCCAAAGCTTTACTCACTGTTTGCAGTTCACACAACTGCCTGCCTCCGCACTGTGTTCTTCAGGTCAGGGCCCCAGTCAACCTCCAGGCAGGATAGTATTCTCCTCTCCACACTCCGCCAATATGTACCTTACTGAACGACTCCTCCAATGCGCCTTTAGGTTCGAAGCACTCCAGTACTTAGTTACCCTGGAATGCCTCTCTCTAGGTGTTCCTAGTCTCTGCTTGTATGACAGACAGCTGTAGCCTGCTTGGGGGGCTCCGCTCTGCGTCCCGGCTCACTATCCAAGTGCTGTTGTGTCCCAAGTCTGCGATGGGAGTAAGGCGTTGGTGGCTCACTACTCCTCCGGTGTCTGTTGCCGGACATAAAGATCCAATCAACCTTGGGGACCGGGCCCCTGCCTTTGCGCTCTGGACTGGAAGGGTTCTCTCGCTTTCTCAACCTGCTTCCCACCATCCTTCTATTCTCCTTCGTTCCGATCTGTTCTATCTCTCTTATGGAATCTGTAGTCTCCAGTCTACATCTCTTTCTCCTTCTCTTCCTTCACTGCCCCAGTTCACTGGGGCAGCTGCAGCACTCCTTCCTCCATCCCTTCTTCCAGGGATCCCCACTCTTCACCGAGTGGCTGTTCTCTCCTACTCTGCCTGCCTTCTTCTGCGGACTGACCTGAAATCCTACACCTTCCCTCTCTTTTATATCTAACTCCACCCGCCTCCCCAGCACCTTTCGTGTTACGAAGCCAGGAACAACAAAAGGCACCCTATGACCTTTCCAGCATAAAGCATGGATGGGTCCCTGCTGAACTATCCTGTGTGTGGGGTGCAGGTGTGGGAATGTGGAAGGGAGTTCCCACCCTACCTGGATGGTGGGGTACCACACCTTAGGAGAAGGTGCAGTACCTCTGTGGCGACTGAAGCCTCAGGGGCGACACATATGGACCAGCCATAATGATAAGTGTGTAACAGTTCAGATGCAGAGGGCTAATGGACGCATAAAGCATGTGGGAACATGATGCGGGGAACCTGGTTATGGTAAAAAACTTTTGGCTGTGCCACATAGGGATAGATTAGGTTAATGTGTTGAGGCGGTAGGCCAGTCTGAATAAATGAGTTTTCAGGGCACGCTTAAAATTGTGGGGATTGGGGACTAATCGTATTGACCAGGGAAGTGCATTCCAAAGAATTGGCACAGCACGTGTATAGTCTTGAAGACGGGAGTAGGAGGTTCTGATTATTGAGGATGCTAACCTCAGGTCATGAGCAGAATGGAGGGCGCGGGTAGGATGGTATACTGAAACAAGGAAGGAGATGTAGGGTGATGCTGAGCCATGAAGAGCTTTGTGGGTGAGGGTAATAAGTTTGTACTGGATTCTGGAGTGAATGGGTAGCCAGTGTAATGACTGGCACAAGGTAGAGGCATCGGTGTAACGATTGGCGAGAAATATGATCCTGGCAGCAGCATTCAAGACAGATTGGAGGGGGGGAGAGTTTGGTAAGAGGGAGACCGATTAGAAGGGAGTTACAATAGTCGAGACGAGAATGAATAAGAGAAACAGTCAGAGTTTTTGCAGAGTCAAAAGTAAGAAAGGGTCAAATTCTTGAAATGTTTTTGAGGTGCAGATAACAAGAACGAGCCAGTGATCGGATGTGGGGGACAAAGGAAAACTCAGAGTCAAGTATGACCCCAAAACAGCGGGCATGTTGCTGGGGAGTAATAGTAGAACCACACACGGAAATGGCAATGTCGGGTATAGGTACATTAGTAGCGGGAGGAAACACAAGGAGTTCAGTCTTTGACAGGTTCAGTTTCAGATATAGTGAGGACATGATGTTATACACAGCATTTAGAAAATTGCCGGTGTTTTCTAGAAAGGCTGGCGTGATGTCAGGAGAAGAAGCGTATAATTGGGTGTCGTCAGCATAGAGATGGTACTGGAAACCAAATCTACTGATTGTTTGACCATTAGGGGCAGTATACAAAGAGAAGAGGAGGGGGCCTAGGACTGATCCTTGAGGAACCCCAACAGTAAGGGGAAGATGAGAGGAGGAGGAGCCAGCAAAAGATACAGTAAAGGAGTGGTCAGAGAGATAGGAGGAGAACCAGGAGAGAACGGTGTCCTTGAGGCCAATGGAATGGAGCATAGTGAGGAGAAGCAGATGATCCACAGTGTTGAATGCTGCAGAGAGATCCAAGAGAATTAGCATGGAGTAATGACCCTTTGATTTAGCTGTTAGTAGATCATTAGAGACTTTAGTGAGGGAAGTTTCAGTAGAGTGTAAAGAGCGGAAACCGGATTGGAGAGGGTCGAGAAGAGAGTTTTCTGAGAGATAGCGGATAAGACGGGAGTGGACCAGGCGTTCCAGGAGTTTAGAGATGAAGGGAAGATTAGAAACAGGTCTATAGTTAGCGGCAAAGTTTTGGTCAAGGGATGTTTTTTTAACTAGTGGATGTATGATGGCATGCTTAAATGAGGAGGGAAAGATAGAGAGGTTAAATATTTTAGTTAGGTGAGGGGTGACAGCAGGGGAAAGGGGCTGGAGTAGATGTGACGGAAATGGGTCACTGGTGCAAGTGGTTGGGCGAGAAGATGCAAGGAGCCTGCTTACTTCTTCTTCTGTGACTGGTTCAAAATCAGAGAGTGAGCTAGATGCAGTGGGGGAGGGAGGACAGTGCATGGTATGAGGTGATTGGGAGATAATTTCCTGTTGGATCTGGTCAATTTCTTCATTGAAGTAATTGGCCAGATCGTCAGCTCGAAGCTCCGTGGTTGGGGCCTGTACTCTTGGGTTGAGTAGAGAATGAAAAGTGTCAAAGAGACCTTTAGGGTTATTGGACAGTGAAGTGATGAGGGTGTTGAAGTAGGTTTGTTTTGAGAGGTGAAGGGCAGTGTTGTATGTTCGAAGCATAAACTTATGATGGATGAAATCTTCGGGTAGGTTGGATTTTCTCCACAGACTTTCGGCGCACCTGGAGCACCGCTGCAGGAAACGTGTTTGCAGGGTGTGCCAGGGTTGTCGCCGTCTGTGTTGTGGTGTTCTAGGTATAGGAGGAGAAAATTCATCCAGGGCACTTTGAAGTGTTTCATTGTAATGCTTCAATGCAGAATCAGGACATGAGAGGGAGGAGATAGGGGCCAATGAAGACTGCAAGTTCTTCATAAGTTTCTGGGTGTTAATGGCCTGTATGTTTCTATAAATATGGACAGTGGGGGTGACCTGAGCAGCCTGGCGGTTCTTAATAGAGAATGAAAGAAGGTTGTGGTCAGAGAGCGGGAGAGGGGAGTTTGCAAAATCATCCACTGCACAAAGCCGAGAGAAGACCAAGTCGAGGGAGTTTCCGTCTTCATGCGTTGGAGAATTAGTAAGCTGCAAAAGGCCAAATGAGGAGGTTAGAGATAAAAGGTGAGTAGCAGACAGGGAGAGTGGAAGAGCAATGGGGATGTTGAAATCTCCCATTATGAGGGTAGGGATGTCACAGGAGAGAAAATGTGGAAGCCAAGTGGCAAAATGGTCCAGGAACTGAAGGGAGGGGCCGGGAGGACGATATACCACCACCACTCGCATGGAGAAGGGGGTGAAGAGTCTGACGGCATGGACCTCAAAAGAAGGAAAGACAAGTGACGGTACTTGAGGGATAACCTGAAAGGTACATTTTGATGATAGGAGCAGACCAACGCCTCCACCTGCTCTATTGTCTGATCTTGGGGATCATCCTTAAGGACGAATAATCACAGTCATCCATCTAGTCCATGTAACAGAGCCCAAGTTAGACGTGTTGTCTAGTCAGGGAATACTGATCACCCCTCTGCAGGATAAATAATCATTCTGAGACTTGAGTAGAGTAATGTTTGGATTCAGCTTTACTGAGAGCTCAAGCAGTTGACACAAGACTGTAAGTATGCTTTTACCAACCAGATTCTCATCCATTTTTCTCAAAGGGGTTATCTAGTCTAAATCCACGAGTCTGCATTCACGCTATATGTCACTAGTAAGTATATTGCAAGTGTGAATGTGGCCGGGTCAGAGCTGGACTGGCCATCTGGCAATTCTAGCAAATAGCAGAATGGGCCTGTCTGGTCATGGGCCACATTGCCTGCTACGTTGTAAACAGAATTGGTGTTCTCAAGACACCCATACTGTTAAGAGTTGTGACGGAGCACAAAGTCGCCGACTCCATCGCTTATCCCTGCAGGCCACGGGTATCATTAGAAATATTGGTCATGTTGTAATTCTTGCTTTGCTCCATCCAGGGGAATATTAGTAATATATTCCATCTAGTGCTTGGGGATATGAACAGCATGGGCCTGTATGATTTCAAATGCCAGGGCTGAATTTCAGTCCCAGTCTGTACCTGGGCCGGGTGTATGCATATTAACTACTCGCAGTCACGAGACCAACTGACCGTCATTCCTAGCTCTGACACCAAAGAATCCACAAAGTGTGCAGTGTGTACAGTGTGAGGATTCACAAGTCTGCGGTCATATAGAGTGACAAAGAGTAAATGCAGACTTGGGGATTTAGACAACCCCTTTAAGGCCTCTTTCACACTTCAGTCTTTTGGCGTCAGTCAAAATCCTTCAAAGTGTGAAAAAAACGGATCCAGTGAAGATTGGCTAAAAACTGAAGCACCGGATCTGTTTTTTTGACGGATCCGTCGAAGTTGCAGATTTTGGAATTTAAAGGAGGAGAGAGAGAGACAATTTTGCTGTGCCAGAACGGCTTTTTGAGTTAAATTAAATGAATGAAAAATCTTGTGGGCATGCTCAGTTTAAAAAACGGAATCCATCACTTGATTCCGTCATGTGACGGATGGCGACGGATCTGCCGCCCATAGTCATCCATTATAGCAGACAACGGACTGCGACGGATCCGTCACCATCCGTCTTTTCAACGCAGACAAAAAACGTTACTATGTCCGTTGTATCCAGACGACGGATGCTGAAATTTCGAAGGAACCGTCAAATGACGGATGCAATGGATGGCCATCCATTGCAATCCGTCCTTAATGCAAGTCTATGAGAAAAAAAACGGATTCCGCTAAAAAAAAGATCCGTTTTTTTCAAAAAAGGGCGGATTTAGACTGACGTCAAAAGACTGAAGTGTGACAAGTGCTTGAACCACCTAATAAAGTCCAATCTGAAGATTGCATTCTTTTAGTAATCAGCACTGGTGACTAAACATTTTCACTGGGTGGAAAACCCCTATAATAAGGATGTGCTGAGTATAAACTATAACTATTAGGCCAGGATAACACTACCGTATGTGATGCGAGAAACTCGCACGAGTCTCTCGCATCAACACCAGGCGCTGCCGCCGGCACACAGGAGCGGAGCAGCTGCTGCATAGAAATACATATAGTCACACTATTGTATAATCTGGATGTGAACCTGCTTTGCATCTTCTTCTTGATTACCGCACTCCAACTGCTTGATCAATACTGTTTACATTATTATCACCATATCCTACATTGACCAGTTTTTTCGGCTTTACAGCTAAGGTGTATATTATGCTTTTCTGTATCAGCTTAGTGCATTGTGAGGTTTTACAGGCAGCTAAGAATAATGTAACCATATGAATAAAGACTGATATAGATCCGTATTCACTTACAGTGAGTATTGTAGCACAGCCAGATAGGACAGGGTTAAACCCAAACTCTGCAGGCTCTGATTATTAGCACCTGGCTGGTCTGCATATAATCGGGCTAGGTACTCACATTAGTCAATCTGCTTGGGAAAAGCTGACCAGAGTGGGTGATAGTGGAGCTGAAGAGAGACTGCACAGGCTGTGTGCACCAAACTGCAAGTATCACTGGTTACTGTGGACAATAGCTGTTTTGTTTGACCGAACTGAGACTAGCTCAGCTGTGCCTGAGTAGCCAGGGTATATATTGTGTAGTCAGCCCCTGGATAAGGCTAGGGATTTATGCTTATGGTTTTGTTTTTTTGGTCCTGTACAACCTGTGGAAAAAATGTCACATTATTCCACAAGAAACCTGTGCCTGTGTGCAGAGCCACCATAAGAGCATTACTGCCCTTACTAGTGTATGGGGCATGGTGAGCAGAAGCAAAGAGGGGGGCGGTGTACTTCTTCTTACTGGGCTCCAAGGGCAGGATTCGGCCAGGTCAGTAACGGAACACATGTCCGAGGACACACAATAAGTTAAAATCTATGCACAGCTATAGCTTTCTGCACGGCAATAGTTTAAAGCTGCCAGTCAGAGGCCGGCAGCTGATGTCAGCATGTTATGTCATTGCCATGCACTGGCGCATCAAATGAATGAGGAAGAGGATGCTGCTTGACCGCGGCCAGGTAAAAAGAATCTTTTATTCTACTGAAAGCTGCCATATGGGGGCTGGGATAGTAGAGCATGTGGGGCCCAGGATGTGGGAGAGTATTACTGTAGGGGTTAATTAAGGGATATTATTAATGCTGTGATGTATTTTATTTTTGAGGATCCTGTTTTCAGTGTGGGATGTTATGTTACTGTGCAGTGCGACACTGTTGATTTTACTTTTTTCATCTGGCGTAGTGTAGAAGTTGGGGAATGTGCTATGGAAGTGATCAGCTATTGAGCACTGTGTGCTTATTTTCTGCAGAGACGAGTCCTGGCTGGAAGAAGTGATGTCAGTCTGCACTGGATGAAGAAGAAAAAGAGAAGTTGAAGGACTTCAAAAACAAATTTCACTGAGTCAGTGTATTGCATACAACATACAGAGCTCCTGTTTATAATGTCACTGCTGATCACCATTACCTGCACACCAACACTATATACAGAGCTCCTGTGTATAATGTCACTGGTGATCAGTGTATTACTTGTACACTGTATACTATATTCAGAGCCCCTGTGCATAATGTCACTAGTGATCCCTGTATTAACTGTACACTTACACTATACACTGCATACTATGTATAGAGTTCCTGTGTATAATGGTAATATTAGTATTGTGTTTTTTTTTTTTTTAATTAATGATGAGTTTTGTAGTATTCGGTCACTGTGGTCTGGTCATGGTGTGGCGATATTTATCCCTTGTATGTAATATTATTCGGACATTACAGTGCCTTGTGAAAGTACTCAGCCCCCTGGAACTTTTCCCACATATCATGCTTAAAACATAAAGATACCAAATATACATTTTTGGTGAAGAATCAACAACAAGTGGGACACAATGGTGAAATTGAATGAAATTTATTGGTTATTTTAAATTTTTGGGGAAATTCAAAAACTGAAAAGTGGGGCGTGCAATATTATTAGGCCCCTTTACTTTCAGTGCAGCAAACTCACTCCAGAAGTTCATTGTGGATCCCTGAATGATCCAATGTTCTCCTAAAATGATTAATGATGATAAATATAATCCACCTGTGTGTAAACAAGTCTCCGTATAAATGCACCTGCTCTGTGATAATCTCAGGGTTCTGTTTGAAGCACAGAGAGCATCATGAAGACCAAGAAACACAACAGGCAGGTCTGTGATACTATTGTGGAGGAGTTTAAAGCTGGATTTGGATACAAAATGATTTCCAAAACGTTAAACATCCCAAGGAGCACTGTGCAAGCGATCATATTGAAATGGAAGGAGTATCATACCACTGCAAATCCACTAAGACCCGGCTATCCCTCTAAACTTTCATCTCAAACAAGGAGAAGACTGATCAGAGATGCAGCCAAGAGTCCCATGATCACTCTGGATGAACTGTAGAGATCTACAGCGGAGGTGGGACAGTCTGTCCATAGGACAACAATCAGTCGTACACTGCACAAATCTAGCCTTTATGGAGTGGCAAGAAGAGAGCCATTTCTCAAAGATATCCATAAAAAGTGTCATTTAAAGTTGGCAACAAGCCACCTGGGAGACACACCAAACATGTGGAAGAAGGTGCTCTGGTCAGATGAAACCAAAATTGAACATTTTGGCATAAAGGCAACACAGCTCATCACCATGAACACACCATCCTAACCGTCAAACATGGTGGTGGCAGCATCATGGCTTGTGGTGGTAGCATCATGGTTTGGGCCTGCTTTTCTTCAGCAGGGACAGGGAAGATGGTTAAATTTGATGGGAAGATGGATGGAGCCAAATACAGGACCATTCTTGAAGAAAACCTGTTGGGAGTCTGAAAAGACCTGAGACTGTGACGGAGATTTGTCTTCCAACAAGACAATGATCCCAAACATGAAGCAAAATCTACAATGGAAAGGTTTACAAATAAACGTATCCAGGTGTTAGAATGTCAAAATCGAGACCTGAAAACAATCGAGAATCTATGGAAAGAGCTGAAAACTACTGTTCACAAACGATCTCCATCAAAGCTCACTGAGCGCAAGCTGTTTGCCAAGGAAGAATGGGCAAGAATTTCAGTCTCTCGATGTACCAAAACTGATACAGACATACCCCAAGCAACTTGCAGCTGTAATCGCAGCAAAAGGTGGCGCAACAATGTATTAAGTTAAAGGGGCCGAATAATATTGCACGCCCCACTTTTCAGTTTCTGAATCTTAACAAAAAATTGAAATAACCAATAACTTTCGTTCAACTTCACAATTGTGTCCCACTTGTTGTTGATTCTTCACCAAAAATTTACATTTGGTATCTTTATGTTTTGAAGCATGATATGTGGGAAAAGGTTGAAAAGTTCCAGGGGGCCGAATACTTTCGCAAGGCACTGTATGTGGTTCGGCTATTGTAATACAGTACTTGTTCCTTTTATGTGGTATTATTCGGTCACTACGTGGTTTAGTCATAGTGTGATGGTATTTGTCCTTTGAATGTGGTATTATTAGTAATTTTAAAAAATGTTTGACACATACTTACAGAAAAATAAATAAAACGTACCTAAAAAGATTATTAGGTATTTTAAGAAATGTTTAATAGTTTAGAGTAGGGTCCGGCCAAAACAGTTTACCTTGCTGTTTGTGGTGGCGGCTTAAAAAAATCTTTTGGCCAAAACAAAAGCTGCTGGCTATGAATGTGATATGGTGTTAGATGGTAACTGTTATAAGGTATGTCTCCACGGGGCATGCTGGCAGCACTTTGGGCAAAGCGGAAACATGATCTGCCCAAAGTGCCGCCCCCCCTTTGTATGCGACTTGATACCGCATGTGTTCATTGAACATATGCAGAATCACCGCATCGTATCCATAGACAGGGTTATTTACAGTCATATGTTAAAGTTTGGGCACCCCTATTAATGTTAACCTTTTTTCTTTATACCAATTTTGGTTTTTGCAACAGCTATTTCAGTTTCATATATCTAATAACTGATGGACTCAGTTATATTTCTGGATTCAAATGAGGTTTATTGTACAGAAAATGTGCAATCTGCATTTTAACAAAATTTGACTGGTGCAAAAGTATGGGCACCTCAACATAAAAGTGACATTAATATTTCGTAGATCCTCCTTTTGCAAAAATAACAGCCTCTAGTCGCTTCCTGTAGCTATTAATGAGTTTCTGGATGAAGGTATCTGTGACCATTCCTGTTTACAAAACAATTCCAGTTAAGTTTGATGGTCGCCGAGCATGGACAGCCCGCTTCAAATCATCCCACAGATGTTCAATGATATTCAGGTCTGGGGACTGGGATGGCCATTCCAGAACATTGTAATTGTTCCTCTGCATGAATGCCTGAGTAGATTTGGAGCGGTGTTTTGGATCATTGTCTTGCTGAAATATCCATCCCTTGCGTAACTTCAACTTTGTCACTGATTCTTGCACATTATTGTCAAGAATCTGCTGATACTGAGTTGAATCCATGCGACCCTCAACTTTAACAAGATTCCCAGTGTCAGCATTGGCCACACAGCCCCAAAGCATGATGGAACCTCCACCAAATTTTACTGTGGGTACCAAGTGTTTTCTTGGAATGCTGTGTTTTTTAGCCTCCATGCATAATGCCTTTTTGTATAACCAAACAACTCAATCTTTGTTTCATCAGTCCACAGGACCTTCTTCCAAAATGTAACTGGCTTGTCCAAATGTGCTTTTGCATACCTCAGGTTTGTGGCGTGCTTGCAGAAACGGCTTCTTTTGCATCACTCTCCCATACAGCTTCTCCTTGTGCAAAGTGGCTGTATTGTTGACCGATGCACAGTGACACCATCTGCAGCAAGATGATGCTGCAGGTCTTTGGAGGTGGTCTGTGGATTGTCCTTGACTGTTTTCACCATTCTTGTTCTCTGCCTTTCTGATATTTTTCTTGGCCTGCCACTTCTGGGCTTAACAAGAACTGTACCTGTGTTCTTCCATTTCCTTACTATGTTCCTCACAGTGGAAACTGACAGGTTAAATCTCTGAGACAACTTTTTGTATCCTTCCCCTGAAAAGCTATGTTGAATAATCTTTGTTTTCAGATCATTTGAGAGTTGTTTTGAGGAGCCCATGATGCCACTCTTCATAGGAGAATCAAATAGGAGAACTACTTGCAAGTGGCCACCTTAAATACCTTTTCATGATTTGATACACCTGGCTATGAAGTTCAAAGCTCAATGAGGTTACAAAACCAATTTAGTGCTTCAGGAAGTCAGTAAAAAGTAGTTAGGAGTGTTCAAATCAAGAAAATGATAAGGGTGCCCATACTTTTGCACTGGTCAAATTTTGTTTAAATGCAGATTGCACATTTTCTGTTAGAACAATAAACCTCATTTGAATCCAGAAATATAACTGAGTCCATCAGTTATTAGATATATGAAACTGAAATAGCTGTTGCAAAAAACAAAATTGTTATAAAGAAAAAAGGTTAACATTAATAGGGGTGCCCAAACTTTAACACATGACTGTATCTTGCGGAGACGGAGTGTCGCCATAAGATAAATAGACATGCTGCGGTCAGGAAAGACGCACTGCATGTCCAGATACACAGGGCCGCCGGATGCAGCCCTGCACGCATAGTGGAGACGGGATTTCATAAAATCCCCTCCAATATGCTGTAACATTTGGATGCTGCAGCTGTACGCAGCGTCCAATCCACAGCAGATAGTGAATGTTTCCGGACCATGGAAACATACCCTAAAAGTGTGAATGGTGAGGACATGATGCAGAAGTGGAGTTTTTCCAAGACTAGACAGTGGGACTGTGTATAATGTCACTGGTGATCCCTGTATTACCTGTATACTTACACTACTGTATATACAGAGCTCTTTGGTATAATGGCCCTTATGGTAATATTAGTAATGTGTTTTTTTTAAATTAATGATCAGTATTGTAGTATCTGGTCACTATGTGGTCTGGTCATGGTGTGGTGGTATTTATCCCTTGTATGTAATATTATTTGGTCATTATATTGTGGTAATATGTGGTCCAGCCATGGTATGACAGAATTTGTTCCTTGTATGTGGTATTAGTCATTTTTAAAAATGTACCTAAAGAGCATTGAATATCTTAAGAAATGTTTAATAGAGTAGGGCCCGATCAAAAGAGTCTTCCTTGTGATGGGGCTTAAAAAATCGATGGCTGTATGTGATCTGGTGTTCGATGGGTACTACTAATGTGTGATTGGTGAGGACGTGATGCAGAAGTGGAGTTTTTCCAAGACTGGGCAGGGGACTGTAGAATATGGGGCTCCAAAATTCCTGGTGACAGCCCTGCCTGTGTGAATGCTACCTAATGTCTGATAGTAAGAAATCCTTCATTGTGTGGGTTTATATAATAGTATTTATGCACTCATAGAAATATAGATCTATATCGCTTAAAGTATCCTCTAAAGAAAGCAGCACTATACAAAACTGACACTGCAAACGAGAGCAAGCTTCAGAGTATCGACCCAGTATCCTCCATATATACATGGCCCATCCTCTGTCACACTGGAGGGATGAGACCCATAGATGGGTGTCTGTCAATTTGGTAGACGGCACTAAATTATAATACATATAATGGGTGAGAGATACAGACAACCATCTGGATACTAACTAGCAGTCTGCCACGAATGGCACCCATTTCTTCTTATACCAGAAACAGACTGGATAGATTCAATGTATTTGCAGTTTCCATCTGCTATGTGGCCATTGCCCTTTGTTCACATAGGTCCCTGTTCAAACAAGGTGGCTCTTCTTCCTATACTATTATTTATTACTCCCATACCATCTTTTTTATATACTAGATATATCTGTAATTCTGCTTATTTTGCCTATATTTTACTATTGAGAAACCAGAGCAATCTTCAAATTATCTACAAGCTTATACAGCCTGTGCGGGAGTGTGAGCATTCCCCACTCCAATATGGCAGGTACATATAACTGAGTGCAGTAGACATGCACAGATTGAGGGCAGCTCCCTGATCTAATATGGCGCCACACAACTTGATGGAGAGAAGAGAGCTTGTGCAAATCAGTCAGTGCCGGGGTGTACACTGACAGCTTGGGGCCCCTGTGCAAAAAAAATGTTTGGGCCCCTCTATGTTTATGGCAACCAAGCTACAGATATTTGTCTCCTCTCAATATGAATATTACTGTCCCCTATTACATGATGCCCTCTTATGTACAGCACCATCCCTTACATATCGTAATCTCGTTATTTAGAGCATCCTGTTTTATTATAGTATCCACTCTTGTTATGTAAAAACTGAAGTGATTGCTGATGGAAGTTGGTAAAGCTACTTTTCTGATAGCAAAGTATGATTAACTGGTGAGATGCTGCACCATCAGCAGTCATGTTATATCTAACAAGAGAGGACACTGTAGTAAAGAAAGCGCTGTGAGTAACAAAAATAACAAGAAAGCAATATGTAAAGAACGGTGCTATATATAAGATGACATAATACTTTGTAATAATGGGACAATAATGTACATAAAAACAGAGGACGCAACATAATAGGGGACTGTCCCATACATAACTAAAGAGGATGGTACGTAATCAGGGATGCCCCTTCCTGGGATAATGTCCCCCATACTGGGACCATTCCTGGGATAGTGTGCCCCTTCCTGGGATAATGTCCCCCATACTG
Source organism: Dendrobates tinctorius (assembly GCF_039654945.1). Taxonomy (NCBI): domain Eukaryota; kingdom Metazoa; phylum Chordata; class Amphibia; order Anura; family Dendrobatidae; genus Dendrobates; species Dendrobates tinctorius. Next base: position 22,174,541 of record NW_027361704.1, read on the forward strand.
GGACCATTCCTGGGATAGTGTGCCCCTTCCTGGGATAATGTCCCCCATACTGGGACCATTCCTGGGATAGTGTGCCCCTTCCTGGGATAATGTCCCCCATACTGGGACCATTCCTGGGATAGTGTGCCCCTTCCTGGGATAATGTGTTCTGTTCTCCAATGCATAAAAAAATACTACTCGTCTTCCCCCTATGCTGCCTGGTGTTCGCTTCTACAGCCGCTGCAGTTGACTTCAGCATCCTCGCCATGGTGCATGATGTCGATGCCATGTGTCACCAGTCACGGGCACGCTGACGTCAGCTACCAGTCTCTGATAGGCCACTGGCATGTATTGCAGCTCAGGGAGCCAGCGGGTCCCCTGCACCACAAAACATTTCAGCAGAATGTGGCTCCAAGGACTTGCATCCAGCTGATATAGTCGTTGGTGTTGGCGTGCCCCCTCCACCTCTAGGCCCCTGGTGTAGTGAGTAGCTGGGATCACTGACATCACATCTGAGCCTAGAGCACATTCTATGTATATTACTACCGTCAGCAGTTATATGAGCAATCATTAATTATAACACTTGTGTTATCACATTATCTCTATCAAGCAATTAAGGTTTTAATATTATATGCACAATACCTGTGAACTGGCACAGGATGAAAATCAATTATTGTTATATGCTTAATGACTCATGAGGAGATTGATATTATTGCACTGTATACATATGCAGGGCCAGCGTCAGCTCTTGGGTAAATGTCAGGGCCCTGAGCAGGCTGGGGGGCCCACTCACCATTGGGGACACCAGCACGCTATGGGGACCGGTGCCAGCACCCACAAGTTGGTCCCCCCGCTTGCTTAGGGCCCAAGTACTAGCAATACTTACCTCTCCCTGTTCTTCCGCTGCAGTGTCTTCCACATCTTCTCACTCTGGGATGTTTCAGGTCAGATGGTGCGATGATGTGACTAGTGTGCTCCCTCTTCTCTGAACAGTCACAGTGCAAAAAGCCGGACGACTGCAATGCTGAGGAGTCTGGAGCAGAGCAGCGGCCAGCGAGGAGAGGTGAGCATTTCATTTTTTTTTTACGCTTGGCGCAATATATTGGACTCATATATACTGGAGCATTGTATGGGGCCCACGATCCTGTATGGAGAGCTATGTGGAACCCATAATACTGGAGCCCAACACCGGAACTGCTGCAACCCACCAACCTACTGTCTCCTTCCCCACCATCCTGTAGCATGTAAGCCCGACAGGGCAGGGTCCTCTCCCCTCTGTATCAGTCTGTCATTGTTAGTTTACTGTAAGTGATATCTGTAATTTGTATGTAACCCCTTCTCATGTACAGCACCATGGAATCAATGGTGCTATATAAATAAATAATAGTGTATAGAGGACTAAACTGTCCGGTTTCTGAGCTAAATAGTTATTACTCATGTAATGTAAGAAGTAAGTGAAATCTTTGGCATTGTTCTATACCTATATTTCTCTGCCGTATCTGTGCATCATGTATCGTGGTATGTCTTAAAGGGACCCACTGAGACCATTTCCCCAGGGCCCATGAAAACCTGGAGCCGGCCCTGTACATATCAACTATTCTTTCCTGATGTATATTGATTGATCACTGATTATAGAGTGTAACCTATATGTACTGTGCTTATACTCTGTGAATGTTGATGGCTTGAGAAAGGTTCACAGTTTTGAAAAGTTGAAATATCGCGCATATCTGGGTGAATAAAGACCACAGTTTATTTCACGATCTCATGCCTGGAGTGCTGCTATATTTTTATATTTTTTTGCCATGTATCTACATCAATCTATATTCATATGGTTACATTTCTATATGAAAAACAGCTGCATACATGTGTCCATATATATCAGTGTATAATACACAGACTTGATTATTCTGACACAAGCATCCTGGCTGAAAGTGGCATGTAATACAGGTGTGTACTATATCTTGACCAGATGTGTAACTTTCCATGACCCTAACTGGATTCCCATGGAGTCCTGTAAATCTTTTTATTCGGCTTTACAGTACACTGCATTATATACTGATTCTGGGTTACACAATGATTTTGGCCATGGCACAGGTTGTGCAGCATAAAATCATTGTAAGCTGCTGCTACATGACATAGCAGCAGAAATAAAGTGATTAGGGTCACAATACATGCCCTGGGTACCACGACAAGCAGATTGAAAAAAAAAATCAGAACTTGTCCCACCACTGCAGGGGTCGCAATGTGACCCTCCTCACCTGTATCAGAGGCATGAAGAGAAGTTTGGCAGCTTGATCTATGTTGTAACTAAACATCATTTTGCTTCAGCATATGTTTATGGGATAACGTTCCTGCCATGCACGTCAATGTCAGTTGCTATCTCCACGCTGCAACACACTTGGATGCACATACACCTGACGTGGGGGTCCCCCTCCAGTATGGACCCGGTTGCACCCTCTGTAATTGCAATCATTACACCCATGAGTAACAGAGGACATGTGACAGTGCTATCACCATTGTGGTGTGAGGTGTAGTGATCGGTGCTGAACTGCCACAGATGGAAGCACAGGATCACTACTCAGTCAGTTTCAGTGCTGGAATGAATGATAGTATCTGCCCCAGCACTAATCTTAAAAGCCAATGATTGTGTAGTGCGTGGGAAGAGGGCAGCGCTGGATGAGAGTTTAGGGGAAAAAAAGCAGAGCAATTTGCCTAGTGTGGGGAGCAGCATGTAATCAAACTCCGTGCAGGCAATAAAGTGAAATTCAGGGTGTCATAAATTCAATAGAGGTGAAACTAGCTTTATTAATAAATTAGAATGTTATTTTTTCAGGCTGGCAGTATATCTCGGGCTGCGGCTGGCAGTATATCTCGGGCTGCGGCTGGCAGTATATCTCGGGCTGCGGCTGGCAGTATATCTCGGGCTGCGGCTGGCAGTATATCTCGGGCTGCGGCTGGCAGTATATCTCGGGCTGCGGCTGGCAGTATATCTCGGGCTGCGGCTGGCAGTATATCTCGGGCTGCGGCTGGCAGTATATCTCGGGCTGCGGCTGGCAGTATATCTCGGGCTGCGGCTGGCAGTATATCTCGGGCTGCGGCTGGCAGTATATCTCGGGCTGCGGCTGGCAGTATATCTCGGGCTGCGGCTGGCAGTATATCTCGGGCTGCGGCTGGCAGTATATCTCGGGCTGCGGCTGGCAGTATATCTCGGGCTGCGGCTGGCAGTATATCTCGGGCTGCGGCTGGCAGTATATCTCGGGCTGCGGCTGGCAGTATATCTCGGGCTGCGGCTGGCAGTATATCTCGGGCTGCGGCTGGCAGTATATCTCGGGCTGCGGCTGGCAGTATATCTCGGGCTGCGGCTGGCAGTATATCTCGGGCTGCGGCTGGCAGTATATCTCGGGCTGCGGCTGGCAGTATATCTCGGGCTGCGGCTGGCAGTATATCTCGGGCTGCGGCTGGCAGTATATCTCGGGCTGCGGCTGGCAGTATATCTCGGGCTGCGGCTGGCAGTATATCTCGGGCTGCGGCTGGCAGTATATCTCGGGCTGCGGCTGGCAGTATATCTCGGGCTGCGGCTGGCAGTATATCTCGGGCTTCCTTTATAGAGTTGGGATATAACAAACAATTTTAAAGCGCATTCAAGCTACAAGATATTGATATGCTATCCTCAGGACCTACAGTATATCACAAATATCATAAATATTTTATCTTCAGTGTTGTAAATTTACGGAATCCTGTGAAGTCCATCCTATAGTACAAGGAAATACATCCATGCATAGATTAGGTAAGGGTTAACTAGAAGGTATGGTAACACTAGTAATTGATGGGAGCTGTTAAAATAGATGTTCCCACTTATTTATCCCCAATCCACAGTATAGGGAATAAGCTGCTGTTTGCTGAGGCTGCGTTCCCCGGACCCTCCAGCCCTGAGATGCCCCTGTAGGATGGAGCCGAGGTGGCGCATGCGCCCCACACACTGTACAATGATGAGAAAGACTCTTACCTGCGATTTACACCTTCAGCTGTAAAAGAAACAACAGTTTACAATTAGATTTATTGAAGTATTTAATAACAGTTGCAGCGGACGACTTATTTTTGGGTCGTATTCACACGTCTTTGTTTTTCTCATCTGCACAAACCCAAACTAATTTTCATCAGTGCGCTGCTTCCAATTTTCATCTAGTTTTAGTCCATGTGTCCATTTTTTTACCATCAGTATCTCATCCTTTTCTATTGTATGCAAAAAGAAAACCAAAACCTGATCGAAGTTTCCCAAGTTTCTCCTAGTAGTCAGTCAGTGGGTGAGTGTGATCCACAATTCGCCCCACAGCTGACATGTTACCAGCTCCATAGAATATAAGGGCCAGTGAAAAATACTGGCAGCACCCCTGGTACATAGACACACATGTGACTGAGCCCTTCCTTTACAACGTGATTGTACAGAGACTTCCTTACACAATATCTGATCTAGCATCCAGGTTTCGGCTATACAGTCCCTACTGGAGTGCAGGGGCGTCACATCAATAGCGGGGGGCCACACGACCCGTGAGTCCTGGGGAGTGTTGGCTTTGTTTCCCCATCATCATAATTTTACCATCAGCTTCTTGTTCCACCATTCAGCCTGACACTCGGCTCAGCAGGCGCGATAGGCAGGCAGCAATAGATCGCGCCTGCTGTAGAAAACCTCAGCCCCACACTGCACAGACCGGAGCAGGGCGCTGGGGGACACGGCCAGGCATAAATGCTATAAATGCATGTGAGAAGAATGTGATACTTACATGGGATGTCAATCACTGCAGGCTGTAAAAGTAAAACAGAGAAGTGTAAAAAGTCTATGAAATCTTTCATCTTCTTACATTGTCCTGTACATCACATACTCATAGGCTTCCATTACACCCATTACACTAGACAATGAATGTGACATTATCACACAAGATAGACTGCGCTAGTATTAATAAATCTATGAGCAGAGCGCCAGTCCGTGCCCCATGCAGCATTCATACAGTCCATAAACAGCACGCCTGCTATGTGACCCGGCATCGGCTGACAACTATAAGATATGTGGAATATATTTATACATTAGTTGTGTATTAGGAATCTCTGGAGCTGCGTCCATTCTGTACATATTTATTGGGTTTAAAAATGGGGGTAAACTGGCATCGCTGCGTTACTACATCTGCCGTAATGTAACAAAGAGTTGTGTGTGTTTCATGGCACTGCAGCCTTGCAGCGCTGGGGTTCAAATCCCACCAAGGACAATATCTGCAAGGAGTTTGTATGTTCTCCCCATACTGATAGGGAAAGTAGATTGTGTGCTCCATTGGGGACAGCGATGATAATGTATGCAAAGCACTGCACAATATGCTAGCGCTATATATAAGTAAACGTTATTATGCTACAAAGATTTAACTCTTTAAAAGAGTTGTCCACTACTTGGACAATTCCTTCTTGAACTAAATGTTTGGTCCCAATAAAATAATAAAGCTTAGACTCCCCTCCCATGCTGGTGCTGTTCCAGCAGTGTCAGCACTTGCGGTCCCCAGAGCTCTGGTGCCGTGTTGTGACACGTGGTGCTCGGCGCCCAATCAGCGCTGGCATCATTGTCCCCACCTTCGTACAGATTGAACATGAAGAGGAAGTCCGGGCTGCAGCTGATCTCAGTCTTCCTTCCAGCCCTGAGAACCCCTCTATACTTGATACCCAGCCTTGCTGAAGCTGACAGCTGAGCATTGGGGCCCCAAGCTGTCAGTTTTGCCTGGCAGGTTATCAAAAATACAGGGGAAGCCACACATTGTTTTTTTAATTATTTATTTAGAGAGCATGAGTCATCACCTGCTCTCAATGTTATTAGCAGCAGCTGGCGTCGGTTGATGGGAGCAGATGTCTCATCAGCCGACACCAGTGACTGGAGGTAAACTTTGTACCGCCGATCTCAGCGGTGGGTTCACGCTGTCATTTGTAGTGGTAGTGCATGGCAGACACTGGATATTCGGGCTCCCCATTCAAGTGAATGGGGTCCGGGTTTTTTAACAGTTCGGCCGAACCTGCTGGACCCAAACAACCAGGGGTCCACTCATCTCTACCCATGAAAGAAAAAAGTTTTTAAAAATGTAAAAAGATAAAAATTCAAATCAACCCCCTTTCCTCCAGTTAATATTAAAGAAAGGGAATAATAAAAGGAAAACACATATTTGGTATCAATCTGTTCAGAAAAGTCTGACCTATGAAAATATAACATTAACTGACCTAATCTGTAGAAACTGTAAAGCATAAAAAAGAATCAAAATGCCAACGTTGCAGGTTTTTGGTTGCTACAACTCCACAAAAAAATACATAACAGCAATCACATAATCATAACTACCTCAAAATATTATTAATACATCAGGATACCATGCAAAAAAAGAAAGTGTATAAAGAACGGACATCAGACAACAGAAATTCATTATTACATACACGTATAGAGACAGCATTACTATCACTATTCTGAATTCCACGGCTTTTCTTATTTGGAACTTACATAGATCGGTCTCTCGTTTGTGCTCCACATTCTTCTCCTAGAACCAATCGCACAATCCTGAATAGGACAAATAGAGAGGTTTCCATATAAATAGCCTAATCTCAAATGCTAACTTTATCAACAGTAAATATTACTGTAACTAATTAACAAATATAAGGTTTTCTTTCTAAAAATGTATGGGACATGAGAATTGGGAAATAGGGGAAGCTTATCACAAGAAATCAGAAATTTGTATAGCTAGGAAATGGGGAATAATGAGGGCAGGGCAGGAGCATAAGACGCGCATACTCACTCTCATCCACAACTGCAACTCTCAAAGAAGTTCCAGTAGAGCGGCTGACAATAGCGCTGATCCTGTGATGTCACAACATTCTAGAATGTCTGCAGGAGACAATCAGATCCAGTATAATCCTGTATAATAAAGTATTGGAGGATTTATAGATATATGTAAATAATGTGATACAGCAAATTATAGAAAACAGCACCCCTGCGCCCCCCCCACTCTGCACACACATGAACACATGTATAAAGAAGAGTATAGTCCAATTTTTTTCGTATATTGTTATTATACATATGCACATAAGTGTAGGGATACGGAATTTTATAACATGTTACTCTAAATTCATAGGCATTAATGTGGAGTTTGTCTTTTTCTCCAAGATTTTGGAGGTGTCTGTGGGGATTTTTGCCCCTTCAATCAGGATCGCATTTGTGACAGTAGACATTGATGCTGGATGGGTGGTCCTGGCTAGCAATCTCCATTCTTGTTCATCCCAAATGTGTTGGATGGGGTTGAAGTCAGGGCTCTGTCCGCCCTTAGCGGCTGCAGGTCCCTCACTGCTCCTTTGCATGGTGCTGCTCCTCTATCCTGGAAATATTCACTGCACACTCAATTCAGTTCAAGCAAAATAGATGATTTGTATTTATTTCCATAGGTATCAGTCATGTATTCATGTATTGATTCAATGAATCTTTCTCAAATATGTCACAGGGTATTCCAGAGCCACGGTTATACAGGTGCTCCTGTCAGGACACTGTGCAGCGTCATATGTTATAGCACACCACATACTATTTGCACACACACAAGCCACATACAATATACACACACCATATACTATATACACACACCACATACTATATACACACATACAAGCCACATATAACATACACACAACATACGATATACACACAACATACCATATATACACACACCACATACTATATACACACACCATATACTATATACACACACCACATACTATATACACACATACAAGCCACATATAACATACACACAACATACTATATACACACAACATACCATATATACACACACAAGCCACACATTATATACTCACACCATACTATATACACACACCACATACTATATACACACCATATATTATACACACACACCACATACTATATACACACATACAAGCCACATATAACATACACACAACATACTATATACACACAACATACCATATATACACACTAGCCACACATTATATACTCTCACCATACTATATACACACACCACATACTATACACACACATCATATACTATATTCACACCACATACTATATACACACATACAAGCCACATATAACATACACACAACATACTATATACACACAACATACCATATATACACACACAAGCCACACATTATATATTCACACCATACTATATACACACACCACATACTATATACAAACAAGCCACATACTATACACACGCCATATACTATATACACACCACATATTATACACACACCACATACTATATACACACATACAAGCCACATATAACATACACACAACATACTATATACACACAACATACCATATATACACACACGCCACACATTATATATTCTCACCATACTATATACACACACCACATACTATTTACACACAAGCCACATACTATACACACACCACATACTATATACACACATACAAGCCACATATAACATACACACAACATACTATATACACACAACATACCATATATACACACACAATCCACACATTATATACTCTCACCATACTATATACACACCACATACTATATACACACAAGCCACATACTATACACACACCACATACTATATACACATACAAGCCACATATAACATACACACAACATACTATATACACATAACATACTATATACACACAACATACCATATATACACACACAATCCACACATTATATACTCACACCATACTATATACACACACCACATACTATATACACACAAGCCATATACTATATACACACCACATATTATACACACACCACATACTATATACACAAACAAGTCACATATAACATACACACACACTACATACAATATACACAAGCCACATTTTATATACACACACCACATACTGTATACACACCACATATTACTGTATATACACAAGCCACATACTATATACATGCCACATACCCACCTCATACAACACATACACAAGCCACATACTATGTATACACACCACATACTATATATACTCCACATACAATATATACACAAGCCACATCTAATATATAAAGCTCAAGTGTGTGTATGTATGTATGTATGTGTGTATGTCCAGGATTGGCATCCGCACCGTCGCAGCTACAGCCACAAAATTTGGCACAGTCACACGTCTGGACCCCGAGAGTGTCCTAGGCTATGTTGTGAGGTGAAATTTCAGCCCCACGCGTTCCAATTCACCAAACAATTTTGCCCCTATCTACATAATGGGGAAAAAGTGTGTGTGTGTATTAAGCCCCGCCCCTCATTATGATGTCATAATGGTTGAGTATGAGATGGAGGATGTGTGATGGGTATATGGGCACTGAACTATGGGATGGAGGATATGTATGACGGGTATATGGGCAAGGGACTATGGGATGGAGGATGTGTGATGGGTATATGGGCACTCGACTGTGGGATGGAGGATATGTATGATGGGTATATGGGCACGGGCCTATGGGATCGTGGATATGTATGATGGGTGTATGGGCACAAGACTATGGGATGGAGGATAATTATAATTTGCTATAACTAACCACAGTTAGTTACTATGCCCGGGCAGCGCCGGGCTCTTCAGCTAGTATTATATAAAAGAAAAAAGGGGTTCGGTACCATTTTAGCCAGTTGAAAAATAATGCATAGCATATTATATACACACACACACACCATACTATATACACACCACATACACACCTCATACTATAAACCAGGAGCATTGCTAGAGTCCTATAAGATCAGGGGACCAAGCCCCAAAGTGCATATTTCCCCATATAACTCCCCTAAGCCATTTAAAATATCATCTATACATACATAATTACAGTATACCAATGTTGCTAACCAAAAATACACAATGCAAAGACCAATATTATCAACATGCTACTTTAAAATATGGCTACACAATGTCCACTACCATCACCACTACACAGCGAATACATATTATAATAAGCAATATTATTATAAGAAAGCTGACTACACAGACACAAATGGAACCAAGATTAAGCTGGCTGGCTTAGTGATAGAAAACAAAGAGTGGTTATTAATGGGGCATACTCAGATTGGGCCAGGGTTACTAGTGGGGTACCACAGGGTTCTGTATTGGGCCCCCTACTTTTTAATATATTTATTAATGATCTAGTGGATGGCTTACACAGTAAAATATCAGTATTTGCAGATGATACAAAACTATGTAAGGTAGTTAACACAAAGGAGGACAGTTTGCAACTACAGACAGATTTGAGTAAATTGGAGAATTGAGCTGAAAAATGGCAAATGAGGTTTAACACAGATAAGTGTAAGGTTATGCACATGGGAAGGAGAAACAGATGCTATAATTACTTACTAAATGGAAAACTGCTGGGGAAATAAGACATGGAAAAAGACTTAGGCATCTTAGTCAATAAGAAGCTAAATTGGAGTGCCCAGTGTCAGGCAGCTGCCAGCAAAGCAAATAGGGTCATGGGATGCATTAGAAGAGGTCTGGGGACACGAGATGAAAACATAATTCTCCCTCTGTACAAGTATTGTGTGCTATTTTGGACGTCGGTGCTCAAGAAAGACATTACTGAACTAGAAAGTGTTCAAAGGCGGGCTACTAAAATGATAAATGGAGTTGGTTCACTACAATACCCAGAAAGGTTATCAAAATTAGGTCTATTTACTCTAGAAAAGAGAAGACTTAGGGAAGACCTAATATATATGTACAAGTATATCAGAGGGCAATACAGATCTCTCCAATGAACTGTTTGTACTAAGGACTGTGACAAGAACAAGGGGGCATTCTCTTCGTTTGGAGGAAAGACAATTTCTGCACCAGCATAGAAGAGGGTTCTTCACGGTAAGAGCAGTGAGGCTCTGGAATTCTCTTCCTGAGGAAGTGGTGATGGCCAACTCATTGAATGAATTTAAGAAAGGAATGGATGCTTTTCTTGTGAGTAACAGTATACAAGGTTATGAATAACATAATATTATAGGTAGATGATTGACCCAGCTTAGGGGAAGGAATTTTTTCCCTATGGAGAAAATTGGCTTCTACTCTGTGGGTTTTTTGCCTTCCCCAGGATCAACAATGCAGAACAGCTGCACTAAAAATAGGCTGAACTAGATGGACATAAGTTCTTCCTTCAGCCTTCAAAACTATGTCACTATGTTATTACTACGTAGATAAGGGAACTGAGATATGGGAGCAAAACCGATCTTACTACAAAGATAAGGGAGCAGAACCAAGCTTAATACAAAGCTATAGGAGCAGAACCGAGACTACTACAGAGCTATGGGAGCAGAATCAAGCTTACTAGAGAGATATGGGAGTGGGTTGCCCTCCCAGGGCCGTGGGGTACTCGGTACCGGGCCGGTGTCAGTGGGACGTGTCACAGCAGTGGTGACCCAGACCGTGGCCCTGGTCGCCCAAGTAATAGGAAGATGTGAATAGTGAAATGTAGTTAGATGAATAGTTCGTGATGCCACCTGTGGTGTTCGGCAAGGGAGGTGTTAAGCCAACACTGCATGCAGATCCTCCAGGACAGATGGCGTGGTGCAGCAATGATGGTATAGCCCTCCACAGGCAGGGCTGTTGTCCCAGGGCGGTGTAGATGTGGAGACACTTAGGTGATGTATTGTCTGGCGCAGGGGATGTAGCAGTGTCAGGCAGACGGACGCAGGAAGGAATGGAGGACACCAGGGCATGTACTTCCAAAGCTTTACTCACAGTCTGTAGTGCCCGCTTCTGTGCCGTGTCCTTCGGGTCAGGGACTCAGTCAACCTCCAGGCAAGATGGAAAGCTCCCTTCTACACTCCGCCAACTTATATGCCTTTCCTGAAGGTCTCCTCTAAAGCGCCTTTAAGTGTGAAGATCTCCAGTACCGTGTTACACTGGAGTTCCTCCTGACAGATGTTCCCAAGAACTCTACTTGCACGGCAGACAGCTGTAGCCTGCTTCGTGGACTCTCTACTCCTAAGTCCCGGATCTCTATCTGTATTGCTGTTGTGCCCTTTGGTCGCCCTCGCACACCAAGGGCAGCGGGGTACTCGGTACCGGGCCAGTGTCAAGGTGGGAATGTGTCACATCAGCGGTGACCCGGTCCGTGGCCCTGGGTGCCCAATATCAATGGCGGTAATGTTAATGGTGTTAAAGTTTATTAGAATAGTTCGTGATGCCACCCGTGGTGTTTGGCAAGTAAGATGTTGAGCCAACGCTGCATGCAGATCCGCTGGGACTGATGGTGTGGTGCAGCAAAGATGGTGTAGCTCCCCACAGGTGGAGCTGTAGTCCCAGGGCAGTGTAGGTGCAATGGATGAGGAGAGGCGCAGAATGGTATGGAGGCTGGTAACCAGGTGTAGTGGTGCGGGAATAACTGGAGGACACCCGAGTATGTGGTTCCAAAGCTTTACTCACTGTTTGCAGTTCACTCCACTGCCTGCCTCCGTACTGTGTTCTCCAGGTCAGGGCTCCAGCCAACCTCCAGGCAGGATAGGATTCTCCCTTCCACACTCCGCCAACACGTACCTTACTGAATGACTCCTCCAATGCGCCTTTAGGTGCGAAGCACTCCAGTACTTAGTTACCCTGGAATGCCTCTCTCTAGGTGTTCCTAGTCTTTGCTTGTATGACAGACAGCTGTAGCCTGCTTCGGGGACTCCTCACTGCGTCCCAGCTCTCTATTCAGTTGCTGTTGTGTCCTGTTGTGAGTTCATTTTCCCCTTCGTCACTGAGGTCTGGTGAACTCCCTATTCTGGTAAAGGAAGGTAATGAGTCTGATTATCAGGCACCTGAGCCTGATGATGATGACTGGCTGAGTGGAGTCACGGACTGGATATAAGGCTGCCGACGCCCTTCTGCCCTGCGGGTGATTTCTCTGTGGACTTCTAGGAGACCAGTCTGATTCCTGCTCCTCTAAAGCTAAGTTTTCTGCTTTGCCTGTTAGCATTTGTGTTTGTTTTTGTTTGCCTTGCTTTTCTGGATTCTGCCATTCCCTGCTGGGGTGAACTGAATCTCCTTTTGCCGGTTGCTCTGTCTTCAGAATATTCCTGAGTACTGACATAGCTTTTTGAAGCCTAGCGTCTTCAGGGCCTTTTTCACTGTCAGTTTGTTGGCTCTTATTTTCATAGGGTTTTTCACGGATTGCAGACAGCAGCCTTCCTGTCCTTTCCTATCTAGTTAGACTGAGCAAAGACGGGGCCCAAGCTATCTTTCTGTCTGTGTTAGGCTATGTGCCCACGCTAGCATTTTTAAACGCTCAGGAAAAGGATCCCCTTCCCAGAAATCGCGCGTCTTTTTCCGCGCGTTTTTTGCGCGATTTTTGACGCGATTTTGACGCGTTTTTGACGCTTTTTTTGACACGCAATTTCTGGGATCATTGGGGATGGCTAAAAACGCTCAGCAATGCGGAAATTAATGAGCATGCTGCGTTTTTAGCCGCTAAGCGATTCCTGAGCGGTTAAAAACGCATGCATTGGCACAAAAAGCCAAAAATGCATGCTAATTAATTTGATGCATCTTTTAAGCGTTTCTGCAGCATCTGAGCCGGCTCAAACCCTGCAGAAACGCTTAAAAAAATGCATCGTGTGCACACAGCCTTAGTGTTCTTTCTTCTTGCTTCACCGTCATTATATGTTGGGGGCTGCCTTATGCTTTGGGGTCTGCTCTGGGGCAGTTTAGATTTCCCTTTCTGTCTTTAGGCTTTATAGTCCTCCGGCTGTGATCGTGGGGTCTAGGGCATTGTAGGAACCCCCCACGGCTACTGCTAGTTGTGTTGATAGGTTCAGGGGTCTGCAATCCGATAGCTGCCAACTTCTCTGGTTTTCTGGACTTAGCTAGCATTTCTATTTTTGCCTCCTACGGTGACTCATTCATAACAGTGTTCCAAGTCTATGATGGAAGCAAGGTGTTAGCGGATCACTACTCCTCCGGTGTCTGTTGCCGGACATAAAGATCCAATCAACCTCGGGGACCGGGCCCCGGCCTTTGCGCTCTCTGGACTGGAAGGGTTCTCTATCTTTCTTCAACCAGCTTCCCACTGTCCTTCTATTCTCCTTCGTTCCGATCTGTTCTATCTGTCTTATGGAAGGTTAGGTTATCAATCTCTTTCTCTGTTTTTCTCGTGCCAGCAGCCCAGATCACTGGGACCTGCTGCAGCACGTCCTTCAGACACCCATCTTCTCTCTTCTCTCTCCAACTAACCAACCAACTCCTCCCTAACTCTCACTCTTCCCACTCTTTTATATCATCTCACTCCACCCGCCTCCCAACACATCTCGTGTTATGAAGCAGGGTTCCACGAGGGGTGCTCTGCTAACCCCCAGCCTGAAGCTGTTAGGTGGCCCCATTGAACTATCCTGTGTGTGGAATGCAGGTGTGGAGGTCAGGAGTTCCCACCTTACCTGGATGGTGGGGCACTACACCTTAGAGAAGGTGCAGTACCTCTGTGGCGACTGAAGCCTCAGGGGCGCCACATCCCCCCCGTTTAACACAGCACGTCCGCGGGTTGTAAGACAACAAAAGGTACAATACAGGAACACACAAAAATGTTTAAATGCTATTCAACAATACTTATCTAATCTTCCTAATGTAGGAGGCACATTTCTTAAACATTACAAACAGCTTAACTTCCTATCTTAGTATCAAAAATTTACTTAAGTGCAATTCATAGTTCAAAGTGCAATTATTCTTTCTCTCTCTTTCTACTGGATGCAAGACACTGACTATCTGTACTTGGCCTGTCACCTGTCACTTTCAATTCTTCAGTCTTTATTCAATTCTCACATTCTATCTCAAAACTTTTCTAATTCCCTGTATCAAATATTCTATAAAAGACATTTACTTTCCACAAGACACAACATTATCAAATAGGTTATCATAAAACAATCAAAGATTCTTGCAAAGTGTGATGTGAGACTTAGGTAGATCTCCTGGAGTGGACCCGCTGGACGATGGCAACGAATCTCCCACGGGCGAGCTGGCCAGGTGGACCACCCCCTATACATGGAGTGTTTGGGGCAGGCCCGCGGGTAACTATCACCACAGCAGCTGGTACCCAGAGAGAATACAGGAGAGCTGGCAAGGGGCCAGAGATGCTGGCGGAGGACCTCCCCAGAAACAAGAATACGGATGGCGGACAGGTCAGGAACACAGGCGATACGGAGGGAAGCAGGCACGAACTGGAGAACTCAGCCAGGGGACCAGGACAGACCGGAGCACGAGCTCAGACTTCCAGATCCTAGGAGAGAGGACAGTGGAGAAGACGGGTAAGCTACAGGCAGGGAGGCAACTGGGGTGCATACAGAGACAAGGGCCAGAATCACCGCCAGCAGGAAGAGGCCGCCTGATATAGGGAGTCATGGCAGGGACTTCCGGGTCATGACCCCTCCCAGCGCAAGGTGAGGAGAGCGCGTGGCCTCAGGAGGGGTAGAGAGCACGCGTGCTCCTGACCACAGTGTGTGCGCGCACGCCCGCCGAGGAACAGGAAGCTGAACCGGGGCGCGCGCCCGACGGGACACAGGAGACGAGGCAGGAGCGAGTGCCGGGAACAAGAGACGGGGAAAGGAGGAGCGCGGAGAAGGCCGAGGCAGCCGGGACCGCGGCGTGGAGGCCGCCAGATAGTGGGCAGACTGCCGGCAGAAGAGAAGGTATCGGTGGGGGCTGCGGCGGCAGCAGCGTGACAGTACCCCCCCTCCCTACGCGCCCCCCTCCGCAGAGTGGAAAAAACTTAGCCAAAATTCGAGGAGCCCGAATATTCTCCCGAGGCTCCCAGGACCTCTCCTCAGGACCAAAGCCCTTCCAATCGACCAGAAAAAAGGTCCTCCCCCTTCGCTTCTTCATGGTCAAAATGTCTTTAACCTCAAACTCATTGTCAGCGGAGACAGGCGGCGGCGACTGAGTGGCAGAGGTTTGGAAGCGATTGAGGATGACCGGTTTTAGAAGGGAGACATGAAAAGCACTGGGGATGCGGAGTGAGGCGGGAAGTCGCAGTTTGTAGGAGACGTCGTTAATACGAGCCAATACCTCAAAGGGTCCAATATAGCAGGGACCCAGTTTATGTGAAGGGATCTTGAGACGAATGAACTTGGAGGACAGCCAAACTTTATCACCAGGGTGATATGGCAGGGAATCCAGGCGCCTTTTGTCTGCGTGTCTCTTTACCTTGTCGCGTGCTAACTCGAGAGCGGCCTTTGTCTCCTGCCAGATCCTGGAGAAATCCCCGGACAGATCAGCCGCCAGTACACCCGAGGCAGAGGGAACCGGTAGAGGTACACCCGGATGCTGCCCGTAGACAACAAAAAAAGGAGATTTGCCAGAAGACTCGCTGACGTGGTTATTATAGGTGAACTCTGCCCACGGGAGTAAGTCTGACCAGTCGTCCTGGTGGGCATTAGAAAAGTGCCGGAGATAGTTCACCAAATTCTGGTTAGTCGGCTCCGCTTGACCATTGGACTGTGGATGGTAAGATGAGGAGAAGTCAAGTGTGACATCCATCGACTTGCATAGGGCTCTCCAAAATCGAGAGGTAAATTGGACTCCTCTGTCAAAAACAATATGTTGGGGTAGTCCATGGAGACGGAAGATGTGGTGAACGAAAACTTTTGCCAAGTCTCGTGCTGAAGGTAACCCGGGGAGAGAGATGAAATGTGCCATCTTAGAGAATCTGTCTACCACCACAAGGACGACGGTACAATCTGCAGACCTGGGTAGATCGGTAATGAAATCCATGGCAATGTGTTGCCAAGGGGACAATGGAACTGGAAGCGGATGCAGAAGACCGGAAGGCAACTGCCTAGGCACCATGGTTTTAGCACAGGACGGACAGGAAGCGACAAAATCTCGGACATCCAGGGGAAGAGTCGGCCACCAGTAGTAGCGGGAGACAAGGACAAGTGTTTTTTTAAGGCCGACATGACCAGCAAGTTTGGAAGCATGCCCCCAGTGTAGGATCTGTCTTCGGTCCTTCTCTGCCACGAAAGTCTTACCACGTGGCGGCGAGACGAGAGAGAGAGGTGCCACCGTGATGAGCCTGGAGGGATCGAGATATGTGTGGGTTCCTCCTCCAAATCTGCAGAAAGGAAGGACCTGGACAAAGCGTCAGCCTTGAGGTTCTTGTTGCCGGGACGAAAGTGCAGATCAAAATCGAATCGGCCGAAGAACAGAGACCACCTGGCCTGCCGAGGATTGAGTCTGTGCCGATTGAAGGTAAGCCAGATTTTTATGGTCTGTGTAGATTGTAAACGGATGTAGGGCTCCCTCTAATAAGTACCTCCATTCCTCCAGAGCTAATTTGATGGCAAGCAGTTCCCGGTCTCCGATGGAATAGTTTCGCTCCGAAGTGGAGAAGGACTTGGAAAAGAAACCGCACGTAACAAGTCTACCAGAGGGAGATTTTTGAGACAGAACTGCTCCGGCCCCAGTTGCGGAAGCATCCACCTCGAGGATGAAAGGTTTATTGGCTTCTGGGCGATGGAGCACGGGTGCCGTGGCGAATGCGTGTTTCAGAGACAAGAAGGCGTTCTCGGCTTCAGGGGACCAGGCGTGCGGGTTAGCTCACTTACGGATCAAAGAGGAGATAGGACCAGTCAAAGAGGAAAAATGAGGAATGAACTGCCGGTAGTAATTTGCGAAGCCAAGAAATCGCTGAATGGCTTTTACCCCATGGGGACGCGGCCAGTTAAGCACAGCAGATACTTTCTCCGGGTCCATGCATAAGCCTGAGTCGGAGATGACGTATCCTAGGAATGGAAGGGTGGACTGTTCAAAGGCGCATTTCTCCAGCTTAGCATATAGGCGATTCTCCCGTAGGCGTAACAGTACTCAACGGACATCTCTCCTGTGGGCGGGCAGATCGGGAGAGAAGACGAGGATATCATCCAGATATACGACCACACAGGAGTACAGAAGGTCTCGGAAAATGTCATTTACAAATTCCTGAAAGACTGCGGGGGCGTTGCACAAACCGAATGGCATGACGAGATACTCGTAGTGCCCATCCCTGGTGTTAAAAGCAGTATTCCATTCATCTCCAGAGCGAATACGGATGAGATTGTAGGCTCCACGGAGATCCAGTTTGGTAAAGATTCGCGCCCCTCGCAGCCGGTCGAATAACTCGGGGATGAGAGGTAGGGGGTTATTTGTTCTTGATAGTGATTTCATTAAGACCCCGATAGTCGATACACTGGCAAAGGGACCCATCCTTCTTCTTGACAAAAAAGAAACCTGCTCCGGCAGGTGAAGATGACTTCCGGATAAAGTCCCTGGCCAAATTCTCCTGAACGTACTCAGTCATGGCTTGGGATTCGAGCAGACTCAAAGGATAGATTCGCCCCTGGGGCGGAGTTGAACCTGGAACAAACTCGATCGGGCAATCATATGGCCAGTGCGGTGGAAGAGTCTCTGCCTCCTTTTTGTCAAAGACGTCAGCAAAGGCCCAGTAGGCCGGGGGCAGATCCGCTGGACCCAAGGCAGGTAGCGAAGTCATGAGAGGTTGTACCGGAAGAAGACATTTAGTCTGGCAGAAACGACCCCAACGAAGAATGTCTCCAGAGCGCCAATCCAAAACGGGTTTGTGTATCCTCAACCATGGAAGACCCAGAAGCAAGGTGTGGGACAGTGACGGCAGCACGAAGAAGGCTATCTTCTCGCGGTGCAGGACCCCGATCTGTAACTCCACCTCTTCGGTGACCAAAGTGACGGTCTCGCGCAGGGGAACACGGTCGACTGAAGCTAACTGCTGGGGAACCTCCAAGGACCTGACAGGTATCTGCAATCTTTTTACCGCCTCGAGTTGGATGAAGTTCCCTGCAGCCCCTGAGTCAATATAGGCCACCTCAGAAAAACGTTTGGATCCCAGGACAAACAAAACAGAGAGGGTCAAGGGTAGAGAGGTATCACAGACACCTAGGGAGGCCTCTCTTACCTGTCCTAGGCTGAGGCGTTTGCCGGCCTCACTTGACAGGAACGCAGAAGATGGGAGGCGCTGCCACAATAGAGACAAAGACCATGTGTAAGTCTCTCCTGGCAACGCAGCTCCGCTGGTCTGAGTCAGTCCACTTGCATGGGCTCCAAAGCTGACGCCACGGTGGTAGGTCGTGGGCGAGGAGGACTGCGTGGAGAAGGGGAAAAACGAGAAGGCCTTCT
This sequence comes from Dendrobates tinctorius, assembly GCF_039654945.1. Lineage (NCBI taxonomy): Eukaryota > Metazoa > Chordata > Amphibia > Anura > Dendrobatidae > Dendrobates > Dendrobates tinctorius. The sequence continues at coordinate 22,193,688 of NW_027361704.1, forward strand.
CTCCCTGGCGGCTTCGCGGGAGCGCTCCTGGAAACGCAGATCAATTCGCGTTGCCAGAGAGATGAGGTCCTCCAAAGACGTGGGTGTGTCTCTCCCAGCCAACTCGTCTTTGATTCGAGCCGACAAGCCGCGCCAAAAAGCCCCCACTAGGGCCTCGTTGTTCCATCCAAGCTCGGAGGACACTGTACGGAACTGGATGGCATACTGCCCCACAGAGAGAGCACCCTGGCGGAGGTTAAATAAGGACTCGGTGGCTGAGACCAGGCGACCGGGCTCATCGAAGACTCTACGAAAGGTCTCTAAGAAGGTCGCAAGCTGGGAGACTAATGGGTCGTCACGTTCCCACAAGGGATTTACCCAAGCCAGCGTCTCACCCTCCAAATGGGATACCACAAAGGCCACCTTGGCCCGGTCGGTAGGATACTGCAGGGGCGTCAACTCAAAATGCAGCTGGCATTGGCTAATGAACTGCCGCCTGAACAGGGGCAGCAGCAGCGGTATGGAGAGCTAGTAGGGGTTTATCCACCGAGGCCATGTAATTCAGAATGTGGGCCTGGGTGTCGCGCTGCTGGGCAAGCTCCTGCTGGAGGCTGGAGATCTGAGAGGCAGTCCCTGGATCGGAGGCTTGCAAAGAGGAAAGACGGGACTCCATAGATTTGAGGAATGACATGATCCTCGCCTGATTTTCTCGGAGGAACAAAAGTTCCTTCTGGGTCGGGGTACCAGCAGGATCCATGGCCTGATTATTCTGTGATTTGAGACTTAGGTAGATCTCCTGGAGTGGACCCGCTGGACCATGGCAACGAACCTCCCACGGGCGAGCTGGCCAGGTGGACCACCCCCTATACAGGGAGTGTTTGGGGCAGGCCCCGCGGGTAACTATCACCACGGCAGCTGGTACCCAGAGAGAATACAGGAGAGCTGGCAAGGGGCCAGAGATGCTGGCGGTGGACCTCCCCAGAAACAGGAATACAGATGGCGGACAGGTCAGGAACACAGGCGAGACGGAGGGAAGCAGGCTCGAACTGGAGAACTCAGCCAGGGGACCAGGACAGACCAGAGCACGAGCTCAGACTTCCAGATCCTAGGAGAGAGGACAGTGGAGAAGACAGGTAAGCTACAGGCAGGGAGGCAACGGGGGTGCACACAGAGACAAGGGCCAGAATCACTTAGCAGGGCACAAGTGATAATCAGGCACCGCCAGCAGGAAGAGGCGGCCTGATATAGGGAGTCGTGGCAGGGACTTCCGGGTCATGACCCCTCCCAGCGCAAGGTGAGGAGAGCGTGTGGCCTCAGGAGGGGTAGAGAGCGTGCGTGCTGCGGACCACAGTGTGCGCGCGCGCCCGCCGAGGAACAGGAAGCTGGACCGGGGCGCGCGCCTGACGGGACACAGGAGACCGGGCAGGAGCGGGCGCCGGGAACGAGAGACGGGGAAAGGAGGAGCGCGGAGAAGGCCGGGACCGCGGTGTGGAGGCCGCCAGAGAGTGGGCAGACTGCGGCAAAAGAGAAGGTATTGGCGGAGGCTGCGGTGGCAGCAGCGTGACACAAAGGTGCTGAACATTGCTCCCAGCCGGGCTTTCTTGCTGTGTCCCTTGAGGTAGACATCATTCCTCGAAAAGTGTCCATGCAAAAACATTATCTTCGCAAAGTGTCTATATATGTAAAACCAAGAAAGGGCACCTAAAGAGGTGCAACTATTTACAATAAAAGTTTTTGGATTAATCAGTGTCTATGATCTCCACAGTTCCATTTCAAAAACAACGCTGCCAATCAAAACTGGGCAACATGATGAACAAAAAGGCAAAGGCACAACTGGTGCAACAAACCCTCCTGGGTAACAAGATTTAGTAAATTATTTCAATTGTGGTCCCCTCCTGGGGTTCTGGTAGCTGAACTGGAACTGTTCTCAGAGGTGGTATCTTCGTCCCGTTGGCTACTTGCTAGCCGCATATACTCAATCTCCCATACAGAGGGATAGGGACTGGTGGGGCCCAGGGAAAGGGCCATGGATATTTCTACTGTCTGCGGGGATATGGGTCCCTCCAGTTCCATAGGAAGTTCAGGAGATGGTGCCGCAGCCCGAGGCCGCCAGCCAGGAACAACTTGATCATCTCCCCTATAGGCACTGCAGCCGGGGATCGTCGGCGAAGGTCAGTGGGCCCGTTCCTATCTGTGGGTTCCGCTCCCAAAACCAGGGTCAGACCGGGGGTAGCGATCATACCTGGCGTTTCCAGCCGCGGTTCCGGCTCCGGTTCCTGGTGGTAGATGGCAGCAGCCGCAACTCCCGGAGTGACTGGTGGAGTAGGCCGCAGTTGGATCCGTGCCGGGACCAGGCCGGTCTCAGCTGGGGTTGACGGTGGAGGCCGGTGCCACCGCGCCCGATCCAGGCAGAGACACGGTCCCGGTCCTCCATTCTGTTCCAGAGCCTTCATGTATCTCCTCCGGACGGGGCTCCCCCAATGACAATATCTGTTGTGAGGCGGTGGCAGACGCAGCTGAGGATGAATCAGCGGTCGCAACCTCCGCGTAGGCGGCCTAGGGGCGAGTGACTTCTCCCCTCCCTGTTCTTCTGTCTTCTCATCTGCTTTCATGATGGCATTCTGGCGTTCTCCTTGCTCCGCCCTTCTGCTTGCCAGAGGCTTCATCTGCCCCTCCTTCTGGGGGCGGCGTCTTCTTCCAGCGCCTCCATACCAAGCCAGTATACGAACCCCTCGGGGGGGTGGGCCATGCATCGGTCACATAGTAATTCAGGCAGGGATGGCCCAAGACTCTTTGCGGTCTTTTCTTAGGACTTCCCATCTCTTCACGCCCTTCTTCTCCGCACCAGTGGCCATTTCTAATGTCCATTTTACAGTCTATTTAATTTGGTCTTCTGCACATTTTCAAAAGTTGTAAATCCAAGGCACACAGAACCCGATGGCATCGGGTCTCGTCATCCTGTTCGTGACGCCAAAATTGGGTCACCCTCGCACACCCAGGGCAGCGGGGTACTCGGTACCGGGCCGGTGTCAAGGTGGGAATGTGTCACAGCAGCGGTGACCCGGTCCGTGGCCCTGGGCGCCCAATATCAATGGCGGTGATGTTAATGGTGTTAAAGTTTATTAGAATAGTTCGTGACGCCACCCGTGGTGTTTGGCAAGTAAGATGTTGAGCCAACGCTGCATGCAGATCCGCCGGGACTGATGGTGTGGTGCAGCAAAGATGGTGTAGCTCCCCACAGGTGGAGCTGTAGTCCCAGGGCAGTGTAGGTGCAATGGATGAGGAGAGGCGCAGAATGGTATGGAGGCTGTTACCCAGGTGTAGTGGTGCGGGAATAATTGGAGGACACCCGAGTATGCGGTTCCAAAGCTTTACTCACTGTTTGCAGTTCACTCCACTGCCTGCCTCCGTACTGTGTTCTCCAGGTCAGGGCTCCAGCCAACCTCCAGGCAGGATAGGATTCTCCCTTCCACACTCCGCCAACATGTACCTTACTGAACGACTCGTCCAATGCGCCTTTAGGTGCGAAGCACTCCAGCACTTGGTTACCCTGGAATGCCTCTCTCTAGGTGTTCCTAGTCTTTACTTGTATGACAGACAGCTGTAGCCTGCTTCGGGGACTCCTCACTGCGTCCCGGCTCTCTATTCAGTTGCTGTTGTGTCCCAAGTCTATGATGGGAGCAAGGCGTTAGCGGATCACTACTCCTCCGGTGTCTGTTGCCGGACATAAAGATCCAATCAACCTTGGGGACCGAACCCGGCCTTTGTGCTCTCTGGACTGGAAGGGTTCTCTATCTTTCTTCAACCTGCTTCCCACCGTCCTTCTATTCTCCTTCATTCCGATCTGTTCTATCTCTCTTATGGAAGGTTAGGTTATCAATCTTATCAATCTCTTTTTCTGTCTTTCTCGTGCCAGCAGCCCAGATCACTGGGACCTGCTGCAGCATGTCCTTCAGACACCCATCTCCTCTCTTCTCTCTCCAACTAACCAACCAACTCCTCCATAACTCTCACTCTTCCCACTCTTTTATATCATCTCACTCCACCCGCCTCCCAGCACATCTCGTGTTACGAAGCAGGGTTCCACGAGGGGTGCTCTGCTAACCCCCAGCCTGAAGCTGTTAGGTGGCCCCACTGAACTATCCTGTGTGTGGAATGCAGGTGTGGAGCGTGGTCAGGCGTTCCCACCTTACCTGGATGGTGGGGCACTACACCTTAGGAGAAGGTGCAGTACCTCTATGGCGACTGAAGCCTCAGGGGCGCCACACCCTCAAGTCTTAGATGGGAGTAGTGCATTTACAGCCCACTACTCCACTGGTGTCTGCTGCAGAACCATTAGCGTTCGTACAACCTCGGGGACCGGGAGCCAGCCTTTCGCTTAGAACTTCTAGGCAGGGTTCTTCCTCTAACCCACGTCCTCTGTGTTCCCTTTTACTCCTACGTTCCGTGCTTGTCCTTTCCCTTCTATGGAAGCTCAGGCTTCAGGTCAACGTCCTTCTCCTTCTTTTCTTTCCTTTCCCATGCCAGCTGGCTCAGGTCACTGAGGCAGCTGCAGCACTTCTTCCATCCCTTCTTCCAGGGATCCCCACTCCTCCCGAGTGGCTTCCTTCCTCACTGACCTCCTGTCAGACTGACTTGTCATCCTAAACCATCCCACTCATATATATATTCTGAACTACACCCACCTCCCAGCACGTCTAGTGTTCCAAGCAGGAAACCACCAAAGGTGCTCTGCCTCTCTCTAAGTAAAGAGCCGCAATGTGGTTGTGCTGAACTACTCTATTGTGTGGGGTGCGAGTGTTGGAGTGTGGTCAGGAGCCTCCAACTTACCTGGATGGTCCTTAGTAGAAGGTGCAGTACCTCTGTGGCGACTGAGCTTCAGGGGCACCACATACCCCCCCTGTTAAACACAGCACATCCGCGGGCTTCAAGGTAAGCAAAGTTGACAGCACAGGAACATACAAATTTTTGCAATGCTGAATAAACTTTTCTTATACTAAACTTTCCAATATGAGAGGCACTCGCTCTTGAACGTTGCAAACAGTTATTGATTAACTACCTAAAATTCTAAGTCAAAAAGTGCAATTTTTCCATACCATACTTAATTCAAAGTGCTATTATCTGTTACTCACTATCACTTCAGTATTCTTCATCTTTCCATCTCTAGTACACATTTCTTTTCTCTCTCTAGTGCACATTTTCTACCTTCTCTCAAGTGACAACCGTGATGCCTGGTTCATCATATACTTTTTCAATTCTTTATTCAAATCTCTCATCTCTGTATCAAAACATTCCTAATTCTATATAAAAGCTATCATAAGACACATTATGAAATACTTCACATTAAAACTTTCAACAATAATTCTTGTAAGTGCTGGACACCGCTCCCAGCCGGGATCTCTTGCAGTGCCCTTTGATTGGAGTCATGCTCCAATGAGGTAGACTTAATCTTCGCAATGTGTCCATATGTAAAACCAAGAGAGGGCACCTAAAGAGGTGCAACTATTTACAAATAAAAGTTTTTGGATCACTCCAAGTTCATGATCGCTAGTTCAATATGAAGGCTGCCAACAACACAGGGCAACACTGGGAAAGCAAAAGCTAACCATGATGGTCAAAAATAAAACAAGAGGCACAACGGTGCAAATAAACCCTCCTGGGTCACGAGAGTTAGTGCAAATTTTAGTGCTGGTCCCCTCCTGGGGTTCTGGAAGCTGTTGCTGGGGTACTGCTACCAGATGAAATACTTTGGGTGTCTTCATCCTGCTGGTTACTTGATAGTCGCATATACTCTGCCTCCTACAGGGAGAGATAGGGACTGGTCGGGGTAATTGAAAGGGCCATAGAAATGTCTACTGCCTGCGGGGACGGCATATCCGCCACCTCCGATGGCTCTTCTGCTGCCGTTGGAGACTCAGCCGGCGTTGTCACTGGTTCCTCGGGGTCAGACTCTTTGGTGTCCATCGGGACCTCGGCTGGCAGCACTGCAGCCTGAGGCTGCAGGCGGAGGTCAATTGGGCCATTCCTATCTGTGGGTTCCGTTCCCAAGACTAAGGTCAGGTCGGGGGCGGTGATCGTACCTTGTGCCTCCAGGCGAGGTTCCGGTCCCGGCACCGGGTAGTGGACAGTGGCAGCCGCAACTCTCAGAGTTGATGATGGGATGGGCCGCAGTTGAATCCGGGCAGGGGCAAGGTCGGCCTCGGCCGGGGTCATCGGTGGAGGCTGGTGCAACAGCGCCCGGCCCAGACGGAGACGCGGTCAATGCCCTCCGTTCTGCTCCAGAGCCCTCATATATCTCCTCTGGACGGGACTCACTGAATGGCAATATCGGTTGTAAGGTGGTGGCAGCCGCTGCAGAGGATGTATCAGCGGTCGCAGCCTTCGCAGGGGCGGCCTGGGGGTGAGTGACTTCTCCTCCCCCCGTTTTTCTGTCTTCTCTTCTCTTTTCATCATGGCGTTCTGGCGTTCTTCTCCCTCCTCTCTCGGCCCCTTTCTTGCCACTGGCTTCTGCCCCTCCTTCTGGGTGCAGTGTCTTCTTCCAGCTCCTCCATACCAAGCCAGTATACGAACCCCTCGGGGGGGGGCATGTTGCTGTTACATAGTAATTCAGGCAGGGGAGGCCCAAGACTCTTCGCGGTCTTTTCCTAGGACCTCCCATCTCTTCACCCCCTTCTTCTCCACGCCAACGGCCATTTTTAATGTTCATTTCACAGTCTATCAAACTGGGTCTTCTGCACATTGTCACAAGATTTAAGTCCAACAAATCCCGGCCGCACAGAACCCGATGGCATCGGGTCTCGTCATCCTGTTGGTGACGCCAAGTTGGGTTGCCCTCCCAGGGCTGTGGGGTACTCGGTACCGGGCCGGTGTCAGTGGGACGTGTCACAGCACGTTAACCCGGACCGTGGCCCTGGGCGCCCAAGAAATTAGAAGTTGTGAATAATGAAATGTAGTTAGATGAATAGTTTGTGACGCCACCTGTGGTGTTCGGCAAGGGAGGCGTTAAGCCGACGCTACATGCAGATCCTCCAGGACAGATGGTGTGGTGCAGCAATGATGGTATAGCCCTCCACAGGCAGCGCTGTTGTCCCAGAGCAGTATAGATGTGGAGACACTTAGGTGATGTAGTGTCTGGCGCAGGGGATGTAGCAGTGTCAGGCAGATGGACGCAGGAAGGAATAGAGGACACCAGGGCATGTAGTTCCAAAGCTTTACTCACAGTCTGTAGTGCCCGCTTCTGTGCCGTGTTCTCTGGGTCAGGGACTCAGTCAACCTCCAGGCAAGATGGAAAGCTCCCTTCCACACTCTGCCAACTTATGTGCCTTTCCTGAACGTCTCCTCTATAGCACCTTTAATTGTGAAGATCTCCACTACCCTGTTACACTGGAGTTCCTCCTGACAGATGTTCCCAAGAACTCTACTTGCATGGCACACAGCTGTAGCCTGCTTCGGGGACTCTCTACTCCTAAGTCCCGGCTCTCTATCCTTATTGCTGTTGTGCCCTCAAGTCGTAGATGGGAGTAGTGCATTTACAGCCCACTACTCCACCAGTGTCTGCTGCAGAACCATTAGCGTTCGTACAACCTTGGTGGACCTGGCCCCGGCCTTGCACTTAGAACTTCTAGGCAGGATTCTTCCTCTAACCCACGTCCTCTGTGTTCCCTTTTACTCCTACATTCCGTGCTTGTCCTTTCCCTTCTATGGAAGCTCAGGCTTCAGGTCAACGTCCTTCTCCTTCTTTCCTTTCCTTTCCTTTCCCGTGCCAGCTGGATCAGGTCACTGAGGCAGCTGCAGCACTTCTTCTTCCATCCCTTCTTCCAGGGATCCCCACTCCTCTCCAGTGGCTTCCTTCCTCACTGACCTCCTGTCAGACTGATTTGTCATTCTAAACCATCCCACTCATATATATATTCTGAACTCCACCCACTTCCCAGCACGTCTAGTGTTCCAAGCAGGGAACCACCAAAGGTGCTCTGCCTCTCTCTAAGCAAAGAGCCGCAATGTGGTTGTGGTGAACTACTCTATTGTGTGGGGTGCGAGTGTTGGAGCATGGTCAAGAGCCTCCAACTTACCTGGATGGTGGGGCACCACACCTAAGGAGAAAGTGCAGTACCTCTGTGGCGACTGAGCCTCAGGGGCGCCACAGGAGCAGAACTGAGCTTATTACAGAGCTATGGGAGCAGGATCAAGCTTAATAGAGGGATATGGGAGCAGAACCGAGCTTACTACAGAGCTATGGGAGCAGTACCGAACTTACTACAGAGCTATGGGAGCAGAACCGAGCTTACTACAGAGATATAGGAGTGGGACTGAGCTTACTACAGAGCTATGGGCGCAGAACAGAGCTTACTAGAGAGATATGGGAGCAGAACCGAGCCTACTAGAGTGATATGGGAACAGCACCAAGCTTACTACAGCTCTATGGGAGCAGAATCAAGCTTACTACAAAAATAAGGGTGCAGAACCAAGCTTGCAACAGAGCTATGGAAGCAGAACTGAGATTACCACAGAGCTATGAGAACAGAACCAAGTTTACAAAAGAGCTATGGAAGCAGAACTGAGCTTACTACAGAGATATGGAAGCAGAACCGAGCTTACTAGAGAGATATGGGAGCAGAACCAAGCTTACTAGAGTGATATGGGAACATAACAAACCTTACTAAGGATCTGTTGGAGCAGAAACAAGCTTACTACAGAGCTATGGGAGCAGAGCCGAGCTTACTACAGAGCTATGGGAGCAGAACCGACTTACTGCAGAGATATGGGAGCAGAACCGAGCTTACTACAGACATATGGAAGCAGACCCGAGCTTATTACCGAGATATGGGAGCAGAACCAAGCTTACTATAGAGATATGGGGGAAGAACCGAGCTTACTACAGAGATAAGGGAGCAGAACCGAGCTTGCTACAGTGATATCAGACCAGAACCCAGCTTACTACAGAGATATCATTCCAGAACTGAGCTTATGGAGCGCCCACCAGGGCCGTGGGGAACTCGGTACCAGGCAGTTCTTAAAGGGGAAGTGTCACGATAGCGGTGACCTGGTCCGTGGCCCTGGGCATCCAATGAAAATGTTCAATAAAGTTTATAGTGGATGATTTAAAAGGAAATTAGTTCATGATGCTACCTGTGGTATTCGGCAAATAAGGTGTTAGCCGACCCGGCTTCAGAGTCCGATGGGGCTGATGGTGATGCAGTAGAGTTGTTACAGCTCTCCACAGGTAGAGCTAGGCCCCAGGGTAATTGTATGTGTAAGTGATGAGATGATGGTGGTTGTAGTGCAGGGCAGATGGTATAGCAAACAAATCTGAGGACACATCAGGGTTGTATTTCCTTTACCTTTACTAAATTTATAGAGGTGCCGATGGGAGCACTGGTTACAGGTGTCAATGAAGGTCCAGGCAGCCCGAAGCAACTTAGGATCCACTCAGCCAGGTGGCTTGGAGGCCTCCTTACTGCGCTGCTCTATTTGAGGTCCTTGCTGCCTAAAGCTCAGCTCAGTCCTCTGTTCCTCTCACTGTCTTTTAGAAAACGTTACTCGCGTGACAGGCAGCTTGAGCTTTTCACAGGAGTCGCTCCTCGTGGCATCTCCGGGCTCTATCCTGCTGCTGTGCCTTCAGGTGTGTGATAGGGGCCAGAAGACCTGCAATCTGTCCTCCGGATTTAGCTGATGAGACTGTAGTGCTCTGCAGCCACAGACTCTGGTGTCCAGTTCTAGCACTGAGCTCTGGGATGAGCGTGGTCACTAGAGTTGAGCGAAACGGGTTGAAAAAATTCAAAAGTCGCCGACTTTTGGCAAAGTCGGGTTTCATGAAACGAAACCCGCCCCTAGGATGAGGTCGGCCACGAGGTCGGCGACTTACGCGCCAAAGTCGCGTTTCAAAAGTTTGTTTTGCGCTCTTTTTCAGCCAATCAGGATCCACGGACACTGTGGGCAACGTGATGACCTAGGCACGGGTCACCACCATCTTTCAGAAGGGCATGCAAGTGATTGGCTTGCTTTGGTGGGCGTCACAGGGGGTATAAAAGGGCGTGCACGCCGACCGCCATCTTACTTCTGCCGATCTTAGTATAGGGAGAGGTTGCTGCTGATTCTGTAGGGTGAGCGTTAGGCAGGGAAGAAGACAAAAGAACTGCTTCTGCTGCTAGCGATTTGGCCTGCACAACACACAAGTCACTGTGTGTGCAGTGCAAGGGTAGGCTATATTGTGGTGTATCAGTGGTGTTGGTTGTTGGGCTGCCTTCTAAGGCTTCCTGACACGCTGGCATTGCTGTTTACCCACTGCTCCGCAAACTGCTTTTTTAAAAGCAATCCAATCTCCCTTATCCTCTAGTCACTTTTGTCACAGCTGTGCCATCGAGCGTGTCACATAGCGCTCAGATATCAGTGGGCCTCACACAATCCACAAGTGTCCAGTGTCCAAAAGTGTACGCAGAGATTCAAAATCTCCATTATCCTCTCGTCACTTTGGTCACAGGCAGCTGTGCCATCGAGCGTGTCACATAGCGCTCAGATATCAGTGGGCCTCACACAATCTACAAGTGTCCAGTGTCCAAAAGTGTACGCAGAGATTCAAAATCTCCATTATCCTCTCGTCACTTTGGTCACAGGCAGCTGTGCCATCGAGCGTGTCACATAGCACTCAGATATCAGTGGGCCTCACACAATCCACAAGTGTCCAGTGTCCAAAAGTGTACGCAGAGATTCAAAATCTCCATTATCCTCTCGTCACTTTGGTCACAGGCAGCTGTGCCATCGAGCGTGTCACATAGCGCTCAGATATCAGTGGGCCTCACACAATCCACAAGTGTCCAGTGTCCAAAAGTGTACGCAGAGATTCAAAATCTCCATTATCCTCTCGTCACTTTGGTCACAGGCAGCTGTGCCATCGAGCGTGTCACATAGTGCTCAGATATCAGTGGGCCTCACACAATCCACAAGTGTCCAGTGTCCAAAAGTGTACGCAGAGATTCAAAATCTCCATTATCCTCTCGTCACTTTGGTCACAGGCAGCTGTGCCATCGAGCGTGTCACATAGCGCTCAGATATCAGTGGGCCTCACACAATCTACAAGTGTCCAGTGTCCAAAAGTGTACGCAGAGATTCAAAATCTCCATTATCCTCTCGTCACTTTGGTCACAGGCAGCTGTGCCATCGAGCGTGTCACATAGCGCTCAGATATCAGTGGGCCTCACACAATCTACAAGTGTCCAGTGTCCAAAAGTGTACGCAGAGATTCAAAATCTCCATTATCCTCTCGTCACTTTGGTCACAGGCAGCTGTGCCATCGAGCGTGTCACATAGCGCTCAGATATCAGTGGGCCTCACACAATCCAAAAGTGTCCACTGTCCACAAGTGTGTGCAGAAATTCTAAATCTCCCCTGTCCTATAGACACCTTGTACCTTGTTTTACATTACTATATAGTTTGTTGGATTTTGTCTACATTTCTACCAAAAATGAGGAAGGCTGGTGGAAGAGGCCGTGGAATTGGGCGGGGGTTGGCAGCTGGTAATGATGGTGTTGGTGGTGGATCTGATGGTAGTGGCAAGAGCAAAATAGGACCGAATGCAGGAGGTGCTGACCCTGCATCATCGTCTGGCTACATAAGGCCTCGAACGCTTAGTTTTCTAGGAGTTGGCAAACCGCTTTTAAAGGCAGAGCATCAGGAAAAAGTTTTGTCTTACATTGCTGACTCAGCCTCCAGCTCTATCGCCTCCTCTTCTTCAGTTGTAAAAAGTAAAAGCACTGAGTCGTCATTGGAGGCTCATGTTCATGAACCACACCTTTCCTTGTGTCCTTCACCCCAACCAAGATTGAAGGATGACGCAGGCCATACTACTGATTACTCCATGGAGCTGTTTTCACATACCATGCCTGGATTATCAAGTCAAATGGTGAATTACCCAGGCCAAGATGAATCTGACATGGAGTGCACTGATGCACAGCCGCTGATGGATGATTCTGCTGGTACATTCACTCAGAGCACTACATTGTCCTCGCAGTGTACAGAGCCAGATTTTGACCCTGATGAGACTCAGGTGCCCCTTCCCGCACACTATACCACCATACACGGTGACACAGAGAAAGGTGCACATGACATAGAAGAGGAGGTGATGGATGACCCAGTTGTTGACCCAGATTGGCATCCATTGGGGGAAGAGGGTGCTGCTTCCAATAGCTCAGATGAGGAGCATCCACAGCAGACATCGACATCGCAACAGCTGTTATCTGGCAGGCCCGGAGCACTCCAAAGACAGGTTCCAAACATCAAAAGAGTTGCTGGACAGCTTGTCCAGAGGGTCAAAAGATCACAGCGTGCTAGGCCGCAAAATGTCTGCCAAAGTAGGAAGAGTGCAGTGTGGCACTTTTTTAAACAAAATCCTCATGATCAGGCCAAGGTTATCTGTAAGAAGTGCGCAAAGACCTTTAGCCGAGGGAAAAATCTGAAAAATTTGAATACCAGTTGCATGCTTAGACATTTAACCAGCATGCACTTGCAAGCGTGGACACAACACCAAACCTCAAGTGCCACATGTGCAACTGATCACAACGAAGGTAGTCAGCAACGCTACATTGTTTCCCCCACTGTAAGCCCACCGGTTAGCACAGCAGCAAATGTTGAGGTGTCGTTGCAAGGCCACAGCAGTCAGGGAATCCCACTGTTATATCAACGAAAGACTGATTCTAGGCCATCAGAAAGAACACCAACTCCATCACCATCATCAACCCTCTCTCAGTCCGCCCTGTCCACCGCTACTTCCACCATATGCAGCTCTCAAGTCCAGCTCACCCTCCCAGACACTATGAGTAGGTCAAGAAAGTACTCAGTCTCTCATCCGCGTACACTGGGTTTGAACGCCCACATTGCCAAACTAATCTCGTTTGAGATGATGCCCTTTCGGTTGGTGGAAAGCACAGCTTTCCGCGAACTCATGGCCTATGCAGTACCACGCTATGACCTACCCAGTCGCCACTTCTTCTCTCGCAAAGCCATCCCAGCCCTCCACCATCATGTGAAAGACCGCATTGTCCATGCACTCAAGCAGTCAGTGAGCGGAAAGGTGCACCTCACAACTGATGCATGGTCCAGTCGGCATGGCCAGGGCCATTACGTGTCCATCACTGCACACTGGGTTAATGTGGTGGATGCAGGGTCCACAGGGGACAGCGGTGGTGGGACAGTGCTGCCTAGCCCACGGTATAGGAAACAGTTGGCTGTAGGCGTTCGACCCTCCTCCTCCTCCTCCTCCTCCTCCAGAAGCGAAAGCTCGTCCACAGAGCGCAGTCGTACGAGCACTCCATCTGCAGCTGCCACTGTTGCACACGATGTGTCCCCCTATCGAGCAGCTAGTGGAAAGCGTCAGCAGGCTGTGTTGCAGATGATGTGTTTGGGCGACAGACACACCGCCGAGGTGCTGGCCAAGTACTTGAAGCGACAAACTGAGTCATGGCTGGGCAGTGTACATCTTGAGGCAGGCAAGGTAGTTAGTGATAACGGACGTAATTTTGTGGCAGCCATGGCCCTTTCAAAACTCAGCCACATACCTTGCTTGGCTCACACATTGAACCTGGTGGTGCAGTGCTTCCTCAAAAATTATCCGGAGTTAACAGCCCTGCTCCAGAAGGTGCGAAGACTGTGCGCGCACATCCGCCGGTCGCCTGTACACTCCGTTCGTATGCAGAAGCTGCAGCGATTGCTCCACCTTCCCAACCACCGCCTCATTATCGACATTGCAACAAGGTGGAACTCCACCCTGCACATGGTGGAGCGGCTGTGCGAGCAGAGGCAGGCCATAATGCATTTGTGGGAGGATACACGGCCAGGCACTTTGAGAGCAGACATGGAGTTGACAGGCGTGCAGTGGTCGAAGCTGAAAGACCTTTGTAAAGTCCTTCAGTGTTTTGAGGAATGACACGGCTGGTAAGCGCAGACGACGCCATCCTAAGCATGAGCATCCCACTTATGCGTCTGCTCATGCAAACTTTGACGCACCTTAAGGAGCAGGCGTCTGCAGCCAATGTTGATGAGGAGGAAGAGGAGGAGGGAATCCTTGATGACATTCAGCCATTGTCTGCTCAGGGACCTCTCCTGGACGAAGTGGAGGAAGAAGAGGAGGAGGAGGAGGAGGAGGATGATGGGGATGATTACTTAGGGGAGGAGGATGCATCTCGTGGGGCAAGTGAAAATGTTGGCGTGGCAAGGTCTGGTACAGGGTTTGTGCGTGACTTGAGGGATGTGGATTTGCCAGAAAGTGCTCCTCCACCCAGCACTCGCAGTGCATCATTGACACCGGGAACATTGGCCCACATGTCAGATTATGCCTTGCGGATCCTAAAAAGGGACCCCCGCATTGCCAAAATGATGAACGATGACGACTACTGGTTGGCCAGCATCCTGGATCCACGCAATAAAGGCAAATTACAAAACATCATGCCACAGGAGAACCTTGACCTAATATTGGCTAATAAACAAGCAACTCTGGTAAATCGGTTGCTTGAGGCATTCCCAGCACACAGCAGCGGTGATGGTTCTCACACGAGCCGTACGGGCCGGGGGCAGCTTGGCAGAGGTGTTCGTGGTGCACACAGCAGAAGTGGCGTTGGAGACAGGGGTTTCATGACAATGTTGTGGACTGATTTTTCAAATACCGCTCACACAACTGGTAATACTGCATCGATGGAAAGTGACAGGAGACAGCAGTTGTCAACTATGGTTACAAACTACTTTTCCTCCCATATCGATGTTCTCCCACACAGGTCATTCCCCTTTGACTATTGGGCCGCTAAACTGGACACCTGGCCTGAACTTACAGGAGCTCGCTTGCCCAGCTGCAAGTGTGCTATCGGAAAGAGTCTTCAGTGCAGCTGGATCAATCCTGACAGAAAAAAGGACCCGTCTGTCAACCCAAAATGTGGATGATCTAACCTTCATTAAAATGAACCACGCATGGGTTTCCAAGGATTTTGTCCCACCTTCCCCTGATGACACATAGGGTGACAGAAAAATGGCTTGCTTTGGTCCACCTCTTCCTGGTACTTCACCTATTTCGCCTTTTGCATCAGCTGAATGTCCAACATCAACATATGCCACTTTCTAAAACTCCCTAACTGTGCTGCCTCCCCCCCCCATGGCCGGGGTCACCACCTACCGCACGACACCGTGCGAGTGCCGTTGCCCTGGACAGGTGGGTAGGCCGACTCTTGGGCGCGGGCACTGGCACAGGGTCCCTCATAGTGCAATCAAGTGTTTCTTACGGCGGTGGTGCACACCCGCCGTCAGACACACCGCTGTACTATGAGGGGCCCAGTGCCAGTACCGACGCCCACGAGTGGGCCCCCCTTGCTTGGGCAGGGCCCCAGCATTTGCAATCTTTACCTCTCCCTGCTCCTCCGCTGTGTAATCTGGGCCGTCAAATCCATACTGTGCCTGACACCGTCTGAGCCTGCCTCCTCAGACATATATTTTGAATGTGTACGCTATCCATACATGTTATCCGGGGATACGGTACCCTTTCTAACCTTTGTGCAATGACGTGCAATCCATACTGGGCCTAACACCGTCTGAGCCTGCCTCATGCTGTATAGACATATATTTTGAATGTGTACGCTATCCATACATGTTATCCGGGGATACGGTACCCTTTCTAACCTTTGTGCAATGACGTGCAATCCATACTGGGCCTAACACCGTCTGAGCCTGCCTCATGCTGTATAGACATATATTTTGAATGTGTACGCTATCCATACATGTTATCCGGGGATACGGTACCCTTTCTAACCTTTGTGCAATGACGTGCAATCCATACTGGGCCTAACACCGTCTGAGCCTGCCTCATGCTGTATAGACATATATTTTGAATGTGTACGCTATCCATACATGTTATCCGGGGATACGGTACCCTTTCTAACCTTTGTGCAATGACGTGCAATCCATACTGGGCCTAACACCGTCTGAGCCTGCCTCATGCTGTATAGACATATATTTTGAATGTGTACGCTATCCATACATGTTATCCGGGGATACGGTACCCTTTCTAACCTTTGTGCAATGACGTGCAATCCATACTGGGCCTAACACCGTCTGAGCCTGCCTCATGCTGTATAGACATATATTTTGAATGTGTACGCTATCCATACATGTTATCCGGGGATATGGTACCCTTTCTAACCTTTGTGCAATGACATGCAATCCATACTGGGCCTAACACCGTCTGAGCCTGCCTCATGCTGTATAGACATATATTTTGAATGTGTACGCTATCCATACATGTTATCCGGGGATACGGTACCCTTTCTAACCTTTGTGCAATCACGTGCAATCCATACTGGGCCTAACACCGTCTGAGCCTGCCTCATGCTGTATAGACATATATTTTGAATGTGTACGCTATCCATACATGTTATCCGGGGATACGGTACCCTTTCTAACCTTTGTGCAATGACGTGCAATCCATACTGGGCCTAACACCGTCTGAGCCTGCCTCATGCTGTATAGACATATATTTTGAATGTGTACGCTATCCATACATGTTATCCGGGGATACGGTACCCTTTCTAACCTTTGTGCAATCACGTGCAATCCATACTGGGCCTAACACCGTCTGAGCCTGCCTCCTGAGACATATATTTTGAATGTGTACGCTATCCATACATGTTATCCAGGGATACGGTACCCTTTCTAACCTTTGTGCAATGACGTGCAATCCATACTGGGCCTAACACCGTCTGAGCCTGCCTCATGCTGTATAGACATATATTTTGAATGTGTACGCTATCCATACATGTTATCCGGGGTTACGGTACCCTTTCTAACCTTTGTGCAATGACGTGCAATCCATACTGGGCCTAACACCGTCTGAGCCTGCCTCATGCTGTATAGACATATATTTTGAATGTGTACGCTATCCATACATGTTATCCGGGGATACGGTACCCTTTCTAACCTTTGTGCAATGACGTGCAATCCATACTGGGCCTAACACCGTCTGAGCCTGCATCATGCTGTATAGACATATATTTTGAATGTGTACGCTATCCATACATGTTATCCGGGGATACGGTACCCTTTCTAATTTTTGTGCAATGACGTGCAATCCATACTGGGCCTAACACCGTCTGAGCCTGCCTCATGCTGTATAGACATATATTTTGAATGTGTACGCTATCCATACATATTATCCAGGGATACGGTACCCTTTCTAACCTTTGTGCAATCACGTGCAATCCATACTGGGCGTGAGAACGGCTGGCGAGCTGTTAAGCAAGCTACAGCACCTGTCCAGACAAGTACAGGGATTCCCTAGCGAGGAGACTTATTTGATTGTTTTCAATGTTGGGACAGCAATTTTTGGGGAGCACTATACTCTGGAGAATGATAGATGGGGCCCACCATACACTGGAACATTCCAAAGGTGGACATCAGACACTGGAGCAGCATTTACAGGGCCCATTATACACTAGAGCATTAGAAATGGGGCCCATTATGTTTGGAGCATTATTTGGGCCCATAAGACAGTGGAGCTTCATCCATGGGGACCAACATATACTGTAGCATTATGTGGAGCTCATCATATACTGTTTCAAACATTATATGGGACCAATGATTCTGTATGGAGAAATAGATGGGCCTCGTCATGAGATGTAAAAAGTGAGGTATTTTTCATTGTACTATACCGCTATTTATCTGCCGTATCGGAGCATGATGAGTTGTGGTATGTGTTAAAGGGGCGCTCTTTCACCCAGGGCACCTGAAAACCTGCAGCCAGCCCTCCCCCCCCACAACTTTAGCCAAATAACACCCATTTTTCAGTGCGTAACTTATATTATGAAGTTAATTAAGGTTGACAAGCTTAAGTAAGAAGAATTGATGCTTTTGGCATTCAAATGGGCACTGTTGGTGTGTTTCCTGTCCTCCTCTCACTGCCGACTTTTATTCCCCATTGACTTACATTGGGTTTCGTGTTTCGGGACGACCCCGACTTTTCCCTATAATCGGACGATCTTGCTCGACCCGACTTTTGGAAAAGTCGGGTTTCACGAAACGAAACGCGACCCTAAAAAACCAAAAGTCGCTCAACTCTAGTGGTCACAACTCCTCTTCCCAAGCTTCCCTATACTTTTATCTTCCTCTCTGGCCTCAGAATGCACTCTAGTCTGGGGACAAGCTTCTCACTCGTCCAGTTCCCAGCACTGACTGACTGAAACTCTAACTAACTTCCTCCTCCTGACCAGATAGAGCAGCTCCCCTCAAGTCAGGTTCAGAGTTCCCCTGCTGGCCTAGAGCAGGATCTGTGTTGCATGCTGTGTATACCTGGCCAGGGGATCCCTCCTTGCTTCAGACCTGACATTATCCCCTGTGAGGAAGGCAATGCCCTTGTGGCTACCGGACTCCTGTGGTGCCACACTTACAACAGAGATAAGGGAGCAGAGCCAAGCTTACTACAGAGATAAGGGAGCAGAACGGAGCTTACTAGGTCTACTACATAGATACGGGAACAGAACCAAGCATACAGCATATATATGGTGCCTGAATCTAGATTACTACATCGATAGAGTACGAGAACCAAGCTTACTAGAGAGATAATGGGAGCAGAACCAAGCTTACTAGAGAGATATGGGAGCAGAACTGAGCTTACTAGAGCTATGGTGGAAGAACTGAGCTTACTACAGAGATAAGGGAGCAGAATCAAGCTTATGTGATAATCATGTGGGAATAGTGGATGAGGGCAGGTATATCTCGCCCAGATTCCTTTCCTATGTGGCCTAGTCTGGTTAGTATCGCACCTGCTTGCTAATGAATAATGGGAGGTGGATATAAAAGGATGCCAGGTGGTTGTGTGAGTGTCTCAGCCTGGGAACACAGAGAGCCTGTCTGTGTGAGAGACACACGTGAGTGAAAGCAGTGCCCACTGCAACTGTGGTTTGGCTGGACGGGAGAAGCCCGCCAGTTGGTAGTTAGGTTGTCCATTGTTTAGTTAGTGCCGGACAGGCAAGGATTTGTTTTATGTTTTTTTTCTTTATGCATTGCTTTCACCGTTAATAAACCTGACCCAGTGTCAGTTATACCCGGACCCCGTCTCTGCGCCTGAGTTTCATGCTGAATGCACGTGACCTTTGACCCCAGCAAAGCCGATCCCGGAGTGTTTTATCACACTTGCTACAGAGATATCAGACCAGAACCAACTAGGTCTGGTATATAGATACGGGAACAGAACCAAGTTTACAGCATAGATATGGTTTCAGAATCTAGATTACTACATTGATAGAGTCCCTGTTCCCACCATATGTATAGTATGATGGCCCCAGTTCCCCCATATATATAGTAGGATGGCCCCAGTTCCCCCATATATATAGTAGGATGGCCCCAGTTCCCCATATATATAGTAGGATGGCCCCAGTTCCCCATATATATAGTAGGATAGCCCTAGTTCCTCCGTATATCTAGTAGGATGGCCCCAGTTCTTCCCATATATAAATTATGATCGCCCCAGTTCCTCCTTGTAACGCCAGTGTGTTTGTACTTTGCTTCCCTGGCGTTACTCTGCATGTCTGCATTAACCCTTTGCTCCTCTCCTCCTAACTAGCAGGGATACTGTTGCCTGTTACCGTTATGGATGCTGCTCAGGTCCCTGCCCCGCTGCGTAGCCGTACATGCGTGCGTGGCTCCGCTGCTTTGCAAGACCACCCGCTGGTGCAGTCCCTGGCTGCTGCTGTGGAAAGCTATCGGTGGGTTAATAGGTCCTCTACATTGTGTATGGCTTACCACGTATGTTCAGGCTTGCAGCTCTCGCCAGGTGTCCTCTGCAATGCTAATTTGTTTGGCCTTGCTTAGGGTGCGCACGGCCACACCTCCCCTGCTTTTATGAGGAATGGGTGTGTGCTACAATTGCTGCTCCAGCCTATGACTGTGAGGCAGCTGGTATATAAAGTTCCCTCCCCCTTTGGGGCATCGCCAGAGCTTCGCATTGAGTTCCTGAACCTAGCGATGTGAGTATGTGTGTTCAGCTCCTGCTCTGATTGTGATCAGTTCTGGGGGAGCTGGTGCTCTTTGTCCCCATGTGAACTGTGTTTTGCCACCTGCCAGGAGGCAGAATATCCTGGCCCTCGGCCCTGTCCGCCTTCCCAGGAGGCAGAATATCCTGGCCCTTGTCCGCCCTCCCAGAAGGCAGAATATCCTGGTCCCTGTGTTTGTGTGGAGTCTTGCCTTGCACCTGTGTCTTGTTCCCTGAATCCTGGATCCTGAATTTGTTCCTGCACCTGACTCTGTCTGAATTGTGTCTTGTTTCTTTGCCTGCTCTGGGGGCAGTAATACCAAGATCGCCCTTCCTGGAGGCTGCATATCCAGGCCTGTCTATGTTGTGTCTTGTTCCCTGAATTCTGGACCTGCTCCTTTACCTGACCCTGTCTGAACTGTGTCCTCTGTGGGATGTTCCTGAGGTCCCTTCATGTCTTGAACCCTGTGCCCAGTGACTGTGACTCTTTGCTACCTGACTTGCTGTGATTTAACCTGGGTTCATCTAGGAAGTAGGAGTCCGGTGTGTCCGCTGGGTTTCTGCCACTCTGTGCTCAGCTGGGGATTCAGTGCAATTCCCTGCCAGTTCCAGTCCAACCCGGCAGGGATTGCACCAGACCGCTGGGGTTCCTTTCTAGGTCGCTGCCAGATGACCGGAGCCTGATGACCACGGCCTGATGTCCGGTGTCTGACGACCCCTTCCAGATGTGCTGTGCCTGATGTCCTCTGCCAGATGGCCGGATCCTATGCTTCTCTGCCCGATGTCCGGAGCCTTCCGATCGCTGCCAGTGGTCCGGAGCCTGATGACTGCGGCCTGATGTCCGTAAATGATGCCCGCAGCCTGATGTCCGGATCCTGTCGGTCGCTGCCAGATGTCCGGAGTCCGATGCCAGTGTGCTGATGCTCTATCTAAGATCCGAGTCCTGATGCCCTGCCTGTATCCTGATGTCCAGTCCATGTTCCTGGTGTCCTGATGTCCGTGTTCCTCGTGTCCTGATGTCCGTGTTCCTCGTGTCCTGATGTCCGTGTTCCTGGTGGCCTGATGTCCGTGTTCCTGGTGGCCTGATGTCCGTGTTCCTGGTGGCCTGATGTCCGTGTTCCTGATGTCCAGTCCGTGTTCCTGATGTTCTGCCCGTGTCCCGATGTTCCGCCAATTATCTGAGGTCCACCCAGTGATGACGTCCTTCTCGGATCGGTGTTTAATGTTCTCCTGCTGAGCCTGTGCTACGCCTGAGGCCTGAGAGAGAGGCCGTCCTAGTATGCCCGTGCCAGAGGATCCTGGACTGCATCAACCCATGATGACTCCTGCCATCGTCTGACATCTGTCCTGGGTATGTGTCTGATGTTCTCCTGCTGAGCCAGTGCTATGCCTGAGGCCTGAGAAAGAGGCCGTCCTGATATGCCCGTGCCAGATGACCCTGGTCTGCATCAACCCATGATGACCCCTGCCATTGTCTGAAGTCAGTCTGAGGTTGGTGTCTGATGTTCTCCTGCTGAGCCTGTGCTATGCCTGGGGCCTGAGGAAGAGGCCGCCCTAGTATGCCCGTGCCAGACAACCCTGGACTGCATCAACCCGTGATGTCCTCCTGCCTTCGTCTGTTATCCTGAGACGTGTACCCTTCCCTGATGTGCAGAACCGAGAGCCTTGCTTAACTATTTTGTTTCTGTACCATGTCTTGTTCAAGTAAACTTTGTCTATACCTGAAGTTGTGCGGTGTCGTTCTGCCTCCTCGTCCACATGCTCAGCTGCCACAGACCCCGGTCTCTACTCTTCCCTCGTCTGGGTATGCCAGGGTCCCCCCTGTGGTCCAGTGGGTCCACATTCCGTTCCCACCTGGGATGCTCGCCCCACGTCGGCGTGGTCGGTCGACGTGGAGGTGCCGGCTCGGCCGCGAACGCGGTCGCTAGTCGCGACACCCCTATATATAGTTGCTTCTCACAAAATTAGAATATCATCAAAAGGTTAATTAATTTCAGTGAAACACATATTATATAGAGTCATTACAAACAGAGTAATCTATTTCAAGTGTTTGTTTCTGTTAATGTTGATGATTATGGCTTACAGCCAATTAAAACCCAAAAGTCATTATCTCAGTAAATTAGAATACTTTATAACACCAGCTTGAAAAATTATCTTAAAATCCAAAATGTTGGCCTACTAAAATGTATGTTCACTAAATGCACTCAATACTTGGTCAGGGCTCCTTTTGCATCTGAATTGTTGGGTCTGGTGTCTCTCATCTTTCACTTAGATTCTCTATGGGTTTAAGGTCAGGCGAGTTTGCTGGCCATTCAAGCACAGTGATACTGTTGTTTTTAAACCAGGTATTGGTACTTTTGGCAGTGTAGACAGGTGCCAAGTTATGCTGGAGAATGAAATTTCCATCTCCAAAACCTTGTCGGCACAGGGATGCATGAAGTGGACCTACACCAGCTGGCGGCATGGCTCCCCAAAACATCACTGATTGTGGAAACTTCACACTGGACCTCAAACAGTTTGGATTGTGTGCCTCTCCACTCTTCCTCCAGACTCTGGGACCTTGATTTTCAAATGAAATGCAAAATTTACTTTCATGTGAAATCAACACCTTGGACCACTGAGCAACAGTCCAGTTCTTTTTCTCCTTGGCCCAGGGAAGGCACTTCTCGTCTTGTCTATTGTTCATGAGTGGCTTGACACAAGGAATGAGACACTTGTAGCCCATATCCTGGATACGTCTGTGTGTCCACAGCAGTCCACTCCTTGTGAATCTCCCCCCAAACTTTTAAATGGCCTTTTCTTAACAATCCTTTCAAGGCTGTGGTTATCTCAGTTGCTTGTGCACCTTTTTTCTACCACACTTTTTCCTTCCATTCAACTTTCCATTAATATGCTTGGATACAGCACCCTGTGAAAAGCCACCTTCTTTAGCAATGACCTTTTGTGGCTTAGTATGTTGGTCACAGTTCCCCCCCATATATATAGTAGGATGGCCCCAGTTACCGTATATATAGTAAGATGGCCTCAATTCCCCCATATATATAGTATGATGGCCCCAGTTCCCCCCATATATAGTATGATGCCCCAGTTCCCCTAAATATAGTAAGATGGCCCCAATTCCCCCATATATAAAGTATGATGGCCCCAGTTCCCCATATATATAGTATGATGGCCCCAGTTCCCCCCACACATATAGAATGATGGCCCCAGTTCACCCCATACATATAGTATGATGGCCTCAGTATACCCCATATACATATAATATGATAGGCCCAGTTCTCCGATATATATGGTATGGTTGACCCAGTTCCCCCATATATACACAGTTGTGGCCAAAAGTATTGACACCCCTGCAATTCTGTCAGATAATACTCAGCTTCTTCCTGAAAATGATTACAAACACAAATTCTTTGGTATTATTATCTTCATTTATTTTGTCTTAAATGAATAAACACAAAAAGAATTGTCCTAAAGCCACTCCCACTCCCTGCCGACTTTGCTTCCCCATTGACTTGCATTGGGTTTCTGTCAGAGACACCGCACTACACTTGCTCATAGAGCCAGTGCGCGTGTCCTGAGTACAGAAGCAGTGCTAAGAGTTACCTGGGGAGCAGGGCAGCAGAGGTGACCGGGCGTGCTTCAACTATTAGTGTCAGGGTCCAGTCAACGCTGGAAAGTAAAGAGGCACGGGACCTGCGGACACTGAAAATGAACAAGCTTGAACGGGACCTATGGTCATGTGACTGCAAGGGGGCGTGGCTTAGCGTCCTGCTTTCAGATATGACAGTACACCATACAACAACTCAGAGTCAGGCAAAATGGAGGTCACAACAGTATGGGCAAATGAAGTACAGGAGGGACAAACAGACGGGAGGTCAGACAAAGCCAAAGGTCATACACAGGATCACAGTACAGTACCAGGGATGAGACAGAGCGGATAATCAGGGTCAAGCAGAGATCAAGACCAAACAGACATAGGAGGTACCAGGCAGAATCCAAAGCGATATCCAGGGAACAGACCGAGTCATATACAGAGAATCAAGTAACCAGAACACAGCACTAACACACTCAGGGGTCACCACACAATGCCAAGGGCAAGAGTATAACTGACAGGGATGGGAGCGTCCTGAGGCTATAAGAAGCCTCCCCCAGAACCAGTGAGAGGCCGCAATCATAGCCCCAGGTGTGCAGGTAAGCCTGCATCGGGATCACAACCTTTAACCCCAGAAATGCCAGTCATCAGCACTGGTTCCAAACATTAACCCCACGTGTGCGAGTCAAACCCACACTGAGATCATGACAGTTTCGTGTTTCAGTTGGACCTCTGACTTTTCCCTATAGTCGGCCGTTTTCGTTCAACCCGACTTTTGCGAAAGTCGGGTTTCATGAAACCCGACTTGACCCTAAAAAAGGCAAAGTCGCTCATCTCTATATTAAAATTTTTTTTTACAATTCTCTCCTTCTTTTGAGTACCCTAGAGTCTGCGGTTAGGCTGGTGATTCTGTTATGAATGGGTCACTGAGGAGGATGGCAGGAACAGGCTAAACCACCAGAGGACCAGAGAGGTTGGTAACTAAGCGGATTGCAGGCCCGTGATCCTATCCACATAACTAGCAGTAGCCATGGAGCTTTCCTACGATGCCCTAGACGCTTCGTCACAGCCGGAGAACTATCTAAGCCTAAAGACAGAAAGGTGAAATCTAAACTGCCCTGGAGCAGATCCCCAAAGGAATAGACAGCCCCCAAACATATGTTGTCGGTGAGACAAGATGAGACACAAACACAGGCAGAGAACAGACTGAGCAAACGGGGGGGGGGGGGGCAAGCTGCCTAGACAGGACAGGACAGAAAAGATACTGTCTGCAATCACACACAAAACCCTAAAAAAGTCCAACACTTCTGATATACAAAAAACCTGAGGTCACATGACCTCACCCCCGCTAGATCAGCACTCTGGTATGAACTGGAAGCAAAGCAAAAAGATACTAACATGACAGGGGACTGAACAAGCTGCAACATATGAAGCAGGGCCCAGCGCTGCCCTCAGCAGGGAGCACGCTGAATCCTAGCAACAAAGCAGAAAGCAAAAAAAAGGCAAAACCAGATTAGATGCAAAGGATTAGCAAAAGAATCACTTAGCTGAACAATGCAGATCAGGCAGGGGACAAAAGAACTCCAAATGCACAGGGAGGAAATCACCAGCAACCTCAAAGAGCAGCCAGCTCAATTATATGCACCCAGCTAGTAATCCCAGGTTTCCAATTATCGTCGTCAGGTGGGGATCTTCCGTCCACCTTGCCAGCTCCACTAATCTCAGTAACCACCAGAGGGAGCAGAGGGAGCTTCGGCTCAGATCTCCGATCAAGAGAATTCACAACATCTTCTGCTATAAACTGCTAATGTATGACCATTTTATGTATATTTTATAAAAGATATTAACAGTCATATCTATACATGTAATATTAAATTCAATGCGCCGTTATTTAGGAATGGAAGAATACTTATAAAAAGCTGGCATACAAATATGTAACGGAATCTTGTTCTTCTACCAATTTAAAGTACTTACAACATTTGGGTGGCATTGTGAACCTGCCTACATGCACAATGTTTGTCTCAAAGTCAAGAAAATGTAATGTCTGTACATTGTGCACAGGGGATTTAAGGTGACTTCAGATCATACTAGGTTCCAGTAACACACAGATAGACATAAATGTGCAAATAGACGGTGCAAGCAGGGCCGGACTGGGACTAAAATTCAGCCCTGGCATTTGAAGTTACACAGGCCCACTAGTCACATGGTGACTATATAATATCTTTGTACACTTGTAGTTTACAAGAAGTGAGAGGAGATTAACACAACTATATAACATGTAGTCACAGCTGTGCCCAGTATTTCAGCTCAGTCCTATTTATTGCTTTTAGGTACAGTACTCCTCCCAAATCTCTGTCCCCTTTTGTATGCATGATTACAGAATTCCTGGCAGAACTGCTCTTTATTGGGCAACCAGACCCCCAGGTCATAGCCGCCCCTATCATACCTCCCAACTTTTGAAGAAGGGAAAGATGGACAAAGACTGCAAATTTTTGGCCACACCCAGCCACACCCATTTCACAACTAGTCACACCCATGTCCACACCTAATCGCACCCATTTAGCACTGCTGATCACACTGACTGGTACTGAGGGCACAGTGGCTGGCATTATGGGCACACTGACTGGCACAAAGGAAGAGAGAAAACAGAGAGAGAGAGAAAAAAGAAAACAGAGAGAGCGAGAAAGAAAGGGGAAAGAAAGAACAGAGAGAGACAGAGAAAGAACAGAGAGAGAAAGAAAGAAGTAAAGAAAAGAAAGAAAGAACAGAGAGAAAGAGAGGGAAGAAAGAACAGAGAGAGAAAGAAAGAAAGATTAGAGAGAGAAAGAAAGAACAGAGAGAGAAAGAAAGAACAGAGAGAGAAAGAAAATGAGGGATAGACAGAACAGAGAATGAAAGAACAGAGAAAGAAAGAAAAAGAGAGAAAGAAATAAAGAAAGATTCTACAAAGATACTATAGCAGCCCGGCTCCCATTGTAGTACCCACCTGAGCCTCCCGGTGCAGGACCTATCATGATCCGCTCACATGGCCGACATCCCCGATTCCAAGGCGATCCTGCTGTCTGCGCTGTCGGAGGAGGACACGGTGATGGATCTGAAGCATTCCTGGTTCCGTCACAATCTCCTCAAGAAATTATCTCATTTCCGGTCAGCTTCCAGCACATCACTTCAGGTGGAACGTCATATGTGTGTTTTAAAATGCTCCTCGGGGCTCCGCCGTGTACTCCTGTGTCCGTGGGAAAAGCCCGCTTTGTATGCTTTGTACACACTTGGCTCCGCTCTCCGTACACCTCGTACATGCGCGGCTCCTCTCCGTACACCTCGTACACACTGCTCCGCTCCGTACACCTCGTACACACGGCTCCGCTCCGTACACCTCGTACACGCGCGGCTCCTCTCCGTACACCTCGTACACACGGCTCCTCTCCGTACACCTCGTACACACGGCTCCGCTCCGTACACCTCGTACACACGGCTCCGCTCCGTACACCTCGTACACACGGCTCGGCTCCGTACACCTCGTACACCCTCGGCTCCGCTCCGTACACCTCGTACACCCGCGGCTCCGCTCCGTACACCTCGTACACACACGGCTCCGCTCCGTACGCCTCGTACACACACGGCTCCGCTCCGTACACCTCGTACACACACGGCTCCACTCCGTACACCTCGTACACACACGGCTCCGCTCCGTACACCTCATACACACACAGCTCTGCTACATCCACACTGTAAATCCTGACCCCACACATACTTACCTCAACCAGCACCATGACAACAGCAAAGCAGAGTCTTGCAGACGGTAGAGGCAAGGCTGAGCGCACAGGACATGTGATGAGGTCACAGGAGGGGCGGAGTCAGGGGTGACATGATCGGGGGTCTGGACAAAGGCTCCTGATCATGTGACCCCCTGACTCCTTCCCTCCTGTGACCTCATCACAGGTCCTGCGAACAGAGGGAGCAGGCAAGCGAGTGCAACGCTGTGAGTGGCTGCGGGGGGAGGGGGTCTCATGCTAAGGCGGGGATGGGGTGCGTGGGGGGGGCGTGGTGGCTTATCTCCCTGCAGTGCAGGAGGGACTTGAAACTATCACCGCCGTGCCCGCAGAGGGCCAGCGTCAGGAGCAACAGTGGCCGCAGCAGCTGGCAAGCGGCCAGATGATCGGGCGCTGCCGCCCGCGGCCCACGTGACAGCGGCCCAGCGGGAAAATGCCCGGTTGATTCTATTGCCAATCCGGGCCTGGGTGCAAGAGTGACAACAATAGATTGAAGCACGCATTGCACTGTAACTTTAAATCGGAAAAATCTTATTTTTGCAGTATTATACAGTTGTGGCCAAAAGTATTGACACCCTTGCAATTTTGTCAGATAATACTCAGTTTCTTGGCTGAGGGTGCCAATACTTTTGTCTGGCCCATTTTTGGAGTTTCGTGTGAAATGATCAATGTTTTACTTTTTGCTTCATTCTCTTATGTGTTTTTTCATTTAAGACAAATTAAATGAAGATAATAATACCAAAGAATTTGTGTTTGCAATCATTTTCAGGAAGAAACTGAGTATTATCTGACAGAATTGCAGGGGTGTCAATACTTTTGGCCACAACTGTATGTTTTTCAGCTTAGTAAAAATCTTGCTAACACCCATGCTCTAGTTTCTTTTTCTCTTCCAGATTCATCAGAAACCGACACCTGTCATAATCTGAAGCCTGGTGATTTGGTAGTTGTGAAAAGGCATGTCAGAAAGCATGGACAAGAACCCTTGTATGACGGTCCCTATCAAGTCCTCCTCATCACCCAACAAGCCAATAGCAAATAAAGGGGGCAAAATGTTTTGGTTTTCCACATTTTCTGTATTATTATTGGTAGAAATTAAAGTTAAAGTTAGAAGATATTCAAAGGCTCAGAGATCAATATGATAAAGACAATGATCATAATAAGGACAGTTGGTGGTCTGACACCTTCTCCTTTCTCAATCCAGCCAATTGATTTAAGGGAATTGGGGGCTGGATAACTGGGATTTTACAAAGCTTGATGTATATTGCTGCCTGTATCCTTGTTGTATATGTGATACTAAAACTTGTTCTTTGGTGTATTTCTGTATGTATTAGGAAATTCTGCACTAGGATAGCTAGCGATGATACCAAAGTCATCGTTGCCCCTGCTCTTCTCTATACCGATCTCAAAAGGCTACTTGATGAAGATGTTGAAGCCAAGCGCATGGCTACCTTCAAAAGATCTCCACCACCATCATCAAAAATTGTTATTTGTAAATTGTAGCATACGGGGAGATGGGTGCGCTGCAACAGCCATGACTGATAACATGGCATCAGCCATGTGAAGACCAGTACCCCTTGAGCTTATGGCTTGGGATAGCACCTCTGATGCTGCATATTAGTTAACTAAATTTATCTAGGGGGGATTGTGAAGTACAGTATTCCATTGTACGGGACATCTTGTTCTCCAGACCTCCATTTTAGTGCTTGCGACGCCATTTTGTTGCTTACGAGTTAAATTTTGTAGTTAGGTGAAAGTTTGCGGTTGTTAAGAAACCAGACTGTCCCAGTCTGAACAAGATATGATATATGAGACCCTGATGAATGTGCTATTGTTCTATTCTCTGCGTCACGTAGCTAGGGACATATTCCGATTTTCTTGCAATACTATTGGCTTATAAAGTAAATGTGTCACGACGATGCTATTGGTAGCTGAGTACTTTGCATATTTAAGCAAAATACTATAAAAAGGTGACATAATAAACGGGGTTAGTGATCTGCCTTGATCCTCCCATACAGAGGCATACGTCTCTGTCTGGTCATTCCCAGTTGCTAGCAACGCCCTGTGGATTAATTTGGAAATCACTTGGTCAACCGTGAGGGGTTAATTTAGCCCTCCCTCAATAGCTCCCTCATCATACAGTATTAAGAAATGGGGTATGTAAACTTTTGATCAGGGTCATTTGAATGTTTTGGGTTGTCATTATGATTTAAAACGTGAAAACACATTGGTTTGACAATAAATGGCTTCACACAACCACTAACCATGAGTGAAGAAAAAGTTTTGGTGTTATCATTCATATTCTCTGAAAAAAGGCCAAGAAAGTAAAAATTCTGCCAGGATATAAAAACTTTTGAGCACAACTGTATGTAAACTTCTGGTTTCAACTGTATGTGAGCTGAGTGCTCACAATAGTATCAAAGAGAAGAGACTAGCAGCTTACAAGAAACTGTAACCCTTTCAAAATAAACCTTTATTAGGAAATAATTAAAATCCATCAGACTAACGAAAAAATGATAATCATATATACCATGGATATATGATGTAATACAAAACATATAGATATAACAGCAGACTATAAAAATTTGTACCATGTGACCACAGGTAATCCTGTAGCCAGGTGAGCAATACTATACAATCTACAATGTTAATTGCCTGGGTAATGCCATATTATGCGCATTTTGTTTTTTGAGCTATACTACCAGAGGTCTACAGCAGCATTTAAGGAGCTACAAAAATTTCTGGCAAGTACTGGTTGTGTACTGCAAGTGACAACAATCTCATGTATTCTTCATAAGTATGGCCTGTGGGGTAGGTTGGCAAGTCGCAAGCCTTTTCTTACAAAGAAAAAACACAAACGTGGCAATCTATTGCCAAAACCTACATCAAGTCTGCCAAAATCATGAGGGAAAATGTGTTGTGTGATGAGACCAAGATGTAACTTTGCACCAACCATATCGTTAACAATGTGTATCACCAAAAGAACACTATACCCACAGGGAAGCATGGTGGAGGCAGCATTGAAGCATGGTGGAGGCAGCATTTGTGACTATTTTCTTGCAGCTGGAGTTGGAGAGAATTATGGAGAGCTCTAAATATCAGTCAATTTTTCATCAAAACCTGTTAGTTGAAAATGAAGAGGAATTTCACTTTGTAGCACAACAGCGATCTTAAGAAGACCAAAGTTTTGAAAATAGCCCAGTTAGAGCCCAGACCTGTATAGAATTGAAAATTTGTGGGTTGACCTAAAGAGAGCTGTACACAAGTGATTCCCTTGCAATCTGACAAATTTGGAGCGCTATGCAAGGCAGAGTGAACAAAGATTGCAAATTCTAGGTTTGTCATGCTGAAATACTCCTACCCAACAACACTTAATGCTGTCATAAATTCAAAGGGTACATAAAAAAGTATTTGTTTAAGGCTAGTTTCACACTAGTGTATGGCTGAAGTGCGGAGGGCTGCTGGCTTCCTCCGTGAAGCTCTGCCCCTGCACCTCAAGTTGACAGACGGCACAGAGAGGCTGCAGCTTGCCGGCTCCCAGTATTCAATTGCACTCGCATCTTTCAGAGCGACTCTAGCTGCGTGATCAGGTCATGTGATCACGCTGATGATGTCACTCCCTGAGGCACAATGGTGGTAAGTGCTTCATGCTAGTGGAGCTGAAGACACCTAAGATTGGATCTATCTATCACAATAAGTGACATCACACTTTCCCCTGTACCAGGAGTCTGCTGCCTCGGAGTAACCCCTGACTCCGCCCTGTCCTTCAAACTGCACATCCATGCTCTCGCCACCTCCTGTCACCTCTAGCTAAAAAATATTTCCAGACTCCATTCTTTCCTCAACCCTCAATCTACTAAAATGCTTGTGCATGCCCTAATCATCTCCCACCTTGACTACTGCAACATTCTTCTCTGTGGCCTACATTCCAACCCTCTTGCACCTCTCCATTCTGTCCTTAAAAGTGCTGCCAGACTAATTCATCTCTGTCCTCTCTACTTCCCTGCTTCCCCCCTTTGCAAATCCCTTCACTGGCACCCAATTTCCGAGCACATCCTGTTCAAACTACTAACACTGACCTACAAAGCCATCCATAACCTTTCTCCTCTGTATTGTTCCGAACTAATCTCCCAATATCTTCCCTCACGTAATCTCTGGTCCTCCCAAGACCTCCTTCTCTCCTTCATGCTTACTCACTCCTCACCCAATCGCTTCCAAGACTTCTCCTGAATATCCCCCATCTTCTGGAACTGTGTGCCCCAACACATCTGATTAGCCACCACAATTGGATCATTCAAGTGGAACTTGAAAACCCATCTCTTCAAGAAAGCGTACAACCTGTAATGACCACGCTGCCACATCAACACCATCGGAGCTACTGCAACCCCCAACCTTCTGTCTCCTTCCCCATAATCCTGTAGAATGTAATCAGGCAAGAGGCAGGTACCTCTTCCCTCTGTACTAGTCTGTCATTGTTTCTTTGTCTTCTGTGAGGCCTCGTTCACACGTACCGTTTTTTCGCGTTTCCGCGGCGGTATTTTCCGAGCGTTTTTGCCGCGAAAACGTGAAAAATAAGCATCCCATGCATTCCTATGGGATTCCGCAATGCTGTGCTAATGCTGCGGTTTTTACCGCTGCAGAATCGCTTTGTGGTAAAAAACGCAGCATGCTCATTAATTTTGCGGAATCGCGGCGATCCCACACCCATAGGAATGCATTGTTCTGCTTACTTTCCGCATGTGGCTGTGCACACCATGCGAAAAGTAAGCAGAACATAAGCGGATGGCAACCACGGTCCGGAGGAGAGGATACTGTCCTCCGGGCTTTGGGTATCATATCCCTGTAAAAAATAGAATTTAAAGTAAAAAATATTGTTATTTTCACCTTCCGACATCCCGCGCAGCCTTTCCGCCTCTCTCCACGCTCCCGGTCCCAGTAAGCCTTTGCGAGCGATGACGTCCGTTCTCGCGGTCATTCGCACAACGTCATCGCGAATGACCGCGAGACGTCACGATCGCGTGAGAACGGACGTCATCGCGGTAATTGTCGCAAATGATTACTGGGACCAGGAGCGTGGAGAGAGGCGGGAAGGCTGCGCGGGACATCGGAAGGTGAGAATAACAATATTTTTTTTTTATTATTATTTTTTACATTCTGTCTTTTACTATTGATGCTGCATAGGCAGCCTCAATAGTAAAAAGTTGGTCACACTCGTCAAACACTATGTTTGACGAGTGTGGCCAACCTGTCAATCAGTTCTCCAAGCGATGCTACAGATCGCTTGGAAAACGCTAGCAATTCTGCAAGCTAAATACGCTTGCAAAATGCTAGTTTTTCTGTGGGAAAATCGCGGGAATTTAAAATGCGATTTTCCCGCGGAATGGAATTCTGGAATTCTCACGGTAATTTCCGCGAGAGTTCCGCTACGTGTGAACCCAGCCTAAGTGATATTTGTGTTTTGACGTAACTCCTTCTCATGAACAGCACCATGGAATCAATGGTGCTATATAAATAAATAATAATTGGAGGAGTAGGTGAGATTACTGTGTTTGTGTGTGTGTGGTATTTACTGTGTGTGGGGGGGTGGTATTACAGTGTGAGTGGGGAGTATTTAGTGTGGGTGGGTGTTACTATGTGTGGGGGGGTATTTTGTGTGGAGGCATAAGATAATGCTCACTGTATGGTTTGGGGTCACTCACTTGGCAACAGGATTAAGGCACACAGGAACGGTTTCTCACTTAAACAGACCATCCGGTTTATTTAGACACGGCATAAACCGGATAGACTACAGACCGTTTAGTTACATTCATGAACATAACAAGACACCAGTCTGCTCATGTAGCAGATATACCTCCCTGCCATTCTTACAACCCCCTTGTCTGAGGTTAGCTTCCAGGAGCTCAGCTCCACATGCTGTCTTTTTGTCAGTCCTGGCTTCCAGGGAAGCTGCCTAACTGGAATCCCTGTCCCGGGCAATGACTGGCTCAACAGGTCAAACCCGACAGTTCCAGACCCTCAGAAGGGCGAAGGTCGGTAGCTTCCCCAATGCAGTTAGCCATCACAGACTGCAGGTACATGGCCTCACCATGTGCTATTCAGGAATCCAGTCCTCTTGCAGGACCTTCCAACACAGAGACCATGTGACTAAACCACAGTCTCATTATAACGTATGAGACCCACCCCTTGATTGGAGGTCTGTGACTAGCCAGATCCGCCCAGCTCTCTGGCTAACCCTGTAAGCACAACGCCTTATAAGCTAAATAAGTCTCATGGAAGTACAGGTCCCAGAGCAACAGGCTAAGAGCCCAGAGGACCTTCTCCACTGCAACACATACCGTCCATTCACCACAACACCAGTCACTGTCTCACATACCCCCCTCTGTTCAAACTTGTGGGGTTGAACACTTGACATAAACCAGGGGCCTCGAGACATGTCACGCATGTCACCATGCCCTACCTGTCGAGAGGGCCTTCTCAGTCCCGAAAACATAGTCCATCAGTCACTAAATTCTTTGTCGCCTTACGTTTCATAGTCATCAATTTGTTAGGCCTCCCCTGCCCCCAGAGGTCCGTATGTAGGCTTTGAGCTTCAGCCCTTGAGCCCTTGAGTCACAGTCTGTCTGTGTCACCAGACCCTTTTTAGTCACCACATTTCTCAAGTATAACCATCACCCGACCTTTCTCTCCATGACCGCTTCCAACGGTTGGTGCAGTCACGAGACTCACTTACAGTCGAACCTACTGTCTGAGTCTGACCCATCTAGTATGTTACAGGGGCTATTGTCCAGGTCCTTCAGCTTTGCCCTGAGAGTAGATCTGCCATTTTCAGATTCTTGGCATCCTTGTTTTCCTTCCTGAACTTCCAAGGTTTCTTCTTTCTAGATGTCTTTGGCTGTCAGCAATTCCATTATTTGGAGGGCCCCTTCAGTTCCCATTACCTTGGGTTGAAGGCGGCAGCCATCATCCACCAATGTGGCAAAGCTGTCCTGTAAGAAGCAATCTTTCGAGCCTCAACTGCTCTATCTCCTTTAGATACACCATTCGATACTCCAACAGAGTATAGCTCCGAGACTCTCCATCGTACCCAAGACGAAGAATCGAATCATACCCTTTTCTCTGTGTTTCTGGTCTTCATGGTCACCTGGAATTCTTAATCTCACCACTCCAGACTTATCCACCATCTCTTGCATGGGTCGACCATTTCTTCCAATGACTTTTTCCACCATAGGAATAGGCAGAAGACTCTGAGCTTTCCTCATATGCTCCAGCTGCCTAGCAGCGTCTTCATTCCTCAATCGAAATATCCACGTTGCACGCACACATCTCCACTCAGGATAGCTACTCTCCTCGCTGTGACATCATTTGTGGACAGTACCACTAACTGTTTAGCTTCTGGGGGCCAGTACACCTTACACGCCCCCACAGCCTTCTTGAATTCTTCAAGCACAGACTGCCTGGCACATGCCTCTCTCAGGTCCTCGGGGACCTCAACAACTCACTTGAATTTCAAAGTGCTATTCTCTTCACGGACGGACGGCTCCTGTTTTGCCTAGGACATTTCCATCAAGACATCTGCCATGACTGGCTGATTGTCTTGTCCAGCTCTTAGTGCAAACTCTCCCTGAGCTTTACCCTCTTCAAGACCCTTTGCCAAGATGGGCCTTTACAGCTTTGCCTCATTACCACTCTGGCACTGCCGCTGTAAGTCTGCGACCACCAACTCCTTCTCTTGTAGAAGTCCTCCTAATGCTTCTCTGAGCACCTCCATATCTTCCAATGTGGCCTTGTTCACGGTTTGACACTTTGACAGGTGACCTCTGAGCTCAGAGACTTCCTTCTCCAGCTCATCCACTCTGTGCCCAGGACCCTTTCTCGTTCGACATGCTCTTTTACCGTCTCTTTAAGCATCTTTATTTCATGATCCTGTTCTCTTTTGGCCAGCATGTGTCGCACCATAACTTCTTTAATTATATTTTCAGATGGGCCAGCTTGCCCACCCAAACTCTGCTGCTTGAGAGTTCTATCTGTTCCTTCATCACCAGGTTTAGCTTTCTCTTGGATCTTCAATCCATTACCTTCGACTGCCTCTAGGGTCTCTGCTGGGCTCTCTGAAGAATCACTGTTCTTGCTCCCAGACTCCAAAGCTGAGTTTTTGTCAGATTTTTGTTCCTTCAAATGCTTTACTTCGGCTTGTAAATCTGTCACTTTTTCCTACTCCCGAGACAACTCTTTGGCGAGGTCCTGGAACTCCTGCATTTTGTTCCAGTAGGTCATTTCCAGCTGAGACACGTTTTCTGCATTGTCCTGCCAAGCAGAGCACAGCTTCTCCTCGGTGGAGTGGAGGGTATGGAGCAGCTTCTGCTCCTGTGCATCCTTCTCTCTGAGCTGAGCCTTGACTACCGAGAGCTCGGACTCCAGGTGACGCACCTGATCCAGCTGCGTGGAGTTGGCAGCTTTCATACTCGACACCTTCAACCTCTCTTGAGGCTCTGCCCGGTCACCCTTAGGTACCTTTCTACTCTCTAGAACTTAAGAGAACTCCACACTCTCCAGCTCTTCAGCATCAGGTTCTCTGGAGGCTTCACCATACTCAGCCATCTCACCCCTTTGTCACCACAGATGTGGGTCTACTACAGGTCTCCGTGACCTTCGTAGATTCTCGCTTAACCAGCACTCTCCAGGTTCTCTTCTCCTTCAGTGCCACCAACTGACCGACCATTAGCTGATTGTCCCGACACCGAAGAGGTCAGCCATACTATCTTCTTGGCTGGCTCCTTCGTCCTGACTTCACCTTGTGGAGCACTGTCATTCCACTGTGTCAGTGCTTCTTACAGCACAACATCATACTCAGCCCTAGCGGTTACTACTGGCAATGAGACGTCATCTTCCTTTCCAACCTTTTCAGTGTCTGGAAGCGTACTCACATCTTGAGTAAAAGCACAAGTCCCTACTTTTCCTTTATTTATATCCTCAAAGTGTGCAACTTGTTCAGTCTCTTTGCGCCCTTTACGTCTCTGGCGACAGGAGGAAGACTTGCCATTTGTACCCGGGTCAACTTTATTGCACTCTTTTCCCCTTGCGTCACCGTCTGAATGGGAGTCACCCCTACTCAATCTTTCATCCTGGAAACAGCAGTCCCCACTTAAACAGGTGTTGGACCCCTCTCCTGGAGATGCCCCCCTTCTACTTTCTGGTCATACTTTCCGGTCATACATTCTGGTATTGTTTCCACCGTCATGTCGCTAAGTTGTGCCTGTCCCAGGCCCGGATTTTGGGGGGGCCCAATGGGCCCAGGCCCTGGGCCACCCACCAAGTGGAGGCCTCCCACCAATATAGGGATAAATATCTCAAAACATGTAAAATACACGTCTCTTTGCTGTGAACCATTTCTAATGATAAGGAACAGTTAACAAAAGAGAAACTATTGAAAGTGTAGGGACCTGGCTACGGTCCTACATCTCAGTGGCTGGCACAGAGCGGCAGAGTCATGGCACCTGACCTGCGTCAGCATCCACTGACTTGGCTAACCATACTTCATTAGTACTCTGTACCTAGTGCTTAGCTTATGGCATGTCGCAGCCTTCTCCGATCCCAACACAAGCTTCTAGGTGCTACCTATTCAGCTATATGATCGCTCCCTTGGATTAGATCAGATGAGAGTTTGTTCAGCTACCTTCGAGGAAGGAGGCGGAGCCACAATGTCGGCACGAGAAGAGGATTCTCCACCGCGGAGTGCAGCAGGACATCACTCTGGAATGGAACTTCAGTCACTGAAGATCCAGAGGTGAAGTGGTTCAGTCTTCACAGTGTCGCAGTGGATGAGTATGATTTCTGTATGTCTGTGTGTGTGTGTCTGTCTGTCTGTGTGTCTGTCTGTGTATCTTTCTTGCAGCTCCTGTCCTACACAGTACCATACTGTATATACAGGTCCAGAAGCCTTTCATACATATACAGCCCAGCAGCAGCCTCTGACATATGGAGCCCAGCAGCAGTGTTTGATATAGACAGCCCAAATTTCTACAATATACATATGCAAATTGCTTC
This sequence comes from Dendrobates tinctorius, assembly GCF_039654945.1. Lineage (NCBI taxonomy): Eukaryota > Metazoa > Chordata > Amphibia > Anura > Dendrobatidae > Dendrobates > Dendrobates tinctorius. The sequence goes on from NW_027361704.1 coordinate 22,231,069, forward strand.
TTTATGTCACTCTCCACAAGGAGGAACCTTACCCGTTAGACTACAATATGCATACATACATATGTGCATATTTTCATCTTTAATTCCCTTTCATGACTTCAAGGGTTGACAAGGTCATTTTGTTACTTTTGGATTATCATGATGGACAATCGTGAAGGAGATAGGCACAGACATCACACAAGAATTTGAGAGTCTGGGGCTTCTAAAAGACGTAAGGCAAAAGAAGCAACAAGGAAATCAACAGAAGAGATAGCGAAGACAAGAAAATTGTACAAGTTCTTCACTGTTCAAGGCAAGTGTCGGAAAGGAGTAATGACTTAGTAGAATCTGATCAACCTGACAATGCATCAGTGGAAATGGTTGTTGATCCTGGCAAAGAAAAGGCTGAAGTAGTAACGTGTACAACTGAAGAACACAAAGAAAAGGAGATTGATAGTGGCACATCTTATGAAGAAGGTGAAGTTGAGGGACCACCAGGGGGCGATGACATTAGACTTTGACCATCCATTATTTCGGAACAGATGGGAGATTACTGGCTGAAAAGGGGTGTATGAACAATCCAGCACTGTGATGAAAGTTTGTTCATTGCACACTCGGTTCAGCAACCTAGAAAGGACCTCAATATTTCAAGAATGTGCACACTTGGGCTTTTCCGTTGTCAAAATCATAACGGAGAAGTCATAATGAGGAATTGGTTATGCTTCTCCCCCTCTAAAGGACGCATTTATTGCTTCACATGCAGATTGATGATGTGCTTTATTACAGCATCTGAGTCTTCTCAGCTTTCGTCTAATGTGGAAACATTCCCAAAAACGTATAAAAAGTCATGAGCAGTCAGCGGAACATCTGAACTCTACAATTGCTTTCAATATGAGGTTAAAAGCGATTGGGCGAATTGATACGGAGCTAACACAACAGGTCGAGTCTTGGGAGCATTAATGGAGGTCAGTGTTGAAACGAGTAGTAAATGTTATTCAGTTTATCAGTTTAGGTGGGATCACCTAGAAATGGAAATTTTCTGGGCATTCTTGAGCTCATCGCCCAGTACGATGACTTTCTTCCACAGCATATCAAAACTCAAGCCAATCGCGGCAAGGGTCATACAAACTACCTGTCATCTACAATTATGGAAGAAATTATCAATGTAATGGGTGAACAAGTCCTCAGAGAAATTATTTCTCGAGTTAACCAATCAAAATACTACTCCATTTCTTTGGATTCCACACCCGATGCAGCTCATGTTGACCAACTAACCCTTGTATTGAGGTATATGGAGAAAGATGGCCCTGTGGAATGCTTTGTAACATTCATGGCAAACAAAGGCTATGGTGCTCAAGACATGTTCAATGCCTTGTTGGAATTTTTGAAGAGACATGACCTAGACCTGGGAAATTGCCACAGTCAAAGTTATGACAATGCATCTGCAATGAGTGGCAAATACAACGGCCTGCAAGCCAAAGTAAGAGAGAAGAACAATCTTGCATCCTTGTATGGCACACTCTTTAAATCTTGTTGTTAAAAATGCTGTAGAAAGCTATTCAAGTACTGTACATTATTTTTACTTTCTTGAAAAGCTGTTCCTCTTCTTCACAGTTTCAACGCATCGGCATCAGCTCCTGACTAAGGCTTTGAAAAATATTGACTCAGCGACACCATTGACTCTCAAACGTGTCACAACAAAGCGTTGTTCCTGCAGAGCTGACACTACTAATGGCCCCGTTACACATAACAATGTCCCAGCGATCCCACCAATGATCCGATCCGACATGATGGGATCGCTGCGACATCGTTAGGCTGATCGCTGGTGAGCTGTCACAAGACAGCCCCTCCAGCGACCAGGACCAGCGATGCTGGATGCTGGTTTCTAATCCTGTGGCTCCTGGATACCCGCTGTTTACATTGGAAACTGGCGTACATGCAATCTCGCTGGCAAGATAGCTGTGGCGTCGCTGGCGAGATCGCTGTGTGTGACGGGGCCTTAAGGCCCTTGAACATGACTATCAGCAGATTAAAGATGTACTTAAACAGATTGCTGATGACTTTGAAGAAAAACCTGTGTACGGTGTTAAGCAGAAGGACTGTTAAGACAAATGCATCAGCTTGAAATTGGTATTAACACCACCTTCTGGAATGATATCCTGCAAAGAACAGATGCTACTAGTAAAAATCTACAACACGCAAAACTAGATCTAAACACTGCTGTGGTGTCACTGACTGTTAGGCGTCGGGTTCCGAACACTGCACAGCAGGAATCCCAAGCCTTGCCACCTTCGGTCTCCTATTCCTCTCCGGCCGCAGTGGAGTCTGCTCAGCAGACTTCACAATCCCGGCGTTCAGCCCACACCAACATTGTGGGTTCAGTTGCTACTGCCACCTCTGGTTCTGTTATGGCAATGCAGCCTGGCCAGCAGCAAAAGCCTCCAGAGGCTAAGTTCCTCCTTCGGCCCACTGAGCATGCTCATGAGACGATCTCCCATTGGGGATCGGGAGTCACATGCTCAGGTCCTTTTCCTGTTCCGATTGGTCCATCTTGAGCATCAGGAAGGTCCCAGAAGCGAACGGCTATAAAAGGTCCACATGGCCGCTCAGCCATGCGCTAGTATAGACTATAGTTGCTATATGTGTGGATGATGACGGATGCATGCACCTGGTGAATGACTCATTAAAATTCCCCTCCCTTTGATATTACTTATGTGGTTAGGGAATTAGTTGCAGAGTCAGTGTCAGCCAGTGGCTAGCCATAGGACACAAGTGCTCGTCACTTCCCAGCACTAGCGTCCGATGGTGTCGCCTGCCATAGGGCACATCGTACCACGGCAGGCATTGTCGCTTCGCGGCAGTCGGTTTCTGTTAGCGGCGTTCACAGCTGCAACGCCACATGCTCGGTAGGTCTAGAGTGATGCTGGTCCTATGTCCTGGGGCCAGAATCCTGTGACCATACACTGTTGTGAGTTCATTTTCCCCTTCACCGTCGATGTCTGATGAACTCCCTCTTCTGGTGAAGGAAGGAAGTGAGGCTGATTACCAAACACCTGATCTGGTAGATGATGACTGGGTAACAGGAAATTCTGACTAGATATATGGCAGCAGACACCCTTCTGAGTCATTGGTGATTTCTCTGCTGGATTCTTGGAGACCAGTCTGATTCTTGCTTCCCAAAGATAAGTTTTTGCTCTGCTATTGAACTTATTAGTTTTGTTTTGCTTACTTTGTTTTTTGGAGTTCAGCCATCCCCGGTCGGGGGTGCCCTGAGTTCCATTTTTGTCTCTGATCACTTTGTCTCTTTGCTCTGTCTTCAGAATTTACCTGAGTGCTGATACAGTCTTTTTGAAGTCCTAGTGACTTCAGGGCCTGTTTTTCCTATCAGACGGTTGGGACATTTTTTGGTAGGGTTTTTTGCGGATTGCAGACAGCAGCTTTTCTATCCTGTCCTTTTTAGTTAGCTTGGGCCCCATCGTTTGCTCAGCCTATCTTTCTATCTGTGTTAGTCTTTTCATCTTGCTTCACCGTCATTATATGTTGGGGGCTGCCTATTGCTTTGGGGTCTGCTCTGGGGCAGTTTAGATTTCCCCTTTCTTTCTTTAGGCCTATTTAATTCTCCGGCTGTGATCGAGGGGTCTAGGGCATCGTAGGAACCCCCCATGGCTACTGTTAGTTGTTGTGGATAGGATCAGGGGTCTGCAATCCGATAGCTACCAACCTCTCCGGTTATCTGGACTTACCTTGTATTTTTGTTTTTTCCTCCTTCGGTGACTCATTCATAGCAGAATCACCAGCCATACCGCAGATCCTAGGGTACTCAATAGCAGGAAAGAATTGTAAAAAAAAAAAAAAGAGTTTGTCAGAATTTTTTATTTTTTTTGTGTGTATATTTTTTCCTCTATGTCTCTGAGGCCGTAGGGGGAATTTTTTTTTCTTTCTCAATGGAGATGAAGCATTGTCTGATCGTGTGGAGCAGCTCACTGCTGAAGTGCAGGGAATTTTCGCCTATCTTGCTCATTCACATGCTGCTGAACCAAAGATTCCTACTCCTGATGTGTTTTTTGGGGATCGGTCTGAATTTTTGAATTTTAAGAATAATTGTAAATTATTTTTTGCCTTGAAGCCTAACTCGTCGGGGAGCTCCGCGCAGCAGGTTAAAATTGTCATCTCTTTGCTGCGCGGCGATCCCCAGGATTGGGCGTTTTCTTTGAAACCTGATGATCCTATTCTTACTAATGTGAATGCATTTTTTCAAGCCTTGGAGTTGTTGTATGATGAACCTAATGCTATTGATCAGGCTGAAAAGGCCCTGTTGGCATTGAGCCAGGGTCGGGATTCTGCAGGGTTGTACTGTCAAAAATTCCAAAAGTGGGCGGTTCTTACTACCTGGAATGATGGTGCCTTGGCAGCTCTCTTTCGGAAGGGTTTGTCAGAAACCGTAAAAGATACTATGGTGGGATTTCCTGTTCCCTCTGGTCTTGACGATTCTATGTCATTAGCCATTCAGGTTGATCGGCGTTTGCGTGAACGCAAAACCGCACGAGAGGTGTTGCCACCTGTTGAACAAATGTCTGAACCTATGCAATGTGATAGAGTTTTGTCTAGGGCACAACGTCAGGAGTTCAGAAGGCGTAATAAGCTGTGTTTCTTCTGTGGTGATGCCTCGCATATTATTTCTGTCATAGTTGATTTTGAGGGAGAATTCCCTGTATGTCAAGGGATCGAAATGCCTTTTTGGTGTACAGAGGATTTCATTTTTGGGATTTATTTTGTCTCCGTCAACTATTGAAATGGACCCGGCCAAGGTACAGGCCATTTATGATTGGGTTCAGCCCACTTCTTTGAAGGCCCTCCAGAAGTTTTTGGGTTTTGCTAATTTTTATCGTGAATTTATAGCTAATTTTTCTGGTATTGCCAAACCATTGACTGATTTGACTAAGAAGGGTGCTGATGTGCTGAATTGGTCTCCTGAGGCTGTTTCTTCCTTTCAGGAGCTGAAGCGAAGGTTCACTTCTGCTCCGGTTTTGCGGCAACCTGATGTCTCACTCCCGTTTCAGGTAGAGGTGGACGCTTCTGAGATTGGTGCAGGAGCTGTTTTGTCCCAAAAAGATCCTGTAACATCTAAAATGAATCCCTGTGCTTTCTTTTCCCGAAAGTTCTCCCCATCCGAACGTAACTATGATGTGGGGAATCGGGAACTGTTAGCCATGAAATGGGCATTTGAGGAGTGGAGACATTGGTTGGAGGGAGCTAAACATCAAGTCGTGGTCCTTACTGACCACAAGAATTTGATTTACCTGAAGTCAGCCAAACGCTTGAATCCTAGACAGGCTAGGTGGGCCTTGTTTTTCACACGTTTTGATTTTGTGGTCTCTTTTCTTCCGGGCACTAAGAATGTCAAGGCAGACGCCCTCTCTAGGAGTTTCTTTGCTGATTCTCCTGTTGTGACCAAGCCTGCTACCATCTTAGGTGAGGGGGTAGTTCTTTCTGCCATCTCACCCGATTTGAGACGTGCTCTGGAAGAGTTTCAGGAGGACAAACCTGAGCGTTGTCCCATTGGAAAATTGAATGTTCCTGACCAGTGGAGGAAGAGAGTGATGTCTGAAGTTCATTGCTCTGCATTGGCTGGTCATCCAGGTATTTTTGGTACTAGAGTTTTGGTGAGTCGGTCTTTTTGGTGGCCCGCCTTGTCTCGTGATGTCAGGAATTTTGTGCAGTCCTGTGGGACTTGCTCTCGGTCTAAACCTTGTTCTCGCTCTAGTGGGTTGCTGATGCCTTTGCTGGTGCCCAGGAGGCCATGGACCCATATTTCAATGGATTTTATCTCTGATATGCCTGTCTCTCAGAGAATGACTGTTATTTGGGTGATTTGTGATAGATTCTCTAAGATGGTCCATCTTGTACCACTCCCTAAGTTGCCATCTTCCTCAGAGTTGGTGCCCTTGTTTTTGCAACAGGTGGTTCGCTTGCACGGGATTCCTGAGAACATTGTATCTGACAGAGGAGTTCAGTTTGTGTCTAGATTTTGAAGGACTTTCTGTTCCAAGCTGGGAATTCAGTTGTCCTTCTCCACTGCGTTTCACCCTCAGACCAATGGGAAGACGGAGAGAACAAACCAGACTTTGGAGTCGTATTTGAGATGTTTTATTTCTGCCGATCAGGATGATTGGGTTTCATTTTTGCCCTTGGCCGAATTTGCTTTAAATAATAGAGCTAGTTCTGCCACTTTGATGTCACCTTTTTTGTAACTTTGGGTTTCATCCTCGATTCTCTTCAGGGAAGGTGGAGCCTTCTGCCTGCCCAGGTGTTGACACTGTGGTAGAGAGAATGCACCAGATCTGGGACCAAGTGGTGGATAAGTTGTCTCTCTCCCAGGAAAAGGCCCAGCGGTTTTCCAACCGGCATAGGACCATTGGTCCCCAGTTTAAGGTGGGTGATATGGTTTGGTTGTCATCAAAGAATATCGCTATGAAGGTGGCTTCTCCAAAGTTTAAACCTAGATTTATTGGACCTTACAAGATTTTGGAGATTCTTAATCCAGTCTCTTTTCGATTGGCTCTTCCTGTTACATTTAAGATCCATGACGTGTTTCATAAGTCTCTGTTAAAGAGGTTTGTTGAGCCAGTAGTTCCTGTGGTGGCACCTCCTGACCCGGTATTGGTTGAAGGTAATGTGGAATATGAGGTTGAGAAGATACTGGATTCTCGCCTGGCTAGACGGAGACTCCAGTATTTGGTTAAATGGGAGGGTTATGGCCAGGTGGATAATTCTTGGGTCCATGCATCCGATATTCATGCCGAAAGATTGGTTCGTGCCTTTCATCGGGCCCATCCTGATCGCCCTGGTGGCGTGGATGAGGGTTCGCTGACTCCTCCTCAAGGGGGAGGTACTGTTGTGAGTTCATTTTCCCCTTCACCGTCGATGTCTGATGAACTCCCTCTTCTGGTGAAGGAAGGTAGTGAGGCTGATTACCAAACACCTGATCTGGTAGATGATGACTGGGTAACAGAAAATTCTGACTGGATATAAGGCAGCCAACGCCCTTCTGAGTCGCTGATGATTTCTCTGCTGGAATCTTGGAGACCAGTCTGATTCTTGCTTCCCAAAGATAAGTTTTTGCTCTGCTATTGAACTTATTAGTTTTGTTTTGTTTACCTTGTTTTTTGGAGTTCAGCCATCCCCGGTCGGGGGTGTCCTGAGTTCCATTTTTGTTTCTGATCAGTTTGTCTCTTTGCTCTGTCTTCAGAATTTACCTGAGTGCTGATATAGTCTTTTTGAAGTCCTAGCGACTTCAGGGCCTGTTTTTCCTATCAGACGGTTGGGACATTTTTTGGTAGGGTTCTTTGCGGATTGCAGACAGCAGCTTTTCTATCCTGTCCTTTTTAGTTAGCTTGGGCCCCATCATTTGCTCAGCCTATCTTTCTATCTGTGTTAGTCTTTTCATCTTGCTTCACCGTCATTATATGTTGGGGGCTGCCTATTGCTTTGGGGTCTGCTCTGGGGCAGTTTAGATTTCCCCTTTCTTTCTTTAGGCCTATTTAGTTCTCCGGTTGTGATCGAGGGGTCTAGGGCATCGTAGGAACCCCCCATGGCTACTGTTAGTTGTTGTGGATAGGATCAGGGGTCTGCAATCCGATAGCTACCAACCTCTCCGGTTTTCTGGACTTAGCTTGTATTTTTGTTTTTTCCTCCTTCGGTGACTCATTCATAACAATATACCAAGCGGTCTTCTCCCCGTACGCTGTGAGTGTGAATAGGCTCGGCATTTGTGTATTAGCGTTAGTGCGGCTATGTGAGGTAACAGAGTTCGCCCAGCGCACACCGGGTGATGTTTAACCCGCGTGTGTTATACTGCCATATTGAGCATCCGCCATTACTTAGCAGCAGCATACCAACTCTGCACAGTGGACCCCGGGCGGCGAACGCGCCTACTATTATTTTATAATAACATTATACTAGCACCAGGGTCTGGCTAGTAATGGCGGATAAGCAGCAGCTCCTGCAGCACATTGGGTATGCAGGTTGGCGGCTCTCGAGCGTTCAACCTCACCTGCGAATGTTACTGCGGCTGCTGTTCAGGCAGCCGCTGAGGCTGTCTCCCATGTTCCTACGTCCATCCCTGCACCGATGTTATCCCACCTCCCGCTGCCCGAGAAGTTCTCAGGCGATAGTGCCTCCTGCAGGGGATTCGTGAGCCAGTATACTATTCAGCTTGAGCTGCTGGCCGCGTGATTTCCCTCTGAGCGGACTAATGTCGGATTCATCGTGTCCCTTCTGGCTGGCAGGGCTCTGGAGTGGGCCACCCCACTGTGGGAGCGTGCTGACCCTGTGGTTCGGGGAGCCTCGCAGTTCCTAGCCTCTCTGAAGCAGGTCTTTCTGGGACCACGGGTCAGACACTGTTAGGAACGGCGGAGCGCACTAAATAAAAATAAATAATAAAGTGTGTTCGCCGCTCGGGGTCCACCGTGCAGTAGGTGTAACAACCGCTGCTGAGTGATGACAGAGGAGCAATATGGCGGTATGATGCACACGGGTTCAACTTCACCTGGAGGGCGCAGAGCGGGCATCAGAAAGCATACAAAACGCTGAACCTGTTAGTGACACAGGCTTCAGGAAAATGCACACACGGTATCTGGTCACAGGAGCAGGACCCAAGACAGAGAAGCTGCGTCCTTCTAGACCTACCATGTGTGTGGCGTCGCTGCTGCGACCGCGAAGAAGGGCTGCAACTGCAGCACAGCGTAGGACACTGCCGCTCGATGACAAAGCCAGATAGCAAGTGCAATGTCGGAAGCTAGCATAGCGGTGCGGTGTGCACAGTAGCTTAAGGCTTGCCACTGACTGGCGCAGACTGCTAAACTAATACCCTATCACCATGCGTAATATCAGAGGGAAGGGGTTTCAAATGAGTCAGTCACCAGAATCATACATCCATCACCATTCACACATAGCAAGTATAGCCTATACTAGCGCATGGCGGAACAGCCATGTGTTCCATGAGCATGCCCAGTAAGAGGACAGAAGGACTTAGCCTCAGGAGAGATTTGCTGCAATGCAATCTCCTCTGCAGTGGAAAAATAGGAGGAGAGTGCAGAATGTGAGGATCTGTATCCCTGCTGAGTAAACGCAGAAATCCGACTCCTAACATTACCCCCCTCCTAGGGCACCCCCTCCCTGAGCCTTACGATCCACCTACTTGTGCCCGTAAGAGGTATAAGGCCTCAGACTTGTCCGCAGGCAAGTCTGATGTCCCGGTAGATGACTGAGAGGCCCGGGACATGTGGAAGGCCTCAGGGGTGGCAAGATCGCCAGGTCTGAAAAGGGGCCCGTGGGAGACAGCGGGAGTGGAAGTTAAAGTGGAACACCACCGTGTGTTGGCAGGCGTCTCCGATCTTCGCATAAAGAAGCTATTCCGAGCACAAAAGGCGCAGGCCCGAATATATTTTTTAACATCCTGAGCCCTGTGCGGCCACCAGTAAGACCCTGCCAGGAGTTTTGTGGTCTGCATATAGCCACAGTGACCACCTCTCCAGGATGTGTGTGCCCAGGCAAGAACCTTTGGCCGAAGGTGGGGAGGAACAAGGGCCTTACCCGGCGGTACAGAATTTGGCCTTTGCGGGGCACTGTTGTTCTGAGACACCGCGTGTTGACAAATAAGACCACGACTGGAGTCTTGTGCCAGACACGCCTGGAGAACGGTGCGAGACACCTCCATGGGCTCTGGGGGTGGAACCTTTGGCTCGGGTAGTTCCAGAGGCTCAAAAAAATTGGGAGCCGGAGTAACCTTCCGTTTGGATTGAGCACGCTCCATACCGCGCTCCGAAAAACAGAGGTCAATGCGGGTGGAAATGGCAATCAGTTCTTCCAAACTGGCAGGAATGTCTCTAGTGGAAAGAGCATCTTTAATGTGCTCCACCAAACCTCTCCAAAACACAGAGATGAGGGCTTTATCGGACCACTCCAACTCGGAAGCAAGTGTCCGAAAACGGACGGCATACTGACTAACCGAGAGAGCACCCTGAGTCAAAGCAAGAAGCTGAAGAGAGGTATCGTGCGTGACCTGTGGACCGAGGAAGACCTGCTTAATAGCTGTTAGAAAGTGAGCAGCGGTCCGGACTTCTGGGTCACCACGCTTCCATAGTGGCGTAGCCCACTCCAACGCTTTGCCCGGCAGCAGGGAAACAATAAACCCCACCTTGGCCCGTTGCGTAGGGAATCGCGCAGCCAGTAATTCCAGCTGAATGGAGCACTGGCTGATGAAACCCCTACAGGAGGCGCCATCGCCATAAAATTTATCGGGCAACGGGAGGCGGGTAACTGTCAGCGCGGGGAAGGACGTGGACATACGGGAAATTGCATCTGTGATTGCCTTTACAGCAGCTTCGGTGGATTGTGCAGCTGAGAGAGCCCTCTCAAGAGTGGCCAGCCGGCCCTCAAGCTGCCGAATACACTGTAAGAGTTGCTGCTGTTCTGCCATCACTAGCCAGTCCCTGGCGCTAGTATAATGTTAGGAACGGTGGAACACACTAAATAAAAATAAATAATAAAGTGTGTTCGCTGCTCAGGGTCCACCGCGCAGTAGGTGTAACAACCTGAGTGATGACAGAGGAGCAATATGGCGGTATGATGCACATGGGTTCAACGTCACCCGAAGTGCGCAGAGCGGGCTCTGTTCACACACAGAGGTGCCGCAACAAAAACATACAAAACACTGAACCTGTTATTGACACAGGCTTCAGATAGCATACAAAATGCTGAACCTGTTAGTGACACAGGCTTCAGGTAAATGCACACTCGGTATCTGGTCACAGGAGCAGGACCCAAGACAGAGAAGCTGCGTCCCTCTAGACCTACCGTGTGTGTGGCGTCGCTGCTGCGAACACGAAGAAGGGCTGCAACTGCAGCGCGACGTAGGACACTGCTGCTCGACGACAAAGCCAGATAGCAAGCACGATGTCGGACGCTAGCGTAGCGGTGCGGTGTGCACAGTGGTTTAAGGCTTGCCTCTGATTGGCGCTGACTGCTAAACTAATACCATATCACCATGCGTAATATCAGAGGGAAGGAGTTTCAAATGAGTCAGTCACCAGAATCATACATCCATCACCATTCACACATAGCAAGTATAGCCTATACTAGCGCATGGCGGAACAGCCATGTGGGTCGCCCTCCCAGGGCTGTTGGGTACTCGGTACCGGGCTGGTCTCTCAGAGGGGAATGTCACTGCAGCGGTGAACCGGTTCGTGGCCCTGGGCACCCATGTAAAAGGGATGAAGTGATGGAATAAAGTTTATGAGTGAATGATTTGTGACGCCACTTGTGGTGTTCGGCAATGAAGGTGTTAAGCCGACGCTGCAGACAGATCCTTTGGGACAGATGGTGGGGTGCAGCAAAGATGGGGTGGCCCTCTACAGGCAGGGCTGTAGTGCCATGCCAGAGCAGATGAAGAGGGTAGGTGTTGAGGAAGAGGGTGTAGTGTTTGGCACAGAGATGTAGCAGTGCTGGAGAGTTTGCAGGAAGAAGGCAAGGACACAACAGGGTGCAGTTTCTTTACCTTTACTTTGCTTGGCAAATGCAGTCCAGGGTCCAGATTACAGATGGCACAGGAGCTGGCTAGCCTGGAAGCAACTTAGGAATCTCTCTAGGCAGATGGGTTGTGTATAGAGTTGAGCGACTTTTGGTTTTTTAGGGTCGCGTTTCGTTTCGTGAAACCCGACTTTTCCAAAAGTCGGGTCGAGCAAGGTCGTCCGATTATAGGGAAAAGTCGGGGTCGTCCCGAAACACGAAACCCAATGTAAGTCAATGGGGAATAAAAGTCGGCAGTGAGAGGAGGACAGGAAACACACCTACAGTGCCCATTTGAATGCCAAAAGCATCAATTCTTCTTACTTAAGCTTGTCAACCTTAATTAACTTCATAATACAAGTTACGCACTGAAAAATGGGGGTTATTTGGCTAAAGTTGTGGGGGGGGAGGGCTGGCTGCAGGTTTTCATGTGCCCTGGGCGAAAGAGCGCCCCTTTAACACATACCACAACTCATCATGCTCCGATACGGCAGATAAATAGCGGTATAGTACAATGAAAAATACCTCACTTTTTACATCTCATGACGAGGCCCATCTATTTCTCCATACAGAATCATTGGTCCCATATAATGTTTGAAACAGTATATGATGAGCTCCACATAATGCTACAGTATATGTTGGTCCCCATGGATGAAGCTCCACTGTCTTATGGGCCCAAATAATGCTCCAAACATAATGGGCCCCATTTCTAATGCTCTAGTGTATAATGGGCCCTGTAAATGCTGCTTCAGTGTCTGATGTCCACCTTTGGAATGTTCCAGTGTATGGTGGGCCCCATCTATCATTCTCCAGAGTATAGTGCTCCCCAAAAATTGCTGTCCCAACATTGAAAACAATCAAATAAGTCTCCTCGCTAGGGAATCCCTGTACTTGTCTGGATTCCTCGTCGTCCCCATCTTCCATCTCACTGCACAGTATTTCAACTTTGCAAGTGCTGTGATCCTGGGCAAGCAGGGGGGGCCCACTCGTTGGCGACGGCACTGGCACAGGGCCCCTGATAGTACGGTGGTGTGTCTGATGGCGGGTGGGCCGAACCTGCACTTTCATCTGCAGCTTCCTCTTTGTCACCGTGTAAGATGGAACTGTATATGGGAAGGGTAACCTGAGTTTCATCAGGGTCAGATTCAGGTCATGTAGCGTGCGAGGGGAATGTAGTGGTCTGGGTCAATGTACCAGCATATTCATCGAGCAGTGGCTGGGCATCAGTGCACTTGTGTCGCCCCCAGGAGTACGGTCGCCACAGTGGCATTACCTTCTTCCTAGGGAGTGTGATGTCATGCTTGGGAGCAACGAAGGATCTCTCTAGCAGGTTAACTGATTGGGCGGCGTTATTCCCACGAGTCATGACCCTCCAAACAGCGTTCATGAAGGCAAAGTGTTTGTTTTACGTGGGCAGTATGGTTGCAAAGCTGAACCTTAAAGGAATGTCCAGAAGGCACCACCAGGAGTGGAGCCTACGGTTAAATTCGACTCCACCTGGGAAACCTCAACCATGCCAGCTACAGAACAGATGCACACATTGCAAGCTTAGTTCCGTTTACGAACGAGACTCCGTCATGCCCCGCGGTCCGAGTCCGGCTTACTAGAGGGACACGTGAGGCTCTGGCACATGAGATTGGCCAATAACTGGTGTGTCATGCCCTTACATGTCCGTGGCTGCATGTGTGCTACACTGAAAAGGACAGCGTTTGTCGCTTACAGGTGCAGATAACCCGCTGAACAACGTTAGTGATGGGGATCACTGATTACAATTATTACCCGCGAACAATGATTTCCCAGTAAGTGCAGGTCAACCGCAGTTCCGGAATTAGGCCTAACCATCATTCCTGAAAAAATGAAAAACTTACGTGTGCAAACCACAGGTGCTGTAGCTTGCTTAACAGCTCGCCAGCCGTTCTCACGCCCAGTATGGATTACACGTGATTGCACAAAGGTGAGAAAGGGTACCGTATCCCCAGATAACATGTATGGATAGCGTACACATTCAAAATATATGTCTCAGGAGGCAGGCTCAGACGGTGTTAGGCCCAGTATGGATTGCACGTGATTGCTCAAAGGTTAGAAAGGGTACCGTATCCCCGGATAACATGTATGGATAGCGTACACATTCAAAATATATGTCTCAGGAGGCAGGCTCAGACGGTGTTAGGCCCAGTATGGATGCACGTGATTGCACAAAGGTTAGAAAGGGTACCGTATCCCCAGATAACATGTATGGATAGCGTACACATTCAAAATATATGTCTCAGGAGGCAGGCTCAGACGGTGTTAGGCCCAGTATGGATTGCACGTGATTGCACAAAGGTTAGAAAGGGTACCGTATCCCCGGATAACATGTATGGATAGCGTACACATTCAAAATATATGTCTCAGGAGGCAGGCTCAGACGGTGTTAGGCCCAGTATGGATTGCACGTGATTGCATAAAGGTTAGAAAGGGTACCATATCCCCGGATAACATGTATGGATAGCGTACACATTCAAAATATATATCTCAGGAGGCAGGCTCAGATGGTGTTAGGCCCAGTATGGATTGCACGTGATTGCACAAAGGTTAGAAAGGGTACCGTATCCCCGGATAACATGTATGGATAGCGTACACATTCAAAATATATGTCTCAGGAGGCAGGCTCAGACGGTGTTAGGCCCAGTATGGATTGCACGTGATTGCACAAAGGATAGAAAGGGTACCGTATCCCCGGATAACATGTATGGATAGTGTACACATTCAAAATATATGTCTCAGGAGGCAGGCTCAGACGGTGTTAGGCCCAGTATGGATTGCACGTGATTGCACAAAGGTTAGAAAGGGTACCGTATCCCCGGATAACATGTATGGATAGCGTACATATTCAAAATATATGTCTCAGGAGGCAGGCTCAGACGGTGTTAGGCCCAGTATGGATTGCACGTGATTGCACAAAGGTTAGAAAGGGTACCGTATCCCCGGATAACATGTATGGATAGCGTACACATTCAAAATATATGTCTCAGGAGGAAGGCTCAGACGGTGTTAGGCCCAGTATGGATTGCACGTGATTGCACAAAGGTTAGAAAGGGTACCGTATCCCCGGATAACATGTATGGATAGCGTACACATTCAAAATATATGTCTCAGGAGGCAGGCTCAGACGGTGTTAGGCCCAGTATGGATTGCACGTGATTGCACAAAGGTTAGAAAGGGTACCGTATCCCCGGATAACATGTATGGATAGCGTACACATTCAAAATATATGTCTCAGGAGGCAGGCTCAGACGGTGTTAGGCCCAGTATGGATTACACGTGATTGCACAAAGGTTAGAAAGGGTACCGTATCCCCGGATAACATGTATGGATAGCGTACACATTCAAAATATATGTCTCAGGAGGCAGGCTCAGACGGTGTTAGGCCCAGTATGGATTGCACGTGATTGCACAAAGGTTAGAAAGGGTACCGTATCCCCGGATAACATGTATGGATAGCGTACACATTCAAAATATATGTCTCAGGAGGCAGGCTCAGACGGTGTTAGGCCCAGTATGGATTGCACGTGATTGCACAAAGGTTAGAAAGGGTACCGTATCCCCGGATAACATGTATGGATAGCGTACACATTCAAAATATATGTCTCAGGAGGCAGGCTCAGACGGTGTTAGGCCCAGTATGGATTGCACGTGATTGCACAAAGGTTAGAAAGGGTACCGTATCCCCGGATAACATGTATGGATAGCGTACACATTCAAAATATATGTCTCAGGAGGCAGGCTCAGACGGTGTTAGGCCCTGTATGGATTGCACGTGATTGCACAAAGGTTAGAAAGGGTACCATATCACCGGATAACATGTATGGATAGTGTACACATTCAAAATATATGTCTCAGGAGGCAGGCTCAGACAGTGTTAGGCCCAGTATGGATTGCACGTGATTGCACAAAGGTTAGAAAGGGTACCGTATCCCCGGATAACATGTATTGATAGCGTACACATTCAAAATATATGTCTCAGGAGGCAGGCTCAGACGGTGTTAGGCCCAGTATGGATTGCACGTGATTGCACAAAGGTTAGAAAGGGTACCGTATCCCTGGATAACATGTATGGATAGCGTACACATTCAAAATATATGTCTCAGGAGGCAGGCTCAGACGGTGTTAGGCCCAGTATGGATTGCACGTGATTGCACAAAGGTTAGAAAGGGTACCGTTTTCCCGGATAACATGTATGGATAGCGTACACATTCAAAATATATGTCTCAGGAGGCAGGCTCAGACGGTGTTAGGCCCAGTACGGATTGCACGTGATTGCACAAAGTTTAGAAAGGGTACCGTATCCCCGGATAACATGTATGGATAGCGTACACATTCAAAATATATGTCTATACATCAGGAGGCAGGCTCAGACGGTGTCAGGCACAGTATGAATTTGACGGCCCAGATTACACAGCGGAGGAGCAGGGAGAGGTAAAGATTGCAAATGCTGGGGCCCTGCCCAAGTAAGGGGGGCCCACTCGTGGGCGTCGGTACTGGCATTGGGCCCCTCATAGTACAGCGGTGTGTCTGACGGCGGGTGTGCACCACCACTGTCAGAGACACTTGATTGCACTATGAAGGACCCTGTGCCAGTGCCCGCGCCCAAGAGTCGGCCTACCCACCTGTCCAGGGCAACGGCACTCGCACGGTGTCATGCGCTAGGTGGTGACCCCGGCCATGGGGGGGGAGGCAGCACAGTTAGGGAGTTTTAGAAAGTGGCATATGTTGATGTTGGACATTCAGCTGATGCAAAAGGCGAAATAGGTGAAGTACCAGGAAGAGGTGGACCAAAGCAAGCCATTTTTCTGTCACCCTATGTGTCATCAGGGGAAGGTGGGACAAAATCCTTGGAAACCCATGCGTGGTTCATTTTAATGAAGGTTAGATCATCCACATTTTGGGTTGACAGACGGGTCCTTTTTTCTGTCAGGATTGATCCAGCTGCACTGAAGACTCTTTCCGATAGCAAACTTGCAGCTGGGCAAGCGAGCTCCTGTAAGGCATATTGGGCCAATTCAGGCCAGGTGTCCAGTTTAGCGGCCCAATAGTCAAAGGGGAATGACCTGTGTGGGAGAACATCGATATGGGAGGAAAAGTAGTTTGTAACCATAGTTGACAACTGCTGTCTCCTGTCACTTTCCATCGATGCAGTATTACCAGTTGTGTGAGCGGTATTTGAAAAATCAGTCCACAACATTGTCATGAAACCCCTGTCTCCAACGCCACTTCTGCTGTGTGCACCACGAACACCTCTGCCAAGCTGCCCCCTGCCCGTACGGCTCGTGTGAGAACCATCACCGCTGCTGTGTGCTGGGAATGCCTCAAGTAACCGATTTACCAGAGTTGCTTGTTTATTAGCCAATATTAGGTCAAGGTTCTCCTGTGGCATGATGTTTTGTAATTTGCCTTTATAGCGTGGATCCAGGATACTGGCCAACCAGTAGTCGTCATCGTTCATCATTTTGGCAATGCGGGGGTCCCTTTTTAGGATCCGCAAGGCATAATCTGACATGTGGGCCAATGTTCCCGGTGTCAATGATGCACTGCGAGTGCTGGGTGGAGGAGCACTTTCTGGCAAATCCACATCCCTCCAGTCACGCACAAACCCTGTACCAGACCTTGCCACGCCAACATTTTCACTTGCCCCACGAGATGCATCCTCCTCCCCTAAGTAATCATCCCCATCATCCTCCTCCTCCTCTTCTTCCTCCACCTCGTCCAGGAGAGGTCCCTGAGCAGATAATGGCTGAATGTCATCAAGGATTCCCTCCTCCTCTTCCTCCTCATCAACATTGGCTGCAGACGCCTGCTCCTTAAGGTGCGTCAAAGTTTGCATGAGCAGACGCATAAGTGGGATGCTCATGCTTAGGATGGCGTCGTCTGCGCTTACCAGCCGTGTGCATTCCTCAAAACACTGAAGGACTTTACAAAGGTCTTTCAGCTTCGACCACTGCACACCTGTCAACTCCATGTCTGCTCTCAAAGTGCCTGGCCGTGTATCCTCCCACAAATGCATTATGGCCTGCCTCTGCTCGCACAGCCGCTCCACCATGTGCAGGGTGGAGTTCCACCTTGTTGCAATGTCGATAATGAGGCGGTGGTTGGGAAGGTGGAGCAATCGCTGCAGCTTCTGCATGCGAACGGAGTGTACAGGCGACCGGCGGATGTGCGCGCACAGTCTTCGCACCTTCTGGAGCAGGGCTGTTAACTCCGGATAATTTTTGAGGAAGCACTGCACCACCAGGTTCAAGGTGTGAGCCAAGCAAGGTATGTGGCTGAGTTTTGAAAGGGCTATGGCTGCCACAAAATTACGGCCGTTATCACTAACTACCTTGCCTGCCTCAAGATGTACACTGCCCAGCCATGACTCAGTTTGTCACTTCAAGTACTCGGCCAGCACCTCGGCGGTGTGTCTGTCACCCAAACACATCATCTGCAACACAGCCTGCTGACGCTTTCCACTAGCTGCTCGATAGGGGGACACATCGTGTGCAACAGTGGCAGCTGCAGATGGAGTGCTCGTACGACTGCGCTCTGTGGACGAGCTTTCGCTTCTGGAGGAGGAGGAGGAGGAGGAGGGTCGAACGCCTACAGCCAACTGTTTCCTATACCGTGGGCTAGGCAGCACTGTCCCACCACCGCTGTCCCCTGTGGACCCTGCATCCACCACATTAACCCAGTGTGCAGTGATGGACACGTAATGGCCCTGGCCATGCCGACTGGACCATGCATCAGTTGTGAGGTGCACCTTTCCGCTCACTGACTGCTTGAGTGCATGGACAATGCGGTCTTTCACATGATGGTGGAGGGCTGGGATGGCTTTGCGAGAGAAGAAGTGGCGACTGGGTAGGTCATAGCGTGGTACTGCATAGGCCATGAGTTAGCGGAAAGCTGTGCTTTCCACCAACCGAAAGGGCATCATCTCAAACGAGATTAGTTTGGCAATGTGGGCGTTCAAACCCAGTGTACGCGGATGAGAGACTGAGTACTTTCTTGACCTACTCATAGTGTCTGGGAGGGTGAGCTGGACTTGAGAGCTGCATATGGTGGAAGTAGCGGTGGACAGGGCGGACTGAGAGAGGGTTGATGATGGTGATGGAGTTGGTGTTCTTTCTGATGGCCTAGAATCAGTCTTTCGTTGATATAACAGTGGGATTCCCTGACTGCTGTGGTCTTGCAACGACACCTCAACATTTGCTGCTGTGCTAACCGGTGGGCTTACAGTGGGGGAAACAATGTAGCGTTGCTGACTACCTTCGTTGTGATCAGTTGCACATGTGGCACTTGAGGTTTGGTGTTGTGTCCACGCTTGCAAGTGCATGCTGGTTAAATGTCTAAGCATGCAACTGGTATTCAAATTTTTCAGATTTTTCCCTCGGCTAAAGGTCTTTGCGCACTTCTTACAGATAACCTTGGCCTGATCATGAGGATTTTGATCAAAAAAGTGCCACACTGCACTTTTCCTACTTTGGCAGACATTTTGCGGCCTAGCACGCTGTGACCTTTTGACCCTCTGGACAAGCTGTCCAGCAACTCTTTTGATGTTTGGAACCTGTCTTTGGAGTGCTCTGGGCCTGCCAGATAACAGCTGTTGCGATGTCGATGTCTGCTGTGGATGCTCCTCATCTGAGCTATTGGAAGCAGCACCCTCTTCCCCCAATGGATGCCAATCTGGGTCAACAACTGGGTCATCCATCACCTCCTCTTCTATGTCATGTGCATCTTCCTCTGTGTCACCGTGTATGGTGGTATAGTGTGCGGGAAGGGGCACCTGAGTCTCATCAGGGTCAGAATCTGGCTCTGTACACTGCGAGGACAATGTAGTGCTCTGAGTGAATGTACCAGCAGAATCATCCATCAGCGGCTGTGCATCAGTGCACTCCATGTCAGATTCATCTTGGCCTGGGTAATTCACCATTTCACTTGATAATCCAGGCATGGTATGTGAAAACAGCTCCATGGAGTAATCAGTAGTATGGCCTGCGTCATCCTTCAATCTTGGTTGGGGTGAAGGACACAAGGAAAGGTGTGGTTCATGAACATGAGCCTCCAATGACGATTCAGTGCTTTTACTTTTTACAACTGAAGAAGAGGAGGCGATAGAGCTGGAGGCTGAGTCAGCAATGTAAGACAAAACTTTTTCCTGATGCTCTGGCTTTAAAAGCGGTTTGCCAACTCCTAGAAAACTAAGCGTTCGAGGCCTTATGTAGCCAGACGATGATGCAGGGTCAGCACCTCCTTCATTCGGTCCTATTTTGCTCTTGCCACTACCATCAGATCCACCACCAACACCATCATTACCAGCTGCCAACCCCCGCCCAATTCCACGGCCTCTTCCACCAGCCTTCCTCATTTTTGGTAGAAATGTAGACAAAATCCAACAAACTATATAGTAATGTAAAACAAGGTACAAGGTGTCTATAGGACAGGGGAGATTTTGAATTTCTGCAGACACTTGTGGACACTGGACACTTTTGGATTGTGTGAGGCCCACTGATATCTGAGCGCTATGTGACAGGCTTGATGGCACAGCTGTGACCAAAGTGACTAGAGGATAAGGGAGATTTTGAATCTCTGCACACACTTTTGGACACTGGACACTTTTGGATTGTGTGAGGCCCACTGATATCTGAGCGCTATGTGACAGGCTCGATGGCACACCTGTGACCAAAGTGACTAGAGGATAAGGGAGATTTTGAATCTCTGCACACACTTTTGGACACTGGACACTTTTGGATTGTGTGAGGCCCAATGAATATCTGAACGCTATGTGACAGGCTCGATGGCACAGCTGTGACCAAAGTGACTAGAGGATAAGGGAGATTTTGAATCTCTGCACACACTTTTGGACACTGGACACTTTTGGATTGTGTGAGGCCCACTGATATCTGAGCGCTATGTGACAGGCTCGATGGCACAGCTGTGACCAAAGTGACTAGAGGATAAGGGAGATTTTGAATCTCTGCACACACTTTTGGACACTGGACACTTTTGGATTGTGTGAGGCCCACTGATATCTGAGCGCTATGTGACAGGCTCGATGGCACAGCTGTGACCAAAGTGACTAGAGGATAAGGGAGATTTTGAATCTCTGCACACACTTTTGGACACTGGACACTTTTGGATTGTGTGAGGCCCAATGAACATCTGAGCGCTATGTGACAGGCTCGATGGCACAGCTGTGACAAAAGTGACTAGAGGATAAGGGAGATTTTGAATCTCTGCACACACTTTTGGACACTGGACACTTTTGGATTGTGTGAGGCCCAATGAATATCTGAACGCTATGTGACAGGCTCGATGGCACAGCTGTGACCAAAGTGACTAGAGGATAAGGGAGATTTTGAATCTCTGCACACACTTTTGGACACTGGACACTTTTGGATTGTGTGAGGCCCACTGATATCTGAGCGCTATGTGACAGGCTCGATGGCACAGCTGTGACCAAAGTGACTAGAGGATAAGGGAGATTTTGAATCTCTGCACACACTTTTGGACACTGGACACTTTTGGATTGTGTGAGGCCCACTGATATCTGAGCGCTATGTGACAGGCTCGATGGCACAGCTGTGACCAAAGTGACTAGAGGATAAGGGAGATTTTGAATCTCTGCACACACTTTTGGACACTGGACACTTTTGGATTGTGTGAGGCCCAATGAATATCTGAGCGCTATGTGACAGGCTCGATGGCACAGCTGTGACAAAAGTGACTAGAGGATAAGGGAGATTTTGAATCTCTGCACACACTTTTGGACACTGGACACTTTTGGATTGTGTGAGGCCCACTGATATCTGAGCGCTATGTGACAGGCTCGATGGCACAGCTGTGACCAAAGTGACTAGAGGATAAGGGAGATTTTGAATCTCTGCACACACTTTTGGACACTGGACACTTTTGGATTGTGTGAGGCCCACTGATATCTGAGCGCTATGTGACAGGCTCGATGGCACAGCTGTGACCAAAGTGACTAGAGGATAAGGGAGATTTTGAATCTCTGCACACACTTTTGGACACTGGACACTTTTGGATTGTGTGAGGCCCAATGAATATCTGAGCGCTATGTGACAGGCTCAATGGCACAGCTGTGACCAAAGTGACTAGAGGATAAGGGAGATTTTGAATCTCTGCACACACTTTTGGACACTGGACACTTTTGGATTGTGTGAGGCCCAATGAATATCTGAGCGCTATGTGACAGGCTCGATGGCACAGCTGTGACCAAAGTGACTAGAGGATAAGGGAGATTTTGAATCTCTGCACACACTTTTGGACACTGGACACTTTTGGAGTGTGTGAGGCCCAATGAATATCTGAGCGCTATGTGACAGGCTCGATGGCACAGCTGTGACCAAAGTGACTAGAGGATAAGGGAGATTTTGAATCTCTGCACACACTTTTGGACACTGGACACTTTTGGATTGTGTGAGGCCCACTGATATCTGAGCGCTATGTGACAGGCTCGATGGCACAGCTGTGACCAAAGTGACTAGAGGATAAGGGAGATTTTGAATCTCTTTACACACTTTTGGACACTGGACACTTTTGGATTGTGTGAGGCCCAATGAATATCTGAGCGCTATGTGACAGGCTCGATGGCACAGCTGTGACAAAAGTGACTAGAGGATAAGGGAGATTGGATTGCTTTTAAAAAAGCAGTTTGCAGAACAGTGGGTAAACAGCAATGCAGGAATGTCAGGAAGCCTTAGAAGGCAGCCCAACAACCAACACCACTGATACACCACTATATAGCCTCCCCTTGCACTGCACACACAGTGACTGGTGTGTTGTGCAGGCCAAATCGCTAGCAGCAGAAGCAGTTTTTTTGTCTCCTTCCCTGCCTAACGCTCTCCCTACAGAATCAGCAGCAACCTCTCCCTATACTAAGATCGGCAGAAGTAAGATGGCGGTCGGCGTGCACGCCCTTTTATACCCCCTGTGACGCCCACCAAAGCAAGCCAATCACTTGCATGCCCTTCTGAAAGATGGTGGTGACCCGTGCCTATGTCATCACGTTGCCCACAGTGTCCGTGGATCCTGATTGGCTGAAAAAGAGCGCAAAACAAACTTTTGAAACGCGACTTTGGCGCGTAAGTCGCCGACCTCGTGGCCGACCTCATCCTAGGGTCGGGTTTCGTTTCATGAAACCCGACTTTGCCAAAAGTCGGCGACTTTTGAATTTTTTCCACCCGTTTCGCTCAACTCTAGTGAGTACTAATAAAATTTATACTTTTGCATATATTTTGGATCCGTTACTCCGTTTTCTCCTTTTTAAGATTAGTATATGGAGTGGTAATCCTTGCACAAGGCGTTTTTGGACCATGGTCACCGCCTTGTCTCGTTCTCTGATACTGGGCATTATCATATATGTAATGACTAGACAAGCTGTGAGGATTCTCCATCGCCGGCGGGAACAGGCGTTCACTTGACTATTAATATGCGGTATGCATGCGGACAGCCATATTCTGACCAGTCTGCATAACCTCACTCAATATACAGTACTTGTATTGAACGAGGCCAGATGTGTCTCACAATGTGGCCTGATATATGCGTATCGCATATGGCCGCTTGGTCTCAGCACCGTAAAATCCTGACAGCTGCACCTGCTGGGAGGATTCCCAAATCTGCAGTCATATAGAGTGACACACTGTGATAAATGTTGACAACCCCTTTTAAGAATGCTGGTTTCACAATAATATTTCAGTTAGACAGGCTTCTGATCAAAGGTGAAAAAAGATAATAATAATAATAATAATAATAAATTTTATTTCTATAGCGTCGACATATTCCGCAGCATTTTACATTTCAGAGGGGACTTGTACAGACAATATACATTACAGCATAACAATAATCACATAGATCATAACAGATACCAAGGGGAATGAGGGCCCTGCTCGCAAGCTTACAATCTATGAGGAAAAAAGGGGAGACACGAAAGGTGGGTGGTAACAGTTACCCTGATTGTATGTGGGTCGCCCCTCACACCCAGGGCAGCGGGGTACTCGGTACCGGGCTGGTGTCAGGGGGAATGTGTCACAGCAGCGGTCACCCGGTCCGTGGCCCTGGGCGACCAATATCAATGGCGGTGATGTTAATGATGTTAAAGTTTATTGGAATAGTTCGTGACGCCACCTGTGGTGTTTGGCAAGCAAGATGTTAAGCCAACGCTGCGTGCAGATCCACTGGGACTGATGGTGTGGTGCAGCAAAGATGGTGAAGCTCTCCACAGGTGGAGCTGTAGTCCCAGGGCAGTGTAGGTGCAATGGATAAGGAGAGGCGCAGAATAGTATAGATGCTGGTACCCAGGTGTAGCGGTGCTGGAATAACTGAAGGACACAAGAGTATGCGGTTCCAAAGCTTTACTCACTGTTTGCAGTTCACACAACTGCCTGCCTCCGCACTGTGTTCTTCAGGTCAGGGCCCCAGTCAACCTCCAGGCAGGATAGTATTCTCCTCTCCACACTCCGCCAATATGTACCTTACTGAACGACTCCTCCAATGCGCCTTTAGGTTCGAAGCACTCCAGTACTTAGTTACCCTGGAATGCCTCTCTCTAGGTGTTCCTAGTCTCTACTTGTATGACAGACAGCTGTAGCCTGCTTGGGGGGCTCCGCTCTGCGTCCCGGCTCACTATCCAAGTGCTGTTGTGTCCCAAGTCTGCGATGGGAGTAAGGCGTTGGTGGCTCACTACTCCTCCGGTGTCTGTTGCCGGACATAAAGATCCAATCAACCTCGGGGACCGGGCCCCTGCCTTTGCGCTCTGGACTGGAAGGGTTCTCTCGCTTTCTCAACCTGCTTCCCACCATCCTTCTATTCTCCTTCGTTCCGATCTGTTCTATCTCTCTTATGGAATCTGTAGTCTCCAGTCTACATCTCTTTCTCCTTCTCTTCCTTCACTGCCCCAGTTCACTGGGGCAGCTGCAGCACTCCTTCCTCCATCCCTTCTTCCAGGGATCCCCACTCTTCACCGAGTGGCTGTTCTCTCCTACTCTGCCTGCCTTCTTCTGCGGACTGACCTGAAATCCTACACCTTCCCTCTCTTTTATATCTAACTCCACCCGCCTCCCCAGCACCTTTCGTGTTACGAAGCCAGGAACAACAAAAGGCACCCTATGACCTTTCCAGCATAAAGCATGGATGGGTCCCTGCTGAACTATCCTGTGTGTGGGGTGCAGGTGTGGGAATGTGGAAGGGAGTTCCCACCCTACCTGGATGGTGGGGTACCACACCTTAGGAGAAGGTGCAGTACCTCTGTGGTGACTGAAGCCTCAGGGGCGACACATATGGACCAGCCATAATGTTAAGTGTGTAACAGTTCAGATGCAGAGGGCTAATGGAAGCATAAGGCATGTGGGAACATGATGCGGGGAACCTGGTTATGGTAAAAAACTTTTGGCTGTGCCACATAGGGATAGATTAGGTTAATGTGTTGAGGCGGTAGGCCAGTCTGAATAAATGAGTTTTCAGGGCACGCTTAAAATTGTGGGGATTGGGGACTAATCGTATTGACCAGGGAAGTGCATTCCAAAGAATTGGCGCAGCACGTGTATAGTCTTGAAGACGGGAGTAGGAGGTTCTGATTATTGAGGATGCTAACCTCAGGTCATGAGCAGAATGGAGGGCGCGGGTAGGATGGTATACTGAAACAAGGAAGGAGATGTAGGGTGATGCTGAGCCATGAAGAGCTTTGTGGGTGAGGGTAATAAGTTTGTACTGGATTCTGGAGTGAATGGGTAGCCAGTGTAATGACTGGCACAAGGTAGAGGCATCGGTGTAACGATTGGCGAGAAATATGATCCTGGCAGCAGCATTCAAGACAGATTGGAGGGGGGGAGAGTTTGGTAAGAGGGAGACCGATTAGAAGGGAGTTACAATAGTCGAGACGAGAATGAATAAGAGAAACAGTCAGAGTTTTTGCAGAGTCAAAAGTAAGAAAGGGTCGAATTCTTGAAATGTTTTTGAGGTGCAGATAACAAGAGCGAGCCAGTGATTGGATGTGGGGGACAAAGGAAAACTCAGAGTCAAGTATGACCCCAAGACAGCGGGCATGTTGCTGGGGAGTAATAGTAGAACCACACACGGAAATGGCAATGTCGGGTATAGGTACATTAGTAGCGGGAGGAAACACAAGGAGTTCAGTCTTTGACAGGTTCAGTTTCAGATATAGTGAGGACATGATGTTATACACAGCATTTAGAAAATTGACGGTGTTTTCTAGAAAGGCTGGCGTCATGTCAGGAGAAGAAGCGTATAATTGGGTGTCGTCAGCATAGAGATGGATTGTTTGACCATTAGGGGCAGTATACAAAGAGAAGAGGAGGGGGCCTAGGACTGATCCTTGAGGAACCCCAACAGTAAGGGGAAGATGAGAGGAGGAGGAGCCAGCAAAAGATACAGTAAAGGAGTGGTCAGAGAGATAGGAGGAGAACCAGGAGAGAACGGTGTCCTTGAGGCCAATGGAATGGAGCATAGTGAGGAGAAGCAGATGATCCACAGTGTTGAATGCTGCAGAGAGATCCAAGAGAATTAGCATGGAGTAATGACCTTTTGATTTAGCTGTTAGTAGATCATTAGAGACTTTAGTGAGGGAAGTTTCAGTAGAGTGTAAAGAGCGGAAACCGGATTGGAGAGGGTCGAGAAGAGAGTTTTCTGAGAGATAGCGGATAAGACGGGAGTGGACCAGGCGTTCCAGGAGTTTAGAGATGAAGGGAAGATTAGAAACAGGTCTATAGTTAGCGGCACAGTTTTGGTCAAGGGATGTTTTTTTAACTAGTGGATGTATGATGGCATGCTTAAATGAGGAGGGAAAGATAAGAGAAGAGAGAGAGAGGTTAAATATTTTAGTTAGGTGAGGGGTGACAGCAGGGGAAAGGGGCTGGAGTAGATGTGACGGAAATGGGTCACTGGTGCAAGTGGTTGGGCGAGAAGATGCAAGGAGCCTGCTTACTTCTTCTTCTGTGACTGGTTCAAAATCAGAGAGTGAGCTAGATGCAGTGGGGGAGGGAGGACAGTGCATGGTATGAGGTGATTGGGAGATAATTTCCTGTTGGATCTGGTCAATTTCTTCATTGAAGTAATTGGCCAGATCGTCAGCTCGAAGCTCCGTGGTTGGGGCCTGTACTCTTGGGTTGAGTAGAGAATGAAAAGTGTCAAAGAGACCTTTAGGGTTATTGGACAGTGAAGTGATGAGGGTGTTGAAGTAGGTTTGTTTTGAGAGGTGAAGGGCAGTGTTGTATGTTCGAAGCATAAACTTATGATGGATGAAATCTTCGGGTAGATTGGATTTTCTCCACAGACTTTCGGCGCACCTGAAGCACCGCTGCAGGAAACGTGTTTGCAGGGTGTGCCAGGGTTGTCGCCGTCTGTGTTGTGGTGTTCTAGGTATAGGAGGAGAAAATTCATCCAGGGCACTTTGAAGTGTTTCATTGTAATGCTTCAATGCAGAATCAGGACATGAGAGGGAGGAGATAGGGGCCAATGAAGACTGCAAGTTCTTCATAAGTTTCTGGGTGTTAATGGCCTGTATGTTTCTATAAATATGGACAGTGGGGGTGACCTGAGCAGCTTGGCGGTTCTTAATAGAGAATGAAAGAAGGTTGTGGTCAGAGAGCGGGAGAGGGGAGTTTGCAAAATCATCCACTGCACAAAGCCGAGAGAAGACCAAGTCGAGGGAGTTTCCGTCTTCATGCGTTAGAGAATTAGTAAGCTGCAAAAGGCCAAATGAGGAGGTTAGAGATAAAAGGTGAGTAGCAGACGGGGAGAGTGGAAGAGCAATGGGGATGTTGAAATCTCCCATTATGAGGGTAGGGATGTCACAGGAGAGAAAATGTGGAAGCCAAGTGGCAAAATGATCCAGGAACTGAAGGGAGGGGCCGGGAGGACGATATACCACCACCACTCGCATGGAGAAGGGGGTGAAGAGTCTGACGGCATGGACCTCAAAAGAAGGAAAGACAAGTGAGGGTACTTGAGGGATAACCTGAAAGGTACATTTTGATGATAGGAGCAGACCAACGCCTCCACCTGCTCTATTGTCTGATCTTGGGGATCATCCTTAAGGACGAATAATCACAGTCATCCATCTAGTCCATGTAACAGAGCCCAAGTTAGACGTGTTGTCTAGTCAGGGAATACTGATCACCCCTCTGCAGGATAAATAATCATTCTGAGACTTGAGTAGAGTAATGTTTGGATTCAGCTTTACTGGGAGCTCAAGCAGTTGACACATGACTGTAAGTATGCTTTTACCAACCAGATTCTCATCCATTTTTCTCAAAGGGGTTATCTAGTCTAAATCCACGAGTCTGCATTCACGCTATATGTCACTAGTAAGTATATTGCAAGTGTGAATGTGGCCGGGTCAGAGCTGGACTGGCCATCTGGCAATTCTAGCAAATAGCAGAAGGGCCTGTCTGGTCATGGGCCACATTGCCTGCTACGTTGTAAACAGAATTGGTGTTCTCAAGACACCCATACTGTTAAGAGTTGTGACGGAGCACAAAGTCGCCGACTCCATCGCTTATCCCAGCAGGCCACGGGTATCATTAGAAATATTGGTCATGTTGTAATTCTTGCTTTGCTCCATCCAGGGGAATATTAGTAATATATTCCATCTAGTGCTTGGGGATATGAACAGCATGGGCCTGTATGATTTCAAATGCCAGGGCTGAATTTCAGTCCCAGTCTGTACCTGGGCCGGGTGTATGCATATTAACTACTCGCAGTCACGAGACCAACTGACCGTCATTCCTAGCTCTGACACCAAAGAATCCACAAAGTGTGCAGTGTGTACAGTGTGAGGATTCACAAGTCTGCGGTCATATAGAGTGACAAACAGTAAATGCAGACTTGGGGATTTAGACAACCCCTTTAAGGCCTCTTTCACACTTCAGTCTTTTGGCGTCAGTCAAAATCCTTCAAAGTGTGAAAAAACGGATCCAGTGAAGATTGGCTAAAAACTGAAGCACCGGATCTGTTTTTTTGACGGATCCATCGAAGTTGCAGATTTTGGAATTTAAAGGAGGAGAGAGAGAGACAATTTTGCTGTGCCAGAACGGCTTTTTGAGTTAAATTAAATGAATGAAAAATCTTGTGGGCATGCTCAGTTTAAAAAACGGAATCCATCACTTGATTCCGTCATGTGACGGACGGCGACGGATCTGCCGCCCATAGTCATCCATTATAGCAGACAACGGACTGCGACGGATCCGTCACCATCCGTCTTTTCAACGCAGACAAAAAACGTTACTATGTCCGTTGTATCCAGACGACGGATGCTGAAATTTCGAAGGAACCGTCAAATGACGGATGCAATGGATGGCCATCCATTGCAATCCGTCCTTAATGCAAGTCTATGAGAAAAAAAACGGATTCCGCTAAAAAAAGATCCGTTTTTTTCAAAAAAGGGCGGATTTCGACTGACGTCAAAAGACTGAAGTGTGACAAGTGCTTGAACCACCTAATAAAGTCCAATCTGAAGATTGCATTCTTTTAGTAATCAGCACTGGTGACTAAACATTTTCACTGGGTGGAAAACCCCTATAATAAGGATGTGCTGAGTATAAACTATAACTATTAGGCCAGGATAACACTACCGTGTGTGATGCGAGAAACTCGCACGAGTCTCTCGCATCAACACCAGGCGCTGCCGCCGGCACACAGGAGCGGAGCAGCTGCTGCATAGAAATACATATAGTCACACTATTGTATAATCTGGATGTGAACCTGCTTTGCATCTTGTTCTTGATTACCGCACTCCAACTGCTTGATCAATAATGTTTACATTATTATCACCATATCCTACATTGACCAGTTTTTTCGGCTTTACAGCTAAGGTGTATATTATGCTTTTCTGTATCAGCTTAGTGCATTGTGAGGTTTTTCAGGCAGCTAAGAATAATGTAACCATATGAATAAAGACTGATATAGATCCGTATTCACTTACAGTGAGTATTGTAGCACAGCCAGATAGGACAGGGTTAAACCCAAACTCTGCAGGCTCTGATTATTAGCACCTGGCTGGTCTGCATATAATCGGGCTAGGTACTCACATTAGTCAATCTGCTTGGGAAAAGCTGACCAGAGTGGGTGATAGTGGAGCTGAAGAGAGACTGCACAGGCTGTGTGCACCAAACTGCAAGTATCACTGGTTACTGTGGACAATAGCTGTTTTGTTTGACCAAACTGAGACTAGCTCAGCTGTGCCTGAGTAGCCAGGGTATATATTGTGTAGTCAGCCCCTGGATAAGGCTAGGGATTTATGCTTATGGTTTTGTTTTTTTGGTCCTGTACAACCTGTGGAAAAAATGTCACATTATTCCACAAGAAACCTGTGCCTGTGTGCAGAGCCACCATAAGAGCATTACTGCCCTTACTAGTGTATGGGGCATGGTGAGCAGAAGCAAAGAGGGGGCGGTGTACTTCTTCTTACTGGGCTCCAGGGGCAGGATTCGGCCAGGTCAGTAACGGAACGCATGTCCGAGGACACACAATAAGTTAAAATCTATGCACAGCTATAGCTTTCTGCACGGCAATAGTTTAAAGCTGCCAGTCAATCAGAGGCCGGCAGCTGATGTCAGCATGTTATGTCATTGCCATGCACTGGCGCATCAAATGGAAGAGGATGCTGCTGGACCGCGGCCAGGTAAAAAGCTTTTATTCTACTGAAAGCTGCCATATGGGGGCTGGGATAGTAGAGCATGTGGGGCCCAGGATGTGGGAGAGTATTACTGTAGGGGTTAATTAAGGGATATTATTAATGCTGTGATGTATTTTATTTTTGAGGATCCTGTTTTTAGTGTGGGATGTTATGTTACTGTGCAGTGCGACACTGTTGATTTTACTTTTTTCATCTGGCGTAGTGTAGAAGTTGGGGAATGTGCTATGGAAGTGATCAGCTATTGAGCACTGTGTGCTTATTTTCTGCAGAGACGAGTCCTGGCTGGAAGAAGTGATGTCAGTCTGCACTGGATGAAGAAGAAAAAGAGAAGTTGAAGGACTTCAAAAACAAATTTCACTGAGTCAGTGTATTGCATACAACATACAGAGCTCCTGTTTATAATGTCACTGCTGATCACCATTACCTGCACACCAACACTATATACAGAGCTCCTGTGTATAATGTCACTGGTGATCAGTGTATTACTTGTACACTGTATACTATATTCAGAGCCCCTGTGCATAATGTCACTAGTGATCCCTGTATTAACTGTACACTTACACTATACACTGCATACTATGTATAGAGTTCCTGTGTATAATGGTAATATTAGTATTGTGTGGGTTTTTTTTTTTTAATTAATGATGAGCTTTGTAGTATTCGGTCACTGTGGTCTGGTCATGGTGTGGCGATATTTATCCCTTGTATGTAATATTATTCGGACATTACAGTGCCTTGTGAAAGTATTCAGCCCCCTGGAACTTTTCCCACATATCATGCTTAAAACATAAAGATACCAAATATACATTTTTGGTGAAGAATCAACAACAAGTGGGACACAATGGTGAAATTGAATGAAATTTATTGGTTATTTTAAATTTTTGGGGAAATTCAAAAACTGAAAAGTGGGGCGTGCAATATTATTAGGCCCCTTTACTTTCAGTGCAGCAAACTCACTCCAGAAGTTCATTGTGGATCCCTGAATGATCCAATGTTCTCCTAAAATCATTAATGATAAATATAATCCACCTGTGTGTAAACAAGTCTCCGTATAAATGCACCTGCTCTGTGATAATCTCAGGGCTCTGTTTGAAGCACAGAGAGCATCATGAAGACCAAGAAACACAACAGGCAGGTCTGTGATACTATTGTGGAGGAGTTTAAAGCTGGATTTGGATACAAAATGATTTCCAAAACGTTAAACATCCCAAGGAGCACTGTGCAAGCGATCATATTGAAATGGAAGGAGTATCATACCACTGCAAATCTACCAAGACCCGGCTATCCCTCTAAACTTTCATCTCAAACAAGGAGAAGACTGATCAGAGATGCAGCCAAGAGTCCCATGATCACTCTGGATGAACTGCAGAGATCTACAGCGGAGGTGGGACAGTCTGTCCATAGGACAACAATCAGTCGTACACTGCACAAATCTAGCCTTTATGGAGTGGCAAGAAGAGAGCCATTTCTCAAAGATATCCATAAAAAGTGTCATTTAAAGTTGGCAACAAGCCACCTGGGAGACACACCAAACATGTGGAAGAAGGTGCTCTGGTCAGATGAAACCAAAATTGAACATTTTGGCATAAAGGCAACACAGCTCATCACCATGAACACACCATCCTAACCGTCAAACATGGTGGTGGCAGCATCATGGCTTGTGGTGGTAGCATCATGGTTTGGGCCTGCTTTTCTTCAGCAGGGACAGGGAAGATGGTTAAATTTGATGGGAAGATGGATGGAGCCAAATACAGGACCATTCTTGAAGAAAACCTGTTGGGAGTCTGAAAAGACCTGAGACTGTGACGGAGATTTGTCTTCCAACAAGACAATGATCCCAAACATGAAGCAAAATCTACAATGGAAAGGTTTACAAATAAACGTATCCAGGTGTTAGAATGTCAAAATCGAGACCTGAAAACAATCGAGAATCTATGGAAAGAGCTGAAAACTACTGTTCACAAACGATCTCCATCAAAGCTCACTGAGCGCAAGCTGTTTGCCAAGGAAGAATGGGCAAGAATTTCAGTCTCTCGATGTACCAAAACTGATACAGACATACCCCAAGCAACTTGCAGCTGTAATCGCAGCAAAAGGTGGCGCAACAATGTATTAAGTTAAAGGGGCCGAATAATATTGCACGCCCCACTTTTCAGTTTCTGAATCTTAACAAAAAATTAAAATAACCAATAACTTTCGTTCAACTTCACAATTTGTCCCACTCGTTGTTGATTCTTCACCAAAAATTTACATTTGGTATCTTTATGTTTTGAAGCATGATATGTGGGAAAAGGTTGAAAAGTTCCAGGGGGCCGAATACTTTCGCAAGGCACTGTATGTGGTTCGGCTATTGTAATACAGTACTTGTTCCTTTTATGTGGTATTATTCGGTTACTACGTGGTTTAGTCATAGTGTGATGGTATTTGTCCTTTGAATGTGGTATTATTAGTAATTTTAAAAAATGTTTGACACATACTTACAGAAAAATAAATAAAACGTACCTAAAAAGATTATTAGGTATTTTAAGAAATGTTTAATGGCTTAGAGTAGGGTCCGGCCAAAACAGTTTACCTTGCTGTTTGTGGTGGTGGCTTAAAATCTTTTGGCCAAAACAAAAGCTGCTGGCTATGAATGTGATATGGTGTTAGATGGTAACTGTTATAAGGTATGTCTCCACGGGGCATGCTGGCAGCACTTTGGGCAAAGCGGAAACATGCTCTGCCCAAAGTGCCGCCCCCCTTTGTATGCGACTTGATACCGCATGTGTTCATTGAACATATGCAGAATCACCGCATCGTATCCATAGACAGGGTTATTTACAGTCATATGTTAAAGTTTGGGCACCCCTATTAATGTTAACCTTTTTTCTTTATACCAATTTTGGTTTTTGCAACAGCTATTTCAGTTTCATATATCTAATAACTGATGGACTCAGTTATATTTCTGGATTCAAATGAGGTTTATTGTACAGAAATTGTGCAATCTGCATTTTAACAAAATTTGACCGGTGCAAAAGTATGGGCACCTCAACATAAAAGTGACATTAATATTTCGTAGATCCTCCTTTTGCAAAAATAACAGCCTCTAGTCGCTTCCTGTAGCTATTAATGAGTTCCTGGATGAAGGTATTTGTGACCATTCCTGTTTACAAAACAATTCCAGTTCAGTTTGATGGTCGCCGAGCATGGACAGCCCGCTTCAAATCATCCCACAGATGTTCAATGATATTCAGGTCTGGGGACTGGGATGGCCATTCCAGAACATTGTAATTGTTCCTCTGCATGAATGCCTGAGTAGATTTGGAGCGGTGTTTTGGATCATTGTCTTGCTGAAATATCCATCCCTTGCGTAACTTCAACTTTGTCACTGATTCTTGCACATTATTGTCAAGAATCTGCTGATACTGAGTTGAATCCATGCGACCCTCAACTTTAACAAGATTCCCAGTGTCAGCATTGGCCACACAGCCCCAAAGCATGATGGAACCTCCACCAAATTTTACTGTGGGTAGCAAGTGTTTTCTTGGAATGCTGTGTTTTTTAGCCTCCATGCATAACGCCTTTTTGTATGACCAAACAACTCAATCTTTGTTTCATCAGTCCACAGGACCTTCTTCCAAAATGTAACTGGCTTGTCCAAATGTGCTTTTGCATACCTCAGGCGACTGTGTTTGTGGCGTGCTTGCAGAAACGGCTTTTTTTGCATCACTCTCCCATACAGCTTCTCCTTGTGCAAAGTGGCTGTATTGTTGACCGATGCACAGTGACACCATCTGCAGCAAGATGATGCTGCAGGTCTTTGGAGGTGGTCTGTGGATTGTCCTTGACTGTTCTCACCATTCTTCTTCTCTGCCTTTCTGATATTTTTCTTGGCCTGCCACTTCTGGGCTTAACAAGAACTGTACCTGTGTTCTTCCATTTCCTTACTATGTTCCTCACAGTGGAAACTGACAGGTTAAATCTCTGAGACAACTTTTTGTATCCTTCCCCTGAAAAGCTATGCTGAATAATCTTTGTTTTCAGATCATTTGACAGTTGTTTTGAGGAGCCCATGATGCCACTCTTCATAGGAGAATCAAATAGGAGAACTACTTGCAAGTGGCCACCTTAAATACCTTTTCTCATGATTTGATACACCTGGCTATAAAGTTCAAAGCTCAATGAGGTTACAAAACCAATTTAGTGCTTCCGGAAGTCAGCAAAAAGTAGTTAGGAGTGTTCAAATCAAGAAAATGATAAGGGTGCCCATACTTTTGCACCGGTCAAATTTTGTTTAAATGCAGATTGCACATTTTCTGTTAGAACAATAAACCTCACTTGAATCCAGAAATATAACTGAGTCCATCAGTTATTAGATATATGAAACTGAAATAGCTGTTGCAAAAACCAAAATTGTTATAAAGAAAAAAGGTTACCATTAATAGGGGTGCCCAAACTTTAACACATGACTGTATCTTGCGGAGACGGAGTGTCGCCACAAGATAAATAGACATGCTGCGGTCAGGAAAGACGCACTGCATGTCCAGATACACAGGGCCGCCGGATGCAGCCCTGCACGCATAGTGGAGACGGGATTTCATAAAATCCCCTCCAATATGCTGTAACATTTGGATGCTGCAGCTGTACGCAGCGTCCAATCCACAGCAGATAGTGAATGTTTCCGGACCATGGAAACATACCCTAAAAGTGTGAATGGTGAGGACATGATGCAGAAGTGGAGTTTTTCCAAGACTAGACAGTGGGACTGTGTATAATGTCACTGGTGATCCCTGTATACTTACACTACTGTATATACAGAGCTCTTTGGTATAATGGCCCTTATGGTAATATTAGTATTGTGTTTTTTTAAATTAATGATCAGTATTGTAGTATCTGGTCACTATGTGGTCTGGTCATGGTGTGGTGGTATTTATCCCTTGTATGTAATATTATTTGGTCATTATATTGTGGTAATATGTGGTCCAGCCATGGTATGACAGAATTTGTTCCTTGTATGTGGTATTAGTCATTTTTAAAAATGTACCTAAAGAGCATTGAATATTTTAAGAAATGTTTAATAGAGTAGGGCCCGATCAAAAGAGTCTTCCTTGTGGTGGGGCTTAAAAAATCGATGGCTGTATGTGATCTGGTGTTCGATGGGTACTACTAATGTGTGATTGGTGAGGACGTGATGCAGAAGTGGAGTTTTTCCAAGACTGGGCAGGGGACTGTAGAATATGGGGCTCCAAAATTCCTGGTGACAGCCCTGCCTGTGTGAATGCTACCTAATGTCTGATAGTAAGAAATCCTTCATTGTGTGGGTTTATATAATAGTATTTATGCACTCATAGAAATATAGATCTATATCGCTTAAAGTATCCTCTAAAGAAAGCAGCACTATACAAAACTGACACTGCAAACGAGAGCAAGCTTCAGAGTATCGACCCAGTATCCTCCATATATACATGGCCCATCCTCTGTCACACTGGAGGGATGAGACCCATAGATGGGTGTCTGTCAATTTGGTAGACGGCACTAAATTATAATACATATAATGGGTGAGAGATACAGACAACCATCTGGATACTAACTAGCAGTCTGCCACGAATGGCACCCATTTCTTCTTATACCAGAAACAGACTGGATAGATTCAATGTATTTGCAGTTTCCATCTGCTATGTGGCCATTGCCCTTTGTTCACATAGGTCCCTGTTCAAACAAGGTGGCTCTTCTTCCTATACTATTATTTATTACTCCCATACCATCTTTTTTATATACTAGATATATCTGTAATGCTGCTTATTTTGCCTATATTTTACTATTGAGAAACCAGAGCAATCTTCAAATTATCTACAAGCTTATACAGCCTGTGCGGGAGTGTGAGCATTCCCCACTCCAATATGGCAGGTACATATAACTGAGTGCAGTAGACATGCACAGATTGAGGGCAGCTCCCTGATCTAATATGGCGCCACACAACTTGATGGAGAGAAGAGAGCTTGTGCAAATCAGTCAGTGCCGGGGTGTACACTGACAGCTTGGGGCCCCTGTGCAAAAAAAATGTTTGGGCCCCTCTATGTTTATGGCAACCAAGCTACAGATATTTGTCTCCTCTCAATATGAATATTACTGTCCCCTATTACATGATGCCCTCTTATGTACAGCACCATCCCTTACATATCGGAATCTCGTTATTTAGAGCATCCTGTTTTATTATAGTATCCACTCTTGTTATATAAAAACTGAAGTGATTGCTGATGGAAGTTGGTAAAGCTACTTTTCTGATAGCAAAGTATGATTAACTGGTGAGATGCTGCACCATCAGCAGTCATGTTATATCTAACAAGAGAGGACACTGTAGTAAAGAGAGAGCGCTGTGAGTAACAAAAATAACAAGAAAGCAATATGTAAAGAACGGTGCTATATATGATGACATAATACTTTGTAATAATGGGACAATAATGTACATAAAAACAGAGGACGCAACATAATAGGGGACTGTCCCATACATAACTAAAGAGGATGGTACGTAATCAGGGATGCCCCTTCCTGGGATAATGTCCCCCATACTGGGACCATTCCTGGGATAGTGTGCCCCTTCCTGGGATAATGTGTTCTGTTCTCCAATGCATAAAAAAATACTACTCGTCTTCCCCCTATGCTGCCTGGTGTTCGCTTCTACAGCCGCTGCAGTTGACTTCAGCATCCTCGCCATGGTGCATGATGTCGATGCCATGTGTCACCAGTCACGGGCACGCCGACGTCAGCTACCAGTCTCTGATAGGCCACTGGCATGTATTGCAGCTCAGGGAGCCAGCGGGTCCCCTGCACCACAAAACATTTCAGCAGAATGTGGCTCCAAGGACTTGCATCCAGCTGATATAGTCGTTGGTGTTGGCGTGCCCCCTCCACCTCTAGGCCCCTGGTGTAGTGAGTAGCTGGGATCACTGACATCACATTTGAGCCTAGAGCACATTCTATGTATATTACTACCGTCAGCAGTTATATGAGCAATCATTAATTATAACACTTGTGTTATCACATTATCTCTATCAAGCAATTAAGGTTTTAATATTATATGCACAATACCTGTGAACTGGCACAGGATGAAAATCAATTATTGTTATATGCTTAATGACTCATGAGGAGATTGATATTATTGCACTGTATACATATGCAGGGCCAGCGTCAGCTCTTGGGTAAGTGTCAGGGCCCTGAGCAGGCTGGGGGGCCCACTCACCATTGGGGACACCAGCACGCTATGGGGACCGGTGCCAGCACCCACAAGTTGGCCCCCCCCGCTTGCTTAGGGCCCAAGTACTAGCAATACTTACCTCTCCCTGTTCTTCCGCTGCAGTGTCTTCCACATCTTCTCACTCTGGGATGTTTCAGGTCAGATGGTGCGATGATGTGACTAGTGTGCTCCCTCTTCTCTGAACAGTTACAGTGCAAAAAGCCGGACGACTGCAATGCTGAGGAGTCTGGAGCAGAGCAGCGGCCAGCGAGGAGAGGTGAGCATTTCATTTTTTTTACGCTTGGCGCAATATATTGGACTCATATATACTGGAGCATTGTATGGGGCCCATCATATACTGGAGCATTATATGGGGCCCACGATCCTGTATGGAGAGCTATGTGGAACCCATAATACTGGAGCCCAACACCGGAACTGCTGCAACCCACCAACCTACTGTCTCCTTCCCCACCATCCTGTAGCATGTAAGCCCGAAAGGGCAGGGTCCTCTCCCCTCTGTATCAGTCTGTCATTGTTAGTTTACTGTAAGTGATATCTGTAATTTGTATGTAACCCCTTCTCATGTACAGCACCATGGAATCAATGGTGCTATATAAATAAATAATACTGTATAGAGGACTAAACTGTCCGGTTTCTGAGCTAAATAGTTATTACTCATGTAATGTAAGAAGTAAGTGAAATCTTTGGCATTGTTCTATACCTATATTTCTCTGCCGTATCTGTGCATCATGTATCGTGGTATGTCTTAAAGGGACCCACTGAGACCATTTCCCCAGGGCCCATGAAAACCTGGAGCCGGCCCTGTACATATCAACTATTCTTTCCTGATGTATATTGATTGATCACTGATTATAGAGTGTAACCTATATGTACTGTGCTTATACTCTGTGAATGTTGATGGCTTGAGAAAGGTTCACAGTTTTGAAAAGTTGAAATGTCGCGCATATCTGGGTGAATAAAGACCACAGTTTATTTCACGATCTCATGCCTGGAGTGCTGCTATATTTTTATATTTTTTTTGCCATGTATCTACATCAATCTATATTCATATGGTTACATTTCTATATGAAAAACAGCTGCATACATGTGTCCATATATATCAGTGTATAATACACAGACTTGATTATTCTGACACAAGCATCCTGGCTGAATGTGGCATGTAATACAGGTGTGTACTATATCTTGACCAAATGTGTAACTTTCCATGACCCTAACTGGATTCCCATGGAGTCCTGTAAATCTTTTTATTCGGCTTTACAGTACACTGCATTATATACTGATTCTGGGTTACACAATGATTTTGGCCATGGCACAGGTTGGGCAGCATAAAATCATTGTAAGCTGCTGCTACATGACATGGCAGCAGAAATAAAGTGATTAGGGTCACAATACATGCCCTGGGTACCACGACAAGCAGATTGAAAAAAAAAATCAGAACTTGTCCCACCACTGCAGGAGTCGCAATGTGACCCTCCTCACCTGTATCAGAGGCATGAAGAGAAGTTTGGCAGCTTGATCTATGTTGTAACTAAACATCATTTTGCTTCAGCATATGTTTATGGGATAACGTTCCTGCCGTGCACGTCAATGTCAGTTGCTATCTCCACGCTGCAACACACTTGGATGCACATACACCTGACGTGGGGGTCCCCCTTCAGTATGGACCCGGTTGCACCCTCTGTAATTGCAATCATTACACCCATGAGTAACAGAGGACATGTGACAGTGCTATCACCATTGTGGTGTGAGGTGTAGTGATCGGTGCTGAACTGCCACAGATGGAAGCACAGGATCACTACTCAGTCAGTTTCAGTGCTGGAATGAATGATAGTATCTGCCCCAGCACTAATCTTAAAAGCCAATGATTGTGTAGTGCGTGGGAAGAGGGCAGCGCTGGATGAGAGTTTAGGGAAAAAAAGCAGAGCAATTTGCCTAGTGTGGGGAGCAGCATGTAATCAAACTCCGTGCAGGCAATAAAGTGAAATTCAGGGTGTCATAAATTCAATAGAGGTGAAACTAGCTTTATTAATAAATTAGAATGTTATTTTTTCAGGCTGGCAGTATATCTCGGGCTGCGGCTGGCAGTATATCTCGGGCTGCGGCTGGCAGTATATCTCGGGCTGCGGCTGGCAGTATATCTCGGGCTGCGGCTGGCAGTATATCTCGGGCTGCGGCTGGCAGTATATCTCGGGCTGCGGCTGGCAGTATATCTCGGGCTGCGGCTGGCAGTATATCTCGGGCTGCGGCTGGCAGTATATCTCGGGCTGCGGCTGGCAGTATATCTCGGGCTGCGGCTGGCAGTATATCTCGGGCTGCGGCTGGCAGTATATCTCGGGCTGCGGCTGGCAGTATATCTCGGGCTGCGGCTGGCAGTATATCTCGGGCTGCGGCTGGCAGTATATCTCGGGCTGCGGCTGGCAGTATATCTCGGGCTGCGGCTGGCAGTATATCTCGGGCTGCGGCTGGCAGTATATCTCGGGCTGCGGCTGGCAGTATATCTCGGGCTGCGGCTGGCAGTA
Source organism: Dendrobates tinctorius (assembly GCF_039654945.1). Classification (NCBI taxonomy): domain Eukaryota; kingdom Metazoa; phylum Chordata; class Amphibia; order Anura; family Dendrobatidae; genus Dendrobates; species Dendrobates tinctorius. The sequence continues at coordinate 22,271,054 of NW_027361704.1, forward strand.
TATCTCGGGCTGCGGCTGGCAGTATATCTCGGGCTGCGGCTGGCAGTATATCTCGGGCTGCGGCTGGCAGTATATCTCGGGCTGCGGCTGGCAGTATATCTCGGGCTGCGGCTGGCAGTATATCTCGGGCTGCGGCTGGCAGTATATCTCGGGCTGCGGCTGGCAGTATATCTCGGGCTGCGGCTGGCAGTATATCTCGGGCTGCGGCTGGCAGTATATCTCGGGCTGCGGCTGGCAGTATATCTCGGGCTGCGGCTGGCAGTATATCTCGGGCTGCGGCTGGCAGTATATCTCGGGCTGCGGCTGGCAGTATATCTCGGGCTGCGGCTGGCAGTATATCTCGGGCTGCGGCTGGCAGTATATCTCGGGCTGCGGCTGGCAGTATATCTCGGGCTGCGGCTGGCAGTATATCTCGGGCTGCGGCTGGCAGTATATCTCGGGCTGCGGCTGGCAGTATATCTCGGGCTGCGGCTGGCAGTATATCTCGGGCTGCGGCTGGCAGTATATCTCGGGCTGCGGCTGGCAGTATATCTCGGGCTGCGGCTGGCAGTATATCTCGGGCTGCGGCTGGCAGTATATCTCGGGCTGCGGCTGGCAGTATATCTCGGGCTGCGGCTGGCAGTATATCTCGGGCTGCGGCTGGCAGTATATCTCGGGCTGCGGCTGGCAGTATATCTCGGGCTGCGGCTGGCAGTATATCTCGGGCTGCGGCTGGCAGTATATCTCGGGCTGCGGCTGGCAGTATATCTCGGGCTGCGGCTGGCAGTATATCTCGGGCTGCGGCTGGCAGTATATCTCGGGCTGCGGCTGGCAGTATATCTCGGGCTGCGGCTGGCAGTATATCTCGGGCTGCGGCTGGCAGTATATCTCGGGCTGCGGCTGGCAGTATATCTCGGGCTGCGGCTGGCAGTATATCTCGGGCTGCGGCTGGCAGTATATCTCGGGCTGCGGCTGGCAGTATATCTCGGGCTGCGGCTGGCAGTATATCTCGGGCTGCGGCTGGCAGTATATCTCGGGCTGCGGCTGGCAGTATATCTCGGGCTGCGGCTGGCAGTATATCTCGGGCTGCGGCTGGCAGTATATCTCGGGCTGCGGCTGGCAGTATATCTCGGGCTGCGGCTGGCAGTATATCTCGGGCTGCGGCTGGCAGTATATCTCGGGCTGCGGCTGGCAGTATATCTCGGGCTGCGGCTGGCAGTATATCTCGGGCTGCGGCTGGCAGTATATCTCGGGCTGCGGCTGGCAGTATATCTCGGGCTGCGGCTGGCAGTATATCTCGGGCTGCGGCTGGCAGTATATCTCGGGCTGCGGCTGGCAGTATATCTCGGGCTGCGGCTGGCAGTATATCTCGGGCTGCGGCTGGCAGTATATCTCGGGCTGCGGCTGGCAGTATATCTCGGGCTGCGGCTGGCAGTATATCTCGGGCTGCGGCTGGCAGTATATCTCGGGCTGCGGCTGGCAGTATATCTCGGGCTGCGGCTGGCAGTATATCTCGGGCTGCGGCTGGCAGTATATCTCGGGCTGCGGCTGGCAGTATATCTCGGGCTGCGGCTGGCAGTATATCTCGGGCTGCGGCTGGCAGTATATCTCGGGCTGCGGCTGGCAGTATATCTCGGGCTGCGGCTGGCAGTATATCTCGGGCTGCGGCTGGCAGTATATCTCGGGCTGCGGCTGGCAGTATATCTCGGGCTGCGGCTGGCAGTATAGTCTCGGGCTGCGGCTGGCAGTATGTCTCGGGCTGCGGCTGGCAGTATGTCTCGGGCTGCGGCTGGCAGTATGTCTCGGGCTGCGGCTGGCAGTATGTCTCGGGCTGCGGCTGGCAGTATGTCTCGGGCTGCGGCTGGCAGTATGTCTCGGGCTGCGGCTGGCAGTATGTCTCGGGCTGCGGCTGGCAGTATGTCTCGGGCTGCGGCTGGCAGTATGTCTCGGGCTGCGGCTGGCAGTATGTCTCGGGCTGCGGCTGGCAGTATGTCTCGGGCTGCGGCTGGCAGTATGTCTCGGGCTGCGGCTGGCAGTATGTCTCGGGCTGCGGCTGGCAGTATGTCTCGGGCTGCGGCTGGCAGTATGTCTCGGGCTGCGGCTGGCAGTATGTCTCGGGCTGCGGCTGGCAGTATGTCTCGGGCTGCGGCTGGCAGTATGTCTCGGGCTGCGGCTGGCAGTATGTCTCGGGCTGCGGCTGGCAGTATGTCTCGGGCTGCGGCTGGCAGTATGTCTCGGGCTGCGGCTGGCAGTATGTCTCGGGCTGCGGCTGGCAGTATGTCTCGGGCTGCGGCTGGCAGTATGTCTCGGGCTGCGGCTGGCAGTATGTCTCGGGCTGCGGCTGGCAGTATGTCTCGGGCTGCGGCTGGCAGTATGTCTCGGGCTGCGGCTGGCAGTATGTCTCGGGCTGCGGCTGGCAGTATGTCTCGGGCTGCGGCTGGCAGTATGTCTCGGGCTGCGGCTGGCAGTATGTCTCGGGCTGCGGCTGGCAGTATGTCTCGGGCTGCGGCTGGCAGTATGTCTCGGGCTGCGGCTGGCAGTATGTCTCGGGCTGCGGCTGGCAGTATGTCTCGGGCTGCGGCTGGCAGTATGTCTCGGGCTGCGGCTGGCAGTATGTCTCGGGCTGCGGCTGGCAGTATGTCTCGGGCTGCGGCTGGCAGTATGTCTCGGGCTGCGGCTGGCAGTATGTCTCGGGCTGCGGCTGGCAGTATGTCTCGGGCTGCGGCTGGCAGTATGTCTCGGGCTGCGGCTGGCAGTATGTCTCGGGCTGCGGCTGGCAGTATGTCTCGGGCTGCGGCTGGCAGTATGTCTCGGGCTGCGGCTGGCAGTATGTCTCGGGCTGCGGCTGGCAGTATGTCTCGGGCTGCGGCTGGCAGTATGTCTCGGGCTGCGGCTGGCAGTATGTCTCGGGCTGCGGCTGGCAGTATGTCTCGGGCTGCGGCTGGCAGTATGTCTCGGGCTGCGGCTGGCAGTATGTCTCGGGCTGCGGCTGGCAGTATGTCTCGGGCTGCGGCTGGCAGTATGTCTCGGGCTGCGGCTGGCAGTATGTCTCGGGCTGCGGCTGGCAGTATGTCTCGGGCTGCGGCTGGCAGTATGTCTCGGGCTGCGGCTGGCAGTATGTCTCGGGCTGCGGCTGGCAGTATGTCTCGGGCTGCGGCTGGCAGTATGTCTCGGGCTGCGGCTGGCAGTATGTCTCGGGCTGCGGCTGGCAGTATGTCTCGGGCTGCGGCTGGCAGTATGTCTCGGGCTGCGGCTGGCAGTATGTCTCGGGCTGCGGCTGGCAGTATGTCTCGGGCTGCGGCTGGCAGTATGTCTCGGGCTGCGGCTGGCAGTATGTCTCGGGCTGCGGCTGGCAGTATGTCTCGGGCTGCGGCTGGCAGTATGTCTCGGGCTGCGGCTGGCAGTATGTCTCGGGCTGCGGCTGGCAGTATGTCTCGGGCTGCGGCTGGCAGTATGTCTCGGGCTGCGGCTGGCAGTATGTCTCGGGCTGCGGCTGGCAGTATGTCTCGGGCTGCGGCTGGCAGTATGTCTCGGGCTGCGGCTGGCAGTATGTCTCGGGCTGCGGCTGGCAGTATGTCTCGGGCTGCGGCTGGCAGTATGTCTCGGGCTGCGGCTGGCAGTATGTCTCGGGCTGCGGCTGGCAGTATGTCTCGGGCTGCGGCTGGCAGTATGTCTCGGGCTGCGGCTGGCAGTATGTCTCGGGCTGCGGCTGGCAGTATGTCTCGGGCTGCGGCTGGCAGTATGTCTCGGGCTGCGGCTGGCAGTATGTCTCGGGCTGCGGCTGGCAGTATGTCTCGGGCTGCGGCTGGCAGTATGTCTCGGGCTGCGGCTGGCAGTATGTCTCGGGCTGCGGCTGGCAGTATGTCTCGGGCTGCGGCTGGCAGTATGTCTCGGGCTGCGGCTGGCAGTATGTCTCGGGCTGCGGCTGGCAGTATGTCTCGGGCTGCGGCTGGCAGTATGTCTCGGGCTGCGGCTGGCAGTATGTCTCGGGCTGCGGCTGGCAGTATGTCTCGGGCTGCGGCTGGCAGTATGTCTCGGGCTGCGGCTGGCAGTATGTCTCGGGCTGCGGCTGGCAGTATGTCTCGGGCTGCGGCTGGCAGTATGTCTCGGGCTGCGGCTGGCAGTATGTCTCGGGCTGCGGCTGGCAGTATGTCTCGGGCTGCGGCTGGCAGTATGTCTCGGGCTGCGGCTGGCAGTATGTCTCGGGCTGCGGCTGGCAGTATGTCTCGGGCTGCGGCTGGCAGTATGTCTCGGGCTGCGGCTGGCAGTATGTCTCGGGCTGCGGCTGGCAGTATGTCTCGGGCTGCGGCTGGCAGTATGTCTCGGGCTGCGGCTGGCAGTATGTCTCGGGCTGCGGCTGGCAGTATGTCTCGGGCTGCGGCTGGCAGTATGTCTCGGGCTGCGGCTGGCAGTATGTCTCGGGCTGCGGCTGGCAGTATGTCTCGGGCTGCGGCTGGCAGTATGTCTCGGGCTGCGGCTGGCAGTATGTCTCGGGCTGCGGCTGGCAGTATGTCTCGGGCTGCGGCTGGCAGTATGTCTCGGGCTGCGGCTGGCAGTATGTCTCGGGCTGCGGCTGGCAGTATGTCTCGGGCTGCGGCTGGCAGTATGTCTCGGGCTGCGGCTGGCAGTATGTCTCGGGCTGCGGCTGGCAGTATGTCTCGGGCTGCGGCTGGCAGTATGTCTCGGGCTGCGGCTGGCAGTATGTCTCGGGCTGCGGCTGGCAGTATGTCTCGGGCTGCGGCTGGCAGTATGTCTCGGGCTGCGGCTGGCAGTATGTCTCGGGCTGCGGCTGGCAGTATGTCTCGGGCTGCGGCTGGCAGTATGTCTCGGGCTGCGGCTGGCAGTATGTCTCGGGCTGCGGCTGGCAGTATGTCTCGGGCTGCGGCTGGCAGTATGTCTCGGGCTGCGGCTGGCAGTATGTCTCGGGCTGCGGCTGGCAGTATGTCTCGGGCTGCGGCTGGCAGTATGTCTCGGGCTGCGGCTGGCAGTATGTCTCGGGCTGCGGCTGGCAGTATGTCTCGGGCTGCGGCTGGCAGTATGTCTCGGGCTGCGGCTGGCAGTATGTCTCGGGCTGCGGCTGGCAGTATGTCTCGGGCTGCGGCTGGCAGTATGTCTCGGGCTGCGGCTGGCAGTATGTCTCGGGCTGCGGCTGGCAGTATGTCTCGGGCTGCGGCTGGCAGTATGTCTCGGGCTGCGGCTGGCAGTATGTCTCGGGCTGCGGCTGGCAGTATGTCTCGGGCTGCGGCTGGCAGTATGTCTCGGGCTGCGGCTGGCAGTATGTCTCGGGCTGCGGCTGGCAGTATGTCTCGGGCTGCGGCTGGCAGTATGTCTCGGGCTGCGGCTGGCAGTATGTCTCGGGCTGCGGCTGGCAGTATGTCTCGGGCTGCGGCTGGCAGTATGTCTCGGGCTGCGGCTGGCAGTATGTCTCGGGCTGCGGCTGGCAGTATGTCTCGGGCTGCGGCTGGCAGTATGTCTCGGGCTGCGGCTGGCAGTATGTCTCGGGCTGCGGCTGGCAGTATGTCTCGGGCTGCGGCTGGCAGTATGTCTCGGGCTGCGGCTGGCAGTATGTCTCGGGCTGCGGCTGGCAGTATGTCTCGGGCTGCGGCTGGCAGTATGTCTCGGGCTGCGGCTGGCAGTATGTCTCGGGCTGCGGCTGGCAGTATGTCTCGGGCTGCGGCTGGCAGTATGTCTCGGGCTGCGGCTGGCAGTATGTCTCGGGCTGCGGCTGGCAGTATGTCTCGGGCTGCGGCTGGCAGTATGTCTCGGGCTGCGGCTGGCAGTATGTCTCGGGCTGCGGCTGGCAGTATGTCTCGGGCTGCGGCTGGCAGTATGTCTCGGGCTGCGGCTGGCAGTATGTCTCGGGCTGCGGCTGGCAGTATGTCTCGGGCTGCGGCTGGCAGTATGTCTCGGGCTGCGGCTGGCAGTATGTCTCGGGCTGCGGCTGGCAGTATGTCTCGGGCTGCGGCTGGCAGTATGTCTCGGGCTGCGGCTGGCAGTATGTCTCGGGCTGCGGCTGGCAGTATGTCTCGGGCTGCGGCTGGCAGTATGTCTCGGGCTGCGGCTGGCAGTATGTCTCGGGCTGCGGCTGGCAGTATGTCTCGGGCTGCGGCTGGCAGTATGTCTCGGGCTGCGGCTGGCAGTATGTCTCGGGCTGCGGCTGGCAGTATGTCTCGGGCTGCGGCTGGCAGTATGTCTCGGGCTGCGGCTGGCAGTATGTCTCGGGCTGCGGCTGGCAGTATGTCTCGGGCTGCGGCTGGCAGTATGTCTCGGGCTGCGGCTGGCAGTATGTCTCGGGCTGCGGCTGGCAGTATGTCTCGGGCTGCGGCTGGCAGTATGTCTCGGGCTGCGGCTGGCAGTATGTCTCGGGCTGCGGCTGGCAGTATGTCTCGGGCTGCGGCTGGCAGTATGTCTCGGGCTGCGGCTGGCAGTATGTCTCGGGCTGCGGCTGGCAGTATGTCTCGGGCTGCGGCTGGCAGTATGTCTCGGGCTGCGGCTGGCAGTATGTCTCGGGCTGCGGCTGGCAGTATGTCTCGGGCTGCGGCTGGCAGTATGTCTCGGGCTGCGGCTGGCAGTATGTCTCGGGCTGCGGCTGGCAGTATGTCTCGGGCTGCGGCTGGCAGTATGTCTCGGGCTGCGGCTGGCAGTATGTCTCGGGCTGCGGCTGGCAGTATGTCTCGGGCTGCGGCTGGCAGTATGTCTCGGGCTGCGGCTGGCAGTATGTCTCGGGCTGCGGCTGGCAGTATGTCTCGGGCTGCGGCTGGCAGTATGTCTCGGGCTGCGGCTGGCAGTATGTCTCGGGCTGCGGCTGGCAGTATGTCTCGGGCTGCGGCTGGCAGTATGTCTCGGGCTGCGGCTGGCAGTATGTCTCGGGCTGCGGCTGGCAGTATGTCTCGGGCTGCGGCTGGCAGTATGTCTCGGGCTGCGGCTGGCAGTATGTCTCGGGCTGCGGCTGGCAGTATGTCTCGGGCTGCGGCTGGCAGTATGTCTCGGGCTGCGGCTGGCAGTATGTCTCGGGCTGCGGCTGGCAGTATGTCTCGGGCTGCGGCTGGCAGTATGTCTCGGGCTGCGGCTGGCAGTATGTCTCGGGCTGCGGCTGGCAGTATGTCTCGGGCTGCGGCTGGCAGTATGTCTCGGGCTGCGGCTGGCAGTATGTCTCGGGCTGCGGCTGGCAGTATGTCTCGGGCTGCGGCTGGCAGTATGTCTCGGGCTGCGGCTGGCAGTATGTCTCGGGCTGCGGCTGGCAGTATGTCTCGGGCTGCGGCTGGCAGTATGTCTCGGGCTGCGGCTGGCAGTATGTCTCGGGCTGCGGCTGGCAGTATGTCTCGGGCTGCGGCTGGCAGTATGTCTCGGGCTGCGGCTGGCAGTATGTCTCGGGCTGCGGCTGGCAGTATGTCTCGGGCTGCGGCTGGCAGTATGTCTCGGGCTGCGGCTGGCAGTATGTCTCGGGCTGCGGCTGGCAGTATGTCTCGGGCTGCGGCTGGCAGTATGTCTCGGGCTGCGGCTGGCAGTATGTCTCGGGCTGCGGCTGGCAGTATGTCTCGGGCTGCGGCTGGCAGTATGTCTCGGGCTGCGGCTGGCAGTATGTCTCGGGCTGCGGCTGGCAGTATGTCTCGGGCTGCGGCTGGCAGTATGTCTCGGGCTGCGGCTGGCAGTATGTCTCGGGCTGCGGCTGGCAGTATGTCTCGGGCTGCGGCTGGCAGTATGTCTCGGGCTGCGGCTGGCAGTATGTCTCGGGCTGCGGCTGGCAGTATGTCTCGGGCTGCGGCTGGCAGTATGTCTCGGGCTGCGGCTGGCAGTATGTCTCGGGCTGCGGCTGGCAGTATGTCTCGGGCTGCGGCTGGCAGTATGTCTCGGGCTGCGGCTGGCAGTATGTCTCGGGCTGCGGCTGGCAGTATGTCTCGGGCTGCGGCTGGCAGTATGTCTCGGGCTGCGGCTGGCAGTATGTCTCGGGCTGCGGCTGGCAGTATGTCTCGGGCTGCGGCTGGCAGTATGTCTCGGGCTGCGGCTGGCAGTATGTCTCGGGCTGCGGCTGGCAGTATGTCTCGGGCTGCGGCTGGCAGTATGTCTCGGGCTGCGGCTGGCAGTATGTCTCGGGCTGCGGCTGGCAGTATGTCTCGGGCTGCGGCTGGCAGTATGTCTCGGGCTGCGGCTGGCAGTATGTCTCGGGCTGCGGCTGGCAGTATGTCTCGGGCTGCGGCTGGCAGTATGTCTCGGGCTGCGGCTGGCAGTATGTCTCGGGCTGCGGCTGGCAGTATGTCTCGGGCTGCGGCTGGCAGTATGTCTCGGGCTGCGGCTGGCAGTATGTCTCGGGCTGCGGCTGGCAGTATGTCTCGGGCTGCGGCTGGCAGTATGTCTCGGGCTGCGGCTGGCAGTATGTCTCGGGCTGCGGCTGGCAGTATGTCTCGGGCTGCGGCTGGCAGTATGTCTCGGGCTGCGGCTGGCAGTATGTCTCGGGCTGCGGCTGGCAGTATGTCTCGGGCTGCGGCTGGCAGTATGTCTCGGGCTGCGGCTGGCAGTATGTCTCGGGCTGCGGCTGGCAGTATGTCTCGGGCTGCGGCTGGCAGTATGTCTCGGGCTGCGGCTGGCAGTATGTCTCGGGCTGCGGCTGGCAGTATGTCTCGGGCTGCGGCTGGCAGTATGTCTCGGGCTGCGGCTGGCAGTATGTCTCGGGCTGCGGCTGGCAGTATGTCTCGGGCTGCGGCTGGCAGTATGTCTCGGTTTTCCTTTATAGAGTTGGGATATAACAAACAATTTTAAAGCGCATTCAAGCTACAAGATATTGATATGCTATCCTCAGGACCTACAGTATATCACAAATATCATAAATATTTTATCTTCAGTGTTGTAAATTTACGGAATCCTGTGAAGTCCATCCTATAGTACAAGGAAATACATCCATGCATAGATTAGGTAAGGGTTAACTAGAAGGTATGGTAACACTAGTAATTGATGGGAGCTGTTAAAATAGATGTTCCCACTTATTTATCCCCAATCCACAGTATAGGGAATAAGCTGCTGTTTGCTGAGGCTGCGTTCCCCGGACCCTCCAGCCCTGAGATGCCCCTGTAGGATGGAGCCGAGGTGGCGCATGCGCCCCACACACTGTACAATGATGAGAAAGACTCTTACCTGCGATTTACACCTTCAGCTGTAAAAGAAACAACAGTTTACAATTAGATTTATTGAAGTATTTAATAACAGTTGCAGCGGACGACTTATTTTTGGGTCGTATTCACACGTCTTTGTTTTTCTCATCTGCACAAACCCAAACTAATTTTCATCAGTGCGCTGCTTCCAATTTTCATCTAGTTTTAGTCCATGTGTCCATTTTTTTACCGTCAGTATCTCATCCTTTTCTATTGTATGCAAAAAGAAAACCAAAACCTGATCGAAGTTTCCCAAGTTTCTCCTAGTAGTCAGTCAGTGGGTGAGTGTGATCCACAATTCGCCCCACAGCTGACATGTTACCAGCTCCATAGAATATAAGGGCCAGTGAAAAATACTGGCAGCACCCCTGGTACATAGACACACATGTGACTGAGCCCTTCCTTTACAACGTGATTGTACAGAGACTTCCTTACACAATATCTGATCTAGCATCCAGGTTTCGGCTATACAGTCCCTACTGGAGTGCAGGGGCGTCACATCAATAGCGGGGGGCCACACGACCCGTGAGTCCTGGGGAGTGTTGGCTTTGTTTCCCCATCATCATAATTTTACCATCAGCTTCTTGTTCCACCATTCAGCCTGACACTCGGCTCAGCAGGCGCGATAGGCAGGCAGCAATAGATCGCGCCTGCTGTAGAAAACCTCAGCCCCACACTGCACAGACCGGAGCAGGGCGCTGGGGGACACGGCCAGGCATAAATGCTATAAATGCATGTGAGAAGAATGTGATACTTACATGGGATGTCAATCACTGCAGGCTGTAAAAGTAAAACAGAGAAGTGTAAAAAGTCTATGAAATCTTTCATCTTCTTACATTGTCCTGTACATCACATACTCATAGGCTTCCATTACACCCATTACACTAGACAATGAATGTGACATTATCACACAAGATAGACTGCGCTAGTATTAATAAATCTATGAGCAGAGCGCCAGTCCGTGCCCCATGCAGCATTCATACAGTCCATAAACAGCACGCCTGCTATGTGACCCGGCATCGGCTGACAACTATAAGATATGTGGAATATATTTATACATTAGTTGTGTATTAGGAATCTCTGGAGCTGCGTCCATTCTGTACATATTTATTGGGTTTAAAAATGGGGGTAAACTGGCATCGCTGCGTTACTACATCTGCCGTAATGTAACAAAGAGTTGTGTGTGTTTCATGGCACTGCAGCCTTGCAGCGCTGGGGTTCAAATCCCACCAAGGACAATATCTGCAAGGAGTTTGTATGTTCTCCCCATACTGATAGGGAAAGTAGATTGTGTGCTCCATTGGGGACAGCGATGATAATGTATGCAAAGCACTGCACAATATGCTAGCGCTATATATAAGTAAACGTTATTATGCTACAAAGATTTAACTCTTTAAAAGAGTTGTCCACTACTTGGACAATTCCTTCTTGAACTAAATGTTTGGTCCCAATAAAATAATAAAGCTTAGACTCCCCTCCCATGCTGGTGCTGTTCCAGCAGTGTCAGCACTTGCGGTCCCCAGAGCTCTGGTGCCGTGTTGTGACACGTGGTGCTCGGCGCCCAATCAGCGCTGGCATCATTGTCCCCACCTTCGTACAGATTGAACATGAAGAGGAAGTCCGGGCTGCAGCTGATCTCAGTCTTCCTTCCAGCCCTGAGAACCCCTCTATACTTGATACCCAGCCTTGCTGAAGCTGACAGCTGAGCATTGGGGCCCCAAGCTGTCAGTTTTGCCTGGCAGGTTATCAAAAATACAGGGGAAGCCACACATTGTTTTTTTAATTATTTATTTAGAGAGCATGAGTCATCACCTGCTCTCAATGTTATTAGCAGCAGCTGGCGTCGGTTGATGGGAGCAGATGTCTCATCAGCCGACACCAGTGACTGGAGGTAAACTTTGTACCGCCGATCTCAGCGGTGGGTTCACGCTGTCATTTGTAGTGGTAGTGCATGGCAGACACTGGATATTCGGGCTCCCCATTCAAGTGAATGGGGTCCGGGTTTTTTAACAGTTCGGCCGAACCTGCTGGACCCAAACAACCAGGGGTCCACTCATCTCTACCCATGAAAGAAAAAAGTTTTTAAAAATGTAAAAAGATAAAAATTCAAATCAACCCCCTTTCCTCCAGTTAATATTAAAGAAAGGGAATAATAAAAGGAAAACACATATTTGGTATCAATCTGTTCAGAAAAGTCTGACCTATGAAAATATAACATTAACTGACCTAATCTGTAGAAACTGTAAAGCATAAAAAAGAATCAAAATGCCAACGTTGCAGGTTTTTGGTTGCTACAACTCCACAAAAAAATACATAACAGCAATCACATAATCATAACTACCTCAAAATATTATTAATACATCAGGATACCATGCAAAAAAAGAAAGTGTATAAAGAACGGACATCAGACAACAGAAATTCATTATTACATACACGTATAGAGACAGCATTACTATCACTATTCTGAATTCCACGGCTTTTCTTATTTGGAACTTACATAGATCGGTCTCTCGTTTGTGCTCCACATTCTTCTCCTAGAACCAATCGCACAATCCTGAATAGGACAAATAGAGAGGTTTCCATATAAATAGCCTAATCTCAAATGCTAACTTTATCAACAGTAAATATTACTGTAACTAATTAACAAATATAAGGTTTTCTTTCTAAAAATGTATGGGACATGAGAATTGGGAAATAGGGGAAGCTTATCACAAGAAATCAGAAATTTGTATAGCTAGGAAATGGGGAATAATGAGGGCAGGGCAGGAGCATAAGACGCGCATACTCACTCTCATCCACAACTGCAACTCTCAAAGAAGTTCCAGTAGAGCGGCTGACAATAGCGCCGATCCTGTGATGTCACAACATTCTAGAATGTCTGCAGGAGACAATCAGATCCAGTATAATCCTGTATAATAAAGTATTGGAGGATTTATAGATATATGTAAATAATGTGATAGAGCAAATTATAGAAAACAGCACCCCTGCGCCCCCCCACTCTGCACACACATGAACACATGTATAAAGAAGAGTATAGTCCAATTTTTTTCGTATATTGTTATTATACATATGCACATAAGTGTAGGGATACGGAATTTTATAACATGTTACTCTAAATTCATAGGCATTAATGTGGAGTTTGTCTTTTTCTCCAAGATTTTGGAGGTGTCTGTGGGGATTTTTGCCCCTTCAATCAGGATCGCATTTGTGACAGTAGACATTGATGCTGGATGGGTGGTCCTGGCTAGCAATCTCCATTCTTGTTCATCCCAAATGTGTTGGATGGGGTTGAAGTCAGGGCTCTGTCCGCCCTTAGCGGCTGCAGGTCCCTCACTGCTCCTTTGCATGGTGCTGCTCCTCTATCCTGGAAATATTCACTGCACACTCAATTCAGTTCAAGCAAAATGGATGATTTGTATTTATTTCCATAGGTATCAGTCATGTATTCATGTATTGATTCAATGAATCTTTCTCAAATATGTCACAGGGTATTCCAGAGCCACGGTTATACAGGTGCTCCTGTCAGGACACTGTGCAGCGTCATATGTTATAGCACACCACATACTATTTGCACACACACAAGCCACATACAATATACACACACCATATACTATATACACACATACAAGCCACATATAACATACGCACAACATACTATATACACACAACATACCATATATACACACACAAGCCACACATTATATACTCACACCATACTATATACACACACCACATACTATATACACACACCACATACTATATACACACCATATATTATACACACACCACATACTATATACACACATACAAGCCACATATAACATACATACAACATACCATATATACACACTAGCCACACATTATATACTCTCACCATACTATATACACACACCACATACTATACACACACATACAAGCCACATATAACATACACACAACATACTATATACACACAACATACCATATATACACACACAAGCCACACATTATATATTCACACCATACTATATACACACACCACATACTATATACAAACAAGCCATATACTATATACACACCACATATTATACACACACCACATACTATATACACACATACAAGCCACATATAACATACACACAACATACTATATACACACAACATACCATATATACACACACGCCACACATTATATATTCTCACTGTGACGCCTCTGGCTAATACGTCCAAGAGTGGACCCTCTGGATCGCGGATCCGGAGCCCCTGGGCCGAGCGCACCTGGTGAAGACCGACCCCTGTACAGGGATCGTTAGGGGCAGGACCGCAGGGGGCGGAACCGCGACAGCCGGTGCCAGCAGGGACGACTCGGAGGACAGGCAGACAGAGCAGGAATAGCGGGGTGGAAGGCGGAAGGTAATGGCTAGGAGACTACAGGAAAGGTTCAGCGGGGACCACGGGGAGGAGACAGACAGACGGAAATGGACCAGGAACAGGGCAGACAATGGAAACGGCAAGGATAGGCAGGGTACACTGGAAAAGGTATGGCCGATGAGTGCTGCAAGTCACAAACAATCACCAGGCGCCCTCAGAATAGAGCGGACGCCTGATATATGCGGAGACCGGAAGTGCGCCCTACAGACCCTCCCCTAGCGACGCCCCCTACCAACAGAAGAGGCCGGGGGAACGCGCGTGCGCGGCCTAAGGCCGGCGCGGTTACCCGTAGCAGAGCGGTGAGCAGCGCGGAAGAGCGCGCGGACAGGGGGACGCAGGTGAGAGGAAGCTGCGGCGGGCACCGCCGCTGAAGGGGCATCGGCGGGCACGGCCGCCGATGTCACAGTACCCCCTCCCATATGTCCTCTCCTTCTGAGGTTGGTCAGAAATCTTTTCATGATAAGGGGGGCATCGACATTCTCTCGGGGCTCCCAGGACCTCTCCTCTGGGCCAAAACCCTTCCAGTCGATAAGAAAAAGAGTCTTACCCTTGACCCTTTTCATAGCCAGAATGTCCTTTACTTCAAAGACATTGTTAGAACAAATTGGCGAGGGAGGGGACATGGAGGTTGGTTGGAACCGATTCAAGACCACAGGTTTAAGGAGCGAGATATGGAAGGCGTTAGGGACCCGGAGTGATGCCGGCAACCTCAATTTGTAGGCTACTTTGTTAATGCGCCCAAGTACTTCAAAAGGCCCGATGTACCGAGGACTTAATTTGTAAGCAGGGACTTTCAGGCGGATATGTTTGGTAGAAAGCCAGACTTTGTCCCCGGGATGGTACGGGGGTAGATCCCTTCGTCTTTTGTCCGCGTGTTTCTTAATTCGGATGTTGGCTAGCTCGAGCGCCTCTCTGGTCTCCTTCCAAATTTGCGAAAACTCCTTGGCGAGAGTGTCTGCTGCAGGAACTCCAGACGATGCGGAAAAGGGCAATGGAACCCCAGGATTTAGCCCAGTTACCACAAAGAACGGTGTCTTGGACGTTGATTCGCTGGAATGATTATTATGAGCGAATTCCGCCCAAGGTAGAAGAGAGACCCAATTATCCTGATGGGCGTTAGAAAAGTGGCGTAAGTAGGTGGTCAGAATTTGGTTAATCCGTTCCACTTGACCGTTGGTTTGAGGATGATACGCTGAGGAGAAGTCGAGAGACGTGCCCAGGAGCCGACAGAGGGCCCTCCAGAATCGGGAAGTAAACTGGACCCCTCGATCGGTCACGATTCGCAGAGGAAGACCATGTAGCCTGAATACGTGGTGGATAAAGATCTCGGCCAACTTTGGAGCAGATGGCAGTCCGACTAAGGGAATAAAGTGGGCCATCTTGGAAAAGCGGTCTGCGATGACTAAGATGGTAGTACATCCAGCAGAGCGAGGCAGATCAGTCACGAAATCCATGGCGATTTGCTGCCAAGGGGCCTCTGGCACAGGCAACGGATGAAGGAGACCGGAGGGCAGAGTCCTTGGAACCTTGTTCTGAGCACAAGTCCTGCAGGAGGCTACAAAGTCCTTTGCATCCTGGTGGAGAGAGGGCCACCAGTAATACCGGGAAAGAAGCAAAAGAGTCTTCTTAATCCCAATGTGCCCAGCAACCTTGGAAGAATGTCCCCAGCGCAGTACTTCCAGACGTTTGTTTGAAGGGACGAAGGTCTTGCCAGGCGGAAGGGTAGAGAATCTCACGGGGGCCACGGAGATAACTTTAGCCGGCTCGATAATATATGATGGATCCTCCTCCTTCTCCGGTGGCTGCAAAGACCTGGAAAGCGCATCAGCTTTGATGTTCTTACTGCCGGGCCGGAAGTGGAGCTTAAACTCAAAACGGGAAAAATACAGAGCCCACCTGGCTTGTCTGGAGTTGAGTCTCTGGGCAGATTGCAGGTAGGACAGGTTCTTGTGGTCCGTGAAGATAGTAAAGGGATGCACTGCCCCCTCGAGCAGATATCGCCATTCCTCCAGCGCCATCTTAATGGCCAATAATTCCCGGTCCCCAATGGAGTAGTTGCACTCCGCCGGAGAAAAGGATTTGGAGAAGAACCCGCAGGGGACTAGACGTCCAGATGGAGCCTGTTGGGAGAGAACCGCCCCAGCTCCAGTGGAGGAGGCATCAACTTCCAGGATGAAGGGCCTACTAGCCACTGGACGGTGTAAGATCGGAGCAGAGGCAAACGAGCGTTTCAGGGCAAGAAAGGCGTCCTCGGCTTCGGAAGACCAGACGTTAGACTTCGTCCCCTTACGGGTCAGGACCGTGATGGGCTTGGTGACTGTAGAGAAGTGGGGTACAAACTGTCGGTAATAGTTAGCGAAGCCGAGGAAACGCTGGATGGCCTTTATGCCAACTGGACGAGGCCACTGGAGTACCGCGGACAGCTTCTCCGGATCCATCTTAAGACCGGAATCCGTGATGATATACCCCAAGAAGGGTAACGCTGTTTGCTCGAAGAGGCACTTCTCGATCTTGGCGTAAAGACGATTTTCTCGAAGGCGCTGCAGGACCATGCGTACACTTCTCCGATGGGAGGAGAGGTCGGTCGAGAAAACGAGGATATCATCCAAATACACCACCACGCAGGAATAGAGTAGGTCTCGGAACACCTCATTTACGAATTCCTGAAACACCGCTGGAGCATTGCAGAGACCGAACGGCATGACCAAGTATTCATAATGGCCGTCCCGGGTATTGAAGGCCGTCTTCCACTCGTCCCCCGCTCGGATTCGGATTAAGTTGTAAGCTCCCCGCAGATCCAACTTCGTGAAGATTCTGGCCCCCCTCAGCCGGTCGAAGAGTTCAGGAATCAGCGGGAGCGGGTACCGGTTTTTAACAGTGATGTTGTTCAGGCCCCGGTAATCAATACAGGGTCGCAGGGACCCATCTTTCTTCCGGACGAAGAAGAAACCTGCGCCCGCAGGGGACGAGGACTTCTGGATGAACCCCTTGGCCAGATTCTCCTGTATATATTCCGACATAGCCGAGGTCTCTGCTGGGGACAAAGGATAAGTTCTCCCTCTGGGAGGAGTGGCTCCGGGAACTAGGTCGATAGGGCAGTCATAGGAGCGATGAGGGGGTAAGGAGTCCGCCTCCTTTTTGCTGAACACATCGGCAAACGTGTGATAGGGTGCGGGTAGGCCCGGAAGGTCGGCAGGCTTCGAGCATGGACGGGGACGAGTGAGAGCCCGTAGGCAGTGCTCCTGGCAGGAGTGCCCCCAACGGAGAACTTCCCCAGAGCGCCAGTCAATCACCGGCTCGTGCCGTCTGAGCCAGGGTAGCCCTAGAAGAACAGCATGGGCTAGTTGTGGCAGGACATAAAAGGCTATCTTTTCGAGGTGGAGAGCTCCAATTTGGAGGTCTACTTCGACGGTAACCATGGTGATGAGTCCGGGTAAAGGTTTACCATCAAGGGAGGAAATAGCGCGAGGGTTCTTCAATACCAACACCGGAATCTGGAGTTTGTCAACCTCTTCCTGGCGGATGAAATTACCGGCAGCACCCGAGTCCACATACGCCTCCACAGATCCACGCTCCCGACCTGTAATTAGCAAAGCTGAAAGGGTAAGGGGAAGAGAGGAATTTTGATCACCTAGGGGGTCCTCTCTTACCTGACCTAGGTGGAGGCATTTCCCGACCTCTCTGGCTTCTCCGGACAAGAACACACAAAATGGTTGGCACCTCCACAGTACAGGCAGAGACCCTTGGTCATCCTCTCCCTGCGGCGTTGCTCGGACAGTCTGACACGATCAATCTGCATAGGCTCAGGAGCGGTACTAACAGGAGATACAGGGAAACGGGGGACAGGAGCCTGATACAGCCTAAAGGACCTTCTCTCTCCGACTGCCTCTCGAGCGCGCTCCTGAAAGCGTAGATCAATGCGAGTGGCCAGCGAAATAAGGTCCTCCAGAGTGGTGGGGGTGTCTCGCCCGGCAAGCTCATCCTTGATCTTACTGGAGAGGCCTCTCCAAAAGGCTCCCACAAGAGCCTCATTGTTCCACCCCAACTCAGAAGAGAGGGTCCGGAAGCAGATGGCGTATTGCCCCACTGTGAGGGAACCCTGGCGGAGGTTAAAAAGGGCCTCCGTGGAGGATGCTAAGCGACCCGGTTCATCGAATACCTTGCGAAAGGTTTCCAAGAAGGTCTGTATACTTAACACTACGGGGTCATCTCTCTCCCACAAGGGGTTCACCCAGGACAGGGCCTCACCCTCGAGATGGGACACAACGAACGCCACCTTGGCGCGGTCAGTGGGGTACTGAAGGGGGGCAAGCTCAAAATGTAGCCTGCATTGATTTAGAAAACCCCGGCATAACTTGGGATCTCCGCTGTACCTGGGGGGTTTACCCAGACGGGGAGCCGGAGTAGAGACTACGTCCGGGGAGGAAGTTGCAGCGGCAGCAGAGGATTGCAGAGCAAGCAATCGGTCATCCACGGATGCCATGTAACCTAAGATGTGGGATTGAGCGTCGCGCTGCTGCGCGAGCTCCTGCTGGAGGCTGACTAAGAGGGGAGCGTGCCCGGGGTCAGAGGTCTGCAGGGCGGACAACCGGGTGTCCATAGACTTCATAAAGGACATTATCCGGGTCTGATTTTCACGAAGAAAAAGCAATTCCTTTTGTGTGGCGGCTGCGGCACCGGCGGGATCCATGGCCTGGTGATACTGTGACGCCTCTGGCTAATACGTCCAAGAGTGGACCCTCTGGATCGCGGATCCGGAGCCCCTGGGCCGAGCGCACCTGGTGAAGACCGACCCCTGTACAGGGATCGTTAGGGGCAGGACCGCAGGGGGCGGAACCGCGACAGCCGGAGCCAGCAGGGACGACTCGGAGGACAGGCAGACAGAGCAGGAATAGCGGGGTGGAAGGCGGAAGGTAATGGCTAGGAGACTACAGGAAAGGTTCAGCGGGGACCACGGGGAGGAGACAGACAGACGGAAATGGACCAGGAACAGGGCAGACAATGGAAACGGCAAGGATAGGCAGGGTACACTGGAAAAGGTATGGCCGATGAGTGCTGCAAGTCACAAACAATCACCAGGCGCCCTCAGAATAGAGCGGACGCCTGATATATGCGGAGACCGGAAGTGCGCCCTACAGACCCTCCCCTAGCGACGCCCCCTACCAACAGAAGAGGCCGGGGGAACGCGCGTGCGCGGCCTAAGGCCGGCGCGGTTACCCGTAGCAGAGCGGTGAGCAGCGCGGAAGAGCGCGCGGACAGGGGGACGCAGGTGAGAGGAAGCTGCGGCGGGCACCGCCGCTGAAGGGGCATCGGCGGGCACGGCCGCCGATGTCACACTCACCATACTATATACACACACCACATACTATTTACACACAAGCCACATACTATACACACACCACATACTATATACACACATACAAGCCACATATAACATACACACAACATACTATATACACACAACATACCATATATACACACACAATCCACACATTATATACTCTCACCATACTATATACACACCACATACTATATACACACAAGCCACATACTATACACACCACATACTATATACACATACAAGCCACATATAACATACACACAACATACTATATACACATAACATACTATATACACACAACATACCATATATACACACACAAGCCACACATTATATACTCACACCATACTATATACACACACCACATACTATATACACACCAGCCATATACTATATACACACCACATATTATACACACACCACATACTATATACACAAACAAGTCACATATAACATACACACACCACATACAATATACACAAGCCACATTTTATATACACACACCACATACTGTATACACACCACATATTACTGTATATACACAAGCCACATACTATATACATGCCACATACCCACCTCATACAACACATACACAAGCCACATACTATGTATACACACCACATACTATATATACTCCACATACAATATATACACAAGCCACATCTAATATATAAAGCTCAAGTGTGTGTATGTATGTATTTATGCATGTGTGTATGTCCAGGATTGGCATCCGCACCGTCGCAGCTACAGCCACAAAATTTGGCACAGTCACACGTCTGGACCCCGAGAGTGTCCTAGGCTATGTTGTGAGGTGAAATTTCAGCCCCACGCGTTCCAATTCACCAAACAATTTTGCCCCTATCTACATAATGGGGAAAAAGTGTGTGTGTGTGTGTATTAAGCCCCGCCCCTCATTATGATGTCATAATGGTTGAGTATGAGATGGAGGATGTGTGATGGGTATATGGGCACTGAACTATGGGATGGAGGATATGTATGACGGGTATATGGGCAAGGGACTATGGGATGGAGGATGTGTGATTGGTATATGGGCACTGGACTATGGGATGGAGGATATGTATGACGGGTATATGGGCACGGGACTATGGGATGGCGGATATGTATGATGGGTATATGGGCACGGGACTATGGGATGGAGGATATGTATGACGGGTATATGGGCACGGGACTATGGGATGGCGGATATGTATGATGGGTATATGGGCACGGGACTATGGGATGGTGAATATGTATGATGGGCATGGGACTATGGGATGGAGGTTGTGTGATGGGTATATGGGCATGGGACTATGGGATGGAGGTTGTGTGATGGGTATATGGGCATGGGACTATGGGATGGAGGATGTGTGATGGGTATATGGGCACTCGACTGTGGGATGGAGGATATGTATGATGGGTATATGGGCACGGGCCTATGGGATCGTGGATATGTATGATGGGTGTATGGGCACAAGACTATGGGATGGAGGATAATTATAATTTGCTATAACTAACCACAGTTAGTTACTATGCCCGGGCAGCGCCGGGCTCTTCAGCTAGTATTATATAAAAGAAAAAAGGGGTTCGGTACCATTTTAGCCAGTTGAAAAATAATGCATAGCATATTATATACACACACACACCATACTATATACACACCACATACACACCTCATACTATAAACCAGGAGCATTGCTAGAGTCCTATAAGATCAGGGGCCCAAGCCCCAAAGTGCATATTTCCCCATATAACTCCCCTAAGCCATTTAAAATATCATCTATACATACATAATTACAGTATACCAATGTTGCTAACCAAAAATACACAATGCAAAGACCAATATTATCAACATGCTACTTTAAAATATGGCTACACAATGTCCACTACCATCACCACTACACAGCGAATACATATTATAATAAGCAATATTATTATAAGAAAGCTGACTACACAGACACAAATGGAACCAAGATTAAGCTGGCTGGCTTAGTGATAGAAAACAAAGAGTGGTTATTAATGGGGCATACTCAGATTGGGCCAGGGTTACTAGTGGGGTACCACAGGGTTCTGTATTGGGCCCCCTACTATTTAATATATTTATTAATGATCTAGTGGATGGCTTACACAGTAAAATATCAGTATTTGCAGATGATACAAAACTATGTAAGGTAGTTAACACAAAGGAGGACAGTTTGCAACTACAGACAGATTTGAGTAAATTGGAGAATTGAGCTGAAAAATGGCAAATGAGGTTTAACACAGATAAGTGTAAGGTTATGCACATGGGAAGGAGAAACAGATGCTATAATTACTTACTAAATGGAAAACTGCTGGGGAAATAAGACATGGAAAAAGACTTAGGCATCTTAGTCAATAAGAAGCTAAATTGGAGTGCCCAGTGTCAGGCAGCTGCCAGCAAAGCAAATAGGGTCATGGGATGCATTAGAAGAGGTCTGGGGACACGAGATGAAAACATAATTCTCCCTCTGTACAAATCTCTCGTCAGACCACACTTGGAGTATTGTGTGCTATTTTGGACGTCGGTGCTCAAGAAAGACATTACTGAAATAGAAAGTGTTCAAAGGCGGGCTACTAAAATGATAAATGGAGTTGGTTCACTACAATACCCAGAAAGGTTATCAAAATTAGGTCTATTTACTCTAGAAAAGAGAAGACTTAGGGAAGACCTAATATATATGTACAAGTATATCAGAGGGCAATACAGAGATCTCTCCAATAAACTGTTTGTACTAAGGACTGTGACAAGAACAAGGGGGCATTCTCTTCGTTTGGAGGAAAGACAATTTCTGCACCAGCATAGAAGAGGGTTCTTCACGGTAAGAGCAGTGAGGCTCTGGAATTCTCTTCCTGAGGAAGTGGTGATGGCCAACTCATTGAATGAATTTAAGAAAGGAATGGATGCTTTTCTTGTGAGTAACAGTATACAAGGTTATGAATAACATAATATTATAGGTAGATGATTGACCCAGCTTAGGGGAAGGAATTTTTTCCCTATGGAGAAAATTGGCTTCTACTCTGTGGGTTTTTTGCCTTCCCCAGGATCAACAATGCAGAACAGCTGCACTAAAAATAGGCTGAACTAGATGGACATAAGTTATTCCTTCAGCCTTCAAAACTATGTCACTATGTTATTACTACGTAGATAAGGGAACTGAGATATGGGATCAAAACCGATCTTACTACAAAGATAAGGGAGCAGAACCAAGCTTAATACAAAGCTATAGGAGCAGAACCGAGACTACTACAGAGCTATGGGAGCAGAATCAAGCTTACTAGAGAGATATGGGAGTGGGTCGCCCTCCCAGGGCCGTGGGGTACTCGGTACCAGGCCGGTGTCAGTGGGATGTGTCACAGCAGTGGTGACCCAGACCGTGGCCCTGGTCGCCCAAGTAATAGGAAGATGTGAATAGTGAAATGTAGTTAGATGAATAGTTTGTGACGCCACCTGTGGTGTTCGGCAAGGGAGGTGTTAAGCCAACACTGCATGCAGATTCTCCAGGACAGATGGCGTGGTGCAGCAATGATGATATAGCCCTCCACAGGCAGGGCTGTTGTCCCAGGGCGGTGTAGATGTGGAGACACTTAGGTGATGTATTGTCTGGCGCAGGGGATGTAGCAGTGTCAGGCAGACGGACGCAGGAAGGAATGGAGGACACCAGGGCATGTACTTCCAAAGCTTTACTCACAGTCTGTAGTGCCCGCTTCTGTGCCGTGTCCTTCGGGTCAGGGACTCAGTCAACCTCCAGGCAAGATGGAAAGCTCCCTTCTACACTCCGCCAACTTATATGCCTTTCCTGAAGGTCTCCTCTAAAGCGCCTTTAAGTGTGAAGATCTCCAGTACCGTGTTACACTGGAGTTCCTCCTGACAGATGTTCCCAAGAACTCTACTTGCACGGCAGACAGCTGTAGCCTGCTTTGTGGACTCTTTACTCCTAAGTCCCGGCTCTCTATCTGTATTGCTGTTGTGCCCTTTGGTCGCCCTCACACACCAAGGGCAGCGGGGTACTCGGTACCGGGCCAGTGTCAAGGTGGGAATGTGTCACATCAGCGGTGACCCGGTCCGTGGCCCTGGGTGCCCAATATCAATGGCGGTAATGTTAATGGTGTTAAAGTTTATTAGAATAGTTCGTGATGCCACCCGTGGTGTTTGGCAAGTAAGATGTTGAGCCAACGCTGCATGCAGATCCGCTGGGACTGATGGTGTGGTGCAGCAAAGATGGTGTAGCTCCCCACAGGTGGAGCTGTAGTCCCAGGGCAGTGTAGGTGCAATGGATGAGGAGAGGCGCAGAATGGTATGGAGGCTGGTACCCAGGTGTAGTGGTGCGGGAATAACTGGAGGACACCCGAGTATGTGGTTCCAAAGCTTTACTCACTGTTTGCAGTTCACTCCACTGCCTGCCTCCGTACTGTGTTCTCCAGGTCAGGGCTCCAGCCAACCTCCAGGCAGGATAGGATTCACCCTTCCACACTCCGCCAACACGTACCTTACTGAATGACTCCTCCAATGCGCCTTTAGGTGCGAAGCACTCCAGTACTTAGTTACCCTGGAATGCCTCTCTCTAGGTGTTCCTAGTCTTTGCTTGTATGACAGACAGCTGTAGCCTGCTTCGGGGACTCCTCACTGCGTCCCGGCTCTCTATTCAGTTGCTGTTGTGTCCTGTTGTGAGTTCATTTTCCCCTTCGTCACTGAGGTCTGGTGAACTCCCTATTCTGGTAAAGGAAGGTAATGAGTCTGATTATCAGGCACCTGAGCCTGATGATGATGACTGGCTGAGTGGAGTCATGGACTGGATATAAGGCTGCCAACGCCCTTCTGCCCTGCGGGTGATTTCTCTCTGGACTTCTAGGAGACCAGTCTGATTCCTGCTCCTATAAAGCTAAGTTTTCTGCTTTGCCTGTTAGCATTTGTGTTTGTTTTTGTTTGCCTTGCTTTTCTGGATTCTGCCATTCCCTGCTGGGGTGAGCTGAATCTCCTTTTGCCGGTTGCTCTGTCTTCAGAATATTCCTGAGTACTGACATAGCTTTTTGAAGCCTAGCGTCTTCAGGGCCTTTTTCACTGTCAGTTTGTTGGCTCTTATTTTCATAGGGTTTTTCACGGATTGCAGACAGCAGCCTTCCTGTCCTTTCCTATCTAGTTAGACTGAGCAAAGACGGGGCCCAAGCTATGTGCCCACGCTAGCATTTTTAAACGCTCAGGAAAAGGATCCCCTTCCCAGAAATCGCGCGTCTTTTGCGCGATTTTTGACGCGATTTTGACGCGTTTTTGACGCTTTTTTTGACACGCAATTTCTGGGATCATTGGGGATGGCTAAAAACGCTCAGCAATGCGGAAATTAATGAGCATGCTGCGTTTTTAGCCGCTAAGCGATTCCTGAGCGGTTAAAAACGCATGCATTGGCACAAAAAGCCAAAAATGCATGCTAATTAATTTGATGCATCTTTTAAGCGTTTCTGCAGCATCTGAGCCGGCTCAAACGCTGCAGAAACGCTTAAAAAAATGCATCGTGTGCACACAGCCTTAGTGTTCTTTCTTCTTGCTTCACCGTCATTATATGTTGGGGGCTGCCTTATGCTTTGGGGTCTGCTCTGGGGCAGTTTAGATTTCCCTTTCTGTCTTTAGGCTTTATAGTCCTCCGGCTGTGATCGTGGGGTCTAGGGCATTGTAGGAACCCCCCACGGCTACTGCTAGTTGTGTTGATAGGTTCAGGGGTCTGCAATCCGATAGCTGCCAACTTCTCTGGTTTTCTGGACTTAGCTAGCATTTCTATTTTTGCCTCCTACGGTGACTCATTCATAACAGTGTTCCAAGTCTATGATGGAAGCAAGGTGTTAGCGGATCACTACTCCTCCGGTGTCTGTTGCCGGACATAAAGATCCAATCAACCTCGGGGACCGGGCCCCGGCCTTTGCGCTCTCTGGACTGGAAGGGTTCTCTATCTTTCTTCAACCAGCTTCCCACTGTCCTTCTATTCTTCTTCGTTCCGATCTGTTCTATCTGTCTTATGGAAGGTTAGGTTATCAATCTCTTTCTCTGTTTTTCTCGTGCCAGCAGCCCAGATCACTGGGACCTGCTGCAGCACGTCCTTCAGACACCCATCTTCTCTCTTCTCTCTCCAACTAACCAACCAACTCCTCCCTAACTCTCACTCTTCCCACTCTTTTATATCATCTCACTCCACCCACCTCCCATCACATCTCGTGTTATGAAGCAGGGTTCCACGAGGGGTGCTCTGCTAACCCCCAGCCTGAAGCTGTTAGGCGGCCCCATTGAACTATCCTGTGTGTGGAATGCAGGTGTGGAGGTCAGGAGTTCCCACCTTACCTGGATGGTGGGGCACTACACCTTAGAGAAGGTGCAGTACCTCTGTGGCGACTGAAGCCTCAGGGGCGCCACATCCCCCCCGTTTAACACAGCACGTCCGCGGGTTGCAAGACAACAAAAGGTACAATACAGGAACACACAAAAATTTTTAAATGCTATTCAACAATACTTATCTAATCTTCCTAATGTAGGAGGCACATTTCTTAAACATTACAAACAGCTTAACTTCCTATCTTAGTATCAAAAATTTACTTAAGTGCAATTCATAGTTCAAAGTGCAATTATTCTTTCTCTCTCTTTCTACTGGATGCAAGACACTGACTATCTGTACTTGGCCTGTCACCTGTCACTTTCAATTCTTCAGTCTTTATTCAATTCTCACATTCTATCTCAAAACTTTTCTAATTCCCTGTATCAAATATTCTATAAAAGACATTTACTTTCCACAAGACACAACATTATCAAATAGGTTATCATAAAACAATCAAAGATTCTTGCAAAGTGTGATGTGAGACTTAGGTAGATCTCCTGGAGTGGACCCGCTGGACGATGGCAACGAATCTCCCACGGGCGAGCTGGCCAGGTGGACCACCCCCTATACAGGGAGTGTTTGGGGCAGGCCCGCGGGTAACTATCACCACGGCAGCTGGTACCCAGAGAGAATACAGGAGAGCTGGCAAGGGGCCAGAGATGCTGGCGGAGGACCTCCCCAGAAACAAGAATACGGATGGCGGACAGGTCAGGAACACAGGCGATACGGAGGGAAGCAGGCACGAACTGGAGAACTCAGCCAGGGGACCAGGACAGACCGGAGCACGAGCTCAGACTTCCAGATCCTAGGAGAGAGGACAGTGGAGAAGACGGGTAAGCTACAGGCAGGGAGGCAACGGGGGTGCATACAGAGACAAGGGCCAGAATCACCGCCAGCAGGAAGAGGCCGCCTGATATAGGGAGTCATGGCAGGGACTTCCGGGTCATGACCCCTCCCAGCGCAAGGTGAGGAGAGCGTGTGGCCTCAGGAGGGGTAGAGAGCACGCGTGCTCCTGACCACAGTGTGTGCGCGCACGCCCGCCGAGGAACAGGAAGCTGAACCGGGGAGCGCGCCCGACGGGACACAGGAGACGAGGCAGGAGCGAGTGCCGGGAACAAGAGACGGGGAAAGGAGGAGCGCGGAGAAGGCCGAGGCAGCCGGGACCGCGGCGTGGAGGCCGCCAGATAGTGGGCAGACTGCCGGCAGAAGAGAAGGTATCGGTGGGGGCTGCAGCGGCAGCAGCGTGACAGTACCCCCCCTCCCTACGCGCCCCCCTCCGCAGAGTGGAAAAAACTTAGCCAAAATTCGAGGAGCCCGAATATTCTCCCGAGGCTCCCAGGACCTCTCCTCAGGACCAAAGCCCTTCCAATCGACCAGAAAAAAGGTCCTCCCCCTTCGCTTCTTCATGGTCAAAATGTCTTTAACCTCAAACTCATTGTCAGTGGAGACAGGCGGCGGCGACTGAGTGGCAGAGGTTTGGAAGCGATTGAGGATGACCGGTTTTAGAAGGGAGACATGAAAAGCACTGGGGATGCGGAGTGAGGCGGGAAGTCGCAGTTTGTAGGAGACGTCGTTAATACGAGCCAATACCTCAAAGGGTCCAATATAGCAGGGACCCAGTTTATGTGAAGGGATCTTGAGACGAATGAACTTGGAGGACAGCCAAACTTTATCACCAGGGTGATATGGCAGGGAATCCAGGCGCCTTTTTGTCTGCGTGTCTCTTTACCTTGTCGCGTGCTAACTCGAGAGCGGCCTTTGTCTCCTGCCAGATCCTGGAGAAATCCCCGGACAGATCAGCCGCCAGTACACCCGAGGCAGAGGGAACCGGTAGAGGTACACCCGGATGCTGCCCGTAGACAACAAAAAAAGGAGATTTGCCAGAAGACTCGCTGACGTGGTTATTATAGGTGAACTCTGCCCACGGGAGTAAGTCTGACCAGTCGTCCTGGTGGGCATTAGAAAAGTGCCGGAGATAGTTCACCAAATTCTGGTTAGTCGGCTCCGCTTGACCATTGGACTGTGGATGGTAAGATGAGGAGAAGTCAAGTGTGACATCCATCGACTTGCATAGGGCTCTCCAAAATCGAGAGGTAAATTGGACTCCTCTGTCAAAAACAATATGTTGGGGTAGTCCATGGAGACGGAAGATGTGGTGAACGAAAACTTTTGCCAAGTCTCGTGCTGAAGGTAACCCGGGGAGAGAGATGAAATGTGCCATCTTAGAGAATCTGTCTACCACCACAAGGACGACGGTACAATCTGCAGACCTGGGTAGATCGGTAATGAAATCCATGGCTATGTGTTGCCAAGGGGACAATGGAACTGGAAGCGGATGCAGAAGACCGGAAGGCAACTGCCTAGGCACCATGGTTTTAGCACAGGACGGACAGGAAGCGACAAAATCTCGGACATCCAGGGGAAGAGTCGGCCACCAGTAGTAGCGGGAGACAAGGACAAGTGTTTTTTTAAGGCCGACATGACCAGCGAGTTTGGAAGCATGCCCCCAGTGTAGGATCTGTCTTCGGTCCTTCTCTGCCACGAAAGTCTTACCACGTGGCGGCGAGACGAGAGAGAGAGGTGCCACTGTGATGAGCCTGGAGGGATCAAGATATGTGTGGGTTCCTCCTCCAAATCTGCAGAAAGGAAGGACCTGGACAAAGCGTCAGCCTTGAGGTTCTTGTTGCCGGGACGAAAGTGCAGATCAAAATCGAATCGGCCGAAGAACAGAGACCACCTGGCCTGCCGAGGATTGAGTCTGTGCCGATTGAAGGTAAGCCAGATTTTTATGGTCCGTGTAGATTGTAAACGGATGTAGGGCTCCCTCTAATAAGTACCTCCATTCCTCCAGAGCTAATTTGATGGCAAGCAGTTCCCGGTCTCCGATGGAATAGTTTCGCTCCGAAGTGGAGAAGGACTTGGAAAAGAAACCGCACGTAACAAGTCTACCAGAGGGAGATTTTTGAGACAGAACTGCTCCGGCCCCAGTTGCGGAAGCATCCACCTCGAGGATGAAAGGTTTATTGGCTTCTGGGCGATGGAGCACGGGTGCCGTGGCGAATGCGTGTTTCAGAGACAAGAAGGCGTTCTCGGCTTCAGGGGACCAGGCGTGCGGGTTAGCTCCCTTACAGATCAAAGAGGAGATAGGACCAGTCAAAGAGGAAAAATGAGGAATGAACTGCCGGTAGTAATTTGCGAAGCCAAGAAATCGCTGAATGGCTTTTACCCCATGGGGACGCGGCCAGTTAAGCACGGCAGATACTTTCTCCGGGTCCATGCATAAGCCTGAGTCGGAGATGACGTATCCTAGGAATGGAAGGGTGGACTGTTCAAAGGCGCATTTCTCCAGCTTAGCATATAGGCGATTCTCCCTTAGGCGTAACAGTACTCGACGGACATCTCTCCTGTGGGCGGGCAGATCGGGAGAGAAGACGAGGATATCATCCAGATATACGACCACACAGGAGTACAGAAGGTCTCGGAAAATGTCATTTACAAATTCCTGAAAGACTGCGGGGGCGTTGCACAAACCGAATGGCATGACGAGATACTCGTAGTGCCCATCCCTGGTGTTAAAAGCAGTATTCCATTCATCTCCAGAGCGAATACGGATGAATTTGTAGGCTCCACGGAGATCCAGTTTGGTAAAGATTCGCGCCCCTCGCAGCCGGTCGAATAACTCGGGGATGAGAGGTAGGGGGTTATTTGTTCTTGATAGTGATTTCATTAAGACCCCGATAGTCGATACACTGGCAAAGGGACCCATCCTTCTTCTTGACAAAAAAGAAACCTGCTCCGGCAGGTGAAGATGACTTCCGGATAAAGTCCCTGGCCAAATTCTCCTGAACGTACTCAGTCATGGCTTGGGATTCGAGCGGACTCAAAGGATAGATTCGCCCCTGGGGCGGAGTTGAACCTGGAACAAACTCGATCGGGCAATCATATGGCCAGTGCGATGGAAGAGTCTCTGCCTCCTTTTTGTCAAAGACGTCAGCAAAGGCCCAGTAGGCTGGGGGCAGATCCGCTGGACCCAAGGCAGGTAGCGAAGTCATGAGAGGTTGTACCGGAAGAAGACATTTAGTCTGGCAGAAACGACCCCAACGAAGAATGTCTCCAGAGCGCCAATCCAAGATGGGTTTGTGTATCCTCAACCATGGAAGACCCAGAAGCAAGGTGTGGGACAGTGACGGCAGCACGAAGAAGGCTATCTTCTCACGGTGCAGGACCCCGATCTGTAACTCCACCTCTTCGGTGACCAAAGTGACGGTCTCGCGCCGGGGAACACGGTCGACTGAAGCTAACTGCTGGGGAACCTCCAAGGACCTGACAGGTATCTGCAATCTTTTTACCGCCTCGAGTTGGATGAAGTTCCCTGCAGCCCCTGAGTCAATATAGGCCACCTCAGAAAAACGTTTGGATCCCAGGACAAACAAAACAGAGAGGGTCAAGGGTAGAGAGGTATCACAGACACCTAGGGAGGCCTCTCTTACCTGTCCTAGGCTGAGGCGTTTCCCGGCCTCACTGGACAGGAACGCAGAAGATGGGAGGCGTTGCCACAATAGAGACAAAGACCATGTGTAAGTCTCTCCTGGCAACGCAGCTCCGCTGGTCTGAGTCAGTCCACTTGCATGGGCTCCAAAGCTGACGCCACGGTGGTAGGTCGTGGGCGAGGAGGACTGCGTGGAGAAGTGGAAAAACGAGAAGGCCTTCTCTCCCTGGCGGCTTCGCGGGAGCGCTCCTGGAAACGCAGATCAATTCGCGTTGCCAGAGAGATGAGGTCCTCCAAAGACGTGGGTGTGTCTCTCCCAGCCAACTCGTCTTTGATTCGAGCCGACAAGCCGCGCCAAAAAGCCCCCACTAGGGCCTCGTTGTTCCATCCAAGCTCGGAGGACACTGTACGGAACTGGATGGCATACTGCCCCACAGAGAGAGCACCCTGGCGGAGGTTAAATAAGGACTCGGTGGCTGAGACCAGGCGACCGGGCTCATCGAAGACTCTACGAAAGGTCTCTAAGAAGGTCGCAAGCTGGGAGACTAATGGGTCGTCACGTTCCCACAAGGGACTTACCCAAGCCAGCGTCTCACCCTCCAAATGGGATACCACAAAGGCCACCTTGGCCCGGTTGGTAGGATACTGCAGGGGCGTCAACTCAAAATGCAGCTGGCATTGGCTAATGAACTGCCGCCTGAACAGGGGCAGCAGCAGCGGTCTGGAGAGCTAGTAGGGGTTTATCCACCGAGGCCATGTAATTCAGAATGTGGGCCTAGGTGTCGCGCTGCTGGGCAAGCTCCTGCTGGAGGCTGGAGATCTGAGAGGCTTGCAAAGAGGAAAGACGGGACTCCATAGATTTGAGGAATGACATGATCCTCGCCTGATTTTCTCGGAGGAACAAAAGTTCCTTCTGGGTCGGGGTACCAGCGGGATCCATGGCCTGATTATTCTGTGATTTGAGACTTAGGTAGATCTCCTGGAGTGGACCCGCTGGACCGTGGCAACGAACCTCCCACGGGCGAGCTGGCCAGGTGGACCACCCCCTATACAGGGAGTGTTTGGGGCAGGCCCCGCGGGTAACTATCACCACGGCAGCTGGTACCCAGAGAGAATACAGGAGAGCTGGCAAGGGGCCAGAGATGCTGGCGGTGGACCTCCCCAGAAACAGGAATACAGATGGCGGACAGGTCAGGAACACAGGCGAGACGGAGGGAAGCAGGCTCGAACTGGAGAACTCAGCCAGGGGACCAGGACAGACCGGAGCACGAGCTCAGACTTCCAGATCCTAGGAGAGAGGACAGTGGAGAAGACAGGTAAGCTACAGGCAGGGAGGCAACGGGGGTGCACACAGAGACAAGGGCCAGAATCACTTAGCAGGGCACAAGTGATAATCAGGCACCGCCAGCAGGAAGAGGCGGCCTGATATAGGGAGTCGTGGCAGGGACTTCCGGGTCATGACCCCTCCCAGCACAAGGTGAGGAGAGCGTGTGGCCTCAGGAGGGGTAGAGAGCGTGCGTGCTGCGGACCACAGTGTGCGCGCGCGCCCGCCGAGGAACAGGAAGCTGGACCGGGGCGCGCGCCTGACGGGACACAGGAGACCGGGCAGGAGCGGGCGCCGGGAACGAGAGACGGGGAAAGGAGGAGCGCGGAGAAGGCCGAGGCAGCCGGGACCGCGGTGTGGAGGCCGCCAGAGAGTGGGCAGACTGCGGCAGAAGAGAAGGTATTGGCGGAGGCTGCGGTGGCAGCAGCGTGACACAAAGGTGCTGAACATTGCTCCCAGCCGGGCTTTCTTGCTGTGTCCCTTGAGGTAGACATCATTCCTCGAAAAGTGTCCATGCAAAAACATTATCTTTGCAAAGTGTCTTTATATGTAAAACCAAGAAAGGGCACCTAAAGAGGTGCAACTATTTACAATAAAAGTTTTTGGATTAATCAGTGTCTATGATCTCCACAGTTCCATTTCAAAAACAACGCTGCCAATCAAAACTGGGCAACATGATGAACAAAAAGGCAAAGGCACAACTGGTGCAACAAACCCTCCTGGGTAACAAGATTTAGTAAATTATTTCAATTGTGGTCCCCTCCTGGGGTTCTGGTAGCTGAACTGGAACTGTTCTCAGAGGTGGTATCTTCGTCCCGTTGGCTACTTGCTAGCCGCATATACTCAATCTCCCATACAGAGGGATAGGGACTGGTGGGGCCCAGGGAAAGGGCCATGGATATTTCTACTGTCTGCGGGGATATGGGTCCCTCCAGTTCCATAGGAAGTTCAGGAGATGGTGCCGCAGCCCGAGGCCGCCAGCCAGGAACAACTTGATCATCTCCCCTATAGGCACTGCAGCCGTGGATCGTCGGCGAAGGTCAGTGGGCCCATTCCTATCTGTGGGTTCCGCTCCCAAAACCAGGGTCAGACCGGGGGTAGCGATCATACCTGGCGTTTCCAGCCGCAGTTCCGGCTCCGGTTGCTGGTGGTAGATGGCAGCAGCCGCAACTCCCGGAGTGACTGGTGGAGTAGGCCGCAGTTGGATCCGTGCCGGGACCAGGCCGGTCTCAGCTGGGGTTGACGGTGGAGGCCGGTGCCACCGCGCCCGATCCAGGCAGAGACACGGTCCCGGTCCTCCATTCTGTTCCAGAGCCTTCATGTATCTCCTCCGGACGGGGCTCCCCCAATGACAATATCTGTTGTGAGGCGGTGGCAGACGCAGCTGAGGATGAATCAGCGGTCGCAACCTCCGCGTAGGCGGCCTAGGGGCGAGTGACTTCTCCCCTCCCTGTTCTTCTGTCTTCTCATCTGCTTTCATGATGGCATTCTGGCGTTCTCCTTGCTCCGCCCTTCTGCTCGCCAGAGGCTTCATCTGCCCCTCCTTCTGGGGGCGGCGTCTTCTTCCAGCGCCTCCATACCAAGCCAGTATACGAACCCCTCGGGGGGGTGGGCCATGCATCGGTCACATAGTAATTCAGGCAGGGATGGCCCAAGACTCTTTGCGGTCTTTTCTTAGGACTTCCCATCTCTTCACGCCCTTCTTCTCCACACCAGTGGCCATTTCTAATGTCCATTTTACAGTCTATTTAATTTGGTCTTCTGCACATTTTCAAAAGTTGTAAATCCAAGGCACACAGAACCCGATGGCATCGGGTCTCGTCATCCTGTTCGTGACGCCAAAATTGGGTCGCCCTCGCACACCGAGGGCAGCGGGGTACTCGGTACCGGGCCGGTGTCAAGGTGGGAATGTGTCACGGCAGCGGTGACCCGGTCCGTGGCCCTGGGCGCCCAATATCAATGGCGGTGATGTTAATGGTGTTAAAGTTTATTAGAATAGTTTGTGACGCCACCCGTGGTGTTTGGCAAGTAAGATGTTGAGCCAACGCTGCATGCAGATCCTCCGGGACTGATGGTGTGGTGCAGCAAAGATGGTGTAGCTCCCCACAGGTGGAGCTGTAGTCCCAGGGCAGTGTAGGTGCAATGGATGAGGAGAGGCGCAGAATGGTATGGAGGCTGGTACCCAGGTGTAGTGGTGCGGGAATAATTGGAGGACACCCGAGTATGCGGTTCCAAAGCTTTACTCACTGTTTGCAGTTCACTCCACTGCCTGCCTCCGTACTGTGTTCTCCAGGTCAGGGCTCCAGCCAACCTCCAGGCAGGATAGGATTCTCCCTTCCACACTCCGCCAACATGTACCTTACTGAACGACTCGTCCAATGGGCCTTTAGGTGCGAAACACTCCAGCACTTGGTTACCCTGGAATGCCTCTCTCTAGGTGTTCCTAGTCTTTACTTGTATGACAGACAGCTGTAGCCTTCTTCGGGGACTCCTCACTGCGTCCCGGCTCTCTATTCAGTTGCTGTTGTGTCCCAAGTCTATGATGGGAGCAAGGCGTTAGCGGATCACTACTCCTCCGGTGTCTGTTGCCGGACATAAAGATCCAATCAGCCTTGGGGACCGAACACGGCCTTTGTGCTCTCTGGACTGGAAGGGTTCTCTATCTTTCTTCAACCTGCTTCCCACCGTCCTTCTATTCTCCTTCATTCCGATCTGTTCTATCTCTCTTATGGAAGGTTAGGTTATCAATCTTATCAATCTCTTTTTCTGTCTTTCTCGTGCCAGCAGCCCAGATCACTGGGACCTGCTGCAGCATGTCCTTCAGACACCCATCTTCTCTCTTCTCTCTCCAACTAACCAACCAACTCCTCCATAACTCTCACTCTTCCCACTCTTTTATATCATCTCACTCCACCCGCCTCCCAGCACATCTCGTGTTACGAAGCAGGGTTCCACGAGGGGTGCTCTGCTAACCCCCAGCCTGAAGCTGTTAGGTGGCCCCACTGAACTATCCTGTGTGTGGAATGCAGGTGTGGAGCGTGGTCAGGCGTTCCCACCTTACCTGGATGGTGGGGCACTACACCTTAGGAGAAGGTGCAGTACCTCTATGGCGACTGAAGCCTCAGGGGGGCCACACCCTCAAGTCTTAGATGGGAGTAGTGCATTTACAGCCCACTACTCCACTGGTGTCTGCTGCAGAACCATTAGCGTTCGTACAACCTCGGGGACCGGGAGCCGGCCTTTCGCTTAGAACTTCTAGGCAGGGTTCTTCCTCTAACCCACGTCCTCTGTGTTCCCTTTTACTCCTACGTTCCGTGCTTGTCCTTTCCCTTCTATGGAAGCTCAGGCTTCAGGTCAACGTCCTTCTCCTTCTTTTCTTTCCTTTCCCGTGCCAGCTGGCTCAGGTCACTGAGGCAGCTGCAGCACTTCTTCCATCCCTTCTTCCAGGGATCCCCACTCCTCCCGAGTGGCTTCCTTCCTCACTGACCTCCTGTCAGACTGACTTGTCATCCTAAACCATCCCACTCATATATATATTCTGAACTACACCCACCTCCCAGCACGTCTAGTGTTCCAAGCAGGAAACCACCAAAGGTGCTCTGCCTCTCTCTAAGTAAAGAGCCGCAATGTGGTTGTGCTGAACTACTCTATTGTGTGGGGTGCGAGTGTTGGAGTGTGGTCAGGAGCCTCCAACTTACCTGGATGGTCCTTAGTAGAAGGTGCAGTACCTCTGTGGCGACTGAGCTTCAGGGGCACCACATACCCCCCCGTTAAACACAGCACATCCGCGGGCTTCAAGGTAAGCAAAGTTGACAGCACAGGAACATACAAATTTTTGCAATGCTGAATAAACTTTTCTTATACTAAACTTTCCAATATGAGAGGCACTCGCTCTTGAACGTTGCAAACAGTTATTGATTAACTACCTAAAATTCTAAGTCAAAAAGTGCAATTTTTCCATACCATACTTAATTCAAAGTGCTATTATCTGTTACTCACTATCACTTCAGTATTCTTCATCTTTCCATCTCTAGTACACATTTCTTTTCTCTCTCTAGTGCACATTTTCTACCTTCTCTCAAGTGACAACCGTGATGCCTGGTTCATCATATACTTTTTCAATTCTTTATTCAAATCTCTCATCTCTGTATCAAAACATTCCTAATTCTATATAAAAGCTATCATAAGACACATTATGAAATACTTCACGTAAAAACTTTCAACAATAATTCTTGTAAGTGCTGGACACCGCTCCCAGCCGGGATCTCTTGCAGTGCCCTTTGATTGGAGTCATGCTCCAATGAGGTAGACTTAATCTTCGCAATGTGTCCATATGTAAAACCAAGAGAGGGCACCTAAAGAGGTGCAACTATTTACAAATAAAAGTTTTTGGATCACTCCAAGTTCATGATTGCTAGTTCAATATGAAGGCTGCCAACAACACAGGGCAACACTGGGAAAGCAAAAGCTAACCATGATGGTCAAAAATAAAACAAGAGGCACAATGGTGCAAATAAACCCTCCTGGGTCACGAGCGTTAGTGCAAATTTTAGTGCTGGTCCCCTCCTGGGGTTCTGGAAGCTGTTGCTGGGGTACTGCTACCAGATGAAATACTTTGGGTGTCTTCATCCTGCTGGTTACTTGATAGTCGCATATACTCTGCCTCCTACAGGGAGAGATAGGGACTGGTCGGGGTAATTGAAAGGGCCATAGAAATGTCTACTGCCTGCGGGGACGGCATATCCGCCACCTCCGATGGCTCTTCTGCTGCCGTTGGAGACTCATCCGGCGTTGTCACTGGTTCCTCGGGGTCAGACTCTTTGGTGTCCATCGGGACCTCGGCTGGCAGCACTGCAGCCTGAGGCTGCAGGCGGAGGTCAATTGGGCCATTCCTATCTGTGGGTTCCGTTCCCAAGACTAAGGTCAGGTCGGGGGCGGTGATCGTACCTTGTGCCTCCAGGCGAGGTTCCGGTCCCGGCACCGGGTAGTGGACAGTGGCAGCCGCAACTCTCAGAGTTGATGATGGGATGGGCCGCAGTTGAATCCGGGCAGGGGCAAGGTCGGCCTCGGCCGGGGTCATCGGTGGAGGCTGGTGCAACAGCGCCCGGCCCAGACGGAGACGCGGTCAATGCCCTCCGTTCTGCTCCAGAGCCCTCATATATCTCCTCTGGACGGGACTCACTGAATGGCAATATCGGTTGTAAGGTGGTGGCAGCCGCTGCAGAGGATGTATCAGCGGTCGCAGCCTTCGCAGGGGCGGCCTGGGGGTGAGTGACTTCTCCTCCCCCCGTTTTTCTGTCTTCTCTTCTCTTTTCATCATGGCGTTCTGGCGTTCTTCTCCCTCCTCTCTCGGCCCCTTTCTTGCCACTGGCTTCTGCCCCTCCTTCTGGGTGCAGTGTCTTCTTCCAGCTCCTCCATACCAAGCCAGTATACGAACCCCTCAGGGGGGGGCCATGTTGCTGTTACATAGTAATTCAGGCAGGGGAGGCCCAAGACTCTTCGCGGTCTTTTCCTAGGACCTCCCATCTCTTCACCCCCTTCTTCTCCACGCCAACGGCCATTTTTAATGTTCATTTCACAGTCTATCAAACTGGGTCTTCTGCACATTGTCACAAGATTTAAGTCCAACAAATCCCGGCCGCACAGAACCCGATGGCATCGGGTCTCGTCATCCTGTTGGTGACGCCAAGTTGGGTTGCCCTCCCAGGGCTGTGGGGTACTCGGTACCGGGCCGGTGTCAGTGGGACGTGTCACAGCAGCGGTAACCCGGACCGTGGCCCTGGGCGCCCAAGAAATTAGAAGTTGTGAATAATGAAATGTAGTTAGATGAATAGTTTGTGACGCCACCTGTGGTGTTCGGCAAGGGAGGCGTTAAGCCGACGCTACATGCAGATCCTCCAGGACAGATGGTGTGGTGCAGCAATGATGGTATAGCCCTCCACAGGCAGCGCTGTTGTCCCAGAGCAGTATAGATGTGGAGACACTTAGGTGATGTAGTGTCTGGCGCAGGGGATGTAGCAGTGTCAGGCAGATGGACGCAGGAAGGAATAGAGGACACCAGGGCATGTAGTTCCAAAGCTTTACTCACAGTCTGTAGTGCCCGCTTCTGTGCCGTGTTCTCCGGGTCAGGGACTCAGTCAACCTCCAGGCAAGATGGAAAGCTCCCTTCCACACTCTGCCAACTTATGTGCCTTTCCTGAACGTCTCCTCTATAGCACCTTTAATTGTGAAGATCTCCACTACCCTGTTACACTGGAGTTCCTCCTGACAGATGTTCCCAAGAACTCTACTTGCATGGCACACAGCTGTAGCCTGCTTCGGGGACTCTCTACTCCTAAGTCCCGGCTCTCTATCCTTATTGCTGTTGTGCCCTCAAGTCGTAGATGGGAGTAGTGCATTTACAGCCCACTACTCCACCAGTGTCTGCTGCAGAACCATTAGCGTTCGTACAACCTCGGGGACCTGGCCCCGGCCTTGCACTTAGAACTTCTAGGCAGGATTCTTCCTCTAACCCACGTCCTCTGTGTTCCCTTTTACTCCTACATTCCGTGCTTGTCCTTTCCCTTCTATGGAAGCTCAGGCTTCAGGTCAACGTCCTTCTCCTTCTTTCCTTTCCTTTCCTTTCCCGTGCCAGCTGGCTCAGGTCACTGAGGCAGCTGCAGCACTTCTTCTTCCATCCCTTCTTCCAGGGATCCCCACTCCTCTCGAGTGGCTTCCTTCCTCACTGACCTCCTGTCAGACTGATTTGTCATTCTAAACCATCCCACTCATATATATATTCTGAACTCCACCCACTTCCCAGCACGTCTAGTGTTCCAAGCAGGGAACCACCAAAGGTGCTCTGCCTCTCTCTAAGCAAAGAGCCGCAATGTGGTTGTGGTGAACTACTCTATTGTGTGGGGTGCGAGTGTTGGAGCGTGGTCAAGAGCCTCCAACTTACCTGGATGGTGGGGCTCCACACCTAAGGAGAAGGTGCAGTACCTCTGTGGCGACTGAGCCTCAGGGGCGCCACAGGAGCAGAACTGAGCTTATTACAGAGCTATGGGAGCAGGATCAAGCTTAATAGAGGGATATGGGAGCAGAACCGAGCTTACTACAGAGCTATGGGAGCAGTACCGAACTTACTACAGAGCTATGGGAGCAGAACCGAGCTTACTACAGAGATATAGGAGTGGGACTGAGCTTACTACAGAGCTATGGGCGCAGAACAGAGCTTACTAGAGAGATATGGGAGCAGAACCGAGCTTACTAGAGTGATATGGGAACAGCACCAAGCTTACTACAGCTCTATAGGAGCAGAATCAAGCTTACTACAAAAATAAGGGTGCAGAACCAAGCTTGCAACAGAGCTATGGAAGCAGAACCGAGATTACTACAGAGCTATGAGAACAGAACCAAGTTTACAAAAGAGCTATGGAAGCAGAACTGAGCTTACTACAGAGATATGGAAGCAGAACCGAGCTTACTAGAGAGATATGGGAGCAGAACCAAGCTTACTAGAGTGATATGGGAACATAACAAACCTTACTAAGGATCTGTGGGAGCAGAAACAAGCTTACTACAGAGCTATGGGAGCAGAGCCGAGCTTACTACAGAGCTATGGGAGCAGAACCGACTTACTGCAGAGATATGGGAGCAGAACTGATCTTACTACAGACATATGGAAGCAGACCCGAGCTTATTACCGAGATATGGGAGCAGAACCAAGCTTACTATAGAGATATGGGGGAAGAACCGAGCTTACTACAGAGATAAGGGAGCAGAACCGAGCTTGCTACAGTGATATCAGACCAGAACCCAGCTTACTACAGAGATATCAGTCCAGAACTGAGCTTATGGAGCGCCCACCAGGGCCGTGGGGAACTCGGTACCAGGCAGTTCTTAAAGGGGAAGTGTCACGATAGCGGTGACCTGGTCCGTGGCCCTGGGCATCCAATGAAAATGTTCAATAAAGTTTATAGTGGATGATTTAAAAGGAAATTAGTTCATGATGCTACCTGTGGTATTCGGCAAATAAGGTGTTAGCCGACCCGGCTTCAGAGTCCGATGGGGCTGATGGTGATGCAGTAGAGTTGTTACAGCTCTCCACAGGTAGAGCTAGGCCCCAGGGTAATTGTATGTGTAAGTGATGAGAGGATGGTGGTTGTAGTGCAGGGCAGATGGTATAGCAAACAAATCTGAGGACACATCAGGGTTGTATTTCCTTTACCTTTACTAAATTTATAGAGGTGCCGATGGGAGCACTGGTTACAGGTGTCAATGAAGGTCCAGGCAGCCCGAAGCAACTTAGGATCCACTCAGCCAGGTGGCTTGGAGGCCTCCTTACTGCGCTGCTCTATTTGAGGTCCTTGCTGCCTAAAGCTCAGCTCAGTCCTCTGTTCCTCTCACTGTCTTTTAGAAAACGTTACTCGCGTGACAGGCAGCTTGAGCTTTTCACAGGAGTCGCTCCTCGTGGCATCTCCGGGCTCTATCCTGCTGCTGTGCCTTCAGGTGTGTGATAGGGGCCAGAAGACCTGCAATCTGTCCTCCGGATTTAGCTGATGAGACTGTAGTGCTCTGC
Organism: Dendrobates tinctorius; assembly: GCF_039654945.1. NCBI lineage: Eukaryota > Metazoa > Chordata > Amphibia > Anura > Dendrobatidae > Dendrobates > Dendrobates tinctorius. The sequence continues at coordinate 22,310,677 of NW_027361704.1, forward strand.
AGCCACAGACTCTGGTGTCCAGTTCTAGCACTGAGCTCTGGGATGAGCGTGGTCACTAGGGTTGAGCGAAACGGGTTGAAAAAATTCAAAAGTCGCCGACTTTTGGCAAAGTCGGGTTTCATGAAACGAAACCCGCCCCTAGGATGAGGTCGGCCACGAGGTCGGCGACTTACGCGCCAAAGTCGCGTTTCAAAAGTTTGTTTTGCGCTCTTTTTCAGCCAATCAGGATCCACGGACACTGTGGGCAACGTGATGACCTAGGCACGGGTCACCACCATCTTTCAGAAGGGCATGCAAGTGATTGGCTTGCTTTGGTGGGCGTCACAGGGGGTATAAAAGGGCGTGCATGCCGACCGCCATCTTACTTCTGCCGATCTTAGTATAGGGAGAGGTTGCTGCTGATTCTGTAGGGAGAGCGTTAGGCAGGGAAGAAGACAAAAGAACTGCTTCTGCTGCTAGCGATTTGGCCTGCACAACACACAAGTCACTGTGTGTGCAGTGCAAGGGGAGGCTATATTGTGGTGTATCAGTGGTGTTGGTTGTTGGGCTGCCTTCTAAGGCTTCCTGACACGCTGGCATTGCTGTTTACCCACTGCTCCGCAAACTGCTTTTTTAAAAGCAATCCAATCTCCCTTATCCTCTAGTCACTTTTGTCACAGCTGTGCCATCGAGCGTGTCACATAGCGCTCAGATATCAGTGGGCCTCACACAATCTACAAGTGTCCAGTGTCCAAAAGTGTACGCAGAGATTCAAAATCTCCATTATCCTCTCGTCACTTTGGTCACAGGCAGCTGTGCCATCGAGCGTGTCACATAGCACTCAGATATCAGTGGGCCTCACACAATCCACAAGTGTCCAGTGTCCAAAAGTGTACGCAGAGATTCAAAATCTCCATTATCCTCTCGTCACTTTGGTCACAGGCAGCTGTGCCATCGAGCGTGTCACATAGTGCTCAGATATCAGTGGGCCTCACACAATCCACAAGTGTCCAGTGTCCAAAAGTGTACGCAGAGATTCAAAATCTCCATTATCCTCTCGTCACTTTGGTCACAGGCAGCTGTGCCATCGAGCGTGTCACATAGCGCTCAGATATCAGTGGGCTCACACAATCTACAAGTGTCCAGTGTCCAAAAGTGTACGCAGAGATTCAAAATCTCCATTATCCTCTCGTCACTTTGGTCACAGGCAGCTGTGCCATCGAGCGTGTCACATAGCGCTCAGATATCAGTGGGCCTCACACAATCTACAAGTGTCCAGTGTCCAAAAGTGTACGCAGAGATTCAAAATCTCCATTATCCTCTCGTCACTTTGGTCACAGGCAGCTGTGCCATTGAGCGTGTCACATAGCGCTCAGATATCAGTGGGCCTCACACAATCCAAAAGTGTCCACTGTCCACAAGTGTGTGCAGAAATTCTAAATCTCCCCTGTCCTATAGACACCTTGTACCTTGTTTTACATTACTATATAGTTTGTTGGATTTTGTCTACATTTCTACCAAAAATGAGGAAGGCTGGTGGAAGAGGCCGTGGAATTGGGCGGGGGTTGGCAGCTGGTAATGATGGTGTTGGTGGTGGATCTGATGGTAGTGGCAAGAGCAAAATAGGACCGAATGCAGGAGGTGCTGACCCTGCGTCATCGTCTGGCTACATAAGGCCTCGAACGCTTAGTTTTCTAGGAGTTGGCAAACCGCTTTTAAAGGCAGAGCATCAGGAAAAAGTTTTGTCTTACATTGCTGACTCAGCCTCCAGCTCTATCGCCTCCTCTTCTTCAGTTGTAAAAAGTAAAAGCACTGAGTCGTCATTGGAGGCTCATGTTCATGAACCACACCTTTCCTTGTGTCCTTCACCCCAACCAAGATTGAAGGATGACGCAGGCCATACTACTGATTACTCCATGGAGCTGTTTTCACATACCATGCCTGGATTATCAAGTCAAATGGTGAATTACCCAGGCCAAGATGAATCTGACATGGAGTGCACTGATGCACAGCCGCTGATGGATGATTCTGCTGGTACATTCACTCAGAGCACTACATTGTCCTCGCAGTGTACAGAGCCAGATTTTGACCCTGATGAGACTCAGGTGCCCCTTCCCACACACTATACCACCATACACGGTGACACAGAGAAAGGTGCACATGACATGGAAGAGGAGGTGATGGATGACCCAGTTGTTGACCCAGATTGGCATCCATTGGGGGAAGAGGGTGCTGCTTCCAATAGCTCAGATGAGGAGCATCCACAGCAGACATCGACATCGCAACAGCTGTTATCTGGCAGGCCCGGAGCACTCCAAAGACAGGTTCCAAACATCAAAAGAGTTGCTGGACAGCTTGTCCAGAGGGTCAAAAGATCACAGCGTGCTAGGCCGCAAAATGTCTGCCAAAGTAGGAAGAGTGCAGTGTGGCACTTTTTTGAACAAAATCCTCATGATCAGGCCAAGGTTATCTGTAAGAAGTGCGCAAAAACCTTTAGCCGAGGGAAAAATCTGAAAAATTTGAATACCAGTTGCATGCTTAGACATTTAACCAGCATGCACTTGCAAGCGTGGACACAACACCAAACCTCAAGTGCCACATGTGCAACTGATCACAACGAAGGTAGTCAGCAACGCTACATTGTTTCCCCCACTGTAAGCCCACCGGTTAGCACAGCAGCAAATGTTGAGGTGTCGTTGCAAGGCCACAGCAGTCAGGGAATCCCACTGTTATATCAACGAAAGACTGATTCTAGGCCATCAGAAAGAACACCAACTCCATCACCATCATCAACCCTCTCTCAGTCCGCCCAGTCCACCGCTACTTCCACCATATGCAGCTCTCAAGTCCAGCTCACCCTCCCAGACACTATGAGTAGGTCAAGAAAGTACTCAGTCTCTCATCTGCGTACACTGGGTTTGAACGCCCACATTGCCAAACTAATCTCGTTTGAGATGATGCCCTTTCGGTTGGTGGAAAGCACAGCTTTCCGCGAACTCATGGCCTATGCAGTACCACGCTATGACCTACCCAGTCGCCACTTCTTCTCTCGCAAAGCCATCCCAGCCCTCCACCATCATGTGAAAGACCGCATTGTCCATGCACTCAAGCAGTCAGTGAGCGGAAAGGTGCACCTCACAACTGATGCATGGTCCAGTCGGCATGGCCAGGGCCGTTACGTGTCCATCACTGCGCACTGGGTTAATGTGGTGGATGCAGGGTCCACAGGGGACAGCGGTGGTGGGACAGTGCTGCCTAGCCCACGGTATAGGAAACAGTTGGCTGTAGGCGTTCGACCCTCCTCCTCCTCCTCCTCCTCCTCCAGAAGCGAAAGCTCGTCCACAGAGCGCAGTCGTACGAGCACACCATCTGCAGCTGCCACTGTTGCACACGATGTGTCCCCCTATCGAGCAGCTAGTGGAAAGCGTCAGCAGGCTGTGTTGCAGATGATGTGTTTGGGCGACAGACACACCGCCGAGGTGCTGGCCGAGTACTTGAAGCGACAAACTGAGTCATGGCTGGGCAGTGTACATCTTGAGGCAGGAAAGGTAGTTAGTGATAACGGCCGTAATTTTGTGGCAGCCATAGCCCTTTCAAAACTCAGCCACATACCTTGCTTGGCTCACACATTGAACCTGGTGGTGCAGTGCTTCCTCAAAAATTATCCGGAGTTAACAGCCCTGCTCCAGAAGGTGCGAAGACTGTGCGCGCACATCCGCCGGTCGCCTGTACACTCCGTTCGTATGCAGAAGCTGCAGCGATTGCTCCACCTTCCCAACCACCGCCTCATTATCGACATTGCAACAAGGTGGAACTCCACCCTGCACATGGTGGAGCGGCTGTGCGAGCAGAGGCAGGCCATAATGCATTTGTGGGAGGATACACGGCCAGGCACTTTGAGAGCAGACATGGAGTTGACAGGCGTGCAGTGGTCGAAGCTGAAAGACCTTTGTAAAGTCCTTCAGTGTTTTGAGGAATGCACACGGCTGGTAAGCGCAGACGACGCCATCCTAAGCATGAGCATCCCACTTATGCGTCTGCTCATGCAAACTTTGACGCACCTTAAGGAGCAGGCGTCTGCAGCCAATGTTGATGAGGAGGAAGAGGAGGAGGGAATCCTTGATGACATTCAGCCATTGTCTGCTCAGGGACCTCTCCTGGACGAAGTGGAGGAAGAAGAGGAGGAGGAGGAGGAGGATGATGGGGATGATTACTTAGGGGAGGAGGATGCATCTCGTGGGGCAAGTGAAAATGTTGGCGTGGCAAGGTCTGGTACAGGGTTTGTGCGTGACTTGAGGGATGTGGATTTGCCAGAAAGTGCTCCTCCACCCAGCACTCGCAGTGCATCATTGACACCGGGAACATTGGCCCACATGTCAGATTATGCCTTGCGGATCCTAAAAAGGGACCCCCGCATTGCCAAAATGATGAACGATGACGACTACTGGTTGGCCAGCATCCTGGATCCACGCTATAAAGGCAAATTACAAAACATCATGCCACAGGAGAACCTTGACCTAATATTGGCTAATAAACAAGCAACTCTGGTAAATCGGTTGCTTGAGGCATTCCCAGCACACAGCAGCGGTGATGGTTCTCACACGAGCCGTACGGGCCGGGGGCAGCTTGGCAGAGGTGTTCGTGGTGCACACAGCAGAAGTGGCGTTGGAGACAGGGGTTTCATGACAATGTTGTGGACTGATTTTTCAAATACCGCTCACACAACTGGTAATACTGCATCGATGGAAAGTGACAGGAGACAGCAGTTGTCAACTATGGTTACAAACTACTTTTCCTCCCATATCGATGTTCTCCCACACAGGTCATTCCCCTTTGACTATTGGGCCACTAAACTGGACACCTGGCCTGAATTGTCCCAATATGCCTTACAGGAGCTCGCTTGCCCAGCTGCAAGTGTGCTATCGGAAAGAGTCTTCAGTGCAGCTGGATCAATCCTTACAGAAAAAAGGACCCGTCTGTCAACCCAGAATGTGGATGATCTAACCTTCATTAAAATGAACCACGCATGGGTTTCCAAGGATTTTGTCCCACCTTCCCCTGATGACACATAGGGTGACAGAAAAATGGCTTGCTTTGGTCCACCTCTTCCTGGTACTTCACCTATTTCGCCTTTTGCATCAGCTGAATGTCCAACATCAACATATGCCACTTTCTAAAACTCCCTAACTGTGCTGCCTCCCCCCCCATGGCTGGGGTCACCACCTACCGCACGACACCGTGCGAGTGCCGTTGCCCTGGACAGGTGGGTAGGCCGACTCTTGGGCGCGGGCACTGGCACAGGGTCCCTCATAGTGCAATCAAGTGTTTCTTACGGCGGTGGTGCACACCCGCCGTCAGACACACCGCTGTACTATGAGGGCCCAGTGCCAGTACCGACGCCCACGAGTGGGCCCCCCTTGCTTGGGCAGGGCCCCAGCATTTGCAATCTTTACCTCTCCCTGCTCCTCCGCTGTGTAATCTGGGCCGTCAAATCCATACTGTGCCTGACACCGTCTGAGCCTGCCTCCTGAGACATATATTTTGAATGTGTACGCTATCCATACATGTTATCCGGGGATACGGTACCCTTTCTAACCTTTGTGCAATGACGTGCAATCCATACTGGGCCTAACACCGTCTGAGCCTGCCTCATGCTGTATAGACATATATTTTGAATGTGTACGCTATCCATACATGTTATCCGGGGATACGGTACCCTTTCTAACCTTTGTGCAATGACGTGCAATCCATACTGGGCCTAACACCGTCTGAGCCTGCCTCATGCTGTATAGACATATATTTTGAATGTGTACGCTATCCATACATGTTATCCGGGGATACGGTACCCTTTCTAACCTTTGTGCAATGACGTGCAATCCATACTGGGCCTAACACCGTCTGAGCCTGCCTCATGCTGTATAGACATATATTTTGAATGTGTACGCTATCCATACATGTTATCCGGGGATACGGTACCCTTTCTAACCTTTGTGCAATCACGTGCAATCCATACTGGGCCTAACACCGTCTGAGCCTGCCTCATGCTGTATAGACATATATTTTGAATGTGTACGCTATCCATACATGTTATCCGGGGATACGGTACCCTTTCTAACCTTTGTGCAATCACGTGCAATCCATACTGGGCGTGAGAACGGCTGGCGAGCTGTTAAGCAAGCTACAGCACCTGTCCAGACAAGTACAGGGATTCCCTAGCGAGGAGACTTATTTGATTGTTTTCAATGTTGGGACAGCAATTTTTGGGGAGCACTATACTCTGGAGAATGATAGATGGGGCCCACCATACACTGGAACATTCCAAAGGTGGACATCAGACACTGGAGCAGCATTTACAGGGCCCATTATACACTAGAGCATTAGAAATGGGGCCCATTATGTTTGGAGCATTATTTGGGCCCATAAGACAGTGGAGCTTCATCCATGGGGACCAACATATACTGTAGCATTATGTGGAGCTCATCATATACTGTTTCAAACATTATATGGGACCAATGATTCTGTATGGAGAAATAGATGGGCCTCGTCATGAGATGTAAAAAGTGAGGTATTTTTCATTGTACTATACCGCTATTTATCTGCCGTATCGGAGCATGATGAGTTGTGGTATGTGTTAAAGGGGCGCTCTTTCGCCCAGGGCACCTGAAAACCTGCAGCCAGCCCTCCCCCCCCACAACTTTAGCCAAATAACACCCATTTTTCAGTGCGTAACTTATATTATGAAGTTATTTAAGGTTAACAAGCTTAAGTAAGAAGAATTGATGCTTTTGGCATTCAAATGGGCACTGTTGGTGTGTTTCCTGTCCTCCTCTCACTGCCGACTTTTATTCCCCATTGACTTACATTGGGTTTCGTGTTTCGGGACGACCCCGACTTTTCCCTATAATCGGACGATCTTGCTCGACCCGACTTTTGGAAAAGTCGGGTTTCACGAAACGAAACGCAACCCTAAAAAACCAAAAGTCGCTCAACTCTAGTGGTCACAACTCCTCTTCCCAAGCTTCCCTATACTTTTATCTTCCTCTCTGACTCAGAATGCACTCTAGTCTGGGGACAAGCTTCTCACTCGTCCAGTTCCCAGCACTGACTGACTGAAACTCTAACTAACTTCCTCCTCCTGACCAGATAGAGCAGCTCCCCTCAAGTCAGGTTCAGAGTTCCCCCTGCTGGCCTAGAGCAGGATCTGTGTTGCATGCTGTGTATACCTGGCCAGGGGATCCCTCCTTGCTTCAGGCCTGACATTATCCCCTGTGAGGAAGGCAATGCCCTTGTGGCTACCGGACTCCTGTGGTGCCACACTTACAACAGAGATAAGGGAGCAGAGCCAAGCTTACTACAGAGATAAGGGAGCAGAACGGAGCTTACTAGGTCTACTACATAGATACGGGAACAGAAACAAGCATACAGCATATATATGGTGCCTGAATCTAGATTACTACATCGATAGAGTACGAGAACCAAGCTTACTAGAGAGATAATGGGAGCAGAACCAAGCTTACTAGAGAGATATGGGAGCAGAACTGAGCTTACTAGAGCTATGGTGGAAGAACTGAGCTTACTACAGAGATAAGGGAGCAGAATCAAGCTTATGTGATAATCATGTGGGAATAGTGGATGAGGGCAGGTATATCTCGCCCAGATTCCTTTCCTATGTGGCCTAGTCTGGTTAGTATCGCACCTGCTTGCTAATGAATAATGGGAGGTGGATATAAAAGGATGCCAGGTGGTTGTGTGAGTGTCTCAGCCTGGGAACACAGAGAGCCTGTCTGTGTGAGAGACACACGTGAGTGAAAGCAGTGCCCACTGCAACTGTGGTTTGGCTGGACGGGAGAAGCCCGCCAGTTGGTAGTTAGGTTGTCCAATGTTTAGTTAGTGCCGGACAGGCAAGGATTTGTTTTATGTTTTTTTTCTTTATGCATTGCTTTCACCGTTAATAAACCTGACCCAGTGTCAGTTATACCCGGACCCCGTCTCTGCGCCTGAGTTTCATGCTGAATGCACGTGACCTTTGACCCCAGCAAAGCCGATCCCGGAGTGTTTTATCACACTTGCTACAGAGATATCAGACCAGAACCAACTAGGTCTGGTATATAGATACGGGAACAGAACCAAGTTTACAGCATAGATATGGTTTCAGAATCTAGATTACTACATTGGTAGAGTCCCTGTTCCCACCATATGTATAGTATGATGGCCCCAGTTCCCCCATATATATAGTAGGATGGCCCCAGTTCCCCCATATATATAGTAGGATGGCCCCAGTTCCCCATATATATAGTAGGATGGCCCCAGTTCCCCATATATATAGTAGGATAGCCCTAGTTCCTCCGTATATCTAGTAGGATGGCCCCAGTTCTTCCCATATATAAATTATGATCGCCCCAGTTCCTCCTTGTAACGCCAGTGTGTTTGTACTTTGCTTCCCTGGCGTTACTCTGCATGTCTGCATTAACCCTTTGCTCCTCTCCTCCTAACTAGCAGGGATACTGTTGCCTGTTACCGTTATGGATGCTGCTCAGGTCCCTGCCCCGCTGCGTAGCCGTACATGCGTGCGTGGCTCCGCTGCTTTGCAAGACCACCCGCTGGTGCAGTCCCTGGCTGCTGCTGTGGAAAGCTATCGGTGGGTTAATAGGTCCTCTACATTGTGTATGGCTTACCACGTATGTTCAGGCTTGCAGCTCTCGCCAGGTGTCCTCTGCAATGCTGATTTGTTTGGCCTTGCTTAGGGTGCGCACGGCCACACCTCCCCTGCTTTTATGAGGAATGGGTGTGTGCTACAATTGCTGCTCCAGCCTATGACTGTGAGGCAGCTGGTATATAAAGTTCCCTCCCCCTTTGGGGCATCGCCAGAGCTTCGCATTGAGTTCCTGAACCTAGCGATGTGAGTATGTGTGTTCAGCTCCTGCTCTGATTGTGATCAGTTCTGGGGGAGCTGGTGCTCTTTGTCCCCATGTGAACTGTGTTTTGCCACCTGCCAGGAGGCAGAATATCCTGGCCCTCGGCCCTGTCCGCCTTCCCAGGAGGCAGAATATCCTGGCCCTTGTCCGCCCTCCCAGAAGGCAGAATATCCTGGTCCCTGTGTTTGTGTGGAGTTTTGCCTTGCACCTGTGTCTTGTTCCCTGAATCCTGGATCCTGAATTTGTTCCTGCACCTGACTCTGTCTGAATTGTGTCTTGTTTCTTTGCCTGCTCTGGGGGCAGTAATACCAAGATCGCCCTTCCTGGAGGCTGCATATCCAGGCCTGTCTATGTTGTGTCTTGTTCCCTGAATTCTGGACCTGCTCCTTTACCTGACCCTGTCTGAACTGTGTCCTCTGTGGGATGTTCCTGAGGTCCCTTCATGTCTTGAACCCTGTGCCCAGTGACTGTGACTCTTTGCTACCTGACTTGCTGTGATTTAACCTGGGTTCATCTAGGAAGTAGGAGTCCGGTGTGTCCGCTGGGTTTCTGCCACTCTGTGCTCAGCTGGGGATTCAGTGCAATTCCCTGCCAGTTCCAGTCCAACCCGGCAGGGATTGCACCAGACCGCTGGGGTTCCTTTCTAGGTCGCTGCCAGATGACCGGAGCCTGATGACCACGGCCTGATGTCCGGTGTCTGACGACCCCTTCCAGATGTGCTGTGCCTGATGTCCTCTGCCAGATGGCCGGATCCTATGCTTCTCTGCCCGATGTCCGGAGCCTTCCGATCGCTGCCAGTGGTCCGGAGCCTGATGACTGCGGCCTGATGTCCGTAAATGATGCCCGCAGCCTGATGTCCGGATCCTGTCGGTCGCTGCCAGATGTCCGGAGTCCGATGCCAGTGTGCTGATGCTCTATCTAAGATCCGAGTCCTGATGCCCTGCCTGTATCCTGATGTCCAGTCCATGTTCCTGGTGTCCTGATGTCCGTGTTCCTCGTGTCCTGATGTCCGTGTTCCTTGTGGCCTGATGTCCGTGTTCCTGGTGGCCTGATGTCCGTGTTCCTGGTGGCCTGATGTCCGTGTTCCTGGTGGCCTGATGTCCGTGTTCCTGGTGGCCTGATGTCCGTGTTCCTGGTGGCCTGATGTCCGTGTTCCTGATGTTCTGCCCGTGTCCCGATGTTCCGCCAATTATCTGAGGTCCACCCAGTGATGACGTCCTTCTCGGATCGGTGTTTGATGTTCTCCTGCTGAGCCTGTGCTATGCCTGAGGCCTGAGAGAGAGGCCGTCCTAGTATGCCCGTGCCAGAGGATCCTGGACTGCATCAACCCATGATGACTCCTGCCATCGTCTGACATCTGTCCTGGGTATGTGTCTGATGTTCTCCTGCTGAGCCAGTGCTATGCCTGAGGCCTGAGAAAGAGGCCGTCCTGATATGCCCGTGCCAGATGACCCTGGACTGCATCAACCCATGATGACCCCTGCCATTGTCTGAAGTCAGTCTGAGGTTGGTGTCTGATGTTCTCCTGCTGAGCCTGTGCTATGCCTGGGGCCTGAGGAAGAGGCCGCCCTAGTATGCCCGTGCCAGACAACCCTGGACTGCATCAACCCGTGATGTCCTCCTGCCTTCGTCTGTTATCCTGAGACGTGTACCCTTCCCTGATGTGCAGAACCGAGAGCCTTGCATAACTATTTTGTTTCTGTACCATGTCTTGTTCAAGTAAACTTTGTCTATACCTGAAGTTGTGCGGTGTCGTTCTGCCTCCTCGTCCACATGCTCAGCTGCCACAGACCCCGGTCTCTACTCTTCCCTCGTCTGGGTATGCCAGGGTCCCCCCTGTGGTCCAGTGGGTCCACATTCCGCTCCCACCTGGGATGCTCGCCCCACGTCGGCGTGGTCGGTCGACGTGGAGGTGCCGGCTCGGCCGCGAACGCGGTCGCTAGTCGCGACACCCCTATATATAGTTGCTTCTCACAAAATTAGAATATCATCAAAAGGTTAATTAATTTCAGTGAAACACATATTATATAGAGTCATTACAAACAGAGTAATCTATTTCAAGTGTTTGTTTCTGTTAATGTTGATGATTATGGCTTACAGCCAATTAAAACCCAAAAGTCATTATCTCAGTAAATTAGAATACTTTATAACACCAGCTTGAAAAATTATCTTAAAATCCAAAATGTTGGCCTACTAAAATGTATGTTCACTAAATGCACTCAATACTTGGTCAGGGCTCCTTTTGCATCTGAATTGTTGGGTCTGGTGTCTCTCATCTTTCACTTGACAATACCCTTTAGATTCTCTATGGGTTTAAGGTCAGGCGAGTTTGCTGGCCATTCAAGCACAGTGATACTGTTGTTTTTAAACCAGGTATTGGTACTTTTGGCAGTGTAGACAGGTGCCAAGTTATGCTGGAGAATGAAATTTCCATCTCCAAAACCTTGTCGGCACAGGGATGCATGAAGTGGACCTACACCAGCTGGCGGCATGGCTCCCCAAAACATCACTGATTGTGGAAACTTCACACTGGACCTCAAGCAGTTTGGATTGTGTGCCTCTCCACTCTTCCTCCAGACTCTGGGACCTTGATTTTCAAATGAAATGCAAAATTTACTTTCATGTGAAATCAACACCTTGGACCACTGAGCAACAGTCCAGTTCTTTTTCTCCTTGGCCCAGGGAAGGCACTTCTCGTCTTGTCTATTGTTCATGAGTGGCTTGACACAAGGAATGAGACACTTGTAGCCCATATCCTGGATACGTCTGTGTGTCCACAGCAGTCCACTCCTTGTGAATCTCCCCCCAAACTTTTAAATGGCCTTTTCTTAACAATCCTTTCAAGGCTGTGGTTATCTCAGTTGCTTGTGCACCTTTTTTCTACCACACTTTTTCCTTCCATTCAACTTTCCATTAATATGCTTGGATACAGCACCCTGTGAAAAGCCACCTTCTTTAGCAATGACCTTTTGTGGCTTAGTATGTTGGTCACAGTTCCCCCACATATATATAGTAGGATGGCCCCAGTTACCGTATATATAGTAAGATGGCCCCAATTCCCCCATATATATAGTATGATGACCCCAGTTCCCCCCATATATAGTATGATGCCCCAGTTCCCCTAAATATAGTAAGATGGCCCCAATTCCCCCATATATAAAGTATGATGGCCCCAGTTCCCCATATATATAGTATGATGGCCCCAGTTCCCCCCACACATATAGAATGATGGCCCCAGTTCACCCCATACATATAGTATGATGGCCTCAGTATACCCCATATACATATAATATGATAGGCCCAGTTCTCCGATATATATGGTATGGTTGACCCAGTTCCCCCATATATACACAGTTGTGGCCAAAAGTATTGACACCCCTGCAATTCTGTCAGATAATACTCAGCTTCTTCCTGAAAATGATTACAAACACAAATTCTTTGGTATTATTATCTTCATTTATTTTGTCTTAAATGAATAAACACAAAAAGAATTGTCCTAAAGCCACTCCCACTCCCTGCCGACTTTGCTTCCCCATTGACTTGCATTGGGTTTCTGACAGAGACACCGCACTACACTTGCTCATAGAGCCAGTGCGCGTGTCCTGAGTACAGAAGCAGTGCTAAGAGTTACCTGGGGAGCAGGGCAGCAGAGGTGACCGGGCGTGCTTCAACTATTAGTGTCAGGGTCCAGTCAGCGCTGGAAAGTAAAGAGGCACGGGACCTGCGGACACTGAAAATGAACAAGCTTGAACGGGACCTATGGTCATGTGACTGCAAGGGGGCGTGGCTTAGCGTCCTGCTTTCAGATATGACAGTACACCATACAACAACTCAGAGTCAGGCAAAATGGAGGTCACAACAGTATGAGCAAATGAAGTACAGGAGGGACAAACAGACGGGAGGTCAGACAAAGCCAAAGGTCATACACAGGATCACAGTACAGTACCAGGGATGAGACAGAGCGGATAATCAGGGTCAAGCAGAGATCAAGACCAAACAGACATAGGAGGTACCAGGCAGAATCCAAAGCGATATCCAGGGAACAGACCGAGTCAAATACAGAGAATCAAGTAACCAGAACACAGCACTAACACACTCAGGGGTCACCACACAATGCCAAGGGCAAGAGTATAACTGACAGGGATGGGAGCGTCCTGAGGCTATAAGAAGCCTCCCCCAGAACCAGGGAGAGGCCGCAATCATAGCCCCAGGTGTGCAGGTAAGCCTGCATCGGGATCACAACCTTTAACCCCAGAAATGCCAGTCATCAGCACTGGTTCCAAACATTAACCCCACGTGTGCGAGTCAAACCCGCACTGAGATCATGACAGTTTCGTGTTTCAGTTGGACCTCTGACTTTTCCCTATAGTCGGCCGTTTTCGTTCAACCCGACTTTTGCGAAAGTCGGGTTTCATGAAACCCGACTTGACCCTAAAAAAGGCAAAGTCGCTCATCTCTATATTAAAATTTTTTTTTACAATTCTTTCCTTCTTTTGAGTACCCTAGAGTCTGCGGTTAGGCTGGTGATTCTGTTATGAATGGGTCACTGAGGAGGATGGCAGGAACAGGCTAAACCACCAGAGGACCAGAGAGGTTGGTAACTAAGCGGATTGCAGGCCCGTGATCCTATCCACATAACTAGCAGTAGCCATGGAGCGTTCCTACGATGCCCTAGACGCTTCGTCACAGCCGGAGAACTATCTAAGCCTAAAGACAGAAAGGTGAAATCTAAACTGCCCTGGAGCAGATCCCCAAAGGAATAGACAGCCCCCAAACATATGTTGTCGGTGAGACAAGATGAGACACAAACACAGGCAGAGAACAGACTGAGCAAACGGGGGGGGGCAAGCTGTCTAGACAGGACAGGACAGAAAAGATACTGTCTGCAATCACACACAAAACCCTAAAAAAGTCCAACACTTCTGATATACAAAAAACCTGAGGTCACATGACCTCACCGCCGCTAGATCAGCACTCTGGTATGAACTGGAAGCAAAGCAAAAAGATACTAACATGACAGGGGACTGAACAAGCTGCAACATATGAAGCAGGGCCCAGCGCTGCCCTCAGCAGGGAGCACGCTGAATCCTAGCAACAAAGCAGAAAGCAAAAAAAAGGCAAAACCAGATTAGATGCAAAGGATTAGCAAAAGAATCACTTAGCTGAACAATGCAGATCAGGCAGGGGACAAAAGAACTCCAAATGCACAGGGAGGAAATCACCAGCAACCTCAAAGAGCAGCCAGCTCAATTATATGCACCCAGCTAGTAATCCCAGGTTTCCAATTATCGTCGTCAGGTGGGGATCTTCCGTCCACCTTGCCAGCTCCACTAATCTCAGTAACCACCAGAGGGAGCAGAGGGAGCTTCGGCTCAGAACTCCGATCAAGAGAATTCACAACATCTTCTGCTATAAACTGCTAATGTATGACCATTTTATGTATATTTTATAAAAGATATTAACAGTCATATCTATACATGTAATATTAAATTCAATGCGCCGTTATTTAGGAATGGAAGAATACTTATAAAAAGCTGGCATACAAATATGTAACGGAATCTTGTTCTTCTACCAATTTAAAGTACTTACAACATTTGGGTGGCATTGTGAACCTGCCTACATGCACAATGTTTGTCTCAAAGTCAAGAAAATTTAATGTCTGTACATTGTGCACAGGGGATTTAAGGTGACTTCAGATCATACTAGGTTCCAGTAACACACAGATAGACATAAATGTGCAAATAGACGGTGCAAGCAGGGCCGGACTGGGACTAAAATTCAGCCCTGGCATTTGAAGTTACACAGGCCCACTAGTCACATGGTGACTATATAATATCTTTGTACACTTGTAGTTTACAAGAAGTGAGAGGAGATTAACACAACTATATAACATGTAGTCACAGCTGTGCCCAGTATTTCAGCTCAGTCCTATTTATTGCTTTTAGGTACAGTACTCCTCCCAAATCTCTGTCCCCTTTTGTATGCATGATTACAGAATTCCTGGCAGAACTGCTCTTTATTGGGCAACCAGACCCCCTGTTCATAGCCGCCCCTATCATACCTCCCAACTTTTGAAGAAGGGAAAGATGGACAAAGACTGCAAATTTTTGGCCACGCCCAGCCACACCCATTTCACAACTAGTCACACCCATGTCCACACCTAATCGCACCCATTTAGCACTGCTGATCACACTGACTGGTACTGAGGGCACAGTGGCTGGCATTATGGGCACACTGACTGGCACAAAGGAAGAGAGAAAACAGAGAGAGAGAGAAAAAAGAAAACAGAGAGAGCGAGAAAGAAAGGGGAAAGAAAGAACAGAGAGAGACAGAGAAAGAACAGAGAGAGAAAGAAAGAAGTAAAGAAAAGAAAGAAAGAACAGAGAGAAAGAGAAGGAAGAAAGAACAGAGAGAGAAAGAAAGAAAGATTAGAGAGAGAAAGAAAGAACAGAGAGAGAAAGAAAGAACAGAGAGAGAAAGAAAATGAGGGATAGACAGAACAGAGAATGAAAGAACAGAGAAAGAAAGAAAAAGAGAGAAAGAAATAAAGAAAGATTCTACAAAGATACTATAGCAGCCCGGCTCCCATTGTAGTACCCACCTGAGCCTCCCGGTGCATGACCTATCATGATCCGCTCACATGGCCGACATCCCCGATTCCAAGGCGATCCTGCTGTCTGCGCTGTCGGAGGAGGACACGGTGATGGATCTGAAGCATTCCTGGTTCCGTCACAATCTCCTCAAGAAATTATCTCATTTCCGGTCAGCTTCCAGCACATCACTTCAGGTGGAACGTCATATGTGTGTTTTAAAATGCTCCTCGGGGCTCCGCCGTGTACTCCTGTGTCCGTGGGAAAAGCCCGCTTTGTATGCTTTGTACACACTTGGCTCCGCTCTCCGTACACCTCGTACATGCGCGGCTCCTCTCCGTACACCTCGTACACACGGCTCCGCTCCGTACACCTCGTACACACGGCTCCGCTCCGTACACCTCGTACACGCGCGGCTCCTCTCCGTACACCTCGTACACACGGCTCCTCTCCGTACACCTCGTACACACGGCTCCTCTCCGTACACCTCGTACACACGGCTCCGCTCCGTACACCTCGTACACACGGCTCGGCTCCGTACACCTCGTACACCCGCGGCTCCGCTCCGTACACCTCGTACACATGCGGCTCCGCTCCGTACACCTCGTACACACACGGCTCCGCTCCGTACACCTCGTACACACACGGCTCCGCTCCGTACACCTCGTACACACACGGCTCCGCTCTGTACACCTCGTACACACACGGCTCCGCTCCGTACACCTCGTACACACACGGCTCCGCTCCGTACACCTCATACACACACAGCTCTGCTACATCCACACTGTAAATCCTGACCCCACACATACTTACCTCAACCAGCACCATGACAACAGCAAAGCAGAGTCTTGCAGACGGTAGAGGCAAGGCTGAGCGCACAGGACATGTGATGAGGTCACAGGAGGGGCGGAGTCAGGGGTGACATGATCGGTGGTCTGGACAAAGGCTCCTGATCATGTGACCCCCTGACTCCTCCCCTCCTGTGACCTCATCACAGGTCCTGCGAACATAGCGAGCAGGCAAGCGAGTGCAACGCTGTGAGTGGCTGCGGGGGGAGGGGGTCTCATGCTAAGGCGAGGATGGGGTGCGTGGGGGGGGTGGCGGCTTATCTCCCTGCAGTGCAGGAGGGACTTGAAACTATCACCGCCGTGCCCGCAGAGGGCCAGCGTCAGGAGCAACAGTGGCCGCAGCAGCTGGCAAGCGGCCAGATGATCGGGCGCTGCCGCCCGCGGCCCACGTGACAGCGGCCCAGCGGGAAAATGCCCGGTTGATTCTATTGCCAATCCGGGCCTGGGTGCAAGAGTGACAACAATAGATTGAAGCACGCATTGCACTGTAACTTTAAATCGGAAAAATCTTATTTTTGCAGTATTATACAGTTGTGGCCAAAAGTATTGACACCCTTGCAATTTTGTCAGATAATACTCAGTTTCTTGGCTGAGGGTGCCAATACTTTTGTCTGGCCCATTTTTGGAGTTTCGTGTGAAATGATCAATGTTTTACTTTTTGCTTCATTCTCTTATGTGTTTTTTCATTTAAGACAAATTAAATGAAGATAATAATACCAAAGAATTTGTGTTTGCAATCATTTTCAGGAAGAAACTGAGTATTATCTGACAGAATTGCAGGGGTGTCAATACTTTTGGCCACAACTGTATGTTTTTCAGCTTAGTAAAAATCTTGCTAACACCCATGCTCTAGTTTCTTTTTCTCTTCCAGATTCATCAGAAACCGACACCTGTCATAATCTGAAGCCTGGTGATTTGGTAGTTGTGAAAAGGCATGTCAGAAAGCATGGACAAGAACCCTTGTATGACGGTCCCTATCAAGTCCTCCTCATCACCCAACAAGCCAATAGCAAATAAAGGGGGCAAAATGTTTTGGTTTTCCACATTTTCTGTATTATTATTGGTAGAAATTAAAGTTAAAGTTAGAAGATATTCAAAGGCTCAGAGATCAATATGATAAAGACAATGATCATAATAAGGACAGTTGGTGGTCTGACACCTTCTCCTTTCTCAATCCAGCCAATTGATTTAAGGGAATTGGGGGCTGGATAACTGGGATTTTACAAAGCTTGATGTATATTGCTGCCTGTATCCTTGTTGTATATGTGATACTAAAACTTGTTCTTTGGTGTATTTCTGTATGTATTAGGAAATTCTGCACTAGGATAGCTAGCGATGATACCAAAGTCATCGTTGCCCCTGCTCTTCTCTATACCGATCTCAAAAGGCTACTTGATGAAGATGTTGAAGCCAAGCGCATGGCTACCTTCAAAAGATCTCCACCACCATCATCAAAAATTGTTATTTGTAAATTGTAGCATACGGGGAGATGGGTGCGCTGCAACAGCCATGACTGATAACATGGCATCAGCCATGTGAAGACCAGTACCCCTTGAGCTTATGGCTTGGGATAGCACCTCTGATGCTGCATATTAGTTAACTAAATTTATCTAGGGGGGATTGTGAAGTACAGTAATCAGTTGTACGGGACATCTTGTTCTCCAGACCTCCATTTTAGTGCTTGCGACGCCATTTTGTTGCTTACGAGTTAAATTTTGTAGTTAGGTGAAAGTTTGCGGTTGTTAAGAAACCAGACTGTCCCAGTCTGAACAAGATATGATATATGAGACCCTGATGAATGTGCTATTGTTCTATTCTCTGCGTCACGTAGCTAGGGACATATTCCGATTTTCTTGCAATACTATTGGCTTATAAAGTAAATGTGTCACGACGATGCTATTGGTAGCTGAGTACTTTGCATATTTAAGCAAAATACTATAAAAAGGTGACATAATAAACGGGGTTAGTGATCTGCCTTGATCCTCCCATACAGAGGCATACGTCTCCGTCTGGTCATTCCCAGTTGCTAGCAACGCCCTGTGGATTAATTTGGAAATCACTTGGTCAACCGTGAGGGGTTAATTTAGCCCTCCCTCAATAGCTCCCTCATCATACAGTATTAAGAAATGGGGTATGTAAACTTTTGATCAGGGTCATTTGAATGTTTTGGGTTGTCATTATGATTTAAAACGTGAAAACACATTGGTTTGACAATAAATGGCTTCACACAACCACTAACCATGAGTGAAGAAAAAGTTTTGGTGTTATCATTCATATTCTCTGAAAAAAGGCCAAGAAAGTAAAAATTCTGCCAGGATATAAAAACTTTTGAGCACAACTGTATGTAAACTTCTGGTTTCAACTGTATGTGAGCTGAGTGCTCACAATAGTATCAAAGAGAAGAGACTAGCAGCTTACAAGAAACTGTAACCCTTTCAAAATAAACCTTTATTAGTAAATAATTAAAATCCATCAGACTAACGAAAAAATGATAATCATATATACCATGGATATATGATGTAATACAAAACATATAGATATAACAGCAGACTATAAAAATTTGTACCATGTGCCCACAGGTAATCCTGTAGCCAGGTGAGCAATACTATACAATCTACAATGTTAATTGCCTGGGTAATGCCATATTATGCGCATTTTGTTTTTTGAGCTATACTACCAGAGGTCTACAGCAGCATTTAAGGAGCTACAAAAATTTCTGGCAAGTACTGGTTGTGTACTGCAAGTGACAACAATCTCATGTATTCTTCATAAGTATGGCCTGTGGGGTAGGTTGGCAAGTCGCAAGCCTTTTCTTACAAAGAAAAAACACAAACGTGGCAATCTATTGCCAAAACCTACATCAAGTCTGCCAAAATCATGAGGGAAAATGTGTTGTGTGATGAGACCAAGATGTAACTTTGCACCAACCATATCGTTAACAATGTGTATCACCAAAAGAACACTATACCCACAGGGAAGCATGGTGGAGGCAGCATTGAAGCATGGTGGAGGCAGCATTTGTGACTATTTTCTTGCAGCTGGAGTTGGAGAAAATTATGGAGAGCTCTAAATATCAGTCAATTTTTCATCAAAACCTGTTAGTTGAAAATGAAGAGGAATTTCACTTTGTAGCACAACAGCGATCTTAAGAAGACCAAAGTTTTGAAAATAGCCCAGTTAGAGCCCAGACCTGTATAGAATTGAAAATTTGTGGGTTGACCTAAAGAGAGCTGTACACAAGTGATTCCCTTGCAATCTGACAAATTTGGAGCGCTATGCAAGGCAGAGTGAACAAAGATTGCAAATTCTAGGTTTGTCATTCTGAAATACTCCTACCCAACAACACTTAATGCTGTCATAAATTCAAAGGGTACATAAAAAAGTATTTGTTTAAGGCTAGTTTCACACTAGTGTATGGCTGAAGTGCGGAGGGCTGCTGGCTTCCTCCGTGAAGCTCTGCCCCTGCACCTCAAGTTGACAGACGGCACAGAGAGGCTGCAGCTTGCCGGCTCCCAGTATTCAATTGCACTCGCATCTTTCAGAGCGACTCTAGCTGCGTGATCAGGTCATGTGATCACGCTGATGATGTCACTCCCTGAGGCACAATGGTGGTAAGTGCTTCATGCTAGTGGAGCTGAAGACACCTAAGATTGGATCTATCTATCACAATAAGTGACATCACACTTTCCTCTGTACCAGGAGTCTGCTGCCTCGGAGTAACCCCTGACTCCGCCCTGTCCTTCAAACTGCACATCCATGCTCTCGCCACCTCCTGTCACCTCTAGCTAAAAAATATTTCCAGACTCCATTCTTTCCTCAACCCTCAATCTACTAAAATGCTTGTGCATGCCCTAATCATCTCCCACCTTGACTACTGCAACATTCTTCTCTGTGGCCTACATTCCAACCCTCTTGCACCTCTCCATTCTGTCCTTAAAAGTGCTGCCAGACTAATTCATCTCTGTCCTCTCTACTTCCCTGCTTCCCCCCTTTGCAAATCCCTTCACTGGCACCCAATTTCCGAGCACATCCTGTTCAAACTACTAACACTGACCTACAAAGCCATCCATAACCTTTCTCCTCTGTATTGTTCCGAAATAATCTCCCAATATCTTCCCTCACGTAATCTCTGGTCCTCCCAAGACCTCCTTCTCTCCTTCATGCTTACTCACTCCTCACCCAATCGCTTCCAAGACTTCTCCTGAGTATCCCCCATCTTCTGGAACTGTGTGCCCCAACACATCTGATTAGCCACCACAATTGGATCATTCAAGTGGAACTTGAAAACCCATCTCTTCAAGAAAGCGTACAACCTGTAATGACCACGCTGCCACATCAACACCATCGGAGCTACTGCAACCCCCAACCTTCTGTCTCCTTCCCCATAATCCTGTAGAATGTAATCAGGCAAGAGGCAGGGACCTCTTCCCTCTGTACTAGTCTGTCATTGTTTCTTTGTCTTCTGTGAGGCCTCGTTCACACGTACCGTTTTTTCGCGTTTCCGCAGCGGTATTTTCCGAGCGTTTTTGCCGCGAAAACGTGAAAAATAAGCATCCCATGCATTCC
Source organism: Dendrobates tinctorius (assembly GCF_039654945.1). Lineage (NCBI taxonomy): Eukaryota > Metazoa > Chordata > Amphibia > Anura > Dendrobatidae > Dendrobates > Dendrobates tinctorius. Next base: position 22,331,575 of record NW_027361704.1, read on the forward strand.
TATGGGATTCCGCAATGCTGTGCTAATGCTGCGGTTTTTACCGCTGCAGAATCGCTTTGTGGTAAAAAACGCAGCATGCTCATTAATTTTGCGGAATCGCGGCGATCCCACACCCATAGGAATGCATTGTTCTGCTTACTTTCCGCATGTGGCTGTGCACACCATGCGAAAAGTAAGCAGAACATAAGCGGATGGCAACCACGGTCCGGAGGAGAGGATACTGTCCCCCGGGCTTTGGGTACCATATCCCTGTAAAAAATAGAATTTAAAATAAAAAATATTGTTATTCTCACCTTCCGACATCCCGCGCAGCCTTCCCGCCTCTCTCCACGCTCCCGGTCCCAGTAAGCCTTTGCGAGCGATGACGTCCGTTCTCGCGGTCATTCGCACAATGTCATCGCGAATGACCGCGAGACGTCACGATCGCGTGAGAACGGACGTCATCGCGGTAATTGTCGCAAATGATTACTGGGACCAGGAGCGTGGAGAGAGGCGGGAAGGCTGCGCGGGACATCGGAAGGTGAGAATAACAATATTTTTTTTTTATTACTATTTTTTACATTCTGTCTTTTACTATTGATGCCGCATAGGCAGCCTCAATAGTAAAAAGTTGGTCACACTCGTCAAACACTATGTTTGACGAGTGTGGCCAACCTGTCAATCAGTTCTCCAAGCGATGCTACAGATCGCTTGGAAAACGCTAGCAATTCTGCAAGCTAAATACGCTTGCAAAATGCTAGTTTTTCTGTGGGAAAATCGTGGGAATTTAAAATGCGATTTTCCCGCGGAATGGAATTCCGGAATTCTCACGGTAATTTCCGCGAGAGTTCCGCTACGTGTGAACACAGCCTAAGTGATATTTGTGTTTTGACGTAACTCCTTCTCATGAACAGCACCATGGAATCAATGGTGCTATATAAACAAATAATAATTGGAGGAGTAGGTGAGATTACTGTGTTTGTGTGTGTGTGGTATTTACTGTGTGTGGGGGGGTGGTATTACAGTGTGAGTGGGGAGTATTTAGTGTGGGTGGGTGTTACTATGTGTGGGGGGGTATTTTGTGTGGAGGCATAAGATAATGCTCACTGTATGGTTTGGGGTCACTCACTTGGCAACAGGATTAAGGCACACAGGAACGGTTTCTCACTTAAGCAGACCATCCGGTTTATTTAGACACGGCATAAACCGGATAGACTACAGACCGTTTAGTTACATTCATGAACATAACAAGACACCAGTCTGCTCATGTAGCAGATATACCTCCCTGCCATTCTTACAACCCCCTTGTCTGAGGTTAGCTTCCAGGAGCTCAGCTCCACATGCTGTCTTTTTGTCAGTCCTGGCTTCCAGGGAAGCTGCCTAACTGGAATCCCTGTCCCGGGCAATGACTGGCTCAACAGGTCAAACCCGACAGTTCCAGACCCTCAGAAGGGCGAAGGTCGGTAGCTTCCCCAATGCAGTTAGCCATCACAGACTGCAGGTACATGGCCTCACCATGTGCTATTCAGGAATCCAGTCCTCTTGCAGGACCTTCCAACACAGAGACCATGTGACTAAACCACAGTCTCATTATAACGTATGAGACCCACCCCTTGATTGGAGGTCTGTGACTAGCCAGATCCGCCCAGCTCTCTGGCTAACCCTGTAAGCACAACGCCTTATAAGCTAAATAAGTCTCATGGAAGTACAGGTCCCAGAGCAACAGGCTAAGAGCCCAGAGGACCTTCTCCACTGCAACACATACCATCCATTCACCACAACACCAGTCACTGTCTCACATACCCCCCTCTGTTCAAACTTGTGGGGTTGAACACTTGACATAAACCAGGGGCCTCGAGACATGTCACGCATGTCACCATGCCCTACCTGTCGAGAGGGCCTTCTCAGTCCCGAAAACATAGTCCATCAGTCACTAAATTCTTTGTCGCCTTACGTTTCATAGTCATCAATTTGTTAGGCCTCCCCTGCCCCCAGAGGTCCGTATGTAGGCTTTGAGCTTCAGCCCTTGAGCCCTTGAGTCACAGTCTGTCTGTGTCACCAGACCCTTTTTAGTCACCACATTTCTCAAGTATAACCTTCACCCGACCTTTCTCTCCATGACCGCTTCGAACGGTTGGTGCAGTCACGAGACTCACTTACAGTCGAACCTACTGTCTGAGTCTGACCCATCTAGTATGTTACAGGGGCTATTGTCCAGGTCCTTCAGCTTTGCCCTGAGAGTAGATCTGCCATTTTCAGATTCTTGGCATCCTTGTTTTCCTTCCTGAACTTCCAAGGTTTCTTCTTTCTAGATGTCTTTGGCTGTCAGCAATTCCATTATTTGGAGGGCCCCTTCAGTTCCCATTACCTTGGGTTGAAGGCGGCAGCCATCATCCACCAATGTGGCAAAGCTGTCCTGTAAGAAGCAATCTTTCGAGCCTTAACTGCTCTATCTCCTTTAGATACACCATTCGATACTCCAACAGAGTATAGCTCCGAGACTCTCCATCGTACCCAAGACGAAGAATCGAATCATATCCTTTTCTCTGTGTTTCTGGTCTTCATGGTCACCTGGAATTCTTAATCTCACCACTCCAGACTTATCCACCATCTCTTGCATGGGTCGACCATTTCTTCCAATGACTTTTTCCACCATAGGAATAGGCAGAAGACTCTGAGCTTTCCTCATATGCTCCAGCTGCCTAGCAGCGTCTTCATTCCTCAATCGAAATATCCACGTTGCACGCACACATCTCCACTCAGGATAGCTACTCTCCTCGCTGTGACTTAATTTGTGGACAGTACCACTAACTGTTTAGCTTCTGGGGGCCAGTACACCTTACACGCCCCCACAGCCTTCTTGAATTCTTCAAGCACAGACTGCCTGGCACATGCCTCTCTCAGGTCCTCGGGTACCTCAACAACTCACTTGAATTTCAAAGTGCTATTCTCTTCACGGACGGACGGCTCCTGTTTTGCCTAGGACATTTCCATCAAGACATCTGCCATGACTGGCTGATTGTCTTGTCCAGCTCTTAGCGCAAACTCTCCCTGAGCTTTACCCTCTTCAAGACCCTTTGCCAAGATGGGCCTTTACAGCTTTGCCTCATTACCACTCTGGCACTGCCGCTGTAAGTCTCCTTCTCTTGTAGAAGTCCTCCTAATGCTTCTCTGAGCACCTCCATATCTTCCAATGTGGCCTTGTTCACGGTTTGACACTTTGACAGGTGACCTCTGAGCTCAGAGACTTCCTTCTCCAGCTCATCCACTCTGTGCCCAGGACCCTTTCTCGTTCGACATGCTCTTTTACCATCTCTTTAAGCATCTTTATTTCATGATCCTGTTCTCTTTTGGCCAGCATGTGTCGCACCATAACTTCTTTAATTATATTTTCAGATGGGCCAGCTTGCCCACCCAAACTCTGCTGCTTGAGAGTTCTATCTGTTCCTTCATCACCAGGTTTAGCTTTCTCTTGGGTCTTCCATCCATTACCTTCGACTGCCTCTAGGGTCTCTGCTGGGCTCTCTGAAGAATCACTGTTCTTGCTCCCAGACTCCAAAGCTGAGTTTTTGTCAGATTTTTGTTCCTTCAAATGCTTTACTTCGGCTTGTAAATCTGTCACTTTTTCCTACTCCCGAGACAACTCTTTGGCGAGGTCCTGGAACTCCTGCATTTTGTTCCAGTAGGTCATTTCCAGCTGAGACACGTTTTCTGCATTCTCCTGCCAAGCAGAGCACAGCTTCTCCTCGGTGGAGTGGAGGGTATGGAGCAGCTTCTGCTCCTGCGCATCCTTCTCTCTGAGCTGAGCCTTGACTACCGAGAGCTCGGACTCCAGGTGACGCACCTGATCCAGCTGCGTGGAGTTGGCAGCTTTCATACTCGACACCTTCAACCTCTCTTGAGGCTCTGCCCGGTCACCCTTAGGTACCTTTCTACTCTCTAGAACTTAAGAGAACTCCACACTCTCCAGCTCTTCAGCATCAGGTTCTCTGGAGGCTTCACCATACTCAGCCATCTCACCCCTTTGTCACCACAGATGTGGGTCTACTACAGGTCTCCGTGACCTTCGTAGATTCTCGCTTAACCAGCACTCTCCAGGTTCTCTTCTCCTTCAGTGCCACCAACTGACCGACCATTAGCTGATTGTCCCGACACCGAAGAGGTCAGCCATACTATCTTCTTGGCTGGCTCCTTCGTCCTGACTTCACCTTGTGGAGCACTGTCATTCCACTGTGTCAGTGCTTCTTACAGCACAACATCATACTCAGCCCTAGCGGTTACTACTGGCAATGAGACGTCATCTTCCTTTCCAACCTTTTCAGTGTCTGGAAGAGTACTCACATCTTGAGTAAAAGCACAAGTCCCTACTTTTCCTTTATTTATATCCTCAAAGTGTGCAACTTGTTCAGTCTCTTTGCGCCCTTTACGTCTCTGGCGACAGGAGGAAGACTTGCCATTTGTACCCGGGTCAACTTTATTGCACTCTTTTCCCCTTGCGTCACCGTCTGAATGGGAGTCACCCCTACTCAATCTTTCATCCTGGAAACAGCAGTCCCCACTTAAACAGGTGTTGGACCCCTCTCCTGGAGATGCCCCCCTTCTACTTTCTGGTCATACTTTCCAGTCATACATTCTGGTATTGTTTCCACCGTCATGTCGCTAAGTTGTGCCTGTCCCAGGCCCGGATTTTGGGGGGGCCCAATGGGCCCAGGCCCTGGGCCACCCACCAAGTGGAGGCCTCCCACCAATATAGGGATAAATATCTCAAAACATGTAAAATACACGTCTCTTTGCTGTGAACCATTTCTAATGATAAGTAACAGTTAATAAAAGAGAAACTATTGAAAGTGTAGGGACCTGGCTACGGTCCTACATCTCAGTGGCTGGCACAGAGCGGCAGAGTCATGGCACCTGACCTGCGTCAGCATCCACTGACTTGGCTAACCATACTTCATTAGTACTCTGTACCTAGTGCTTAGCTTATGGCATGTCGCAGCCTTCTCCGATCCCAACACAAGCTTCTAGGTGCTACCTATTCAGCTATATGATCGCTCCCTTGGATTAGATCAGATGAGAGTTTGTTCAGCTACCTTCGAGGAAGGAGGCGGAGCCACAATGTCGGCACGAGAAGAGGATTCTCCACCGCGGAGTGTGGCAGGACATCACTCTGGAATGGAACTTCAGTCACTGAAGATCCAGAGGTGAAGTGGTTCAGTCTTCACAGTGTCGCAGTGGATGAGTATGATTTCTGTATGTCTGTGTGTGTGTGTCTGTCTGTCTGTGTGTCTGTCTGTGTATCTTTCTTGCAGCTCCTGTCCTACACAGTACCATACTGTATATACAGGTCCAGAAGCCTTTCATACATATACAGCCCAGCAGCAGCCTCTGACATATAGAGCCCAGCAGCAGTGTTTGATATAGACAGCCCAAATTTCTACAATATACATATGCAAATTGCTTCTTTATGTCACTCTCCACAAGGAGGAACCTTACCCGTTAGACTACAATATGCATACATACATATGTGCATATTTTCATCTTTAATTCCCTTTCAGGACTTCAAGGGTTGACAAGGTCATTTTGTTACTTTTGGATTATCATGATGGACATTCGTGAAGGAGATAGGCACAGACATCACACAAGAATTTGAGAGTCTGGGGCTTCTAAAAGACGTAAGGCAAAAGAAGCAACAAGGAAATCAACAGAAGAGATAGCGAAGACAAGAAAATTGTACAAGTTCTTCACTGTTCAAGGCAAGTGTCGGAAAGGAGTAATGACTTAGTAGAATCTGATCAACCTGACAATGCATCAGTGGAAATGGTTGTTGATCCTGGCAAAGAAAAGGCTGAAGTAGTAACGTGTACAACTGAAGAACACAAAGAAAAGGAGATTGATAGTGGCACATCTTATGAAGAAGGTGAAGTTGAGGGACCACCAGGGGGCGATG